>NC_090943.1:52689997-53993926 GCF_040807025.1 Struthio camelus
CCCAACCTATGCTACGCACACTTTTAGTGGTATACAAGCCACTTTTTAAAAGGCAATGGTACTACAGAAGTATAAATCTTAGCACGAAACTGGCACATGCAGTTTTCATGCTCAGGGGAAAAAAAAAAGCTTTGGGAAGCCTTGATCTTACAGTGTGCTATGTGAATGGCTATGTCAGACATTAAAAAATCACCTGTTCACATTCTAAGGTGACAATATGCAGAATGCCAGAGAAGTAACCCAGAGACAAAATGTACTCCCTTGACCGTTTTTAATCCTACTGGCAATTAACAGACATAGACCTTGTTGTCACAAGGATTCAGCTCAAGGAAAGATGAGCTCTCCCAGAGCCAGTGTAGCAGTTTAAAAACGTTACCACCTACAGCTACTTTCCCACAAACTCTTAGTCAAATACTTTCACAGCTGAGCTGTATTAACAAGATCGTAAGTGAACTCTTTGCCAGCCTCCGTACAAGTTAGCTTGAAGAAGCACACAAGCTTCTGCTATGCTGTGGAAACAGCAGTCCCCAACTGAATAATAAACAGCTGGGCTAAATTTGTTGTGTCCATTTTCTGGCATGTATTTTCATTTGACTCACCTGGGGGAAGTGGGGGGGGAGAAGGGGGAAAAGGGAAGGAAAAGTCTAATCATTAGCTTGTTTTAAACCAAATTCCTTCAGCGAGCTAGGCAAATGCCTAGAAAAAAATTATAGGTAGATTTATAAGCGCATGCCCATGGGCTGGCTAAGAATACCTGCCCACTGCTAGGCACAACAGACTCCAGAGACTTCAAAGGACCACGGAAGAGGAAGCTTACCGCAAGGGCAGTTTCTTTCTGCACTCAAAATCCTCTGCAACAGCTTTCTGTAATCTGAAAGTGTCTTTTGGGCATAGGACCTAACAGCAGTTTGCCCAGCAATGCTACCACCCAGATGCCCTGAAGCTGCTGTAGAGCAAGAGCAAAGACCTCCAGAACCAGCCCCCTCTTCTTTAAGCTCTCATGTCCCTCTACACACTAACACACCCTTCTCATACATGGTGCTTTTTCATTTTCTCAGATAACTACTTATGTCATTCCTTTTTATTTAGATTTGGTACAAAGTAAGTAAGAAGTGAATTGGGTCAGCATTCAACAAGTTTAGAAGAACTAGGAAGAACCTCAGACTTCAGATAGCCAAGTTAAAAGGTGAAGCTGTTGTTGAACGTAGCTCTGCAGTTACCAAAATATAAAAAGACTTTGTTAGCAATATATTTAACTGTTTGTTCTAAAATGGCCAGTGCAAAAATATTACCTAAAAACCTGATAACATTAAAAGAGTGCTAAAATCAGAGCTAGCTGGGAATTTTTACTGATTTGTACTGGTTGAAAAAGCGACACTAAACAGATATATTCTCTTAACACTTCAAATGTGTATAGTGAGACTTTCCACAGATGGGTATTGCAATGAATAGAAGGCACACCAAGACACATACACTTCTGTATACACATTTCTGAAATCTCATTTCCACAACTAATCATGTATTTGTGAAAACCGAAGCCTATCTAGAAGGTATTTTTGAATCAGCTTTTGTTGGAATGAGTTTTCAAGTCATACTGAAATACAGACAAAAAGGAATAAGAGCATCCAGAAAGCTGGTAGTACAGTTTTGTATCCTCATTAGCTGGTCCAGATTCAGAGATCTGAATCTTGAGTTTCTCACATCCTAATCAAATGCATAATGTCTCATCTTTTCCGAGGGCAGGGGAAGAAGGGGCTTTCTTTCCTACTGTTTTCTTTATATGTATATAAAAAAAAAATTGTTCCACTACTTCTGACATTTTTAGATCAAATGAGAGCTGATGCCAGTTCATGAAGAGTCCCCGCCATGTCTGCCTGTCAGCTTGTCTCCTCTACACAAACAGATCTTCATTGGGCTAATTATTCTGAACTCTTCTTCACCAAAACTACAGTTGTTATTTTACAATGTCACCTTTTTTGCAAAATATTTTTTTCATATAGCTGTAACTGTAACTGATTCTGCCTTCCTAAATCAATTTTTTATTGCGCTGATAGAAAAATCTGTCACTATCTTTATAATTAAGTCCAGAAATTCACATTCAATAAACAAAGGAAAAAAGTAAAAGATTGCATGTCATAATAATATATTTTTTTTTAGTGCGAACTAGTAAAATTTAGAAACTGCTAGTCTAGGCCTTCTGCAATTCAGCTGAAAACATTTAAATTGTTTATACATATTTCACATTTCTGAGGCTTTCTTCCCAACTATACACACCAGATCAACCGTATGAACCAGGTCATTCTCTAGAATCTGGAGAATAAGATAGCAGATTCAGAGATGAGCCAACACATGGTATGTGCACGTACCAACTACTTCCACATGGCTTCTGAGAAAGGACACTTTCACAAGAAACTTTTTCTTTACTGCTAATCAAACCAGAATGTTGGCCTTAAAAGAAGGCCATTCTGAATAACAAACTTGTATTATTCTTCCATGGTCACCTTTGTTTCTTAGAAGTCTGAAGGACTGAATCAACAGAAAACAATACCTGCTGGGATAGGTTTTTACCCTCAATTTTTCCCATCTCTTCAATTTTGTATGTGGTATTGTGACTGCTGAACAGATGTAATCTGTAAGCATGCTATTAACAATATTATATTTGGCTTTGAGAGTGGTTTTATGCACAGAAGCAAGCCATGCTCTCACTAACAGCACGCATTGCTTGAAAGCGCTCAAGTGCTTGGCTGTCTGACAAATAAGCTTTTGTGGACTGTGCTGGAGCAACTTAACATACTATCACACTCAACTGCCTGCACTGGTGGTTGCGCCATGAGAGAAGGTGTTCTCAGGTCTCAGCCCCTCCAGTTTACCATCGAGGATCTTGGACCAAACCTGTCTTCTGCTGTCACTTCAGCTACTTCACCAGCCTGCAAACTGGAAGAGCAGAAAGCAAACACACCTTCTCTTTGGAGAAATGCAGTGCTAACATCCAGTAGCCTTTTAAGAGAGCGATCAGCTAAGACCAGTACAGCAAAACAGCTGTATCAGCCCCTTCCTCTCCTGCGATTTTAAAGCCCAAGAGCCAACTAGTGACAACTACCAACTCCTTCCTATTAAAGGGGGGGGGGGGAGGAAGCGCAGGAGCACTGAAGCCACACGACCCCCGGGGGGCGCAGGCACACGGCCGCCACCCCTGGCCGTTGAGGATGTGCGAGCAACGCAGCCAGGCCGCGAGGAGGCCGGCGGCGGCCGCCGCCCTGCCCCAGCCCCGGGAGCCCCTGGGAAGGCCCAGCCGCCCGCGGCCCAAAGCCTGCCCCTCTCCCCGCTCCTCGCAGCCCCTGGCTCGGCCAGGCCGCTGCCGCCGCCATCTCGCCGTCGCCCTCACAGAGCCACCTGAGGGGAGGGGGGGGAGAGGGAAGGGGCCGGCGGCCCGGGGGGAGGGGCGGGGCGGCCCCCACCGCGCAGGGGCGGTGCCGGTCACGTGGGCCGCCGGCGGCCCCGCCCCGCCCCAGCTCCGGCAGCGGCAGCGGCGGCGGCGGCGTCGGCGGTGCGCGCGCGCGGGCGGACGTTGCACCTGGCGCCTTTCCTCGGGGCTCCGCGTCGCCAGGACAACCGGCCTCGCCGCGGCGCCTTTGCCATGGTGAGCGAGCGGCCCGGCCCGGTCCGGCTCGGTCCGGTCCAGCCTGGCCTGGCTTGGCCTCGCTTCCCACCGCCGCCGCTCGTTAGGGGGCTGTGGCGGCGGCGGCTCGGGGCCCAGGGCGGGGAGCGGCGGCGGTTGGGCGGCAGGTGGCGGGGCGGGTGTGTGTGTGTGTGTGTGTGTGTGTGTGTGTGTGTGTGTGTGTGTGTGTGTGTGTGTGTGTGTGGCGAGGGGGGGGGGCGGCTGGTAGGGGCACGCGTAACGTCTGCGCAGAGGCGGCGTTGGTATATAACGTATGGGCGTCCGTGTGGCGTGGCGGGTGTCGTACCGGGTGGGTGCCCCTGTGCGGCCTCGGGGTGGGGGCATGTTGTCCCCTTCCTTTCTCCCCCCGCCGGCGGCACAGGGGGAGAGAGGATGTGCGTGTGTCCGTGTACAGAGCGGGTGAGGTGGGGCGGGCTGTGTTGCCCCTTTGTATAACACAGGGGGAGAGAGATGGTGTGTGTACGTGTGCATAGAGTAGATCGGGTGTGGCAGGGGTGTGTTGCCCCCCCCCCCCCCCCCCCCGGGTATAAAGTATAGGGAAGGCTAACGTGTCCGTGTCTGAGCGTAGAGCAGATGTAGGGTATGACAGATTGGATGCGCGGGGCCACTGGGGTGTGGCATCGTGTTGTTTATATGCTCGTGCATGTGCGGTGAGCCAGGGTGTGACCTGGGCTGTGTGCGTGTAGCAGATATAAGGTGTGACATGACGGTGAAAACTGTGTGTGTGTGTGTGTGTGTGTGTGTCAGTGTGTTTGTCTGTGTGCTGGGTATGGGATGTGCGTGTGTATTTGTGTTGCAGCTCAGGGGTATGACATTGTGTGCAGGGATACGACATGGCATCATATGCCTGTCGGTATGTCTGTATACTACTGTGTGTTATGGGCTGTGTGTATATGTACATATAGTGAATGCTGGGTGTGATATAATGTGGATTTTTTATAGGCCTGTATGTTATGGGTGTGGCAAGGGTTATCTGTGCTTTTTATATGTGTGCAGTAGATAAATGATATGGTATTTCATGTGTGTGCAGAGTGACTATTGCTTGTGTGTAACTATACATAGCTGTGATGGCTTGACGTGTGTGCACAGATGAATATATAAATACAATATGTTTGTGGTATGTATGTGGTAGGCATGAGGCGTACTGCATCTGTACGTGTAGAACGTGTGCTATGGGATGTGTGTGTGCCGAAGGTGCAACAGAGGAGGAACAGTGTGTACTGTGTATGTAGGGAGTAAGTGAGACGGCACGTGCATGCATCAACTGGAAGGGAGACGTGCATCATTGTGTTGTGAAAGGAAGATAAGGGGCAATGTATAGAGACAGACATGGCATGTTTGGAAAGGGTGTTGGTATGATCCCTGTTTTCATATCTGATGCCTCCTTGCTTTCCAGTAATAGTTTTATACAGGAAGAAGGCAGAGTTGCTGGCTTTTGACGTGTGGGCAGATACGCTGTGCTTTAAGGCAGATCACTTGTGTGTGTGTGTGTGTGTGTGTGTGTTTAATGGTAGTAGGCTTCCTGTAACCCTTCATATGTGGGGGAAAAAATAAGTGCCAGATCTTAATGGAGAGGAGGAAGATGTGTGTGTACGCCTCTGGTGTTGTCCTAGGTTTATGCTGAACCTTTGTTCCTAGTAACTTTTCTTTTTATTCTTCCTTTGCATGAAGGTTTGTTCGTGCTGCTTCTGTTTCTTCTCTGGCTCTTTGCCTTCTACTTTTTCCTGATTTAGCCTATGTGTTTTGAACCTAACAAAACGACACCGAAAAATAAAACGTGAGGTGGAATAAAAATATGGATAGATTGTATGGGCTTGAAATACACTTCTATGTCATGTTTTGGAGGTAGATGGATTTGGTTTGCAAAGGTTTTGTTTTGGAAATCTCTGCTGTTACAATTACATCTCTGCTGTTGCATTTACAGACTGACAAACAATGAACAAAAAATCTTATAAGTGGTTTTACAATGTAAGTAAATGTCTTCCATTTAGTGAACTTCAGAACCAGGCATAGAGTTTTCCTTCGTGGTCCATTTTGACATTTCTCATTAGGAATCTTTAACAGTCTGAATTCAGAAAGCATAGAATTTGCAAAGAACTGAATAGTTGCTGTAACTGCACAGGTAAAATCTCATAAATTATACCAGATAAGCCTTACTGTAACGCAAATTAAGATTCTGATATTGGGCAGCTCCATAGTTGCACTTCACAGCTGATAAGAAAAGGATGAAATAGTCCTGAGTTTTGTTTGTTTGTTTGTTTTGGATATGTTTCAGATGCTTTATTCAATGAATACTTACACTTCAATCATTCTCTGTTACGGGACTGGTCCTGTTTAGGTTGTTCTCTTCCTCTTATTTCTTCATGGCTGCATAATTTAAAATAAAAGAAAGATAAGGAAGGAATTAATTTTGGCCAATTAACACCAGACCTTATAATATAGAGGGTATATAGCGTTCCTACAGTGTTCCTTCAAATCAGAAGAACCATTAGCTTGTTGATAGCTTGTTTTGACAGCAAAAGTAGACTAAAGGATTTAGTGACCTTAATTAAAAATAGAGACAACATGGAGATAAAAAATAAGGAAAGTTTAAAAGAAGTTTAAAATAAAAGTCACCTTTCTATTGAAACATAGCAACTATTTTTAAGTTAGTGTGGAAGAGTAGTACAAATCTTGGCACTGTGGCAATGTTGATCTGAATGCTTAAGCCAGCAGAAGGCTACACATTAAGTATGACAGAAACATATGAAATTGTGAAATCAAAGTTTCTCCGTCATGGCTCAGGCTGTAGCCTGGAGTTAGTTCAGACAATAGCTACGCCATTCATTTGCGTCCTTTAGGAAGGTTGTTCGTATACTGCATGGATAGACCCATTTTTCTCTTTATGCTTCAGCACAATATCATAACTGTTACAATTTCTGATAATATTTGAGCTAGGTATTTCGGGTGACTTCATTTGAATGTAGTAAGGTTGGAGTCCAGGCCTCTGAGCTTTTGCAACTCAGCTTTCCCACTTGAACTTTTAACATGTGATTAGATATTCTAATTGTTAAGATTCTGAGAAGGAAGAATGCAAATGCAGAGTAACTTCTAAATGACAAAAGTCAAACTCTGCTCCTTGCTACAACTTGCTAGGGGACCATAAAATGGGAACTGCTGTACTTTATTCCATTAGAAATCTTATCTAAATCACTGTGTGATTGTGGTAAAGGCCGATATCTTGTGTTTAAGAGAACTGCTGCAGCAGAAGCTTTCTATTAACTCCTCAAAATTAGGTTGAATTCAGCTTTGTTACCTGAGTGTTAATATGCTATCCAAATCATTTGCGTTAAGAACTTCATTTTTTTCTGTAGTAGATACTTGTTTGTCATGCCTTTCTGATCTACTCCTTTATCACAGAATCTGAAATAAACCAATTTTATTGTTAACAGTACAGGGAAAAGTCTTTACCCATTGCTAAAATGGGAAAAGGTAAGTGTAAGGCATTAAAGGTATGTAATGATGGACCTAAAATTCACAGTACACTGGTATTTGCAATGTCAAATCCATGTTTATTTTTCAGGGTCAAGAAATTACTTGTAAAACCACACTATATACACGTTCTCAGACGTTCATAGCACGATGAAAATCAGTCAGAGAGGAAAATTTGATTTTTCACAAACTGCAAAAATCAGTGAAAATCTTCAAGCTTACAAAGGACAAACTAATTTAAAGTTTGACAAACAGATACAAGTAACTTCTTGACCCTGAAAAATAAACATGGAGCAAGGGAACATGAAAGCAAACTGATCATTTTTGTGATGAGACAAACTTTAGTTTAATTTTTAACGCTGTCCCTATGAATGACATTGCGGTGGAAGCTGCCTTAGAGTCTGTTGCAGTATTTCTGCTTAGCGTCACAGCGTTACTTGAGTAATCAAAGGGAGGTATCTTTTTCAGGTATTTCAGACTTAAGCTTTTGCAAATTGCATTTGAGTCTCTGTTTTGTGTTTGAGGAATGATTTATTTTTTACCTGCTGAAGAAAAAGAAAGTATAGAATCTGAAAGAAGCTTATTTTTGCAGGCTCCAGTGGTCTCCCTTCCCCCCCACTTCATGAAAACCAGGTAAAAATGCAATACAGAGTTAAGCATTTGAATAAACTAAAATAATTTCTGTGAAGTACAGAGAGATAATAAAATGAAACAATACTTAACATTGTTTAAAATATAGGGATAACCCATTGGAGGCAATCCACTAGAGCCAGTCTCTAGAGTGATTCCCTCTGGGTTGTCATCATGGCCTTGGAGGAACCACTGCGCTCATGCTAGAGGAGGGATTGGACCTGGAAATGCACCTCTTTCTGGTTTTGCATATTTACGATTACTTAGAACCACAAGCTGCTGCTGTGCAGCCCATAAGAAAGTGCCTAAAATTTGGTATGAAGTCCCTTCCATTAAGGTATTAGCTACACTTCATGGTATACTCTTCCCCCCCGCCCAGTGTTTTCCTGTATTCTCCTTCAGGCAGAAGAAAATAGTAAGCTGTTTTCATTAGAGGTGATTACCGTTCAACTTGTTAGCCAGTGTTCTGAAAATTTAAGTAAATAAGGAGACAAGACATCATCAAATTCTCATAAATACGAAACTCTACCAATATGTCAAGTTCATCTGTCTCCAGAGGTTGAAAGCGAGGTCAAAACTTCATTGAGGAAAGACATTTTCGTATCATAACTTGATGTTGTGTAGCTATTATCTAAATATAAAGGGGCATAACGTTTTACTGTTCTTGGAGATATGAAAATGAACTTAGGCGAAAGTATTAAGGATAGTTTAATTCTTCAGCGAATGCAGGAAGCTGAACTTTGGCAAATGTCAACAATTAAATGGATGTCTAGCTTCTCCTTTAAATCTCAATCTCTTACCTTTCGTGGAATAGTATAAAAAAGATGTTTTGGAAATGGTGCTATGATGCTATTTCCTTTGAAGTAAGTCATAGTTGCCACTTGTTATCCTGAAGAGGTACCTAATTTAGTCTCTTGTAAATGAAAATTTTAATTAAATTATACACTGCATATATGGCTTGTGTGGCAGCTACACAGATCTTGTCATCTTTCTGCTGGTTCCTCCTCTGAGGAGACTGCCTGGCAGAGAAGGTTTGCTCTTCAAAATCCTTAAGACTTCACATTCTCATAAGACAGACATTTGTTCTGATGTAGTGTTTGTAATGCTGATCAAGCACTACTTGGAAAAGGCTTCATAGAAGCTGTGGAGTCATTTTTATAATGAATGACACCTTTTAAATCTCAAATATAATTTTGAAGAGCATTTGTGTTTGGGGGGAAAAGAATTGAAATTTTTTTACCTCGGAAACAAAGATGCTTAGAAGAAGGGATTCAGTTTCAACCATGCAGTCAGGACTTAAGATGTAATTTCATTTACTGCTTAAGCTAGTACTGTAGGAAAAGGAATTGTCCTTCTGGATATGGGATTATGTGGTTGGAGGGAGGACTGCAGTAGCCCAAATTAGAATGATGGAAACTCCTGGAGAAACAGATCTGCAGAAGAATTTCCATTTGCATGCTATGTGAGCATTTCTTCTCTCTGTCCTCATGCCAGCAGTGTGCTAGTTTATATGCTAATATTGGAGACTGGGAATAAAACTAGCCATATATTTGGTGATAAGTACAACTGTATGCAGAAGTGGTGATTCAGAGCAGGACTTTTGAAATGCCTATTCCTAAGGGCTCTTACAAATCTGTGACGTGGAATACATCTAGATGGCAAAAACGGAGCAGCCTCAGTGATGCACCCCACTTCTGATATTCCCAACCAAAAGTCAGTGCACTAAGGCGAATGAACACCTGTTTTTCTCTATAACTGATTTTCCAAAAGTATGTAATGCTGCCAATGTCTGAGAATGTGTATATAGTGTGTTTTTTACATGGGAGCATGAAACCGAATTGATTATTTTTGTGATGAGACAAATATTAATTGGAATATGCAGTCCCTATGAATGACACGCGGTGGAAGCTGCCTGAGAGCCTGTTGCAGTATTTCTGCTTAGCGTCACAGCGTTACTTGAGTAGTCAAAGGGAAGTATCTTTTTCAGGTATTTCACACTTAAGCTTTTGCAAATTGCATTTGAGTCTCTGGTTTGCACTTAAGGGTTTGTTGTTTACCTGCTGAAGAAAAAGAAGTTATAGTATCTGGAAGATGCATAATTTAGCTTTGCAGTGGTCTAAAGTTGACAACTACTTTCACTATCTGATGTTTATCTTCTGCCACAAGTCTGTTGCTCTTGAGGCCTGCAAACTAGATGATACAGGTTTTCTTGTGTACCACTTTAGCAGTCCTCACATTACTTCAGTGGAATGTTTTGTTTTCTAGGGATAATGTATAAATGCTTCACCATGTACTCTTTTTATTTTGGAATGCATAAGCTTAAAAAAGAAATAAAAGAGTAAAGGATAAATACCTGAAGAAGGAAATGTTCAAGTTGTTAAAATGTCTAAAAAACAAAACCTCCCCTCTACCCCGTCAGCTGAGGTCTTAGGAAGAAGTATATGACTAAGGAATGGAACTCCCCTTCAGCAGGTGAGGAGGATTAAACCTTACCAAATGCATTTTTTTTAATCTGGCTTCTTATATATGTTTAAAGAAAACTGTGTTGCAATTAACTTTTTCCAAACTTCTTATTGTTTAAACAGTCGTCTTCTAAGCTTCACCCAGTCTCTAGTCATTAGAGATTAGGTAAGGGATGGATTTTTCTTTTTTTTTTTTTTTCTCCATACATACTTCAGGTTTTTTGTGCCTTCTGTGGTAGCGGTTAGATCAAGATGCTTTAAAAAGAGAAAAGGTGGACTAAGTAGATCATAACCTACACGGAGTAGCTGTTTCATATTAGAGTGATCTTCCATGTGGCTCCCATCTCTGACTACAAGAGACTGAAGATTAGTAACATGATGGGGAGCAGCACTTAGAAATCCTTTTTTTCAAAATAGCGTAACACCTGTTTCAGTTGGTTAGGTATTGGATTGAGCCTAATGTTTTATGTCATGCAGACTACCAAGCATCAGTTATGTAAAGTAGGTATTGATAAAATGCTACCCTTCAACTGCATTTCAGGCCTGCAAATAATTAGGGCGTTAGTAATTCCCCAAGCCATTGGATTTCCCCTTTATAGTTTTCAACAAGTTAATTTGAATGTGGTAACTAACATGCTCAAGTTCCCTGAGGAACAGTCTACGTTTCCTGAAAGCTTAAGACTAGTACTGTTGAAAAACTCAAAAAGCTTTTTTTGTGAGGTTGTTTCATACCTCTTTGGATTTATATCAGAATTGACAGTGAACAAAATGTTTGAATAAATCTTTGTCATTGCAACTTAAAAAAAATAACGATGGTGGTTGGGTAGCAGTAGGTGAAAGTATATTTAACGTGTGGGACTAATTCAGAGGATTGCGTTCTCTTTGACTCGCTGAGAGACGAGATAAGTCTTGCATTAAAGCAACTAACAGTCTTGTGTCAGCACAGCTAACAAGTTAGGCTAATCTGTTAGGCCTTAGCAGCTTGCTTGTTTGGAATAGCTAAGCAGCTCTTAAAAGGGCTAGATCTGTGATTTCCAGTTTTGTACAGAAAAGGGTGATATCAGCAGTTCTGTCAGCTGAGAGTTGGCCAGTGTGTTCAACACAGTCGACAGGGCAGCCTCCAAGCTCCTCCTGCTCTGTGCTGAGAGGCAGATGAGTTGGAGTGGCCAAAGGCCTCAAGACAGAG
The DNA here is from genome assembly GCF_040807025.1 of Struthio camelus. NCBI lineage: Eukaryota > Metazoa > Chordata > Aves > Struthioniformes > Struthionidae > Struthio > Struthio camelus. The sequence continues at coordinate 52,701,426 of NC_090943.1, forward strand.
CTGTGTGGCCAAGGGGATTAACGCTGAGGTGTTCACGAATGACCTCGATGTGTTACACAATGAGGACAGGGATTTGCAGAACGAGATGGATGCCCTCCGGTAAAGTGATGTAAATGATGTGGTCTGAGTACCAGTGCTGTTTTTTTGTTTTTTGAAAAAAAAAAAAAAAAAAGATGATGGCTTTTTTGGAAGTGCTTTGGGAAACCAAGCAGCAAAGTGGATGGTTTACCCTGCTGGTTCTGCCTGGCAAGTTTTATTATATTGGCCAGGGCTCACTCTGGGGAAACTTTAAAGGCAATATGGCCCTGGTAGGCAGCCCTAGGTCAGTGAAAGGCGTTATGGAAAGAGAGATCTGTCTGGATGTGTTGGATGTTGTTCTCTGAAGCTGAGACTTAGCGTTTTAAGAAGACCAGTGCATCAAGAACAAGAAGCTTTTGGTATGAGGTGTTAGTTGTGTTTGATTGGTCAGCTTCAGGCAGTGCTGGAGGAGACAAGATCCTTTAGAAAGATCAACATAAAAGATGCAGTAGCTATCTTAGCAGTGAAGAGGAAGCTTACTGCCTACTGAAGTCAATGCACTGAGCTCTGGTAGATCGTATCCAGCCACAGTTAGCTGCCATGGCAGGACAGAATGGCTGGGCTTTTAAATCTGTGCAAAATCAAAGCCGGAGTGGGTGCAGTGAGGCAGTGGAGTATAGGGCTGACTTAGCCTGGAGGGCAGATAGTGTCTGTGTGTGGGAAGAAAAAGACTCTACCACCCTCTGACTTCAGTATCTGTGGCAGCAGTGTTACTGGAATTATATAGTCTTTGTCTGTGCTATAGGTGGGCTTGGTTTTTAATGAGATTGCATTTTGAGGTTCAGTTTTGCATTTTGTAGTTTTATTGATTATACAGAAAGCTTTACTGTAGGTTCAAATTTAACAACAGTCTTGTGCTATCAGCTGTTGTGTCTTTGATATTACTTATTTCCGTTCTGTTAGCAACACATATTATCCATTCTCTTGTCTAACGCTCTTCTTGTTGCCTAGATACAGCTACTAGATTTTGCTAGATTTTGCTACTTGCATAGCGTTAAATGATTCTGCTTGTCTGCTTAAGTCTACTGTATTAATTGCTCATCTCTAGAGGAAGCAACAGCTAGCAGCAATTCTCTAGCCATTAGGAAACAGATTGTAGTGTAACACACAAGATAATCTTTAATTTATAGTAAAGAAAGATTGCTTTCCTTTTTCTTCTTCTTCCCCCTTCCCCCCCCCCCCTTTTTTTTTTTTGCTGTGGTTGAATATAGAGATTTTTAGTATGCTGTTGGTTACTTTAGTGTGGTCATGAGCAGCTCTGGGGGGAAAGCTGATCTGCTCACTTTCTTTTCACTGTAGCAAGAAGCAATTTCAGTAGCACAGCAAAGCTGAAATTGCATAGGCAACAATTAAGCCTTTCCACTGAAAAGGAGTGATGCGCAGCAAGCTGGCAGGTTTTGTTTGGTGACAAAAATCTGCACGTCAGGGGAACTGATTAAAACTTTAATTTTATTTTGTCAGGATTTTCCTGTAAAACATCTAGTTCTTATGATACCTAGTACTGCATAAATTATGCTAAATAAATACTGCTCTTGCCAGTAAAAACCTGAAAGACTTATTTTACATACAGAAATGTTTACGATTTAACTAGGAAGTATATGCTTTGTCAGTAATAGGAGTAGGGAAACACATGGATTTTAATGTTAAACTACTGTCTCATTTGGTGACACTGACCCAATCTTGGGTTGTATTCCAGACTTGATAAATATTTCAGCCATGTTTTCAGTGTATAACTACCTTCTCTATTTGCTGATGTTCTGGGGTCTCTCAGACTTCCTATTCCCTCTTTCCTATGCCAACATTTACTTGTAGGTGCTTGCTTCCACACCCTACTAAGCAAGGTTATTTTTGAGAAACTGATGTTAATAATTTTTTATTTGAAAAGTTGGCAGATTGAAAGTGCTGTCATTCATTCTGGTTTTAGTGGAAACTAGACACCTGAATATCTCTGTGGAACTAAGCCATAATGGCTAATCTGCTAGCATAACTTTCATGTGTAAAGAAAGTAGTCCTCTTTAATAGAGGATTGAAGGACAATGAAAACTTCACCACTGGAAAAAATTAAGGGCTGTTAACAAAATTGAGTATGTAACCTTATTTTGATGCTGAAAATACTAGTTAACAGGAATTTCGAAGTGTTTTAAATGAACACAATTAAGCCAGGATGAAAACTCCTTTGTTTCTTTGCATAGAAAAATGAACTTTTTGGCGCATGTTACAGTTCCTTGCCAGATTGGGTACAAAGCCACATAGGCATAAGTCAAGCAGTTAAAAGATTTCTTCAGCTCAGATTTTCTGGCTCAAACAGGAGAAATTTGTCAGTAGCTGTTAAAAAGACCAAAAGAGAATATGTGGCCAGTTCTAATGGTGGCAAGCTAACTGTGGCGTAACAGGAAGTTGTATTCCAGGGCTAATGATAGTATGGCTAATAATGTAGAAGAGGAAGCAAAAAGTGAGATGATTCGTTTTAGTTTTAAATTTGATAGATTTACGCAAGAGGTAGAGTAGATCTACTTACACAGTGAGGACATGCGACAAAAATTGTACGTAGTAGCTACTGACAAAATTTGGTGTAAACAAATAAAAGGCCCTTTTTAAGGAAATGTTCAATTGTAGCTTGTAACTAATCTAGAAAAAATATACTGAAGATAGCACGGAGAGAGATCAGTTAAGGAACATGAGCAATCTTGTTCATGGACACAGTGAATGCAATTATTTTGTGGCTAATAAACAGTTAGTTGTGGAAAATAAACTTTGGTAGATCATCATTACGATTTCTTCTCTCTCTTTTTTTTTTTTTCTTTTTTTATGTTGAGATTTTCTGTATCCCTGTTCACGTTTACAGGAATGTTAGAGCTGATTGTAGAATAACATTCTGTTATATATTTCAGTCTTACTTTTCTCCCTGTGAACAGATTTCTATTGTGTTTCAGTGTTCTTGCTGCAGTAAAAAACCCACACTTTTCTAGCGTTTGAGAGAATGAATGCCCTATCATTAACACAGTGAAACTTGCTATCAAATGCAAAAGTAAAGAAAGAAAGAAATAGTCTTTTTAAGTCCACAGTATTTTTAACTGATATTTCATTATATTATTGTATACAGGTATTTTGGGGATGTGTCATTGTCAGCACTGTCTGTAACTAAAGAAAAATAAATCATATTTGACAAGGTTATGAGAATGTTATTTATAGTAGCTGATGAAGTGTTAATTGAATGACTTTTTTTAAAGTTATGGTTATCTATTATGCATAGTAGATACAATAGAAATAGAAAACACCTAGCAGAAGTCATGTGACAACAATCAAGTAAAGATTTAAAGGATAAGACTGTTTACTTGAGGGAGGTGATATGACTGGAATGGAGACCTGCTTGCCTGTACCCAGCGTATATACTTTAATAATAAAAATTTTACATTGTCAGGACTCTTCAAAGAAGAAATATATTGTCCTATTTGGCCGTTCTCTCTTTCCTCTCCACCTGTACACAATCAAAATTACTTGACAAAACTTCATCTGGAAGATAGCTGCCCAATTATCCCTTGCCTCCTCTTTGTTTGTGGAAAGAGTAGTATGGAAGCCTTTTAAAAAAACAACAACAACAACAAAACCCCTCCCTTCTAAAAGGAGCTGTTTTGAGATGCAAATGCAATACCATTCTAGAGGCTAATATACTTTTTCAGAGTAAGAGTACTTTAAAGAGGTACTTTCATTTTTCTAAATATTCTTACCCCATAAAAACAATGCTTTAATGGGGTAACTGTAGCTGTTGCATGAAGAAGACATAAGAGTCATTGTCTGAAAAAAAATACCTTTGAACCTGTGGCTTGATCTGTGACTTCTCTAGCAGGCGTGGTACCTTACGTGTGGTGGGACAAGTCACATGCTTCTCGTGTTCAGTAGTAAAAGATGCATTTTTTCAGTTTAACTGGGATTCCTAAGTGCTAACATATTGGTCATGTTTTGGTGTCATTTATTTGAATTAGTTTGTCAGTCCTACTTTAGTTTGTCAGTCCTACTTTAAGTTAAGTTCAAAAGATCACTCTCGTACATACACAGATTATAAGCCTTTTTCACATAAGAGTTGTCAGAATTATAGTCTGATTGTAAGTTTAGATTTTTGGCTTGGCCCCAAGAGAAGAATAGTTACTGTTCCCCAAGCGCTGTGCTATATTTTTTAATGATTTGGCTTTTTAATGCAGGAGTTGATGAGGAGTTAGAAATGCCAAAAGACTTGAGCGCACATTGTAGCTGTTTTTATTAAATAGTAACATACTCATGCCTTATTAACTTAAATGCTGTGTCATATTCACATAGTGAACGTATATCCATGTTATTGTACATTTGGGAATCTACAGTGTAAAGAAAAAACAGGTAATATCAGCATTTGTATCAGCAAAGTGGTGGCACACATAAACCAGTAGCACCCTACAAAGCAGCCATATTTACCCAAAGGGGAAAAAAAAAGTGTGTATATATATACCCTTTCCACTTATGTTCTAGATAGATGTTATAACTTTAGAGGAAGTAGCTGCAGCTGTAGAGTAATTAAGTTGAAAGAGGACTTATAGTGGTCTGTGATACTGAATATTAGGCTACTGGACCAGAATTAATGAGATCTGGGATCACTTGTCGGTTTTACCTGCGTGAAAGCACACAAAGTCTGTGATAACTTTTTCTTTGTGAATTTTTTTTTTCCCCCCAATAACGCAGAAGAATTTTTTTTTTTTTCCTTCCTCACCATTTGGTGATTTAAGCTCTATGAGGATGGCATATACTTCTGCTTGTTGTGATTGAGTGCCGCATTGAATACAACTAGGCCTTGAATTTGACTGCTCTTCTCAAAAAATCTCAATATATATGATTGTTTTAATCCTTTAGGCTACCAACTGACAGAGTAGCATATAATATTGAGATGGCATATGTACAGATAATCCATAAATCTATCAGTTTCCAAGCTCTGAAGTAGTCAACTAGTTCTGAAAACAGTGTTGATGTACACAGTCTTTCAGTGTAATGGCTGAAAACAACAACAAGTACTGGATGCGGAGCAGAACGAAGTGCAAAGCTGAACCTGTGGTCAGCCATGTGGAACTGCTCTGTAAGTAAAACCAAGAATGTGTTCTTTCTAGAGGAACCAGAATCTTCCTATTGAAATATATATGCATATGTGTTTTAAGCTTTGAACCTCTACAGTCACTAACCCGTGAATATTTGTGCTACTCCAGTTGCAGGAGGAGGAAGCTTGATTAAACTTCTTGGTTTTTGTCCTACTGAAAGGTGACAATTTTATGTTTTCAGATGTGTAGTTAGCCTATTTGTTGTGTACAGAGGTGGTAGGTACAAAAAGTGGCTTTTGCTGTTATGTCAAAATTGAGAAGTGGTGTTATATGTTAGACCTGAAATCAGTGTTGTACAAGCTGGAAGAGAAACAAGTTTCTTCTCAGTAACCAGAAAGAGATTCTAATCTCAGAAGGATTTCTAATCTTACAATGTTTTTCAGGGAGATATTTTGAAAATTCCCTCACATGTACTTTCCTCTGTCTCCAGTGTTCTACAAAGACAGAGCCAAAACTATAATCAGCTCTTTTCCTTCTTTGTTTGATGCACCTTTTTCCAGAACCACCTCCTGCTGAGCTTTCTTCTTTTCCACCAAGAAGCAAAACAAATAGTTAACAAGTATGTGGTATGTGCTGATGGGAGGAAGATGCCCTCATGCTTGGGTCAGATACCAAGTATGTATGTAGACTAATTCAAGGGCGGTGAAAAGGTTTCTTGTCTTTTTTTTTTTTTAATATTTCTATTTTATTTGAGATTTGTATTTATCTTCTGGTCTTCAGAAAACTTATAGCTCCCCTAAGGAGGGATCCCTCTCCTTAGCTTTTGTCCCTGATAGTGCAGAAAATGTATTCCATAAAGGCCTTCCTCCCTTTAGAAGGGCAATGATTGCTTGGTGATTTTTGACTTCTTTCAGTCTGTGCCATAGTTCCTTAAATTCTAATTCACCTTCTCTTTTGTTTGTTGTTGTGTTCCTCTCACAAAATTTCTCAAACCTAAATATTAGCAGTAATTCACAGATCTGGTCAATATCTTCTTTTTTTAGTATTTCTGTTTAACTGTTGACCAGTTCTTTTCTCCACTTGCCTCACACTTTTCTCATACCATCTTAATATTGTCTATTTTTTCCGCTGGGTATTTTCTTTCAGTCTCTCTGTTTCCTCTTTCCGGGAGATGTGTTAGTAACGTGAAAGGCTAGGTGAGGCATTTTCTGTTCTTCTTGTAGCATTCACTGAGATGCTGCTTTTACTTATATAGTAGTCGCTGTTGTAGTGCTGTTGTATCTGTGGCGGTGAATTCTTTGACTCTTTAGACTATTACAGTTTATCCGTTTTCACATATCTTGGGCAACTGTAGACAGTGAAAGGACTTGAATAACTGGAAAATACCCAGTTTCTGTCTTCTGTAATGGGACAGTTCTGGAACTGTAGAGCTAGTGCATGCATGTATATATCTTGCTTTTGCTAGAATTGTTGCTACTACATAAAATACTTCTTTATGGCATATAAGTGTGGCCTCTGAGTATTTACTGAACATAAAGTTGCTCCAATTTTGTGCGGTTGAATCTTAGCGTCAGGAAGGAGCAGGTGTATGTCTGGGTGTGGCTGTTGTGCATATTGAAATCACCTTACCAGATTACTAAAAAACCTATTGAGAGGTAGGCATTACCCGTAATTAGAATTAAACACCTAAAAAGAAGGTGAAAAGACTCTCTGAAAGCTGGTTTTCTTGGTCTAGTGAACTATTTGTTGAGATGGCTGTGTTTTTAAATGATTTTTTTTCCTTCTGTTTCCAGGTTTTCTCAAATAATGATGAAGCCCTTATTAACAAAAAATTACCCAAAGAACTTCTATTAAGGTAATCTATATAATGGGTAAAGGAATTCAAATCTGAGGATCATATATTGTGTGATTTACAGGCTATAAATTACTGCTCATTCTTTCTTAAATCCGTCTTGTAATGAATAGAAACATATTTGGTTTTATTTCTGGAATTCTAGAATGTGTTTTCTTTTGGTTAGTCTTGATTTGTTTTAATGTGTTGAAATTATACTATACCACAGAAGATACGGTTTATTGATAAACTTTCTTACATACCAGAGAAAGCATTGAAATAAAATGTCCGGGAAGCTTTGCTATATAGAATACTCAACAAAACTCTTTTCTACCTTGTGCAAAGTTGTGTCTGTCTGAATAGTGTATTATTCTTTCTGTAATGTAATACCCTGTGGTGCATATTCAGACTCCTCTTGTTATGAGCTCTGGTATAACAAAATAAAATGTAAATAAAACTTCAAAGCTTTCAAAAAGTCACTACAGTGAAAAACATTGCCTGTTACTGTTACTCTCAGTCTATGTTGTACAAGTTAGGAGTGAGGGAGGGTTTTTCCTTACTGTAGTCATTCAGCTAGCCATGAGTCTCACCAACTTGCTGGAGTGTAAGTAGATCATTTGTGCAGGAATTGGCTGCAAGATCAAGAAGTTCAGCCTGTGGTTAAAACACCGATGGATGTCTTCATACTCTCATCATGTTAAAAGTTGATTTCAAGCAAAGCGCAGACTGCCTAACACAGAAATACTTCTCGACTGGATGTGACCACTTCTCCTCAGAGCTAAAACCGAACCAGCACAACATATCTTCCATATCTACCTGTAGTTTCTACTACAGTCCATTCATCCTGCAAAAAAAAAATGTTCACATGCATCGCTACAGTTAGTTTTTAATGATGATGTTATTAAAACTAAGCTCATAATTTGTTCTTCATATACTGAAGAGCTGTTTAGGTGACCTGGTATATCATTGTTGCATGTCTGATGTGAAAGGGAGAATGTCAGAAGCAAGTGTTTTGCTATTTTGCATCTAAAGAAAGTGTTCCTAAAATGTTATGACATCTTCTAGTGTCTGTACAGTGCTGTCATGGTGGTATTAAGGTCGATTGTTAAAGGATTTGAATTTACATTTTATTTTTTGTTGGGAAATATTCACTCCATGTGGTCAAAATGTTGTGAATTAGATCTCTAGAACTGTTTAGAAACTCTGACTAAAAGAGAGGCATCACTGAATGATATCCTGAACACAAATTCTGATGATTTTGCTTTGTTGCACTCAATGTCATACGTGAGCCACAAGATGAAAGTCACTTAATACGCTGCCTCCTTAGCGAGCAACCATAATCTGAACACGCTTCTTTTTTAGCAGTAGGACTCTCCAAATTTGTCTGCCTTTACTGTGGTAACAACAGTCCTCTTCACTGTTACATGTGTTAAAGATCCCAGTTATGTAGTTAATAGAATTCATTGAGTGTGTTTTGGATAGTGAAAACGAGTGTAGCGTGCACTAAGATGGTAGAGAGATCTTCTTATGAAATAACTTTTTTAGTTATGTGGTATGCCTTAATCCTCTGTTTCTAGTGCAAATATGTCCTCTCTTGGGATGTCACAGTGACCAACCAAAGCAGCGTTGCTGCTGTAGCCAGAAGAGCTGGGGGTCTGAGAAAGTGACTTGGGGCAGTTAGCTCTCTCCGTAAGGGTAGGCTGAGCCAGGCTCTAGAAAGGCTGGAAGGTAAGAGGTGACCTGAAGTCCTACCATAGCTCTCCTTAGGTACTGCTCAAGATGGAGACTTGAGGCCTGTATTCTCAGATACAGCTAACTGGCTAATTCTTTTTCTTTTAGAATGTGTCTGGAGAAGTAGGAGGTGGTGGTGGCAGTACCTACAATTCGTGGGGTAACCTCATGCTTGTATGCTGAGACTTGGGTGATATTCTGCCCACAGTCAGAGAGAAATAAAGTTCACGCTTTCTCAGCATCCACAGTATTGTACTGATCCTCAGGGTAATAACAGGGCTTTGGAATGAAGCAGAAGGAGATAAATAGGAGAAACAGTCTGTAAACTTCCTCTTGAAATTGTACTACTGCAGAGCCAAATTCACATGGCCAGAGACTGAGCATGTTAGAGGGAGTATAATGATGGGACATAGTTCTAGGTTGTAATTCCCACGGAATGCTAAAGTGCCTAGGGAAATTTAGGGGTGCAAAGTGGATGTCTAAAGGATTATTGGTGGGAATTTGTGGTTTATGTCCTGAACGGAAAATGCTTTTGTAAGCCTGAGCATGAATATCTTTTAAAACCTAAAACGCAGTTTGTGCTTGTGCTACTATACTGTTTAAAATTGTCTTGTAGTATTATTATGCCAAAAGAGATTCAATGCTGCTGTACTGAGTATAATTAATAGCCTAATTATTTTTACTATGTTAACTGTGTAGTCTATACTTTAATTAAAAAGAGTAAATCAGTTGCTGTGGAAACATTTTTCTCACAGGGCAGGAACTAAATAGTAAATGCTATTGCAAGTATCAAATGCACTTACTTTGCACCTTATATCAGATACATAGGAATACCCTTGGAAAACACTGCAGCTCTTTCTTAAATGTCTAACACTGGACATGTGGAAAAAGTGCTTAATACCATGTTGTTACATTCAATTTTCAGATATTTGTAAACGCAAAACTTCTAAGGCAAGAATCAATCTATTCTCGTTTGCATGAAGCATTTAAACTTGCATAATGTGACTGTAACAAGCTGTCCAGTTTTTCTCATTAGACTTTAGAGTCTAGCCTATTTCTGATAGCAGGCTTCGGAAATACTACTCCTTTTTAAAACTTACTCGTTGATTGAATAGTTTTATGCTCTGAAGTTAAACACAGTAATTGTCTGGTCTTATACTGCAGTCCTTATATCTTTCTCATTACCTTACCCCCCTGATTACTATTATTTATCTAACATCTAAAATTGGATTGCAAGCTCCTCAGGGCAGGCTGATGGCTCTTGCTCGTTTCTTCAGACTATCTACCACACTTCTGAGTAAATGACTGAAACCTTCAGCCTCTCAGACGAGGAAAAGTTCGTTTGGAAGTACCAAACCAAAGAGATCAGTTGTTCTGTCTCAAGTAGACTGGATAATTGGGCAGAGGAAGAAGAGAGTACTTCAAGAAACCCCTAGTTTGGAGAGAGTAGTCATGATTTAAGGTAGGCAGGAGAACAGTTTGAGTGGAGAAAGGGAGGCCTTTCATGTATAGCTTTCCTGTTTTATGGAGGTTAGTTTTTATTTGTAATATTGGAGTCAATTTTTTTTCTCTGAAGAAAATAGATTCTTCCAAAACTTTGATTGTTTTGTAGTGCTGTTCAAGGCAAAAGAAAGATAACTACCCCTTTTGCCTGTTGTAGTGCTATTAGTTTGCCAGTTGGCAAAGGCCACTAGACCCTTTGCTCTTATATTTTACGACAAGTGAAAAGTCGAGTGAATGCTCAATTGAGTAGTGTTTGAGTAAGAATGCCATGGAGGTATTTTAAAACTTGTAATTTAAGCAAAAACTTTGGACAATTGTAGCTTTATTTTTTCTTAGCCTGTACACTTATGGAAAAGCATTATTTGATTATGCAGTACATTACTTGCAGACTTGCATTGGAATGTGAAGTTAATAAATCTTTATCTGTCACAGAAGGATCAGAAATAAGGTCTGAGATGGACTATTGCAGTTTTAACAGTAGTGACTTTTGCGGTAAGATGTTGCAGTCTTCAGGAAGAGCTGCTTTTTATTTTTCTATTACTTGTAAATTGCCAGAATTTTCTAAAAGAGCTAATAAGTCTTACATTGTCCTAAAAATTTATGGTTTAGTGAACAGTGCTGTTTCTTTAGATAAAAATCAAAACATTTAATCACTTTTCAGAAGCTTCATCTTGTCCACGGCCAGTGTCTATAGTTCATTCTAATCACTTGCTTTGTTGGGTTTCTAATCACATCCTTGGAGTACCACTGGAAATAGGTAGGTGACTCCACAGGAGTGAATCTAGATTTGATATTACCCTGTTCTCAGTCCTGTTGCTGTTTCTTGCTTTCTGTCAATGTCAGATTCCATACTTCTAGCTAACAGTATATTTTCTTCATCTTTACCTAGAGGATTTTTCTCTAGAGAGAAGTAAGTGTGATCTTGCAGTGCTGTAGCTGCTCTGCACTAGTTCCTTGCATTAACATTTTTCTGGCATGCTAAAAAGGAGAACTTGCTTTACTTTATGAAAGTCATTTGCACAAGGCACTATTAGACTTCCATATACAGAAACTATATTTGTGTATACATACTTAAGGGAGATAAATCTTACTTTCATAAGCAGCTTCTGAACAATTAGGCTCCTCTGTATGAATGCAGATGATGCAGTTGTATCAATTTAGTTGTTTATGGTTCTAAGTAGCTATACTTGCAATTGCTTCTAGTCCTCCAGAGAAGTCTGTCAAAGAGATGTAAAACATGGTCTATGTCAAAATTAAAAAGATTGTGTATGCATTACAAGGTTTGAATGTTTTCCTGAGATTGTCAAACACTGAACAGCAATCTTTGCTACTCGGAGCAAAACATTGTCTTGTTTAATTATCAGCTGAAGTGAGGAAAACGAGGCAGCGTAGTTGATTGTCATGTTTGAGATGATAATAGATTTTTTTTCCTTCAAAATACACGTATTGTTTGTCTGCTTACTGAAATTCTTGCCAATTTTAAATCAGTTCCAGATGCAAATTTGTATTTCTTAGTTCTTTGACTAACCAGTTGTTTCCCTCTACACATTTTCTGAGTTCTTTATATGATATAAAGTTCAAAACACTTGCAAAGGATTACATTGTTACCAATTAAGTTTGACCTTTTGAAATTGGGAAGGGTAGCTGCCATCCTCTATTTGATATGGTTTGGTGATTTTTTTTTTTTTTTTTTTTTGTTCACGAGTGCAAGGCTAAGCTTAAATCTGAATGTTTTGGGCAGAGATGTTTCATATGGAATTCCTTTAAAAAATGTTTGTGAATGAGAGCCTGTAGGAACACAAGCAGAAAATTGTCCAATAGTGCTATTGCACACTGTGCTCATGCAGAAGAGATTTGGGAATGGAATGGGTTTTTCTGTTCAGGTGCTGAAAATATTTGAGAATTGTTTAAAAAAAAAAAAAAACAAATACTCTGTTTAATGTCTGTCCTCAAACAATTGGGACCCTCTTATAAATGGAGTGCTTCAGCATTACTTGATTTAATTACAGATATCTCTCAGTAAGAATATGTTTGTGGCAAAGGCTTAATCATGCTGGAACAAAGAAATAAATAAAAAATAAATAAATAAAATAAATAAATCTGAAACATGAGTAACAAGTAAAAGTAACAATGGCTTACACAACTCTCAGATTCATACATTGCCACTTGTTGTTTTGTTTCTTTTTTTTCCTTTTATGTGCTATTAAATTTCTCTTTAGAATCTGTACTTTAACTAATCAAGGCCTAATTGCATTTAGAGCTTTATTTGCCTTGAAATGGGAACCTCATTTAAAGTCAATGTCTTGATTAATGAATTATCAAAGCCAAGTGTTCAGAAGTCTCCATGATATAAAGAAGTCAGGCTATTTATATGAAGCTATTTTGGGAGGGAGGGGGTGAGGAAGGGAACGTTTTTCGTCCTAGTATTCCACACCAAAAGTGCCATCAAAACATAAAGGCAATTCAGAAGATATTCTTACCTTAGTATCTCTCCATACCAAAAAACCCACGTTATTTTCATTTTGTTAAATATTGACTCTAGAGAGTTTAAATAACAATGCCAAATGTTTATACTATGTTTTTGTTCTGTCTATTACTCCTGAAGTACTTTACAGTGGGGGTAAGCTCTCTTATTTCTGTTTTTCTGATGCAGAAATGGGCATCAGGAGGCGAAATGTTTTGTTCAAGGTCATCCTCTAAGCCAGTAGCAGGGCCTGCCAGTTGGATCAGCTCTACCAAATCCTAGTGCAATGACTAACCAAGGTTTCTCTGACTTTTATAGTTTCAGGGATCATGGTTTCTGGAACATTCCTAGGGTGCATACCACCATAGCATCATGTTATTTTCCACATCTGTGCCACCGCACTAGTGTGCAGGATGAGTATGTTTGATGATCTTGGCTGTTTTTGCCCAAATTATATACTCCCCTCTTTCATGGGAAAAGGTAGACAATGGGACAGTTGAAATGGCCAGCGAGTTGGATTGGGACTCTGGGCTGCCAATTAAACCTCTGTAAAGTAACCATTAAGCTAACTGCTTTATATTACCAAATTTGAACTTCTGTAGTCATAAAACTGTAGAATAGCTGAGCCTGGAAGGGACCTCTGGAGTTCGTCTAGTCCAGCTCCCCTTCTAAAAGCATAGTCAACTAGAGTGGGTTGCTCAGGGCCTTGTCCAGTTGAGTTTTGACTGTCTCTAAGGATGAAGGCTCCACAACCCCTCTGTGCAACTTGTTCCAGTGTTTGACAACCTCGACTGTTTATTTAAAAAAAAAAAAAAAAGTTCAAGTGGAATTTCTTATATTTCAGTTAGTGCCCTTTGCCTCTCACCCTGTCATTGGGTACCACTTAGAAGTCTAGTTCCATCTCCTTTACAACCTCCTATTAGGTATTTGTACACGTTGAGAAAATCCCTCCTGCACCTTCTCTTCCAATGCTGAACGATCCTGTCTCTCTCAGCCTCTCCTGATAGGGCAGATGCTTCAATACCTTAATCAGCTTTGCTCTTCACTCCAGTATGTCCATGTCTCTTTTGTACTGAGGAGCCTAGGACTGGACCCCGCACCCACGTGTGGCCTCACCAGTGCTGAGCAGATGGGAAGGATCACGTCCCTTGATCTGCTGCCTACTGCAGCCCAGGACGTCACTGGTCGTCTTTGCTGCAGGGGCACGTTGCTGGCTTATGTCCAGCGTGTCCACCAGGAACCCCAGGTCCTTTTCTGCAAAACTGCTTTCCAGCCTTTTTGGGTCCATGGGGTTATTCCTCCCCAGGAAAAAAAAAATCTCTGCTCTAGATAAGAGGGTCTGTAGCTGAAACTTTAACAAAAACGTTACTTTTGAAACTCAAGGAGTTCTATGAGCTGCAACATGCAGGATTGTAGAACTTACAGAACATGATAGCTTATACAGCACATAAAAGATTATTAGACTGGACAACTCATGGGACTTTTAAGGCTATAAATCTGGGTCCTCCCCCTTTAAGAGCTGATTAGGAAGGCATGAAAATGTGTCGATTTTCTTGGTGAATTTTCTTTTTCCCTCCCCCCCCCTCTTTTTTTTTTTTTTTTTTCCCCCCTCCCCGCTCTCTTCCCCTTTGAACTGCTGGTCCTTTACAGCTTCACCTCTAGCACAGGACGTGCCTTGGCATTTGGTTTGAAAGTAGTATTTGGTCTTTAATGAATATCATCATGGAAAGGGAGAAAGATGATAAAAAATAGAAAAAACTCCCAGCGTAGAAAGGATTCTGCGACTTTTACTATTACCTTTCCTTTTGGAAACACTGCAGTAAAAATCCTAACCAGTATTACCAAAGACTTAATGACATTAAATATTATTTAAGATTCTCTTTTAATAATTGTTATGGTTTTTCCTTCGAGATTCTTGTGTCTTGCTATTGGATAAATAGGGAAAACCAATGCAAAGAGGTGATTGCTCTAAATTGTTAGGTCACCGGCTGTTTTCAATGAAACAGGGCTAAGTGAGGATGTTGAAATCAATTCTAATATATAACTGACCTTTGGGAAGCATTAGATAAAATCTGTTTCACGATTTGAGCTTTTCCTGAACGCTTATTATATATCTTGTGTTTGAGTCTTTTTGTGACCTTCTAGAAGTTGAGTTAAATATGAACTTTTAAGTTGCGTTACCCGTCCATAATATCAGAGTAAATATAAATTAAAGATGCAACAGAAATGCATTTCTGTTCTATCTTTGTGTTTCATTTTCAGACTAAAATTACTCTGTGATTTCCATAATGTAGTTGTATTCATTACCTTCGTAATTGATCCTGCATAGGGAATTACCACATAATGTAGTTGCTGTATTCTGTATATCAGCTGTGAAAAATAGTTCTTCCTGAATTTATCATAGGGGATTTAGCTTCATATGCTAAAAGCCTTAGTTACTGTACATGTTGCCGTTGTGCTACATATGGTCATGCTTTATGAATAAGTAAATTTCTTTTTTTAGAGGAGTGATATGATCTGCTCATCTTGTGAGTAATGTAATGTATAGGCCATAAAAAATCAGATGTCATATAACTATAAAATGAATCCAGCAGAGCTGATTATTTGTAGAAAAAGCTGATTTCTGTTTCAACTGAAGACAAATTAGTTAGGCGTCCTGTAGACGTCCTATTCTCTTCTATTGTTAACATTTATGTCAGTATTGTATAGCAAATAATCATCTTGGCAAAAGAAAAGGAGGTTTGGCTTGTGAATAAGTCGGTTTTTGGTACCATAGTTGTTATTGAAAGATTTACTGCTTAGATATGTTGAGAAAGGCATCATAGTCTGAGTAGTTTGCAAATGGTGCTTGTGGAAAGCTTTGGAGTGTCACACCAAGCAGTGCCTAGCTTAAGTGCTTTAGTTCACAAAGTAGCACACCCCTAGTAAAAAGAGATTTGTTTTAATAATTGAGCTGAAAGGTCAAGAATTAGATCAATCAGTTGATGCGTGGTTTGTGCAGAAACCAGTGCTTGTCTGTCTTTTGTGAGACAGACAAATGAACTAAAACAAGTAATCTTATTTACTTTAAAATCATCCAATTCATTCAATTTTTAATATGCCTCAACATGTACATTTCCAAGGCAGGTATTATTGTGTGCATTATTGAATGGGATGTTACTGGGGTCTGCTGATGGTCCCTAACTGCAAAGTTGTTGAAGGTTAGGAGAAAGAAGTTAACGTATTCAGTACTGGCTCTAGCATTGTTAATTTATCCATATAAATATAAGTGTTTGTATTCAGAATTCTGTTATCTATTATCACTATTAATGATTCTATTTATCTGTAATTTTTCTGTCCTACATGGTTTTTATTGTAGTGTTTGTAAATACTGCTTGATCACAGTTACCAATGCGATGCCTAGTACCTCAGTAGGGTCTTTGAATTGGAGGAAGAAGTGGGGGGAGAAACCTTCCACGTAAAAAGAATTGCAATAATTTGTGTTATAAATTGGATATGTCTTTTTAGGAGATAGACAAAACTATTTCTGTGATGGTTGCGAGACTTTGCAACTGTGTGTGTTCAAACAGGATTAGTAGTGAACTCTGAGAGCAGTCAGTGCTCTTCTCCCTTGTTGCTTTTTTGCAGATTGTGCCTCGGCATTATTCCAGACCAGAACGCTGAGAAAAGCCTGTTAAAAAAGGAAAAGAAAATCTGTGAGAGTTGTACTTTGTCTTCCTGGGATACTTTTCCACATGTGAAGGCGTTAATCTTTCATGTTGCATTTGCATTCTAATAGCATGCAATGGCCTTCCATTAGAATGGGGTTTACTGTGCTAGGAATTGTGCAAATCAATAATGAAGCCCCTTCCTTAATAAGTTCACAGTCTAAAATGGGGAAGACCTGAGGAGTTTGTTGTATGTTCTTTTTGTTACAGCTGGAACATATGGTAAGGTTGAGAAGATCCTCTGAGAAGGTATTCTAGATTCTTCAGTGAGGCAGTCCTCATCTTTAGTATTTTGATTATCATGTTGATTGATATAGTTTGTTACCTTTCATTGAGTGTAAGCTCAAAAAGTGCAAACTTCAGAGATGAAAAATAAATGTGCTGAAATAGAATTCCATGCTCAGATCAGTCATAAAAATACCACACTTAATTTCTATAAAGCTTGAGCAATAATGTATCAGGCCTTTCTGTCGTGCTGCAAAGATACCAAACTTGGGTTTTTAGGCCAAAAATTCACAGTAAGTCTGTGTGTGTGCGCCTACGTGTGTGTGCTTTTATTGTTTGTTCTTTTTTTGTTGTTTATTTTTGCTATCCACTTGTAATCAGCCCATATAGTACTATATAAAAACGCTTAAAATGAGTAATTGCCAGGCCAATACTGTGAAAGCTTACTGCGTACGTGAACAAATTGGGGAGAGCCTTTGAAAGGCGAGAGGGCAGCTGTTTCCTTTTGCGTAGTTTTATTTCTCACTCTGTGCACGGTGCACTCTTCAGTGTTGGGGGTTTGTGTAATAGCTACTTCTTTCCATGGTTCCACGCGGAGGGAGAAAGAATAGTAAGAATGAAATCAGCCATTTCTGTGTCTGGAAAGAAGCAGCACAGTCTGCTTACAGCACATGGAAATAACGAAATACGTGTGGTAATATACAGGAAGAAGATAGAGGCTGTAAATCATCCCTTGTAGTTGGCAAGCCCATATAAATTGCAGGGAGACTTCCTTAAAGAGGTGACTTAGGAGGTCTGTGGCCCCCTCCTGCTGAGTTTCAGTGAGTCTTGGGTATCAGGAAAATTCCAGAAGACTAGAAGAATATTGCACGCTGACTGTAACACTCTTCAGCTAGGTAAGGTGGATGCTGAGAAAACTCGGCTTCATATCCGGCATGGACTGGAAAACTCACCTTAGATTTGTTTGGTAGAGAATGAAGGGAGAGGAGAGGAACTGACAGTTGCTGTGGTTTTGTGAAGGATAAGGGTTTGGAAAACACCGTTCCGTGAGATTAAACAATTGGCTGGGTTTACCGATCAAAATTATATGCACCTACTCAGACATTTGACTTTTTAATATGTCACCTTTTGGTTTAAAAGCACTGTTCAGTATAGTGGTACATGTTAAGGGAATTCAGAATTGGTTAACAGATTTTTTAAATTAAACCTTAGTAAGAAATTATTTGCATTTGAGTATTTTAATACATTGTTGCAGCAATTGAAAGGTAGACCCAGTATCATTCAGTTTTTTTAATCAATGTTTTGGAAATAACTGTTTCAGAAGTCATTGGAGATGAAAGCTACAGGTGACACAAAAGTAAGAGTAATGATAAATTACTACGGAGACAAGACACTCGCAAGGAAGTCTGAAAAACATGATAAATTGGGATGTGTTCGAACAAGATTTATTTTACATGGGTAGCTATATAGGTCTAAGGAATATTGCTGTGGCCTTGATGGAAGGTATCTTCTCAAAAGCTATCATAGGGGTGTGCAGGTAGATAAGCTGCTTACAAGTTTCTGGTTTGATGTTGTGTAAAAAAGGTTGATATAGTTGATGGCTGTGAAAATGGGGAAGTAGTGAAACCATACTTCATGTCTGTGCACAACTTTGTTAGTACTGATAGTTCTAACTGCACGTGCTTCTGATGTCCCCATTTGAAGAAATATTTTGGAAAAATGGAGAATATGTA
This sequence comes from Struthio camelus, assembly GCF_040807025.1. NCBI lineage: Eukaryota > Metazoa > Chordata > Aves > Struthioniformes > Struthionidae > Struthio > Struthio camelus. The sequence goes on from NC_090943.1 coordinate 52,719,755, forward strand.
GAAAGGTGAGATGTAAAGAACCAAACTAAACAGATTTTCAAGAAGAAGAATTAAAGATGACGTGATAAATGGCTTTAAATCTCCACAAGGAGCTGCTAAAGCGCTCTTTAGTTTGCTGAAGAAAAGCGTAGTGCTGGCAAGCTGAAGGGCAGACATTCACCTTGGAAATGAGGCAAAACATTTTAACCGCATGATTAACCAGTGGAACAAACTACTAGAGAAAGTAGTGATTTTTCCATCTCTTGAAGTCTTTCAAATCAGGAATAGATCCCTTTCTGGAAGTTTGGCTTTAGCCAAATACAAGTTCTTCAAGGAACTGAGGAACTGTGAACTTGCACAACCCTGTCTGCCTTTGGCACGTGGTTCATGCTTGCTGCAGGTACTGCTAACATTGAAAGATCTCTAAGGCCAAGCTCAGGAGGAACATATATGTCCACACTGGTACGTGCATAGGGGCGAGAAGGCCTGAAGAACTCCAGTTATTGGTACGCAGTTTTTCTTTCCTGGGCTTAGTGCGGGATAACTAAGGACAGTTTAATAGCCTGGGATATAGGAAGTCAGAATAGATGGTCCTAAACTTTACTGTGGATCTATTAACTTCGTTTCTAGCTTCCCTGTACTAATCCATGCCAAAGACTAAGTGGAAGTTAGTTCTGCTGCTGGCTGCATTAGATTCCATCTACGTAGCTATGGTCATAGAGGACATGTGCTATACACCCATCAGCTGGCCTACTTGGTTATTTTTCCCCTTTTTTTAAATTACAAGTGCCTGCTGGCATAGGCCTTCATCCTAAGCACCAGACAACGCTAATGTTGCCTTCTCCATCTTGATTGGCTGTTTCTGTTTGTTTGTTTGTTTTAAGCCTTTAAACCATACGGTCTTTTTGTCTTGCTGGCGAGTTTTCCTTTGCTGGTAAGAATTTACCAGTAGTTCTGCAGGACTACAAGTAGAAAAGTAACCATGTGCTAGTGATTTGCATGTGATACTATAACATAGAGGATAAATAAATAGAAAAGTGTGGAAAAAACATTTTCAAGCAAGTTGATAAAAGGATTCTTAGAAATTATAATAAAGGAGTTTACTGGTATCTCTTACCTATAGCAGTATTTAATTGAATAATAGTGAATCTCTCTTTTCTTTGCTGGGTTGTAATGCATCCTTAACATGGTTGTTACCCATGTAAAATAAATCTGTTTCCATTGAGACAGCTTGAGCTGCCTGCAGGAAAGCTTCTTTAGAACAAAAATGAAAATCTAAAGGCATCATCAATGTTTATTTACACTTATTAAAATATTTCTTCTTTCAACATAAAAAGACTATTTTTAGATTTTGCCTTTTTAGAAAGATGCCTCATAGAATAATGAACTGTAGAGGAAAAATAAATAAACCTGGTTTGCACTTGGTTTTAATTTACTTTTTTTTTTTGGTAGAAATCACACATTGACATTAATCTCTTCGTAGTCAAACAATCAAACATGAAGACAGACTGCTGGACAGCTCAGAGTAGTGGGATATATAAAGTAACCTTTTTTCAACATCTCGTAGTCCCTTCTGTTCTTTTGCTTAAAATAGAAGTTGATGCATCATTTCCGGTGCATGCCATATGTTCTCTCTTTAGACAAGAGTATTGTGTCATGAAATAATTTGTCGCTATCCTTCACGTCTTTATTAGAAAAATTTAGAAATCTGTTTTTTGTGCTTCATCTTCTGTAAATCAAAGATAATCCGATTCCACTCACTTAGCATTACTATGAGGAAGTTTTACAAGCCAAGAAGCTTTTGTAGCCCGCTAGCACAATCCCTACACTCTCACCTTCTGCCTTTTGCCTTGTGGAGGGTGCAGGTGAGGTGACTTCAAAGAGGGTTCACGATGGATCATTGCTATAAATGTTACTCTTGAGAGAGAACGTTTTCAGGGCTCATCTGAGCAGTTCGGCAGTCTTACATAGAGAGTGTGCTTCGTGTATGAAACACGGTTAGGTTTCTTAAAGGGTCTAGACCTTAGAACGGATGTTCAATTGATAAAACAGATGCTATCAAAAAAAATGTTCCTGATATGGTTTCAGAAATTATTCCATGACTTCGCAGAATGTTTGCCCTTCTGTGTGTGCGGCTCATTGTTTCTTGGGAAAATGTGTTATTGTACATTGAAAAAGAGAAAGCATTTATACGTATTGGAAAGCATTAACATCGGAAGTGCCCAAAATAAACATCCGGAAGGCCTGATGTTTCTCAGAGGTACTTCCGTTAATATTTGTTTCGTTGTTGGCTCTTACCACATCTAAAAAATGCAAAGTTTAAGGTTTAAACATCCATTTAGAGCTTGAGCTTCAGACTTCCACTTGGAAAATGGTGGTCAGAATTTTATGTTCTCTTACCAGTTATATTTGCTCCTAAGAGTTAAGATTTCAGTTTAAGAAGATGCTGTTATTATTCCTGTTCATTATTTTGATGACTGAAAAAATTAGTTAAGGAGCAGGTAAAGTTAATAAGTGAATTACAATAACATCTTTCATGTATTTTGTATCTTTCATTCTCTTTGATAAAAATTGATTTTGGAATAGGGTCTGTATTTTATGCTAAAGCTAATAGTTTTCCTTCTCTGAGAACATCCTTTCAACAATTTTCATTGTTGCTGGAAATGGTATTTAGCAAAATTCACTCTGGCAATAAAAAATTTCTTTTTGAAAACTATTAAGAGCATGCAGCCTTGAAGAATTGGTTCCATGTCCAGAATGTAGAACAAAATAAGAAGAGATACCGACTGTTTTAGACTGAGTAGTCACATTTACAAATTTGGGTCATTGTTGTTACTTAAATTCTTGAAGTTGGGTTTATATATGTGTTATTTCTCATTTCTTACTCTTCACCATCTTCTAAAATCTTTGCCTATATTTATGTAAGATATTCTTTAACTGTAGCACAATTAAATGTATATAAACCAGTTTCTCTGAATTAAAAAAAGAAAAAAATCTGTTATTCATACACGTTTGGGTAATGAGGAGGGAGAAACGCATTCAGTTTTCTTTAGCAGCACCTACTGGTTCTGCTATGAAGGTCTTGACTGCCTTAGAAGATGGCTATGAAATTACTCCTTATGTCTCGATAAGCAAAATAATTTGGTAAAACACTCATATTGCATTTAACTTCTTTTTCATATAACTCATGTCTTTCCATAGAGCTATAGAACTATAAATCTATGTATTAGTCTGAATTAATAATAAACATCTGTTGTTATTAATTATTGTTCTTTTGCTTTATTCCTAGAATATTTTCTTTTTTGGATATAGTTACTTTGTGTCGATGTGCACAAGTTTCCAAGGTATGTGTTTCTGTGTGTGTGTGGTGTGGTTTTTGGGTTTTTTTTTTTTTTTTTTGGCATTCTTTGGACGTTCTCTGAACTACTTGCAAATCATGGACTTTCGGACCACCTCCTTGATCTCCAAAAATCAAATAGCACTCTCAGCCCCTTCGTTCATTAAAGCAGATAAACAGTGGATTCAGTCTTGCATTCAGATATGTGGAATTATGTACTGGATTTCTGTTTAAGGCCAGTGGAAAAGATAGCCAGTAGTGTACGCTCTATATCTGGAGAAAGGATTAAGCCCGTTTTGGCGTAGTGGCATTTACTTTTTATAAAGCGTGTGGCTGTATAACACTATTTTTCAGACGCGTTTTCTGCATAAAATTCCATGTAGCTCAGTTAATGTGCACCATGTGTCTAAGAAGTACATCCATCATTTGCTTGCCAAGTACAAAAGGTGTTAAGTAGAGGGACTACTGGTAGAGAAAAAGGCACACAGAGGATAAGAGAGAACTCATGTCTACATAAATGTTTATGTTTAGCTAGTCTCGTTTTTTTTCTTGAATTAAATTGAAAAATATTTTGTTCCTACATGAACTGTGTACAGTGAAGTGTATAATTCTTGTACACCGTGAATGAATTTTGAAATTTCCATTCTTTTAATGAGAATTTATTTATTTATTTATTTATTTTTCTTTAACTGTATAAAAAGGAGTGCAATTATTTCACTCCTCCATCCATATCTCCTTGGCCTGTAATTTCACTAAGTTTTATGAGCTAACTAACTTCAGATTTTCTTAGTATCTTCAACTGAAAACTAGAATACAGCAGAAAAAAAACCCAAGGTGATTGAGTAAGTAATATTGTTCTCTGAGAACTATCTGGCAGTCAGATGTGGTACTCCTTTTCAATTTTTGCCCTAAACGTTCATGTAATAAGTACATTTGTTGAATCTCCAGCTTTGTTGTTTTGCTCTGATTTGAAAAGCTATCATTTATTGCTTCAACAGAGAGGGACAAGTTCCTGATGTGCATCTAGCAGTGGAAAGTCAGCCCCTTTCTGAAAGGTTTCTGCTCCTCTCGGAATAGGAGCTTGTCAAGTTGAACTGTAGAGATTAAGCATGTATACACATACATCTTAGCTCTCCTAGCTCTTTGTGTGTGATTTAGTGGTAGCATGTTAAGTTGCTATTTTCGTACAGATGGAGCAAAAGTAAATTACTCGACAAATTTGCTAAAACTTTTTTAAAATTGAGGATTACATTGTGTTTTGCATTTAAATTCTTGCTGATGCATGCTCTGTGGGCAAAAGTTAGCCTTTGAGGCATAATCTGTTGAGGAGATTTGAGATTCATTTCCACAAATTCCATGTTTTCAACTATTTTATGACCACAGGTATCTATAATCGCCTTTGTTTTTAAAAAGCACTACAAGGAAGTGTATATTATATTTGAGAATTTGTTATATTTGAATTGTTGAGAGGAAAATTTAGGGAGCAGGCGGCGGAGGTGTGTTAAGTGTTTTTGTTTTCTCTAGGCATGGAATGTTTTAGCTCTGGATGGAAGCAATTGGCAAAGAATAGACCTTTTTAACTTTCAAACGGACATAGAGGTTAGTGTCTTTTTTTTTTTTGTTTCTTCTTCCTCTTTCTTATGGTGATGTTTAAGAGCTTGGACCATTTGAGTATCCCATTGACTGTGCAAATAGTTCACAAATTCTAAGGGCTAAATTTCAAGATAGTAGTAATACTGTGCGGGAGCGAATAGAAAAAGCAGAACACTGTATTTGACTTGTTTTTTACACTGGAGGAATATTTGAGTTTTGGTTGTTGGCTATCTGTTAGATAATTTAAGTATATCCTACGCATGCAAGGCTCTAGATATTCATAACTGCTCATTTCCAGAAAATGAAGGCATGGAAGGTGCCTCTGGGGTGAGTGAGACCCTCAGGCTAGAGGATAATTTTATTACTTGTCTCTGGTCTCTCTGTGAGAGTGCCATCTAGTGCTGAAAGCTCTCTGGAATCTGGGGTAATAGGAGTTGGAAACTGAAACAATAAAATGCTGAACAACTTTTCTTTCTTATGACTTGGGCCGGATATGAATTGCTGTGTATCTTATTACCGTTTATGAACGTTTGTTTTCTAAGGTTTGAACCTTGGCTGAAATGCAGGTATATCTGGGTGAAAGTCCTTTTCAGCATATAAGGAAAAGATTAGAGCACTCCATAAGAAAAACATGTCTGTATTAATGCTATCATAAATGTATATAACCAAATAAAATATGACATCTTAATGAGAAAAATCCATGGGGAAATACAATTGCTTAAGTGAATCTGAACTAATTTATTATTTACGTTTGGTGATACAAGCTAAAATACAGAATACGATAATGAATTTGCTTCTGGATTTTGTGTTTAGGTTCTTAATTTAGCTGCATGAGTAAACTCTAGATGGGGTTCATCTGGTATGTTTTGCCAACTGTGGTTCAGACTGTTTCTAAAAAAACTTGACAATGGAATATACAGTAAATTTTCCCACTGCTCTCTTGAAACTTTATTGCCTGCCTCTTTGTTACACCAGTGTTAACTGTAAGGATCTTATGGCATCTTAAGGCAGAGGAAAGATTTCAGCATCTGCAGATTATCTAAATGTGTCTAAGAGGGCTTGGAGCTTTAACGTCGTATTTTCACTTGCCTATGAAAAAGACTGTTTCTTGTTTGCTACAAAAGAATAAACAAAAACATAGATCTGTGCCCCTTCTGTTGGTCAGCCTTTTCTGTATCTGAAACCCTTCTGCTATTTAGAAGCGTAGTATTGGGGTTTTTTTTACACTTTGGATATGTTTGTCTTAAATACCTAGTGGTGTTGCCCTTTGAGATGCTATGTCTGTAGCATGATATTTGAGAAAATGATTTGAAATGAGTTTGTGGTCTGCTTTTGATATAAGGCGTTACTATGGTTTTAAGCATTACTTCAGTACACTACATTTAAGTCTGTTAGTAATATAAACCCTTTAAATTTATTCGTAAGAGTATGTTAAACCAACAATTATTACATAAAATAGTTTTAAGCAAGAGACATTCAGTCTCTAAGAGCTCTGCTTTTGTTTATGCTATTTTTTGCAACAGATAATTCTTGCCTTTAACTTTAGGACAGGTAAAATGTAATAATTGTATTTGGCAACTTTTTGCTCAATTGAATGTTCATATGCTATTTGGTGGTGTTTCACATAGCACCGAACTACTCATCTGAAACTATCAGTGAACTTAAGATTAGGTTTTTTTGTGAAAATACTCTATTTAACACCTCATATGATAGAGAGTAAAGTAGAAAAAAATGCGTACTAGAACAGGAAAAAAATATATCTTTTCTACCCCAAAGTTATGTCAAAATCTTGAAGTTGGGTTTGCCAGAGAATTTGTTGGTATGTGGCACCAAATGTAAGATGGGATAGTTTGAAGAACTAGGGCTTGTTTTTGAGTTTCATTGACTTAGTTCAACACTAAGCACATCTGAGTGCGCTTAAACTGTCTTTTTGAATATTCTGGCTTTCTTTTTTAACGTGCTTAAAGTAGTAAAGGGGTTTGGAAAAACAGAACATATTGTGTTATTTGTTTCTGTTTTCTTTGAATAATAATGGTTTAGGTATTGGCTTTCTTTCCCCAATTCAATTGAATATGCATTATATGTAGTTCATTGTAAAGGCTTTATTCTTACAGTAAAGATATTTGACTTCTGCTGAGAAGTAGTTCAGCTAACCAGACTGCTTTTAAGAAATGCATGATTCCCACAAGGTATATCACGATCTTCAGTTTGATTGTTTATTTTGGTGTAAATTCCTCTGAGAGATCAGATCATCTGTTAGTTATGGAGCAAGAAAAAGCTCTGATAAGAAAATATTTTCACATAGTGTTAGCCGAGACTTTGATATTAAATATTGAATAAAAATATAAAGAGACGTTGTCCACTACCATCCCATATAGAGAGGAAAACAAACAAAAAATTACACACATGGAGGTGTGGTTTTATAAGTAGTTTTTCTTTTAAAAAAAAAAAATTAAAAAAGGAGAGAAGAAAATAAATAGTGCTTTTATGTATCTGTTATTCCTCTTTGTTAATTATCAGTGTTGAATGCTTTTTTCCCTAAAATTAGACACAATATGGGGTCTAGTCAGTTGCTGCAGTGATCGCCCACTTTTTGCTATCTTAAATATTTTCTTCTACAAAAATGTTAAAGATGGATGTGTATTTTTATAATAATTCAGTAACATTTTATCATAATGCTACTTTCAAACTGAATATTAGAAGTATTATGCCATTCTGGCTTATTGCTAATGTATAGCAAAATGCTTTCAGGGTGTAAATAAATGGCGTGTTGTAGGACGTGAGTCAAGTAGGGAATCTGTAAACTGTGCTTCAGCCTTTGACACATAGCTAAGCTGCACAGTGTGAGAAGTGATTTGCTGTTTCCCAGTGTCCCAGATATATACAGCTTGGAAATCTGGCAAGTAGGCTCTGGCAAATCTTCTGGAGGCAGCTGAAGTGGCTGTTCCCAAGAGGTGTGCAGCACCTTTCTTGTGCAGGAGGTAACCATCTCTATAGCAGGGACTGTAAAATGAGACTTGGCAGAGGTTGTAGTTCAGATTGATACACTAGCCTAAACATGTCTTCGTGGACAATTAAAACTTATATACTGTAGTAATAACTGTGATCCCTGAGGTACAGGTATGCTTCTCATTTTGCCTTTGGGGCAGGAAGAACAACTTGGACAGCTTTTCTGTCTCCCTGCAAATTTGACAGAACTTGAAGACTGTTTTAGCAGTCTTAATGGGTGGGTTTTGCTGAAACAAAAAATTGATCAACGTATGATAGACAAAACAAAGAAGGGAGAGCTAAAAATTTAATTGATCGTCACTCTAATCTGTGTGAGTGGGAGCAGATTCCCATCCGGTAACTGTTTTTTCCTAAAGTAGAAATTCAAAGAGGTGTAATTTTGCAGAGGGGGATATCTGCCATTGATTTTTCAGTACTGGCATTTTTAATTTGGTTATAATGTTATATCGGAATAAAACTCAACAAAACCTTCCTTTTATTTGATTTAAGGGTCGTGTTGTGGAAAACATATCGAAAAGGTGTGGTGGGTTCCTGAGACAACTTAGTCTGAGAGGTTGTCTTGGTGTTGGAGACTCCTCTTTGAAGTAAGTAAAGTCCTAGATTGAGACGTGACTTTATTTCCTACTATCTGGATCAAAAGCAATGACTGTTATGTTTGTTTGGATAGCTCAGTACTGTCTGATGACCAAAATGGGATCCTTAAGTAAGTACTAAGTACCTTAGTAATGACTAAATGAGGCTTCAGTTTGAGATCAAAATACAGTTACTGTTTTTTCTGGAAATGAATTAAGAAATGAGAATGGTGCTTTTCAGGAGAAATGTCTTTTTATTTTCATTAGTTTTATTTTAATATCTATTCCATTTTCAAGCATCTAAAATATCTTCAGATCCATAAACTAGCATCCTACAGATACAGTTTCATCAAGATAGTAGTCAATCAGTTTATAGTAGATTTTTTTTTTTTAGTTTGGACAAGAGGTGACCCTACCGATGGAAGGGGGAGTAAAGACTGATACAGCTGAATGCCTACAAAATTAGGAGAGGCGTGAGATACTCTTCTTGTAATGTAAGAACAAGCAGGCAACAGCAGCATCTCAGGAGTCTCTAAGCAGAGAAAAGGACCCTTCTTGCAATATGTACATTGAACAGTGCAACTTGTTGCCACAGGATACTTTGAATTCATGTAAGCTTTTTGGCCTATACAGACTGATCAGCCAGTTTCCTCTGTGGATGTTTCTTTGAGTATTTAAACTCAAAGATCCTACTTCCAGCTGAAGGGTCCCTAGGCCGCAGGTACTTGAGGGCTCAGAGAATATTTGGAGGAAGCCTCAGGATATGGCTGTTTACTGTTGTCATGCTTTCCTTCACTGTCACAGGAGACGATGAGGCTAATGAACGCTCAATGGCTTTCAGTCTGACCTAGCGTGGCCGTTCTTATGTGGGAAATACAAGCACAGAGATTTCTGTTAAGCAGTAGGCATTAAGTCAGTATCTTGTAACCTCTAGCTCTTTCTAAGATTTACAAGCAAGTCTAATTCATTTAACTAGTCTCCAGAGTAAATTCATGAGCATTTCTTATGAGTAATCTCTCACTTCTGTGTGTAAAAGTCAGAGTATCTCTTTCTTTGGAGGCTTTAAGGGTTTTAAATAAAAAATTGCTATGCAGAATATCACAGTGAGTAGCGCTGAAATGCTTGAGAAAGGAACTGTTGAGATTTAACACAGAGCTCTGATTAACTTTTGGCCAGAGTTTTGTTTTGGGGGGGGAGGGGGTGGAGACAGAGGAGGAGGACAGCAAAACCTAGAAATGTTGAGTTGAATTATTAACAATATTTTTTCTTTTATCTTAATCTTTCTAGATTTATTTTAGATGTTGCTTAAAAAAAAACATTTTTAAGCTTTGGAATCTGATGGAATGGTAAAATTATAGGCGTAGTATCAGATCATGGGGTTAATTCTTCACATCCATTTCACTAATATAAAAAATGTAACGTCTGCAGTCCTTAAGCTTTTTTTTTTTAAAATCATTTTTATATGTGGAGGAGCAAATCCTGACAGAGTTTATGGTCCTCTGTGTCCTGTACCTAGTTAAGCAATAGATTGCTTTAGTAACCCTAATTGGCATCCTAGCTTCCAGCCCAAAGATTTTCCTGGAGGTTTCCTTGCCTCTGTATACAAGACAGACCCCAAAGTCTCCACAGGCCACCCTCCTAACTCTTCCCTGGAGTGTTGCCATCTTCAGGCAGTCTTGTCTGCAAGCTGCTTATTGCCATCTTCTTCCCCGGTTACTGGCAGCTACTGTCAAAAAATGAAGTCGCCCCAGCAGAAGCTAACTTGGTGCGTAGCTCCTCCGAGTTCCCAGAGCGTTCGTGCAGATGGTCCCCCCTTCCTTGGTGGGGAAGGGAATAGCAAAGGTGGAGGACAAGGGGGGAGGTTCATGCTCCAAGAGAAATTTAAAGGTAGGAACTGTAATGGAGAGGAGATAGCAGTGAAGATGATGAGACGGGTGTAGCAGGAAATTGTTAGGATAGTAGGTAACATGTTTCTTTCCCCTCATTAGCTCCACTTTCACATTCATTTTGGGCTCCCCGACTCTGCTTCTGGGGACACCAAGGTCAGGGGACCACAGCGAGGTTGTGAGTAGAACCAGAAGTTGTTAAGAAGTGGGTTCAGGTATTAGTGGTGCATGAGAAGAGGAGGAGGGCTGGGACTGGGATATTTTTTTGAACTGATTATAATTAATAAACAGGTACTTAGCATAAATATATGGCAGTTCAGTGTGTAGCATGTTTGTTACTGAGATGGTACGGCCAGTCATGGAATTAGGATAGGGTTAGCCTAAGGGTGGCTGCCAGAATGCCATCAGTATTCACTGCGTCCATAGTGACCAAATGGTGCAGATGGCAACGTTTGAGAAACTTTATGAAGGAAGATGGTTCACCCGTGAAATGTAGGACGGTGATAGAGAAATCACTCAGTGAGTGATAAATGCCTGAACATTAAGACTTTCTTTCAAAACGTTAGCATGAGAAAAGCGGCTTTAATTTTCAGATACTTGGTCTGAAGGTGACCTTTCCTATCAGGCTTTTTGTGTTGATTTGCTTCAAAATACAAGATTTATTAGTTTTGTGGGTGATGCTAATTTCCCTTTTTATCCTTCTCGTAGATCAACCTCTTGTTTAAAAAAAAAAAAAAAAACCATTATCAAAGCGGATATTGGCTATGTAAATACTGGATATTTGTGGCATCTCTGTCAGGATATGCCCCATGCTCGAATCTCAAAGGCTAAGTTTACAGTTCCTGCAACTTATTACACAGTGTAGTGTCTTTCCAAACAGTTTGAAGAGTGTCATTTGTCTCTGTTATAAATCTCGCTCCAGTACATGAATTTTGGAATAGCTGTTCTGAGAATTCAAGTGGAAACTATCACCAGTATAACTACTTGCTTTTTTTTTTTTTTTCCATTGTTTTCAGTCCACACTGGAGAGCCAGGAAGTTGTTACCAGCTGAGTGTGTAGTCGGATCTGTTAACCACGGCAGGCCTCCAGACAAAACTGTTTTTGTGTGTTTCCTCCACCCCTGCCAATAAAATCCATGCAGTTGAAGGAAACATGGACATAAAAACAGTGCTCTGAAATGCAACGCAGCTGTAAATATTACTCTGCAGAGATGAAAAGAAAGTTTATGTATTTTTTCTGGGTAATTATTATAATGATACATACAGGCTTTTAACAGTATAATAGCTCCAATCATCTTTAGATTTCCTGCCCAGTAGTGCACACAGATGCATTTTAATTTTTGAAATCATAAATAAATAATGTGCAACCCACAAGGCTTTCCAGTAGGCTTAGGGTCCAATTCTGTATTATGTAGGGTACATGCCTTCTCCTTTGATATAGGAGTGAGCTCCCTTACAAAGGGTTCAGTAATGAAATGTGTGGAACAGTCTCCCCAGGAGCTTAACTACCCTAAATAGTTAACCGATGTCATATTTGAACCTTATATTTATTCCCTTGATATTTTTAATTAAGGCATTTGAAGCAAGTCAGTTCTGCTTTATATATGACAGAAATAAACACCTTGCTGAAATTGTATTTGAGAGAGGAACAACACTGGTTTCAGGAGCTACCTAAGACAGCAAATTGCAATAGCAAAAGAAAAAAGCAACCACTGAGACAGATGTATTTGATATTTACTTTGTATTTACTCTGTAGCCTGAAGATTAAGCTTTTTGACTGAGATGGAAGGAGGTAGGTGGCAGAGCGCACTCTGGTGACTGAATTATAACTTGTGACATTATATTAATTCTCCAGCTTTTTGTTGCCGTTTTAGGACCTTTGCACAGAACTGTAGAAACATTGAACACCTAAATCTAAATGGGTGCACAAAAATTACTGACAGGTAAGTCAAAGATTTTTTTATTTGACAGTGAAATTTGGAAAAAGAAGTAGCTAAAGGTATTTTTAGTGTGTCTGCTGTTTTGCAGCACGTGTTACAGTCTTAGCAGATTCTGTTCCAAGCTGAAACATCTGGATCTGACATCTTGTGTAGCCATCACAAACAGCTCTTTGAAAGGTTTAAGGTAAGAAGATTCAATATTTTGTGTTAAAGAAAAAGCTTAAAGAACTGTTTAACATTCAGTGAAGTAAAAAAAAAAAAAAAATTAAGCTGTGTTGAGCTTTAATATTATGTATCAGCACTGACTGTATCCTGTATCTAGCACCTCGTGGGTGTAGAGTATGGTGTTTGTGTGTGGTCTTTTCTCATGGCTTTTCTGTAGAGGCCTGGCACAGTCCACTGGCTATCATTAATTTCTAACAGTGTGTTTAATTTGGGTTTCCCACTGTTATGACTATATGAAGGCTGGATTTAACTTTATGTATTTTTTTAATTCTCCCAGTGAGGGTTGCAGAAATCTGGAACATTTGAATCTTTCCTGGTGTGATCAGATTACGAAGGATGGTATTGAAGCACTGGTGAAAGGGTGTAGTGGACTAAAAGCTCTATTTCTTAGAGGTTGCACACAGGTACATAACTGCTTGGGTGATCCTTTAGGAATAAAATTTTTGCTTTGGCTTTTTGAAATCTCCATGACTTAGAAAATTTTGTTTTTGTTAGTGTTTTGTTCAGTATTGCAAGATGTGTATGTTCCTTGGGCTGCTTTGCTTTGCTTTTAATTTCTTGTTTCTTTTCCTGTGTCCAATTTAATTGCTCATATAGTTAGAAGATGAAGCACTGAAACACATTCAAAATCACTGTCATGAACTTGTAATCCTGAATTTGCAATCCTGCACAGTAAGTATTTGAAGCTTCAAAAGATGCATTCTCTAAGAATCATAAACAATTTTCAGGTATTAATGAACTGTACTGCTACACACTTCATTCAAATAGTATGTTTACAGAATTTTGTGTGTGGAATACAGGCCTTAAATGAACTGGCTGTTTCTACAGCTGTGGGTGGATTTGGAGTGTTTGTTTTTTCTCATTATATCTTTTAACTGTAACGAGCTCTAGAGTAAGAATTAAGTGCATTCATTCAACTCTCATGAACTGTGTACACGGTAAACCAAGCAGTTTTACAGATGTGGGTCTTACTCTCCCATCCATTAAGGACAGATGTTTAAGCCTGTTGGTAATTTTAAAGTTTTTAATTGAGCAGAAGCCATATTTTTGGCTACGCTATTGAGAGTGTAAAATGTGATGGCATCATAATTGAAGAGGGATTGTCAGAACTGACTAGGTAGCAGGAGAAGGGCATGCTTTTTTAATAATAATGGCAGAATACATTCGTTTGTAATAAAATGACTGGGAATCACTCATGCATATTTAATACTACTTACATAATACACAAAGATTAGATTTGCTGTATTTTGTTTGCTTTTTTTGTTTGTTTGTTTCTAATCTAACTTTCTAGAAATGGGAAAGATTTCCTTTTAGGCTTTAAATGTATTTAAGTTACATTTTGTCCATAAATAGTCCTTAGGACAGTTTGAAATAAATTAGATTTTCAGTTTTTTAATGATACACCTTTGAACAAGGAAGTTGTTAGATTTTTTACTTGTGGAAAGTTTTCTACAGTTTTATTGCCAGAAAATATCTTAAAATCTTCTTGGTCTAGAACTTTCAAAACTATTTTAAACATTATTCCTCAATGAACGTGACATGGGACCATTTTTATTAAGATTGGATATAGATTTTTGGACTTAGTAGATTAAAAGAAAATGTTTTGAACATTTTGGAGTGTTGCAGATATAATACAACTGACATTAGAAGTTTTGCAGAATGATCAAAGCGCTCGCACTGCTGTTTATACAGCAGATTTCCTTGTGCTTCATACGATCCACGCTTTAATTTTAGTGGTTCTGTTTTGTGGACCTTGTAAAATAGCAGGCCAGCTTCAGCTGCTGTGGCATGAACTGATACTACCTCTGGAAATTGTGAATGCGAGAGTTATCATCTTTAGAGTGTAGAAGCTGGGGTTCTGCAGGCATCTTTTTGACCACTTTTCTTTCCCGTGAAGGAGGTAGACATTGAAATCTAAAGCAATTTCAAAGTGAGACAATTTCATATGTAGCTCAGGGGTTTTGCCCAACTCCCGCAGCAGCAAAAAATATACATAGTCCCCACCTACAAAATAGTTCTTTCTTGCAATAATAATGTCATGAGCATCTCTCAAAGAAAACAGAAAGTTCCAAAAAATACCGTATTTCGAGAGAGAAAGCTAGAAAATACTTGATTGATGTTTGACTTATTTGTTTATTTAAAACAAAAAAGCAAACGCTATTTTGCCGTCTGTAAATGATGCAAGTCCTTCTGGATCCACAAACAGAAGACAAGGCTTCTAGTTTTCTGCCTAGAATCATTTTTATTTGACAGAACAATTTTCAAATTTAAACTATTCACATTAAAAACTGCTGTGTTTGGAGGGGTAAAATCTCCCTTTGTGCTGAACTACTGTTATTTCTCATCCTCTTTTCATCTTTGAAAAGTAATGTGTGGTAATGGAATAATGGCCTCAGGAATATGCTATAGTAATGTTAGCATACGTAGATGATTGCCTCATAAAAGGAGTGTGTACTTTCAGTTCAAAAGATGGTAAAGGTCTTTGTTACCATTGCAAGAATAATGTTAATCCAGGAAATAAAATAGACTTGGGTCGGCATGAAGGATTTGTCATTCAGCAGAAAAATTAAATCCTTGGAGTAGAGGGGGGAGGAGGAGAGAACACTTTCTCCAGAAGAGAGGACCTAATAAAACGGACATATAAACGAAATAATATTCCTCTCCCCCAATAAGCTAGGTCCCATTGCTATTTTGTGTGCAGCTGCAATGAGGTCATTTCTTACAGTATATGTTTTGGAGGGAAAAGAAAATTTACTCACCTTCCAAAATTAGAGTTGCTTTTATCAGAATATCAAGTACAGAACAATTTTGGGAAAGGGAAAACCCAGTCTTCTGAATTAAATCTTTCGGCTAGAGACAACTGTGGGGCAAACCTGGCTTTTAAATTTAAGCTTTGTAAAGGAAGGATGAGGTATAATCGCTTACTGTAACTCTTGCTTTGAAAATTATCATATGTGAAGGATTTTGACTCTTGAGTCTTACTGCTGCAGTGTAACATAGGTACACTTTTGCTGTAGAGCTCCCTAAGCCCTCTCTGGCTTGCTGTCCGTGAACTTCTTACGTTGTGTAGTCACTAGAATGAAAGACCTCAATCCTACAGATGTCTGAGAAGCAAGACATTTCACACAATCACAACTGCAATTTTAAAAAATAACTATTTGAAAATTGTAAAACAAAGTAAAACAGAAGAACAACAACAAACAACTCTCCCTCTGTGCTTCAGATTACCTTAGAATAGTGCTCTGATCTGTGGGAAAACGTTAAGTAGGATAAGTAGGAATTGTCTGTGTTGATTATCTTCAAAGTTTTATCAGACAACATGATTCCACAATGCCATTTTGTGTTTAAAGATTGACAGGTTGCCATGGCCATGATCAGTTCAGAAATAAGACTTGGCTTTTGTTCTCAGCAGATTACTTGATAACAGAGTAACTTTAACTTTTTATATGTTGCAGCAAATTTCAGATGAAGGCATTGTGAAAATCTGTAGAGGATGCCATAGACTTCAGTCACTGTGTGTTTCTGGTTGTAGCAACCTTACAGATGCTTCTCTCACAGCACTTGGTCTAAACTGTCCAAGGCTGAAGTGAGTATGCCGTGAGTATGTCATGTTATTATTGTCCTGATCTAAGCAATTCACTTCTGAAGGATATCAGCTGATATCCACAGGTTTGATTTAGCTCCATGTTGTTTGCTTTACCTTTATAATAAAAACAAAACATTAAGTCAGAAGTGTGAACTGAATCTAAGCTCAAGGTCAGGTCCTCAGTGTAACTGCCATATGAATGTAGTCTGTTGCATATGGGAAAAAGAAGGATAATATATGACAAATAAAACACGTTGAAGGTAGTAGTTCAATTCTCTGCTTCTAACTAAATATTTTAGGTACTAATTGCAAGCCAGAAGAAAAGAAAACATAAGGTCTATTAATTTTTTTTAGAAGGTCAGAATATCTGTAGTTGTGTAGTAACTTGTGATGTTCTCTACCTGCTGAACACTTTTCACAGTGTGCACTCTAATGTGGTTTTATGCAATCTTTTGCCTTGCAAAAAATAGCTAAATCATACCTAAGTACTGTATTAACAGATTTTGTTAGAAATGTATTTTTAATATTATGCTCTGCTGTACATCCTGACAGTCTTAGACTCTGATATGAAATGGGCTAACGTCCCTGTGAACGCTGAGGAGCGGTGGTATTTGTGGGA
This sequence comes from Struthio camelus, assembly GCF_040807025.1. NCBI lineage: Eukaryota > Metazoa > Chordata > Aves > Struthioniformes > Struthionidae > Struthio > Struthio camelus. The sequence continues at coordinate 52,736,501 of NC_090943.1, forward strand.
TACGTTTTGGGTAATGAGGGCACAGAAGATGGTTAGAATGTGTTGCTTCTGGAGCTGGTTCTTGTCCTCCCTTTTCTTAGTGTCTGTTAGAGCAACTGTAAAAACCTAGTATATTTTGAGAGCAGCAAATTGCAATGTGGAGGTAAGGAATTAGCTTTGTCACCATCTTGCATATTTCTAGTACTGGATTTTTCAGTGTAATATAACAGATACTGGCCTTTGGTTCTAGCTGGAGCCTCTCCCGCAGCAGGGAACCATGCCTGCTTTTGGCCTCTTTGTTAGCACAGCAGCACAGAAGGGCTGGGCAAAGCCCAGCTTTAAAGCCCAGCTTGGCTTTATAATATCGTTACCATCTGTAACTTACCTGTCAAGTAAAAGTAATGTAAACTGTTACATTGCTGTAACTTGCATTAACGCGTATCTCATGGTGGTGTTCTCGGAAGTGGGGAGAGCTTCAGCTTTAATAAGGAAGCTCGGTTATATAACAGTAGCACTCTCATTGTAAAGACTTGTAATACTTCCTGTAAGGTGGACTTTTAATGCAAACAAAATCAAAATAAAAGATGTTTGGGTGACACTAAATTGCCAGTTATGTGAGGAACATGCAGGAGTTGCAACAATTCTTACAATTCAATCACAGACGAGGGGAGGAAAATGTAGATCATAAAATTTAAAGCAAGCTGTCTTCAGATGCCATTGTGCAATATGCTGATAGCACAGAGTTCTTTCATCTGATTGAGTGAGAAGAGGTTTTGTGACTTTGGAGAAACCTTTCCTTAAGACTTTGGTAAAACTGGATCCCGAAGTGATGATCTCCCTCCCATACCCTTATAGTTACAAAAGCTTACGTGTGACCTTGTTTGGGGCTTAGGAATCTTCCGACACAATTAAATGGGTTCCTTAGAAAGTGGTGCTGTTATTACTAGTCTTTTTCTCTTGATTTCTCTGCTTCTCTCAATTCATAGCTCAATTTGGAAATAAAAGAAATTTTGAGATGCTGTTAGTTGCAGCTAGTTGTTGTTAGTTAGGGGAGTACAAGTGTAGCAAGAATCATTTTTCTAAAGAAGATTTAATATGTTCTTAACAGGAAATAGTCATTGGTCTAAGCAATGACTTTCTGTTGCATAAACTGTTAGCCCCTGTTTGTGCCACGAGGGGGAGGGCTTTACCATTTTTCTCCTGCAGCGAGGTAGGAAATAAGGAAAAAATATGACCCTTTGCAGTGATTACCACAGAGGTGAGCATGATGCATAAATGGTACAGATAACTACAGCTAGACCTTTAGGATCATGCATTGAAAATACTTGATTACAAATATATGGGAAATCAAAGGGAAATGTAGCTACACCTTTGTTTATATCTTCTGACTATTTCGTTGTTGAGTGTGAAAGAAAGCTTGCAGGAACCGAACTCTCATTTGCGTAGGGATCTCAGGTGTTTTGCTACACTGCTTTCTATGAGAGTGCTCTGTTCTGCAATTGTTACCTCCCTCAAAGTGGTATCTCCTTTGGAAAACATTCAGAGCGTGACCAACTCTACCAAATGGATCTCGGGGTCAGTATCCATCAGCTTTCTTTTCCAACATCAAGATACATCAGTCTTTTCAGTACTCTGTCTGCTCTATTAAGTGCTGAATAGCCACCCCCCTTCTTTTTTTAGCGTTTTTTAGCGTTTTTTTTATTTTTCTAGCATTTTTTCTTTTTTAGCATTTTTTTAATGTTAAAATACTGGTAGGTGTTTTGGTGAGACTAAACTTATTGGGAAAAGCACCGATGAACACCGTGGGTTCCAGAATATCCTTGTTAAGGTGTAGTTGTGAAAATTAGGAGTCACGTCTTTAACTGCCCCCCCCCCCCCCCCGCCCCGACATTCTCTCCTACCTGCCGCTAATTCAGCGGGAGTAGGGAAATGCTGTGTATAAAGATACTCCAGATGTACCCAAAAGACATCTGCAGGCAGTGAATGCAACTGTGAGGTTCTTTCGTTTCAGGAAAAATGGATTTACAAGAATGGGGAACCTACTCTGGGGTATCTTTCGACTCTTCAGCTCCTATGCTAGGTACTTTGTCACAAGTCACAGGATGAGAAACAAATGCCGCTGGTATCTGGAAAAAATTCTCTGGAGATGCCTCTATAATTACATATAATCACTAAAACAAGGCAAAAACTAGAACATCACTCATTTTTGTGCTGACCAGTGTCTTCCTAAATGTTGCGCGTGCTAGGACCTGGTTGATGCAGCATATCTGTACATAGCTTATCCTCCCCGCTCTGCTCTTCTGACTGCACACCTAATTCCAGAAAAGGCAAAACTGCTGGTTTCCTGGTCTCTCAGCCTCCGCACCCGTAATCTTCAGAGCTTTTCAGTGAGATGTGCAGTAGCCTTCCCGCTATTTTCCCACTGTAGATGCCTTTTTTACCCCTTTGAAGTGAGAAATGTCATGGGGTTGGGAATCCAGTGGTTGCAAGTATAGGGTTAAAAGCAGATAAGTAGTGGAGGGAGTGAGAAGCATAACAAACACAACCTGACTCATGCTTCTCCTCCCCACCCCCAGTCTGGCCTCCTGTGCAAGTTTCACAGTAGCTAGGAGTATTTTGTGATGGGTTGCTAACTACCCTTGATGCACAGAGTCCCCAAATGTGGATCTGGAAAAGGACAGTCCATGGATGTTCTGAGCATCCCATCTGGAAAGTTGTGCCTGCCCAGTACCTCTGTGCTGGCTAATCTTGGTTTCCCAGGATACTTCTGAACCTTGTTGAAGGTTAGCCATTTGGAAATAGTTATCAGGTTATCATAGTTATAGTGATCAAGCCTATGGGGCTGCTTAGCTCTAACCCCAGTTGTGCTGTCACTTTTGATTTGAAGAGATTAATTCAGCAAAGTCATAGTGAGAGCCCCCCACATCTCATAATCCTAGTGGGTTTGTATTTTTCTCGTGCACACAGCATGATTTTTGCTTTTCCGTTTTGTCCATAAAGAGAGTGCTTTTTAATGAACTCTTAAATAATGGACTGATAAAATTCGTCCAAGTGTTACCTCAGCAAGAGGTTCTTCTAACCATCTTTCCCTGCCCCCTCCCTCCTGGCTCCACAATGTAGCAGACGTTTGCTGTGGTGAACAGGTAAGCTTGTAGTCCTGATTACACAGTGCTGTGGTTTCACCTCATTTATCTTGATACTCGCTCCACTTGCAAAGTACCATTAATGGCACGGACGCCTGTCCTACTTACTAGTGGTGCTGTTTGGGGCAGCTGTCCATTTTTTTTGTCAGTTCCACTGCCTAGTGCCTCTCCAAATGGTTAATTATCAGGTGTTAGGTTTATCTTTCCGAAATATATATCTGTGTTATTTTCTTTAAAATTGTGTTTTGGCTTCGATAGTTTGTTTTCTGGTAGCTTGCTTCACAGTGCTTTGTGCACGTACTCTGAGAGAATTTCTAGTATGTAGTTCCTCTTTTTTGTGGCTTCCCAACATCACATGTTTGGAGAACAGCTTTTTCTGGAGCCTTTATCAGCATTTTCCTTAACTCTCTGTGTATTCTCCTGTATCTTTCGTCAGGTAACACATTAGAGAACTTGAGCATTGCGTTATCTTACTGAAGCAAGAGTTTAAAATGTGTGTGATTATGTGTAATTTTTCCACTAACTGTTCAGAACATTTGAGGATTGTATTTCATCTGTTCTGTAAGTCTTCTGATAAGCTGGATCAAAAGTCTGTCTAGTACTTTTTAATTGCACATCCCTGTGAAAAGTTGGCGTACATATTTGCTATTAAGAGCTTTAAATTGCAAAATATAGATTTGTATCGCAAACACATTTGCTTTTCATTATGTTAATATTTTCTTTAACATGTAAAACTTTTTCAGGATTTTGGAAGCTGCGAGATGCTCACATCTTACAGATGCTGGCTTTACCCTTTTAGCACGGGTAAGGGTTACTTCTGAAAGTTAAAGCTCACCTTGTTTTCACTGCTGCTGAACAGCTGTGAATTAACGTAGACCTGCTAGGAAGGAATCTGAGAAGAGGGAAAAAAAAAAAAAAGAGGAGAAAGAAGCCAGTGGAGGAGGATTTTTAAATTAGATTTATTATGCTTAACGTAACAACTCTAAACTTGTGTTATGTATTCCAGCCAAATTTTGCATGTAAAGATAGGAAATGCTGGGGAATATTTGCACCAAAAAGTCATTGTATGAGAGATTATTCTGAGCATAACTTGTAGCTACAAATATACTTACAGCCATGTAGTATAAACTGTAAGCACTTGTGCCCTGATTCATACTGTAAGTATGTAAACTAAGTGTATTGATGGTATCAAATGCTTAGAGTTATATGCTTGCTGGCTGAGAAAAACTGAGCACAAAAATAATATCCTGTAAACAGGACTCATTTACACTGCTGATCTGGAATGTGAGTGAAAGTTTCTGTAGCCACAGTGGTTAAAAAGAATGGTTTCTGATCAGTCAGCACTACAGTCTTAGGCTTTTGGTAGTCACCTCAAGCCTGCTTCTGGGAGCTGCAAGGTAAACTATTTCTGCTAGTGCCCGCTAATAACAGGGGTTGGAGGTAGGTCTGAGCACTAGTGCCCTGTGGTCTACTATGAGGACATAAGCTCTGGTCACACAGTTGCATCATTTTCTCGAAATTAGTCATGACCAGCTATTGAAGGCAGTTCTAAAAGCTTACCAGGATCTCTCAGGATAATGGGAAAATTCCTTGCATAATCACATATTATGCAGAGCACAGCTTCTAGTCTCAAAGTGGGCTCTATTTTGATATTTTCAGCATTCAGTAGCAGAGCAAATTGTTTTTAAAGTTTTGTACTAAAGCATGAAGGTGAAGAGAGATGTTTCATGGGCTGAAGTGTTTTTCAGATTAGTTTGGTGGAGGTTGATGTACACAGAAATTGGATTTATGTGTACACAGATTAGTTAACTTCAGTACACAGGATATAAACACCATAGGTTTGAGTTGAAGTTGACCCCACGAGAGGGAAAGGGAGCAGAGGTGGGTGAGTACTGTTCACATAGCTGCCTGTCCAAGCTTTAGAGGGCAAGAAGGAGAAACTTCACCTAGTAAGAAGAAAAAAGGATGGAAACGTAGAAATTGGGGGTAGGGGAGGACTGCATTGTTTGTGAATTTCTTTTTTTTTTAATTCTTTTTGTCCTGTGGTCAAATACTTGAAGCAATTTAGCTCAGAACTTGCTCTTGGAGGCTGTGCTTTCCCGTATAGCGAGCCCTGCGGATGATTTTGGAATATTGGTTTATTTCATCTTCTGTTTGTTTGGTTTATGTTTTCTAGAATTGCCATGAGCTGGAAAAGATGGACTTGGAAGAATGTGTTCTGGTGAGATTTAATATTAAAGAATTTTCAACATCCAGTGTAGGAATGCAGTGCCAACAAGAACATTAGCACTTGGAGTTAAATGTACTTTGTTTTTTATTAATACTTGTTGTGTTATTGGTAGTAAATAAAAAGTAATTATTGGGAAATTCTATAAATGGAAATACATGAAGGGTAACAGGTAACGGGATGTTTTCCAGAGAAGTGTCTGGTAGAGAAGTACCTTCATCTGGTATGGAAAGGGATAGCTTATTTGAGGGTTGACCTGCCCGCTGTCTTTACTTATGGTTGCTTTTTTGTGTGTGTGTATGTGTGTTTTTCTTCTAGATAACAGACAGCACATTGATACAACTTTCTATTCACTGTCCTAAGCTACAAGCATTGGTAAGTTTTCCTCTGTGTTTGTGAGTTTTAACACCTACAAAATAAAAACAGGCTGTCACTCTGTATCTGGAAAAGCTTCCTGAGGTAGTATGATACTGCACAAAATATATGCAAGTTTCAGAAGTATTCCAAAAGAAGCACTTGACTCCTTAACATATTTACATGTTTTTAAGTGTTGCAGAAAATTACTATCAAATCAGTAGTAGCCAGAAAGCTTGTATTTTATGGTTAACATCTTTCAGCTGTGATTAATTAGTTCAAATAAAACTTCTAGCTTAGAGTACCCAGATCCTTTATGGATACTCTTTCCTGTTCCTGAATGGTTTTCTTAGGGACTGTGACACTTTTAAGTTACAGATTGAAATATGTAAAATATTGAATAAATAAAAAAGTCTCTCAATGAGAACATGCACGTTCCACCCTACAGTCAGTTTTGCATGCAAGCAATTTTTCCCAAGGACTGAATTTACGTAGTAAATTATGTTGGGTTTTGTGACATAGTCTTTCAAAACTAAGTGGAGAAGACTGATGCGCCTTTAGTGGAGTACCTGGCTCTGCACTATTTTAAAGAACTAATTTTTAAGGAGTGGCTGTTTTAGCTGTTCTGCAGTCAAGGTACCTCAAAATTGCTAGAGTGACCTCACAACAGTGATTCCTGTGTTTAGGGCGAATTGTGCCATAAGGGTAGATCTGTTATATACTGCCTTAAATGTACCTGAGAGAAGAGGTATCTTTGTAATCTGTTCTTAGACAGGATTAAAGAAAGGTTTGCTGCTTCATTAACTGAACTGCCTTACCATTGGCTTTTCCCATGCACCCCCAGCTCAGCGTTACTAAGGTAGCAACAACAAGGAGAGAGAGATTTTAAAAAGGAGCCTTATTCACTTTTTTTGTTTTTTTTTATTTTTGCTCATTAATTGTCCCCCATCATTTTTGGACCATAATTCTGCATGTTAAGGCAAACAGGGGTTGCCAGGAGACACGGAGCCATTTTATGGGACTCCTCCTGTTCTTCGGCAAGGGGGGTATTTTTGTATTGTAACCCCAAATATTACCAGTCTGTTCCAGAGTTTGCAAGAGATATTTTGTACCAGTTCTGCCAATACTTCACTGGAAATGTCATAAAAACTAATGATTTTCAAGTATTTTTCTTAACTTGCTCCTGTTTCTTGTCACCTTCCTCTGTGTCAGCCCACAGACAGGGAAATGTGGCACTGATAAAATAACACCCCTTTTCAAATGGCACAAGTAGAAATTGAACTTTCTGTTCATGTATATAGCAAGTATGTAGCAAGGAAGGGTTGAGACTGAACAGTGCTGGGTTTAAAATTACAGGGAAAGGAAAAAAAACAGAATAGCAGATGCCAAGTGTCCCCACATTAACTAATCTTGATATTTGAAATATGAAATCATAAAACTATTGCTGGTTCTGTAAACTCTTGTGTGGCTGGGTTTTAGCATATATTTATGTATATTTGCACTTTAAACAAATGTTTCAAAGTTGCAGAAATCAACTCCGATTTTGTTTCTTAGCGTTTGACGACTGAGTAGACAGTGAAAATAAACAAAACCACTGTTAGAACAATGATAACGAACTGTTACACCTTCATCAGTATCAAAGTACTGAAATGCTTTATAGCTTATTGAACTGAAGAAGTAACTTCTCGTAAACTGTTTAACATTTCTGTATCCAACTTATTAGAGAAACTGTAAAATACTCTTGGATATTCCTGAAGCTGAGAAGGCAGATGAATTCTTCAGTTACGTTGATCATGCTGTTTCTTACTCGCATAGTATTTCATGCCTTACTTGATTTGTAGACAGCATTTAATTAAATGTATTAACAAAAAAAAGAATTTGACCATTTCTATTTATTCCAAAGGTTTTTAACAATAATATTCAAAAATTCCATGTTATTAACTCCTTCTACAAGATTATGAAGACAGAAAAATCATATGTTTTAATATGAAATATGTATCATTTGGCATATTTGTTTTACAAAGTTCTATGAAATCAGCTGTACATCCTGTATTGTCCTTTCAGTACCAAATACAGTGTCTCGGAAAAGCTGAATTTTCTAAGCTGCTTACTTCCTGGGATGGGAAACTCTTAATTAGCCAGCAGACTGCTACCATAACCGGTATCTTCATGTAACCTTCTGTCCTTCCTTGAAACCACAGTCTATTATAAATGTTCTTTAACTCTTCAGTTGCTGTTAGTTTCCAGGCTGTGAGCCGGTTCAAATGTTCAAAGTGTGTATGTAAAGAAAGTAGATATATGAGAGAACTTAAGTATTTAAAGAGTTAATAGACTTGCAGAATGAGAACACTTATGTTGTTGCTTGGGATCATTGCCAGCTGTGTGCACTTGGAGTGAGTAAAACTGAACCAGCTGGAGCTTAAGGGAGGATGTTGGTGGGTTCCTCCTCAGACTTGAGGAGAGCTGCAGACCTGTCTCCCGTCCTCTCTTCTGGTTACTTATTCCTCCTTCGCACTCTTGAGCAAAGGAGAAAAGAAAGGTGCAAGGCAAGTTGTTCTGAAGGATGGGACTGACTTTGTGCGTCTCGGGTAGCAGGCAAGAAATGCTCATGACTCTAGCCGAGATAAAATACGGGTAGACCACGGTGGTAGCCTTCCTTGTCCTGCTAAGCTAAAAAGATAGATGTGATGTGCTGAGAGGAAGGAGGGAAGGATTGCATGTTTGATTCAAGTGATCGGTAGGAGATACTTCGGAGTGCTGCTATTTGCTTGTGCTGAGTTAGAAAGCACTTTTGGTTTGCTGCCAGACATTTCTTCTTCAGTTGCTGTCTGAAAAATACTTTTGTCAAGGAAAAGCTATGTCAAAACCAGTCACCACTAGACTTAGATGCAAGTGTAGGCAAAACACAAAGCTAAGCAGAAAGGAAAGAGCTAGGTGAGAAAGCAAAGTGGGAGGAGTAGAATCTGTAGATCACGTGCACCTTGAGGGCAGAAGACGTGAGAGCATTCATTTCATTGGCAACAGAGTGGTTCTAAAGCCTCTTCCAAGGAAAGGCTAAGGGTTTCCTGACATCATCAACATTTTGCAGTTTCTGCAGAGGTCATAAATTCCCTAAAGAAACCAGGAAACTGCTGTATGTGGTGCTACTGCCTGGGAAGCTGCAACTTTTTTCCATGCTCTTTAAATTCAAGGGAGTAAATAAGTATGCTGAGGAAGAGCGTAATTTTGTGGTTTGTTGTGCTGATTCTGTTGCAGAAAAGACTTGCTCTTGCAGTTCTACAAGATATTTATTACTTTTTGTATGTATCAGATGAAGTGTTAAGTTCTCGCAGTTGTCCTGAAACTGGATCTGGCAAATCAGTCCAGTCTGGTTGTTCTTTATCTGTGTGGACTTGAACAAGCTTGGTCCTGGTGATGTGTACAAAAACTGACTCTATTGGGGTAGCTGTGAAATTCCTGTCTGGAGATCCCCATTCAGTCCTTTTGTGTTCTCAAAGTTCATCCTTTAAAGTTGTCTTCTATTTCTGGCACTGTATATATGCTGTTTGGACTCTCCAGTAACTGAGGTGTGTGACAATGACAATTGGCATAAGAGTTCCACATTCACAGAAGGCAAAGGGGGTTGACAAGTTTGCCGGTGACATACATTCTGGGACTTTAAGACTAACTACAGATTTTGAAGCAAAGTTACAAATTAACTACAGCCATTCTGTGGCTGTAGCTAAATCTTTTGTTATCACTGCCTAGTCTGGATTTCAGCACTGTGTTCTGTGGACTGGATTAACCACTATGATGATACAGTTTGAAGAGGACCTTGGGTGTTTGGAGGATTGAATGATTTGGGATTAAGTGAGGTCATTAACTGTTTGCCTCTCTGTTTTAGAGCTTGTCTCACTGTGAATTGATCACTGATGATGGGATTCTTCATCTCAGCAACAGTACCTGTGGTCATGAGAGGTTGCAAGTATTAGAACTTGATAACTGTCTTCTCATCACTGATGTGACTCTGGAACACCTGGAGAACTGCCACAACTTGGAGAGAATTGAGCTATATGACTGTCAGCAAGTCACGCGAGCTGGAATCAAAAGAATCAGAGTACGTGGTGTGCTGATTTGTTCTGGGGGAATGACAAAGCCATTGATACGTCCTGAGATTGTATGAATCCTGCAGATGTCCCGAGCAAAAGAGAGCAGAAAAAGAGTTTGAGTATCGTTCTCTTAGGTTCCCATCTCTAGGGACTAATCATGACTTTTCTGTATGAGCAGTAATTATTGTCTAATTCTGTTGATAACTCAAGATAACTCGTGCTGTTGGAATGATAGTGCTTTTCTTTTGCTTTCTACATATGTATTTTTAAATATGGGTTTCCAGACTTTTAGGATTGTGTAGTGGCATTCTTCCTTTAACTCTCCCAAAATACATTCTTAATATACAGAGCTGATTGATTGATAGTAAAGCGTCTGCATGGAAATTTCAATTAATGGGTTGTAGGGCAGTTAGGCCCTGGAATCCAGCCACAAATTAAAACTCTTCCTCCATGTACTTCCCCTGTTAGATCAGGGACGGCCTAACTTGGGAACAGCATTTAGCCTCCATGCTAATCTTGTCTGCAGCTCAGTACTACACAGGTTCACCTCCAAACACTTTTGAAATTGGGAAGCTCATCCCTGGTAGTGACTACTGAGGGCAGATGCCCTGTTCTATTCCATGCTGCTTTCTAGGATGAGAGAACCAGGGGAATATGGGAGACGAGATACAGACAAGTCTTTCTTCAGTAGCCAGGAATCCATCTCTCTTCTGCAGCAGAACACATACCTGTTTTGACAGAGAGCTCTTTGGCTGATCAGTGCTATATTGGGAAATAAGTGGGACCCCAAACAGGTGAGTGTGCCCAAATGTTAGTGTGGCTTAGCTGGATGGAACACTAGAAATCCGTGTCAGGACAAGACAGCTTAAATCATATCAAGTGTGTAATGCTTTTTAGCTTACCAACCTTAACGAGAGTTGGCTTGGCAGTAGTTGAGGTGTACGTTCCTACTTACTAGCTAAGTTTTTATTCTCTCCCACTAAGACACAGAATTTTCATCCACAGGCTCATCTACCTCATGTGAAAGTTCACGCTTACTTTGCTCCAGTAACTCCCCCTCCTTCGGTAGGAGGGGGTGGACAGCGCCTCTGCAGATGCTGTATTATTCTTTGACAGTAAGTGCATCACACAGAAAATTCTATTTTTTTTTTTTTTTGGTCGTTGAAGAAAAGAATTGGACTGAAGGTGGTTGGGGAGGAGTCAGTTTCATGACAGTCGTAATGGTTATGTTTGGTCATCCAGTTTTGTGACAAGAAAAGCATTTTTCCAGGTAAAAGAATCTTAAGTGATATGCCGATGTGGATTAAGTAGGTGTTGTTATTTGGTTTGTTTTGATACCTCCATCCTTCTGTTGGCATGAGAACTGAAGTACTGTGTAAAATGTGGGGGCGTTTCAGTGTAGCAGCTACTCTGTGGAAGTTCACTAAACCTGGAAGTAGATTTGCATTTGTAAGCACTGTTCCGTGTGAAGTTCTAATATAATGACGTGGGGCTCCAGTCAGTCACACACAAAACATGAAACTGCTGCTCTGTAACATACAAGACAGATTAAATATCAGGTTTAAGGACAAATCAGCTTTAGCAGATTTTGACCAAAAAATGCAAGGTAATCATGAGCTCTTAGAGCACAACAGTGTACTCTCTTTCATGGTTCAGCTTCATATTTGGTTACATAAAACGGGCCATAATAGGTGATGTCGAAAGGTAAGATAGTACCTCCAGATAACTATAGAAATATTTTTTCAGATTTTTGAACTTGGTTCAATTGAACTGTGTGTTCCTCTAAAGCTTGCTGGTTACTGAAGCACGTTTTATGCCCAATGCCGTCAGCCTTTAAAGGACTAAAGAATCCACTGTGGTAGAGCTTGTGCACTCTACTGTAATTGGCTGCCACAATCATTCATGGTGCTTACTGTAATGCCATTACCGTGTGCTCTGTTACCTCGGTTTGTGATGAAAAGCTGCAGCAGTTCTAGGAAGAGGGATACAAGATTTATGCTCTTCTACAGAATCTACAATGGAGCAAGGAGTTCAATCCCAGCTGTTTGTCCAGCCCATTTTTAGGGACTATAGCAAGCAGATGGGCAAAATAAACCTGTAGGCAGGAGTTGAACCAAACCAAACCTGTTGTTTTAAAAAAATGTAAAAAGCCAAACTTCACATTTGGGTTATTTAAGCAGCTGTCAATTTCTGAAGAAAAATAATAATAAAAATCTTAAGTATTAACTAACTCTTAAGGCCATGCTTTCATCCTTAGTTTTTCAGTGCTAGAGAGTAAATAAACAACTTTTTATATTAAGCAACCTAATTATCCAAGATAGATAAACTTCTCAACTGTTCAGAAAACGTTTCTGTGTAAGATTGAGAGTGTGTGCGCGTGTGTGTGCACGTGTAGGTTTTAAGCAGCCAGGGCCTGTGTGTTTGTTTACTCAAACCTAATAGAAATACTGGCTTTATTAAAAAGCAGTCGGTGGAACTACTGGATAATACTGCAGTTTCCCCAATGTTTAGAAACGCTTTTAAAAAGCGAGTGTGACCATTAAGAGCCTTCTAGGGCAAAACTGTGTTGCTAATATGCTGTGTTGCATTTGTGATGCTACAGATGGCAAATTCAGATTTGAACTTTGAGGCTAAATTGAAGATTATTATACTGCAGTAGATGAATGTCTTTCTTTACTACTGCTAATAAGCCAACTATGGCTTGTTTTGCACAGTAGTAAAGGAGTGTTCTTACAATCATACTTAGATTTCCATTAAGATATTACTATAATGGAGAGTTTTAAGCAGATTTTATTCTCAGCTGTACCAGGAAAGTCATTGGTACCAGTATGTCAAAATGTATTGCCTTTTGTTGGCTCATTTTTTTTCTAAGAACATAACGAATGTTGTAAGTCTATGGCATTAAAGATGTACAAAAACAAATGGAACCTACTCTGATATAGGACACTTAAATAAACAATCAGCTGATGTCAAATTTGGATTTGTTTCAATTATTTCAAATCTGAAGTCTTCTCTTAGAAGCAGCAGCTCTTTGTGTGTGTTGGGTGCAGGAAAAATTACAGCAGTGGTTTGGTTCAGTTATGTACCTTTTTTTAAAATGAATTGTTCGAGTAGGTCTTGCAATTTCTACATCTTAATAGCAAAGGTATCTCTAGTATATAGTAGAAGTAAATGTGGAAAATAAAAAGAAAAAAGCACATTTAAAAAATTATTGAAAAACATTTATTATACTTAAATTGAAATGTGTACATCTTATTTAAAAAAAAACAAAAGCAATTTGCTGGTGCCATAATTTAATTCCAATTTCAAGTGAGCTGGACAAACTACTGTACAACTTTCAATATTCTTTAAAATTAGATATTTGGATACTTTTCGATCAAGGATTTTTCCACTTTTATAAAACATTTGGATTTGAAAATGGTGCTAAGTTGAAAAGACACAATTGTCAGTTCAATAAAATACTAGGCCCAAACAATACCCATAGATGAACAATTTATAGGCAGAAATGTTTAAGTAAGTACATCAAATTTTACTTTCAGTGCAGAAAAAGTGAAATAGGAAGGAACCTAGCTTCCATGAATTTAAATTTTCAAAATGCTACAGCTTTAAGAAGCTTTTCTGCTAAGCACTTGAGCCAGTTATGAAAGAGGGAATGACAAATCAAAGTTGCTTTTTTTAACATGCTGTAGTAGTTGTTTACAATGCACACTGCAGCATAAAAAGCAAACTGTTCCCAAGCGTTTTAAGCTAGAGATCAAGGTGGAAACTTTCAAAAGGCGCAAAATGGCAGATATCAAACTGTCATTTCATACCTTTTCAAATATTCCCCCACCTTTAAGTACCTCAACAGTTGAGCCTTTGTTAACATAGGAAATGCAGTGCCCTGTCCTTACACGAAATATCCAAAATACTGAAAAAGCACATTGCTTGTTTCAAAGTAAAGTAAATATTTGGTCATATGGAAGAGGCACTGTAACAGTTTTACAGTGTGGATTTGAGGGCAAAGAAAAGTCAACAGAAAAGGTAAGATACTTGTCCATAATAGTGACTACAGCAAGGCATTTACCTGCTGGTAAGGAGACTTAAATGGTGTATATTTAGTGTTTCTTAAACAATTTATTTGATGTTGCTGAAAGCTATGATGGCCCCTTGGTGCCAGTGGGTCAATGATGTCCCTCATTAGCATAATTCCATTAAGAAGTCATAAAAAAATCCATGTCTCACTGCTAGTATTTTTAAACCCACAATTTTACAAGCAAAGAGTTAAACTGCAGCAGTGCTCTGCAGAGAACCTAGGAAACTAAAGATAAAGGATGCATAGGCAATTCTTTTCCATTAAATTTGTTAAAGCAAAACACAATTACTTGGTACCCCATAGGATTTATATTAATCCTTCCAGTAAGGTACAATTGATAATGCAGTTTGCTGCATGCATATATTGCATCTGTCTAGGACTTCCTAAAAGCCCTATTCTGGCATTTACACTTCTTACATACACTCTTATACACAATTTACATGGGAAGCTGTTTTAACAGCTTTACTCTCAAAGACCTGACAACCTGATCACTATCAGCTTAACTACTCATCTCCACACAGATTAATATGTGCTCTGCTAACATCAAAAAATAAAATCAGCATAAGGTACAAGCAAGTAATAGACAAACTGGCACAGAAAGGTAAATGCCCTAAAATAAGTTTACATTCATCTCCAATTGGATACAGATAATAGAAGAGGAATAGTGTTCCACTTCTAGAAACTGTATCTACTGGCCATATTTTGCCTTATTTCAGGAAAGGGCAAGCACCTTTGCTTACATTGTCTTCCATGCCTGTACGTAAGCTGTCATGGCATTATACCTCTCATGAGGACACTTAGCTATGGCAGTGATAAGAAAGTTCACCTATCAAACAGCTCATTAGAAAGGTCATTTTGTGTTTTCAATATGAAACATCTTATACAGTGAAGTTAGATCCCAAGTTTTTGGATGATCTTCATAATCTTTAGGCAGGACTTCAGTCTGCATTGAAATTTCAGTCTAGCACATGTGTGACATCACTTCAGAATTATATGGAAACCTTCATTTTCAGCTGAAAGAGAAAGAAGCGGTAGTCTTTCATAAGCAGAACCACAGATATACTAGCAGCAGCTCCACCAAAATGTCAAAAAAATGAACTTACTTATTTGTTCTTTATTAATTACAGAGACTGTGACATAGTAAAATTTGAAAAATGAAACGTGAGTAAATTGCTATTCAGACTAAATGCCTGAAGAATTAACTTTTTAAAATCTCTCCAGTTTGCAGTTATTTCTGAACTCTTCCTGTTGCATATTAAAACCAGCTGATTTGACAGTTGCAGTTACTATCATAGAAGAAAGCCATCATCTGCAAGCCCAATACATATCCTTAGTGTATCTGGCTTTTAATCACCTATTTTATGATGCTCAGCCTTAAGCTAGAAAACCAAATGGAAACGACGTTAAATAAAATCCTGGGGATTTTTACACTTACTTAAGCTAGCAGCACCATCAAAAGGCTTAACAACTGAGACAAACAGGTAACTAAATACTAATTACAGAAATAGACTTTTATACTATGTTGGTTTCACATCAAAACGCTGCAAAAACTGAAGTGGGCTTTCTAAAGAAAACAGTTTGTGTACAGCAAAAAAAAAATCTAAAGTTTTTTCCTCATGCTGAAGCAAATAAGTTATGATTAACAATTTATAGTTGGCTCGTCACAGTTGGGACAATTTTTTTTAATTAAAATGTCCAGAGAGTCAAACTTGTCTACTGGTTGTGGCAACTGCTGCCAACTTTTATCACAAAAATAAATGGGATTTCTACAAAAACATGGTGTTCATCTCGACAACTAGTGTGAAAAGGGAGATTCACTCCACCTACTGAGGAAACCTGAACAATGCTCTTTCTTTATAGACTAAGTTCAGATTAATCCCAGTTTAACTGCATATATGCAATTAAATGAGTCTACCTGTTTGAGAGTACTGGAAGAGTTTATTCTATGAATGTTCCAGGTTAAGTTTACTAGTTTACAGGGAACAACAAATTGATAAATGTGAGCCTCTGTTAGGCAGAGGAGACACAGCGTTGTCTTGCGTGAGCAAAAAGGCCAGGTCCCCTCTACAGCAACAAGGTACTAAAGATGATTACGAGCAATGAAAGCACAAAATGTTACAGCTCAGTTCTGCCAACTCTCAGGACTTGGTGAACATTTTGTTTCTGAACTTAAACCTGCTGACAGATTTTAATTATTATTTTGAAAATTCACCATGCTCAGTAACCGTAATAGTGAGCACTCTTCCATGTCGAGTGACTGAATTTTAAAATGAGGTTTGTTACCAAGTGCTGCACTAGTTCCGAGTTGAAAGCTTGGAGAAAACACTGAAGTGCTACAGAGAACGTGAAAGGTCTGGCGAGGAAAGGAGAGAGACTTGCGAACGCTTTCTGCCACTACTGTATGCAGTTTCCTTCTCACAAGTCAGCCTTTACTGGCACTGCCATAGCGCTTTCCTTGAAGGTGTTGTACTAGAATAGCACTCTGCTTTAAGCAAGTAAGTCTCCCTGGTGGAATAAAAAAAAATTATGTTTTTAACTATCATAAAAGACACCCTACCTTTTATTGTGGTGAATAAGAAACAACTCTCATCTTGAAAGTTTTGAACCATCTACAGAAAAAAAAGAACAGTGTGAACCATCCTGAGTATGACCAATAGAAAAGAAAAAAAATTACACCAGACATTAAGCACAGCCTTTTATAAGTAACTGCATATTTTGGTTTTATTCAGCAAGTGTTCAAAGACGACAGTTATACACTAAAATAAATTAAAATTCATTACTGTTAAAATAATCGCGTGTTACTACTCAGTTCACCCCATGTGACCACCAGTTGGGAGCCTATCACCATAGCCTATGCAATTGTGGCAGATGCTCGAGTAATCCCTGTTCAAGGGTATTTAAACATTATTTAGATGCTTCCTGCCTTTGGCATGCTCACTACATACCAACTAATTACTGCAGCATCTCAGCACTACATAAGAAGGAAGGCCAGGTGTCTTTCACTTCTTATAGTTTGAAATTATTCAGGTATGAGGAAGAGATTAAAGTGACATGTTTAAAGGCTGCTTCTGCTTATTTTAATGCAAAGAAGAAAAACAGTCAAAACATCAGAAGACACTAGGTTGCATCATCAAACAGAAATAACGGTAACTAAAGAAGCCTGCATGAGAAACTCCTCCATTCAATTAATAAAAAAAAAAAAAAAAAATCAATAAAGTAAAATCCCCATTACCTGATCACTAACAAGAATGTGGATACCAGTGGGACCCTGTCTGTAAACCTGATTGATCTGATGCAGAGGAATATTAAATGCCAAAGCAAGCTTGCGTGTGACTTCTGAGGCTGCCATTTCTTCTAAGTAGATTGCATGATAAACTACAAAAAAAGAAAAAAAAATCTATTTAAATAAGCATTGTACTAATTTAGAACAAGTAACTACATTAAAAGGTTTGTTGTTTATAGTCCTTGCTTTCAAAAATATTAACAGCTGAAAGACTTTACTTTACTGTCCTCCTGTTCTCATTAGCAAGCATAAACTGCCCTGACTTTTCTTTCAAAGTAAATCTGTTGTAAGTACAACTCTCTGAATAGGGGTAAGCTTTTGCTTGCTCTGATACTGAAGGCAACTTCCGTATTTTTTTCCAGTATCCTGCACAAAAAGACTTAGTCATCTCTGAAACAGAACTAAATGGATCTTTAAAGAGTCATCTAAGGATGACTTTGGGAACAGTTTTGGACTGTCTCAAAAGAAGCAGGTAATACTTTTTACCAGTAATACTATGCTGTTGCGTTAAATGGGTATCCAAACTTTTTTTTTTTTTTTTTTGGGTAAAGAAAGCCTTTTGCCTTTTTCAACTCTGCAGCTCTGAGGAAATGATTCAGACAGAGAGGGGAAATATGGCAGAGCAAACAAACAGAACAGTATCATGAAGTAGCTACTCATAGTTTGATGTTGTAGTTACAGTTTTACAGCTTTAATTAATGGTGCTAGAAGCCCTTAGCCGTTCCATGCATGGACACTCTTCCATCCCAAACTGCAAACTGAAGACATTTGAAGGAAAAAACCTAGATATTCTGACAGACAGCGTCCTACTTACAGATCCTCTTCCACCCCTGGTTCTTGCGTGGAAAACACACAAGCACTGTTACAGCATCAGCCTGTAAGGATTCTACAGATTTCTTGGTGGGGAATGGGGGTGGGGTGTTTCTTCCCTCAAAGTCAAGAGCAAGAGAATAATAATTTCAAATCACTCCATGCTCTTAATTATAAGATTGCTGTGAATTTGCAATTAAACATTAAGTTCCCATCTGTGTTGGAACAACAGCTGCCTCCCAGGAAAATAATATTAAAATCATGAGCCAGTACACAGCTTGGCTGTTTTCCCTTCTCCAGACCATGCCATTTTTATTTCAGTTGCATAGACGAGGACAGTAGAACGTAACTGAAAATGGGCAAGAATGTAAGTCTTCAATTTGCAGCTAGCTTTTATGTTCGTCTACGTTCACCTAGTTATTATCTTGGCTGTACAACACCACACAGCTAATTTGAGAGCTCCTTAATTAGTTCTCCAAGTAACTACAGTTGACTTTACCAATGGACTGAAAAAATCTGTGATTCAGTCTTCAGAGGTTTTAAGTTCCTGTTCATCCTTTGCTGTGTTACAACTGCTCTGTCATCATCCCAACACTTGTTGGGACATTTACATTCTGAGGACAACTTCCTGCAGTTTATCTGTATACCAGAAACCCAATTCCAGTTGTTGAAAAAACAAACCATTACAGACCTCTTCACTAGTCTTTTTTTCCTTCTCACCCATCTTGTTTTATATGTGTTCAGACAAAAAAAAAAAAGTTAGAAACTCCCGATGTGCCATACCATATATTGCACCATTGCTGTTATCACCATTGCCTGCATCTTGTCTTTCCAGTTGTATGCTCCTTGATGGCTCCTGACAGACATAGATTGTTAAACGGGGCCTAACAGACCTGCAATTCAAACCGATCACAAGTTAAAGAAAGGCTTACTTTCTTGGCAAAATAAGGAAACTGATGCGTCACAAATATGAATTCATTACGGTAATAGTTAACTTAAAATGTTTTCTTTCTCAGACCAAAAAAAAAAAAAAAATTCATCTAATGATTCAATATCAGAAGCAATGACTGGTCTCTCAGGTGCTAGCACACCTGATTTAAACAAAATTTCAATCAGTTCACATTCATCAAAACACTGCTT
Source organism: Struthio camelus (assembly GCF_040807025.1). Classification (NCBI taxonomy): domain Eukaryota; kingdom Metazoa; phylum Chordata; class Aves; order Struthioniformes; family Struthionidae; genus Struthio; species Struthio camelus. Next base: position 52,755,600 of record NC_090943.1, read on the forward strand.
ATTGGAATCCTGGAACGTAATGACTGGATGAAGAGCAGCGACAATTCTTATAAAGGTCAACGGCAGTAAATACCCATTTCAGTCAGAATCAGACAGATCAGTTAGGATGCTGTATGTGTTGATAATTACTAGCTGTAACCTCAAAGACTTATGGTTGTTTTTATCTCACCTAAATGAGAAGCTTTGTTTCTTGGCAATAAATTTATCTGTCTCCAAGAAATTAGTAGTGCCCAACTGCTTGCTACCAGTCTCACAGTCTACTTCTGAACGCATCAGTATCTGCATCTCTTCTGTGCTCTGCCCTGAAGGTGTACACAAAGTCTTCTTCTTGAGCATATTCATGCCAGTGCTCGAGACAGCTCACACAGGCATATGCCCATCCAGTTGCTGAACTGTGATCTCCCAGATCTCCTACTCCAAGGATGGGGGATTCTAGTCTACAACAGGACAAAAACCATTCAATTTCACATTCAGAATTTTACCTGGATTTCAGTGCATTATATAGCCGAATTCCATCGGCTGGACCACAGATTTGTACCAGATCTTCTCTTGTCAGCTTTAATAAATCAGCACCTGGAGAAACACATGCAGATTTAAAGTTTATTGTAGAACACCTAGACTTTAAAAAAGAAATCAGAAACTCATTTAAACCAAGAGTAACAAATGCAACCGTTATAAAAGTGGAATCCTGCAAACATGAACAAGCAAGGACAATTTAGAATAGGCAATAGCTAGCATTATGAAAAACGCCTGATTTTGCCAAAGGCAATTAGTTTCACTTGATGGCGGCCACATTTTTGGAAAAAACAGAAAAACTGCAAGACATGCAATTTTAGTAGAGGCAGATGACTGTTCTGTATCTGTATGTAAGAGGATGGCTTAAGCGACTCAAAAGTTTTAGCTGACACCTGGGTTAGTGTATTTGAGCAAAATACATGATGGTTTATTCTAAGCAATGACTTTAAACTGAATCATGACAGGCATTCAACTAGTATATCATACCCTGCCACGTGCGTAAGTTACTACATTTTATTCCTTAGAAGATATTGCTGAAGGTTTGCGTCAACTAACTCAGGGTTGTCAAGCCAGTAGATCAGCAGCCTATGGGGTGGGATGCACCTTGTGGGATATTTCTGGACATAAGTAATTTTTTTTTTTTTTTTAAATGAGCCTGAGAATACCGTGTGATCTGTGAAAACAACTGCTTCCCAGGAAATTAACTTCAGAAAAAGAAGCTTCTATAAAATGATACTAAACAGATCTAAAGACAGAATGGAAGGAAGTATACTTCTTAGAAGTGGCATAGGTGTCAATAAAGTAAATAACAGTTTGAAAAATCAGTTACTGTGATAGACAAGTGGAAAGACAGAAAAAAATTACCTTATTTATGAAAATATTCCACAGAAGATCTAAGAAGTTATGGGTAAAAGCCAGCTAGAAAAATTTGTCATAAACCTTTAAGTACTATATCAAAAAAAATCTGAAGGAACATAATAAAAGCTACACCTCTTGCTTCAAATGAAACAGATTAGCAAGATAGTATTAGATGCCTGTGAACAAAGAAAGATGATAAAGAACTGGTTAAAAGTTTTCAAAGGGTCCTTTTCAGAAATTTCATACTAAAGTTTACTAGGAAAGCTGAGCAGTCATAGCATAAGAAGCATAGGTCAAAAACCGACCACAAGCAGAAGAATAAATGGTGAATTTCTAACACTGCGAGGGATGACTAAAACATTGTGCATTTCTGTTACGTCCTATAGTATTTAAAATAAAAGCATCTCACTGATTATCAGCGACGCAGCGCGTCAGGTCTTGAGCCTGGAGATACTGTTTGTTCAAGGGAATCTTGCAGTGGCACTGCCCACAGATGTGCAGGAACAAGGTTTCTTTGCTAGGTGTACTGTGCCACTTTGAGAAGCAAAATTCAGGAAAGGCACCAATTTAATGCAGAGACCTCCAGGACTGCCAAGTGGTTCTTACACATTTGTGGTTATTTTGTTTGTTCAGGAAGAAGTCACGTTCTTACGTGTCAAAAGCTGCAACTTTTCTACAGGCCTCGATATCTTGTGACCGTCTGCTGAATAGTATTTGGAGAAGTTATACTGCCTGTGCATAGGAAAACACTGGGGTCCTTTGCAGTCTCCGAATACAAAATTTCAGTTATTACTGCCCATATTGATGTCACCATAACTATATCTAAATTGTTTTCTCAATGCCATGTAACCATGCTGTTTGCTGGAGAGCCTACTGCAACACTGGCTCATTCACTAGTGAGCTCTTAGAAGATAGATGGTACCTTCACAACTTGCTCAAAGGCTAAGCATGAGCTTACTTCATAAAACTTGCACTTCCTAGCAGAAGACAGCATGGATTTTAGGCAGGAAACATTTAGGCAGCTGCAAATAGAAATAATTAGCTACAGAAAAGACAAAGCTTTAATAAGTCTTACGGATGTCAGGAACGCCACATCAGAAAACCCCTACTTTATAGGCAGGCTGCAGTCCTTACAAGATCAAGCTGAAGGAACATGATCTCAACCGGTGACAGTGGCCTGGTACGAAAGGACTTCTGAAAGATGTATGGGCTAAGCGAGGAGGCAGAGCACGATGGAGTCATTCATCACATTCTCTCCATCACGTGTGACAACAAAGAACTGAGAAGGGATCGTGCTCACTCAGTTGCGTAAGGTGCCATCTCACCCTTCATGTAATTATATGGAAGATTAAGGAAGCAAAGGGCAATAACATAGCTCCAGACACTGCCTCTGTTGCCGTTCGTGCTTACACGCCTATAGTGGAAACTACACTGATACGCATTTAGGAAAGAGCAAGCAGACTTTTTTGGAAATGGGGGGGGGAAAAAAAATGTAGACATACGTATAGGTAAAAACTTTCCTGTTCTTTTGAAATTTGTTCTTTCCTTCAAGCAGAGTTCACTGCAAAAAAGAATTTGCCATTTCTGTGGCTTCGAAGACTGTCCAGAGCTTCAGAGTTTGGAAGGAATGAAAGCTTCATATGTTATAGTTAAATCTAACCCCAAAGAAAAGATCTATCACGGGGAAGGTATCAAATACTCTACAACTACCTAATGAGTAATTTTTTGCCCTTTCTTCCAGATCACCACATACTGGCTGCCATTAGGAAACAGCATACCAAAGCAGATGGTCTGCTTCGCTGACTCAAATTCATTCATTTTTATCAAGGGACTAATCAAGCTTAAAATGAGTTTGTGAGCCGTCATCAGGAAAATAGAACCTAGTTTCACTTTTGGGTATCGGGTCAATTTGCACAACAGGAAATTAGAATAAAATTATCTTCCAATGCAAACTGAACTTTTCATAAGCAAATTAGAAAGTTACACTAAATATTGATTCTATAATTTATTTTTACAGAATATTTCCCACACCAAACTTGCATGTTAACCCAAAGAAAAACTGTAAATAAAAAGTTATATCATATATACCTGAGAAATTTGAAAAAAGCCTTGTATAGGTAGAGAACCTATGTTTGAGCAACCATTGCTGAGTTTCCTGGATTGTGGCTGAAGGATGAAGTTGCTGTAAGAAACAAGGTTGAATATGATAATGTGGGTATTAAAAAAAAAAAGAAAAAAAGGAAAAAAAAGAAAAAAAATCTCACTCAGTTAAGCACTTTTCCTCAATACACATTAACATCAAGCTAGGTATAAATCAAATGTACTGAAACAAACATAAGCCTTTGTGCAACTACGGCCATGATCAATACCAGAGAACAAACACTCACATCTCCAGAGCCTTGAGAAGTTCCATCTCCTTGATGATTTGGGGAGGAAGAATTGCTAAGAGAGAAAGAGGGAGAGAGAGAGAGAGAGAGAGAGAAAAAGATAGTATTACTAGAGTCTTATGAAGAAAATACTCAAGCTTAGTGAAAGATAATAGGAAATTCCCCAAACAATAAATGTCTCCATTCAAAGACAAAAACAACATAGGGAGAAACTTAGTAAAGTTAAACAGTAAGGGAAACACTGTCACACTTTGGTATGCAAGTCATCTGGTTCCTATTCTCTATCAGTTGGAGAAGCAGCTTTACCAACACTCACAGGAGGATATATGGCCAGTTACTTGTCTTGAAAACAAACGGTGACTGAGACAGAGATAGTAAAATATAAGGCACGCGGAAGAAAAGTGTATAGGCCAGACAATACCACTACAAATCAATCCTTGATCATCCAAGTTTAATTGCAGTAGTTTATTTAATGCCTTAATGCAAAATGTTTTTACCTATACAATGTCTGTTAAAAAGCTTCTAAAGATTATTCTTGTTTTTTTTTTTTTTTTTCTTACAAATTACATTAACAGGGTAAATGAGGGGTGTGGAGTATGTGCTTACTGGAAGAAGCAATATAGTTTTCATACACTGATAAGGACTAAATTAGAATGTTTGAAAGGTATAGCCTTTGCTGTACACCAAAGGACAAGACGAAAAGTTCCCAACAGTGAATAGCGAGAAAGAAAAACGGCATTTGGGGGCAAAAGAAGTTATTTTATAGTTGAATCACTTGATGCAAGGGTCCAACTCTAAAATAAATCAATAAGTCAAGACATTAATCTAGCTGTCATTCCCCAACAGAACTGGAAACAGTTGCAACCTTCCAGATTTACTTTAAAAGTACTTTTAATTAAGCCGGATTTTAAAATGTTATCTTAAATTAGGTTACAGAAAAGAAACTTACCTGTCGGGGACACTGTAAGTACTATGTTGAGCAGAGGTAAAAGCTGGAGCAGGAGTAGGACTGTTGTTTACAAAAGTTGGAGTATCAGGCCATGGTGAGCACTGAAGATAAAAAATTAAAACTGTAAGTTCCCCTTAACAATATATTTCAACAATTTATTTTTTTATTTTGTTACACAGTTCTTTGGCTTAAACCCAGGCTTTTTTCCCACGCACACTTTTGATCTGTGATTCCAAATCCAGATTCCCTCCATTCCATACAACTCCATGCAGCTACTCTAGATAAAATCAAATTTTGGTTTTTATCTTGTTCCTTCAAAAAAAAACTCCTATCCTTATTGTCTAGTGTTAACACAATGAAGGTGGAAGCGATGGAACTTATGGAAGACCTGTACAGATTACTCAGTTAAAAAACACAAAAAACCCCAAGCCACCTGCTGAAAAGCTTCCTTTATCCTTACATGAAGAGGTTGTTTAAACCACAGGTATCATGACTTGACAATCGGTATTCAGCAATAGTAAGTTAAAACTGTGAAGCTAATTTCAGATTGCTGGTAAACGTAATGTATCTGCCCTGGCAGCAATTATATTAAAGTACAAACTGACTTTTCAGTAGAAATGTTGTGGTTTTATCATTTACTACAGGACTAAAATGATGCTACATATACTGCTTTCTTGAAACTGCCTGCTAAACTAAAATTTTTATACTAGAATTTTGAAGTCCTCACAGGTATGTGATGAGTCAGTTGTCTAATTTGGTCAGTCTTTTTTTGTTTTTGTTTTTTTTAAATGAAAGCCCTTCAGAATGGCACTAGCTTTTAGTATTTCCAATACCACTGCAAGTATTGTAAAGAGAAAAAAAAAAAAAAAAAAAACCTCAAAACAGATTTTGGTATGTTCAAAGACAAATGTACAGGAAGAACCTTTGCCCCTGGTTCTGTTTAATTCAGTATTTCTGGTAATCGCTGCATATACACTCCTGCCAATTATGTAGTCAAAGCCACTGAGACTACAGACAATGCCATTCACACAAAGCTGGCTCTTCCATGACCTTCCCGTGTTACCTGCTATTCCTTTTATTCTGTATATTCCCATCTGATGCTTCTCAAGTCAATATCTCACAAATTTTATATTGCAACAGGTGAACCAAATAGGTCTTCTTTCCCTATTTATGTGCTCTAAAACCATAGTTTTAAAAGAAAAGTTCAGCCTAATAGCTTTGTTCTTCTGATTTATTTTAAAAGTGAAATTAATTTTCTTTAATTTTCTGAGATTCTCTCCATAAACGTTAATGGAAAACATTTATCTGGAGACACAAATGCAAGGTGCTGCCTCTTCAACTCTTATTCTATTAAAGCACTCTCTTCAAGGTTTAAATTTAAATTTACAGGCAGGGAAGAATGTATCCATGTCAAAAAGCCATTCCTAAGGCAGGTACTGCAGTTAACGTTTCTGTCCTCCAGACCAAGCTAAAGACCTTGACAACAGAACTCTGGAGCTTAAACACAGGAAAGGGCATATTTGAAACATTTCAGGGGAAGGGGAAAAAAAAAAAAAAAAAAAAAAAAGTCCCAGCCCAAAGTCAGCAGCCTTTTTCATCCTGCAAACACACTTCCTGCCTTGGCTGCTCTTCCAGCAAAAGTGTTAACTACCCACCAAGATTGAATCAGTTAGTAAAAAAAAAAAATTCAACCTCCTTCTTTCTCTCAAAAGTTTTTGTGCTGCTTTCACTCCTATTAGTATCCTCATATGGTACCATATAAATTTAAATGAATCTCTATTTCTTATAACATGAGGTAATAAAATTAAAGGTGACTATGGCAGCATGCACATTGGCTCAGTTCTCTCTTCTTCTACCTAATAGATTCTGGAGAAAAAATAAATTTAGCACCAAGATACTTAATTCTGAAAGCTTTGAGGAACAGAGAAACCCTAGCTGCAAAAAAAAGGGTCAGAACGATTGCTACAGAATATATTCTTCAGGCATCTCCTAGCAAGTAACCTGATCTACTTGCACTTTCAGAATCACACGTGTGCACACCTATCCCACACTCTGTAAAGCAATCAGGCTCAGACAACGGATTAATCACATTCCTGGGCAACAAATCCATTAATAGATACTAGAAAGACTAATCAGGGACGTGCCTTCCAACAGCTCTGCTTGACAGTTTGGAGCACTAGGGGAACACAAAGGAAAGGGACCGCAGAAAGCGGCAAGACTAGCGTGCTCTCTCTGAATGGCATCGGCCATTTCCACCGCCAGAGACAGAGCACTGGACTGTACAGATCCTTAGTCCAATCCAGCAGGATATTTCTTGCATTCTTAAACCCAAATTGAGGTAACTAAGGACACTGAGCAAGCTAATGAAATGAACACAGGAGTCCCAGGCCACTAGTCATAAACTTAAGAGAATAGTACCACTGTGTTGCAGGGAATCATTCAACTCTGTGAAGAGCCATCAGAGAACAGGAAAAAGACCGGAATTATATGTTTGCCTATAAAGAACTATGAATATATACTGGTGAATTTTCAAACAGGTTATTTTTGAGATCTCCAGAGTAACTGCCCTCCATTACTAATAAACTGATGCAATACTACTGATACTACAGTGCTCCAGAAATTATGCCTTAATTTCTGAATACTGATAAATTCTTAAAAAGAGACAATTATTTTATTTTTAGACCTTTCATGTTCATCTGTATGGGATATAAATGGAGTTATAAAGTGTTGACCACTGGTTTTACTGAGTTAAAAAGGAAGACAGGAAATCTTTGTTTGAAATATGATTTTTCAGACTCCAGGATACGTAGCATTCAAAGCTAGAATGCTCCTAACTTTTTCAAGACTTCCAAAATACTCAACTCTGCCCAGATTCACGCTTTACAAGAGAGCAATGTTAAACTTTGCCAAAGAACTCAACACTATATTCAAAGAGCAAATCAAGATTAAAAAAAGGAAAAGAAAAAAAAACAAAACAAAACAGGTTGTTCTCCAAAATATGTTCATCATACTTTGGCACATAGCATCATCTTTATAGTTAAGACGACAGGTCAGCAATTTGATTACACATGACACAGAGCTTTGTCAAGAAACCTAGAAAATACCGAGTTCTTGCCCCAAGGAACTTCAGTCCTACTTGGCCAAAGCACAAAGCAACTGCTCAGACTTAATTATTCTGAACACAGAAGTAAAGAAATTATGCCCAGAATGTGAAGTCCCCCATATTACATATCCTATATTTTACTGATATTACTATATGAAGTATATATGTAAAGAGAAGCAAGCCCAAGAAATACTATATGCTTATGTTGGTAAATTAGTTCTGCCCCAACTTTACTTTCTGACTGAAGTAGTCTCCAGAAGGTTTTGTATTCTAACTTTAAGTAACTAGCAGAAAAGATTCAAGTTCTGCACAAGCCTTTCATCCTGCAAAGCCTAAGGTTCCCATTTATTTCAAGTCTGTATCTAGAAGTCTTCTAACTTCTAGAAGTTAAAAGTGTCCTGTCCATGTGTCCTGTCATCAGCTCTAGTTGCAAAAAAATGCCAAGTTTAATAAAATTGTACTTTACATATTCCTGCTCATGACACACAGGACAAAAGTGGCAAGACTAACACACCAACCAATGAAGTACTGAATACAGAAAAAGGTGCAAAGAGTCCGCTATCACAATACATATTCATCTGCTTTTGCAAAATACAAAGCAGGGGAAGGAACTTCCCCCTCCCCCCCCCCATTTCCTTAGGAAAGCTCTAGTTTCTGTATATCTGAAAGAGATTTTGAAAGAGTGCGTCTTTCATAAGACTGCCCCTCGAAGAAGGTCATCTGTATGTAGACATCAACTCTGAGGTCCGGAACGTAGCGTTAGGCTCATAGCCTTTTATCCTCCCTATAAAAGACTCAAACCTCCATACAACAAGACACCATTAATGCACGGTTTAAATATGCACCTGTCTAAGGAAAATACTGCGATAAACACTGCAGAAACTTGTGGGGAATGCACAAAATTCTGAAATATCAGGTGAAGAAAAGGAATAACGGAAAAGCTTTTCTAGATGGCATTCATATCAAAATGAACGAGAAGGAAAAGACAGAACACTAACTAGGTGATTGAAAATCCGGATTCTTAGAGAAGAATAGGAGAAGAACAGAACGACCTTTGAGAAAGCAAGCTTCAAACGCCTTCAATTATGTTGGAATCCCATAGCAATTAAATTAGAAAAGAAATGATTTTAGATTCAACTTTTCCTGGTTGAGGTAAGAGACCAATTTGGTAAGAGACCAATTTGTCCAAATCAGATCGTAGGTGAGCTGGAAGAAATCATACAGAAAAAAGAAATGTTAGCAATATCTAGCAAACAGATAGCAAAAGCTTATAAGGGCAGAACAAAAAGGTCAACATATAAAATCAGATACAACAGGCAAGGAACAAAAAAAAAGACAGCCCAGGTTAGGCGTAGGAAAAAGATAATACCCAACTCGAAAAAAGGAAGCAGACTATAGGCTGGATCAACCGAAATTTGTGAAATTCCCGAAAAAGATACCAAAAAAACATTTCTGAACATCTAGGAAGCAGCATACGCAAAACTAACAGCCAGCACACATTTCCCAAGAAAAATACACTTCAAGCAAGCTTGTTTTCCTTCTGTAATGGAAGCACAGTCCCTACACCACCTGCAGTTTAAGATTCTTCATATCTTAAACAGTGTTGATTCTCATACATCAACTGGGGAAACATGACTTCAGTTTTTGTGTCCAAGCCCCTCCCTGATAGCAGGCTGAACTGCACATACGTCCCCCTTGGATCTGCACATATGAGGTAAGTCTGAGACATCCAAACCTTCTGATTTATTGGGTGGGAAGATGGATCTCCAAGGACAGAACTGCTCTAAGTAGAAATATTCATCCAGCCTGCACTGCCTTCCCTGTCCCTATCTATAGGGCTCCCAAGAAAAAGCATGCCTGAGCAGAAGCCTGGTGAACTGGCCTTCAAGCTGTAGAACAGACGTTCTTTTCTAGCTCAAACAACTGTAAGTTGAGTATACAGCTTGCTTAAAAATAGTACTTAATCAGTGTATAACAATTACCAAGGTTCCCCTACGAATACTGCAAAAATAGTGTTTCATGGGATCTTTCATGGACCTGGTACTTTTTAATATTTTCGCTAATGACAAAAAAATCATCATTGTGGTGGAACAGACCATGTGTTAAATCTGATGATACCAAATTAGCAAGGTTAGGAGCGTTTCATAATACAGGATTAAAATTCAAAATGATCTTGCAAACTGAACAAATAATCTGAAGATAGGATTTTATTAAGACCAAGTGGCACAACAGGAATAGTCAGCTCTGCAATTACAGAATAGGAAAAAGGTAGGTAGCTCTTATTTCAAAATAACCCGTGGGTCCTAGTTCATCCCAATTCAAATGCATGTCAAGAGTATGACAATGTTACAGAAAAAGTAAGCAATCTTGACATACAGGTACAGCATCATGGCAGTCATGCCTGGTAATCTTTCCAATTCACGAGGAGCTGGTAAAGCTCCAGCTGGTGTACTGTGCTCAGTTTTAAGTATCACCTATTAAGAAGGATATGGACCACTACAGAGAATTCGGAGACAAACCAAGCATGATCACATGCATGATCGGAAAGCACTATCTGTACAAAGAAAAATCTGAGACAATCAGGATGCTCAAAGCTTAAGAGAAGCAAAGCCTTAAGGAAGACAAGAATATTTTGCAAGAAGCAAGCAATGAACAAATAACCTTCCTTTTTATCCTTTGGCATAGGCAATAGAAGTCTGCTGCTACCTGTCCTCACTCAATTTTTCTTCACTAGAGCTAAAGCAAATGCTCTTATTCATAGAAGCTTAGTATTTCAAGACATTTCTACTACAGTGGCTGTTGACTCTACGTTTTTGGAGGATTTTAAGAACAGGGTAGACAAATTTCAGGTAACATTTAGCAGGTAATTTCAGGTAACGTTTTGTCTTATTCTGGACAAGGGATTTATTACATCTTTATAAAGTATCTTTTTCTGTTATTCATCTTATAAGCTATAATCATTCTCTTTAGTACAAGTAACAACAGAAAGGAAGGGGTTGGGGGGGAAGGGGTAAAAATCCCTCCAGCAACCACTTCCAAAAGTTTCTTCAAGTATTAGAAAGGAGATGCTATATAAGTGATAAAATCCCATTTTTTCCTGTCGTTATTTCCCCATAGTGCCATCTGGAACAGAAATAAAAGATATAAAGGTATATCTTAAAAAACAAACAAACAAACAAAAAAACCCACCACACACCAAGAAGAGTAAACAGTAAATTCAGATAGTCCAGTGCTTACTTTCAGAGGGGAAAAGAAATTTCTCACCATCTTACTTAAAACTGCTTGCTTCCCTCTCGCCCCCTCCCCTGTTACATGCTTCATAAACAAAGAAAAGGCAGATATTTAAGAGTTTTATATCCTAAAGCCTATACATCACTTTAACAGATCACAAATGCAAAACTGTGTCTGAGGGACAAGAGCAAGGCAGTCATTGCCTAAGTGCTGCTGTGAAAGAACCGTAAAAACAAAATGCCTGCTCAAATAACGATGTCAAATAATTATCTTCCACCATCGGACTATTTACATACGTTTCAACAGGCCAAGTGGAAGATGCAGGATTATTTCTTATCTTAAAAATGCTACGGTCTTGATCTTCACCTTAAACAGCACTTTGGTGATCTAAAATGCTAACCCTTGAGAGGAAAAGCGTACAGGGTATCAGTTAGATTCATTTAAGGGGACGCGCAGAGTTAGCATCCACATGCTCTAAAGATGCGCTGACTGTTTTGAACTGTGTTAAAGCTGCTTAGAGCACAGTATGTAGATGGCTAAAGGAAGAGAAGCAGCTAACGAACAACCATCTGCAACAGTATGTGGAATTTTAAAAGTACTGATGTACATGGAAAGTTATATTGAATGCAAGTAGAAATATGGGACAAAACACTTCCACTAAATTTTGCTGTTCTTATTTCCACTAATTACACGCATAAAGGAAAGCAAAAAGCTATTTCATTTAAAGTCGCATAAACTGATAACTCTTGACCTTGAAAAGTTACACAGTCTCTCTGCAACATTTTATCTGATGTGTTAGATTTAGGAAGCATTCCTTTGCTAAACACAAACATGGAGTAATTGGTATACATAAACATGAATAAAATTCAACCACAGCAATCAAAATATTTTTACTTTATATAATGGAAGTTTCTCCTATATCTAACACTGCACAAGGTATCTTGCACAATGAAAAGGTAAGCAGAAGTCCCTTACACTGCCTCGCTTTGCCAGAGAATCACCGTAGTCTGCTGGCAAAGTCCGCTTGCTGGACTTTTTCTGCTCATGTTCAACTGCATCTTCAATTATAGGCTCAAGCCTCATCTGGACAAACACCAAAGATTTGGATCAATTTCTTTTCATTATACAGTGAGGAAAGATCTAAAAGCCTTTTAAAAACTTGAAATCTTTAGAAAACTGTATAGAACTCACTGGTATTTAAATAAAAAGAAAATGTAAAAAACTACTGAGGCTCTGGCCTTAAATTCAGTATCTCCAAAAAATACAGTCTGGAGCTCAACTTTGGCAGATAATTCTAGATTCCCCCCCTCCTTTTTTTTTCCCCCCCCTTGGCTTTTTAGCTGCAAAGTTTTTAGATCTGTACCATAAGACTTGCTCTAGGGTTCAGTACAGTCAGTCAAATAGCGTTCAGCCTTTGTGTGTTTTAATAAAAGCATCTATTGAGTATCTAAATAAAGTTTACTAAACAATCTTTAAATTTAATGTTGTTTTTATTGGACATATTTGTCAAATAAAAAGCCTACCTTTGTATAGAACTCTAATTCTCCCCCAGCCCTTCCAAGACTGTTGTATCTATGTATTTTTTCCTCAGTAAAGAGATGCAATTCTATTTTGTTACCTCTGTGAGAATTGTGGTGTCATAAGAAGGCTGATACTTTTCTTTTTCATGTGCAGTTCGCTTTTCCATCTTTTCTCTGTCTGTTTTCTGTTTCCTGTCTGCTCCTTTAGGCTAAAAATGAACAGGTACATGAACAAAAAAGCAACTTTATAACTGAAATCTCATCTCAGAAGTCAAGCAGTAATATAAAGATGTCCTCCATCTTTCGGAGAGATTTTGAGAGATTTATTAAGGATCTTTTTCCTACTGTTACCTTAAAAACTTTGATTTGACAGCTAGCTGAATGCAGATGATCTGTATATTCTCCATTTTCAGTCTGTTTAAAAGTGTCAACCTGAATCCGAAAAGGAACTCCTTTCTCTCCTCCATGTTTACGAGGGGTAAATTCAGTGCTGATACAATGTACCTAAAAATAAAAATAAAAAAAACAAAAACAAAGAACACTCTCAAAAGCATTCTAGCATTTACTTCAGTATGCGTTACTAACATCATCTACATTTTCTAAGGAGAAGTAACCAATCATCCAGCCTATTCAAGGACAAAGCTGCATAACTAATCAGTGCTTCTTTTTTTTCCTGTCCACATGTAAAAGAAACCCAAAACAAATATTGTGTCTCCAAAAACCTGAAGTCATTGTACATTCTTATTAAATGAGAACTTGCTGTAAGAGCTCTCATACTGGATCATAGGGTAAATACATGTCGATGACAACAGTATCTATCAGAAACACAGTAGAGATTTTTTCAAGATGCTGTTGTCCAATGCATTATAGCTAGCATAAATTTCAGAGTTACTGGTAATAAATACTACCAAAATAATATAAGGTTGCTGCCTGGAAGAGTTTTTAACTTCTGCTAAAGCAGGGTATTTTCAAATATGTTTAACGCCCAACTTCCTATAAGTCAGTAGGCATCAGTATTTTATTGCCTTAAGTGCTTTCAAAACTACGTAAGCCTACAGACTTTCAGTTTTAAGCTAGAAATACCCCTAGAAGATAGCTAATGGCAAAAAGAACATTACAGAGAATTGTAATGAATCTCACCGGACAACGTTCCCAGCTTTTGTTTGGAATATCAAGCATGTTTCTGGAATATCAAGCAAGCTACGCGCTACGGACAAGAGCATACTGCACGCTCCCAATGACAACAGTATTATCTTTTTCTTTTCTACGGCTCTGAGCAACAGCAGAGATCCCCAGGCTGGGATTTAAAGCTTTAAGTGTAATTAGTGCTGCTATGCTCTGTTCTCCAGCCTTTAGAATAGGTGAATCATGCTTGCATAATAGGAATCAGTTCCATTTTCAGTCAGTCTGTTATCACTTCCTCTAAAGAAGTGCATAAAAAAAATATTAAATGGCTCATCTCACACTTCAGGGAAGGCAATATTTTAGTAATTGTGTAATTCTAAGTGGAAAAACGTCTTCTTTTGCAGCAGATCTAAATTCATTTACTGACAATCTGGAAGTTAAGCTATTTTGGCAGCCTGAGTAAGGAACACTGCTCCCTCATAATAAAGGCAAAAGATCTGAATAAAAATAAGTGAAAAATTCCAATGCAAAACTGAACATTCTATCTAGATAATTTCCAAAACAAACATATTCAATTGTCCTAGACATCAAAAAAATCCTACTACAAGCAAACATACTGATAAAATAAGAATCTTCTTTGAAATTTTGCTTTAAAAACTTTATTTGCAGCACATTAAGTTCCATTTTGTGCAGTCAAGCCAAGCCTCTCATGAAACACCACTAGGAGAGCGGTGTCTCAACTGAAATAACGGAACGACAAGTTATTTAGAAGAATACATTAATTCTAATACTCGGCACGACTAGATATTTTAACCATTACAGCTCTCTTCAACGAGCATTTTCAAAACCCTTCATTTCGATTGTTTATAAAAGCTGCTTTTATAAACTCAAACGAAGGTGAAAAGCAAACTAGGAACCCTTACAGAAATAATAGTAGTTATAGTTCCGTGTTTCTTACAGCGCTGGTATTTAAAGGCTATCTCACAAATAGGAGACTGAGAAACTTTACAGTGTAAATGTACCACTGTTTGTGACCTGAAAGACACCAAACGCATAGACACCCAGTCAAGTAAAGTTTCAAACCTGAATAAAAGCAGATGTACATTTTGTTGGATCCCACAAAAATTCAACTGCATTGAGCTGGCTTGGATTTGTCTTGATATCAATGACTCCAACAGACATTGGAATATCTACATAAAAATAAGAAGTATATATTTTAAAATAAGCATATTTCAAGAAAACACAAGACATTTAATGTTACCATCAGCAACCACAGGTAACTGGAGAAAAGCTGCACTTTGGTGGCTTGACCTAGTAATAAGCAAGATAAAACCCATACAGCAGTTTCTCAGGAGAAATCTGAAGTGAACCCAGCATACAAAGGGTTAAGTTCTGTTTGTTTGTTTTATCTCCCTCCATTTGCATACACAAACATGATAGAGTTATGCAAAATAAAGAAACCACGTTGGTTCGATTTCCACAGTCTACAAGATTGTGGAACGTTACTTTGTCTGTGTTCTCCTAATTACTATACCATTTAGTAATCAAAATTAAAAGGAATACTAAATGAACATAGTCGGCATAGCACTATCTTATTTCTGCAGTGCTTACGAAAAGTTTTACAGGGATCTGAATCTGGTAAGAACATTTAAATCTGAAATACCCACTATGACAAAGTGGCACACAGAAACTGGTTTGTGGTTTTGTCATCAACCCTAGCATAAATATGACCATAACCTATTTAAACTTGGAATTTGAATTTCATATAATGGCCAACAGATACAAACATTTATACCTAAGTCCAGAAGTCTGTCCCCAGGGCGGTTCCACTTCCAACCTTCTAATTGCTGGTGCTCTGTATATTGCAACCTTCTGTCATGGAACACCACTCTTATAATACTCTTAAGAAAGAAGAAAACATCAACAGATGAGCCATGAAGTTACTACATCCTAAGAAATAGCCTGATGGTAAGGCACTAAAGCATTCCAAAACAGCCATACTGCTGATAAAAACACATTCACAGCAGAAAACTTGGCAACTATCAGTATCCCAAAACATTCTAAAACACAGAAATAGAACTGAACAGCAGGAGATGTTTGAAAACGTGCTAAAAACGCAGAAGGAAATTACATCTTATTGAATATTCTAAAGGTTGTTATAAATTACTTGCGGTGAAAAGAGTAAGACTGACAGCACAGTATCAAGACTGTGTGGGCAAAAAGGACTTGTTTTAGAAAACACACACACAAGACTTCATTTATTTGGAAAGACAGTGACTGTAGTTTGACAATTTTGTTTTCCTCAGAAATTTTGTGAATTATTGTAAACTGTTTTAAGGAATAGAAAACTCCTTCCTAGTAAACATATTTACAATAAATCTATGATTTCAATTAATAGTAAGAAGTAATAAAAATATCTTGCAAAATATTCCAACTATTCTAGCTGAAATATTCATTAAAAATGCAAGGACACCATTAGCTTTTCAGCTAGCAGAAATTATCCAACAATACCCATATTTGTGACCAGCTCTGCTACAACTGCGCTCTTACAGTTGTAAGAAAGAAATGTTTTGATCCTGCTGCGTGAATGCACATACAAAGCAAAGGAATGTATTATACAAAGGAAAAAAATATACATGAATTGCTACTAAATGAACAAAACGTAGATAAACATTTAAAATGTCTTATTTCTTCTCATCAGTCTACAGTATTACTTGTAATAACAGTGGTAAAAATGCCCCCCCCCCCCCCCATCACAATTTCAAAATGAAATGCCTCTTCAAGATGTATTACATTTCCTCGGTTTTATTTCAAAGAGCTTTTAAAGTGCACGTGCTCATACACCCACCCCAGGCCTTTTGCACTGCACACTGTTTAACGTGTTTGGAACGTGAAATATCTGCAGCCACTTCCAACAACATGAAATAACTTGTTTCTGAAAGTACCAGGATTACAGTCTGTAACTGTCTGAAACGGAGAGTTTCTTGGTGCTACACTAAGATTTACTTTTTTCAACTTTTATGCTGCTTTGTCCTAATCTGCCTACCAGCTGGCTCATCACTGATATATGAACCAATAAAAGTACAGCATAGCGATTCCTCAGAACGGTAAGGTAATAGTATATAAAGGGGCAAAATAACAACATGTTTACTACAACAGCAAGACAGCAGGCCAGGTAATAAAGTTTTAATTGCAGAGCTCACAAATCCGTTTTCCAGGCGTGTTTAACATTTCCTGAAATTATCTCTGAACATGCATCCAACAAATAAATAAGAGTAAGACATAGGACTATATAAGCCAGCCAGATTTCAGAACTGATGGAGCCAAAAGTTGACACGTAAAGACTCAGTTTCCCACAGGCACAACATTCTGATGTACTTTTCAGTGCAACTGTAAAAGTAACTAATTGAAACATTTTTCCCTTCTTCGCCAATAGAAAACAGGAGTAAGATTTTTCTGAAAATTTGAGAAAATTCTCAGGTATTTAAGAGAAAAGTTCATTTTTCTCCACCAGTCTTTTAATAATTTAATTGTCTGCTGAAGTGGATGTTTTTCAGTCTGCCTCATTCTTACATTGAGTGCAGTACCTCAGATCCACAGAACCTCCTGCTAACATTAAAACATAAGGACAGGAATCTGAAATTAGGAACAGGAGTTCAGCTATGGAACAAACTCTTCAATGAGCAGCAGCAGAACTGGAGAGGTCTGCTTTCTAGTGGATGTGTCTCCTATGCGTCAATATCCCACTGCTGCAAAAACCACAGGTTGTCTCCATGTGTCTTCCGTGACACCAGCGCTCACAAAAACATGCTCACAATACCTCCACTTCTTCCTAAATTAATCTCTAGCTTCCTTCCATATCTCCTAATCCCTTGAAATGGAAAAAAAAAATGGCTCAGAAGAGGCTGGATACAAATCTATAGAAATTGAGATATATTAAGCTGTGCATGAAATCATTCTTTCATACACACATACAAGAGTACTCTATGCATTGGGTATTCATATTCAGATGCATCCATATTTTAATATATCACTGGCCAACAGTCATTCCAAACAAGTATCTAATGACAGCAGAAAAAAAACTACAAAATGTTCAGTCTCTGGATTGGATTTATCTCACCTAACTTTAGATATCTCAACTTGAGGTCAAGGCTGTTACCACGACCTTACTCAGCAGAAAGAAATGGGCACGTTCAGGGAAGATACAGCTCATCTTAAAATAGATCAGACTGTAGACCTCATAAATGGTACATGAAGTGATTATCTCACCTTTAGTTATCTAAAGTTACATGAAATGAACCCATTCATAAATGGGGACATGCATACATGTATATTCTTTTAATTGGTAGTAAACCTGAAATAAAACAACAAAACTAAGCATTAGCTTCCACTGTGCCCGTTTTCTTTATTGGTCAGATCAGCTCGTCACTTTTTCCCACCCGCCTCCATGAATCAGAGTACAACAAAAGGTTAAAAACTACTGTTTTCATATGCAACCAGCAGAGGTTTGTTAGTAACACTATCTAGAGAACTTCAGTTCACCTTCACCAGTTTTCCATTGATCTCTGGTATGTCTCCAGCTTTCCGGTTATCTAGCATCCGTATTTCATAGGACTGACCTTTGAAGAGAAAAACGGTCGTATCAATAGAACAGTTAAAGCACAAAGCCATCTCGTGTTCAACACACCTAAATTAGCTTTTGGTTTATATCCAGTACACAAGAACATCACCTTAAAAGTTGAGTTCCTTTATTTTTGAAACTGATGAAAGGCCACATATGAGAAAACAGAGGTTGGTCCTGTGAAACAATGCTGACTGCAAGAAATGAGTTGTTATACCGTTCACGCAAACGACTCGTGTTACTCTTCCACGTTTAATTTCGCTCAAGTATCTGCTGCCTTTGTATGATTTTCAGGCTTGCTATGATTTTGGAAATAACACTTTGAGAAAGCTAGTTACTAGTTTGTTTAAATAGGCAATAGTAAACTTGTTTTTCCAGTGCATTTGATTAACTGTTTTGTTTCAATAAACAGAGAGAAAGGCAGAAGTAATTTATTTGAACTACAGGATTTTTTTTCTCTAGGTTGAGTAGCTGTTAATCATTGGCAAAACAATCTTTCCTTCATTAAGATATAGGACAAGATATATTTCAAGAAGTTCACCAAGACTGACTGCAGTGAATTCGTTACCTTCTGTACTACCTTCCAAACTTTCTTTACCCTCTAGTATTTGCTACGTTGAAAAGATGCTTACTGGCTTGCCTTACAAGGTGAAAGTCCAATTGTCTTATTCCCGTAAGGCACACTGAACAAGCAAGACAAAAATGACTTCCGCATCAACTCCTCCTTTCGTTGCTCCACAGACTGACGTTACCTCCAACTATGGGGATATTTTTTTAATCATGTAACATAAAATGCTGTGTATGTATAAGTATATATACACATATATGCTTTATATGTATATATGCTACACATACAGGCATCCTTTACTCCAGCAGCATTTGAATATTGATGACATCAAGTCTATATAAAAATCAAACGTACCCAGAGCAGCAGAGTAGAACACTCACAATTCTGAAGCAACCGATTATTTCTCCTTATATGTAACAGGACAGAGCATTTTTTTCTGTTAGTGAGATTTGTTCAGCTACCAGCATTATTTCACTCATGTAGAGACATACTATATATAAGTCCATCTAGCTTTATCCACATCATTAGCGTTTTTTAAAAAAAAATCTAGCCTTAATAATAAAAGTTTTGCAAATATTTCTCTCAGTTCTCTTTTACAGTTATTTTGAAAGGGAAAAAAAAAAAAAGAAAAAACACCTTTCTGATTACTTACTCAATAAGTGTTACTAACCTTTTATAAGTACCAAATAGTATTAAGAATGAGGATTTGATGAAGATAAAATCAACAGTATCAGACTCAGTAAAAATACAAAAACAGCCTTGAGAGCTTTTGAGACAATCCAAGGGACAGCTACCTTCCATTCTAAAATTTTTAACATGTACCTGCTCAGAAAGCATGAAAAGCACTGATTTTAATCATCTCTATAGTGAGTGCTATATATGTGCTACTTTCTCTACTCTTTCTTGGATTTCTCACTGTTTAAGACCCAACTGTAGTATTCTCTTTGCCTTCACAGAACCGCTGGCCTAGTCGAACTAACAAACCTAATGAATGTTTCCCCATTAGAAGCAATTCTCTTCCGTACAGCTTCTGTTATCTGAGGATATGCACCTAGCTAAACAGCAGCCAGCTTAAAACACTGTCCTACAACTGATAAACCATCTTAATGGACTCATTTAACAGAAATATTAGAAATATGAGCTGTGCCAGTTAAAATACTTACTGACAGAGGGGGTAAAGTCAGGGCTTACCTAAGCGTTCCCTTAGAAGATGTCACAGCTCAACAGACTTAGGGGAAACATGCCCTTTGCAGAATTCCAGCATTCCTAATCCAGTATACTAAGACAACGGCTGACAAAAGTAAACAGGATATCAGCTTTCTGTGGTGCCCCCTACTCACAATCCTCTTGAAACGATTTAAGGCAAGGCGCAGCCTGAGACTAGGGCTGTACTATACCCCAGATAACTGAAGTACTAGGATTAAAATGAGTCCTTTTTTAGAGGACTTCATCCAACTCATTACACAAACATCTGTATCCGCACAACTCAAGAGAGTTATAAACGGCAGCAAGTGACCAGAACAGGAACTATTTCTATCCTTATTTTAAAAAAGCTTTAGTACCAAAGATGTTTTACCACAAAACTACACGAATGTTTATAGGTTTGTACTAACAGCTAATAGAGAAACTGTTGGGAAAAAGCCTGAATCTAGGCAGCAAATGTACGGTCTTTCTGTCTCGAGCATTAAAATAAAAGGGAAGTGGGAAGACTGTTTGCACATGCATTTGGAAAAAGGGTATACCAACACATCGTTTTGTCAGCATCAGGAAAAGTTACCTAATATACTGAAAAAGAGCAAAATAATTTTGCGAAATAAATCTAATAATACAAATTAATATACGAGAGATTTTCAAGACCGGATGAAACAATCATTTCACATAGTGCTGCTCAAATAGCAAGCTCTTCACAGAATTCAAACAACAAGCACAATTTTCCTTGAGCTTGCAATTTTGTGCTAGTTCCCCAGAACACCGAGCAAAACTTCAAGCTTTGTGCTTGGTTAGGGAGGCTGGATCCTGACACTTAAGGAAACAAAGTCTATTTCTGCAGAATTTAAAGTTGTGAAGACAGTGCAAAGCACGTTGCTGGGCTAGAGTTCTGCTGCAATTGTTCTTCTGCTCCTGACTAGAGCGCACAGGGTGTAAGAAGTGATAAAAAATAAAGTAAACGTGACCTGAGCAGATAGCCGAATTACGCAATCATATGTTTGCAAGATATGTTATAAAAATCACCTAAAGACCTTCTGTTGTTCTCATCAACCAAAGAGTCTAATAATGTTTAAGGCTCATTTACAAAGACTGGATGCAGCAAGATGAAGCACTCTGTGACCTTATTCACATGGAAAACTGAAAATACTGCTTTGTCATCATATCAATATTAAATTAGATGCAATTTGCTCACATAAATTTTGGGACTCAGCACATGGGTTAAACACTTCCAAGCGCTAAAAATTCATCACCAGAAGCCCATTCTACGAAAAGCATTTTCAGCTTGAACAGAAAGAAGACATTATCAATACAAGACACATAATACATACATGCATCAACTCTATAATGCAAGCAAGAAAAAATTGCCAATACATATTTTAACCTGTATCCTCCTAACTGCACGCTGAAGTAGTAGTGCTCAGAGAAACATGATTTAAAAACAGGCATTGTACCAAAACACAGTAGATATGGAAAAGAAATGGTGTACATTGTTTTGTTTTTGTTTTAAATAATTGCACTGTGCTGCCAAGACTGTTTCTTTTAATTTCAGAGGGGGCCATCTCTATTGAGAGATCTTGGGTCCACGCCCACAAAGAAAAAAAAGGGGGGAAAAAATCTAGGAACAGTGATCTTTAGAGTGCTAAAGCCTAGAAAAAGAAACATATAAAAAGGAAATCAGCATGGTACAAAAAAATGTAAGATGCAACAGTGTTTTCGATTTGAGCCCTGAATATTAACTGACTAAATTTAAGATACCAGTGCCATTTCCAGAGATGAGGGGCAATGTATGACACAGCAGTGACTACATTCAGATTATTTTACTCAGCAGTCACAGCCTTGTGTGTGTGTGTCAGGGCGCGGAAAGGAAATCATATTTTCATGCCAGTCAATCACAGGCTATGAGAAAAAACAGAGAGACTCACAGGAGACAGCTATCTAGCTAACTTCCAACAACAGAGAGACATAAGTCTGTAAATACACAGAGACTGCAAAGGTAGCTGCACTCCTGTTTATGTTTCAAACATGAGACGTGTCCCTAGCTGGCTTCAGAGAGCTGCCTTACAGCGGCCTACCTTGTGAGACTAACTTTTTGACTAGAAATCGACACGTTAACTTCTAGTATATGTCTGTTGTTTCCACAGAAACACCCCCCCCAACCACCTTATGGAAACAGCATCCAAATAACTTCCTACTATCATCAAGTTTAAGCGGGAAGACAGAATGTTAAGCAATTATTACTATCTGAAGCTGCTGCATTGTCTTTCTTAGACTTGAGACAGTTTTATGTTCTTAAAAATACGCTCCATCTGCTTGATTGTTTGGATGTACCTACAACTATCAAAATATGAAATAATTGCACTTTTAAACATGTAGCATAATGGTCTTCTAGGCCTGAAATACATCAAGATACATACAACGACCTTTTCCTTTCTCTGAAGGAAGAAGGACATCTATTTTCAAACTTCCAAAGCCTGAGAAATACTGATAAACAACTCAATACCCAAATCTTCTCTTCAACTAGCATTTTCTTTCTTCAATTTTTCAGAAAATTTCTCATTTCTTGAAGAGATCACCCCTGATCCTTTATTACTACAACTTAGTTATCCTGATATTCAGTAAGCTGCATGCACTACAGTTATGCCTGCAACACATGCATACCAACCTTGGTTCAAGTATGTAAGAGTTTCATCATGTAATTTTACTGCTGGAGATGTTGCAGCACACATAACATACTGAAAGGGTGGATGTTTGGGCTCATTTTCTGGTGGAAGGCTGGAATCTTCCTGTTTGAAAATAGGCAGTGCCAAAACATCACTGAAAAGAAAAAACAAAAAAAACTCTGTGAGACTGTTGGCCCTGTTTTGCTTGAAGATTAAAAAAAAAAAAAAAAAGTTACGTTATTTAAAAAAACCACAGTAGAATATGTACAGAACTTTGTTGCTCTGAGGTCATTAGTAAAACCGATCTGAGTGGTATCCAAACCGTTTTCCACCAAGATTTTGCGCTAGAATACATAAACGATGCTGATGGAGCTAAGCAGACTAATAAAGTGCTGATCCTCTAAAAACTACACCCTTAGTTCTGATCTCCACTGAAAAACACTGTTTATGCTTAACATTTCACCTATCTACTTACCTAACATAATGCACCTGAAAGTAACGTATGTGCTTTTTTCCTTGAAATAATATATTCCCCAAAGTAAATTAGTCATGCTGTAAAAATCTTTCTCCTTATTCAGAATTATTACATGTAACCTATGAATTCTCTTTACACTGAAGATTTGTCAATCCTGTTATTAGGCTTCGGTTTACTGAATAGGATAAAAATGATTAAGCAGGAGCCCCAAAACCCCTAAGTTACAGAAAGTAAACATGCCAAGATTTGTTCAGTTATGGAAGGAAATAAGATGACTGGACAAATTTTGGAAGTGTAAAGTTTCAGAATAGTAAAGAGCAATCCAGGCTTTCCACAGGCAGAGGTAAGGAGAGCAGCTTTACGACAAACAGCAAACATTTATTTTCTGCCTTCTTTGAAAATTAGTTTCTAAACTGAAGAACTTGGTTCAGTTTTTTAATCTAAATACGCATCTCCCTCATGTTTATCTCCCTTGCATTAATCACGACCATAACTTTAACATAGTTTTGTAAAATAATTCTATGTGTTACCTCTATCACACTGCTATTTACTCTTTGCAGCATACGATTTTTGAAGTAAAATTTCTCATTTCTGTGAGAGCCTATTTCTTAAATAGAATTCTGCAATTGCTCTCGATTTCCAGCTCCTCTCTGGAGACTCAAAAAGCATCAATAAAATAATCAATCTTGAAAGTGAAATTCCAACCAATATTTCTGTGTCATAAAAGCTTATAGTACAGGCTTGGCCTTACTTATTAGGTGTGGGGAGTACAGCTGCTAATGGGCCTGGGTCACCCCAACTTTTCTTTCAGAGCATGAGCCACATACAGCGCTGATGAGATAAAAGCCAGCCACATCATACACTACCCCTCAGTTACCTGAAAGAAGCTGTATTGACCTGAAAGAGGAAATGCTTCTGAACTGTGAACAATTTAAGTAGTCAGTCTATACCTTCCTTACAGGCGCTCTCAAAAAGTAAAGACTAGAATAAGAATAACAAAACAAAACAAACCCAACACCCACTCTCCACTAGGACAAAACCCCAGGAGATGTTACTAACAAGTAACAAGTATGAAAGCAGGCAAAGGTAAGAAGCAGTCCAAATATACAGTACAAGCCTGCTGAACCAAACCGTAGCAATTTATGACGCCAGGGCCCCTAACTGGAGCCCAGAGGAGGCTATATACCTTAACTACCTACAAAGGAAGATAACGTGCAATTTCCAGACGAGAGAAGCAAACACTCTTGAAACCAGAGTTTATACACAGAGACAAAAGGAGCATCAGATGCAGAGGTAGGACCAGAAGATTTCACAGGAGATCAGAGTACTACTCCTCGAGGATGACTCAGGAGGCACAAGCAGATGCTGCATGGCCCTGATGTCAGTTCAAAGGCAGCCGGAGCAGAGGGCAGCCCAGCACATCACACCTGACACGAGAGGGAGCACTGCAACCAGCCCTTCTTTGGCAGGAGGAAGCACTGTCCCAAGGCATGATTTCAACACTACACACCTGTGCATAATTATAACACACTTTGGCACATAAAACACTAGTTAGCGTTTTTACAAAGAGGAACTTTAACACTGAAGGAACATGGAAACAATTACAATGTTTAAAATACACACATAGGAGTAGAAGCACAATAAAGACGGTATGCAAAACATCTCACCAGATGAACAACCCATAATTCTTGAAGTTCTGCAGTACTTGCTTTCCCTAAACCTGTTAGTACTTTTAAAGGCAACACACAAAAATAGTCTTTTACCTATATATGAAGAAAATCTTTTAAGCCTTCATTTTCCATCTAATTTACAAATAGAAACGCATCTGTTCTAGCTAAAGAACACCTAGCTTCAGAACACGTGAACTAGTTCAATTAACAGACATGGCACTGGAGGCCAAGAAATACAAAGGGAAGAAAAATTTAGCCAGCTTTAAACCTGCTTTTTCTAAGACTTACAAAGCGGTAATGACTAACTGCCACTGCAGGGGGAAAAACATCCAACTCTTCAACCCTACAATTAAGCTGTAAAGAGCGCATATTGCATATTCTTAAATGTCATCATTCCAAAAAATGTTCCAGCAAATAGCAAAAGGCAAATATAAGAATCTTCATACATTTTTGCAGCTAAAAACATGAGCTTTCTCATTAAAGAAACAGTCTTCTGGGCACTAGTACATTCCAAAGGAAAGAGAGAAGCTGATACAATTTAAAACTTCTTTCTATTGCATCTTTAAATAAATACCACTCAAATAACATTTTGGTTTGTTCACTCATACAAAATGAAACATCCATGTTTTCACATTTAAACATACGTGCGTTCCCACCGAGCAACAGATAAAAGCTGCAGACAATTAAATACAGTCAATAAAGTATTTCAAAATTAGGTTTTTTCAGTGTCAGTAATTAAGAAATGTGCCTCAAAAAAACCGAGACGTCTTTTCTGACTTTCTATAATGAAACTTTAATGGAGTGACTGGTCTACCTTTCAATCACAGTTGTACAGCATCAGAGAAAGACTAGTTTTATTTGACACCCACGAGCCTACAGTTCAACAATGCAAGAAGTTTTCCGGGCAGCACTGGCATAAGGAATGCCTGCCACACAGCCTGCTGCCCTCCCTACCTTCCCCTCTCCAAAATATTCTGCGGAGCTATGTTGGCCTCTCTGTCAGGTTACAGCACAGCCCAACACGCAGCTGCATGCACACAACTGGGGATAGTAGCAAACCAGTGATAAAAATCTTACTGGACAGAAACTCCCATGTTGGCAAAACTAACTCGAGGGTAGCCGTAGTGGGTGAAGCCCATTTCCATCCTCCTGATTGCTAGTAACAGGAAAAATGGAATCCCCAAAGAAACTGTAGTGTCTATGCTTACGTAAAACATCATGGAAAACATGCAGTCTTGAGAAACAGAAGAATACAAACATCGTTCCTCCCGTTTCTTTGCGGTCAGGAAAGTTTTGTTTATTCTTAGGTTGGTTCAAACACCGACCACCAAATTACACAGCGATAAGAAGCATTGTCTACAAAAAGTATTCACTGTATTCACAGCACAGTTGAAGAAAAGACACCGGGTATACTCATAATCAAAGTAGAAAATGTAACAGAACTAAAGGGAAACAGAGATTAAGTGTCTTTAACAGTCTTCTTTACCCACAGTAAAGAGGACTATCTTGCAAATGACAAGCTATATGATTATGTAGACCACACCCCTAAAAGCTATGGAAATCCTACATGACAGTCTTTTTTTTACATCTGGTTTTATACCAATTCTATTACAGGACTCAACAAAATTAGCAGGAGAGCAAGTGAGCCTTCTCAGTTCCATCTTTCTTCTCAAACCTCAGACAAAATTTCTGTATTTATATTGAGCCAACGGCCTGGCTGTGCAAGTGATCTCTCCCCAGTAAATCACAGGCAGTATCCACACTTATGTATACTTTAGCATCCAGACATTTTCCTACTCAGCTGGTGAAATTTTATTTGTGCTGGCCCAAGGCAGATTAGTGGCCGGCATGTTGATTGCCAGCTTTGCTCAGGTTATCTAGGATAGCCGAGATCCTCTGACCTAGACTGAGGCTTCACTGGCAGAGCTGCCCAGATGGAGGGGAAACAAGGTTTCCAAAACAGCTAGCGTTGAAACAATCTCAGGCCAGAGGAGAAAAGAGCTTTAAGAAATGGATTCTGCTTTTTCCTCTACCCTGATAACTTGGTCTCGTGAAGTCAAAGACTAATTTACTTCACTTTTCCCACCTAAGTGAATTTTGAACTATTACAAGCAAGCTATTCTCCGTGAGATATGAAAGAGGAGCAATGTTTTGAAGGAGCAGTAGCATCTTTTATTAGACTAGCTGATATAATTTGAAAGAGCAGACGAACATTATCAGGATCTTTCAAGGTTTTCCCTCCTGATGAAAAGAACTCTAAGATCAAATTTTGAAGTGATTAGCTCCAGTAAGAAAACTCTTATCTCAGTCCCTCAGAATTTGTTATCTGAAGCATTCAACCAAAACCATTCTCCGTCCTCTTAGAGGAAGGAGGAATTATTCCCAGAGAAACAGAAGTAATCTCCGTTATACACCAAAAACAGATTATAACTAGGTCTCCAAATCCCAACCTTAGCTATTTATGCCAATTATAATAAACGAAGTAGTATATAAATGAAACTTCAGCATATGAAAGTGGGAAGGTTTTCGAGAGGAAACAAGGGTGCACGTTACACTCGAACTGTAACATCCAGTAGGATGAATCACATGTGATAAGCTATCCTATTTTGTGTATCCTACATGAGCAAAGTACATAAAGACCACAAAAAATGCAAGTTACCCTTCTCCCATGCTTGTGAAAATGGCTGTCAGCCAGAAAACTACCTTTGTTCCAAATCCAACCCCCATCCCTTTTCATCACTTTTCCTGAAGCATTATAAAAGCCTATTACTAATACGATCACAAAGCAAATGAAGAACCTCCTGTTCTTACAAAAATAGGAATTAGTATGTCATCAAAATTCAAAGCGACTTCCCACCAATCGTTTGCCTTATCTATCTTCCAGATTGTATGCTTTTGGGAGCAAGTACTAAAACATCCAAGAACATGCAGGCCTTTTGAAACTTTAAACCATGATTTACAAGGGCAAATATTTTGAGAAAAACATGCGATCTCAAAAAAATCAAGCTCTGCACTGTTAAGGGGTCTTAACTAGCAATTGGGGAAGGGAAGAAACGGGAGAGGTGATACTTCCTAACACTTTTCATGTGCCCAAAAAAAGCAATTTTGACATGAAATGAGAGCCTGAAAAGTAGTTGCTGGGAGACAGTGTTCCCTGAAGCACTTGCTCAAATAACATGGCATAAATGAGAAAGAAAGCGCAAAAGTAAGGACTATTCCTGGGAATCCTACAAACTCATAATGGGAACTCAACCGGCTGAAGGCTCCAATTTATGGAGCGTCTGGCTGGAGAGAGAGAGAGAAGCCCCTGAAGGAACCAAAGAAAAGCTGTAAAAATAGTATCTGTTCACAAGTAAAAATCCCTAGGTTCTCCCCCCACTCCTCAAACACAGGCAGCTGCTCTAATCTGCACCAGCTACTGTATGGTATAAGGATTACTGATAAGTGGGAATAAGGCATAAAGCATAAGTGACAGTTAACAGGCTGCCCTGCTCACAATCTCAAACTTCCATTTCCCATGCGAGGAGAGAAGAAAACACAGAAGTTAGTTATGCAAGCTGAACAGTCTCTTCCTTAAGAATTAAACTGGTCTCCTTGACCTTTTAAAATGCATTCAGCCATTCAACTGGAAAAAAAAACGTCAGTGATCTAGAACAAGAGGTTTATCATTCAACATGGCCATTTACCGTTTGTAACCAGAATTGTTTTATGTATGGTAACAAAGCTGAGGTTTAGGTGTGGGGGTTTCATTTTTCCTTAAATGACTATTTCTGGACAAGTATTTGCATATTTGTATATCTGTACACAGAATCAAGCACCGACTGCAACCAGTACATAATATTTTATTTTAGTTTGGAGTCCAAGGGTTACTAAAAATTACGCCTTCCACTTACACGTGGGAAAAAACATAAAGAAAAATAGAATGGATCAGCAAAATGGAAGTTTTTTAGTTTATTCTGCAGAAAACAGTGTGTACATCTTAAAAAAAAAAAAAATTCCAGGTATCTTAGTAATCATCCTCCTACAAATAAATAAACAAGCAAACAATAACCAATAGCAGAGTATCAAAAAATTATCAGGATGTTACGGGAATGTGACTAAAAAGTTAAGACAGATGCAGTTGTGTTAAACTGAGACCAATCAAAAGGATGTCAGGGACCTAAAAATTGCGAGGAAAAGTCAACGCCTCATCTTCTTTACTAGAAAACAAAACTATGAGTTTTAACA
Organism: Struthio camelus; assembly: GCF_040807025.1. Lineage (NCBI taxonomy): Eukaryota > Metazoa > Chordata > Aves > Struthioniformes > Struthionidae > Struthio > Struthio camelus. Next base: position 52,784,719 of record NC_090943.1, read on the forward strand.
TACTGGTTCCCTAAATTCTAATAGGCAACCTTAATGTTTGCTTCACCCTAAACTTCGGACAAGCGTTGATGCTCTAAGTTCCTTCACCACCAAAGGCTGCAGCCAGCTCCTCCATGGCACAAGGAAACAAGACTGCAGAAGGTTTCCATTCTTTCTGGTACAAGCAGCAGCCTGTTAAACTCTCCAAAGACAATCCAAGCTTTTCGAAGATACAGCAGGATCAAAGCGACTTGATTCTCTGAAAACGAAGGACTGTTCAGATTTTAAAAATGTATTTTGGTACAGCCTTCTGTACAGGCTTTCCTAGTTCAGAACTAAGAGTTACCCTTTTCAATTCAGTTTAATAAGTTTCAGGTTTTAATCCAGAAATATATACGAAATTAGCTATTCCTGAAACAATCATTAAGTTTCGCCAAAACAGGCCTCAATTTCAGCACTAAATAACCAATGGAATGGCAAGCATTTGAAGTAATCCATACTAAGCTTCCAAACAACATATTAGAAAAAAAGAATCTTAACAAATAACAGGTAGCTCAGGAATACTCTGATATTAATTCTTATAGTAACACCTAATATTGAACTTAAATCAAGGCTTTCTTTATATAAAATAAAATCCGTAATTCTGCTAGAGAAATGGCAAGTAGTTGCTCAAGCTTTTCTTTTGACTGAAAGAGCTTCCATTCTTAATACTGCATAGCAAATACCAGAGGTCCCCAAAATCATACAGTTCTTGCTGGGTTAGGAAGATACTGTTGCCGATCAAGGATATTACGATGCATTTGAAAGAACTAGGACGAGTGCCTTAACTCTATCCATGATCGTTCTCAATTGAAGTTAACAGTAACACCCAAAACTCGACAACTAAAGATAGCGCTAAGCTTTTATACAGGTTGGGGGGTGGGAAGGGGGAGTGTTTTTGATACAAATGACAGTAACTCAAAAACTGTCATCAACTGAATCATTATTTCCTGTTTATAGTCAGTCTCTCATTGCCTGAAAAGATGTTAGAACAGAAAAACTGGTCTTCAAGAGATTTTTTAAAACTAATTAAAGACATGGGAACCTGCAGAGAAATGTTGTCCTCTTCCACTTCCACATTCCCTTTTAAGAAATCTGCAATCACTGATTCACGGACATGAGCAGTTTTCTTAGTAAGAACAAACATAAGAGTTATGTCACATATTCTACTCCTACTACTAGGAGTAAAATTGACCATGAACTAAAGGAAGCTTCAGATATGTTATATACGCCCTACCCTTAATACGTAAAGGGGTCACATGCAGTTCTTCCTTAAAAAAGGTAAGGACATACAGCCTAGGTAGCTTTCCCAGCATTTTTCTCTGGAAGACATTTTTTTTTCTTTTGCCATCTCTGTAAGGAAGAGACAAGTTATTAACTTCTACCGGTACACAGAACAATGACAGCATACCTTTGCCCTTCATGTTACACTGCTTATTTTTCCCTCTAAGATTACCATGAACTTAAGAAACCACGCTTTCCCCCCAAGTAGAACTTTAAGCAATAAATAAGTTATTTTTAATTTAAAACAGTCAAACATATCTGCCACCACAAGCCTGCTGAGCTCACAGTCCCTAATGCTAACAAGAGAGACTTCATTTCTGTACGTCTGAAGTCCCTGTATGTAACTCTGAATGGAGACACAGTAATTATAACACTTCACCTAAGAAGCGCTGCCTTAGAACACATATAATAGTTGAAAGATGTGGTAATCTTCAAGGTTCAGGTAACACTGACAGAAGACACTCACCTTCCACACAGGTTAGGCCATCAAAACTATCAAATGTCCGTGTTCTGTTTCTCTACGCTAGACGCAAAATACTGAATAAGTCTGTCAAAACCTCAAGCCAGAATGATTCTCGCTATCTTAAAAGTAGCTTCCTTTTTTCAGACTAAGTCACTTAGAAATCTAAGCACTCCGCCTAGAACTGAGATAAAACGTACTTATTTCAAACAAGTACAGCTTTATCTTAACTATGAAAAAGCACACCCAAACACTATTTAAACACTTCAACTGTAAAACAGTCAAGAGCTACAGAAACCGGCAAGTTGATTAAGAACAGAAAAAGGTACACGGCAGAAAAAAGAAAAGAAAACGAAAGAGTCACTAAAGACACATACTAAAAAGAAACATAAAACCATAAAGAGACCCGAGGAAAGTACAGCTATAACGCTAACCTGTCAACGATCACAATGCTAACTCGCAAAAGAATGAATGCTTTGAAACGTTAAACAAACAAAAAGCAGCTACTGATTGCTTATTATGAGCTAGAATTACACTTACTGACTAAGGAAGAACACTTTTCTGAAACACGGGGTCCAGGTACACAACCGAAAGACAAAGTAAAGGCCGTTTCCAGGGCAGAAAGTATACCCTGGGCCAACCAGGGGTCAGTAGAAGTAGCAGACTCATTTTTGAAGGGTAAAAGCTGAGGAGCGTGGTAAGAGCCCCCGCTCGGGCAGAGGCCCTCAGAGCCACTGGGAAAAACGCAGGGCAGTGCCCGGGCGGAGGCGGCGGCTGTCAGGGGGACGGCGGGCCGCCCTCGACCCCGTGCCCGCTTCCCGGGCAGCCTCCGGCAGCCGGCGCAGCGCGGAGGGGACGGGCAGCTTCCCGCACTCCCCGCGCAGGGGCACAGGCCGGTAGGGCCAGAGCACTCCCCTCCCCTCCCCTCCCGCCCGGTGGCCCGCGGGGGTACCTCATGCTGTAGGCACCGGCTCCCAGCTCCTGCCCGATGCCCGAGAGGCTGGCGTCGAAGTCGTGCACCAGCCCGGACTCGATCACTTCGTCCATCTTCAGCACCCACGCCATCTTCCGCCGCCCCCCGCGCTCCCGCGGCGCCGCAGCAAGAGCCGGACGGGGAGGAGCCGCTCAGCCTCGCCGCCGCCGCCGTCAGGCGGTGTCTCCGCGGGCGGCGCACGGGGGCGGGCAGGGGAGGGGGCCGCGGGGGAACCGGGGCGGGAGGAGAGGGAGGAGGGGAGTGGTGGGGAGGGCAGGGGAGTGCGCGCAGGGCGGAGGAGAGGGGGGGAGAGAAGTCCGCGTTCAGCCCCGGGGGGGCCCTTTCCCTGCGGCACGACCAGGGCGCGGGGGCGCCCTCAGCATCCTGCGCTCGCCCGGCCGCCGCGGGGGGCTGGGGACCCGGCGGCCGCCGCTGCTGCTGCCGCCGCGCCCTTCCCCGCCGCCTCCGACCGGACACAGTTCAGGGCCGCCGCCGCCGCCCGAGCTCCGACCCAGCCCCGCGGCGCCTCCCGCCGCATCATTCACCGCGGGGAGGCTGCGGCGGCAGCAGCCCGGGACCCGCCGCCAGCGCCGGGACCCGCCGCCAGCTACAGCCCCGCCCGGGGAAAGGCTGCTGCCGCCGCCAGCGGCGCCGGGCTGCCTCGCGGGGCTGTAACGGCTGCCGGTGAGTGAGGGGCTCCTCTCCTCCCCCCGCTGCTGCGCACCGCTCCGGCGTCCCCCGCTCCGCGCAGCACCAGCCCTCACGCCAACATGGCGGCTACTTCCACTCCCAGGTGGCTGCCGGGGCTGAGCCTTACCGCCTTCGGGAGCGCTCATTGGCTGGCCTTCATCAGCGCGCCCAATCAGAAGGGGGCGAGGAGGGCTGAGTGGGAGCCTAGCCAATGAGGAGGCACTTCCTCACACGAGGCGACGTCACCAGGTGACAGCCCAGGCGCTCCCTCCCCCCCCCCCCCCGAACCCGGACTATAGGGCCCATCATGCATTGCTCCAGCCCTCTTCCTTCCTGCGTCCTGGCCCCGCCGAGCGGGAGCCCCGCCGCGCGCAATGCGTGCTGGGAAGGGCGACGGCCTGGACCAATAGCGCGGCCCGCCCTCCCCGGAAGCGGTGACGCCGAAGCGTGCCTTGAGGAGCATCCCGTGCAGCGAATCCCAGAGGAGCAGGGAGAAGCCTCGCGCTTGAAGGGCTAGAATTGCAGGCGGCTGCGGGAGGCGGCCAATAGGCACGCGGAGGGGGCGGGGCTTCTGCTGAACGGGGCAAAGGCGGAGGCGGACAGGGAGTGACGTCACGGCGCCCCGGGCCGGGGTGCTGGCCGTTACACGCGGCCGTTACTCCGCGTCGGAAGCGTCTCCGCTTCCTCCCCTTTGCCCAGCAGGGCCCAGGCTCCGGGCTTAGAAATCAAGCGCTGTGATTTCGGGGACAGTAGGCTGAGCTGGAAATGGGAGAGCGCGGGTTACAGCAGCACTGGAACCTGAAGCGTTTATGGAAGGCAGTTATTAAAAGGGGCCTGGCAAGCCAAGGCAGAGAGAGGGCTGGGTGCGCTGACCTGCCGTGCTGCTGGCAGACATCCGCGTACTAAAGAAAAATCAACTCTCTGCAAGGTCTTCAGACAGCAGAGAAGCCAACATAATGCTCTCAGAAGTGGGCAATACCGTGGTTTGCTTCCTCTCTTTCTGCCCAGGGAAGTCGGAAGTTGGCACTAAATAGGTTTCTGAGAGTAAAAAAAGAAAAACGTAAGAAAAAGGAACACGGCTTATGTAAATCTCTCACTTGTTCTCTGGAAGCCTTTACGGGTCAAGATAAGAACCTGCCATAAAGAAACCAACCCCATCCGAATTTAAAAAAAGATTGCTTTACAATCTTCAATACTTGCTTTTTGTTTCATGACTTCCCCAATACTTGAAAGCATGCAAGGCATAAAACCACTCGTATCTCATTTAACATATACTATAAAAACACTATGCAATTTGATTCAAAAAAAAATCTTCACATCAAATCTCTGCATCCAGGATTCAGAATATCCTGCCTGTTGAAATGACTGTTCATTAATCTGAAGGCTCACAGGGCATCTGCAGGCAGGAACCTTGAAAATGACTGGAGTTCAGAGGAACGTGCTCACACCTCAGAGCCCTTCTTTTATCACCTAGTTGTTAAAACGAAGCTGTCAAGCTGTCATAATGCAAATATGGCAGGCAGATAGAGCTAATCTTGTCATGTTACACCGCATCCACCTGTGATAGAGGAGAAGTTCACTACTTCTAAAGAATTTCTTTGCTTAGTATTCATTTCCTGTGAGTCTCTCTCTCCCTCGATTTATTTCTTGGCCCATTTTATAGCATTTTAAGTCCATTTTGTAGATTTTTAGGATACATTAAAACTTCCTTCCTCTCCTTTATAGGCCAAAACAAGTTAAATTTGGGCGCGCTGAAGTAGTATTGAATTTGTCTTTTGGGAATATGAATTTACTCTCCGTAAAAATTAACTGAAGTTGCTAGATTTTATTCTGTAATTCTAGTCAATGACTTCCTATTTTCCAAGGAAAGGATTCAATAAGCAGCTAAGCTTTCAACAAATAATTGTCATTGATTATAATGGCCTAGCAGCTGGAGAAGATTGGAAGGGACACAAGGAAGAACTAGAACTGCTGGCCTAGATTTTAGGATCAGTGGGGACAGGATTAAAAATAATATATTTAATCTGAGGTTGGGGGAAGACACTAATAAGATAACTAGCCCATGGCTTCATGTATAGAAAGATTCTCAAAGAGCTCAAACGTTAATCATTCAGAGGATTGCTGAATAATTTTATAAGGAGTTTCATTAAAATAGTTTGCCTAGTGAGCAAACTGGAGAAAACAGAGTGAAATATAGTTTGATCATATAGCAACACGCTTTAAGTGGTACTGGTACTTTTTTGTGTGGTTTTAATGGTACTGGTGCTTTTGCTGCTATCATTGATTTAAGAGTTCCCAGCCTGGCTGCAGATAGATGAAGAATTCATCTGCCTATAGAAAGAAGCTGAAGAAAGCGAGACTCATGAAGAGGGCATGGCCTTACAGGCAAGCCACTAACATAGGCACTAGCTGCAAAGTTACTGCTTTTGTGAGAACAATTGAAAATGTTCCATGCAAATTACTGCTTTTAAGTCTGGCAAAAAGGCACCAAGACCCCGAATTCATTAATTTACTATTATGACTGAAATATCTGTTAGCAGTTCTGAAGAAAGATAACTACCCAAATGATGACATCATTAATTTCAGTGACTGCTGTGGGATGTTTATGGTACAGTTAATAAATTGGCTAGCATTATTCAACATAAAACAGTCGTGGGTACGAGTCAGCTCAAACCCTTCTGTTATGGAGAATTAGAGGTCTAACTGAAAACTCAAACCTTACCCTCAGGGAACATTTGTAGACCTAAAGTAGTCTACAACGGCAGTGCGAGTTTGACCAGAAAGCTTGTGGGAAAACTTGAAAGAGTGGTGAACTTTCTGCTTCTGACAGTCAGAGGTAATTTAAAAGCAAAATCCAAACCCAGAGAGGCTAGATCCAGTTTAGTTTACCTACAGCAAAACTGGTTTATCTACTTACTATACTTGTACTTCATAATAGTTATAAGATCATAAGTGGTGGATTTTGACTGGGGATTGTTTTTTCCTGAAGTAAATTCCAATCTGTGCTCAGGAAATCTTGAATGGATACAGCAAGACGCACCTTGCAACCTCAGTCTCTAAAAGTTGGGTAAAGCTTGTCCATAATAAGCAGACGAGCTGTTAGTATTTCTGAAGATGTTATCATTAAGATATTTTAAGTGTATCTAAAGTATCTTCTATTAAATTTATGCATATTTTAATTCATATATGTTTTCTTTTCTTAGGCAATATTTGTATCCCAGGCTTATTTACAAGTTTTCAGGTGACCTTTTTTTTTTTTGGGGGGGGGGGGAGGGAGGGGAGGGGTTTCTTGTTACTTTATTTATTTATTTTAAGTACAGATCCTTCATATGTTTGCTTTCTTTGGGGTAGATTCCTTGATCAGTCCAGTTCTCAGGGAAGGAGGTGGGGGGGGGGAATCAACAGTGCACACAAACACCCTTTTCCATTCTTGAGGCCAGGTCTAACCAACAACACATGGAGTTGTAGCTTCAGTGCAAATCAGCTCAAGTATTCAGCTTAAATCTCTAGCTCTTGTAATTATGATGCTATGCTCTCAACTTTTGGCAAAATGGGTTAAAAATATCTTTAGAGGGATAAAGCTTTACAAACAGAAATCTTGAAAACAAAATTTTTTTATTTTCCAGTTTTTAAACTGGCCTCAGATTTTTAATGCCTACAGTTGACATCCTGCATGATAGCAAGAATGCTAACTGCTCCTGTAGCTTACTTTTTTAAAAATCCTAATCTCTGTTAGTTTTCCCATCATTACCTTTCAGAATGATTTTTTTTTTTTGTTAAACTTCTATATTGGCCTTACACTCAGGGGGAGTAGAGTCGAGTTCAAGCTACCTGGAAAAATACAGGTTCCTTTAACAAAGATAAAATTTCTCTTACTTTTTATGAGCAATGAATAGTCTTGACTGGAAAACTTAAATTGTTGCACTTTTGATGCTGCCTTATTTCATAGACGACTAGAATGGGTTTAACCGATTAGGAACCGTTGAAAATCCACATACCATTCACATGTGGTACATTTTATATGCCTTTTTCTAATAAAATTCCTATTCCTATTCAATTTAAGCCCCATGCAGAGTCCCCCAAGTAGTTAGTCATATGATGTTTTTTGGAAGCATCAGATTGCAGAATTTGCTGATCAATAAAAGCTGAGAGCAAAGGTACTGGGACAGAGACGACTTTGTGCACTGTATGGAATGATACTTCCTCCTGGCTCCCTCCAAAGTTTTGCCTAATCTAAAATATATATAAGCTTTCCACCTACCTGGTGTAGTTGTCTAAAACAAGACTTAAGTAAATAAGCATTTTGAGACCTCAAATTGCTTCTCTTACCTTCTGAGCATATCAAATCGCAGGCCTAACCTGCGATAGATAATATTGCCTGCCATTCCACTTCTGCATGTCCCCTGTTACCACCTGAGCAGGACTCAAGACTTCAGAGCCGGTCTCTCACCTAACACAAATGCGAATCCTCAAGCAACTCTCTTCCTTCCACCTAAGTTCCCAGGAAGGGCTTGATGAGAGGCTCTACCCTGAGCCCAAATCCACCAAATATAATTTGAGACTTGATAATTAAAGTGAGAGCATGCAGCAGGAGCCTGATTTTGAAAAGGTATCTGCACAAACATGTTTTAAGTATAGTTGTACTGGGATGTGGGAGAAGGGGAAGAGAAGGGATCCTGACACGCTCCTGGCTCCATCTGCTCTCCATTAACACTGGCTGGCGTCCCCCCCCAAAGTCGTTTGCTGTTTCTATATAAACCTTACTGACGTCCAGATGTGGGACTGAGGCGTAGTGCTTCACTAAGGATCTGACAGAGCCCAGCAGCTCAGTGATCGTGACCAGACTGAAGCCTCCTGCATTAACTATTTTTTTTCCTTTCTACTTTTGGTAATCAGCCTCAAGCACCAATTTTGTCAGCTTCTGTACACAACCCTCAATTTATGGAAGTATCTCCCTGACACTGTATTTCATATCAAAACACAGGTGCATGCTGCCACCCAAACCTAAAGGCACATGCTCGAAAATTTGGGGGAAGAGTAACTTCAGAGGCACTTGTTTGAATAGCAGTGTTTGAGATGAGGATGCTGTGGGGAAACAGAGAAGCAAATACACGGAGCAGTGCAGAAAGACAAGACAACTGTGAAAATGAGCACTGAGAGAGCATGGCCCTGAGGACAACCAGGGGGGACACCCTCCTCTAGGCTGAAGAGCAGCTGAAGAAGGGGGGGGGGGTGGAGCGGAGATGTGAGCGGACATGCTCACATTCCCTTGTGGTTTGATTTCTTCTGCACTCAGAATTGTGCACGTTATTTGCAACTAAACGGGACTGCACCGGGGAGCTTCAACGTCCATCCTTCCTTTCTAGTTTATTGTCTGGGTCACTAGGAACAGTAGTACGCTACATATTCGTGTCAGCCAGCCTAAGTTTCAGATCACCCTGACCTTTGCATTGAAATGGCTTGATTATATAAAACTCCACTGCAAAATTTCATTAGTTTCACAGTTTGTCAGAAGCCAAATACAGCCTTATTGCTTTTTAACATGTAAAGCCATTAGCATATTTCTAATAACAGCATCCTACTCAACAGTTCTACAAGAGCAGAAGTAATACTGTGATACAGTACTTGGTATGAGCCTTTACCAACAAAGAAAAACCCATATCAAGGTAATTAAAAACTGAATCACGTTTACACCTACTGTTTTTAGCCAAGAAGTATTAAGTTAAACTTTAATACAGAGATTGAATCATATTATAGATTGAGATTTTAATGTCAAATTAGCTGGAAGCTCTGAACTTATCTTAGCTCTTGTCAAAACATAATCATTTTTAATTATAAGAAAAATTTGGATACCAGACCCAAATAATATTTTAGCCATGAAGAGGTAAAATAAGTCCATAGGAATATGCTGATGCAATAAGCTACATATCACATCAGAATTTCAAGGCAAAGTGTTGTTAACTGGTGCATCTGGACTGATATTACAAGAAGCTCATATTTTTGATTCTGCAGATCAACTGAGCTTCAGTAAATAAAATGCAATTTTCATAGAACTAATGAAACATTGAGGTATTTATGACTCTTACTACTTGTTATAAACAGTTTTACCTACGGGATCCACATAGAATTTGAAAGAAAAAAGTTAACATAACTGTGAGTATCATATTAAGCAGCAAAACATTTCCATTGCTGTTACTTGCACACATGTACGGTGGCTTGGTTTGTGAAAATCATGAAGCTATAGCAAAATAAATCTCCATTATAGTGACTCTACTGCTCAACCTTTTCTTAAAGGATCTAAGATCATCAGCTCTGTTTGAAGGCTTGAGCTTGTGAATTAGCAAAATCTGTGTATTCTACGTTCTTGTGTGTATGTGCATATATGTATATATATATAAAATTATGATTATTATTTAAAATCACCCACAGTTATTCATTTCTTACCGCAGGTAGCTGCTGCTACTGGTGGGATACTGGTGATGGTGATAATGTTCAGGCTGGCTGTGCCAGAAAAGCATTTTGGGATGAGATGAGGCGTTGTGCTCAACTGTGAGATGGTCACTGCAGTGATGGGGAGGAGAAAAGAAAAGAGAAATACACACATTCAGATTAAAGCTGTAGTAGTTTTCCTCTCACACTTTTATATTTAGCTGCTGCCATCAAGTCTGCAGGTGCCAGTCTCTCCAAAAGAGGCAGATAGCTCAACTCTTGGCAGGTTCCCATCTGCTCCCTAACTCATTCTGCCCTAGCTGCTGCCCTGCTGCAAGGCTTTATCGCTAGCTGCTGTGACATCAGGTGCAGCCCAGACCCCAACAGCATCCATCCCCGTTTATCGCCTCCCCTCCCTTCCCTGCTGCGTGTGCTGCTGTGCAGAGCTGCTGCCACCTCAGCGGCCTGGAATAAGGGGCTGCACGTTACAGGGGCAGGAGAAAGAATGGTTTCAAAAGCCCTTCCACCTGGGAGAGGCAAATGGTCCTTTCTTCACAGGCAGTCCACTGAAGTATTCTGACAAGATAACCTCCATAGATATGACTGAAGGGGGGAGAAAAAAAAATAGGGGGTTGGGAATATGCAGTGATGTCTGAGGTGAGCAAAATGCCTTCTCAGTAGCGTTTGGACTGCATCCCTTTATGTTTGTTATTTACGTCCGATCAAGGGGCAGGCTACTACATAGCGTAACATTATTCTTTCTGATTGCTTTCTTGCCGTTGAGAAAGATTAGGAAAAAAAAAATACATTGTCCAACCACAGGGAAACTATTTACTCTTAGGCCAGAAAGCCTTCCTCACTGTCATTTTCTTTGCATTTGATTTTGGAACTTTCTCTCTTAAGTTGCCAATTATTTCCCAGTTTCTGCATCCATTGATGGCTAGATGAAACAACCTCCAGCAAACCGTTTGTGTTTATAGCCAGTTACAGCTTCATACTCTCCCCATTAACAGTAGAGAGATGGGCAACTTGCAGCTCAGCTTAGGCTCCAACCTCTCCACTTTGGGGGGGGGGGGGGGGGATCACAGTCAGATGCAAACCAGCTGCTTGGTGCTCCCAAGCCTCAACACTGTTTGCTTGCCCAGGTTTGCAATTGCAATGTGGATTGTAATTTCTACTTTACAACACAGAAGCAAAATAGCATTGGCTGATCCTGCTAATACCTTGACACTCAGAAGTGAAAATGGGCACACATCCAAAAATCTCAGCTGAAAATAGTTACCTGCAGAGGGCAGCCATTCTGCTTGAAATAGAAACAAATACTAACAGATAGTAGTAGGTTGGAGGTATTTTTTAAAGCACCAAAAAAACGTTGCTTATTCCCTGAACTACCTTCTATAAAGTATACTTTTAAAAAGGTGGTCTAATACTGTGACAAGACTTAGGCTATGAAAACCAGCATATCGAAGCATAAGATTCTGGAAAACACAAAGGAATTATTTTGTATTAGAGTGATAGTAATATCCAACGATCAAAAAACTTCCAACAAGTAAACAACATTGTTCCTCTTCGGGCTTTTTTTTTTTTTTCTTCACAATATGAGCAAGGCCTCCTTTAACTGGCTGTTCTTACTCAACATCAACCAACAAGAAAAAAAGGCAAAGGCCAGAATAATAATAGAAGAGGAACTGTAGAAAAAGGAAGAGGAAAGACACCCACATGTGACATGCTCCGGAGAGGCAGACGAGAATTGGGACTGCTGGCTTAGCAATTCTCAGAGATTATTCTCTCCCAGGCATCGAGGTACCTCAAGGAAGGCTGTCATAACACAAACACACTTGTGTACCTGAACAAGGATGAGAGCTAGAGGAATCTTGTCAAGGTTAATTTTTCACTTAAGTATCTATATGTAACCACATACTTAATAAGCATCTTCTAGCAAATGTAAAGGGCTGAATAAATCCATTTTGCTTGTTCCCAGTGATCACTATTGTTTTTTTAAATAGTCAAATTCATTTGATTTCAGGGACTGTAGAAAAGCATATATGTACTATCCATTTTGCTCCATCTACTGGCAAGCTGTAAAATAAAATCACTCTTTGTCTCCAGCCCTAGATTTGGACAAAGGTGTCATATGCATTCAGGGCATCGGGCTTGGAAGAGCCCCATTGCCCTTTTTATTGATTATTGTCAAGAAAAGGACTACAAATCACACAAACTACTTTCACAGTCTTCCAAATGCTTAGCTGTTTGTGTGCATCTCACACACACGCATATAAATATATATTTACATACACACTGTTCACCAAGTTTTTGCTTTGAGCTCAGTAGATTTTGTTACTAAGCCTTTTCAGAATAGGGACTTGAATCCATCTTGGTATTTTTAAATAATGATACAAACACAAAACATCAAGTCACAGGTTTGTCCGCCTGTCAAATAAGGCAGCTTCTTGTGGTTGTAAATAACCACACAAGAAGAATCCAGACAAGCAGTTGCAGATTAGGCTACTGCCCTGAGTTTAGCCAGTATGTTTGCAGGTGGATAGGGAATGAAAGCTGTCAGGCCTAGGTAGACTGGTTTCAGTCCTCTCTCCTATCGTTGGCCTGTCTAGCTGTTAACAAAGCTTTGGCTAAACAGACCACACAAGTAGAGAGACTATAATAAAGCACAATAGCTGCTTGTCATTGCTTATATCCAAAGAAGCTACTGCCTCCAGGAGATGCAATATTTATTAGCAGAGGAGGGTGAAGTAATTAAAACTAGTCTTATCTCATGTATTGTCTCCAGCTTTGTTTCTAAGTCCTTGCTTCTTTAAAGAGGCAGCAGGCCTGCGTTATGTGTACTCCACATACCATACAAACCATTTCAAACCCTAGCGTGACCATGAAAGCTACCATTAGGAGTCACGATAATCCTGCTGAGACTACTGCACCTGACAGGGTAGAAGAGCAAAGCAGGACAGACTCTTGTGCACTTCCCTGCAAAAAGCACATTGCTAACTGGTAAGATGACAGCTGTTTCAGTCCATATAATTGGAATTGCTTATTCTTACATTTTAAGGCAATAAAAGTTTTACGGCACAATTGTACAAATGCCACAGTTCAAAAGGTGAAAGTTGTGAGTTTCTTCTGCTTTGAAGGAACCATTACCATCTCCAGTTGTGCAAGCATAAAAGCCTTCCTTTGCCCCTTCCTTTGTCCTCCGCAAACACAACTTAGAGTGCACTCGCTTCCAGCCCAGGTGGCTGGGGTGCAGGTAGGCATTTGCCAATGCATGTTTTGCCTACATACCACTGTGTTTTTAAATATCTTTGTGAGCCCATCTTCATCAAAATCAGTCATTTTGTAACTTGAAAAATAATTCAAAATACCCAAGTACCTGCCAAACCAACAGTGTGATGCCATGCTTACTGCACAAGGCCCGGGGTTCGGAATACCTGAGGTACTAGATAAAGCATGTGGAAAAGATGTTATTACTCAAGCTGAAAATTTAAGCACTAACATATGGGAAAAGTTAGAGACTCAGCAGTTACTATTTTATTACTTTCTTCTCTTTAGTCTTTTTGACCGATCTTCATAGCAAAACAGCAAAACAATATATGGGCAAAACTTCAACTACAGCATAGTTTTTGGTTTTTTGTTTTTAATCAGGATAAACTTCTTAGGTTATAGTTTAATTCTGTTATTTTGCTTCATAAAGCACTGTATATCATCCACACCCACACCTGCTGCCCTTGACTAACCTCTAGACGTAAAGGTATGTGCTTGCATAGTCTTGCAAGTTTGGGGACAAATAAGGTGAGTTTTTAAGCCTCATACTGTTTATTGTTAAGGGACTGGTTTTGTTTCTTGGTTTATAATCTGCCCAATAAGCACTAAACAAATCTCTGTAAAGGAGCACTGTATACACAAGCAACACAACACTATTTATCTAAAACATCTCTTGCTCTAAGGCTTGTGTATTGCATGCAAAGTCAAGCCCAAAATTTAAGGTGGGGAGGGTAATATTTGCTAATGGGTGGATATGCATTGAAGTTCAGCACTTCAGTGAATAGCACCTGAAAATTTTAATTGCTGGGTTTTTCCACCAAGACCATCCAAAATGATGAGGTCTATTAATGCATCTTTCAGTTTGCTGAACTTGATATATATATATATATTTTTTTAAATAGTGGTCAGACCCTGCTTTATTATGTGGTTGTCCTTCTGAGAACTGCAGCAAATGACATTAAATAGTGGTATCAAAATTGGTTATATACATAGTACTTTTTTTTTTTTGCTTTGTTTTTTGGCAAGTAAAAATAATTCCTCAGAGAACACATGAAAAACTCAATCACAAACCACATAAAACATTATAAACTTGGTCACAGACTATGTATATATTCTGAAGAATTTGTTCAAAATAAGTTTTGCTGTCAAGTGATGATTTTTAGCTGTGCTTAAAATGCTAATTCAGTTTAAAAGCAGAAGACAGGTTTATATATGAGCAGGAACAATGCCTATATTCTTCAACCCCAAAAGAGAGCATGGAAAAGAGAAAGTAGTGTTATTTCAATCTGTCTTATTTGATCTTTGGACTCTTGCTTGTGTCAACAATTGCTGTCAAACACAGGGTAACTCTGGAGTGGAAACACCTGTCAGAGTGAACATCAGTGACCCAGTTTACCTGAATCACTAAGCAACAGTCTGGTATTCATGTCTAGATGACACTTCCTGCTTGAGCTGGCTGTGAATCCATCATACATAAAGGTAGAAAGTGCTGAATTTTATTCCTAGCCCTTCTGCGTGCATACTTCTGAAGGCATGACCACAGTCTCTCACATATGTATATATTCTGTTAGTGTCTTCATCTTCCTCAGGTGCACCTGCCATCTTTATTCTGGATCACTGGTTGGTTTTAGACATCCTAATCTGGGTCTGTTTACATTTAAGCTACACTTACCAGTCCTTCCTCTGTGATACTCAAGACTCTTGAGAAGCAGGGCTGGGGGGAACAAAGCAAGAAGAACCGTAAGGAGCATCTTTCTTTGGTGGTAAACCAAACTCTAGTAGAAGTCTTAGGACATCAACAGCAGAGATAAGGCAAGGCACCATAAGGCATCTGAGCAGAATGGCACTCCACTTGATGTGTAGTGTTGAGCACACTGAATACTTCAACAGTTCCTTCAAACCACTTTAGTGAGGTGCATTAGACGTTTAGCAGACCTGGTGTTTGGACTTGCTTCAGAGTCTGCTTGATATGAGGCACTTGAAGTGAAGTAACTTTACACATAACGAGAAATATGGATTGCTTCCAATGTTCCAGGGTCAGTTTATGAAGAACTTGGGTTTAGTTTTGTCTGACCAATGTAGGAAACGCTTATTTCCTGATAGGTTCCAGCTCCTTATTGGGGGACACGGACCTCTACAGCTGAAAGCTTCCTTTGCAGGGTCTAACTGCTCTAATTTCTTCTTCTGTAGTCCTTTTCCTCATACAACCTATTACATCTAAGAGGATGTGATTAAGGTGTTGAGGTATTGACCAATTTCACATCTCTGTTATGAGATGGAGGTACGGTGGATATTATCTTTGTTTTCCTCTGCCTCTTTTTAAGAATGTTTTTCGGCCTACACGGAAACTGTTACATGGAGATCATTTGTAGGCATTGAAGAAGGAAACACAGCAACACTGCTCAGAGAAATTTTCTTTAGACTTACTTAATCACATCATACCTGAGTTCAAAACTTAAGTTACCAGGGCTTTATGGTGGTGGCAAAGGATGGAGTAGCTCTTCTGTAGAAGAGTCAGATGTCTACAAAGGTAGACACTTTCAAGTGTTTGTTATCCTGCTATGCCATGCTTGCCTTGCACCTACTCAGTAGCCTAAATATTATTTGGACTCGCAGTTTCCACTGTGGCAACGCAAGCTTCCTGCATGTTCTCACACACAAAGCACAGGGAAGTCGGCTCCACTCCTGTTTCCCAACGAACAGAATTCCTTATACCAGAGGCTCTGTGGCAGCTTTGGGTACCTTTCCAGGTCTAACGTTCTCTAGCATTGTGCTGTCTTGGCTTTGTTGATCAAAGCCTCAAAATTCAGTGTTCATCCTCTTAATTCCCCATGCAGAAAGCAAGACATTCCTTATTCCAAGAAAATCTTCTTAAAAACATTACAAATCACATGATTTTTTTTTTTAAAAAGTTTTTAAGAACAAGAGCTATACATTACAGGGGTTTAAATTTAAAAATATACACCACGTCCCTCTTTTCATACCACATTGTGAAATGATCTTGCTGTTGTCCACATCCTCCTAGGGTAAAAGTCCCCTTTCTTATGTGGTTCAAGAAGCAGGGGCTCACAAACAGACTGCTAAGAGAGGGCAGCCTTCAATGATACCAGCACTTTCTTCTCAGCACCCTCTTATGACACAGGCTTGCAATGCTGACTCACTTAACAGCAGTTTCCTCTCCCAAAAATGATGCTAAGAGGTAGAGAATCATGCAAGAGTGTGCTACGCACTCTTGGCTAAACACTATCCTTAGTCAATGCCTGTTTCTTTTGTCCGGATGAATCTTGCCCCAGAAGGGCAGTGAAATACTGGTATCTTTCAGCAGCTTAGGGAAACTGTTGACACTAGCTCAAACCATAGGAACTTGAAGTGGTGACCGAGAAGGAAATTCTGACTGCAAGTTTCTGTTCTCCCAGGCGGCCTGCAGCTGTTCAGGAAACCTTTCCTCCCTTCAGGGAAACGCCTAGCAAGGCCTTTCAGTGAGTTCAGGCTAGTTAACTATTCAAGAGATAATCAATGCCCCAGAAGTCACAGATGAAGTAGAAACACGTCTGGATGGTACAGATACCCTCCTGTATGTGGGAAGCATGTCAGCTTCTACCACCAAATATCCCTCTTTAAAGGGATTCATCTCCCAGGGCTGCAGAATGCTGAACTGTGATTTTTATTACCAGTCCGGTTTTTCATGCAACCATACAGTTGCATCATATTCTGGGAATATGGCCATCTATTATTTGACTTTAATATGTAAGATAAACAACAGGTGTTTTTCTTCTGGGCTACAAAGGTAGCAAGACCACAGTCGGTTCCATTTGCCTAATGGCACACCTGCCAAGGCTGGTGTATGCTTTCCAGTTTTTCTGACCTTCAGCATATTCCACAGATAAGATGCCACTGTGACTACTATAAACTCTGCAAAGTTTAAAGCAATGGAAAAATATTGCATCAGAGTTCAGGCTCCCTGAACTGAAAGCCAAGCAATCTGTTTCTTTCTATTCCAGGATATTTGCTTTTAGTTTGTAAAACCAAGATTATATTGATAAGAAGGATTCTGGAAAAAAACGTTAGAACTTCCGTTAGAACTTCCTCATAATGTTTTTCATAGGGATAAACTTATCAGTGACATAAGTTTCCCAATTCTTACATGAAATAACCATGGACCTGCAATTTAAACCAAAATATTTTTCTGCTGGTATTCTTCTGTAAGCAGATTTCTAATCAAGGAAAAGTTAAGCCACAGAGTCTACCATGAAGGGCATTTGCTGACAGACTGATCAGAAATTATCAACTATCCAAACGGATTCAAAGTTGAAGCAAGGTTTGGCACGAGCCAGTAGTTTACAGACCCCCAAACTCCATTCATAACTCACTCTACCAAAACACAAGCAGCTTCTACAGCATTTTTAGTAGTCTGACACCTGAAAAGGTCTTACTTTTGGCAAAAGTTTGTGCTGGACCCTCAAGTAAGTCTTTGACTGAGATATGCTTCTTCTGAATAGCAGTTTTACAGTCTTTTGTATCCATCACCAAAAACACAAGTCATTTGAAAAGAGTACTGATACCTCCGCAGTAACTGAATTTCTTTGAAGCACTTCATATATTTACTTTTCCATTCAATTTTTTGCCTTCTTGTTGGGAGTGCAAAGAGAGTGATACCTGGGCTATTCTCCGTTTTGGCTAGGATGCCAAGGAAATTACCTAATGACTGTACCAATAACATATCTACCTCTACATTAGAGCATCACTTGAGGACGGTGTCTTTACTTACTGCCATTAATTTAAGGCGGCATCCAACTTGCATTCTGGAGAACAGAGTTAATAACTGCATGTGGAAACAATTTATGAAAGCAGGTATCATGGAGCTGCACAAATAATATACTTAATATCTAGTTTAAGCTAATTTTTTCTATCTAGCACATAAATGCCCTATACAGCTGAATACTATAAAAGTGCAGACCGTGAAAGGGGGAAAAGTAACGGCACAGAATGAAGAAAGAGACAGAAACTCCATGTCAATTATTTAAGCCTTCCTTCCCAACTCCCCCCCACCCCCACCCCCGCCAAGTCCTTAACTTTTTTCCATTCAGGAAATACTTTATGGAAAAAATTAGCAACTTCAGTGCAAACCATCAAGTTCAAAAGCCACTTTTCAGGTACCATTGATATTACTGTCTAATGGTTTCAATCAACATTTTATTTCCAAAGAAAATGAATATGCAGAAATAAATAAGTATTGGCAACCTACAAATACAAAAGTAAAAATGCAAATTCATTACATATAGAAAAGAAAGGGTACGAGGAAATGAATTATAAACCTCACATTTGTGAAGCAGCTGCATCTTTTTGCATAATACCAGTCTAAAGGCCTCAATTTAGCTCCCGATTGTGCAGCACATCCCTTTTCAGTCACTTTATCAAGGGAAATTACAAGCAACTAAAGAATACATATGAAAGTGTTTAACTCTGACTCTGCTACATCTTACGGCCTCAATTCCCTCCAAATAGAAAAATCAGAAACGCGACTCAAAAGGACAGAGGTTCTGAATAGAAAATACAGGCTATATGAGTAGTGATGCATAAGAACTCCTTAGAGGGAACAGGTAACTTCATTGGGCTAGAACACCTCAAATGATTAGTCCTCCAGCACGGCCCCAATTGTCATTTGAAGGATCAAAAGTGGATCAAACAACTCAAGAGTTTCTCTACACAGAGAAAACATCTACAATGACATTTAGTATGGTATAAAAATGTTTTGTCCACATCAGTTTCAGCTATTTTTGAAGGATAAAAAATAGCAACAAAGGCCACGAATGACATCTTTTACCAGATCAGAAGATTTTTGCAGTGGCATACAGTTACAGCTGCATTTCAAAAGAATTGTATTTATTTGGATTAGCAGATAATCAAGCATTAAAAACATGCTAACCTGCAATTTTAACTGAAACAGTCCCATCCAGCTCCCCTGTAGGCTTGCATTTCAGCTGCTTAAACTAAAATCACACTTGCCTCATCTTCCCTGATGTTTTAGTGTAAACAATCTATGTTCAGGCTAAGCAGCCTGTGATAAAGCTAGTTTTGCCGTACAGACAGACCCTCAAGGCCCTGGACAGATGTTCACTTTTGCAAATGGCTCTGGCAGAAGTTTTCTGATCCCACGATCCTGCCTAAAGGACCAGTTGGGGGTTGCTCCCCAATCGGTTGGGCCTCGAACAGATGAGGGGTGCTCATACAAGGTCCTCTGTTGGCCCTGCCATGGACAGAGATAAACAGGTGAGGCAACATCTAACCAGTCTAGCTGGCTTTTGAGAATGTCTGCCCACTGCCTACCTTAAATCTATACCTTTGATTTTCCTGGTATACATCTTCCTTAGACAGATGGGCCCTGCCTTCGACTCCAACTTGACACACAGTTAACAGAAGTGTTGCGGATTTCAGTACAAGTTCACAGAGGTGCAAAGATTTACATTTGTGGACGACAGCAAGATCTAGGAAAAGGAAGTACACCAAAATAGATAAATAACCTGTGGAACTTCTGTACCTGTGATAAAGTTCAGTTACCCTTTTATCTACTGCCAATGATAGGAAGTCTGGATATCAGTTATGAGTAATATCATCTTTCTATGATTTTTTTCTAAGATGGCAGCTATGTTGTTTTTTTCCACTGCAGTATATTTGCCATGTTTCTCTATCAAGCATTTCCAATCATCCTCCCTCAAAACATGCTTCATTTCACCTTCATTTTAAACGGAATTAAGCTGGCAATTGCAAAACTGATCAATTCACTGTTTTAACAGGGGGAAAGCATCATTTTTCATTCTCCTGATAATCTAATCTTCCTGGTTCCAAATTGCCCATATATCCCCACCTTCTTTATGTTTATTGCAGTCTATGTCTTTGCTACGTTCCAACCTGGCACAATGAATGTTACCACAACAAACTGAACCATTCTCACTAGCCTTGAGCATCACAGGGATTAACTGTAGCATAACTCAGGATTATTTTTTTTCATGTTCATTTTCAAAGGAACAATGTTATATTCAGAATTCAAATTCTTTTACTGAGAATTAAACCATAAACAGTTTGGGCCTACAGGCTTTCTACGTGGATATACTCAAACATTTAAACATCCATAGAGCCTACTGAGAATAAGAAAGTCTGTTCCAGGATCCTAACGTTCTTTACGCTGGGACTCAGGCCACAAATAATAAATGCAGCTCACCTGGTTCCATTCTTTACCTTCGAAAACAAACAAGCACCCAAACTCGGGAAAATTCACACCATCAGCTCTCCTTTCAATTTAAGGTTACTATCCCAACTGCCTTGGTAAGACTTCAGCTGAACACACCCTGTTACTCCACATTCTTTAAAGTAAATGACATCCAAGTCCCCTCTGTATTTCCCGCCCTGATTCTGCATGTAGCTTGCTTTCTTCCTCTCCCTTTTTTTAGGCCTCAAATCCAACCTTTTCAGAATCACATTTCAGTATTCAAATCACTGCAACAGTGACTTAATCTTTACAGTATATTAGAAAGAACAGAAATAAACCTTTTTTTAAAAAAAACAATAACTTATAATTTTCCTGATATTCTTCCAGATCTTTCTGCTAATCCATTAAAGAAAGCATCTCCAGCATGAACATAAGGCATGACTAACCACAATTCCAATTTAATTAAGCTAATGTCTATTGATAATATAGGAAATTAAGGCAGAAGTATTGCAGTGAATCTGATACCTGGTTGCGGGGGAAAGCATTTTGTTGCAAATTCTTACATTCTGACAGCTTGATTTAATATAGAGCAGATTTTATCCACACATAGCAGCCTCACCTTTGTTGAAACAAAATCAGTCATATCATAATTTAAAAATTCATCTAAATATATTACATTTAGGCTCTTTACTACACGGGATATCTACACTTCCAGTATTTAAAGATGATTTGGAAGCACAACTGATGGAGAAATTTCATCTTCCCTCCCCCTACACCTGGAACAAAAACTTTCAATCTTATATGGGATGAAAACATCTCTCTCTGACCAACTCTTACAGTTTTTTTTCCTTTTTGTTTAAACATAAGAAAAACATAGTACATTCGGCCAGAAGATATACTGTATGTTTCAATACACTTATTTTTGCAGTATGAAATAACATCTTCAAACAGAGGCAAAGAGCACACTCATCCTGAAACGACCCTTTGAAAATAAGAATTATCTCTAGAAAAAGCAGGATTAACATACAAGCCTATTAAATTCAGCATCTGTGTGTTTTTTTTTTAAATCACTGAAATGTAAATTGCAAGATCTGCAATTGAAAACTGTTTTTAAAATACTAAAACAAAAAAACCTCCCCCCCCCCCCCCAAAACAATGTATATGTAATGTAAGAATAAATAAATAAGGAGCCTGCCTAAATGAAGGAAGTCTGGTGATCATACAGATGTTACTCAATTTCCAAAAAACATTCTTTTTGTCTAGCATACCTGTATGAACAACGTATTTTCTAATGCCAAGACAGCTCTAGTAACAGAGTATCTAAAGAAACATCATTCGGACGCACAAAACATGAAGATTCTTAAATTTTGTTTAAACCAATGTTGTATCAATGACATTTATAATTTTTTTTATAGCATGTGATCAAATAAAACAGAAAACCATAATGTATACATTGCTAATTTTTTTTTAAGTAATGTTATGTACATTTTATTGCCAGTATATGCACAATGGTAAGCATAGAACTATAAATACACAATGTAATTAAACAGTAGAAAACAACAAGAATGTTACACATAACGAAGGAAAGAAAGAGGAGATACTATTTTCCTGATGTAGCTGCTAAAAAGGGCTAGTGACAAGTTATGACAGTCCTGTTTTAAGTCTTTACATATATTTCTACAACTTTTCCCCCAATAGAATAAATCTCTGCAACGGCATTGCTTTTTTAACAACCATATCTCAAACTTTTTCTATCAGATTCACTTCAAACTAAAGTGAAAACAACCTTTCATGTAACTACAAGCATCTGACTTCATTTTTGTTCAGTTTTGTTTTTCAGGGTACCTAGCAAGTAAAGTGTGTAAGCAGTTTCTTACGATATTTGGCTGCATGTTGAAGAACAGAATTTTGCATACAGATTAAGTGATAATTTGAAACAAAAAACAGAAAGAAAAAAGAAGAATTTCTATAGATATAGATTTCTATAGATTTCTATTTCTATAGATAGATATAGACTGGGTGCTATAGGCAGCAGCTCATTCAAAAATTAGTCACCCTGAAGAGGTAGAGAGAATTTTAGCCTAGCATAGATCATCATCCTTGGCACCGCTATTTTCTCTCTTATCAGGATACGCTTTCTATAACTAGACAACATCACAGTCAAAGGAAGAAAAAAAAGCCAGGAAAAAAGCTACTCCTGGGAAGGGTTGTGTTTCATCCGACTTCTCAGTTAATTAGCTTGTCGCTTATATCCAAGACAAGAAGAAATTAAAAAAAGAAAAAAAGAAAGAAAAAAGAAAAAGACAACATTTAGGGACACATTTACTTGATTTTTGTTCTCTCTTTCCATTATCAAGTTCATAAATACAAAGAACCATTATTCACAATAAACTAACTCTTTTTCAGAAATGGAAAAACAAACCCTGGAAACATTTCCACACCTTAATCCAGATGGGTCTTGAGGATGCTATTCAAGAAAACCATGCAAGTAGTTTGGTGCAGCTTTCCCAACTCATCCAAAATATATACTTTTTAAATTAAAAGGTGGCAAGATTCATAGCATTTGTGACTATTCCCCCTCCCCTCCCATTTAAATTCAATGCAGAAAACCTTGGTGCTTTTAGGAAGATAACAAATACATTGTTTTCTGCACTGTTGTCATAAAATCCCATGTGAGTTACAATACAAGACTACTGGTTCCAGCAATTAGGTTGAGAGGAAACATTCTAGTGATAAAGATAAATACATACTGAGCATGCTTGGGCAGAGCACTCCATTCTGAAGCATCCTGCTTGAAGAACGAAAGGTGACAAGGATGGTTCACATCCATCAAGTGACCATTAACTCTGCTGCTAAAAAGCAGACTGCCACACTATCACCAGTTCGGCAATGCTACCCTGAAAGGGCTGTCTTCCACATTAGGAGGTACTAGTTGTACTAGTCCTCTACTGTTCACACTAAATTCTTATTTATGCAACAAACATACAACCAATGAACAATATCACTTTTACAGAACTGGATCAATCCAGCTTTTTTATAGGCATATTTCTCAATCTCCAGAATACCCCAAACAAGCTGTAAATAAGATGAACCACCAACACAGTGACTGAGTCTCACTGCAGTTCAGACTAGTCCTGCCTTGTTTCACATCACTTCTTGTTTCTAGCAAAGGACATGATACTCAAACAAAATAGCAATAAAAACATAATGTTACCTGCAGCTGAATGAAAGCAACAGAATTTATATTTTAACTTCTGAAGCTTAAAGCATACCTGTTTAATTAGCATTAAAAAAAATTTAATACAGTAACACTGGCAAAAGTTAATGGGAAGACACAGAGGATTGTGAACAGGAAAACTAATGGATTAGATTATTTTTAAACTTTATTTCGTTTTGATCAACTGATGTTAATACTGTTTTCCTTGGATTTGGAATAACTCTATTGCAACAGTCACATGCAGGCTGAGGACAGCCGTTGGTTAAAGAAAAAAAAACAAAAGAAAAAACAAACAGAAATGAAAAAAAAAAAAAAAAGAGTTCCAAAATTGTGTGTAAGAATTTTCCTTCCACTGAAGAGGGTCTTGCCCTTTCTTTAGGGGACCTGGTTCACTCTTGTCAGCTTCATTAGCTTTGTCCAGATACATCTGCTGTTGCATCCCCTGGTCCAGAGCCTGTTTGTGCACGTTTAATGTAAAGGTTCAATAATTTCATCTGAAAATTTAAGCCAGAAATACACTTGGTTACTATTCACAAAATGTACAGTTGAAATCTTTGCAGTAGCCCACAGGAATGATGCACTGAAGGGAATCATTAAACCGTTTTCTTTTTCCCCAAAAGAAAAATTTTATTTTATTTTATGCAGTTGATTGAAAGGTAACATATTTGCCAATGAAAACCTCAAACATGACAACATTTGTCACAAGGAGAAACTGATCAAGCTTCACTAAAGATGTTAACAAAAAATCAAAGGTATCTGGATTAGGACAGATGGATTATTCTCCAAAATTACAATGCTATTCTGAATAAGTTTTTTTTTTTTTTTTTTAATATACTGTTGAACTTTTAAGCCTCTAATTAACAGAGCTTTTTTTTTTTTTTTATTTACTAAAGCTTCCAATACTGTCTAGAATTGCACATTCAATATAATCAATACCAAACAGTATTTTTTAAGATGAAACTGTCTTAGAATAAAATGGACAAAATTGTCCTGCGTGATTCACAAGGACAAATGAATTTGCGATTAACATTCAGCTGTTTGCATGAAAAAGAAACAAAACACCAAAAAAACAAAAAAGAAAACCCCTAGTATGCAAGAGATGTTGATTCAATTTCCTGAATCAAAAAAAGACCACAGATTGAATTTTTTCAAATAAGAGGTAATGAAAGGACTGATGAAAGCAAGAGAACAGATAAGGAGAACAGATAAAGCTGTTGCATGTAACATCTGCACATTACATTTATTGCTTTTCAGCCTACAATTACATGAAAAACACAATGAGAAATAAGGAAAGGAAAAGCCAGGCTTAGTATATCCATTATCACTATTCCAGATTTAAAGTCTGACAGTGAACTCAAGCATGTTCAAAATTTTAAATAAATAGATAAATATTTATCTATTTTAAGTTTTTGGCCTCTGATAGTATGTAACTACATCTATTATTAGGCAGCAAGAAATATGATATAATTTAGTATTTAAGGCTAAAGTTCACGCGCTTGTATAAGTATCTGAAGATGTAAGGATTTTCAGTTTTGAATCTTTTACGCTAAAGTTACATTGATCCTCTGTCTGAGGATCTCTGTTTCAGTAGCCTTGATATTTTTGTTCAAATATATACTTTTATGAGATCTGCCATCAAAATGCAAATACATACATGCAACTATGGACCAAGATTTCATTATATGGTATGTTTTACTTACTTTACTGCCAGTGAGTTGACTGAGATGTGGTTTTAGTTCATCACCAATTACTGCATGAATGGCTACAAGGCAGAAAACACATGCCTTACGAACACTGCTCTCTGAATTATCATAACCCTAGAAAGCAATAAAATTAACATTAATAGCTTATCAGTTAATGATTAAAAGCCTCAAAGCTATTTAATTATCCTTATGATAAATACATTAAAATCTACAGTAAATGAATGATAAGGTAGCCCAGTGAAGCATTCCAATAACAAAAACCAAGCAAATACAGGGCATACACTTAAAATGAATTCTGCTTCTGAATCACTGTTGACCATCACTTTCCAGATTGAAAATAAAACCAATACGTTCCTGTTCGTAAGTTATACTGTGGAAGCAGGGCTGCTATCTTGCTCTGTGTTGATTGCAGTAGGGGAGAGCATAAGAGAAACAGTTCTAGATTATAACGATATTTCTTTAGAGCAGAAATTTAGAGCTTCCATATTCTGAAGTAAGTATTCGCTTAACAGGCAAAGATTCTTTCCCTAAACTCCCACGTTAATGACTTTTGTTTCTATTACCACCTTCCTAGTAGGTCACTCTTAGCTCTCTCCCTTTCAGTTCCTCCTTAAAGGCCTGTCCCCAAAGGCCCCTGCTCCACCTCAGCCTTCCAACAGATGTGCGATAGGACCACATCCATTAAAGACAGAACATCTACAGAATTAATCTGCCAAACTCTGAAAAGTCCCTATCAATTATGTGTAGATTAATGTATCTTAGCTCTTAATAGCGTGGACATAAAAACTTCTGATCCCCTTCTCTCTCTCTCTCTTTTTTTTTTTTTTTAAATTAAGCTCCTCCCATCCTTTCTTCTTGCCTCCCCAGAAGATCAAACAAAAAATAAATCTAGAATTAGACACACATACAGCATGGACAATTTCAGACCAAATGATTAGAACTTGGAGAAGTTACAAACAACAGAAAACTGTATCTTACAACTGAAAGTATCTACAGAACTTAGCTACAGCCAGTACTTTTATATTCTACCTAGATCTCCTTTGATTTCTTACCACACTTACTATTTAGCTACTAGACTAGATACTGTTTCCAATATCTGAGTTATTTTGGGCCAAAGCCACAAGCACCTATTAGACAAAGAAATCCTTTATGAGAGCCAAATGATATTATTTTAAAAAAACTTCACAATCCTGACATATGTTGTGTTCCATTTTTTACCTGTATTAGACCTGGCACAATTTCGGGTAAAAGCTGAGTAAGGGTTTCTTTAGATACTCTTTCTATGACTTTTGTCTGCATTTTGATTGCAGCCAGATTAATGGGGTAATCTGCAGTTTGGATAATTGGACAAAGAACTTTGATGCACTGATCCGGGCTAATGGAAGTGGCCAGCATGGAAGCAGCTTCTTCGGCAGATCTCACCACCTGTTGAAAGAATAAGTAAAGACATAGAAAAATGAATTGTGAGAGAGTTGCTATGCTCAGTGTTCTGGCAATAATGGTTTTTTGGGGAAAAAACTATGGTCCCCTCTCCTCTCAACACATCTACAATACTTAAGAGCACATGAATTCAAGAGACTTTTGAAAATCTGTATGCAAGGTACCAACTATCAGACATAACGCTTTTCTAGAAACAAGGCTGTTTTCAGTATTCTATGACTAATACGTGTACTGGGCAATAGAGGTACCAACACTCCCCAAATCTGCCTGACAATGACTGTTGAATCAGATCTGAAATCTCTTCTTTATTCTGCAACAACCTTCAACTACTTGTTGAAACATCACCAGCGTTTTTAATCTATACTTTCTTGTGTTACGACTCATTATTGCTTTTGCTCATTATTGTCAGGTCTTTGATCACTGACGATATGTTTGCATATTCATTTCAAACACTGTTCAACGACATGCCTAAACCGCTATTTCAATAAGTTAGTCTAGCTGTTCCCCTCACCTTTAAGTTGGAAAGAAACTACCATGACAAAGTTCTTTAAGCCTGCAGAATACAGTAAAACAAGAGTAATTAGTTAGGAAGCCAAAAGGTACAGAAGCTCAGGATATAGGATGGGTACAACTGACAAAATTCATATCTGATCTGCATGTTTGTGCAGATGTGGTGTTTGCCAGCTACCATGACAAACAGCTGGATCAATGATGTATCAGGAAATTCTGCTTTGGATTTGCTCAGAATGAGAATTCACCCTCATCCTTTTGTGACTATTTCTGGGCAAGAAATGAGTACACTAAGGCATTCGTTCTCTTACCATTGTGCTCGGGAGGGCTGAAGAGAAAGAGCTTCCTAAACTGTTTCTCTCCATCCTTGTCCCCTTTGCTTTCACTCATACATAGAAAAATGAGAGAAAAAGCAAGGAAACGAGATGGAGAGAAGACACTTTCATAAATCCAGTACATGAAATAAATTTAGAGGATGAGGCAGGGAAAATGAATATCAGAAGAGTGAGAAAAGCTATTGGTATGGGAAGAACTGCAGTCAAACTTCAAAACCTGCAAATCCACAGTAAGTTCCACACAGAGTACACATCCTTGAATTGGGTGCAGGGGGAGAAGAGGCTATACTGGTTTAATATTAAAACCTAGATTTTTTTTTTTGAGTAACATCAGTGATACTTATGTGGACCACTTAATGTCTGGGTGGTTACTGTATTCATGTTTCTAACGTGTACCAGTGCATTATGCTTTGTCATGCATGTGTACACTATACTCAAAATAAGTGTTTCTGAGCAAGAGTATAGCTATAATGCAACTATATGTCATCTGTTTCTGAATTCCCTCACTATTCTTGGCTCACAGCCAACTCTCTTCCCTTTTTTTTTTTTTTTTTTTTATCTTCCTGTGTTTTCGCTCCTATCAATGTTCAAAGCCAGGCTCTCTAACGGTGCAGAGCTGGTTGAAAATGGAAAGCGAAAGGGCTAATATTTCTTTGCCATGTTCCGTTCCCTTTAGGGATGAAATCCCAAAATTTGCGTTAGAGCTCCAGGATACGAACAATTGGCTTAAGATGTCATACAGGAAAAAAAAATCTGCCTCCAGCTGCTCCTCCTTGATGTGCTATATTGACACGTAACTGGGTACTGCTCTATATCCTCTTTGGACCACAACCAAGACAATTTTTATTAGCGTGATATAAAGTACCGCAGGGCTTATAAAACTGCATTTTTTTGGTCTTACATACCTTTATTAACTAATAACGCCCAAATATTGATTATTAAACAAACGACTTCCTTAGTAAGATCTGACTGATTTCTCTAACACTTTCTCTACCTAACACAGCTGTTTCATTCTGAAATATTTTGTCATAACTTTAAGCAGAATAAATAACTACTAACCTCTTTATGAGGATCCTTATGGGCTTCTAATGTCTTCATGATTGTGAGTTCTGCGTAATTTTTAAACCTCGCTGGCTGGTTTCTCAGAATTTCCCTTAGAACTTTCAATGCCAAAGCTCTGATTGCATGCTAAAGATTAAATATTTAAAGTGAGTTATGTATCTTTAAATAGACGTATTTTATCAATTATTTGGCAGTTGGAGAAGTCTTTGATAATAGAAAAACACTAATTAGACTACGCTTTGTCTGTATATTCAGTATGAACCGAATGTAATAAATACAGCTGGAAAAAAAAATCTTCAGTGGCTCACCCTGCTCTCTTTCTTTCTGCAAATAATTCAGGCAGTGTATCATAAACATCTCACCAACCTGAGTTATCTATACTACCAAAAGTTACAGAGTCGCATAAAATTTTACTTAAGAGCTTGATAAAACCTTTAGCATCAACGCCACACATCATTATTTTTCAAAACAATGATGAGAAATTTTTCAAAGCAAGAAAGAGGTATTAGTATCATTTAAACCTCAGTATTTTAAAAAACATGGTCGTTACAGAATATAATTATATTGAACTAGAAGGGTCTCTCCCATGATCATTACTGCACTTTAGAAACCTCTCATTTTTAAATGCTTTCCCCATACATGATGTTTCAGTATTTCAAGTCTACTAGGGGCTCTCAGTGGGTAAGCTCTGTATCCCAGTGAAAAATATTTCTTGTAATTTATCATATGGGAATCAACAAATACTGCTTGAGATGGTAAGTACTGCTGATACTTTTCACACCGGGGGCGCATTCAGGCTTCATGATGTTTTCATTACTTCCATTTGTCAATTGCCATAAGAAGGTTTTTGTTTTTCAAGGCTAGCTGAGATTTGTGCCCTCCCGACAAACTCCACCCTGCCCCTCCTACCCATGTAAACTTCAAAGATGCTGAAAGTAAGCCTTGTGCTTTGTTAGCATTCTTAATTGGATGAATCTGAATTTACCTCTTTGTCTCCAAGTGTTTCAAGCAGCAGCAGTAGTATTGTTTTGAAATGCTCATCCCAAACACCGAAAGACTCTTCTTGAGTTAATTTCATGAGCTCATACAGGGCAGCTTTTCTTTCTTCAACTCTCTCATTATGGTTTGATAATTCTTTCAGTAACTCTGCAACCAGATCAGAATGGTCCATGGGAGGCTCTATTGAAAAGGAATAAACAAAATAATCCTTGGTTTGTGAATATGAGCATCTTCTCTATAACTCAAAGATACTTTCTAGGATGGCTGGCCTTAAAATTGACCTGCTTTTATTTTTCCCCAAATTTCTCTACAAAAATTATTTCACTACTACGTTTTCAGTGCAGTCAACACTCCTGAAAAAGCTCATGAGAACAAAAAAAAAAAAAAACCACATACACAAAAAGAGATACTGCAAAAAAAACTTAAACTGTTTTAAATTTTGCTCTTCTAGTACTCAGAAGTGATAGGTTCTCTGAATCCTTTAAAATCTGATCTACACCTAAAGCATATGTACCTACCACGCAAGAAGAGAGATTTGTGTCTTCTCCTTTAATATGACAGACTTGCTTAGAATTTTGTAAGCTATGTTTCCACAGTGTTATCCACACTTTTAACATAAACAGAAGAGTGGTGTTTGGTACAAAAGAGCTGAAGTAGAAGCGAACCAAAGCCAGTTAAGCCCTTCCACAGAAGGACTGTTATCCTGGCAACAGTCATTACAAGACAGGTCTGGAGGGTTTATTTTGTTACATTTCAGCTACAAAGAGGATCCCATGATGATGAAAAAAGCATCAGTAACAAGACCATATTTGTAAACACTGGCCTGCAAACAGGGAGATCTGCAAACTCGCAAACTTAAAACCAGTTAAAAGAGAATTAAATATCAAGTTGTTGCCTTTATTCCATCACCTAGACCATTTCAGCCTTTAAGAAAGAAAAACATATAGCTTCCACCTTTGCATTAAGATGCTGGATAAATTAACAGGAACACAGCAGTTTTTCTGGAAAAAGGTCAAAAGTATTGACAAAAATTTTCTTTAAGAGGGCAAACAGTAATAGAACTCAAATGTTACCATATCTGTACCTTTTTCCTAAAATTATTTCCTTTTATTAATATACAAGAAATATCTTTTCCGTAACAAATTTATGATGTCATATACTGAGAAAGCACAGCCCTTGCACATTATTACTGTATTCAATACCGTAAATTATAAATGCCATACAAAGCATAAACTAATAAAAGCTGAATTCAGAAGCTTCTACTGTCTCTGGAAAATACCTACCACATTGCAAGTATCTTAAAAAAGAAAAAAAAAAAGTCACTGTTTTGTACCCAGTGTTTCTATTTGCACTCTGTTTTGGATGAATAATCAAGAACACAAACACCTGAAAGCAGAAACATTTTTTTCTGCAAGCACTTCTATTGCCTCTATATTAATGCATGCTTTGCAAATTCCCTAAATGGATCATTAATGTTTGCCTAAAGGACACACTGAAATTGCATTCTGCAACTGCATTATGTGAGTTATTAATTAGTACAGATGAGCAGAATGGACAACCTGTTTCAAAGAAGCAAGATCATTACTTTTATTACTGCAACCATTCTACTAGTGCTACCAACCTATGAGGACTACAACTATAGTGAAACCTATTTTGAGGAAAATATATTGACATATAATTAGCAAAGCAAACCAGATCTGCCTGACGTTATTCTCCCTGTAGAAACATCAGAATGAAGGAAGTGGCAATTTGAACATATTAGGGGAAAGGGAAAGGAGAGGAGCCATGTCTATGCAGGGATAAGGGGGAGGAAAGAAGGTCTGTTGGCTGAGGAAATAGTTGCAATTCCTGAAAAACATGGAGACAATCAAGTGAGGGCGCTTTCACGGCCCGTTTTCCACTCCTTCGTAGCACCCACTGTAAAAGAAGCTGTATTCAAAGTACCCGTGTTTCTCTTTCAGAAAGAGAACATGAAACACCAACAAGAAGGAGCGGATGCAACTCCTGCCTTTGAATGCGATAAATATATAGCAAGCATTTGACAAGAAACATCTCTTCTCAAACCAGTCACAGAATCACAGAACAGTTGAGCTTGGAAGGCCCTTCTGGAGATCATCTAGTCCAACCCCCCTGCTCAGGCAGGGTCACCTAGAGCAGGTTGCCCAGAATTGTGCCTTTGAATATCTCCAAGGATAGAGACTCCACAACCTCTCTGGGCAACCTGTTCCAACGCTAGTATTATCCTTTGACAGGATATCTGATACAAGGGTTAAAAGGAAAAACGAAGGTATATCTTGACTTTATAATAACGATTTTGCCATTGTCACACATAGGT
This sequence comes from Struthio camelus, assembly GCF_040807025.1. NCBI lineage: Eukaryota > Metazoa > Chordata > Aves > Struthioniformes > Struthionidae > Struthio > Struthio camelus. The sequence goes on from NC_090943.1 coordinate 52,816,651, forward strand.
TTTCAATACAGAAACTAAGGAAACATGGCTGAAAAAAGTCAACAGATCAGACGCAAACCCTGATGAATCATTTGCAAATAGTGACTGTATTATAGTTTCCTATTAATCTAAGAGGATATATGTGATGTCCCTGCTCAGGACTGTCCTGGGCCTGGTTCTGTTTGATGCTTTTGTTAATGATATCAACAAAATACGGAGAGCATATACAGAATCTACAAAGGAAATCAATTTAAGAGCAGTTGCAAATGTTGTGGAGAACAGGATAAGAATTCAAAAGGATCTTGATAAATTAGAGGAATGGTTTGAAATAAAAAAATGAAAAAGTCAACAATGACAAGGCATGTGTAAGGCAAGAGACAGAAGCAGAAACCTTAAGCCCAGATACAAAGTGTCAGTTAAAGATGATGATGTTTGGAAAACAATCTATGAAAAAAGGCTGAAATAAATGAGTTTGCTGAGAGAGGAATACCCATTTTTAACCAGAGGCTGTGGACTGCTTTTAAGGAGTCTGAAAAGTGACTTAGCAAGGCATGTTCCCTTATTCTTCAGATAAAGGACACCTCCACTAGAAAAAAAGGGGTCGCGATTAAAAGATCTAAGCTGCTGCTATGAAAATCTTTTTACTGTTAAGTGAGGCAAAACACTCAAGTAGCCATTTCAGGTACATCGTGGCATCTCCTCCACTGCAGATTTTTAACCACCAAAAAATGTCTGCAGAACACATTTTCATGCCTCAGTGCTGCCGGTTGGACTAAATGACCAGCTAAGGTCTTCCCAACTAGCCCTGTATTTCTACATCTTTCTACCAGTAACAGATGAAAAGATAGCTGGGAATCCAGTACAAATGGGACTTCTGGCCAAGCTGTTGAAGAGTAGACATGAGAGCAAGGTTGAAACGCCTTCCTCCAATCCACCTTTTCTTTACTTTTTCCAATGGTGCCACTCATTCTAGGAAGGCTGGTGACTCCAAAGCAGCTAGGCAGCACTCTTCTCAGCCCTAATGCATATATTAATTTTACCAGCCCCTAAGGTCAGCTATGACAGACTACATAGTGTTGAGGTGCCTCTAGTCCATCAGGTTTATGGAAAAAGTATGCAATTCCTTAGTAAGGAAGCGTATACACAAAGTGTTTTGCCAAGTATATCATTTTTCATGCCAAGTTTTTTTAAAATTATCCCAGCTAAAGCTCTACAACTAATACAACAATTACATAATGTACACAGTAAAACTAAGAGTGCACACAGGAATAAAAGTATTTTGTTAAAACCCACTGAAGAGCAGACCTAAGTAATACATCTCATTACTACTTCAGTAAATACAAACCACTACTGGACTGGGATGCTTCACCCCAGTCAGCCTTGAGCTTTTACTAAACCAGAACACCCTGGCAGAGCATGGGTTCTTTGGTATTCTGTGGGACTTGCAAACAAACAAAAACAAAAAACCCATCCTTCTGTTAACTAGCACATATTCTTACGTAAGGATGTTTGATAAGCTTGAGACAGACTAGAAAATAGGTTCTCTGCCATTAATCGCTGCATTTTAACCTAAACTGGAAATGGAACTTGCACGAGAGTGAAGGCCACAGAATATACACAGTAAAAGAGCTGTTCACAGAAGGTTTTCTAAATATTTAAAAATCCAAGATAACTTTGGCATGAAGAAATAAAATTTAAGATTTTCAGACAATAGCAGTTAGCAGTCAATAACGTACACAAGCACAGGGTAAATATAAACTGAATATAAATTGAGCAATTACAGATTTTTACACCCCAGAGAGACATGAGAATCTCAGAATGTGGTTCATAACCGAACATTAACAAAACATACAGACTCTTTAAATCAAATTACATTTGTGTAATTGTTCACACTCAAGGCAAATTAATCTTTCTTAGGCATAACTGCTGTTATATAAATGGCCCTCAGAAATAGCTCCAAAGTAAACTAAAAAAAGAATGAATTAACTGTTGAGTAAGTGGTAATTTTCAAATTAAGATATTAGAAAACAGCTTTGTTTTTCAAAAGTTCCTGTAACACTTCATTGCTTAATGGCACAGGAAAAACTAAAATAGAAAAGAGGAAAATCCATTTACCAATCACCATTAAGAACTTAGTCTAATTATAAACTGAGTTTAATCTATAGTTGAATATGAAATATTAACCAGAGAAGGTATACCAGATCGTCAGAAACACCTGCTACTTTTCCAAAGCATGATTACTCAACCCGTCTGTCCAACATTTAGCTAGAAGAAATACATGCAGAAACATACTAGGAAATACTAAAAAGAAGCCTTAGATGCCTACAAAACAACAACCTAAGTTTTTAGAGGCTAAATGAGCCACCTTCCTGGTAAAGGTTGTTTTTTTGAAAAGAATGTTTAGTCAATAGAAAATACCAATGTCATGTTTCAAATACAAATATATTACTAACAAAATATTTAATCTTTCACCAAATTCCAAAACTGGTTTGATCCAGTTTTATTTCCTTGGTATAAATCCCCCCTCCAATCAAAAAACAATCTGGTAGTTAAATGTATGTTGACAATTCTGCTGTAGAACATGCTATCAGAAGAATACTATGTAGTTTAGTAATTAACTCATTTTTCCCCTCATCTCTACAAAGGCCAAGTAATCTCACAATGTCACTCAGCAGAATTACTAACAAACTAAACTAACAGCTGTGCTGCCTCTTTCAGAGGCTTTTACATTTACAGCTAGTGATGAATTCAGACACTGGGCTAAAATATGGTAAGTCTCACCGTTTTCCTTCTAGCAAAGAATGCAATCTGGAGCTTACCATCAGGAAATTGCTCTGCATCGTCATCAAACATGGCTTCTTTCAAAGCAGATTTATTAAATGAACTGATACTATCTGAATAGTTGTACGGGTTATAATCCCGTGAACGTGGCGAAGAGTGGGGAGGCATTGTATTTAGTAAAGACGTTTTGTTATCGAGCGCTGTTCGGCCTGTATCACTAACACCACTTCCTGCTCGCAAGTCCACTATTCCAGATGCACTGCAAATCTGCAGGAAAAGAAATATCACACAAAATATAAAGAACATACTGCACTTTTCAATTCACTGCATCTCTACTTCATCTACATAGCAACAAGTTAAAAGTTTCAAAAAGTTTCCTAAACATTTCCTAATTAACTTTTTCAAGTTGGCTCTTCAGACAAGACATCTTAGTAACTGTTCCCTAACACTTAAAATACTTAGCTTTCCTTTAAAAAGAGGTGTACATAATCCAAAAAAACCGAAAGATCACAAAGTAGGAACAGCTGTCTCTATTTAACTCAGAAGCTTGATGCCAATCAATTAAAACCGTGTTTAAGCATATAAGTATTTGGCAAGCTCAACACATGTGAAAGGCCAAGTTCCATAGACAGAGAAGTTTAAAACACTGCATTGTAGCACTGAAAAACCTGTAGGTTTTGTATGGAATGAGCCAGAAGACTTTAGAAAAATGTGTAGTAGGGTGTAGACCTCTCAAATGAAAACAGAAACCCAGCTGATTTACAAGATAATCCATTTATAAAATTGCTAGTATTTTAAATAAATCAACAGCTAATACTACTGGTAATTAGCATCTACATTTCCAAAGTGTGCTTTCAGACTACAAATGTATTTTTCTAAAGCTCTGAAGTGATTTAGGAGAGATGTCCCAGTTCAGAAATCATAATACATAAACCTATTTAAAATGATGCTTTATGTGTAATAAATCAGGTTTTGGCTTGGTTTGCTGAGACCAAGATGCATCGAGTTTAAATACTCACCGAATCACCATCATCTTTTTTGGAATCTCGTTTCACAGGCTCATTCATATCTTCTTGACTACGAAAACTGAAATTCTGAATGGCTTCAGTGACTCCACGAAGAGAACTATAAATATCTTCAGAATTCATATTTTCTGTGTCATAGTCAAATGCACTGTGGGCCACAGATAGGACATGGGAATTAAAAAGGATTTCTTTTTTACATTTTGGATTATTTTTTAATTTTTGAATTTAATTAACATTAACTCGGAACAACAGAGACTCAGGAAATATTAATGAAATTATTATTATTTTTTGAAGTATGGTGAAGAGGAGAGCTGGCTGTCCACATACTAAAGGTGTGCCATATTAAGCATAGTATATTTTGTTGTTGTTTAAATGTACTGCTGGTGACAGAGAAAGCACTAAGACTGGCTAGATAATGAAGAGTTGCATTATCTAGCAGCATCTGCCTGAAGAAACAAACTTGTTTTACTCTAACAAATATGAAACAACTAGAAACTGTATACCGTTCTTTCTTTCCAAAAAAAAGAAAGTACTGAAGTAATAAAATCAATTCATCAGTTTTCACATTAAGTTGATTGCTAAAAGTAAAATTAAAAAAATCCACTTAACTGGCAAAATTGGTACCACAAAATTGAGGAGGGGAACATTTGTGAACTTCTTCCTTTTTAGTCTCCCTAAAATCAAGGTATCGTTTAATGACCTAACTGGGCTACTCTAACATTTACTAGAGACAGAAAGAGAACCTTCTTCATGAGCACTTCCCTTCCTTCTCTCGCTATCCCATTCGCACTCCTAAGTGCGCAGGCCTTTCTCACCTCAGGGCAGATCCTTCAAAGGGGGCTAAGCAGCTCACTGCACCTAAGCAGTGCAGTGTGCTGTCATTCTGTGGAGGGAGGAGGTAATTTTTCAGTACCTGGCACTTTTCTGTGAAATTCTTTCCATGCTTTCACAGTTGGGGTTACAATTTTGGGTAACACTTAATGAAGCCCTAGATGCAGAAAATTACACTACAGACTCATGTTACCTTGGTGACAAAGTGTTCTGTGAGGTGTTGGTGGGAGAAGTGAGGGGACTCGACCAACTGGCTGGTGAACGCGGAGTAGGTCTTGTTAAAGGACTTCCCATGGATCCCTGGAGAAGAAGAAAAGATACTCCAGTAGGACGCCAGCTTCCCTTTGAACTTATTATTCTATTTATTCTCCAGCACCCAGAAACGTTTAAACAAGTTCTATTTAACTTCCAAGACTGGCTAACCAGTTACCAATAACTTCAGTCATTACAAAGTTATACCTGATGGAAGTACAAGATAAACTACTCTCAAAAAGCACATTCAAACTTGATGAGTCACTTCACTTGAAAGCAACACATACTGAAACAAAACCATCAACCTTTGGAAGAAAAAAAGAGATGAGGGTATTCCATAAAGAGCAATATCTGCTATTATTAAGACAGCGTTCTGCCCACGTTTTGAGCCCTGCCCCCTCCCATTTCCTCCCTCTCACAAATAACTACCGAAATGCAGTAAAGACGGAAAAAAAGCAGTAACTTCAGAAAGAATAACGAGAGGTGTAAATACCTGACCACTGTTGCCTGTGTTCCGCAGATGATTGTGGAGAAGCTTTGTGGCTCCATCCTGAAATGTTTTTGGTAAAGCACCCAACAGCATTGTAAACTCTGGGGTATTGAGTTCAAAAAGGGAAATCAGCACTGACTGTGCAGCCTACAGGAAAAGAATACAGACCACAGCTATTAGTTCGAGTTTCTTAAGTAATTTTTAATTAGCAAAAGATTCTATAGTAAGGGCTTATCACAAAAGGTGACAAAAGTATTGATCAAATTCGAAGAATAAAGATGTTAGCAGTGAGAACAAAAGCAATTTGTATTTGCTGATAAGCTGGAAGTTCAAATATTGATAACTCCAAGCACAATAACAATGAGCTTTTACTTTGCACCATTGTCCAAAAAAGCAGCCTTCCAGAAGTGCACTCCTCAAACATTTTTGCCCCCTGCAGAAGCCCTGCTTACTAACTGAAGCACTGAAGAAAGTGGCAAAAAGACTTTTAGAGGCGTTGGGAAGTTGGACAAAAGTAATTTACAGAGAGAAGAATTCCATGTCTAGAAGAACACACAAAGCATGAGCAAGCCTGCAATTTCTTCTCCTGATTTCAATGAGTGGCAAGACAGGTAGTAAATAACCAGCAGACCAGCCTGAAAAGAAAGTTATCATTTTAGAAATTTAAAGAAAAGAAAAAAAAGGAGGGAGGGAGGGAGGGAGAGAGAAAAAAAGAGAGAGAGAGAGAGAGAGAGAGACAGACAGACACGGGGGGAGAGAGATCTCTGAAATTGGAATGAGATGATCTTGATTTTCAGTTGCAATCGCAGGACTTAAAATATTTTATAACTTATCCTATAGGCAAACTAGTTAAACCTTTTTCCCCACAGCTTCCTTTATCTTTAAAGGACAGGCAAACATGAGGAAGAAAGTAGTTGACTGCAACATACTTTAAAGATGAAAACTGGTAAGTATTAGAGTGTATAGTCTATTGGATTACACCCCTCCCCCCACTCAGATTTTAATATTTTATCTTTAAGGTTATACTCATCCTAAGTATGTTTTACAGTATTTGTTCGTGGTCTGAATGAAAGATGACAGATCTTTACTGCCAGAAGGAACAGAGCAAGCCACGCAGTGGTGGGCTTCCTCTAGGGCTCCCTCTGGTAAAGGAACGTTGACTGCCTGACTTCCTAACATTCATATAATTTAATGAATAACCAACCGGACAGGCTAACAAACCTGTCAACATGGCAGCAAACCTATCACATGTTAATGAAAAGCTAGAGATTAAGTTGTCCAGAATTGCTCAATAATTTCTTTTTAGTATGAAACTCTAAGATTAACCAACTATGTGTAGTTTCCATAAAAGCAGCTCACCATCAAGGTCTGCCATGCACTGGAGAGAACCAGTGCCTAATGCTAGAGTGAATGATAGGCAGCTTGTTTAAGGATCAAAATACATCAAGCAAGTAGTTTAGAAAATGCTTTTAGACATTCATTTCCCTCCTTTTGCTTCCAGAGCAATGAACTGTAGCATTTTTTAATTAAAAGTGGAAAGCCAAGGTATGAGCACACATACCAGCACACATCTTAGTATTAAGTTTAATGAAGAAAATACTAACACATTAGATTGCTACAAATCATCTTCGCATACTGGTGATCGGCTGTTTTCTCAAACGCTTATGCTCTCCTCTCGCTGATGGTCTTTTCTCTTCAAGTAAATACCTTGAATGCCCTCTATGCCCCTGCCTTCAATGTTTCCCTTTTCCTTGTTTTTTCTTATAGTCAGTCTTTAACAGAAATTGGTAAAAAGCAAAATCCACAACCAAACAAAGGCTTGAAGTCACCACTTTCCTTTTTCTTTCTTGCTATCTGCATCTCCATTCCATAACACCTTGCCTGTTTAACCTGCTTATAAAATAACAAAATAGACGGTCGAAGGTCATAACAAGAAAGAAAACGATACCATCAGGTCTGCCCAAAATGAGGGTCCGCTTACGGTATTAAAATTGAAGTTGACCCACAGAAGCCTATGCAACTGCCTGTTTTCTATCATACTTGAAAAAAGTTGTGTCTTAAAACATCTGGTGTTATTATTTGACTTCAAAATAAGCTCTCTGGAAATTGAAGCCCCGTTCATAAGCATCATCTTTTCTGCAGCTAGCCACACTACTTTGGTTTATGTTCAGTCACACAGGTTACATCTGTAAAGATCAACAGTAAGGGTTAGAAATACTTGTTTGGGTCTTTGTTCTCAGAAGAATCTGAAATCCTGAAACATTGAATTTTACCCTCCAGAAAGAAGTCTCATGTCACTGATCTACACTAAGAATGCCCTCTTTAAGGCTGTTAGGATTTTTCCTAACACTCAGTGCTAGAAATGTTCTTACTGAAAACATACACCATTGGCACACACAAATACAGCTGGCATAAAGTCTAAATTTAAAGAAGCTAAAATGCTGTAAGCTTATATTTTCAGCAAGTTTTTGAATTTTAATATGTGATAGCATCTTATAACCTCTTAGAGGATGAATCGTTTTATATAACCCGAATAACTCTATTGACTATTCATTGGTAAAATTTTATTTTCAAGAGTTATTAAAATCTTTTGGTAGTTAGCTACTTGCAACTGCTCTGTTATGGAAAGAAAAAATAAAACAAGAAAACTTCATAAAATTAAGGTGTTCCAGATGATAAAACTCATTGGCAATTCTTTCCATGATTCAGTTACTTATTGACGTAAAAATGCTTATTAGAGATATGAGCCATCAGATAAGACAGCTTGCCACGTGTCTTGCTACTAAAACTTTTCTGATTTATAAGATAGTGCTGCTTCAATTCCCTTCCTTTTTTAAGGTTTTATATATATCACTGGAACACAGTAACCAGGCAAAACAAGTCCATAATCACATTACTGCTTTCCTATACTTATGTGTTGTATTAGAAATGAAAATTAAAACAAAAAATCTCAAATATAAACTTTCCTATATCAAATTATTACAAACATTCAAGATATGAAGTAGTAGTGAAAGTGATTTTTGTTTTTCTCTTCGTACTACATGTGTTGTGAGACAACTCAAACTACAATTTGTATCAATTCTCTCCAGCAAAACATCCCTCCTAAAGAAAGGAATTTTTAGGACTGTTTCCAGAAATGATAAAGTTGCCAAAATTCAAGCTGGACTGAATCTTGCAAAGGCAATCAAAAGAAATCAGTGGGTCTGTCTCTTCAGTTGCAGAAATAAACCCGAAAAAGGTATGAAAGCACTGGTTCTTTGTCACAGATACTTCTACTTTGTAAGCCATAAACTAAATACTTTTATATGACGTTCAAAAAGCGTGAACATACCAATAACGGCAGCTAAGACAGGATGAGAAGAACAAAAATCACTAATCACTATTTCATCAAACTGAAAATAAAATTCAGACTTCTGCTATCTGTATTTACAGGGACTATTTATAATCTTTCTGAAAATTGCATTAGCGCATTTCTCACAGTTCCTCTGTATCCCTAGCCTATCTGAATACCTCACAAACATTAATTTTCACTTCCCAAGAAGCCTGTAGAAAAAGGAGTTTCGCAGTGGAACTGTAGCATTTCAAGAACAATTCTTTGATACTGCCTTTGGTACCAGCTAAAGGTATCACCATTCCTGTTATGGACGTGTTATTAGTATTAGAGAGGCTATTCAGTAAGAAATTTTAAATCTGTATAGGAAATGTCTACTGAAAAAAATGTAATACCAGACACTCCTTGAAATAAAGTTAGTCCCCGTATTATGAAAAAAATTACTTTGTAATACATAAATATATTATGAAAACACAACCTTGATGGAGATTTTCAAGCTGTGCTAATTATATTTTACTTAAATGTTTTCAAACACTATTTTTAGGAAAGTAACTTATTCAATTTTGATACTTCATACAGAAGTATTATTTATCTTTGCAGAGAAGGATAAAAAAGTATGTTTGGCTTACGAAAGAGTAAGTTTTTAAAGAAAATTTTTTTTTTCCATTTTACCCAAGAAATATCAATAGCTTGTTTAATTTCAAAAGCTAGTTGGAATATGCTTCAACTGTAAACACAAATGAATAAACATACCTTCCTAACATCTGAGCTTTTAGGTTCTGTGGTCCATGTGATGATCCGAGACACTGCTAACCTAGTTTCACTTGAATTTACAAAATCTCCTGGATCCATCTGTTGTGCAAGAGTCTCTATGTATTTAAGGATTGCAACTTTGACCTGCAAAGACAAATAGAGTCAGATGGACAATAAAAGTGGTGTGTTGCGAGAATAAGCGTGCTCACAAAATAGGGTGCTCTTTCCCTAGAATAAAGGATTAAAGTTTGTTTGTGTATTTGTTTTAACTAAGTCAAGAATTTACAATGTTTCTATTAAGTCTTTTAGGAAATATAAAAGTTGACTGTCTGGGAGAAAGTTCTTATCAGCACTGGTATAAAAGTCTAAACAGTAAATCACTTTACAGATAAACATAATGCTTCAAGAAAGAAGGAAGTTTTCCCACAAACTCATTAATAGATACCTTAGATTTCACTGCTAACAACTAAAGATACACAAATCATTGCATATGCAGAAGTTCATACTAGCAATCAAGCAGAAAACAGAAGTACTCATAATATTTAAGAATATTCAGAATTTTTAAGAACTGTATAGAATTGAGAATTTTCTTCAAGTAGCAAAATGGAAAATGGACGCCATCTCATGAATAAACAATTCTCATTAAAAGACTATGCAGTTAACACTCAGCATCCTTTAATGACAGAAAACAGGGTTTAACACTAAGTATCTTTGGGGATAAGCCAAAGGAATGTATTTAAAAAGTATGGAATGGAACTTCTACAAAAAACTTCTTAAAGGGGTCAGATGAACATTTTTCCTTTGAAGATATTTAGAAGATAGGGTCACAGATTTACCAGAAGGATAGAAAAGACACTTTACTTCCTCATCCATCTGAGCATCCTTCTCCTATCACACAAGCTCGCACTACTCCTTATGCAGAACTACCATTTCATACGGCCCATACTGCAGCCTCTCTTCTAGCGTCTCCAAAACTGCATCACTGCACAGCACAAGGAGGGTTGTTATGCCCATATCTCCCTTACACATTCCCCTCCTCAGTTGTTCCTCTTATCCCAGAGATAATTGTCATGCAACCCATCAAAAAAAAAAAAACCTGCTAAATGTTTATTTAGGCAATCAGTTTAATTTTTCAGCTGTTTGTTTCCACTAATAATTACATTGAATGAAAAATACCAATCAGGGAGAGAGCTATGTCCCAAATAACTACAAAGCAATAAAGTTCTTGGTGTATTTAATTGTTCATGGCTTGTACTATAACTGCTCTGAATAAAGCTATTTAAATATTTCCTTTGGTCATCAGAATCTTCAAGCTATTAAAAATTCAGCAAGATATATTGAGGGACACACAGACATTAGCGGTCGCTGACGCATGTAGGTTAATACTACGTTTTCACAGCAGCTGTTAAAGCTGGGCTTTTCCAAAGTTAAGTGACAACCAATAGGTAGAGGTTTTTGTCTTAGAGAAACCAATACCAACACAGGCGGTACAAAAACACACCTAAAAATCTATTTGCTAGGTTCTTCATAACATGGAAGGAAAAACAAAGTAACACCTCTTGATAACCAAACAAAACTGCGCGTTGTTCCTTCCTTTCCCACAGGAAACTAGCCCTTACATTAGGGCAGCACTGCTGGTATTACTGTCAACCCTTCAAATGTACTTAACGACACACCTTAAAAAAAAAAAAAAAAAACTACTACTAACAACTGTAACACTTAGAACATCCAGAAGCATTTTTCACAGTCAAAAATTGTAAGGTATACTATCTGAGAAAGCAGTATTGCTCTGTGTTTCAGGTACCCCCCACAGGGTAAATTCACACAGGCTTCTGGAAAGGTGCTGGCTCTCAAGAGACAGAAGAGCACCGAACGGAAGACAAACAGAGAGACTTCTCGCAAGTTAGTTTTGGGCATCTGCCTTATTTGAAAAGCCAAGTTGGGCAGTTATTTTGAAAGATGGTATTTCTGATGAACTACTTGGGTGAAAAAGGAATTCTGGAAGGGGTACCTTTCTCTGATCAAATATAATGAGACAGCATTATTATTGAGTTTAAAAAAAAAAAAAATCCTGAAGTAAACTCCATGAAAGCAGCAAATCAATCACATGCTTTTCTGACACTATTTCAAACAAGTGGTTGAGATGTAGAAATAAAAGGTCTAACATAGTGCTTTCTTAAATAGCCCATTTTATCTCACTGAGATGAGATAAAATTCTCTGGACTGCCATGAAAGCAGCTCCAAGAACTTTTACATGACTGCTTGTTGTTAACCTGAAAACACTCTCTATGAAGTTGTTTAATACCATCTTGATGTTTCTTTGCACTCTTCAGGCTGAATTGATTGCGTTTTTGTTGGACTATAAACACTGGGACAGTAAACATCTTTCCTGTACAGTGTATTAGTACTGCTCTACTAAGTGAGCTGAAACACAGTGCAAGCTACAAGTAGCACTATTACTCACAGAAAAAGAAAAAGAAATGGACAGAAATGGAACTAAAGGGTTTCATAAACATCTTTCACAGATAACGAGATGACATCAATTCTGGCACAAGAATATCCTGGGCAGTTCCATCTCCAGAGATTCAGGAAACACTATAAAGATGCTACAGTCAGTGCCAAAGGCAAATTCTTTTCCTATCCTGTGAAAAGTAAATTTACCAAGTTTCATTTGCTGCACTGGAAAGAAACATTTCAAGTAACAGGAAAAAGGACAAGGAGAGAGGAATGCAGAGAACCTGCTTTACTTAGAACAGTCAAAAGCCCATCTCTTACAGCGCTTTCCTGGCACGTGAGAGCCTCTCTTCCAGCCCCTGCTCTGCCTTACTCGGACTGAATGCAAACAATCACAAAGTGACTTTCAGATCATCACGTGCCAAGCGCCTGTCTTAACCCCTGGGTTACTGGCTATTTGGAAGTGATATCTCTGCTGCTATTTAACGAAGTGATTAAAATATCCGCTACAGATTAATTTCAAAAGGGCCTCCCATCTCTGAGAACCATTATCATTTCAGCAATCTGTTGGGGGATTTTTTTGGTTATTATTATTATTATTATTTTTTAAAACCCAGACATTTTTAATATGGACTTAGGAAAATCTTCTCATCAAAATAGTTAACATTCTCCAGCAAAAAAAAATTTGATTTCAATAAATCAGCATTTTCAAAGGAAAGCAGCATTCAGAAATTCCAAATGAGCTTTGGTCACAATGCTTAAATCTGTTCCTCATGGGATTTCACCCACCCACCACCTAGTATTCCACCTGAGAAAAGAGAAAGTGATGCTTTAAAGTATTTTTCAGGACTATATCCATCCACTGGAAAGTATACATTCCACATCTACAAAGATCACCTTAATAGACTGTAGGCTGTCTAGAAACTTTCATTAATTTTTCCGTACATACGTCTGACACCTCTAACCTACATTTCAGTAGTTCACCACACATGCATGTAAAAATAATACAAAAAAGTAAGGGAGTACAAAATACACTGGGGTGCATCCTCCATGGATTAGGTCAGTAGAATCGTATCTTCTCTACAGTTAGTCCTCTTCCTGGCTAGCTGTGCAAATCCACTCCTGTGGCTTCTAAAAGCTTGACTTTTATTCTTCAAGGCTTATAGTTATGCGTGTAAACGTATCAGCCAGAACTCCATTTTACTCCAAAGGGCACGATTATGTACCACTACCACAAGAAAGCCACTGGGAAAAGTCATCTGTAGTAGTAGGGAATCCTTCCATGGAGCACATGTCGGAATTAACTATCATTTCTTACATCTGACCATCACTAAGGATGCTGAAAATCCTTTCTTTTTTCTGTTACAGAGGAAACACTGTTTCCCAGTACCTCTAGCACAAAAGCACACCCTACACCAGAAGAACCTTTTATTCAAGAATAGGAACAAAAGCTGAAGGCTTCATGAAATGCAGCAGTACCTTTGTTACGATTATTTAATTAAACTGTTAGATATCTGGGTGCACTGAGGATGGGATTTAGGACAAAACATTCAAGGATGTGGATACCAAAGAGATACTTTTGCAATTTACTTTCAATAACTTTACTGTCTGGATCCACAAGTTTTAAGCGCTTAGCAAAGGCAGAAGTAGGGGTTGGAAAGTGGTTTTCTGAAAAAAGGTTACCTTCTCTTAAATAGCTATTTATTTCACTGGCCCAAAATTTAATTTGAAATGTTCCTGATTTTATTTCAAACTAGCAACTGTTCTTCCGAGGAGGTGGATTTTACAAGCAATCTTTATTTCAGAATTCTTTCTCAAACACTGTAACTACCTTGCAGTGTATCTTATCAGGTGTTTCAGATTTCTTAATTCCTTCTATGTCACAAACTGAGTATTCTTGACCTTGGCCTCAGCACAGTCTAATAGGAGTCCACACCTGCTTTCAAACTGACAGCCTCAACTTTAAAGCAAGATCAATCCGTGTCTAGCAACTACAGCACTATGCGGGGAAAAAAAGAACGTCTCAACCACCAAATTCACCTTTTTAAGGAGAAAAACCAAACCAAACCAAAACTAAGCCAAATTTGTTCCAAGCATTTATTTAAAAAACAAACTGATTTTTACTACCTCATTTGCTGTCTTCAATAAATGACAGCAGTCCCTTTTTAACACAGCTCTACGAAGCAACAGTGGTCAACGTATCAACTGTCCTCAAAAGCTTAAAAATGTAAGTTTTACTGTATTGTAGACAAAAAAAGGCACATTCATGTGACTTTAGGTTCAACATCATCTGGGAAAAGTCATATTCTTGTGCAGTATCAAGCTATATAAAAATATTTCGTGCAGGACAGAGCAGAAAATGCCAGTTATCATATGCTTGTTATTTCCCCATTTATCTTGCTTGTAAATTATCTTAGGATTTGCTGCATTTATACCAAAATCAACTCTTTTTGGAACTGTAAAGGTACTACAGAATTCAGTTGTATTTTCAAGTCATAGTGGCCAGTCTATGGACTAGTGTTTTTTATCATGTAAAAACGTGTGTACATATACAGCCACACACAGTTTTCAGAAAAGTAAATGCACCATTAGGGGAGCATATCTTGAATTAACAACTGAGGTTCATATTAATATCAGCTTCATTTAAATGAATTCAAAACCTATCAGGCTAAACACAGGAAAAAATTATCCACAAACTAGGAAAACAGGATTGGGAAATCACAAACATAAAATTAGAAAAGACTTGATAGAGTGAGTTTGCATAACCAGCTTGATGTTAGGCGGCCATATTTTTGTTGCTCATTTTTATTGTACTGTGGTTTTATTAGATCTCTCTTGCAGCAAACACTTTCATAATAGTGTAACATTTAAAACTGAACATTTGCATGCTTCAAGTTTCTTGCAGAGGTTAGTAACAGCATACGAATGCATTCAAATAAAAATTATTGGAAACACTGTAGAAGTTTGACATAGAGTTAAGAATAAAGACAATAATTCAGACAAAAACCTTTGAGCTCCAAAAAGAGCGAAGCTGGTCCTGTAGTGCTGGCTTGACTGTCTGAAAGTTTACAAAAACAAAATCCACTAATTGAAAACCTTTTTTAAAAACAATACAAAAAACAATACTCCAAATTCAAATATTAAGATTAGAAAATGTCTATCAATGAAGATTTTGTTTGCAATGCGATTCTGAAAATTCTTACCTTCAAGCTAGGTGTTTGGGTCTGATCAACAGTAAATCTCATTAAAATACTGAACTGAAGATCATTTGGAAAAGATTCCCTGTGAAATAAAGAAATCCAGCAAATTATGTTAGTTACATGAGATTTACTTTTGATACCTGTTTAGAGACTAAATAACCCCCCTCCCCTTTTTTTCAAGTACACAGAAGCTTTTATCACTTCTAGAAGAAAACACATGTCTAACAATTTTGTGGACACTAAATATTATTTTCAGAAACATTAAGCTAGTATGGAACAGAATTCAAAAATTCTACTGCTTTCAACCAATTATAGCTAGAATACATTACCCAAGAAATAACAGATGACATATCAGTATTCTGATTCTAAATGTATATAATTCCAACAATTCAAAAATTATAATGCACTAGTACTACTAAAGTATATACATAAAGTATATTATGCTTCTCTGGGCTACCTTGTTACGCTGTGCCTTTACTCCTCGCCATTACACACTCAACGTTTTACCATCAAGGCTTCTGCTGTAGCAGACAGAAAAAGGAGGTGCGGGTCACCATATTCTCTCTCTCCTCCCAAAGCTAACCATACCCTTTCCCAGATTTCACAGCAGACCTGTTACATGAACAGGCTCAGCAGAGGTCTAGAACAGGTAAACTTTCTTGTATGTCAGAGAATGGGAAGATGAGAAGTAGGTCCCAGAGCCCCTCCAAATCTACTTTAAAAAAAAAAAGAAAAAGAAAAAAGAAAAAAATGGCTTTCATTTGGCAATAAAGTCGGCCAGCGATGTGGTCCAGCTCTGTGACAGCACATCCTTTTGGGAAATGGGATTAGTGAAGTGGGGAAGGTAGAGGAAAGAGAGAAAGCAAATCCCTTATTGCCATTTTACTCCTTTAAATCCAGCTGACCTTTCCTTAAGAGATGAATATTGCAATAATACTTTGATATAAAAATCACAAAAAATTCAAACACAAGCACTGTATCACCAAACAAAAAGCAAGACACTAAGCATATGGGGCTCGGATGCACATTTTGGAATCAGAAAAATTAATCTTATTAATTTTTCACTACTAGGGGTTCAAACTCTTTGAAGTAAAAGTCATTTAGGAAAATAAAAGGGTTAAGCAGCAAGGTTTGCTCAGACTTCACTATATGCCATAAGCTGTTTATCATTCCAAGAATCTCACAGCACATGAAAAAAATACTTGGATTATTTAAAAAAAAAAAAAAACTCATTACCTTGTGACATCAAGTGCCTTCTGAACTTTTGCCTGTACAGACCCAAGCAAATCCGCACCCATTTTTTTCAAAAGCTGTGTCAGCAATACAAACAGCCAGTCCTGCAGATCTTCCTTATGGACCTGGATGAAGTCCACTAGTGTCTCCAAAAACATGCTGAATACCTAAAAGGCAGAAGAAGATGGAAAGAGGGTAGGACAGGGCAAAAGAGGAAATGACATTGACATGTGCTTTGTTACAAACAAAGAAAGCAGCAAGGGAATCAGAGGCAGAGAAAGGCAGTGTTTTGCAGCCAAGCGGGGGTGGGGGGCAGGAGGGGAGGAGGAAGGGAAATATCTGTCTTGCTTTTTCACTGAACTCTGATACAAAAGTGTATTGGAAATGTTAGCTGATTTCTGTAGAAGTTTGACAATTAGGTATTCCATGCAGTATCATCAAGAAAATAAACGCTTACTGTGATGGCTGGCGCAATCTCTTTTTTTTTTTTTTTTTAATTAAGTAAAGCTTAGTTTCTTACTCTTTCAAGCTTAGTCATTAAGTCAATTTTACATATCTCACAATGACTACAAAAACACTTTCTTTAAAATTGAAGAAGTTCCTACACTGCTTTAGCAGCACATTCATTGTAAATATCTGCATTACTAAATACTGCAAGATCATGGAAGCATGGCCGGTTCCTTTCCATAAAAACATCTGGGAAACAGAACAAGATTCTCCTGCTATTGCAGGCATCCAAAAATAAAATTATTCAGTTCAATTACCCAATATTCAATTATCCAGAGTAGGGCCAAAAAAGAAGCTACAATACATTTCAAAACCATATTAGTTATCCATTGTATTCTTTTCAACAATGCTGAAAATGCTGAAGACACTATTCAGCTGAAAAAAAAAAAGAAAGAGAGACACCTATATCAATGTATTTATAGTAACCTCAGCTAGGAAGAAGGGCTTTTTGGAGGGAAGGGTAAGAAAAGGCACAATAAATTGGTAACATTGACCAGTAAGTAAATAGCCTTTTTAGTATCTCTCACTAATTTTACAACTTTAAAAACTCATGGTGAAATCAAAATCTATACGCTCTATACCAGTGTGGCCCGTGGAGTTCCTGTTTCTTGGGCAAGGGACGTGGGTGTTTGGGCTGAAAATGCTGCCTTAATATCCAATTTCCTCCAGCAAATAGCTGGGCACAGGAGTAGAGCCGCTGCTAGGATTTAAAGAAGGTTGGGGGCATATAGCCTCCTGAGTATTTATGGTATAGGTACAAGGCTGGAAATAGCTGCTTGCCAGGGAAGGGCTGGAACCACACATCCTCCTGCAGTTGACCTGGCTAGCCATAAGACCAAGTTCTGCTGTTGTCTGCTGGAGTGGATGATCCCAAACTGTGACCACACCTCGCATGGCTGCAGAAACCAGACCACAAAAGTGGACTTTATTCCACAACACCGATCTACTTGGAAGGGGCTGGAGCATACTGCTGCATGCCTTCATGGCCGAGGAAATCAGACCTCTGTAACTTTTCATGTTGATAGTCAAGCCAAGGTAAGAAATTCACACCACAAAGTGAAAAAAACCCATACAGTTAACTTAAAAAGAAGTGCTTCATAAATTTACATTAGAATCAAAAAGTAAATTCAGATTCCTTCAAGACCAGAGAGAACCTTTTCACAGGAACTTTAAACACTGAAAAGCTGTTTTAGAAACAGAAGACAACAAATCTTACTCAATATAAAGCCCATCAAGATGAACTACTTCAAATGACCTTCCTTTTGGTGCAAAATACATGGATGATAATATTTCTTTCTACCTCCACAACTATTTTTCTAGATTCTTGTTGTAGCCTGAGATATAATTATTGCCTTCCCAGTAGCGGGAGGGAACTGTCATGCTCAGCATGCAAACGGCTTCTGTATTTGGCTAAACCGAAACAATATACCAGTTTGTGGATGCACAAGCAACGGGCACAATTATAGGACCTAAGCAAAACCAAACCACAGCACGTTCTGCATTCCAATACGATCACCTTTGGGTTTTGTAGGCCTAAAACACGGGGAAAACATACTGAAATTCAGGCAAACAAAAGCAGAAATTCTGGTGCGATAAAGATTACACTAGAGGTCTTACAATTATATTTAAAATTCCTCAAATGGCTAAGAAATTAAACTATTCAGGTCAGTAAGTTTACAAACACTGCCTGTTTCTTAAAGTTTGCAGATACTTTGATACACAAAACTTTTTCATTTAAGATCTGCAAGCTGAACAAATTGGTTACACTATATTTGATGGAATCATGTACATGCCTTATGATGCTTTAAACATAGAAAGTAGTTTAAATTGAAATCATTATGAAGTGAATTATGAATCACTATGGTAGAAGTGCTTCAAAGATCCTGTGCCAAAGTTTAAGCTGTTAAAAAATAATGCAAACTTTTAAACTGATCAAAAAACCATTCATAACTGATTACCGAATTTTTGTTTGCATGCTTCGTCTGATCTTAGCTCTCTCACAATGAGGGCCTGGAAAGAACTCAAACGAGTTCGCTTTTGGTTCTTTTTAGTCGTACCTTTATGTCTTAGCCTAAGCATGAAGAATCTAAGAAAGCTGTAAGAGCATCAAAATAAAGGATGAATTTGGAATGGAAAATGGAACTCAACCACCTTTAGTCTGAACAATGTACGTGGCTTCTACAGTTTTTGTAGTTTCCATTTTTATGATGTAACTTAAAATTCTGAAATTAAGCTTTTAAACTTGAAATTTATAATAATTTGATAGTGGAAAAATAAACAGATATGAAAACAATTATAACTGATCTACCTTTAAAGTGAATTATTTCAGATGTGCCAACCACCACAATATAAAGCAGGAGCGCGTAACCAAACAATGTCAGTTAATTAGTAGATAAAGCACATCTCAAAACTTTACCACACAGTTTATATAACTGTATATAGCATTTTATGATTGCAAAAGGCTTGACACTGCATGAACTCTTGGGGGAAGAAAAATAGAGAAAAAGGGTTAATTGCACATTCATGCAAATAAGTTTAGGCTTCCAACAAATATTGAACCAACTTACTCTCTAAAGAGAGTTCCAACACAGGGGACAGCATGCAAAAAAACCCAACAAACAAACAAAAACAAAACAAAACAAAAAAGAGGGAAAAAGATAAAAACACACAAATTAGTGGCCATCAATACAAAGTTCCTGTATGGAAGACAAAATGAAACAAAACAAAAGAGGTATTTCAAAGCTTTTATAACAAATTTAGTAATCTTATTGGGATATCCAAACTGCTTTAGAAGTACTTGGTATGTCCTTTAAATCATCTTCCCATGCTCCCCTCCAAATGATATTACTCTGTCTTTCCAGTCAATTCCCTGCATCCAGCAATCATGTTAACATAACACCTTTAAAAAACAAAAGCAATGACAACAATTCCTACAAACACTTGGGGTAGGGTGGAGGGGGAAAAAAAAGATGAGATTTGTGCAGCAATATAGAAATGCATGTGTGGGGAAGGAAATACCCAAAAATCACTCTCATCAACTCTAATACTTAAAGTTTGAAGTATTTTCCTGATAATATATTGATGAAATATAAAAAAAATTTTGCAACATCAAGAAGTAGGCAAGCTTTCAACAACTGGAACTGCTGCTAACAGTACTGTTCATACATTAACAGAGGCCAAATTTTAGAATTCAAAGCAACATTACTTTTATGTCAGAATACTCTGTAATCACAAAGAATTATCAAGTGAAATGCAGTAATTCAGTATAACATTTATAAATGCTTAATGAAAAGTTAAAATGCTCCTGTGACACACCTAAATTTCGGAGTGTTTTCATTGTATGCCTCCCTCCACAAAATACAAAAACCTCCAGGGTAGTACTGATATATGCATGGGTGCAGTATTAACTGACACAAGAATAAACAAAATTAAGTAAAGCTGCTATTAGCAATTCTGTCATTACTCGATTTGGAAAATGATAACATTTCAATATTTAATTTTCTTTTCTCTCCTCTGACTTAAATGTTCCATCTTTCTATGGCATGTTTTCTTTGATTTCTTTTTGTTTCCCTTTGTCTTTTCTTTTGAATTTCTGCAGTCTGTGAATAACTTTAAGGCTATTTTCCTGTGTGCAAATCTCTTCCAAATACATGCTGTCACAGATAGCTATGTCATTTTTTCTAGCAGAAATAATGATGGCAGAAGAACATTAAGGTAACCTGTCAAGACTTGGTATCACTTTCAATTCAGTCTTCAATCAGAGCAATAAGGAAGATCGTGCAATACATTAAACATTTTTAATCAAAGCCATTTTTGAGAATTCTGTGCAGAAAAGCCAATAGTTCTGAAATAACGGCTTTGCTTTAAATTTTGATGGGTTATTTTTTTAATCAATTCTGAAATGCGGACAAAGAGCAGGCATGTTATACCTGACATAAAACAAATTTGAGGTTTCTTCCAAATATGTCTGTCTGTTTGAACTAAATATGAAGTTACATGTTCTCTACATAATACCATGATAACTTTGTTCAGCTCTGTATTTACATGTCGTCCTTTTGCTCGTGAAAATTATTACAATATGTAATATACACATACATGAAGTTGTAGTACTAACCCAACTCCCACACAACAGTCTTAAAAATACAATCAAGAGATGGTAACTCAGTTTAAAAAAAAGGATTAAACACGGCCTTAAAAAACAAGAGATTATTCTAGTGGTCATATCATCCATACTTGGTGTTTACCGAGGTAAAAGGAACAAAACAGCTTTTATTACTGGCAGTGATATACTCTCCATCTTACTTACTGAAGATTAACAATTGTGTAAAAATTATTCAACAGTCTCAACTGCCAGTCTTATCTATGAAACTGAAGGAAGATATCAACGATATGCAATACAAAAAATACATACCCTGCAAAGTAAATACACACGTGGCATAGTTCCTCACATTCACCATGTACAATTTATTCATAATGCTTTCTTTATGATTTAAACTATTGTGTTAGGGTTTTTTGTTTCTAATCGAGTGAAAAAAATCATTAGACATGTTGACATGACCTTTATAAACATTATGGCTTTTTTAAAAAAACACTTAGGAATTTTGAACACTGACACTGTAGAACTAATTTAATACACTTCAGTGGAAAATTACCCTTCCCCTAATTTCAATAAACTCGCAAAAAGCTGGAAAGTTACATTGTTCAAAATCTGAAATCATTAACTGTTTACAGAATAAACATTTTGTGGAACTTTCACACCTGCAAATAGGGCGACATATTTTACTGGAATAGGCCTTCTGCTAACGTACGTTTTCAAACGTGTACTAAAGTAAGAAGAACCTAAACATACCTTACTGTGAGGATCCGCAAACATCCTTGTGAAGATTTCACATAACCTTTTCAATTCAACGCGACTGTTAAAGTGATAACAATACATTAGTCAATTCTCCTGCTAATACTGTCAGTATACTAATGCATAGCAATCAGTGGCATCAACCCTAAGTACTGAATCAAAATAATCTTGCAAAAATCTTACAAAATCTTAGGAAAAAGCACACTTTGTCTAAGATAAGTATAAAAATAAAAATGTAATGGAATTTGTTTAAAATATGACTTTTAACCTAGATACATGTCTTTAAACTAATTCATATATTAAACCAGAGCAATGTTCCCTTTAAATTCCCATTAATGACTACCTAAACATAAAGCAGATCATGAAAAAGACTTTCTTAGTAACTAGTAGTGAACAGTTTCTTCTGAATGAATATCCTATTGAGAAAGGCATTCCATCACCACTAGAAGCAACCACTTTACCCATACAAATTGGGATTTTCTTCTCATTTTAAGGACAACCCAATCTTGAAGTCCATTTGTTAAACTAAGCTTTCTAAACAGATCCTATACGCTAGAGGCCACAATGGAAACTAGTTTCCTCAATCCTTCCCCATGCTTACTCTCCCAGACACACACTCTGCTTTCCCTCTCCCCATTCTCCCATATTCTTTAGACCCTTAGCCTCCTTTCCTACCTTCTTTGCCTTCCTTCAACTCTGAAGTAAAAATGTTTGTCCATTGATGAATCTTCTTACCTTAAAGTTCTCTGGTTTTTTAACAAATTTTGAAGACCGAGAAGACCTTCTTTTCTCTCGGACCAGTTGGAGCTTGCACAGCGATTTAAGACTTCTGCCACATCTTCTGTTTGTCTCATGTATGTTGGTATGCTTCCATTCCTGGAGCTGTAGGATCTTTCTGAACAGGCACTTGATGCATCACTGTTGGCATCATCATCTGAATACATCCCATAGGATTCGTACCGTCTTCGCACAGGCTTCTTCTATTATACAGAGACACTCGACATTAGTAATGATTTTCAAAGAGGTATCACAGATACCTCTACCAGTAGCATGACCAAAACTTCCAATAATCGGTGCAACCCTTACTCCCTTCAATGACAAATGGCTCCAACTGTTCAGCAGGTCAAATCAAGTTAATTGCAAAATTTGAAAGGTGTGCTGATACCTTAGGATTCCAAATATAAAAGCAAAATGAATACAGAGAAGAAATAACTTTGATCTAACATTCCACTTTAAATTTACTTGTCAAAATACATACAACTGCATGAGGTAGGATGACAAAAATTGTATTGAAAAATAGTTATTTCACTTAATTTTATGCATATAACAGAATATAAGAAACAGCTCTAAAATGACACATTCTACCATTTTAACTTATTTTGTACCAAATATGTTAATAGTAAAATATTAAACTAGTGAAGAAGGAAAATAGTTTCTATACCTTAGTCCGTATGTCTCCTAAGAGCTGATAGCAGTAAATTATTAAAGAGAAACAGAGAAATTGAGAACAGGGAGGTAAGGCACAGCAGTATTGTGACTATTATATTACTTGCCACTGGAAAACATAAAACCTTACTGTAAATTTTGTTCTTAGCTCTCAGTATCTAATTAGAGTATCACGTGTTACCAACAAACATTTTCAAATTTACCATTTCCAGAGAAATATTACATGGTATCTTCCACTAGTTCTTCACAAAAGAAACCTCTCTGTAAAAATCTTTTTGTCTTATGCAGTTTTGCTTAGGCTGGAAGATTTAATACATGCAGTCAAATGCTACCTAGGTAGGAAATGTCCATTTAAATTTTATTCTCCCATTAACTTCTCCATGTCTGTCTTCTCAAATAAATTCATTTCAACACCTAAAAACCTTAAATTTTTCACTGCAACAATTGCTACTGAAGTCAACATATCCTATAAAAAATTAATTACATAATGCAAAATCCCAAGCCCTGTAAAAAACCCCAAAATCAACAGGCCAAAGGCTAGCAAAAGAAAATGCTATCATAACAGCAAAAATACACGCCTCTGCAGAAGCATCTTGCCATTCAAACTCCAAAGTTGAAGCAAATAGTTAGTGTTCTGATTATCTATTCAAAGAACAACTGTAAGTGAACATTTTTCCCTTAGTTATCATTAGCATTCGCATGAGGTTCTCATTTTTAGTTGCCAAAAACTTAACAAATATCTCAAAAGAAACAGCTTAATATATCATGTAACTAATAACTTGTTTTCAACAGTACATGCACACATGTACATGTAAGAGAGTAAAGGCAGGGATAAAAATCACAAAAGTGTTATCATTTTTTTTAAAAAAAGGTCACCATAAAAAGTAAAGATTTATAAAAACAAAAGAAAAAAATTGGAAATTTCAAGGATGGCTGGGAAGCTCTTACTTTAGACTTCTCCTTCCCGGCTGCACCAGAGCAATACGCATTAAAATATATCAAGACCACCATACCGTTACATTTCCTGCCTCCTGATGACCTCTGGCTGGAGCGGTATTACTTATAGATGGCCTTTAAATATGGTATCTTGAATATCATAAAAATAGCAATGCAATTCAAAATATTTTTGATTTTTAATTTATATGTGTCAGGAGTCTACATTCTACTTCTCAAAAACCACCGTTCTGAGTGGGGGGTCCAGTCTATGGTACAACAAAAAAGGGCATTCATAACCAGATTTCCATCCAAATGAAGCCTTCTGTACAGGACAATCTATACACGTTTAGAGCACAGCAGGCACAGTAGACAAGCTAATATTACACTACTAAAATCTTGTTCTTGATCAAGTTTTCTGCTACAGTAGATTCCAGTTAAAATACACACAATTTTCTCTTTACCTGGATAGAAAATAGCATGATGCTTTTATAAACATCAATACAAACCAGTTCCTATGAATTAACTTCATTGCTTCAACAAAGCAGGAGACATTCAAGTCTCAAGAGTAATCTCTGGGAGCATGGGTTTCTCCTCAATTTATATCTCTAGTCCATGCTTTGACAAAAATTTGAATAAGCTATGAAGCTGCTAGAAGCCCTACAGATAGTCTTTGTGCAACAGCAATGTGGATAAATCTATTACAGAGGTTTTCAAATTACAGCCTACGGGCTTTTCATGAGCTGCGGACTGCTTTTGTACCGTACCCTATCATCAAAAGGCAACTTAAAAAAAAAAAAAATTCAGATTGGGTTCAAGTTTACTAAATACTGTTTCAGATCTCTGCTCAAAATTTTTAGAAGTTTACAAGGATGAAAGTTTACAAAGGAAGTTTACAAAGGAAGAAAAATGATCAGCCACACCACAATCTGTGAGGCAGGATTTCACAGATGTAATAATCTCCATGCCAATGGAGGCACACAAGTTTTACAATAATGTGTCAAGGAGACAATACTAACCAAGAAATCAATTAATTGCCAGACTTTATGAACATGATTGACTTGAAAGAGCCACACTCTTTTTTCTTTAAAAATTTGTTTCTCTCTGAATCCAGAGATACCTAACTGTTCTTAAAGTCTAATTTGTAGTTTTTTACTAGTGTGCCAATCTTTTTATTATAACAAAGTAATAACAAATACCTTAAAGCACTCAGAGCTAGATAACAGGTACACACAAATACATGGTGACACGCAAACATCAGTCTACACTACATAAAAAAAGTTTAGAAAACTCACAGTATTAGTATTCTAAATTAATCAAAGATTTCAGTTTGCTGATGTAAAGGTCAGACTAACAAAATACACAGAGTACACTTTCAGTTTGACTAACTGGGGCACAGCGGAGACGCCAAGACAACCTTTTTAAGGAACTGTAAGGTTAAGAAGGAGAATTGCAAAACCCGTTAAAAATTCAGAGTAACGTTTTGAAAACAAAACAACTCAAAAACTGAACAGAGGAAATGCTGCCTGCCAGGCCACTGGTTTAACTCCTCAGCATCAACCTCACGTGTTGCTGGACAGAACAACTTCAAATGGATCCCAGAGCTCTCATCATTCCCTGCTCTGGGAAGCTACCAACAACTTCAAGGTACCCAGAATTCTGCCTAGCTGCTGTGGAAAACTGCTGTTTAGTGCTACCTGCTCAAGTGGCAGCCGCTCCCAACAGAACAGCCCAAGCCTATTTCCTGTCTGCCATGGACAATGTACTTCTTTCAAAACTCCCCTATGAAAAAAATACCAATACTGTGCAGTAGTAACTCAGTTTCTCTCCCCTCTCCCACCTAGAAGCCAATAATAAATGACAAATTCTTCTGCATATTTTAATACATAGCTACCAAGCATTTTAAGTCTGTGTCCTACTTAAGATAAACACGAGATTCTTACCAAAGCATCTGCTACTGCTTCTTCCACATCAGAACCTGTGTTCAGCACTCGCATAGCGCTAACTGACGATGACAATCGGCTCGACTGACTAATTCCAAAGCCTGTACCTGTTACAACAACAGCAAAAATGAATATTAAAAAAAAAAAAAAAATCAGTCAGAATAGCAACATAGGACTTAATTTCACACTCGCTTAAAAAAACCCAAGCAGAAGAAAAGTATTTGCTTAACATTTTCTAATAGATTATGTAGTGGTTAAAATATAGTGGCTATCTTTATTCTGAAGTCTTTAGTGGTACAGCAAAAATATGAACAAAACAAAAACCAAAGACATTTACCAAATAATCTATTCCAATGTCCCAAAAGAAAGGAAACAATGGTTTTAACTGAAAGAACCTAGGACTGTGCTTTTTTCCCCCCTTTTCATTTATTTTTTAAACAACATCCATTAGTTAACGTATCTTCTTCATTTTGGGTTTTTGTTTAGAAAGAAAGTAAATACAATGGAAAGGCTACCGAGAGTTCCGATTAGAAAACTACATGCATAAAGAATGCTCTACAAATATTGAAAAAACGTAAAACTTCTAGAAACAAAGTCCTTCTGCAAGTAAAAATAAAGTGATTATTGTTAAGGGAAAAAAAAAGAAAAAAAAGGAACAACATGGTGGGGTAGAGGAAAATCTAAAACATATACACATCTACCTGGATTATTAAAAACACAAAATTCTAATGCAAATGCTTTTTAAAACTGAACTATGAGGATAACCAAGTGGGTGGAGAAAAAAAAAAATCCAGGATGACTGCACAGATGACAGCAAAGTGTACTCATCCTTCACCTGCAGCCCCATAAACATCGGGAGCGTAGAGGGCACCAGTGGATCTGGAGTGGTGTCTGGAAGCTGCAAGTACAGGATCATATAAACCCTATCTATTACCATGGAGTCAGAGTACTGCAATAATTGCTTAGATGAACAAAAGAAATATTTATCAAAGAGATTCAGCTTTAGTGCAAGAAACTGAACACTACAAAGAAGAAAAAGCTTCAGGAAAGCTCTTCAATTCAGAACAAACAGGCTTGCGTATACTGGGCATTTCATACTTAATATTTTTTCTTTCTAATTTAAAAGATTAAGAGTTGATTAAAAGCAAGTATAAGTTCAAAGAAGAAAAAATAGGCAGATGTGCACACACGGAGAAGCCTCAGAAGTATCTAAAAAGTTACACCGATACTGTTTTTCCACTGCAGAGTTAACTGAACCCTCCACGCTTAAGTCAGAGAGCCAGAGCTCATGTATCAACCAATTATCTGCAAAAAGTGATTGTTGCAATTTGCAATAACTTGCTCTTCCTATGTGCAGGCAAATCAACCTCAGCTAAAAGTCACCACTTTGTAGGTGAAAATTTACATTATTATATTTTAATTAAAAGTTTAAAATAATGTAATGCAAAATTTCACAGTTTTAATTTTTTTTTTGTTTAAAGAAGTAAAATGTGAAATTGAGACACGTATGCCACATGTTACCATAGCTCATTAAAATTCTTTAAGGTAATGGAAACTGGGAACCAAACATCCTTAAGGACTTTGGAATAAAAAGTATCCTCCTCTTCCTTCTGGCACTTGTATAAAATTGGCCTTCTAGAGATCCTAAAAAAAGTTCACTCATATAGCTACCATCTTCTTTCTTTAACCAATCCATTTTAAATTCAGTGTGTTTTTAGACAAGTCATCTTCTTTCTCCACTTCACTTAAAGTACAGTTCCACAGGTATATAAACGAAATTTGCTTTGCCACTTTTAACTGAATTCAGATATCCATCCACAACAACATCAATCCCAGATACAATTTTACAATTTAGTATTTAACCATAAACACAAATATTTATCTTCTGGACACACAATTCCTGGTTTCTATTCTTACTACTTTAAGAATCATCCTGTACTCTGTTTCACATATGCAATTTAAGACTGATTTGAATCAGGTAACCACAGGACGGACAGAATCACACTTGAGCACCTCTTAACCTGAGTGAACTCCAAAGCGATCTTGAGCCCTCTAAAGATCCTGGAAATAACATTTGTGTTTTTTCACTTGAAGCACTCTACACTTCTTACATAAGGTTTAGCAAAATATTTTTTGTCAAACTACGCATGCATGAAGTTGTTTAGCTATGAAATTTTATTTTGCAGATAATACTTTACGGAATACTTGGTTCTTCAGAAAGTATGTCCCAGCACGGAAAAGAAGACAGGATAGAGTGCGCCAAAAAATACAAGCAGAAAGACTGAAAGGGCTTTGAATACAAGTAATAATAGATAAATCTGTAATAATTTTCCATCAACAAGCCCTCAAAATTAAAGGAACAATTAAGAAGTTAAACATCAGGCATACAATTTAAGATGACCCTGTCTCCATAAATATTTCAAATATGCAAGAAAAATTTCTGAGGCAGTGACAGGAAGCAGTATATTGGATCAAAAGGATTTCACTTCAAGCTTTTTCAAGAATATTCTTTCAACCCCTCAAGCAGCAGAGACCGTCGAAGTATTTACTTTTGTTTTTGTTTCATTTTTTAAAAGACAAATCAAAATATGGATTATTTAAAAAACTAAAACAACTCAAATTAATATACTTCTTGACTAAAATACAGAAGTTATCCTCGTCTGATATTTAACACTTACTGCAGGTAACAAAGATAGACTTCCATATAAATTACAAATCACTTGCTTCTCAGAGTGGCTGTATCTCCTACTTTGTAGTCTTACACTGAGATGTGAGATTACAGAAACATTCATGCGAATGTATATAGGGTTGCGCAACTATGTGACATTTGGGTCATTTTGTGCCCAAAAGGGCACAGTATTTGTGCGCATACACACACATAAAAAAATCTCTACTGAGAACTAGACATGGTATAAATGACATTTTCCCCTGAGCCATGTAAAACTGTCTAGTTACACATATAGAGATGAATTTGCCTAATCATTCCATCTTTTTTTTCCTATCCCTGAAAAATATATTAGTGTCTTTAATGGAAGTTAATTACATCCCGTAAGACAAAATTGGTACAACAAAACACTGAATGACATTGAAGTCAATCAAATTAGAACTGATAGAACAAGAAATCCTTATTTATTTCAGGTACAGCTATTTTTATTAACTCCGGATTCCCATACATGCTACATTGCATTCTCTGTGCTATCAGACACTACAGCCTACTGGATTTGTATAGGTTTTTGTTCCAATTTGTGAACACAAGGAAAAAACTTCATCAGTAAAAATAAAACCTCAAGTAGCATCTGCCCTCACGACCCAACAATTATCATTATTACAGCATTAGTGCAATACAGATTTCTTAAAATAATGAGCACATGACTGAAAATTAAATGTAAATCAGATCTTGCATGCATGCAATTGAATTCAAGCTATAGGATGGCAAAAGAAGCACTAAAGGATCTGGAAAATACCGTTAAAAAAGACACATGTATAGTACAACACAATCTGCCAGCTGTGTTTTAGTAAAAGATACAAGTTTATTAGAGCCTGTATAATGTCTACTTTTAATTCAATTTCCCAATTAAAAAACATCTGTGTAAATCAGCAAAAGTCATTGAAACAGCTTTCATTCAATTAATCTGTGCTTTCCCAAAAAAAACCCATAGCTGACAGGAAACATACTGCCTTAATAGACCACAACAGACTTCCAGTGCTAATTAGCAGTACAGTAGACTGCCTCAACTTAAAACAGAAATCAGAGATTTACTATTTTCAGAATACACTAATTTTATTAAATTACAGTGCCCTTAATTGTAAACTACACTTAAACATGAAGAAACAGAGAAGAGGGATGCACACTGAAGACTACCTCAGAAAAGATCTCTCCAGAAAAGATCAGGTTTAGCCGTAGTCTTACGGATACAGTTTTGTACTACAAAAGCAATCAAAACACCCAACATCTAAGATACTTTTATCAAAATGTGCTACCAACTTTGTAGCAACCTTTAAAAGGATACACGGACATGAGAAGTCTCCCTAAACCCTTAGCCTATAGCATGTTAAAGTAATTATAAGCTATTGTTCCCTGTGCGTCATTTACATTTCAGAAACGGATATCAGCTTAACAATTTTGCAAAATCTTGTGCCTGGCCAATAAACTGAAACACTAAGTGAAAAGGAAACTTCTGCTTACAGTACCTTAAGGAATGAGGACCGAAAATGGCTATATGGATGTGAACTTTAAAAAGTTTTCAAATCCTCTTTTATTGTCTAATCTAATGGAAGCTCTTACTACAGTTACTTATCACTGTTTTTTTTACACAAGATTAAAAGTAAACTTCCGAACCATGCTCTGATTCACCTCCTTGGATAAGAACCTCACTACTTTCCCCGTTTATTTCTAGAAAACATCAAGCAGCCTTAGATTACAGTTCTGCTTCAGCAGATTGGGCCCTTATCTGCATTGTCACATTCACTTGCTTTAAGATACTACATATATAAATAAGTATATTATATGACAGGTATACATAAAAAATATAAATAGTATAACGTTATCGTAAGTTGTTGTTATTTTTTATGCATAGCACAGTGATAGCAGCACAGCTAAGGAGACAAAACAAAGCCTGTTTTCTTCTTATACATCAGTAAAATGATTCACTGACTAGGGAATCATTTTTCACATCAACAGATCCCAGCTATTGAAACAGGGGAAGGTGGGGGGATGACAGTCAAACTATTTTCTCTGCACTAGCTGGCCCAATCAGTGAGAAAAGGATTATCTAACCGTACCAAGCGATGAATACGGTAATAGAAACAAACCAAAAAAAAAAAAAAAATCAATCAAACCCCCAAAACCCACCACCACCACAAAAACCACACACCCACACCCTCCACAAACCTACACACAAACACATTTTCAAAGGGCAGAACTGTCCTTTCAGAATCTACCCAGGCACTATGCACCGCTCATCTTTGCAGACTCTCGGTACGTAGTATAAGACTAATGCTAGCAAAGCATTTATTTTTTTCCAGTGTGCAACCCATTCACACATTGGTCAAGTCTCCAAAGTAAACAGTGAGTGAGACAAAGAAAGGGAAAATAACGGTGGCCTGCTACAAGCTAAATGAAGGCGGCATGGGTTCGTTAGGTGCACATAATGAAGGGCAAAGACAGCCATGCACAACAAGGGGCTCTGAGTACTTACCAAGGGGTGGAAAAGAGCGGACAGGGCTTGTGTCCCTGCTACTTTCACGGCTGGCCTCCCGACTGCACCCCTGACTCACACTAGGCCGAGGAATGCGGCTGCCTCGCGCTAGTATGATTCAGGGTACAGACAAACAGCAGCACAGAAGGGAGAAGACATAAGAACAGTTGCAGTTTTAATGTAATCCTGTTTTTCAGTAAGATCAAAGATGTATTTCTATGAAAAGACACTGACTTGATTATATTGTATTATAAGTAGTAACTGTTTTCAGACACTTTGTTGATTGTGCTGAATTATACTAACTGCAGCCAGTTCAGCAAAATTGTTTCTCAGCTAATAATGTGAATTTACCAACTCTTTACAGAAAGATCGAAAAACTACTGAAAAAGATGGAAAGGAAACAAACAATGAAAAAAACAGACACTGAGCAATTAATTCAGAAATTGTGCTCAAGGTCTAGTTAACTGAAACAACAGTAATGCTAACGGAAACATCCCAGCTTTCAAACAAGGAAAATATACAGTTAATACAGCTAAAGTAAAAATCAAAATACAAAACAAAGAACAGCAGCCACACCACTGAAATCAACTGATATTTTTCAATAAAGTGTAATCAGGTTATACCACAAGGTTTAGGAAGCACGACATTCATCTTTGTGTAACAGAAGTATACGCACATGCATGCACACATATGCAGAAGACACACAAAAGTAATAATTAAAGAAAATTATCTATTCAAAATAACATCACGCTTTCATTTAATGGATGTGGGTCATTTGGGGTTGGAGGTAAGAAGAGAAAAGAAGGAGAGAGAAGGAAGAAAACAAGGAAGAAAGGTTAAAAAGACCCCCAAAAAACTACTACTGCATTCTGCCAGGAAAAAGCAAACACTTCAGCTTAAGTTTAAAGCTGTCTCATATATCCAAGACTAGTATCAGAGTATAGGCAAATTTTAAACTTTTGTCTAGAGGCGTTCTAATTTTGCCACTCACCTGTAATTAAGGGCAAGCTGTAGGTATTCAACACTTAAGAGTAAGAAGTTCTATAAGGAAACAGTTATTTAGCAATTCTTACCTACTGACAACCTAGAAGGACTAGCTTCTCTACTGCATCCCTGACTTCGTGGGATTTTGCTTCGTTTTTGTGCAGCTGCAGGATTCACTAACACTCTCTGAACCCCTGTGTTCACAGTGGAAAGTGCAGTTGTTGTCAAAACTCTTCCAGGAGATCCAGATCTACTGCCAGCTGAAGGCAAAATGAATAAATATAAGTAACAGCACAGAATATTAACCACCAAGTTTAAAAAAAAAAAAAACACAGTTAAAATTAGTAGGAAAAATGGTGGCACATTGAAATGGTCTGGAAGAGCTTACAAGGTAAAAATGTGAAAATAGAACAATCCGGTAAAAGTTCTTAAAACATTATATACAAGGTACACCGAATTATTAATGCAAGCTCAGAAGCACCTTGTATGACGTTTAGTACTACATATGCTCAAGAAACCATAAATAATATTTCTAGTATTCATAAACAGTTGTAATACTCCTAATATGAAGATTGGCATGTTCATTTTCTAAGCTACAAGCTACATGGCCTTGCTAGACTCATTAAAAAAAAGAAAAAACACAAACAAATTGCTAGGAGCCAACTGTCCTTCTTTAAACCAGTGATTTTATAATCATCCAAGTTCCTTCAGAGCAACCAATACCATAAAATAATTTACTATCTTTTTCCTAACATTTAAACTCTTCTCTTGAGCTTTTCAAAGCGTTCAAGCACTACTCTCTCCAAAAGTTGAATCTAAACGTCTCTAAAGACAACGGAAACATTCACATTCACTTATGTGGAAGTTATTCCACAGATTCAAAGGAAACTTGTTTTAAATAAACAAGCTAAAAAAAATTGATCAATACATTAGTAAGAAGGTAACATGCTTAAGTGTAATCAAAACTGTACATTTTAAAGTACAGTAACTGTTCATTTTGGTACACGGTACCCGCTACCAGGAACTAGTCAGTGATCCCTAAGTTATCTCCACCCTTTGATAGTCCAGTTATGAAGAAAGTAACTTTAAACCCTAACAAACAATCCATTCTTCTCTGATCAATTATACCATCAGTTCATATAAATACATTCATTATTGTTTCCAGCTTCAGAATTTAAAGGAAGTCTGACCAATTATAAAGCAAAACATTATTTTTAATTAAAAGTTAACTACATGACAGATATGAAACTTTTAATTATCCTTTAAACAATCAGGTAACTGTATGACCATAGCTATGCTATCAGACCTATAAGCTTATCATGCAACATCTCAGGTGACTTTCATGGAACACTTATGTAAGGACTATTGGCAGCAACTAAAAAGCAAACACACCACTACAAAAAAAGCCACAGGCATGTTTAAAGAAGATATAAGCTGATTAAAGCTTGACAATATGGTGGAAAGAAAAAAAAAAAACACATAAATCCAAAACCAAATAAAACATGTACTAGGTGGACGGGAGAGACTAAAACCATGCATATACTTTCTGATTCATTGTTTGAATTCAAACTTGAAATGATTATTTAGTAAAATGCTATTTTCTAAACTATGGACCTATTCAGCAGAAATGCTACGTGCAATATTATACAGGCTAGAAACAACAATTGAGAAAACTAGCGGGGAAAATATTCTGCAAAAATTAAGAGTTTGGCAATTTCTTCCTATTAGGGCATTTCAACTTAGACGTCTGTGATACTGCTATGCCTCCTTCTCCCCCTTCCACCCCACATTTTACATCTTTTTATAAAACAGTAAAATATTGGAAAACTATTCACTGTACCAGAGTCTGGTTCTCCTAAATAGCTTATCAAACCTGAAAATTTACTCTTCTCAAAATATACTGATGGAATGCATCCTCTCATTCTACTACTTTTTATCTTTCCATCTGGCTGACCTGCAAAGCGTGCCGCTATAGCCCAAATCCACCAAATGAAGCTTAACAGCCTGAAAATATTACCCTAAAAAACAATGGCATTGGCATACCATCATCAATACTGTCAGCCGTAGCACAGCTAAAGAACTGAAGCCAACGCTGAAAGAAAAGGGAGTTACTAAAAAGGTATTCCAGCTGCTAAACGTGCCACACCTCCACTGCCTTCTAAATAATGAATACATCAGCGCAGGATATGGAAAAGCGTGCTAGAATTTCTGCTGAATAGGACCCTTAAATGAGGTATGTAAACAGGTGATCAAACAATGACGTATACACAAATTCTGTAGACTCTTACCACCAATGGGGTTAGCAGACTGTGATCCTGAACAAGTGTAAAGGCAGGATTAGGGTAGGGGTTTATAATCCATGAAGAGGGAGGGAGCAGAGCAGATTAAAAATGGATGGCAAATGGAAATAAGAAAGCTTTAGTCATTTCACACAGGAAAAAAAGCCGCAAGGGAGTTATGCTAAAGCAGTGCTTTTAAGTAGCTTCCATAGTTGAAGTACTAAGCTCAGATGCTATGTACAAAGCAGATGAAGCAAAGCTGCACAAGCAAATTACAATTCTTCAGCTTTCTAATTAACAACTGGATAATACTGAAGAATTAAATTTCAACTAAACATGAAATTCTTAGCCTTCAAAATTACTTTAAAAGAGAATTAGATTGTCAAAAAAAAGTTTAAAAGTTCAGTAGCTGAACAAAAATTACACGCAAGGCCAAAACATAATTTTTGTTTGAGACAGACAGTAAAGGAACTGAGCTGCAGGTGGGGTGAATGACAAAAAGAACTTTCACAATGGCACATTTGAAAAGACTTGCATATAATTTTTTTTTTCTCTTTCATAATTCATCCGAAGTTTGAAAATAAGAATTTGTTTCCATTCAGAAATTTTATTATTTTTCTTTGAATTGAGACTATTACATAATTGTAGCACATCTTGCTGAATTACCTGACAACCAAACAGAAAGGAAAAGAAAAAACAAATTTGTCCATTCATAAGAATAAAATAATGTAGGATGTAGATTGTATATGCATTTCTTATATGTTACAATTTGAATATAGCAGTAGAAAAGGGCTTCTGAAGTCCTAAACATAAATATTTTTGTAAAAGTATTCAAATTTGCAAGTCTTTCATATAATGGTCTTTAAACAGAAGCACAATTTTAACCCTAAATTTACAAAAGCATCTGCAGTACAGTGGTTTTTAAGAAATACAAGCTTAAATTCTAATATAAAACCTACTGTTAGTGGGGGAACTAAAATAATCCCCCGTATGAAAACACTGAGCATCTTGCTGCAAAACAAGGCCGTAAAACTTTTCATTTACATAAAAAAGCATCACCCAAATAGCAGGCGTACAGTGCATGACAATTCCCCTTCACCTGTCCATTTGTATTTGCCCTGTTTATCTTCCTTAAAACATCTCAGAATTCTTAGTCTCCCCCACTGAAAGGTTATAATGAGTTATCTCAAGGCATCAGGTCTGTTCAGAAGTAGTGGTAAAAGGCTAAAAAGTTCATGTATTTAATTTTCACATATCATATGTAAGGGTATTCCAGTTACTTCAACAGCAGTTCAACTCATCTCTTTAGACATTACTACTGTGAAAAATGAATTCTCTTAGAAAAAACTGCCATTATTTGCAAAAATGCAACTGAAAAAGTTTCTGCTTTTATTTCTCTGAATATGCAGAATCAGTTATATTAATGAGATATGACAATGACAGCCACAGAAGTTTTAGATTACTACTTAAATTTAACATCCTCAAACAGTTGATTAACCACCCTAACTTGTTAAGATTTTATCATATTCCTCAAGGTATTAGGCTATTTTCAAAAAGCTTATTTCGGAACTTTCCTAGTACTATTTAAGAGTATTACAAATATTGCCCACTGCCTTTCCTAGAGTGAAAAAGTGATTTGATGGGACTAATTTTTTTCTTCTCTTAAATTATTAATCCAATTTTTTTTGCTTAAAGAATATTAAAAACTATATAGTTTTTTTTTAATAGCAATACAAAACTTTTGCACAACCTTTGTTATAGGCTTTCTTTGCAAGCACTCATCCCATAAAGAATTGTGAGACTACTGCACTACCTAGGAAAAATTTATTACGAGAACTTTTATTACTAACTTTTTTTTAAAAGTATCTGAACCTTTCTGTTCAGATTTTTGAAAGCTTTATTTCATAAAACCTGCAAGTATTGAATCAAGTTTTATCCAGCTATATTTGATGGAAAATGAGATCTGTCCTGAAAGCAATGTTAAGTACTCTAACACAGAAAGTCCAAAACAAACTCTTCTCAAATTATTGAAGTTAATTGCCTTTGGTGCTTCTTTGACCTCTAAAGTCATTCTAGTTATGATAATACAGTCACTGATAAGAAGATAAAGGTTTCTGCCATTAAATGCAGAACTAAGTGTTATTTAAAAAAAGAGGATAAGGTTTGGCATAGGGCAATAATCACACTAGAAAATTCAAAATCTGTATAATTCACTGACCTCGAAACATTACAGCTGCCACACTACAAGAGTGGTCAATTCTTCTTAATGTCATTGTTAATTTTTCTTTATTTAATTTCATTAATTTCATTGTATTTCATTGAATTCAGTCATTTAATGCACTTCTCTTCTGAAAATTATAGGTTAAGTAAATTATCTTAATTCCAAAAGTGATCTAGTTTTCTTTTACTGATACAGGAGTGAAAGTTCCTATCTGTACCAAAAAAGTGAATCTTCAAATGCAAAACTCAAGTCTCATGCTGATACAGACCACCTATTTAATATAGTGCATGTGTGTGTGTGTGTATATATATATACATTCACATACACACATACATATACACATCTGTACATCTTTATCCATTCTGAAATTATGTGCTAATGCCTAGAACACCGGTGTGTTTCCCGAGGGCTCCAAAATCATTTTCTGCAGAATTTAATTTTAGCAGATGATGTCCTCCGTGCCTCTGAGAGTAGCTGTTGCTTGTTTACCACAGGTGGCAGAAAAAAGACCCCTGTTTATTCACCTCAAGCTGCTTTGGTAGCCCAGCATTTTACTCTGTTTCCCTTTTGATATAATATACCAATATCCCAGGTCCTGTTGACAGAAGCCTACATACTGGCCAGATAGAAAACTGCAGTAGGTGAAGCTCATTCTGCCAGCTCAGCTTGGAAGACAGTAACAGGCAGCTGGGACAGAGACGAGAACAGTAACATCTGAGAACACTACAGGAATGTTAGTCAGAGGTCTGTTGGAGACCCCAGAAACATGAACAAATTGCCATAGGTAAGCCAATACATCAGTAACATCACCACTTACCCACAGCAAGTGTTACGCAATTGTGTCTTTTTAATTAATGACCAAGGACTATGTCAACCGTTTTGCATTTGTTGTGGTTTAGAGAATACAGATAGAAAATTACTGTGGATCAGCTGTCATATGGTAATTTGCTTGTTTTGACCCTTTGACCCTTATAAGCTAAGTAAGGGATTATAAAGGTTCAGTTCAATATTTTCACTTCAGAGAAGAGTTAAATAAAGGTAATGGCTATAATATAAAAAGGAGTAAACAGTCTAGAGTTAAGAGTACTGCCTAGCTTAAAATGAAAACAGGTACTTCTGCCTAAAAAAATAAGACTTTTTGAAAAAAGAAATATTAGGTTGTTACAGGTAATCTTGAAGACACCATCCAGCCTACCCACTTTTCCTTATTATTTGGCCATGTATTATATTTAACTGATACAGAAGTTTATTGGTGGGATGGGCTTTTCTGGGAGGAGAGGAAGGGGGTGTCAGCAAAAGACAGGCAGAAATCGGGGGGGAAAAAGAATGTTGAGACCTTATAATTGAAGACAGAATTTAGGGACAGATTTCATTTCTTATTACGCTGTTAAATTTATTTGGCAAGCTAAGACTGAACCTAGTATTTTACCCAGAGAAAAACAACATGAATTAAAAAAGCATGCAAATACCACTGACCCAAAACACTGAAAAAAATACCTTCATTTTGGTCTGGCGATGATGAACCTAAGGCACAGAACAACAACTCAGTATGTAGCTTCTTTTTTTAAAATTAACTTTGACTGTAGCCATTGGTCAATGAGTATATGCTTAAACATTTGGCCTCTTTATTGGGTATAACTGACAAACAGAAAATACATACGCTGAGATTGAGAGACCACTTTGGTTTTACTTCGTCCTCTGGAATCTGTTTTAGAATTTCCGATACCAACAGATGGTGTTGAAAGCTTTGTTCGTACACGTCCTATAAAATAAAAGCGATATCAAAACAATTTGTCCACAGTAATGTGGAAAGCAAAACATCAGAAGCATTTACTAATGTTTTATTAACCGTCTGTAGATAAAAGTGAAGCATTACATAATCAGTAAAAATTCACTTGGGATAATTAGTAGAAGTTTTAAAACCTTCAAGGATTTAACACTTGAAGGATCAAAATATTTCTCCTCTGATTCTACATGCTTCAGTAAAGAATTTGCACATTACCATTTAAACACCCCAAACTAGCAAGTTGCTTCCTACATGAATAGGTTGATTTTATTACAAAAGATAATGTTATTAAATAGAAATAATAGAAAATGGGTACGACTAATGTAACAGGTACAGTCATCTCAATTATTCGTGCTTATAATTCTACTTTTGCTATCCTAAAACGACAAAGCTAACCTTGATTATCTTTTGAATAGGGTTCTAAGAATTCTTCCTAACAGCATTCTTTTTTTTTTGAAATCTAAATACTAACTTTCCTATTACCGACAATTCTACTGCCTTCCTGACCGCGGATGTAATAATGTAAAAGTCTATGGGATTTCCCAAGACATTTATAGCACTTTGCAGAGATCACCTAAGCACAACTCGGTGTCAGTATGAAATAAAGTCCTACTCTCTTCAACAGATGAGAGGACTGAGGAACAGAGAGATTAAGAGTTATCTACAACAGACAACAGTAGAATTCACTTCTCCAGAACGTCAGGCCATCTTGTACTTGGGTTAAACCTTTGTGCATTTTTGGCCATGTTCCTCACAATAGTCAGAGAGTATGACGAAATTACTAGAGAAAGGAAGACCCCAGTTGGATGAATGACAAGTAACTGAAAGATCAGTCCTGAAAGCAAAGTTCGGTACTACATTTCCTAAGCCAACCTCCCAAACTACAGAAAAACAAAACAAAAACAAATCAAGCAGTTTAATCATAATTTTAAAAGTTGCAATAATAAAACTCCCAAAGCTCATACAGCATGGATCTAGTTCAGCAAATAATTCAAATTTTAAAACAGCAGAATTGGAATGTTTTCCAGATGTGTACAGTCAATATTTGACCCAGAAGAACTAGACACACAGACTTTATTTATATAGTTCTAGTCTCTTCAGGCTTTCCACAGCAGAATTTGGAGATCAACCAAGTTAATAGTATTCATCCAAGTAGAGGGAATAGCCATAGAAGAGAGTCTATTAAGAAGAGAGTCAGAAACAAGGAGGTTATTCACCAAGTTATTAGAAAACAGTGTGCTAGCAATACTAGTTTAAGGTAACTGGTCCAAACTCTACTAGTTATCCCCGTGCAATGGCAATGTTTTCCCACTGAACGCTGTGAGACTGCAAGGCACGTAACTGTGTTTAGAATCTGGCCCAAAAATTGTAAGAATACAGAGTGCCACTATTTGGATACTGTTTTAAATTATCACTTGGAACCTGGTTCAATTTTAATTAAAGTAAAAAAAAAAAGTTTGTATTTGTGAAGCAAATGAATTGTTAACTCGCTTAGAGTTTACATTTATTCTCTAAATGACAGGTTTAAATATTTTAATAGCATATTGAAAACAAATTCCCAAGTCTCAAAGAGATGAATAGCAGCACCTGCTTCCCAGAGCATGAGCACATTTGATGAAATTTTCAGTGACAAGAGCCACAAAAAAAAGCAAAACTATAAAGCTCCTATATTTTCCACATGAAAAATGTTAAGCAATGACACTTCTACTGCAGATGAGAGCTTGAGAATTAAAATTATAAAGCAAAAGAATTTTAAAAATGCTACATGACAACCGAGTATTAGATGCATAAGCCATATGGAGTTATGAACTTCCACAAAGCCCCAGAAAGACCCAAGTCTACTTCTAAAACTTAGTTTGTATCAATGAAAACATGAAGCTGAAAATATCAGCTATTCTAACAGAGCATTTTCTTACCATCTTCAGAAGCTGTTCCTAAACAGAAAAAATAATAAAATACATGATATTCCAAACAATACTATTTCTCTTCAATTTCTTTTTTGAGATTAATAATCTTATGCGTCTCAACAGATTTTATTGAGTTAGGAAGAGGTCTAAAGTGCTTGTATTGCAACTCTGTCTTTGAAGTGGAATATCAAGAAATGGCAATACTACATTGATAGTGATTTACAGCAATACAATATATAGCACTGCCTTCTAAACTTGTTATAAAAACACTGACAATCAATAGGAAAAAAATTGTATGAGACCAAGTCAACTAAATGACATGTCCAGATCAAATAGTTTAGTGCAACTTCTTCGGAAAATATAGAACATACTATTATAAATTACCCCTGAGAAAAACAAAACAGAGGGACAGTGTTTCACAAACTGGACACAGATAATTTGATAGAAGCTGGGAGAAAGGAGGATTTTTCTGAACTAAGTCC
The DNA here is from genome assembly GCF_040807025.1 of Struthio camelus. NCBI lineage: Eukaryota > Metazoa > Chordata > Aves > Struthioniformes > Struthionidae > Struthio > Struthio camelus. The sequence continues at coordinate 52,857,518 of NC_090943.1, forward strand.
ATGATGACTCTGAACATCTACACACGAGATCCAGTTTTGTTCAGAGAAGCTGAGCTTGCTGAAACCAGATCACACTTGAACAAGTATGCCAAGCTTTAAAAGGCTTGACTTATGATAAAAATATAAGTCAAATAAATCAAATTGCTGACATCAATACAAAAGAAATGATGTCTACATAGTACTCCTCCTCTCTTGAGATTCCTTTGAAACACAAATCTGTTTATGGAATAAAATATTTTCAGATTATTATACAAGATGTTGAATGCCTCAAAAAGCAAATGGTAACTCCATTTTTGTTTTCAGTCTAATACCGTTCCTGTCTTGTAAGAGAACTGTAAGGATTAAAATGCCTGTTAGTGTCTTCCACTAGCTCAAATTTAATCTTCTCAGCAAATTTGGGTATGACTTCTTCCATACTGTCATATCTTCAAGATGCTATTGTTACCAGCCCCCTCTAAAACTTAACTCAGTGCAAATCTCAGTATTTCTACCAGAAAGCACTTCACAGTCTGTAGAAATGCCTCAGCTTACCACATTAAAATTGCCAGTTTGCATATAACCGCGCGGCCCCTGTTCCCCCGAAACCAACAAAAGAATACGAGCAGATCCTTCCCTGCGTGGACCCTGGCAGGCAGTTAGTTCTATGCTATAGCTAAGTCAGTCTAACAGGAGGCTGGTGGTTCTGCTTCTTCTTCCCCCACCCTTGTGCCAGTATCTGATTCGGACAGCTAAAGGCTCACTGACAATCAGTGCAGTAAGCTAAATAACAGAATGCTATTAATTTTTGTTTTTACAGAAATAGTCTTCTGGAGTTTGTTTCCCTAAAATGATTAACAACGGAGCGTTACAACGCACTCATGGAAGAAGCGGTGAAAACGCATGGCCAAGATTGGTGAGGGAAGGAGAAACAGGCAATTCCTCCTGGTGGCAATAAGATCAGATCAGCCATATCATAAACGTATAGCCTGGAAGTCAAGATGTGCTCATTCATCCTTACAGATATCCTGTAGAAAAAGACTGTTTCAGTCACTCGTGTATCACTTGCTCCACTATTTTCAGACACGCGTGCCTCCACTAGTTTTGACTCTTGGCCTGAACAAAAGGAATAAACTATATATTTGGCTGTAAGAAACTTTAATCCTTGTGACAATATGCAAAAGCTCAGGGTGAGAGTTTAGTACAGCTAGTTAGAAATAAACCCTACTATATGCAACACAGAAATTTGATATGGAAGTAAGTGAGAAAGACACTGTAATACTGTACAAAAATCTCATTTTATGAAAGCAGGGTTACCCCCTGCAATATTTGCTCAATCTCTGCTCAAATTCTTCCCAAAAGTAGCTCGGGATTCAGGGTTTTAGGAGAACTTCCTTCCTAGTGTTTCCACTTATGTGCGTATTTAGTATAATTATTTTCTCATCAGATGCAATAATCCATGAAAGAAAAAATATCATTTGCTTTGCTTCCAGTAAACTACTGATCCTTCTAAACACCCTAGGAAATTGTTAAAATACGTGCAACAAGAATTATTAAATGAGTAGCAAGCATAACCACCTTTTAAAGTGTTTCCCAGCAATAATTAGAATTATCAGACACCAAGCTGGGACTCAGCTGATTTCTGATATAGGAAGCATTACTTACACATACCTGAAACAGACTACCAAGTGCCAAGAGACTGATTCTCAGCTGTTTGGCAATTACAATGAAAAACATATGCCTACTCCCTAAGGGCGTTTAATACAATGACTCGAGGGGAAAAAAGTGCTATAACATAACTGGACTACTTGGTAAGTTATTTGAACAGGTAGATCTTCTAAGTGAGCTATTCATGGAATTACATTCGATTACAGAATTTATAGGCAGTTAAAATTAGGTAGCCAGACTCTAGATTTTGGTAAGAGTACTTTTTAAAGAGATAATTTTAGTTTCATTTTAAAAATTCTTATCAATTTGTCAAGAATCATCTTCTCTCCCACTGACATTATGGAAAAAAAAATCAAAAATTTGTTTTGATAGGCAAAACTAAAACATGATGGAACTACAGCTAGCTATCAAAGGGCAGAATCATTCTGTAATTTAGTAGGTTTTTTTAAATGGAAATAACATCCAATTTCCAGACCAATCATCCAAAGCATTTTGACAAATACAGCAATAGAACAACACATACATTATAGTATCAAGATCATACAAGGATTAATGAAAACAGTATAGAATTTGTTAATCAACAGACAAATGTATTAAACATCAAGTATTTTACATAAAAGACATTAACAATATTTATTAGGATTAGAAGGCAGACGAAACAATTTCTTACCATCCATCCTGTCAGAAGTATCCTCTTTGTTGAAAAAGCAGGCAAAGAAACATGGAAAACTTAGTGTGTTAGAATAAAGGTGTTCACAGCAAAGTCATAAAACATTAATTAAGGAAAATACATTAATATTAAATACTGCAGACATGTGTTTAATTCATGTATGTATAAGCTAACTTAAATAAACTTGTTTCCTCCCAGTCCAAGGTACATAATTACAGAATGGGGTACAACTCCCTGCATAGGGACGTAGCATTTCTCCACATTACCTAGACTTGAGCAAACTCTTAAAGTAAATAAGCGTATTAACTACTTTGCATTTGCTGTTCACCAGTTACCGAATCATCAATACATGTTTATATCACTGCTGTACCACAATATTGCTATTTCTTATGAAATTGGGTACTCAACACAAAGTCTCATATGGACTAACAGACAGGAAGGAGAAAGACAGCACCAGACAGACAGAGGTAAAATGGGAGAAAGTTTCACTACAGCTTAGAAGTATTAAAGATTCACCAGTTCAGCTAGAAGGCAGCGTGTACACATGCTGATAATAACAACCATAAGTAAAACTGAGTACCTCTGCAATATTTAGTGTGATGCATATACAGTCACAGCTCAAGTCTCCTCAAAAAGGACATTAATTATTAAGGATCCCAAAGCTAGTCAACATTTAGAATAACTGAAACAGAGAATGTCCTCGTGATTCTAGAACAGTCTTAAAAACAAAAATACATACGGATACATACAATTGCAGCACAGACAAGAGTTCTTCTATTAATAAGAACAAGGAAAGTGACAGGTGGAGGCAATTATAGTTTACTGCACTCCTGAACTTAGGGTCCTCTGAGACTCTAAATTTTGCAGCTGCTTAAGCTAAAGATGGATGGTTCTCTAAGTAAATGTGAAAACACATAAAAGCTCCAGAGGAGACAACGTTACTTATTTTGGCATTGATCGTAGCAGCTGGAAAGATGTGGAAAGCATTATGCAACAATAAACAAGAACATTTTCCAGGCCTTTCTAGTATGACAGTCAGCATCACCTTGACAATTCCATCATTTGTCATATTTGAGTTTATACTAAACAATTCCCTTAAAACAAAAAGAGAGGAAAAGTTTACAGATTACTGTATTTACTGAAATGCAGTTACCTTCTCAAAACAAAGAGAAAATAATATTTCAAGGTGGATTCCACCAAGGTGGTTAATCCATAGCCAGAGAACACACCACATTTACTCTCTTTACATGTTTAGGAGGGGACAAGTACGTTTCACTTAAATTACCTTACCACTACCAGAAAACTGTTAGGAAAACAAACCCAGATCAAACAAGCACTGTTCTTTTGGCATGACTCTAAATAAGCCCTGGTCTTCTTGACTATCACTTCCCTTAAATTACCTATGATAGGATTTAATTTATTGACTCTACATTGCTAGCACCACATTATTCTGCTATTTCAATTCAACACCATATTCTTCTCCGCATACTTGTTAACAAGGCAACACTTTCCAGCTACTCAAATCCCGCAAAAGCCTAGACTTACTGCCTATGCATTTCCCCCTCTTCCTCTATAAGCGACAGAATAAGCTCTTTCTTTATTTCTGTTATTTTCCTGCACAAAACCACCACCACTTACTTCCTTGGACACCTTTGTGCTCTTCTCAACCCCTGCTTACAAAATGCACTGCACAGTCCTTAAGATGTTCCAAAAGCAAACCACTACTCCAATCGAGAATTAAATTTCTGTTAATCTTAACAAAAGATCAAACCAGTCCCTTCCTTTCATCAGCATGAAGATACATTACCAGAAAGAGCTACTTCGTTCTTCATTTTTCTTATTTGACCTCTGGCTTGCTGCTTCTTCTACCACCATGCTCTGAGTCCCTTTCACATGGCTTTCTCATGAGAGAAACTGAACCCCAGCTCTGTCTAAGATTCCATACACACGCAGTTGCACACCAAAGCAGACTAGGCAACACTGTGATCTTGGAGAATAATCATCTCATCTATTTCAGGCATTCTGACATTCGGTTAGGAAGAACAGAGGCTCCTCCACAGTCAACCGATAGCCACGGGCATACCTCCTCCACCAAGCAAGAGGAGCAGCTAACTTTCCTACCGATCTCTGAATCGCCCTGTGGGCACTAGAGGGAGCCCACAACCCTAAGTTACAGATCGATTTTGCGAAGAGACTGCTCCTCGTAGTCGACATTGCCAGAGCTTATAAATTTAATTCTAAATTAAGTGGTGTTCAAACCATTTCAAGAAGTCAGTCATGACACAAGAGTATCAACTCATTTCAAATATTTTAAATGCTGAAATTTGAATTAAAAAATACAATCAAAACCCTTGAAAAACATAGCTTAAGCATATCCTAACATCTCCCCAAACACAAGGTAAATCCAAAGACCCATAATGCATTTCTCTGACTCTCCTGTGATTGTGTTTGGCAACACTGGCATTAGGACTTGTCTCCTCAGTGATCTAGCTGGCACACAGGCTGACAGGGGGGAAAAAAAAAACAAACAAAAAAAACTAGCTGTACTATGAATGCTGCACCTCACTTCTTGCATATATACCTCTGTATTATGGATAATCTGAAAAGAACAGACACATGCCTTATATTCTTATCCTCCTTACACGCTGGTTCAATTTAGCCTGAGCGCAAGTTCTAGCATCTAACACCACCACTGTCAGAAATACACTTTTCCATAGACTTATTCGTAGCCCTTTCTATGTCTAATAAGTATTCCTGCCTGGGTGAGGACTGGTACCTAGATACAAACAAACATATGCATAGTTGCATCAGCACGCTTAGGAAGAAACCTCTCAAACCACTGTTGCACGTTAGTATATGAAACGCTTCCATATTACATGGAACAGCCACCACTCACTACAAGGGAATCTTGCTAGCTATGTTACAACAGTGCCAAAGAGCTGGGTAAAATGGGAAATAAGAGTTCTAACACTGACTTCCTTCCTGCTCCTAAAACAAAAAAGGAGTCATGATCACCACCCTCTGTTAAGTGAAGGTATCGCTCCTTCACATACTTTAAATATTTCCAGATAAATACATTTAAAAAATGTAGTATGGATACATTATTTAAATTGGCATTCTTCCAAAAGAAGGAAGAACTAAATCACCTAGCAAAGATAACTTACTTTAGAACACTTGGTCTTTCGCATTACCCCAACAATACTAAAAATGACAATGAAAGCTTTTCAAATGCAGAAGTACTTTCTCATAATTTCTTTGACTAAAAATGACAAAAAATATTTCACAGTACCATAAAGATATATCCCCTACCTAGCGAAGCATATGATCCTGGAGGGAGACCAGCCGCGGACAAGCGCCCAGCTCCAGCTGTCTGTCCAGCAGCATGACGGGCCTTTGCACCTGCAGCAGCATTAACATCAATGTCACTGCGAGACCTTTGCAGAGTTCCTGGGCTTGGAACACTCTTGCTGCTGCTTCCTGAAACTAAAAAAAGAAAAAAAGTTACAGTAATTATTATGGTAATGAATAGACAGAAATATATCTACAAGGTTAAAGTTTTCTATTGCTGCAGTATACTTGCAAAAAAATACAGAAAACAACATTAGACAGTATAAGTCAAGTTAATACTAAACACAATACTATTAAAAGGTTAAAAGCAAGCACGCATGGCCAAATAGTACTGAAATTCTAGACCTGATGTTGCCTTGAAATTCAGGTAAAGAACTAAGTCCTCGATCTGTCCGGCCACTCTAATATTTTAAATCATGAGTCATTCAATTTTTTGTGAATTTTCACGTCTTGATCACTTCACACAACCATACTTATCAAACAGAGAACCAATTCAGTACTCTGCTGTATAGCATTCCCCATCATCTTCATTCAGCATGAAGTTTTACCATTGCTCTATACAAACTACTTGCTCCCACCGTAATACAAACGACATAATTGGGAACATTCATGTGGTTTGTTCATCACATTACTGAACGTTTCCTAAATTCACAGCAATTCAGTGTCCCTCGTGATACTAGAGCAAGTATATTTCCACACATCCGCTAAGAAACTAATGTCAGGGAGATGCAGCAACTAGGTAAGTTGAATGCCTACCCTGAATTACTGGAGGGCCTAATCTTCTGTATTTTTTCTGTATTAATCTATATTTTTATATTCATCTCTAGTTATTAGCTGAATAATAACTATTCAGCTCTGCTAATTTTAGCCATTGGTGCATGTCTTCAAAAACCGACTCCCTCGTAACAATTTAGCTACTCAGAAAACAAGCACTCATAATAACTGGCTACTTGTAAAAAAGGAGTCAATGATTTACTCACTAAGAGTTACAAAGAAATAATGGGAAAAAAAGAACAGATAGATTCAATTCTGAAAATCCAGACAAAATTAAATGGTTTGAATTACAAGTCTATTTTTTTCATAAGGAACAGCAGCTACACTAGAATAGTGTACAACACCAGAGGTACAACAACTCTTCATTTCCAATTGCCATGAGCCTAATAGTCCTGAACAGATCACAGAATAATACTTTGCTCTTTTTAGAATGACTGGTCAATGAGAATATTTCAAGAAACAGGATCAGTTAATAGTGGCGATACATAGGCAATAATGTCTTGTACCTGGTAACACATTACAATGTTGCAACAACCAAAAACACATAAAATCTAAAGCAAACAGGAGGCAATCTTAGTTCCAGGTGTAGTTGGTAGTGGCATATATCATTATTCAATTGTGTAACAGGGTAAACAACAAAGACTGTAAAATTGTAAACTGCATTTAAAATTTTTAACTAAAATAACATTAAAAACAATTATTGTGCACCATACAGCAATAAGCATACCTCTGCCTGCAAGGCTTGCTGGGCTGGCTGCAGACCATTTAGAAGATAGAGGACGGCTATAAATAAAATAAACAAATCCAATAAATAAGGGCTTTAATGAAATACATCTCTCATATTATCTGATACAAAAAGCAACACTACACAGTGGTCTGAGGAAAAGAAATATTCCTTTTTTTCCCCTTTCTACTGTGTCTGCATATTTCAGATAAATAGATTAAATATGGAATGATAAGGAAAACATCTCCATCTTATCACACCACCTTTCAAATTTTATGAAATTAAATGTTCATTACAAGGCATTAATCTCTTGCTAATTAACAGACATACTTTGCTAACACAAAGGGCAGGCATTCTAGATTTGGTCATAGAAACATTTAAGCTGGCCGTTACAAGGTTTTAACTGCGGGGATGATCTTCTAAATCAGCTGTCAAACAAAAATAGCAGAAGCTAAACTGAAAGATCTTGATTTATAATGAAAGGAATTACATGAAGAGGGTTGTCTGCAATAACAAGGAAAACATGCATATGACTCATAAGCTTCCTCCAGTCCTGTATCTCCAAATAATTCAATTGGAAAGTAAAAAGAAATAGGCTGGAACTTCAAAGTAGCTGGATGGAGCTTCCCTTGTTTGACTGTTAGAGGCTTCTGTAATTTATAAAAGGAGGGGGAAAAGCACGTCTTTCCTCTGTTAACTTTCCATTTCCCTATACTCTTACTGCCAAAGTGGATAGTTGCTGGAGTAAAATCTTTTGGTCTACTACAGTTTAACTGTAAACCCTTCCTTCTGCTTGGTCCAAAAGCTAGCGTGCAGTAAGAGGGTGCAGGGAAAAACAAAAAAAAGATGATGAAGGTAGGGAATCGAGGAGACAGTGAATGGCACGATATTTTATTCATTGATTCATCTGCAGCCATCTAAATATTTATCTGACTGGGAAGGTTTGTAGCAATTTCGTTGATGCTCAAATTATAACCTTGCAGTCTAGAGTCTCAGCTTTAGTAAAAATACTCCCTAATTTTAATATCAAAAAGCAGAGAGAAGAGACATGCATAATACTGTGTATGTCTCTGAGCTACTGGCTCAGTGATAATGTACATGTCAGCATTGTTATCTAACGCCTCACAGAAAATCAAGTGTTTAGCAGTTTACTATGAATGATACCTGCTTTTCTGACATCAATAACCACTATTTTGGAGGTATTACCATCAGTTGGAGGTATTACCATCAGTATACTCCAGCAGCGCTCTTGAGCACATTCTGACCTTACAAGCAGCACCAAAAAGAAGGCTCAGAAAACAGTTACAATTTGAGCATTTGCACAATCTACTGTGAATGACATTTCATTCAAGCAGCTTCACAGAGGTAAAGCTTGTTTTGCAGGCGCAAGTCACCACATTTCCCTTCTCCACTTAAAATACCATTGTTATTGCATGGAAGTTGCCAAAGTCACAGAAGTAAATTAGGTAATTGTTCCCTCAGAATAGCTTGATCACTAAATGAAGCCAATTTCTTTCCAGGTTTAAGGAGCAACTCAGAGCTTCCATAATGATATGAATAATGATCAAAAAGAAGCAAACTTCAAAAATTTCTTTGCTGTTTACTTAGAAAGGAAAAAAATAGAAGGGTTTTTTGTGTTTTTGTTTGTTTGTTTTTAAACTCAGAGGTCTAATAAAAGATGGACAGGGTTGAGATAGTAACACTTAAAATGGAACATTCTGCTGTTACAATCTCTCTTGTAACTCTGAAACTCTGTCACAAAAATCAGTTCTCCCTTTAGGCTCAGCTGATTTTGGCTGGACTGATGGTGATTATTTTTCTCAGTCTTACAACAAAATCACAGTACACCAAAACCATTTTGATCAACGGACCTGTAAGATTTGCAAGTTCAGAGCGTCAAAAAAGCACAGCAGATCAGATGTTAAAACAAAAAACAAGAAAACCCACTACCCTTATTTCCTACTCTAATATATGCAGGGAGAACTCAGCATCTACTGCAGAAGCAAGGATAAAAATTTTGGGGAAAACACAGGGAAAATGAGATGCGCCTAAGCAAAAAAATAGTGAAAACTCAGTTTAAAAAAAAGTTTATTACTTCCAATATCAGATTTCTTTTGCTTATCTCTAATTTTACCCCTCCCATTCCGTATTGCTTGCCTTCAAACAATTGGCAAGTTACACATCTTGCAATAGGGGAAGTAACACTTACCTAAGGATTTAATATTGCAAGATTCTAGTTTCTCTATAATATAGTTTTTAACATTTTGTTTTTAGTAACTCATTAATAGCCTTTTAATTTCCAAGTTGGAAATATAGATTGAATTCATGTGAACAAGAGTAATCAATCTCTGAATAAATATTTGTTAGTGGAAAATGAAGCGCTAGCAATAACCGTTTTAAAAATGTTTCATAATTACAAGTATCATACTCAGGACAAGATCTGAAGCAGAAGAGGGAAAGCCACTGGTATTTAAGGTGCCAGCCAAAAAAAATTTAACTTTCAATATGCTAGAAACAGCCTTTGCTTTCAAGCCAAAAGGGAGCAAGCACCACGTTCTCTTGCTTTGGAAATGAAGCATTGGAAGTGAAATCTTAAATACTTTGAGGATCCCTTCTGTAATTTAAAGGGTAAAATCACCACATAGTACTACTCCCAGCTTTCCATTTCCACTAAAAAGCCAGTTAATCTCTTTTGCTACTGGTACCTAAGCAAGCTTTAATCTAATCAGTTCAAGATTGTTGACGCATCAGAATACACCATTGCCTACAGAACGGAGCCACCCTCTAATAATCAGCAGTCATGAAATATCCAATACCGCGAAGACGGAATAAAAACAAATGACCTCTGATCTGAATGAATCTCTTTGTCAACGTCTCTTCTGCATACTTGCAGAGAAAAGAGACGAAAAGAAGTGACACTGTAATTTTTTTCCTCAAGTTACTCCTTTTACCATGCTGCTGGACAAGCAGTAATGCTTACTTCACTACACAAACCTTAAAGAACCCACGGTGCAACAAAGGCTACTAAGGAACAAATAGATGAGTAAGCATAGTCTGCTAAATTCAAGTTTATATACGCGCTTGTTTTGCACCTTGCTAGAATAATACATTGTCACGTACCAAAGCACGATAAAAGAATTTTAAGAATGTGAATATTAAAAGTGCAGCTTTTCTGCACACCACAGGAGCCTAGCTCATGTGCTTTTGAGACACGTTTTATGCTTGTTCAGATTCAAATCAGCAAGTGACTCTTACTTGAGACTCTCCTGTGAACTGGAGGATGACCTGTCAGACTGAGGGAGAGATGCTATACTGCCAGAATTCTTCAAGTAGGTCTGGAGGCTTCTTTGATAGGGTGGCTCAAGAGAATTGTACAGAGTTTCTGCTTCACTAGGAAAGTGATTTCTAAGACCCAGATAAGCCCTGCAAAATAAAAGAATTAGCAAATGTAATTGTTTTAGGTTTTTCTTAAAAAACATACAGTCTGGAAGGGAAAGATTGCAGAATGAACCAGGGATGGTAAAGAAAGCAACTCAGAGCAGAAATACGTACCACATATAATACGCTCACTAGGTCATAAAAGAAACCAGCTTAATTGACTGAATTGATTTTTTCAAAACGACTTAGCTTTCTGTCCTCTGAAATTCTCAAGTTTACTTACTAAGTCTTAGTACTTGTTCCGGTAGGGGAGCAAAAGAAATTCTTTTCTGGTCTGCTCATCAGTGGAAGGATTGTAGTTGTTCAGTGAGTTAATTCATGGAAAAAGTGAATGATTATGCAACAGTATCAACCTTTATCACGCCTCTTTCACTAGAATCCTCAAACTCTCTGAAACATTATCATCAACTGCCCCAACCTTTATTTTCTTTTTCAGTACGAAGCAGATATTAATTCAAGACGCGGAAAGCAGAAACGTGAATTTTCTGCTTAACTTGTGCCCTGTTCTTTAGGGGTGAGTAGCTAACTATAGCTGATGTAATTATATTATTTAGACTCTTCTATCCTTCATAGAAAATCTGCCATTTTTCAGAGCAACAAGTACAACCAATACTTACTTTCTTGCCTCCACTCTTGCCTCCGCATCAGCATCATGAATACCCTTCTTGATTGTTTCAACCAAGACAGCTGCATGCCTAAAAGAAAGACATTCTTCATACTACCTTTTACTACTCCAAATTCAATTCTGAAAAAAACTAAAGTTTCACCCATTAATTAATATTTCTCTAAGTAAAAGCCCACACAGTCAGTTTTTTCCAAGATATGAAGCAATCAGTACACTGATGACATAACTGCACCTTCTGTAGAGGCCTAGAAAGCTCCCAGCTACTCCTCCACCTGAATAGGGAATCTACTTTTTCTGGAGAAGTAAAGCCTATCATCAAGGCAGGTAGAGCTTGTTAGAAATAATTTAATTTTAAAGCAAATTAGGAGCAAGAGGTGCTACAGAAAAGGATAACATACTTTTTTGGACCTTTAGCAAATACAAAGTTAAAATGCCTCTTAAGCTTCTTCTTTGTAATTTTAAATACATGTAAACACACATACACATTTTAATATTCAATTCATTTGGATCAATCAGTCACTAAAGGACACAATATAACAGTATAACAATGCTTTCAGAATAATCATTTACTAAAAAATACAGTTCTAGTAGTCAAAAATGAAAAATTGTGTTGCCCTCAACACGTCAGTACAGCGTCAGGTAAGAATGATCTAGGATTTTCAGTACTAGCCTGGTGTTACAGAGGCTCAGTTCAGTTCCCAGTTCTGCTATTGATTGTGACTGTACAGAAGAATTACTTCATGTCTTCACGTCAAGCGCCTCACATGAAATAGCGCTAACACTCTTCACTCTACCGTTTACTTGTATTAAAGCACACAATTTGAGAGGTAGCGTTAATAGTGTGATTGTGACCACTTAGTATTCAGTTAAGTAGGCTTTATCTACATCCTTTAAAACAGATTCCAATTGCTTTGAGGTACTCTATTTCCTTACAGTTTTCATGAAAATAGACAATTAAGTAGAAAAGAGAAATCTGCAGTAATAGAATCTCTGCTAAAAGTCCTGGTAGGAAAAAAAACTGCTAAGTGAGAGCAACTGTAACTGCACCTCCAAAAACATCCACACAAGGCATTACAAAGATGCAAAAAAAAAACCACTTCTGTAAGCTTGCATGGCTAGACTCCAGAGAGCCTACTGCAAATCACACATCACTACGAAACATTTTTTTAGACTTAACTTTGTGGCAAACTGATTCAGACCACCTGGTATATTACACACGTGTTCATGGAAAGGAATATATGGTTGTGTATTTTCATAGTAAAGGCTCAAAATGGGCTAACACCTTTACTCACTCAGATAGAAGGTTTCTGTTTTCTTTACATTAGACAACAATTTCCCTATCGAATTATTTCAGATCTTAACAATACCACTCTGTTCATTAACAGTTCATTAAAAAAATATTAATAGCTTACAGTTGGGAAAAAGTATATTTACCCATACCTTTCCAGTGAATGTGTTTGCCATTCTTGTAACAACAGGTCTAAAAATTCAAAAGAGCGCCTAAAAAGACAGGATAGAGAGGTATAATTAGTACTCATTTCTCTAATGTGCTTGTGAAATTAACAGTAACTTCATTCTTTCCCCCTGTGGGAAAGAAATACATAAAAGAAAAGCATATTTATCTGCTAAATCAGGACATGGGTCTGCTTCCTGCAAAATTTAAAAACTCTGTACACAAAGTAAGTATGTGAAATAACTAATCCTAACTTCCAAAAAAAAGGTATGTGCTTCTGTCTATTAAGTAATGTTATTAAACACATGCTATATTAGTTTTATTAGCCCCAAAGTATCAAACAAATTAACTAAGCTTAAAAATTACAGGGAAATACAATTACTACAAAAATCTTAATATGCAAAAAGATCACTACTTTAAAAATTTAACTATTAAGTTACACAATAATACCTCTATAGCACTGTACTTTTTTCCCAGATTCTACCCTCACCCTTTCATCTTATTACTATATTCATTACTGAGTATATAGCATAACTGAAAACATAAGACCATTAATAAAAGGCCATGTATATAGAAAGCAGTCAAAGATTTGCTAGCACTGTATAAAACAATCCATGTAATTGCATTTATTATAAATTCAGAATTCTTGACAATTTAGCAGACATCCATTAGCAAAAAAGCATACTTTGAAATACGGCTGAAGCTAGATGCTGGTGAACAAATCAAATTGATATGGATTAGGAACGTGCAGGTAGAGTCTTCTGAAAGGTAGTAGTGTCTATTCTTTGTCTGGGACTACTGCTTTATCTGGCTATGCTGCGTCTTTGATCTGCTCTGAAGGGGCAGGTTTCATTTCTGCTTTACTCAAAGCCTTTAGACATCTACAAAATATGGCAAAAAACCCTGAAAGGCTTAAGAATTTTCTTCACAATTATAACTGATTTAGTTTTTCCATTACGTTGTGAAGACAAGGCAATCAGTATGAAAACAGTGTAGTTTTGGCCACCTTCATTGTTGCTTACTGGACTGTAAACTGCAGCAGCAAAACTGTGGCTGCTTAGCGAAGTTATGGGATGTGGAGACAGAGTACTGCATATTGCCTTGCAGTTAAACGCTAAGTTACGAGAGATCAGCATAACCTTGGCTCAGAGATTATGCTTGCTTTGGATGCAAAGACAATTCGGCCCCACCACAGCAAACAGTTTAGGTGCTCAAACCATCTCTTACATATACACAGCTATACAACTTTCAGGGCTAACTTGGGTCCAGAAGCAGCATAACGGCTTTTGTGAGATTCTGTGCAGAAAGCAACACTGCCAGACCCCAAATGAGCTCATCAAGAGCCAATCCAAGTGTTCAAGGATCTTGTTCTTGGAACCTCAGCATGTTGAAGATGCACCTCTGTTGTCCAGCACAGTTACAGCCTGATCTATCACGTCCCTCAACGTCAAACTCCCCAGGCTTATTATTTTGGGCACAGTATGAGACATGGCCTAGCTCCACGCATTAAAACTGCATTGTACAAGAGTTGGAAAGTCCTCTTGGAACGAAGAGAGCAACATGCTGGCAAACGCTGAACACAGTACACTGCAGTGCTTCTGCAGGAGCTAACCTCACTAGGCCTGCCAGGGCTGGCACTCACTGCAGCTAATAAGTTCAGGCTGGTTCTTTGCAAAGACTTGCATCATGCTCACCAGCGCCTCTCGATACCAGTTCATGGATTTAACTATAACTGCTTTACTCCTGGTTTTAAATCAGGAGATACTCCTTCAACAAGTGTTACAAACATTTTAAATTAGAACAAACTCTGCAGAAGGACACAGTGCAGGTCCTCCCTATATGTTAGAAAAAATACTGCTCCTCAACAACATCCAGGTGAATAACATTGCTGAAACTCTTTTTTTTGTAGTTTACTGGAAGATAGTTTCATGTATTCACACCATCATCATATTTAAAAAGCAACAAGTTAAAAATGTGCTATTCATAATATTACTAACCTTCTAACTGCAACTGATTTTGAAGTACAGTTGCTTGTTATTAAAGGTATAAGTCTGGGCACATGGGTATGCTGAAAAAGACAGGACAAAGCAGTTAATGATAAAAGCATTCCTGAATTTTTACTGTACTAATTAACCCAGAGTTAGTAACATAATAAAAATGACAATATCATTTAAAATGTGTACTGAAACTAAATGTAGAATATTATTAAATGCAGACTGCTGTTACTACATATGAATCATTAAATCATTTTCTTAAAAGAAAATCAAACAAGAAACACTTGGCCAATAACCATCTTGCGATGCACAATATTTAGCCATCAGAAGTCACAAATGAAAGCTCAAAAATCCCTCTTTCCTCAGAGGGGTTCTAAACTGGTGTTATTTCAGTTTGAACGCAGGGGGGAAAAAAAAAAAGCAATAGATACATCAGTCAAAAACTGGGTAATAGAGCAAAAAGCAAATTATCAATCTAAAACTCTGAGCATTCTTTTAGGGATCAATCAATCGAGACAGCTAGTGCTAGAAAGACCAAATTGCTTTTAATGTAAAAAAGTCAATAAAATAAATGCATAACATGTAGTTCACATAAAAGCAAACTTACGTATAGAATCTATTTGGAAACACCTACTGTATCCTCACGGGAAGACTCAAAGAAAACCCTTGAATTATCATGTAAAGTGGATAGGATAAACTACATTAAATCCCTATGCAATACTTTTATTTAGAATTAAAGCAGCCTTACTTATCTTAACTGTAGACACAAAGCAATACTATTTTAATTCCCAGTAAGAGTAACACAGTTCAACAAACCCATTTTCAGTTCATTCATTCCTTTCCTGATTAATCACATTAGATAAACTTTAAGACAGTTCCCAATACAGTTTCCCAATACAGTATGAAATGGTAAAGTATAAAAAAAACTGCTTAAAGATTACAGTACTAAACAGTTCTTAGTATCTCATGTATTGCACTTTTTCCTTAGATTATTGTTTCAGGATATAAACACACAAATTACCCAAAGCGGAAAGATAATTATCAGCTTTCAGAGCACTGCCAATGTTAGAATTAGGAGGGAATGAATCCAGAAATCCAGAACAGCCTAACGGTTATACTTTTCCCTATTGATAAATAGTGTTTTATTTATATTTTATATTATTTTCAGATTTAAAAAGGGATGCATGACTGCCAGCAAGTGCACAGCATGCAAATAAGGAGGAAAGAATACAGTATTTTCAGATGGAGAAACCTGTATGTTCTAAATCTGTGCAGCCACCTAGATCATACTTTCAAAAAACTATCCGGACAAGAAACGTGAAATCCAATAGAGGGGCAAAGATGAGCTGGAGCTCTTCAAGACAAACTGAAGGACAAACTGCTTAACACAAGCTCCCTCTTTTTCAGGGAACCCTCTCACAGCAATAAGACACTACAGCGCCGGGATCTGAACTGGCTGGTGGTTCTGGTGAACTGGTCAATGGTTTCTGATAGGAGTTTATAAGCACAGCTCTGACTCCAAAAGCCATAATGACTTGGGCTCTAAATATCTGACTGATCACATACTTTCCTTGACAAACCCTAACTTAATCCAAAGGACAGAAGTCCATGGAAAGTGGGAATGCACTGCCTTTGACTCTAGAATTCATTTCTTTCCGTTTCCATTAAAACTGGAATTTTCTGATTGCCAGAACACCTTGCATAACCGATTTATTTGTTGGTATTTGAATACAACATACTGGAAGCATGGAAGCAAGAAAATCCTGTCTATGACATTAAGTAACAAGTAAGAATAACAGAAACTTAAGCAAAATCAGGGCAGCTATAGCTGGCATGTAGGCTCTACCTCAATTAAACTGAGCCAATAAGGTCAATTTAATAAATCAGTGAATTTCACTTCATGCTGCTTTTCTGTTCTAGTGCTTGATTTGGCTCCTATAAACAATGAGAGGGGGTTATTTTCTTACACATCTCAGCTTGTCTAATACTACTGCAAATGAGGTCTTCTCTTATAACTTTAATCACATTACGTAAAGGTGTACTCCATCCGCCTCTCTCAACTCTGTGCCCTGAGCCATCTCACAGCGCATTGTAGGACTGGAGGGAAAAATATCTACTTTTCTTAGTACAAGCAGCTGATGCAAAGGTAACACAGAAAGTTACAGAGCACACTTTTAGAGACATAGTTTAGAGACACAGAATGATAAGTACTGAAAATACTGAATAGTAATAAAATGTGCAAGTGATTAAAGGACTTAGATCTCTAAATCTACAAAATCATGAGTGCAGATGAGATTATGGTGAACAGCAGTGTCTATCACTAAGAACTAGAGAACCCCACACAGCTTTTAACGTAGAAACTACAGGCAATCCCCCCGACTTTTATCTAAAGTAAAAAAATGTCAGTGCAGATCCTAGAAATCTAGCCAAACATCTTCTTTCAGACTCTGGTCAGTAATAGACGCTTAGGAACAGACAGTAAAAACAGGGCCAGTACGCAGTATTTTCTCTTTCCTGCTTTATGTGGTCAGCAGCTTACAATGCTCTCACAGCAGAGATTTAAATATCTCTTTTGTACTTTCCTTCCATGAACTTGTCCCTTCTGAATCGATCCACAGGTGTTTGGCCTCTTCAACATTCTCTCACGCATTCATGGTTCCAAGAGGGAGCGAGTGGGTGTGTGTATACACACACGCACAACAAAAGAAACGCTGCTTTAAAGAATTCATTACTAGCCTGTTTACTAACTTTGCTTTTTGCAAAAAGATAGATAACCTTTGAAATACATTTGCCTTTTGACAATTCACACACTACAAAAATAATGAAAATACATTTGCTTTTTTTTGTACAAAAAATTACTTCTCCATTGCTGAATAAACATCTTAAAGAATGGTTAAACGAATCCTAATTACATTTCAGAATTGGTAATATCTCTGCTAAGAACCCATCACCTGAATATTTCTAGCAAGTAAAATAAGAGAGGAACACCTACCCGAATAATAAATCTAATGGCTGCACACCCAGAAGTTGCCATTACTTTGGCGCTATTGGGAACCAGATTGAAAAGAGTAGGCACAATAGCTTCAGCGCCATGATCAAACTTGTTTCCCAAGACAGTTGAAAGATGGCTATTTAGGAAAAAGAAATAAAACTGGTTAATAAAAAATTATTTATTAGTCTTAGAATAACACAATTTATTGTACATTTTACAGATTTAGCTTTCCAAACAACAGAATTTCTTAACTTCATTATTTCCAAATCCTCGCCTCATTAGAACTGCAAGATTTGTGGAACATTTTTGTTACTTGCAAATTTCATAACGAAAAATAAAAACATCAAGTCTGAAATTCTCATGTCCATATACAACATCACAATATTTCTACTCTTTAATACACTTTGAAAGTATGTTAAGCTCAAATCTGGAAAAAAGTTAATCCTTGAGATTTTATATTTTTATAATGCAGGAAAAACTTCTAAGTGCTTCCAAGACTGGCCCTCAAGATTGTAAGAAACAGCATTTACAGCAATTTGTATTAACTCATGTTAAGTGCTCAGTCTAATGATGGTAATTTGTTCTTCACATAAAATATTTTACAGCATTATCAACTACGTTTATCACCTAAAAAGAACAAATTCATTTAAAACGTTTCTTCGTTGTCTCTACAGCTTCAGAGTCTGACTTCAGTCTTTAGCCAGTTATAGTGTACAACAATTCAAAAATATAACCTTTCCTGCCACACTCAAAAGCATCTTAAATTCACGTTCACACAAAAATCAAGCACTGTACAGAAACGGACATAAACTGTACTTACGCTACAGTAATGCATGCTTCTCTAACCACCTGGGATCTGAGATCCTTGGCTGACAGCTTGAAAGCACCATCCAACAACCGTAAATGCTGAAAAAATCCATCATACTGTGCAGCTCCAGCAACAAGCAATGATCGAACTTTCTTGAGCTAAAAAAATTTAAGCCATTCAGTTGAGCAAACTATCAATATAATTTCTAAATAGAAGGAGTATTCACTTAATTTTGAAAATGTATGTAAGCAACTGAAACATATGCATTTCTCTGGTGTCTAAAGATTTAAGAGAGTTCTTGAGACACCTGTGCTAACAGCATTGAAGTGTAACTGTCTTCATAAAACGCAAATTACAAAAGACGAAAACCATCTCAATCAATAATATTCAACGTAAAACAAAGTACCACTTTGAAATATATGAAAACACTAAAAAAACTGTAGGAAACTACTAAATTCTAGAGCTAAAAAGTCTGAGAGCCCAGTCTCCAAACACATAATTCTGTCCATAGACATGTTTTCAAACTCCTACTAAGACACCACAAACTTGACAAAAGTCTAAATGCCACATACACATATACATTTTAATTATGTAAGTGAGATTTGTCATAGCCACACAGAAGAGGTATCAGCACTTGCAGTTTACCTGCAGAACATGTTTTTTGCATTGAAACATACACATTTTGCTTTTGCAAAAGCCACCACTTAAAAGTCAACAAAAATATATTTTAGCATTTTTAAAATATTTTTTCAAGCTTACTCCAAAATGATTTGATACACGGAAATCTCAAAAAAAGATTTAGATATCTAGAATGAAAGCTTCTTTGACTTTCTGAACTATATTACTTAAGAAAAATGTTTCAAAACAACTAGTTACCTGTGTTTCATAAAATACACCCACCCAAACCTGAAATCAGACAAAAATGTTTACCGCATTAGTTCGTTGATCCCAATCATGTTTGTCATCCGAGAGGATTTCCCTGATTTTGTTTAACGTTTCTTCAAGTTCTCGACTAGAATAGATCTGAAATATTAAAAACACAAAATATTTATATCATTAATATTCCAGTTTACCTGAAGGAAACTAGCTTTAGGTTGAAAACAAAACTCCAATCCCAAAGAATCTTTCCCCAAGAGTTCCACAGAACCACATATAGCATAACAAGCATAACTGCATTTTATAGCAAAGCTTTGAGGGTATCACTGAGTAAGGAACATTCATTATAAAAGGCTGAAGAATTAACATTTTCTTCAGGATCTCATTTTTCCTCTTTCCGATGATCTAACCATGTATCTAGAGTTTCATTCACTCTATCCTATTTTTGTTAAGTATTATTCAACACTCTAGTGGAACTTTTAGATAATCTGTTGACATATTATTGCAATTCAGTTTCATTTTCCTACACACTATTAAAATAAAAAGAGTAAAGTCTGGAAATAATAAAACTGAATGATACTCAACCACCAGATTTTAACCTGATGTAACTCCTTTGGTGCAGGTACTCTCTTCCTCATTAGAAGAGTGTGTGGTTCTACGGAGATCTAACTGGCCTGCTAGTCACTACTGAAAATAAATGCGCCTGAAAAAATAAATTAAGAACCCCAACAGCTTCTATACGGACTAGTCTTCCAAGACTACCATTTATCAGCAATCAGTAAGTAAATTTAAGGAGCCTCCTCCAACTGGAGTTCGCTATCACCTAAATAATATTTCCAGCAAAATTGAAGCCTGATTGACCTACTCATGCATCAGCCATTATTTAGTAATACATGAATTAATGCATCTCTTGATAACTTTACTTTGCATGTGCAATAGTGGATTTCTAAAGTAGTAAATTAAGAGTGAAAAATAATCACATAAATACTAATAATATATTTTCATTTAGAAACAAACTGACTTCCCTTTTATTGTCCTGGACATAAGCCACAGGATACTCTTTTCTGCTTCTGCTTCTTTTCTGCAAAATTTAAAGTTGAGTTTTTTTTTCCCTGCTGCCACATACCAATGGAGTACAAATTGAAGAGGATGTGAAGCAAACTACTAACCAGCAACTTGATCTGGCATTAATTTTGTCAACAAAGTATTTGCAGCTGGAAATTTCCTATTTCTTGGATCCAGAGTTGTTTACATTAACCCACTGGGCTCAGCCCCGCTGCCCACGCAGAGGCATCTAGTGCCATCTGAGTTGCATGTGAAACACCCACATGGGGTTGGCAGAGATGGTGCTGGACTTACGGGAGACTCGTGCCTTTCTACAGAGGCAGGGGGACGCCAGTGCGGTACTTTACATAGCATCTCACGTAACAGTAATGCATATGTTTAGGCACCTGATGCTCACTCATTATTTCAATGAAAACCATCAGAAGAGTCCCAGATAGAATTTTAGTGTATGTGGGAGCACAGAACGTGTAGGAGAAACAGGGACCAATGGTTAGGACACCTTGCTCGGCATAAATTGCCAAAGAGCTTTGACACTGGTTTCTTGAATATGAATTTCTTTCAATTTTTTTGTAAAAATATTTAGGAATGTCTCTCTTCTGTTCTACAGTTAAGTTGAACCTGTTTTTCTACAGAATATCTCATTTTCCTGGACGACCTGAAATTATTGCAAGAGTCCTTACAAACAAAGATTAGCTTTCCAATTCCCTGAGTATAGCAAATGAATTTAACTTGCAGTAGAAATGGAACCCAGACTCTTTGCTGCCCTCTACTTTTCCTCCAATGCTTTAATAACAGACCATGGTTATGGGGGCCTCTATACTTCCTGCTGCAAGGGGGAAGACATTCAGGCCCTAAGACTTCTGCATATTTGGTCTGTAGCATAAGTAGTACAGGAACCACAACAGACACAGAAGAGTTAGAGCACCTAGGCCAGCTTCACTGTCAGGCAGAAAACAATTTGTTTCTGAATGTGCTTTACTCACAGAATTGACATTTGTATTACCACACATATGTAAGCTTTCTCAGGGTACACCATGGAAGGAACTTTGCAATTCTGTACAGGGGACAGATTACTTCCTTAAAAAATAAAACAATTCCTCACAATTACTGTTTTTTCATTAGAAATTACTAAACATTTGATACACAATTTACTTAAAAAGTGAAGGATTTAATGAAAATAGTGGGTCCAAATATAACAGAACTTCTACTCTTCTACCCACAAAAATGGCTTTTGCATCACCATTTAATATACTTCAGTACATGGGTAGTACAGAATACTTATTACACGTTTACTTTAACACTAATTCCATAGGTATTATACTACTAAAAATAAATATTACATGTTTCTCAGTAAGCCACTTCATCAAATTAAAATTTCCTTTATCCAAAGGAAATTTTTAGTTTTCTTTTATAAGTGGAAGGGAGTGGTCAGTGCTGAAATCGAGATGTAATTTCATATTAAAGTCACTCTAATGTCACTGAAAGCTGTGATACAATTCAAATTCCTCAGGTGCTCCACCTTTACCATCACTCACCTTGCATTAAAAAGAAAGGCAAAGATTTCTCTGCCAATTCAGCAACTGTGCCAACAAAAGTAGTAAAGTACAACAGGAAAGGAAGCAGGGTCATATCTTTTGGTGGCAGCTAACTATGAGATCTGTTTAACTCTGGTGCCAATTTTAAACTTAGTCCGAGGTTCTGGTCAAGCTACGAATACCTTTCAAAAGCTCTATCTCATTGAGCGGACACCCAAAAACAGGACTTTTTTTTTTGTCAATTATGTATTATCAGTGTCTGTGAGTTATAGTTACTGCCACAGGACTGTACTGTGCTAGGCAACAAACATAGAATCTACAGGTACAACGGGTTTAAACCAGCCCTACACGGATGCCAAGGCAAAGAGTTTATTTTTTTCTTTAATCACCCAGCATACGTGGAATTGGACCTACACAGTTTTGGTTGTTTAAACTGGCATTGCAAGGAGGAATTTAGTAGAGAGCATAATTTTATCTTGTCATGAAATTAAAACTACAATTCCACTGAAAATATCCCAAACTGTCAAGGTTCTCTATACTTCCATTAGTTTCAGAGAAATAAAAGGTATTATTTTAATAATTTATTTTTTTCCTGCTCTTGATTAATTATGTTTTTATAAGGTCAAGATGCCATTTTGTGTTTTGAAGTCAATGATGTAATGCATTTTAAAGTTCCCACACCAGACTTTTGTAAAAATGATTAATTTGTTTTGAAAAACATTCCAGCTATTAATAGCTGTTAGTCCTAATAATCCGAACACAGAATTTTCTTCAACTTAAACACAAGTGAAAAAATAAACTCATAAAAACATTACGGTTATAATCTCAAATACTAAGGCACTGTCCTATCCATGCAGTACAGCAAATAAAGAATTTCTTTTTAGCACATAGACCTTTGAGACTATATCTCAAAATCATTTATGTTCTTCATAAACAGCCTTTATCCATTAGAGGGCAACACGCACCCACATCAATAAAGGTAAGTGCAATATCGAAGTCAGAAAAATTAAAAGTACAAATACAAGTTAGAGCAAACAATATGATGTCCCTAAAATATTAATGATGAGCACAGTAACTGGAACAGGTTATTAGAAAAGCAGAGCCACCACTGGAGGTTTTTTTTTTTTTAAATATATACTGCAAGTGATCTAGATTGATTTGATTAATACAGACACTGAATCTTGCTTCAAATCAGATCTGTATTTCCATAATATAGTTTCCTCCCTTACTTTCACTGAAGACACAAGTAAAACGCACACAAACGTAATGAAAACAAAAAGACACAAATGGGCCCAATAACATACAAAGAACTCCCTCTTCTCCTTCTATCTGACAAATTTCCCTTGCTTTCAGAATAAAGTGGCAAACTTCAGGTGATAAATGTTTTTTCTTCACAAGATTTAGTAAAGAAATTTCTCCCTTTAATAGTTAACATGGTCTCAGAACACAGAACCTGCCTTCTTTTTCAAATGTCAGAAACTGTCTACAACCAGAAACGTGAAAGTGGACAAGGGGAAACCCTAATTCTTAAGGACACTAGAAGTTTTGGGTTTTTTTTGCCTGGCTATTTGGTCTAACCCACACTCTTGGACATGAAAAAAAAGTTATTTTGGGGTCAGGTACACTTTTCTCCCCTGCCTCCCACCTCAACTCAGGTCAGATGAGTAAGAACAAGTGGGTCTTTTTCCCCTACCTCTTGCACTGTCAGAAAGAAAATCACACGTACTGGTCAACAACATGCAGTTATCCAACTTTTTTTCCCTCACAGTGTTATTAACCAACTTGAGTGATTAGTCCCTGCTTGAGACTGCAAATATTAAAGCATCAAATTACAGGCAGCACATTTTCTGTGCTGTGGAATATGGCTCTGTTCAACATAATGAGGATAAGTAATAATAAGAGTTTTGTGTATTTGCCCTCCAAAGAATTCTTAACAGTTCAGAGAGGCAAAGAAGAAACAAAGTTCTTACAGTGTAGAGACAAAGATTTGCTCAATGTGACAGGAACCATCAAGATAAAGTGTTCCTTCATAAGTACAAAGTATTTCTGTCTACAAAAGGAGATCTAGCAAATACCTATACTATCATCTTGGGAAATAAAAATAAAGCAAAAACGTGCATCATGAGAAGAGGCAAAAAATCCTTCTGGCATTCGAGAACTGTAGCTGACAACGAGTTTATGGCAGCCTCCCACACCACAGCAGCTCAAGTAAAACTTTTTCAAAGTAGGTCTTTGAAAATACAAATATCTTCGATGACCCACCTGTGTAAGAGAACCAAACGCGTAATTCCTACATAATTTCCAATTCAAAAGAATAAAAATTAAAATATGACCTTTTAACCAAGAACTCAGCATCTAACAGTTTTCATTAGTATTCAGATAGAGCCCTAGTTTTTTTTTTTTTTTAAAGTATTACTAGGGATGAACATATTCAATGCCAGACACTTCATTAGAATTCAGATACTCACATTTGAAAAATACTTTTCTTGCTTTTTAATTTATTTGTCTGTTATTATTAGTTAATTATCCCAAGAAATTGCAATACTAAATTTTCCAAACCTTGTGGCAACCTTTTATTAACAGAATTAAAAAGTACAACTATTTTCAGTAGTTCCTCGGAAAAGATTAAGAAAAGCTTAACAATTAAAATTAAAAATTAAGAAAAGGATTTTAGTAAATATAATTAGTAAGAGGTTAAAAAATGAGAGGCTGTTTGGTAACTAATAACTGGAAGAAAGAGGAAAATTTTTTCTTTTAGACTGCTTCGATGTAGGCTAACGTATAGTGTTGCAAATAGCGTGTTTCTGAAAACAAAAATAAGCATGCATAGCACCTTACCTGTACGGTAGGAACATCTGTAAATGCCTTAATAAAATCATCTTCATCCACAGCTCCAGCTCCTCCTTCTTTAGAAGAACCTTCATAGAAGTAAAATACTGTTAAACAGTATCCAACGCATGTCAAGGTTTTCAAACTGAAATAAGTATCATTCATCATATCCATTTTCAAACATTTATTATAACTTATAAAAAGTCAGAACATTCATCCTGTGTAAAACTGCAAGACTAGAAATCTGATCTCATCTTGAATATAGATTTTTTTTTTTTTAAAGAATGAACAATATTGAATAGTTTCCAAATTGGCAGTTAACGGCTTAATTTTAATTTTTTGTTTTTAATTGGAAAAGCGTTTAGTATAACAATCTTCTAATAATTATTTGCACAGAGCTCTTAAGACCAGCCGCCTGATAATACAAGTGTTTCCAAATGAAGCATAGAATTTCAAATTATTTACCAAAGCAAGAGTTATTTACCATTCAATGTTGTTCCTCAAGATGAATTGTTCACATGAACACATGTATCACATGCAATCAATCCTAGAAGTTCACTTTTTATTATTTTAAATCTTAGATAGTATCCTACATCATTCATGTACCTTGCGTTTCCCAGTATTCTCCTACAGAGATAAAAAGTGTGAGGAGAATTCTTAAGGATTAATCCTTAATCTTCAATAATTAAATGGATACATAGCAAGCAAAGACAGGTTAGTGCATAATCAGTCCAGTAGAACATTTGCTGCTTGGAGAAGAAGAAAAGATCTCTTACAGGAAGCGAGCGCTCAGGAACAAGGGTCTTCTTGTCCCAACGCTTTCAGCCAGGGTGAGGCCAACAGGATATGTGGTATAATGTCCTGCCTAACTTACAGAGCTTAGCTGAAACAGAGGCATCTGTCAGAGAAGATGCCTATATTTTACTACCTAAAGGACATTAAAAGCCACTAGAAAAAAAAGTTAAGGCTGAGAGATCTACTCGAAACAAAAAAACAGGTCTTCTTGAAATGGGGCAGAGAAATCAAACTCTTGGTGGCTGCATTCTCCAAGAACATTTCACAGTTTACAGTCTGATCTCCCACTTACAGTGCAGGGAATTACGCCCGCTGTCATAGCATACTTGCCTAGTTTGAAACGCAAAGGTTCACTACCACTACAATTCAATAGCAGACTTATTAGATCTGAACACTTCTATGCAGAACAAGCTCTCTCACATTGCTTTGCAGCTGCTTAGCGTAAAAACGCTGAAGTGATATCTAGCACAGTGTGGACATAGTGCCTGCAGTATTATGATGTAGGAACATTTGACAAGTTTTGACAGCCTAAGCTCAAGGATGTTGTAAAGAGATACCATACATAAACCTCCTGTACTTGTGTATCTCCAACACCATCTGTTACAATTGTCAATGACAGCCAAAAGGGAAAGAAGAAATGGTAACCATCTATTTTTCTCCCTCCAGACAGTAGAGGGAAGGAGTCCTTCCACAAAGCTAAGGAGGACCTGACTAACTGGGAAAAGGAAGCAGGAAAGACCATGTTTAGATGTGGAATACGTTCTTCTAAGGGACCTTCACCACACCAGCATGCACCTAAGCAGCTGTCTGACGCGAAAGTTGTAATTGCAGTTATCAGACTGTCAGCGAGGACTGGCCTTTATTTCAGAGTACACAAACTCTGATAAAAATATAAGGTAGCCTATAAACCCCCATTTCAGCTTTTCTACACCATCTATGTTTTGAGGCTAATAATAAAAGCACAAAAGAATCTGTGAATAGAAATCTTTCACAAGCCTGTCACACAGATAAGGCACAATGCAGATCTCCTAGAGGCAAGTCACTGCAACAAGGACCTCAGAGAAGACTCTTGAGGCCAATGGAGAAGCCAAACGGAAATATACTGTCTCGTAGAAGCTCCTGATCACCATAAATCAGGGAATTTGTGAAAGGTGAACTGCAGTTCACACAAGGCTTGAGAAAGGCAGCTCAAATTTCTGATTTGAGGAAAGAAATTATACCCACTAGTATGTATTAGAGTTTGTAAGTGAGCAGAATTCTGAGTGTGAGATGAAGTACAAGTCTCTCTTTTTTTTTTTTCCATATGAGTAGATACAACTGCTGTAGAATCTGTTTCCCTTTCTGCCTTACAGAAACTTGTACAGTCCCTAAAATGGAGGATCCCCTAGCCAAAGCAGAATTCTGTGGAGAGAAACCCTGAAAAGAAAGAATAATTTGGAACAAGCATCACACTAACTAGGTGGTACGAACAACCAACTGGAGGCTCATTTCATGACCCAGTTTGTCCTTTCCCCCCACTAAAATACTCCAGCATATAAGGAAGCCTCATAGTACCAAAATAATCACAATCAATATGGAGTACTGAAGAAATGTAAATGTAAAAGAAAGCTTGAGTAGCCAGGGGGTCATCTAAGTTTTAAAGGTTAAAACATGGTCTTAATGTGGACAAAGGACTTGCTTTTTAAAAAGCTTTAAAATCATTTAAGCAACAGTTCATACAGGTTTCCATCCTTATTATCAAAATAACTTAGTCACAAAACCGTAAACCCCTATGAAGCTTATACTGTATTTCTTTCCAATCTAGTAAAATATTGCTTAACACTGCAGTGATCCTGTGGCATTACAGGCTTTAAAAAACCCTGCACTTAGTCTATACGAGTCCTGTATTGTTATTCAGTTACATAAACACCCTCATATCGCTCAGGGCGGGGGGGGGGGGGGGGGAGTATTTTGCATTCTCACCCTTTACCCATTTTATCAGTTTTCTGCCAGGAAAATAAACTTTTTAAAGAAACCAAACATTAAGAAGTGACATATACAGGCCACGAACATAAAAATATAGAAAATCTATTTGATCTCAAGTATTAGAGATACTCACAGTGCGCTCCTGTACGCTATAAAAATAGAGCTTAAAAGAGGATGAAGTTGCCTTTGCTAAATAAGTAGATGAAGATATCTTTAGTCTGCCTTAAGCTATTATTTTTAAAACCATAAAATTGGATGAACTATGTCACAAGT
The DNA here is from genome assembly GCF_040807025.1 of Struthio camelus. Classification (NCBI taxonomy): domain Eukaryota; kingdom Metazoa; phylum Chordata; class Aves; order Struthioniformes; family Struthionidae; genus Struthio; species Struthio camelus. The sequence continues at coordinate 52,885,326 of NC_090943.1, forward strand.
TTTCCAGTATTTTAACCCCATTTTGTAATGCATCCCAAGGAATAATAATAATAATAAAAAAATCCACATACACATCATTTAACTGAAGAGTAATAATTTAAAAAGTAATTTCTCTCTCAAGTCATAATGAAATCCATTTGACATAACCCAGGGACACAGCATTTTCTGCTTTAACTAGCCTCAGCAACTAGCTCACCACCATAAACTGTTTTTCCTTTAGATTGATGCTCTCAGAAAAGTGTTTTATTTCCTCTTTGTGAAAAGATTACGTGCTTTTTGGCAGACAATATTAAAAAAGTTATCTTCAAATGCATGTTCATTTCTGTTTCATTGTCTCCTCCTATACTGCATGCCTGTACATGCTAATATAAAGTGTCCGAGTGAAATAACTCTTCTATTCTTATTGTATAGAAATCAAAACTCTATATGCACGAGGAGGAAAAACACTGTTGAGTCTTTTCCTTCCAGATCTCTTGGTACACAGGTTCCCCAATTCACTCAGTAATTGTCTTCATTGTTCCTGCAGAAACTAAATAAAAAAAAAAATCACAGAATTCAAACCCATGTTTCCTACCTCGGGAAAACATCTTTCACTATGCTAACTAGATAGACACAAGCCACACACATGTGGTCACTTTCAAGGAACTTCTCATGCATTTATAAGGCTTGACTTTCCTCCACAAAAGCCATTACCACAGCAGAGCTTTGCAAAAGTCTCATTTCAAACTGTACTGCCTTCAAAGTTGATACGTGATAGAGCATGCATGTTTTGATAAGCTTGCTTTTTTTTTTTTCGCTGATGCTTACCTTCTGAGATCAAGCTGTGATAATACCACTCTCAGAAGTAGGTATTTTCAGTATTAACGCCTTCCACTGAATAATACATGTTCTTAACTCTACCCACAGAACACATGATCCTTTAACTAAGCACATACAACTTCAGCTACTAGATTCTTAATGGGAAGACGCTATAAACAATTCTAATGAATTGTAACTCCACTGTATCTTACATATTTAAGCACCCAGTAGATAACTAAAAACCAGAGCCCCATGAACTGGCTTTTTCTTAAATGAGTGCAATTTGCATCACATTGAATCCAAATGGGCTGTACTTAACTGAGACCCAGAAGAGAAATGGATCAGAAAAAGAGGGTGAACAACACACACAGACATTTATACATAAATTTCATTCTCTTGTTATTTTTCATTCATAACCATTGTCTATTCTTATCCTGCAAGCACCCTGGTTAGACAGACTCAGAGACCCGCAAACCTAAATTCCACTTCAGGATGCTGGTGAGAACTTAACTAACATGACCTGATATGGGAGTAAATTGCAGCAGTTTAAGTACCTTCAAGTTTTATGGGGGTTTTGCTTTTTAACTTAGGTTTGACGTTTCTGGGACTGGAGGCAAAGGAAACAAATCACTAACTTCTTAGATAGTACTAAAAGAGCTGCCATACTCAGAGAAGTTAAGGTTTCTCACATTTTGCGAGGCTCTAGGAATCTTTTGAAGAAAATCAGTCACAAGGCTTTGAGTTCAGCATTGTGAATGGCTCAACACCAGAAAGGGCACTGGACACAAGCAAAGAAATTATCAATTAAATATTTATCAGTTATATTTTGCAGAAACAGTTTTCTCACCCAGGAATTAATTCCTGTGATTAATTTTCTCCCCTCTTCAGATTGTAACAGTTGGGAACTTCCTATCATATCACGACGACTTTGGACTGGTCAACTTGCTCTATCTGACGCTGTCTGCTCTGGTACCTACCTACAGCAAATCTCTGCATCATAGGATAAAAAAACAAGTAGACAAAAATAAATGCAAAAAAAGATAGATATCATGGGAGTGGTACTGGACATATATTTGCGTTTAATCAAAGCATGTTTAACTGTTTAATCAAGCATGCAAGTATTAAAGCGGTCTGAAACAAATGTGTTCAACTTGTATTAGGTGACAACTCTTTACTAATCCTATATTCTACTTTCCATAGTTCTGTTCTTCTAAATCTGTGGGTCTTCTGGCTAAAATTTCAGGAGAAAAATTTACCTTGTGGGAAAAAAAGGCATATCAAAACTTGTAGAGAAATTAAGGAGCAAACGTCTAAAACCTTGCTTCACCTTTTGTTCTTAAAAACTTTTCTCAAAATGCTTGCATATTAAAAAAAAAAAAAAAACTAGAATCGTGCTCTGATACAATGCATATCAAAGAAAAAGTAGTGTTATACAAATGTCTTTTAACCTTCAAAATTCTGCAATTTGACCTAGTGGCAGTATCTTACTTACTAATTATCATCTATAACAAAATGAGGTGGATCACAGAACTTTTTTTTCCTTGAAAAAAAATAAAATAAAATAAATAAACAAGCTATATCTACATCTCAGCTAATTCAAAAACTTCATCCCTTGCCTACCAGAGACTGAAATGGAAGTAAAAGATACAGATCACTCCGGATTAAAAAAAAAGTACTTTCACCCTGCTGGTTTTGTAAGGTATTAAGCAGAATTAGATATAAATTAGGAACTGACAGCAGCTTCAGCTCAGCATAGGATAAGTGCACAGGGTAAGCTCAAGTACTTACCCAGCTTTTTATACAATAGGTTAAACTGGTAACTCCTACTCCTTCCTTCTGCCCTCCTCATTCCATCATTACTTCACCTGAATAAGCCACAATAGCAAGTGGCTGGGCTGAGCATAAAATAAGCTGGCCAAGAAGAAGGGTTTCAATGAGAAAAATTCCTTGGTCTGCTTCACCATATATACACAGTGCTAGCACAGAAGACTTGGGAGAGAAATGAGTTGGTGGAGGTAAGGATGGAGATGACATACTTCAGATAGCTTAAACAGCCCAGTTGTTGAAAGTCTGATTATTGACTGAAGGGAGTTTAGCAATATTCAAACATAACGAACTCCAGCAGTGACAAGCACAAAGACAACCTACTGGAATGGACAGCCTAACTTACTAAACAGACTTGTTTAATAAAACGTGACATATGCTGAAATCAGATACAGCTTACCTCCAAAACGTAACTGAAACATAAGCACTAAAAAGGGGAAAATCCAAAGAATAGCGTTGATACCAAAAAAAAAACCCTTCCCAAAAAGAAAAATGAGAGAGAAATATGAGCTACAAATAAATTTTAGAAATTAGAAAATGCTCCTTACAGATTCCAGTAACTGATTTTTGGAACACCTTTTAACAATGTCATAAACCCCAATTGCTTATGAATAAAGTTTTTTAGCATGGTACTTGCAGTAAATTGAGATAGAGCTCAAAAACCAGAATTCTGCTTCCACTCCTAAGACACAGCCTTGGCTACATCTGTCCATAACTCTTTATTTAATGCATGTTGGGCTCTTTGTTAGCCTCTGAAATCGGGAGTTTCCCTAAACCTTCTGTTGTTGCCACATACTCTTTCAGAAGGTGTATTTATGCTTGCTTGCTTTCAACTTAGCTAATACTTTTTAGGTACAACCCTTATTACTGTTTGATAAAATTGACAGCTCCCTTTCAAAATGGTATCTCTTAAGGGGAAAAAAAAAGTTACAAGTGCTTCATGATCCGAACTACCAGCTCTGAGGTGGCAAAGGTGAATTTTTAGAGGATGACTTTGATACAGCACTGAATAGACTGAATTTTGGCTGCTCAGAAAAGAATCTCTTTCTTGTTCCAGGTATCATACAATTACTGCTACAGTTAATACAATAGTCTGGAATAATATCTTTTATTATGCTCTTTTCACTTTGTGCATTGAAAATAAGACAACTCTGCTTCTGGAAAAAGGAGCAAATGCTGAGAAAACTAACTGAAGATTGAGAATCCCTGAAAATTCCACCCATTTTTCAGACTATTGGGCCAACTAAAGCAACTTGATTTATCGTATACACATGCCTTGACTTACTAAGAAAATACAGGAAACAGTGGTCTTAGTCCAATTCTGCAAGCGTCTTATTTCCATGTTTGAAAGATTGATCCCTGGTCTTGAATCGAGAAGCTTGAATCAAAAAACTCCCACAGGTCAAGCAAAGTATAGAACTAATCAAAAGATATGCAACAAAAAATGACCAGTGTTCTTCAGTCTCAAATATCTGAATAAAGCCAAGGTATCCTGCACTGAGTGCTTAAGAGTGACTTAGTATATATGCCTCCAGGCTGCCTGCTTAAGTTTGGAAAACATCTGACACACAAACAGCATTTGCTCTGATAAAGAACACTCCAGCCAACATTAGACAAGGGACTTTTCTTGTCAACAGGGCAGATTTACCCATATGTAGTTACACTAATAATATCCTCTAATCATACACAGCAATATCTGCTAGGATGGATTTAATTAGAATATATATATTTTTAAATGTTATTAGTGTAATAACTCATACAAAGTTTCCACTCATGATATAAACTGCACCAGCCAATTCCTATTTGTTCTGTTGTTACCGCTGCTTCCTGGCTTTATTATACAGGTAAATAGTACAGCTATGCCAGTAAAACTTAGGGGCAAGACCAAACTATGAAAAGCTGTAGTGATCTTAGTTTGGATGAAAGGTATATTAACAAAATTCCAGCTGTCTTGTGCTTATTTTCTGAGCAAAAGTAACTGCATTTGGAGAAAAATAAACAACTTGCCACCTTCATTAAAAAATCCCGTTACTATAACTTTGTCTATACTCCTAGAGCTTTTACTAGCACATGCCTTGCCTATCTGAGAAACTTCATGAATAAAACTTAGGGTTCCAGCAAAAAGGGTCTGACAATTTATGCTGGAAAAGCATTAGGAGATTACCTTACAGGGCTGTTCAATACATCTATCTGCTGGTAGTTGGTACCTGTACAGTCAGGAGAAAAAGAGAAGAGAACAGAACAGCAGAAGACACATGTACCAGTCCTGTAAGCCATTACAAACACCACCACCACCACACAGACAACTGGGAGCAGTAACCTCTTCAGCTGTCCCAGCACAAGTCACCAGAAAAAAAAAAAGATATATCTCTATATTACAACAGATGTAACACTAACCCAAATAGACCATTTCTGCATAGAAACTTACCCTACAAAGCCTTCATACTTTTTTAGATCAGTTTAGAAGACAACCCAAGTTATAACCAAGAGACTTTACTGAGCAGAAAAGCCCTCAACAGAACGCTGAGTTAAAAAAAAAAAAAAAAAAAAAAAACCACACACAACAGATGAATTTGGTCAAAAGCAGTCCCGGTGGCTGACACTCCTACTGAAGCAACCTGTCCACCTCAACCCCTCCAAAGCCAACAGTCATTGCTCCTGGAAGAGTCATTCAAACTGAAAACAGCACAAATTGAAGCCAAACAAAATAGCAAAATATCTGTAAATTTCTTCAAATTTCTCTACTTTGCCACTCCAGTTTTACTCTCTGTGAATTTACTATCAACACTACTAACATCTACAAGTTATTACACTAACATTTTTCCTATAACCCTTTTCAACTGCTTTTAACTTTGACATAATCATCTGTCAAAGTTCTGATATTTACCAGATATCTACTTAAGGCTGATTTTATATTTAGGGTTTTTTTTTTTTAAAGCTAAAACAGAGCGTTATTTCTGAGGACAAACATTCAAAAATACACTGGTTTCTCTTGTTACAAAAATTCTTATAACCATTATATTTAGATGCTTTAGTATCCTCCTACTTTCGCGTATAAAAAATTTAATTTGGTAAGAGTTGTGTGTGCGTGTGTGTGTGCCTGCATTAGAAATTTGGCTGACACGGTTAGAGAAATTCTCCAGAGCTTCCACCTGTAGTGAGGCTGCTTCATTCACACATTTGTCCTGCATGCTGAACAGACTGCGCATGAACAGAAGTTTCCATGTAATGCCTGAGCACGCCGCGTCTCAGGACTGAGATGTTAAGCAGAACTCTCCATGCAATCACTCCAGAAAAGATCAGGAGCAGGAAGAATAAGAAGAAAGGAGGAGTGAGTTATGCTCATAGGAAAGAAGGTGGGGGCAAGGTACATTAGGACAGTACATCTCAGTACTTGAGGTGCACCGCATTAGTCAGGAGCAAATACAGTGTGAAGGACACATATACTCCTTGACCCAGGCTCTTACTAAGAGGAAGCATAAAATAATTGTTACTTGAACTGAAGTTAGGACTGAACAGACTGAAGATCACTGCGCTAGCATATAAACTTTAAAATCTGGAGCTGTTCTGGAGCCTCAAGATTCCTTTGGAATTGTGATTTGAACACACAGACTACAAAATATTAAATTCATTATAAGATTTAGTGTTATCTGAAGTCGATTCCTAATACCGAATACTCAGTTCCATCAATTTTAGCCTCAGTGACCAATATAGCTCATTTTCACAGAAGTAAAACATGGATGTTACTACCTCTTGTTTTCACAGACACACTATGGAGATCATTTCACAAGTGTCTGAGGAGCACTCAGAATACACACCTAGACAAGCAGGAAATTAATAATGCTATACCCAGTATGAGGTTTGGCCAGCATTCCTAAGACTAAATACTGGATTTGGAGGAAAAAAAAAGTAGTGCCACGAGCAAAAAGAATACAGACACTTGGTTTCCTTTAGGTCTGTCTCACAATTAATATCTGTTTCTACTGAATCATAAGCTCACACAGTAATCTTTCTTCAAAGCACTAACATATTTCCTTTTCTCCATTCAACAGCCAATTTCTATAAAAACTTGTAAGAATTTTTTTTTAGAGAACTGTGTTAGAGATCCTTTTTCATTTGTGCAGTTTACCTGAAATCAACAAGTGAGTTTAAAATTTACGTTAACACACAGCATGTGAAAACATCAGCCTTCAGTTTTTAATACCTATTTTAAAATAACCTAATATTTACATTTTACTTTAATCTGTTCCCAGTATTGCACCTAAATAAGTAAGATAGCACTAATTATTTTACATTACAGAAATTACTGAGATCCAGGAACACAAACAGTTCATTTAAATCGTCATTTATGATTTAAAATAGACTAGGTTGGTGTACTGGAGATGTTCAGGGGTTTTGCTTTGCTGTAATGGTTTTAGAAAAATGATATTTTCATTATGGCTGTCATTTCTCTTCAACCTTACATTCTTTCCTGAAACAATTTAAACTGATACTAGAGAACTATTAGAACCAATAACGCCTTTCATCTCAAACTCTGCAATTAAAGTTCTTGGATGCAGTGTTTCATTTTTATCTTTCACCTCTAGAAAGAAACTAGGAGAACAACATAGAAGGTCAAGAGATTTGATTTTTAAGGTATGGTTGTTCTATTATTTTAACTTTTTATTTGTTACAAGTGGTACTTGCACCCCTGCTGCAAGTGATAATTTGCGCCAACTTCTCCACTCAAATTATAAATATAGGTTGAATCTCATGCTTCTATGTTTCCTGCTTCTCTATTTGAGACCACCTACAATTGTCCAAAAAATTATATATATTTTTAAATACACTCTTTCTCTATCCTGCCATACGAAGAGGAACCACAGCTGTTTCTCTGTGGGCAGCCTACATTTTCTGCAACTCAACTACAGCAAGGAGTGCTAACAAAGTAGAGTGTTCTTGGTCTGTAAAGAGTCTGCAGGAGCGAAGCAGCTTCTCTTCAACAGCAGCAATGCAGGGCTGTTTTGGAACGCCTATCTTTGCTTACTCTGCAACAAAGCCACAGTCCACAGGGACTCAAAGCAGCAGAGTCAGCTGATTTCAGCCCAGCGTCCTTCTCCTTCCTTCCCCTTTCTCCTTTTGAATTTAGTCATAGGAGGACATAAAGAAATTGCCTCTCCTTCTTACTGAACTGTCTCTCCTTCTTACTGCTTGGCAAATAACTATTGAACATTAGCAAATTAAACGAGGTCTCGGCTGTCTTCCTTATACTCATCACTACCTGGTACTACTGTGACCGCTGCTAGGCTGTGTGGTACCACAACGCAGAGGATGGGATGAGGGTGTCAAGAGAAGGTTATACACTGTGGTAAGCTTGCACCTCTAGACTTCCTAGTCACTACTCTATTGTTCTTCCCCTCCTATGTTATCCCTTTGTAAGCTGCCTTCTAAGACTACAAGCTTTTGGAAGAGGACTATCAGACACAGCATTATGCTTATACCATCATAAATCCTACAGTCCAATTGAAGCTTCCAGAAATCAGTGCAAAATGAAGTAAAAGTAATTATGAACTATCTGCCAACTGTTCTAGGATGACATACACAGAAAATGGGGAGAGTAACTGTAGTTATAAATACATACATTCACTTCAGTTTCCTGATTGAAACTCACCTCCTCATTCACTTGTTGAAACTATTCACAAAGGGAAAAAAACTGTTACAGGCAATGGACACCCCAGTAACTGGATAGGAACTTATAACAACCAAGGAGAACAGAACAAAGATCAGGTGTGAGGAAACCTTCTCCTAAAGTCCAGTTCATGGGAGCAAAGAACAAAAGGAAAAAAGAACAACTCCAGGAGAATCTGAAAAGCTGCAAGTCCTCCTACTTCCTTGAATTCTGGCTCAGGTTAGCATGGCAATGCTTCATGATTGCACACTTTGTTCTAGTTGACTAAAATACTGGATCTACAAGAACTGCCCACGCTGCTAAAATTGTTGCTGGTTCTACTACTTTGCAACCCAGCAATTCCATGGGCAAGTATCTATCAGGAAGGAAGTTAGTTTATATTCACTGTGGGGGCAAGGAAGCAAAAAGGCATTCTGTAAAAACTCCTCTGATTTAGTCTCTGATACCCAAGACTGATCTCAAAGGGTGGTCAGAAAGACAAAAATGCTGATTTCAGCTGGTATCTTGAAGAAAAATCCTTGAAACTCAGAACAACCTGCAAGCCACAAAGAGAAGCAACTGCCATAGGAACGTCAGTAATACTTTTCTGAACACGATTATCTCAGAGCACTTTTACGTCTTATGAAAGGCCAATATAGAAGCACACAAAAAAATTCCGTGTTTATTTTACATGACAAATACAGCACTTCAAAAACCACTTAATGAAAGCACAAGTAATAGAGAAAAGACTATCACACAGCATTAACAAAATCAGTATTCCTTATTTACTGCGGCACTCAGTTAAAAAAAATTGAATAGTGGGAAGCTTTTTCTTGTTGAAAGTCAACACAGTACTGTCTTTATGAGTCCGAAGATGATCAATACACCAAAGTAAGGCATTTCCCCTGCTTCAAGACCATTCACTAACAGTTCGTATTTACAGTTCCACAATTATTGAAGCCATTTTAACAAAAATGTTTCTAAACTACAGTATGCAGTTTTAATTGCAAGTTGGAGGTTAACATAACCCGGTTAAGATTTCAGAAGGCAAGTATCCATTTTTCAGTACCACCTTTTTTTTAATGCATAACCTTTCCATCTAATTTATCACAAACAAAAGCCTCTAAACACTTTGCAATTTTTTTCTGATATAAAACAGCCTAAAGAAGAAAATTAGTTCCATTCTAATGCTTTTCAGTAAAGGCTACTGTATTACTATTCTTGAGAATGAAAAAAAAATAGATTGCAGATATATCTGCAACCTCACTTAAATTTCTTAGAGTTGGGAATAGCTTCTTACACTTAAGAATGTGTTTCTATAGTTAAGAATGCATACTCTGTTATTTTGGTTCTCATAGCACTCTTCTCCAGAGCTATGCACTTAGTTCACCCAAAGTTTTCCAGTTACTTTATTTCTACCTAAACAGAAATATCCTCAATGTTGTTCCTGTGAAATCTCAAACTTTGGGAGTCTTTGGTTTTTTTTTTTTTTTAAACATTTAGAGTTAAGACTATTCTGAAATGTAGGGCTATTTCAAATAATGCCAGCATCAAACTTTAAACTGACATAGTAACAGTCTTCACTGAGGACTAGATCCTTTGAATAGTTTAAGAAAAGCAGGAAACACCACCAAAAAGTTAAAGTTGAAAAAATTAATCTTTTTGCATACACGTTTTTCACAGAATATAACAAAACCCAATGTCCTTGGGGTTTCACTTCATATTCTTCGTGCTTGGCATCAACTACACAGTCTTACTCCAAAATACCTTTTTAAACAGCACTTACCATAATTCTGACATTTAAGTTAACATCCCCTTTCCTGGTTTGCTGCCAGATGACTCATCTTAAAGCTACGTACATTTTTTCAAAAGGTGTAACAACATTACTTGTGCTAAGCAGTAAGCAACGTACAATAAGGCTAGTAGGCCAACACACCATAGATAAAAACACTTCACGCAGTATCCTCCTGCTGAAGACAGCTGAAGAAAGTCCAGCTTATTGATCTAAATTACAACACTAACAATGATGCTCCTACCCTGCAGAGGTTCTCATATACCAGAAAGTTAATACAAACTTTCGTCATGACTGGGTTTCATTAGCAAGCTTTCCTTCCAAATACCACAAGGCTCTATGAAGTGCCGCTATTCCTGCATTAAATCCATTTTAAAAAATATTGACCTAGTCTGACATTTTGGGGGAAAAGTACAGAGGCCAGTCATCTTGTTGAGGTATAGATTGAAGTTTCCTGCTAACAACTAGACTACGTTATGCTTTTGAATGAGCACAACGAGAACAATTTCCTAGAAGTCTTGGAACAGGGAGTTCACGCTGGCAAGGGAACCTGCCATAGCCCTGTAAGATATCTTTAACAGCACAGGGACAAGAATATAGTTCATTTGGCTAACACGCTCAGGTTAAGAGCGTTTCTCTACTGTCAATTATGATGTCTTTTACAATGAAAAACCTGCTTGTCATACTGCCAAGAGTCAATGAATACCCATTTCTTGAAAGGCAGAACATATAAACTGTGTGTATTTTCAATAAGGAGGTCTTAGAGCTAAGGAGTATTCCAGAAGCTCTGCCATTAGAATGACTAGCTGAATAAAAACATGCCAAAAATCAGCAAATTAGCTATGCAGAATATTGCATTTCCTGGTGAAGGACTAACTCATAGAAACGCATTGACCAGGGAATAAGAAATATGCCAGATAAAACACTGCATTATTAAGCTGAAAATCCATCACTTCTTATTCATCAAAAGAGGTCAGTGTCTCCAAGCAATAAAAGCAGATGAGAAAAACTCCTGGATTTCACGCTCTCGAGGCAGTAACCAACCTGCTGTGGTAGCCTGCTCTGATATTCTTCTAGCAATCCATATTCTGCAGACCCAAGCACACAAGCTAGCAAATGCACCAATTCTACAAGCTCTCCTATCCCATTTGTGGATGGGAAAAGATCTTGCACAATCACTTCTAGCACAAAGAGATAGAATTCCATCCTGACTAGGGCATTGCTATTGATAATGTAAGTATCTGTTTCACTTGGCTCCCTGAACAACCATTTTGCATTTCTAATGCCAAAGTGCATTTCCTATTCTATATAGAAAGTGACTGTCACAGTGAAAAATCTCTTTCTGCATGTTGGTTCTTTCATTCAAACAGAACACCTGATCAGTAATGGAATAATCCGTTTCTTATTTAAGAAACATCTCTATAAAGTTTATAACGAAGAGTCAAGCACGCATGTGTCTGTGGCATAAAATCATAGCAGGTAACAACATAAAAAAAGAAGGCAGCATGACTAACAGGTTTGATTTTCTTAGTCTCAAGAAATACTCCCTTCTGAAACCAGAAAAAAGTTGAATTTTCTTTATTGCCATCTACAGCTAACAGGAAAATACATCTTTCTAAATCAGTACTATATGTAAAGGATCTCTGGAATCAGTTTAAACAGATGGGACTTGCAGTAATCTCAGCCTATGCTCAACACAATTTCCACCTGCATCAAAAGTTCTCCTTAGTCACAGAAGCCTAAACAGAAAAAAACGCAGTGAAGGACTGCGTCAGCTGTGGGTCACTGAGATGCCTTTTAAGATTTTTGTGAAAAGAATGAAAGAAAAGCAACACAGTTGCAGGAACTGCTGCTGCTTCCTCCTCCAAGGCTGAACTGCAACTTTTTAGTATGTATATGTACATACATATACAAAAAGGAGTCGTAAAAAACTTAAATAAGCAGATTCCACAGATGACAGAACCAGAAAGTAAACAGCTATGAGCCTGAAGCACCTGTAGCCCGTGATTATGAAAGAAAGGTGAAGAGATGACGTTTCCATTGACGACAACCTTGAAATGCTGTGGAGGCCAGAAGGAGTTGGAGCTACAGGATGTGACAAAGCTTTAATAAATCAGCAAGAATAGACAACTTCCAGAACTACATATCTGTTCCATAAAGGTGGTAATGTTGAGGCTGGAGAAGTCTCAGGCATCCTTTAGCACCTCCACAGCAGAAAGCGGACATGAGTGGTCATCAAGGTTTGTTCCACAGAGCCACAAAGCCTCAAGATGAGTAGAGTAAGATGCCCTAAGTGGACTCCTCAAAGAGCCACAGAGCATGGTTCTCTGCGGAGTGGGGCTTCACTCTGGAGAACCACGGCCTATGGCTGTGTGGAGCTTCACTCCACAGAGGTCGTCTTTGAACTCAGCGTTCTGTCCTGTAACAAGTGTGCTTTATTCACACCCCCTGCTCACATACATTTCTCTAACATGACTGCTGTCAGCTAGGATATGGGGCTAGTCTGGATAATGTCATGGGAAACTCCTGTCTTCAGGAAAAGACTGACTCAGCTGGCTTAAGAAACATACTTGGCACCTACCCTCATGCTCCTTATAAGACTGGGAGATGCAGGATTTGTAAATGCTGCACAGAAATGTGAGGCCCACTTAGATAATACAGACATGTAACATCTCCATCCGTTAAGCAAGCTTGTTACTGGACAAACTAGTTCAATTACTGGAAAGCAAAGAATGGTGATGGGAAAAAACACTGAAAGTGTTTTTCTAACGTGCAGTACCAGTAAAACAAAGTAAAAACTGTGGCTACTAAAAAGAAAAACAGATAACAAGCCTTGCTGAGCAATGCTGTCATATGGAAAATGCTAAAAAAGTCTGAGGGTCAGCCCAAGAAAAGAAAGCTTGATACGAAAAATATCAACTAATTAAGCTAGGAAGAATATAGTTATACGTAGTGGAAAAAAATCTGTACATTAGGCAGACTACTGGGCCTGAAAAAAACGTTTCTTGGTAAACAGCAAGAGAAAAAAGTAGAGAAGCGTAGAGAAGTGGTTGAGAACAACTAGAAGGCTGGAAATCACATTTCTACCTCCTAGACCCCTTGCGTGAAGGGCATAAGGGATTACATATTTGCTATAAAATATTAAGGCAAAACTCCTTCTCGGTCAAGTACCTGAGCAGTATGTACAAACACTCTGTAGACGTATGTACGGATAACCATTCAGAGAAAAATGTGGTCAACATTGCACAGATTAGCCAGCCAAACATCTAAATTTTCAAAATTCTGGCAATAGGCATGCTAACAGAATAAAAAGAGGGAAGACAGATGCACACATGAACATTTCTCTGTATATTCTCCAGAGCTGAAAGGAGAAGGTATAAGACGAGGAACGACGAAAGCACTATATTGGTAGCACGCTTAGATTTTGTGAAATAGCTCTACCTTGCCCTTATTCTCTGCATGACTTCATTTTATTTTTTAAGTTTCACCATATAGGAAAAGGAAGAAAAGATAATTTTTAAATTTAAGTATCTCCTTAACTACTGAATTTTTTAGATAAACCGATACAACAGTTCAGTATTTATTCTGTTATTTCCCCTCCCTCCTTCCCTATTTCCATATTTTTACTGCAGAGCTTGTAAAAGTCAGTATGTAAACAACACTTTTACATAAACAAATATTTATACTTAAAAAAATACTATTAACAACACATCAGCTATTCTTATACTGTATAGTGATGCTCACACTTCAAGTTAAAGGAGCTCCACAAATAAATAATAATAATAAAAAAAAATACTAAGAATCAATTTCAAGAAATAAGTAACTGCCCTTACAAATTCTTTTAGGTGGTACTTCCTGACAAATACTGATATCAAGCATGAGCTGTATCATGGCAGTGTTGATGCCACCCTATGGGTATCTTTTCAATTTATTAGGAAGTCTGAAAAATCACATTAGAGAAGCAATACATTATCAAAATAATCAAAACATTAGTTATATCTTACTGACATGCAAATGCCTGATGCATCTCATCTGGCATGTACATGTTAGTTCAAATTTCCTATTTTCTATGCAGTTCACATAAGAGAACGTTACATGAGTAGGCTCATGAAAAAATTACTCTGACAAAAATCCCAAATTGAAAGAATCAATTATTAATAAAAATGCCATACCTAAGGCATGGTATAATTCCACTTAATTATATATTTTTCTGAGTATGCACAAGAACCATCAAAAAAAGCTGTCACTTCAGCAGTAAACAGTTGATAACATTTCTGATTGGATCTTAATTTTATAGCTGGAACGAACCAAGACGCTGTAAGTCTACGAATATGAACATAGATTTCCCCATTCAAAGGTTATAATTAGTAAGCATCATCTTTATACTGCTTTAAAGCCTACTATATGAAAAAATCCTGGAAAGGGTTTTGGCCCTTGTTTTTATCTTTGACAACTAATTTCACAATCCTCTGACAGTTTAAGGAGTAACGGAAGTCATTCTGGTCTAATACATACCTCTGAGGTATACGGTTGATGACTAGTCCTTACTAGCCATGTGAAAAGGTACAGATCTACAGTACAAAATTTACCTCTACAGATCTACTAAGGAATTTCACAATAGATCAATTTTAATACAGTACATGATTTGTGGATTCCATCAACGAGTCACCTCTTCATTTCACCAATACAATTGCTATCTCCAGACGTTCTGTTTTACAACACCAGAGGCCTTTATAAGCTGATTTCACATTCACAAAGACAGACTAACAGGCACATACCTGGCACATACTTTACCTATGAATAATTATACAAAACAAGGTCCCCTACAGCTTTCAGTTCTGCAAAAATACTGCAGTCATGAATTAAACATCACCTTCCAAAGTTCTCTGGTTTGTGCCTGCTCTGGCAAGGTTTCTGGAAACACCGATCAGCCTGAATAGCTTTACATTACCTCCAACCTTAGGCCCACCAGCTGAACCAGGCTTTCTTGCACTGTTTGAAGGATTTCCTGGCTTTTTAGGTGCAGGAACCTTGAAGGCTGAAGCAGCTGATGATGGCCTATTTCCATCCACCGACTCTTCATCATCAAAGCTTTTATCTAGAAAGGGATACATTAATAAATATATAACTATTAGAACAGATGCACATTTATTTTCTAATCAATTATTCTGCTTCACATTCCACAGAAATTGACAAAATGAATAAATAAAAAAAAAATATGAATCATTTTGTCCTCTGCCTGTGACCTGGGAATAAAATGACAACCAGAAATGAATAACATTTTTTACTTTGTATGATCTTATAAAATAAGAGCTCTGCCTTCATAATTAGCCACTGTGAAATTAAACATAAAAATGAATCCTACACATTCATCCCCACAAAGGGGAAATATCTTTGCACAGATTGAATATTTTTGCCCATTTCTGAATATTTTCCTCAAAGGAAAGCCCTTAATATAATTTGCAGTCATTCCAGTCTACCAAAGATAAACGCTTCTCCCTTTTCTTCTACTCATGCATGCATTTTCTGCTACACATCCTCCCACAATGTGTCTACCAGCACTCCCTGTCTCTTTCCTTCCACCCAGATTTTGCAACTTACAATCACAGATCCGCTTGCAGATCAGCCGCCTCATTCCTCTGATAGCTCTAAAATCCCCTCACCCTAGGATGGACCCAGCACCTCACATGGCCACACGCAGTAAATTCTCAATACTAATCAAAGATTCTATCAAAAACTGCTAGCAAGCACCATAGATCCACCACTGAGATTTGTGCCGGCATCTTTCTCTCTCTCCCCTGCGCTAGGTGCCGACGCAGCCAATGAGCTGCAAGGTGACATCATCTTGTGGGAGCCACGGCCAGAGGGAAAGGTGAAAATTCTTCATGCAAATAAATTCATTCCCACGCAGGGTATTTGCCATAATTTCAATCCTTCATTAACAAAATATTACGGGCAGAAAATACTTTCATGCTTGCACTCCTCTTTGCTACAATTCAAGGTTTGTGCATTTTTAAAATCAAGAAAGAAATTCATCTCTAGTGCCTAGTTAAAATATCCTCATTACAAAATATTCAGCTTAAAAAAAAAAAAACACTGTATTCCAACAGTAGACTGTAACTGCTATTCAGTCCAAGAAGAAAGATTTCTCTACCTATAAGCTTGAGCATAAAAAAAAAAAAATTCAGCTCGTGGTTCCTATCATAAATAAAATGGGTGAGGCCGAGACACAGCTGCGCTACAGTAATAAAGACCAATTTAGCATATCTCCTTCCCTAAAATCTGTCATTTCTAAAATAAATAAATAGAATAAAATTAATTGCAGACCTTGGTCATCTCAGGAACGGTGGCTCTTTATTTTCCCTGTGCTTATTCAGAACTTGTTCCCAATAAAATGTCAACTATATTTAATAACATAGCCTCCCAAAGGAAAGAAGCTTTCATTAAAATGTTAAAGCAAGGTTATTTTTCCAACAGCATTTACAGCAACTTCAAACATTAAACCGCCCCACAGTTAACATGACAGACATCGGTGTTATAGTTAATAAATTTCTCTAGCAGTAGCAAAAAGCTGGGTGTTGCACTAACAAATCTTTGTGAATTAAAAAGGAAACAAAAATCACAAGAAACATCCAGGTGTTTATCGACCATTTTTGTCAATATTATTTCCTTCCCTCACAAACACCAATTTTTAAGAGAACATTACTAAAAATAACTGTGTTTGGATACGCAAACTCTCAGAATCCAGGAAAAGGCATCGAGCCCCCCCCCCCCCCCCTAGTCTGTATGTTGCCATGGAAACAGTACTCTATCGCAGCAAAAGAGCTGGGGAGAATACATTGAGATTCCTACTGCTTTCACTCCTAGTGCCTTAAAAATATAACCAGACATCAAGATTTTTGAACAGGGAAAACCACGAATCTGAACACAACATGAAGCTTAATAATCTAAACATCACAGAAGAAATGTAAGTAGGAGTGGTTAATAACTAGAGTATAATGTTACAGGTAATTTTAAAACAGCATTAAGGCAGATTTTTAAATGGCATGAATAGATCAACAGTGTCACATGAATATATTATCACAAAAATATGCTTTTCAAATTAATAAAAACATATTTTGCTGCTGCATCTTTTTCAGTTTTGTTAATGAAACAGGCTACACTTTCACGTTGCTATCCAATAGCACTATAATGCAGCATTTGATATGCAAACACTGCATAAGAAGCCTTTGAAAAAATAAAGTTATTTATAGCACAATTTTAAAGGTAGCGTTTCTAATGTTCATTTGTGCAAAAAATTCCTAAGAAAAAACCC
Organism: Struthio camelus; assembly: GCF_040807025.1. Classification (NCBI taxonomy): domain Eukaryota; kingdom Metazoa; phylum Chordata; class Aves; order Struthioniformes; family Struthionidae; genus Struthio; species Struthio camelus. The sequence continues at coordinate 52,902,702 of NC_090943.1, forward strand.
ACCCCCCCAAAATCCCAAACAACAGTACGCTTTGTGATCTAAAGGGGCCACATACAAATTAATAGTTTTCTGATCAAACTATTCCTTATGAAGGAAGACTCAAAGGAGAGAATTGTAGAAGTTTCTGCTCAGCTGAAAAATGCTCAAATAGAATTTTAATAAAGCACAAAACTAAACATTTCCTTAGCTCCTGAGATTTTGTGCGCATTCTAGGACAATATATTAAACAATGGTTTGAGTAATACTATCAAATTATTTTGCCTAAAGTCTAGACTTTTTCATAAACCAGGAACACTGTCAACACTGGATTAAAAACCTGTGGTATGAAATAGTTTTCTAGTTTCCTAGTCCACAAAAAATTTAGCTTTCAAAAATCAATTGTAGCTGGGTTTTTTTTAAAAATGCATTTACAAGTATTTGAGAGAGGAGACCATAAACATCTCATTCCAACGTATAAAACTGATATTAATAAGCACCAATGCCATGATTTATCTATCGAAAAATTTTTTAAAAAATGAAGAGCTAGTCACTGGAAGTATTCCAAAATTACTGCATAATCCCATAAATGTATGAAATTAATGGATGAAAAGGACTTATTTTAATCCTAACTTTTCAGGCCAATGTGATAACACAGTTAGGAGTCCATAAAACAGAGCAGGAAGATTTTGTGCCATCTTTTACAGGAACTGGAGATTTTCTCCACCCTACGGTACCTTTACATGTGCATTTCCCTGGGATTTGTTAACAACAGAATCTCAGTTGATCTTCAGGGACATTTCATTTTCAGAAAGATGAATAACAGTATCTGTGAAAATCTGAAACCTGAAGTCTGTATTTACAAAAGTTCATGAAAAAAGTATTATTTGCTTCAATTACTGTGTGCTTTCCATGTGTTCTCACTCGTGTGCACTTTACATTGGTTTTAATCTTTTATAAATATAAAAGCATTTCCATTTCAGTACGCAGAACTCCACTTTGAAATATAATTGTTATTCCACAGGGTATAATCAAGGTGCGATTCCACTAAAGCCAACTGAGCTGAACTTGTTTACAGCAGCCTTTATTTAGCCTACAGAGCACAGCTGAAGCTGCTGACTTTGAATGTTGAGAAGTGTGTTATGATTGCTGTATTGTCAGGATCAAACTAGAATGAAAATGTTAGTTTTGTGTAGTTTGCAAGTGAAATCTATTTCTATAACACAAGTCATGACAGCTAAATATAATTGATGTTTTCAAGTAAAACCTATCCGAAGAATGTAAACATTTTCATTTTGGATTGGCTTTGAGTCAAATAACTAAAAGTAATTTTAAAAATATTAAAATAGTTTTAAAGGCCATACACTTTCAGCATATTAAATTTGACACTTGTAAATGTACCTTACAGCTGAGAAAACACTACCCAAAAACAAGTTACAAGTTTCCAAGTTACCAAAAACTGGAACAAAGGAAGCCACAAAAATTGCTAGCAATATACAGAATATTTAAAAACAAACAAACAAACAAAATCCATACAATTAATGAAAGACTCAATCTCAGTTAAATCCCACACATCTGTGCTCCTAGAAAGCTAGAAAGGCAAGATTCAAGTTCCAAGCATTACAAGGTTTATCTTCTGTCCAGTAGAGAAAAAAAGATCTGCATGGTAGATCAGTATTCTGCAGGTAGTATACAGCAAGTTATTTGACACCTATAAGGTGCTGCACTTTTCTACAAAAGAAATTTCAGGAAGTCAATAGCAAAGAACAACAATGTTTGAAATTTTGCTATAGTTAAAAAGACATACATCAGGCCCTAGAGTTAATCAAAGTTTCATAGCCTGGAGCTTACCAAAATTATTCTAAGGTTAAACCTAGACACAGCTGTCCAATTAGAAATACTGATTGAAACACAGACCAAAATTTTGAACCACAGCAAAGATTTTTGAACTAAAAGCAACTAAAAGCATTAACAGATCAGTGATACCTTTCTTTCTTGTTGCACAGCTCTCGGAGGCCAGATTAGAAATACATAATATTTGTTTTTAAAGGTATTCAGACATATCAAAGGACAAGTAATTACAACCAATCTTGATGTTAAAAGAACATTCTCACACCCCCAATTTTAAAAACTGCTACACAATCTATGGAACAATAAGGGTAATTACAAGTGTATCCAGGGTCATAAAAGAATCTACAGCTTTTCTTATCTAGAGAGAAAAATATTTTATTGCTAAAGAAAATTGAAGATATGCTTATTGCTACCACAACTCCATCCTTTAGTTAGTCTTAACATTCATAAAATTAACATGACATTTGATATTTAACATTTTGTAAGTTACAATCAATGACAGAGGATAAAAAAATACAGTAGTGAAATAGAACATCTGTATTCTACTGGTGCTGCTCAGAAAAAAACAATTAGAAGATAACTGATCTTATGCACATCCCTAAGTAACACTATGGGGGGGGGGGGGGGGGGGGAAGGATCACATGTAAGCAACACTGAACAGAAGCCAAGTTTAAAGGCAAAGAAAAGGCTATGCCAGTATCAGGATCTAACATATCTAACGGTACTAGGGTCCTAAATACCAACATGCAGTATTCTACAGTAGATTTACAGTAGTCAAATCAAAGGATATAATATTTTACCAAAACTGCTTCTAAACTTTGACTTCTAACAAAATGTACCCTTGCTATATCCATTTTCCTTTCCAGTAATGCTAACACATACTACACGTTTTTTGAACTGTTGCTAACAGTTCCTCTTTTTCACCACAAACTATTCATAGACAAGACACTACTGCAAAACTCTGCCTAAGCAAAATAACAACAAGTAGATGAACTTACATTTCCCAAGTCACTCCTACATCCTCTGCCTACCGAGATGCCAACTGCCAATCTCCAGTGATTTACAAACACAGACTGCATCAATTACTTGGAACATCTGGGACAGGATCTTAGCTCAATTCCAGATGAACTGGTGCAGCCTGCAACAATTTCTCTCAAGCATGAAAACGAAGCCGCAAGCACCACAGATGCATCGGGTTAGCTGATCCTTCTAATCCATCCTTCAAGCCAACGTCCCATATTATTCAATGGGCGCTTTATCCCTTACACATCAGACATTCCCTACAGAGCGATTCTGTTTGTCTTAACAAAGGGTAGGATTCAGTTGCCAAAGCAGAGTCAGCTAAAACCCGTTTAGATAGACCAGGGTATCCTGTCTGGCTGACAGCTGACACTCCAGAAAGGGACAGATCTCTTGGAGGTCCTGCGTCCTACCTGTCTGCTCTGTGTGACTAACACAGATAGTGTACAGCATCTCAAATGGCACAAGATGCCTGTGTTCGGGCAGTTGAATCGCACCCAAAATGCTTTACAGGTAACAAAGGCATAACCCCTCGATGTTCTCCCTGTACCACAGAAGGTAGAGGATCTTGAACCACCAGCACCCAAATCCTTATTCAAGGACAACAGCTACTGTTTCCTACAAGGCTGGAGCATGGTTCTTCAGCAGAAGACCGAGTATAGCAACCAAAGTTACAAGAGAACATTTACTAATGGATTTAACTTTATTTCATGGCACCTGCTCTGTTTCTCTTTGCATTCTTGACAGTGGCAACTTTACCTATGATTCAGTGTTGATGAACAGTTGAATCATCTTGTGCAACATACCTGATGCTCACCAGAAAAATCCCAAGTTGCTACCTCAAGAGGTTCCCATCTCCACCGCAATGTCAGCAATGAGAGTGAGCGAGCGAGCGAAAGAGAGCGACTGAAAGGAGATACCAATTACAAAAGCAGCTAAATAGCACCACTGTGTTCAAAATGATACAACATACAAAAGCCAATTCTGAAGCCAAGTACGTTTGTCATGCTAGTTTTTCAGGTAGCGTCTTGAACAAAAAACACTACCACCACAAACAAAAACAAACAAAAAAAAAAGAGCATAGGGAACCCCAGACCAGTCAGTTACAGGAATTAGGCAAGTATTTACCAGTTAAAAATGTGCTTTTGATCCAATCTCAAATTCCTGTTTGATCTGCAGTCATTCTCTGATAACACTCCTCAAACTTTCCAACAAGATTATAAAACAAAATACATCTTTCCTGCATTTCATCTATCAGCTACAGCATAGTGAAAGAGGCTCATGTCAACTGTACTTTTTTTTTTTGTTTTAATATATGAAATGGGAATCTAAATGAATGAGGCAAAAGAAAACAAAATAGGAAAGAAGAGACAAGATCTGATTTACGAAATTACTTGCCATAATAATTCTCCAAAGCTCTTCCAGGTCTGTTTAATGATACTAGTAATTTATCCAATTCTCAACAGCTCCAAGGAGGAATGTGTTCAGAAAATATTTAATTCAGGAAAAATATAACGTCATTTCAGTAGCATTTTTCCTGACCCTATAGACAGCAAAATAAACAAAAAGCCATATATTCTTAACTTTCATTTGGATATTTCATTTCTTCTCATTGCTGTCACTTTTTTGTTTCTCTTTTCTTTTTTAGGTCATGGTGAGATGGACACATTAAATAAAAATAAAAAAGTAAAAGTCACCCTAGATGCCTCTGTTACATCATTCTAAAACAACAAAATGGGGAGAGACAGGGGAAATACTTGAAAACTGTCCTCTGAACCACCGCTAAGATCACAGCAGCAGACAAAAGTGGGGCGGGGGGGGGGGGAATGGAGAAAGGCCAAATTGAAAACAATTTTGCACCTTTGTTCTACGCAAGCGTCTAAAGCAGATACTCTGTCTTCCCACACTTGCGGTTATAAATCATGTGAGCTGATTATATATATATATTTTGAAACCTCTAATACAAACTTTTCCATCACCAATAAAATTATAAACGGTTTTACTTTTTAAATCAACAAAAGTAAGCAATATCATATTTAAACATTGTTCAAAATTTCACATAGCATAGTTATTTACATTTTCTTCCTTTGGCTCTCTTTCCTCATTAGAAGGGCAATAGCAAAGTAACAGAAACACCTGCTCAGCTGAAGTTACGTACCTTACCTTCAGCGGAAAACAGTTTTTTGACAATTTTTAACAGTTTGTTTGGCAACTATACCAATAGTGTTACCTTTTCTGACATCTCTGCAAAACCTTGGGGTTTTAAGTCTGTTTTAGAAAAGCTAGTCTTAAAATCCATCTAATTCTATAACCTGTCCGGAAGATAGCATTTACATACCTTTCAGACAAAGCTAAAAAAAGCCAAAATAATCAACAGAGCTAATTTCTCTTTTAACCAGAGCTTCATCCTAATTTCTAGTTCCGAAATACTGCCTTTAAATCAAAGTACAAGGCATTTTCTAATTTTTACCATTATCTATTACAATTCAAGATAGTTTCTGCAAACCTTACTATATTCGACCTTTACAGCATCTGTAGTGAGTTTCATAGTCCAATTACATTTATAAAAAAGTATTTCCTTTAAGTCAGTTTTGATTTACCTTCCAGTCGAGCTTTCCACTTGTTCTGCATTTCCGAAACGTTACTTAGAGCAACTAACTGAAAACTGAAGATGCTGTCAATACTACTATACTTTAGAAATCAACTTCACTCCATTTACATCTTTCCTCAGGCACATTCAATAAACTCCTGATTCAACAACTGACAGGCTATAACTTATTACTAATCAAAGCATAGTTTTATCAACAAAGGGAAGGGGGGAAAAAATAAAAAAAAAAAAAAAAGGACAGTCAGGGTCTCTAGAATTCTTGATAAACCACCACCTAATCATGATCAAATAGCAAAATGAAAAATACAAACTTACTGTTTCTTGTTCCTTCAGATTTTCACTATGTTATTGCTTAAAAGCCACAACCTGTTCGGGTCACACCACAGTACACACTATGCTCAAATGTTACCAGGTAATGTGTCTTTTTGGAAAAAGGAGGGAGGAGGGAGAAAAGAAATAAAAGACTAAAAAGAACACCGAGGTTACTTGCAGAGGAAATCAGAGATGGATAATTTCTGACAACTTAAAAGACATAGCAGGTTGTACTCAGTAGCTGTAACACAGTAACTGATGGTAACACTCCTATGTTGTAACAGGAAGCAAAATAAGTCCACTTTAGCACAGGTGTTTTACTCTCCTGTGAAACATTAGAAAGAAAGCTGAGAAGGGCAGTAACTTCTTAAATAGTCAAAGACCTTTGGTAAATAAATACATGAGTATTCCTGTAGAAGTTTCTCTATCCAGCCACTGATCATAATGGAATTAGATTATTTTAAAATAGCAATAACCAAAAAAGAATGGCTTGAAGAGAATCTTGACTTTCTTGAACCCTAGTAAATCTATGAGAAAAAAAAAAAAAAAAAAAAAAGAGACAGACAGACAGACAGGCATGCACACAACTCATTTATATTCAAAGCTACGGTTTAACTGTTGCAGCCTGCCTGAATACAGGCCTGCTCTTTGGCATAATACCTCACTCCAGCTGCCAAAGTCATGCTCAAAAGAAAGCTACCACTTCAAATATTTTCTTGAAGTATAAACCTCTGTTATTCATCTTTAAGATACTCCACAATTTCACAGCTAGGCTTTGCTCAGTATGCCTAGTTTCATTACTGTCTTCATTACCTAGGCTCCAGCTGTCTAATTATTTCCACCTTCACAAATTTCTTTTGCTTGTGCAGAGACATCCTACCCTCTAGTAGGGGTAGCACTAGTATTTTCTTCAGTGAATCTAATGATCTATTTTAAAAATAAATATATTTAATATGAAAATGCATTCTGAGTTAGAATCTACTGGGCATAAATTACAATAACATGACTAGAATTATCCATGTACTTAAATAAATAACTGTGAGAAGAAAGGAGCATCTCCTTAGTATCTGTAGTTAAGTCAAGCAAACAACTGGTATCCATCAAGGAAGAAACCATTTGTAGTATTTCCAATACTTAGCTCATTCATACAAAAAGACATATCCAAGTATTTAAATCATTTGATTTTCAAACTACAAATCAGGAATACCTCACTAAGAATATAGCAAAGATGAGAGAGGTGGATTTAAGGACCATGGTCATATACCACATGGCACTTTGCTATCACGTATACCAATTGAAACGTATCATGCAATATCAATATAAATGTTTACAGTGATTTACTGTTAAAGGTTGACAATGATGGATTTAATTTTTCATTGGAGAAATGATTTTACTACTGAATGCTTGCACTACTTTTTAACATGGTAAATTCCTGTGTGTTAAACTTAATATACACATTGCAAATGTAAAACAACAAAGCACCTTCACAAATAAAATACAGCACCTAGAAGCTAAAAGTGTAATTCAAATATGAGTATATAGTAGACAAGACATAAAAAACAATTTTTTTCTACATCTTAAATTTAACTTACTTTAACTGTAGTTCACGAGTTAGAAAATATTTAATGTTTACCTCTGAACAGGAAAAGAGGAATATCACAGCAGGGAATAAAAAAAAGAGTTGTTAATGGTCTTTGAGCTCACTGGCCAACCTGTTTTCCACCTGCCATACTCAGAATTGGAGGTTAGAAACCTATGGCAAATCTATCCTCCTTTAATTTAGTCTCAATGCTGCAACTTCACTGTCGGTGACAAAATCTTCAGTTTTATTTGCATAAATTCTCCTCAAAGTGGAGGAAAAATGAACACCACCAACACCATGAGATCCAGAAAAATCTGAAGCGTGCCTGGTATGCTCCTATGCAGTTTTACTAGCTGCCATTTCTCTTTTTCTTCTCTAAGAAAAGGACATCAGACCATTGTGCAATTTCAGAATAATACACACTTCCTTCAGTGTTTCCAAATAGTTTGCAAAAATCAACTCAACCCTGCAAACAGATTTTAGATCAAATGATCGACACAGAAGTGCTTTTGACCTTGAGGTTCAATAGCAAAGTTTTTCGTATAGCAAAGGTCTATTGACCAAAGGATTTTAACAGTTCAACATATAGAACAAGCTATGGTAAAAGGGATATTTTTACAAACATAAATCCATCTATATTAAAAATGTTTTGGTGGGCCAGGAATGTCATGGAGCTCCAACATCCCATGGAAACAAAAACATCCAGTTTGAAGACAAGAAATGTAGAGTAAAGGCTGTTAACAGTAACAACTCTGTATCTTCATCCCTTCTCCTCATACTCCCCCCCATCTGACTATCAATAATATCCAGAGTTTTTAGGGTTTTTCCTCAGCTTAACAGCAGGATTTTTTAAATATCAATTACATACATGCAAAGCTATTACACAGAAGTATTAACACAGTAACTGAAAATCTTGTTGCCTGTACGCTACATTTTTTTTTTAAAGCATCTGTACAACTCGTTTTAGATTGTAATTATTTTTTGTAAGAATCTAGAGATACAGTGGGTTTTGAAAAGCAGTAAAAGGTTATTTTAAGGCAAGTTTTGTTCTTTCCTGCTGTCCCTACAAAAGCACATTTTGATGAAGATGAGAAAGAATGCACACAATCCCAAACTCAGAACCTTCACTTCTAAAGAAGATAGTTCAAATGATCCCATTATAGCTTATTTTCTAATCAATATTTATTACTATATAGAAAGTGCTATTAAAAAAAACATACAAGAATAAGAGGAAATAAGAAGTCCTCATATGTCTTAGATAACAAAGAAACATCAACTTTTCAAGGTAAATATGCAATTAGACACGTAAAAAAAAATCCTGCACTGTCTGTCAAAGAAAATCCTTATGGTATTTTAAATTTCTCCTTGGGCTCTTGGCACTTCTAATGCTTATTTCACAATGTAGCTTAAAAAATATACATATATTTTCTAGAATAATCCAAGATGTTTTAAAACAATAAGGATATCAACTACATCAACTGAAACGTTAAATTAAAGGGTTTTTTCATATGTAGGGTATGTTCTTAAAAACAAAGCAAAACACTCAAACCAGCAGAAACACCAAAAGCAACCAACGCTTCTGGGTACCTGAATAACTAAAGGCCTGGAAGCCTTGGCAGAGGACTGGTGTTCCATGTTTAATTAAAAACAAACAAACAACAAAAACTCCCTACAAAATTCCTTAACACTTAAAAAATGTAATTTAGAATATGGAAAGCAAAACTTACTTTTAGCTATCATTGTATGTTATCAAAATCAAATGTACTTATCACTCAGGAATCCATGCTGGTCTTAAGAAAATAATTATATATTTTTCACAGGTTTATAGTTTTGTTTTCTAAACTAGAAATGCTCTGAGTTGCATACTTCTTTCTAGAAAAGATTTTTTTTTTTTAAATTCAAATCTGTGCTGAACATTGCTAGGTTCATCTGTTCTCTGAGCAGCAACTGTTCCTTTTCAGATAGCCCTTGGCTTCCCTCTCTCTACTGCTTAGTTGTTTCACTGCCCCACTGTACTTTTACTGCTGCTAGCAATGGTGTGTGTACCTTACAGACAAAAAACACTACTAAGAACCTATGTTTTAATCACTACAAGATTATCATATGACCTTACAGTGGAAAGCAGCTGTGCACTGGTTTGATTGAGAAGAGCAATCAAATTCCACATTACAATATCTGTCCTACAGCTCTTAGGCCCAGTGAGTAAAGCCATTTCCTAAATCAATGCACCTACCAACTGCTAGCAACAGAAGAGGAACAAGGAGAAATTAGAGGAAAAGGTGCCAGTGCAGATGCAGTTATGTGAAAAACAGCAAAAAATAAAATTCCAAAAGGCGATAGCCTAAACAAGAACACAAGAAGGAACATGTGATGCATTTCTGTTCCCCAGAATAAGCTTCTGCTACTATCTGCAATATTTTTCAGGAAATGAGCTCTGGATGGTACTAAGCACCACAGCTACATCTTGTCCAAAATCTGGGCGAGTGTAGCAACTGTTCCATTACCATCATTCATAGAATTATGTGAGTTTAAAGGCCTCCTTCCTTTTAGAGGAAATGACCTATTCTTAGATAAACTCAAATATATATCACAACTATAAATGCACTACAAGGGTTTTTTTTTGTTTGTTTGTTTTTAATTAAACCATCTCAGCATCTCTGGAGCTTCTGTACCTTCAACAAGTCCAACCTTTTTTTAATCAAAAGTAAAATATTAAAGCTGTACAGCACCCATATTTTACAGAAAGTACTAATCAGATTAAAGACTTAAGACAGTCTTCTGCTCAGAAGACCATCAGGGAATAGAAGATAATTGTTCTTGTACTCTAGGACCATGCATATATTAATGAAATATTTTGAAAGTAGACAAAAGCCATAATTTATCATGCACATGTAGTAAGATATAAGGATATTTTCTACTCATAAATCAGTTGCACATACTTTATCCTCTGAAAAGTGACAAGTGCTTGAAGTGATGAGTCTTCATTAAATTGGATGGCATTTAACTAAAAATCCACTGATAACAAAGAAGTAGATCTAACTCATTCATTTATGATTCACAATAGCATACTCAAAACATATTAGTGCAACAAATGCGTGCCAAATATGTCCTCTTACAAAGCTGATTATATGCTTTTAGATAGCCCTCAAATAGCCCACGTCTGGTACTGCAACATGTTTAGTGTATCTGAAGAAAATCAGTGTCTAATCTTCCCTTCACGCCCCCTCCTTATTTCACGCAGATAATTTCGTCCTTATTCTAATTACCTTGTTCCACTGGGAGCACGGCAATGCCTTACCTATGAAACAACAAAGTAGCATAGCACTGATTGACAACAACGTGACAGAGTACTGATGGAAGCCACTGAATTACAAACTATGAAGAGAATGTATGGTGTGATGTAGCCCACTGCAGTTATGCTAGCTGCCTTCTAAACACACTAATCTGGTTATCAACGGATAAGTGCAGAAATGCGTTATCCTCTTCAAGGAGCAAGAAATCCAGAGCCAGGAATGGTTCTTGACTAAGTTTGAGCAGCAGCCTCAGAATAAGACTTGCAGATCAAACACAGACATACATTCATGGACATATGTGAAATAACTTAAAAAATAAGATACTGGATGCTTTCACGCTGGCGTGCATTCAGTACAGCACAAGTAACAGTTCAATTGTTTGTTGGTCTATAAACACAATCCTATTTCCACCCCCCCTACATTCTTCAAACAAAAGATTGGAGATTGTGAGACAGTTAACACAGGATAAACACAGAACTTGGCTCTTCCCCTTAGTCTTTACTAAAGGGATCAGATTAAGATTCCAAATGTAAGCAGATTTTATTTACATTTCTGCTTGTGCTCAGGAAAAATGAAAAACCGTCAAAAAAGTTAAAATAAGCCAGGCTGTCTTGCGTTCTAGATTAAATGCTGAAATATTTACCACTATACAACATTTTCAAATATATTCCATGCGATATTATAACATATCTAGGCTAAACACATGTATCGTTTTATTAAGTGAGCAAACCAAGTACAAGCAAGTAAAAACTCTGTTCTCTGAAGCATCTACACAACGTCTTCCATGATGTTAGTATATTCTCACAAACAGTAAATTAAATATACACACTGGCCATAATAAAATGTCATTTTGTCATGAAAAGACACTTCTCACATGCTGTGGAATCACTAACTTAAAGCATTTGCTTTAACGGGATATTGCACACTAGAAGGATATGTGCAAAATAAAGTCATGGCTAAATCTACATTTAAATCCTGAAAACAGTCCAAAAATTTTCTTAATAGTTCTTTAAGGTCTTGTTTTGCCTAACAATTTCAAAATACAACGTCAAAAGACTGAATTCCTTGTAAATGTGGTAACCAGTAATTTTAAGAGAGACCAACAGCTACATAATCATCCTACACACTGTTAATTGTATCTGGCATTATTGTTCAAAGCTCCTACACAGAATGTCAGCTGACTGCCTCAACAGTACTTTGTTCTTAGTGCCTTTGTTAATGACAAATCAAATTATACAGAAGAGAGCTCCACAACCACCCTCACTTTATAAACTTCAGCCATCACAGAACCACAAAAATTCTATGGCCTTGCCTAAGGAATACAGTTATTTGTTAACATACTACAGCTTGCACCCTTTATCTGCAATTTACCACAATCCATGTTTACACCATGGATAATGGTGTTGCTTCACAGAAAATGAATATGAACATTCCAAAAAAATTTAATGAAAAAGAGCTTACTTAGATGTTCAGTTCTATAAAAATCAATGACTTCTTGTATCTTGTTGATGACGAACAAAAATACAAAACACCAGAAAACTGCCTGAATTTTGTTTGAACTATACAGTGCAACCTTATTTTCACTGCTCTGGTCATGCTGATCATCTTTTTCAACCTCAAATACATCAAAAAGATAAATGACACAAATGTAAATTTTAGGATGCTCTCCATGAGGCCTTTTTCAGAACTCTTACTACTGATGTTTTAGCAAATTCAGATAAAAGATTGATTTTAATTTTCCAGGTACGTTCATAAGAGCATCTTTAGCATTATCTATCATTATACATGAACTGTTTGGAAAAACGTAGGCCTCCCACTACATTGCTAAACTTGCTGCAAGTCAAAGGAACACTTCTCAGGTTTCTCTGAATATGCATATAGAGAAAGTCATCGAGTTATTACGCTCAGAGAAGAAACCAACTGCCATGCAAAACCAGGAGGCAGGATAAAAACAAAACGTACATCCGGTTTCTAATCAAAACACAGCCGTCTTGGTCCATATTGTATTGACCTACTTCCCATTGGTTTGTGTAACAACATACCACACAGTGAAGGAAACGTAGTAACACTCTGCATATTTATTGAATATTCTCACCCTAGAAGCCAGCCGCTTATTTCATGCCGACACTGAATTGCTATTTCTACACCAAAAAGTAGTAGATTAACGGGCGCTCGCTCACCAAGCAGCAGAGCAAATTCAGTCTTATCTTACAGGGCTGACTACTATAAGCAACATCGGGGCAGAGGCAAGCAGAAAGCCAGCATAAAAACGCACGCTGGAAAGCGTTTTAGAACACTCAAGACTACAGACTCTCGCAGAAACGCACGCATTGTTTAAAATTAAAAAAAAAAAACAAAAACCAAAAAACAAAAACCGCCGGCTGAAGACACCGGGCTCCGCCGCTGGGGAACCCAACCGCTGCAGGCGCCCCCCGCGAGGGCCGGGCTAAGCCGGCCGAGGCCGACCGCATCAGGCTCAGGTGTCAACCTGCCACGCACAACACTTTCACGCGCTTAACGCGGTCAAACGCCGCCCGCGGGCCCTCCTCACTCACCGTCCCCGACGGCCATCATGCCATGGAGGTGCCGGCCGGCCGGCCGCCTGCCTCGCGGGGGGCGGGGGTCGGGGCCGCGCAGCGCCCAGCCCCAACGGTCACCCGCGGCCCAGCAGCGGCGGCGGCGCTGCAGCCAAGCGCGCCCCCCCCCCCCAACACCCCACGCGCGCCCCGGTCCCGCCCCCGCCGCCCGCGCGGGGAACGTCCCCCTCCCGCGCTCCCTCCCGGCGCCGCGGTCACGTGGCCCGCGGGTGGGGGGGGGGGGGAGTGCCCTCCCGTAATTACCCTGCGAGAGGGGCAAGCGGCGCGCCGACATTGGCTGGCGCGGCGCGGCGCGGCCGCGCACAGCTGGGCGCGCGGCCCGGCGCCGCCTCCGCGCGGCCGCGGCCAGGCCGCGACGTCGCTTTTGTCACCGAGCGGCAACAGCGGCGCCGTGCGTGTGTTCCCCCCCCCACCCCCCACCCCCCACCACGGCGGCACGACCACCGGCACGACCTGCGGGGCAAAACAACAAAAGCGACAACAACAAACCCTCTTCCCCCCCCCCGCCGCCCCGCCACTCTTCTGTCCTATCTACAAACGTGTCATTGTGCACTAGGCAGAGACGTGGCAGAGCTTTCGATGCACGCTCGGGGCAGGAAGCAGGGCGAGAACCACGCTGTTTCGCCCCAGAGCGGCCTTCACGTAGGCAGGCATCTGAAAAGGGATGACAAAAGTAACAGCACAAGGCGGCTTTCGGAGGAGAGGTGCTCCTTGACCAGAGCATTTGGCGGTCCACTCCGCCATTAGAGACTTTAAAAGAAAGAAAACAGCTTTTTTTTTTTTTTTCCCCCCCTTCCTAAAGCATACATACACGCAACAGATGCTGGAGCGTATTTTGTGATAGCATGAAAATTATAATGAAAGCCTGCTCAAAACTTGAACTCCGGCTCATATTTTATTCTTAGGTTAATGTTTTAAGTGGCGTATTAAAGGTAGGAAAACTGTGGTACTGCAAAACGGTAGAAGCAAGAGAACGCAAGTACTGCATCCCAGTTTACTTCCGCCCAAGGAAGACAGCCCCGCATCTGTACTAGCACGGCACAGCTGAGCGTACGCGCAACTCCTCGGTCACAGGAGCACGGGCACCAAGTTACTAAAGTACCAGCTAATTACAACTCAAAATCCCATGCGAGTACCTCAGAAAACAGTGCAAGCGTCGGCCTGCTGAGGCCCTTCACTTCGTAGCAGGCTTGCACCGCCTTACAGCTATACTTCTCTGATCAACACATTTTCATATTTAAAATTATGAGCCATCACGGAGGACAGCTGAAGTCACACGGCCACGTGCTGACCGTTTGCATTGAGCAAGAGAAAATACAGGTAGCCCAACATCACATACAAGAGTCACGGCAATTATCACCACTTTCCGTATTTCCTAAACCATATACCTTCATACTGTGCCACATTTCTGAGCTCTGCCAATATAATGATGTCATTGTTTCTATAGTAACTGCAATTCCAAAAAGAAAACAGCCAAGGGAAACAAGGAAAAACAAGAGGGTAACGTGGCAAAACAGACAAACAATTGTGCTACAGATCTTTATTTTCACTTGTTTATGAAAATTTATGTGGCTCAACTACGTCTTTAACATCAGTAACACAGCTCTCCCACAACTGTGTTACTAAAACCACTATATTTCACCTATCACATTTTACATTTATAAAGCTATGAGGCATGCCCTTAAATAGGAAAATTGCACGGGCTGCATACAGATATACAATTTATATTCAACTCAAATCATTCTGTCTACCTAGTGAGACAAAGTATAAAGCTCAATATTATTATTTTTCCTAGCCTTAATTCCCTGTCTCAAAATTTACACTGCTATCCTGTATAGGAGTCTGATCAAATTCTCTTAGAGAAAACATATTTACAAATCTCAGCTAGTAGAAGAAAGTGCTTTTGCAGCTTTGAGATTGGCTGCCAGTTCTGTTTCCATAGAAATGGACAGTTATTTGCTGAGAAACAGGGAGGTGCTTTAAAGCACCTTCTCCAGTTTGCAGGGATACGTACGTTCCTGCGGGAGTGAAAGGCAAAACCTAGCAGTTCACGTAAGATTTCACATGACAGCCATAAACATATGCTGACACAATTCTCAAAATATGCAACGCTATTACGGAGATAAACAAAAGAGAAATCCCAAGGTTTTCATAGCAGCTAATTCATTCACGTAATTCAGAGTAAAGAACGATGTCTGTTTTTAACAACCACAGCCGACCGACTGAGGGCAGGGGAAGATGCTGGAATCATAATGTGGGTGGGGGAAAACTAAGGTCAGTTGGAGAGCTAAGTTCACAGTATAATATTATTTAAGCTTGTAAGTCCTTTACACCAAGCAAATGCACCAGCAGTCCTGCCCAGTGTCTCTTGTACCTTCCTTACTTCTCATCTGCTGGTTTTTGAAGCTCCGTGCTACACTCTGTCCCAATTATTCAAACAATAGTTGTTTCAGTATCTTTTCCGCCTCTTCTGTCCTCCAAGAGGATTTGTCAGGCTCTACCAATAACTCATTGCCCTCTTCCTCTTTACTGTTCACCAGGGACCAGAGTCAATAAAGGAAGGCCGGAACACAAGACTGAAAGGGATCCTCTCTGCTAGGTCCGCTCTAACAGATATTAAATCCACCTATGTGTATGAGAATACAGGCAGGATGTGTGTTCCTCTCCTCCCTGTATTTCTCCCACATACCTAAAGACACCAATACAATGCTTGTCACTGTGGAAGACCTAAACTTGAAAAGCCACTGTGTTTAATCATTTTAGTACAATTTTTTTTTAATATGTATTTCTCGGAATTTTTAAAATGCTACAGAAAACATTTTTATTCAGATTGTTTAAAGCCGAGATTTTTGAGGTTTTCTTTTTCTTTTAAGTACTTGTTAAATGAAGTGACTGAACAACTGTCAGAAGTATTATTTGATAAAAGAGTCCTAGAGTCTCATCTCTGAATTCTCAGAAACTAGGTCAATGCTACAAAGATTCACTAGCATAGCAATGCCAGTTTGGACTACGAAAAAGATCACATTAGCCAGTCGTATTAGCAAGCCCTTCCTTATCCGTTACACACTTCTAGGAGAATCCTAGAAGCACAGCTAACTTATTTGGAAAAGTAACTCAATTAAGCTGGCAAAAACATTCCTTCCACTGGTAAAAAGGTCCACTAAAGAGCTTTGCTAGTGTAATTATGTCAAAGTCTATCAACATATTTTTTGCCTTTTTTCTTTGGAAGCATCATCCTATTCCCCCCTTACCTTCCCAATCCCTACTCCAAACCAAACAAACAAACCATATTTTAAGAGCATTAAAATAAAAAAACTTCAACCTTCTAGCATATGTATTTGAACATTAAAATCTTGCCTCTCTCCAGACATGTTTGATAAAGCTGCTAAGAGAAAAGCTGATAACCAGGCTACAGGAATTCACCAGCAACTTTCAGTTTACATATGGAAAAAATAAATACAAATTGTATTTCAGAGAACAATGAAAGACACTACCATGAAAAAACAATAGCAACAGAACAGTATCTTTTTTGACAACACTGAAAAATGATCAGTTCAGATGAATTCAAAAGATACACTAGGTTCAACCAAAAATACTGAAACAAATATACTAGAGGGATTCTGTGTCTACGCATCGAAACAGACAAACATAGTAGCTTTTGTATAAAATCTGCCACTTATAAGACACAGTGATTTATGCCACTGTAGAACAGCATTAACATCTGCATTCTACAGTTGAGACTCTGTCAACTCCAGTTAAGATAGAGACAAAAGCTCAGAAGTGCTAAGTAAACTAGTTCGGCCGTTAACTCATCGTATTTATTTTATTTATATGTATTTTTTTTATACATACATATATGGTATATTATATTCAAATGCATTCAATTATATTCAGTGTATTTATAGGTGTCTGCATATACACACACACATCCCCTCCTTTCCTCCTGTAACTTGCTCAGTTCCCCACACTAAGCTGCCAATGGGGGGGGGGGGGGGGGGAAGTAAAATTCATCTTTGAAACCTCTCAAACTTATGAATCAGTATTAACTTTGAACGTAAAAAATATTGGTTTACCCTTCCACAATAAGTAAATCTGCTTTAACAGAACATTTACGTAAAACATTTCCTGCCAAATTTAATACATATTCTTTTTCCTTTTTTATATTAATCGTTATATATCTATTTCAGTACTCTTAAAGGCTTCTCAGGAATAGCAGCGTTTCACTTCAAAACAGAATGCAGCACAGAAACTCTACTATACCAAACAAAAAGGCTGTAGGATCAGAGAAATGTATTTTTATGATTGCTTCCATTTTCACACTAACAAGAGAAGGGTAACGATTTTAAAATCAAAAAGGTAAGTTTGTGTACATTAACAAATCATATGCTTTCTTCAAGAATTCTCTGCACAACAGATTTGGTTTTCATGAAATGCACCAAAAGAGCTCGAACTCACTACCACAGAGGGGAGTTTCAATACAAAGTCTTAACTTCAACATTTCAGTGTCTTTGAATACTAGTCTCCTACTTCCATCATTTTAAACACTTTGTATGTTTTACAACCATTATTCAATATTTTAACTGAGAAGGAATCATACAATATAATCACATTAAACTATTGTTTTCTTTCAGAAATATACTGTAGTATAGGATAAAGGTTTGTTTGCTTGCTTCCATGTAGTTTCAACACTTTTTTCGATTGTATTCTGATGGTAGTCCAGAAAGATGTTCAGTAATACAGTACAAACAAGTTTGTTTCACTATATTATTGTCTGATTTTTATAGTATTCCTATACACACTTCTAGAATCATGTGTTTCACTTTGGCAATGCAAAAATGTATATTTATAACCAGATCTTAAGATTAATACAAGGTAAGTATTCATACTCACCACTGATATTACTTAAAATCATATTTCCAGAGTTTCTCACTTCATCAAACTTTGCAAAGATTGTTTGCAACCTGTAAAGAAAAAAAAATTCTTATGTCTATTTGAGATCCTCCGTGTTACTCCATTTATTCTCACATACAAAGCAGTAATACAGCTGAATGTTGGCCAATGCAAGGGATTATGAGTTTCTAAAAACAACTCCCAAAGGACGCTTCCTCTTAACTTAGCTGACCATCTTCAAATAAACGCACAGAAAAAATTAAGTTGACTTTAGCAAAGAACAAAACTGCACGTTGTAACTACTATGACTGAAATAATTAAAAATTCTGAAGTACGGGTTCAGTAATAGTATGCATCACGTCCAAAGTGGCTGTGAACCTAGCACATCTATACACAACACTAACAGGTAACAGTTTTAACTACAGAATGTTTAGGTGGAAAAACACAGGGTTTACTATTTAATTTGCTCCAAGACAATTACTGTTTTTTTATCAAAAGTCTCAGTTTTGTTATGAAAATATTTTTCAATAGCAAAAAGAAAGCTAGCTTTTTTTCTAGACTTAAGAAAAACTACACACTCTAGGCATGTTCAATATTATTACATACCACTGAATACATAGCCTCATAATAAAGATATACTGGAAATGCTGAATTCCCATAAAAAGCAAAAAGAATTTCCATTATTTTCAGTTCAGTTGCACAAAATAGGAAATAAAGGAATTAAACTGACTTCAACATGTTAGAATAAAAGAGATATCTTATTAAAAATATGTAATGAAATATAATGCTTGAAATATACCAGCATAACATTTTGAGTTCTTTAACACAGAGACTTTAATAAGGCTGCTACTGCCATCATCCCCGCTCACACTCCTGCAATGTTCTGAGTTGGGCTGCTACAAGGAGAAAATACTGTTTAATCAGAAAAGCCGGCCAAACACCTCACCAGCCATTTCTCATCACTTCTGCAGAAAATGTAGTAGAAGCAATGGAAGTATCTTGCAGAACAAATCTGACCCCCAGGCTAGCAACAGGTCTGTACTGGCATACCATTCAACTGCAAACAACAGGGAATACTTTCTTATGTTTCTCCAATGACTTTTCTTGCATCTTGAACTGCTCTGAATATGGTAATATTTAACATGTACATGAACTTTAGATATAAGACTCACAGGGTGAATTCTGGCCTTAAATGCACAGAGTTACTAGTTACAAATCACAGCTTGCAAAACTCCAAAAACACCCATAATTCAGCTACACCACTATGGTAGAGATTGCATTATTTGGTTCAAAATTTGTCAAAAGCAAATATTTAAAGGTTCTGTTTACTACTCACAATCCAGACCGTGTATTAAGACAAACCAAGAAAGATGAGAGAGAACAACGTTTGTGTATGAAAATTCTCATGATACAGAAAGCAGCAAAATGAAGGATGCGTGAGGAAATTTAGCCTCAGCATTTCCATACAAACTTACTGTTTTTACTCTGTTCCATGTACAGAGGTTAATACTCTTTCACTGTACATAATCTACTTTCCCTGACGCACTGTATACTCATTTCATTCACCTGCACCTCCTTTATCTAATAAAGAATTATGTGCTAAAATCATAAACGCAGCCAGATAACAGTATGAAAACCCTTAGCATTTCATCACTTTCAAATGTTTCGTCTCCGTACTCTCAAAACATGTTACTTTTGCTTTCAAAGCACTTGAAAGCGATTCACTAAAGGGCAGAATTTCTCCTGTACTTAACAGGCGCACAACAGAACTAGGCAGGAGAGGCTGGGAGTGCCACAAGAAGGAATTTCCTACTTTATTTCTCACAGGGCTAAACTAAACAAAACATAAGGTAGATCACACAAACCAAAAACCTAATAACCCATGACACAAGCCAACAATTATTCCACCTCAACTTATTTCTCAAAACTATCTATGACTCTGTGGTACTCTGCATAAACTTCCCCCAACGTACTTGTCACTCTCCTTTCTGGACCCTGCTAACCTCTTCCCTTCGTGCCGCTGCTGCATTTATAACCTTTGCAGCCACAGCAAAGGGTCTGAAAGAGCAGCAATTCACAAAAGTCAGACTACACTGCATTAACGTCAAACCTCAGTCTTCTAATGAAAAGCTCAATTTGCAAACCAAAGGCAAGTTATAGCAAAACGTATTTTTTGCACTGTTTTAGACTCAAAAGAATAAAACGGTAATTCTTACAGTAAGTGCTTTTCAAGGGCCAGCCTGTCCTTACCACACATGGAATCCCATTAACATGCTATTTCCTTTTAAACATATAAAGTGAAAACTAACACAAGAACCAACCAACACATACCGTAAAGCATACTACAACAAATTCGGTTTGGCCCATACAGAAAGGAAACCGCTCACTACTCTTGGCCCACAGAACAACAGATACAGCATCCACTTTCAGTATTCTCAATTGACACTAATGCTTAAAGGCCTGATACCAATGCCTGCCCAACCTTTTTGACAGCAGCTTTAATAAAAGGGAAAATGCATCCAAATCTCCAAACACTGACTGGATAGAGATTTTTCTCAAAATGGAATATGCCTCAGGTAAAAAGCAAGGTTCTGAGATCTGTAAACTGGAAAGAAACAAAAGGAAAACAGGAACGCTTTGTACTGATGTTATTTATAAATGGTAACTTGCAAATTAATCTCTACAACAGAATAAAACTGCACTGAGAAAAATACTTTACTAGGAAGTAGAATCAAGCTACAAAAGTAAAATCTCATCTCCTTCTGCTGACCATCTAGATTCCTAACCAGATTCAACAGACCTTCTCTAGAAAATCCCATCTTGCTACAAAGGCTAACATAGCAGATGCAGACAGCAAAACTTTTTAAGCCTAGTGAAATTAAATTACTAATTACATTTGCCTTTATATGGACATAACATGTATATACCATTGACCTATTTAAGGAAGTTGAACAATATCTCAAAACAATGCTTGATTCACTTTCCTGCCTGCCTTTCAGCAGACATGAGCTCATATTTTCAGTGCTTTCGGGCAGGGCATATTCAAGCAGCAACACACAGACCTCTAACCTGCAATTTGGTATGTAAATCAAACATGTCTACATTCTGCTAGATCTCGAGTAAACCAAATACTCAAATAATAGGGATTTCTGCTATCATGCACGTTTAAGCAGAATTTTTTAAATATATTGTCATATAGTGAAAGAGATGCAGTGCACTGCTTTAAGGCTGAACATAACAACTGAACATAACTGTGTCTGAGCTACTGATAATCTATAGTACTTAAAATCCTTAAAATCTGCCCAGACATAAATACAAACATAAATTACATCAGAGTAATGATAAAATGACAGTCTAAATCAATAGATCATCCGCAGATCATCACTCCTGCATAGCCACACACACAGTTTAACGCATCTAACTGAATAGCGCATTTCTGGCAGGCACTGAGGAAGAAACCTCTGAAACTAGCTCCATCTCTGAAGGAACAACAGTCTGAACTACCCCAGAGCTAATCTGTCTTTCCTGAACTTTGTCACCTACGTTAGTTATTACTGCATGAAGGACTAGGGAGGGACTACAGAAATTCTGCTTCCTGTCAATGCTAGGGCTGAAGACTAGCGATGTCATGTTTAACTCACTTAACTCATAAATTCCCCCATCCTCCCAACCTGAACGCTACTTAGAAGAACGCAGCCTCACCTCACCCATTATTTTACACCGGCCTTGACTCTCAGTTGCAAAACTGCTGAGATTCAACAGCAGGTGCCAGTAGGACCACGCACCAGGCGCAGCCTTGCTTGTTTATGTGAATTAAAATGGTACAACTATGCTTACTTTTAGATCGGGGGAATTTTGTACTCAATGATTCAGACAGCAAGATTAACGATTTGGCTCCTACTCTAACTAAATTAGAAGCTGTTGATTACCTTGAGGAGACAAAGCTCCCATGATGTTTAATCCTGTTTGGATCCCAAGGTTTACTTGGTTTGTATCACACACATGGAAACGTCAGGAGGATAAGTACACTAAGCCTAAACTTTCAGTCACAACCAACATTCACAGCATAGGTAAAGGCTGTAATCTGCACTTTTTCATTCTTATTCTCTACTCCAAAAGATACCCAAGACTCTGTTTCGATGCAAGAAGGATTTTTTTCCCAGTATGCTCCGTTTACTTGCTGTGGAACTCTTTTTTTTTTTTTTCCTTTTTTTTTTGCATTGTAGTAATACCACAGCCTCGTACTTCTGTGATAACCATATAATTTCTTGATACTCCAGAATTGTGACAACCATTAAGTAGAAGAGAGCATTTATAATTTCCCTTCCATTGGTATAGCAACTTTTTGTGAAACTGGCTGAACTCTGCCCAGAACATGAAACAATAACTTCCACACCATCTTCCTATGATATTTCAATACTGTGTAAATCATCATTACAAACAAGAGAAGACATCCATTCCGATACTCTCTCTGACCCCACGTGTTAGATGCATTCAGCTTTCCCAAGACTGAGAAAGTGCGATGAAGAATCAAAGTGTTATGTGAGTTAATAAGGGGTTAACACATCTTTTAAAAAGCGTAAATTGTTTTCAATAAGGAGTTTGAAAGACTTTATTGTATGAACAATCTTTCTGCCAAATAGAGTATCAAGCTACCTAGTTTTCTTAATGAAACAAACCCTTACCACAGTAACAATAATAAAAAGGCTACTGTTTCTTCATATAAATTAACCCACACCCAACACAGACCAGCCTTTAAAAGATATGAATTGCTCTTTGTAAAAAGAAATTACTGAAGAAAGCATTTTCAAAATTTCATTTCACCTTTTACAAGAAATATCCAGTGGTCTGTGATGGCCTATGCAGCACTTAGTCCAGTGAACGCTCCTTCTCAATGAATCCCAGAATTGCATTTTCACAATTTAGAAGTAGGTACTTTGAAAAGCACCTCTCTTATCTAACTGTGGCCTATTAGCAGACATCTATGGTGGAAAGGACTGGTCTGATGTAATTAGTAGGCAGCAAGGGAGGACCTTCGTCCTTGCAACTAGCTTCAAGAAAGCAGTAGCTGGTTGAGGATATGCCACACTTTCTCTTCACTCACAAACACGTGTGTAAACACACTATCTCATTCTCTCTCTCACTCACATAGACACATACAACATGAAAAGGATTGACTGAAGTGCCTCAGTTGTGACTCCTCTACATTCAGGCTGAATAGCCATTACCAAATAACGAGCACGATGCACGTATTCAAATATTTTCCAGTAACTTTCCCACTTCTCAGTACTCATACAGTATGTATTTGCATAATTCTCAAACATTTTTCTAGTACTCTCAGATTCTCTTACAATCATGGGATTTCAGTTACTGAAGGTTAGGTTGCTTTTAGTCATACACCTGTATGCCTCTTCAAAGCAGAAAAGAGGATGGCAAGTTCTCTACTCCATCTGTGTATAATTGGTGTGTTTTTTTTTTTTTTAATAAATAAATAAACACCACCACAAAAGGAACACCTGTGATGTCATGATGGAAGCAAAACTAACTGGAAGATTGGATAAAAATAGTACTAACTTTTAAACAGTTTTTGTCAGAACTTAAAACTCTGTAAAAAGAGCAACACAGAACAGCGCAGGATCACAAAACTAAAATAACTCACTCACCTTCCAGGAGGAATTCCCCTCTTATTAAGGTCTATTCGTACTTTCTCTCCCACATGTCTATAAACCTCTACAATGGCTAGTATGGCAGCATCTCTCACCTGTGAACGCACAGATCAAATTATTATTAATTTCAGGGTTACAGAAACCAATTCAACATTTCACTGACAATCCACCAATTTTCCAACCTGCGTGCCGACTTATCTCACAAAACAGTTGAAATTGTGAAGACAGAAGAGAAAGGAAATACAACTGTTATTTCAAGATAGCGCTTTCTCCCAAAGTAAAGCATGTCCAAATGGTAAATGAAAAAATCCTAGAAAGAACAGCTCTAGATGGAATTTCTGCAATGAACATGTTTGTGGGAAAACGTGTGCGTGGTTTTTTTTTTTTAAGGCCCCGTCACACTAGGCAACAATTCCAAGAAGTTAGTCCATGCATTCAGCATTGACACTTCATCTTGCTTTCATTTGTTTATACACACAGCTAGGCCCTTCTTTAGAAGTAAGGGCATGACTGTCCACAAGAGTAAGCCAAAGTGACCAGTATTAGCCTCACTTCCTTCATAAGGAGGTGGTATCACGTAAGTACAAGAAATAGAAAAATAAAAGACGGGGAGGAGGGAAAAGAACAGTTAAAGCCAGGGAAGGGAATGTCTCCTCCAAAAATTTGAGTCACACTCATTATCTTAAATACTGCTAACGTACATGTTATTGAATTCCACTATTCCTTACAAAGAATTATTGGAATGACTTCAGTATTCTTCTTTGTAATGGTCTGCACTAATAGTACAATCACTCTATCAAGATATGAACTACATTGTTACTAGCAATCAATAAACAATTAAAAGATTTTCTACAGAACAGAAAAGTAAGACCAACGCTGTTGGAAGGAAAGACAGACTTTGTTGCACCCAGAAAATAGACGTGTTCCATTTATTTATCCATCTCATTCCAATGCTAGCTTTGCCTTACTGCATTTTAAAATATTCTTTCAGGCCCAACTTTAGATAAGTCTGGAGAGAGGATTCAACCATTTCCATTTAAAGGCTTTCTAAAGTTCAACAGTCTTCACTATTACGAACTACATCTCAAATTTTAGATGTTTCTTTGCTTAATCAATTTTTAGCTAGTCTTGCATGCGCTCAAATGCCAAGTGGGTTCAATTTAAGAGATTCTTATCCATCTTGCACATGATAATGTTACCTTAGCCAAATGTGGCAGACTATTACAGGTGTCATTTAGGAGCTCTCTGTAGATTCAAGCCTTCTTGTCAATATAATTTCTATCTGTTTTCTTTCAACATGTTCTGCAAGAAACAACTACTTCCAACAGTAACTAGTTTCAGTCTTTGAAGGCAAAACTAAAGAGGCCACTATATTAAACTTGAGAAGGAACACCGTTGCCTTTGCAGCTCTACGTTCATCTTCCAGTGGATGCACCGATTCGAAAGAAAACCGATTTACTGTTTCTTAAGGTAGGAAAAAGGATCTTTTGCATGCAAATAAGTTTGTGGGCTTTTCTTAAATGCCTACATTAAATTGGAATTCATTTTTCTTTCAAAGTATAGTAGTTATGGCAACAGGAAGCAGTGAAATGCTTACCTGACTATTCGAGTCACCAAACACCATACACAGATGTGGTACCAACTTGCTGAGGGTTAACGGTTGCGCACCATAACTACAGAACAAGCAAACAAACAAGAAGTTAAATGTCATTTTTGTAGAAATACAGAAAATGCTTTATGTGAAAGAGAACTTGTAGCTTAGCATCAATAATATTCAAATTTACATGTATGAATCAAGCTCCATCTCACTCTCTCAAGTCTTTCATCTATTTTTAAGTGAGACAAGATATTATACCTTTAATCTTTCTTCCAGAAAGCTCACAGGTCAAATTGTTTGATTTTTCCTGTTTATGATTTTAATTGAATCAGGCTTCCTAAAGTACTAATTTCAGAGGAAAAGAGACACTTGGAAAAAGGACAGAATCCGTACGTCTCCAAGGAGACAAAAAGCTTACGTGTTTAAGGTTGCAATAAGACACAAACACACTCCTTCTCGGGATCGGTAATTCTTGTGTTTAAAGCCAACAGCAAGGCGTTCCCAAATGTACTATAAAACAGAAATTGACTTTGATGACTGCAAGCAAAATACAATGCAATTCTATCCATTTTCTATAATCACATTCATAACAACAGCTACAAAAACAACAACAAAAGACAGGTCCACTGGCAAAGTAAAGGCATTTCTCAGATAAAATTAAATTACAAAATTTGCAATATGGAACATATACAGATTATCCCATGCCTCCGAACATTTTGAAGTGTCACGAAATCTATCTAAATATTTTCATTACTTAAAGAAATAGCTTTCAGAAAAATATATAGAATTGTTAGTTACAAATGCACAAACATTAACATTTCAAACTAGTGACTCAAGTAGAAGTTTCAATACTTTTTGCTTCATATTCTTTCCCTGACAAAATTTCTTCTCATTCATTTTAGTTTGCCCTTATCCATACTCCTGCTGTCCACTTCTCTTCTACTTTTGCCTTAAATTTATTTCAATTTCTTCATTTTTCAATTATTTCTTGCCTGCTCATTTTCATTTATTTGCTTCTATTTTCGTTCTGCTTTTGTTTCTCCTTTTGTGCTGGTGTTGTTTTCTGTGGTACGATCCTCTGGCTCACTAAACCCTCATTTACCTTCTTGCACGTTCACTTTTCATTGCCTGCCTTTACTCTTTCACTTCTCGGTTTATCTTTTTACCTTTCCATTTCCTTGTCGTTCTCTAGCTGTATGTCACGGTGTAAATAGCGTAAACATGAAGCTTACGAGACTTTGGATTCTCAGTAGTATTTCAGAGCAGATGCACAGGCTCAAACTGCAACTCCCTCGGCTGCAACGCTGCCATTACAGTCTCGGCCAGGCAGCGAGCATCCGAGGGGCGTTGTTGCCTAGCAATGGCTGCACACTGGCTATAGCACATTTTGCAGCCTAGGCACCACCCTCGTTCCTACCCCTGAAGGGCTGCAATTCCAATCTATAATGATTACATACATCTTTTAAAATGCATTAGATACAAATTTTCACAAAAGGATTTGGCTTTCTGGAAAAAAAAAAAAAACCACTCACGAACAGCTATTGATCACCAAAAACAGATAGTTTAAGCAGCAGGGAACACTGCACCTTCTTTCCTAATGAGGTAGCACAGTTTATAGCAGACATAAAATTTCCAGTTACAATCTACTTGATCATTTTGAACCATCTGTGATTTTTTTTTTTTAATACTTTATTACATTTTTAAAAAAATTAAACCTCAGAGAAGCAGAACATGGCTTGCCAAAACTGCACAGGTTAACAATAAAGAACAGGGTTTTAGGGAAGAAAACAACCTTCCAACATTAGCCCATCATTCAGGACAAATACGAAAAAAACCGAAATCGCCTTCCCAGGTGCACAAAAATAGAGGTAGAAAGGAAACTGTAGAGTACTGAAACAAAGCAAAGACTGAAGAGAAATTTAGACTTTTACTAAATTAACTCCAGTTTAAGAATCAGATTAATCTAAATAGAGAAATTCAAACAGATTCTTAGAAATTTCAACTTTCATGCAATAGATGACTTGCTAGCAACAGCTGGTATCAACCTCCCTTTGTCCCATCCATGCATTTATACCAGCTATATTCCGATTTTGCTGCTTTTCCCTGACCCTTATAACCAGCTACCCCTAACTTTTTTTTTTTCCTCTTCTTAAACACATTCACAACAAAATAAAGGAATTTACCATAGGACAAATTAAATATTATTTAAGGACACACTAGAACAGACCAGATGAGATGATCAGCAAGAGACTTACAGGTCTTATCCAAAAAAAAAAAAAAAAAAAAAAAAAAAAAAAAGGATTCCACCCAACTCTTCCAAAGGGATGCTTCTCTGCAGCAAAGGGAGCCTAAAACTCTGTAGTTCAGGTTGGAGGTACAGGAAGGACTTCTCTGTTTTGGCCCCTGCTGTGAGGATGATTTATGCATTCCAAATTTCCTCCCTCATTGGAGGAAATTTATTCCATCCAAATTATTTTTTATCCAAATTTTTAGTGAAAATACATAAGCAGTCCTGGGAGCAAAGACCTGAAGCCAGGATTCTCCCATTCCTGGGGAGGTACCAGAAGAGCTATGTCTTCTCTTATTTACATACACTCTTCCTTGAACCCCCATCAATCCTGCATTCCTTCCTGCACTGTAGGGAAGCTTCAGCAAAGGGTATGGAAGCCTCTCTCATATTAGTGTGCAGTCTAACCATTAAGGCTCTCTTCAGAAATCAAGAGATGTACCAGTAATCTAAAATTCTTTCATAACGAAGGCCTATCCTATGAAGCAAATATCAGCACGTTCTTCATCAGCTATTGCACAAATGGAAAAGTCTCCAAGATGCTATGCTATGCATCTATCCAAATGCTATTAGATTAGGGGGCAGGTGTGCTTTCAGGTCTCCATGCTGTGTACTTCTGAGCATCTTGGGCAGAAGAACGTGTCATCTGTGAACCGCTTGTGCTTAGGCATAAAAAAAAGCTGCTGTGATGTCTCCTGTCAATGAACATGATCAAAACTGCAAACTCTTGGACAGATAAAGGCTTTGCAGATGACATTCCTAGACTTTGCTGCCTGAACACTATTCAGATCCGTGACCAAATACCGTGTTGAAAACGCTTCGCGTTTGAACAGAGAAGTTTCTATAGCTGCTTGACGTGCAACCTGTATTTTCCCATCATGCAAACCAAGCAATCAAGAATAGTTTTCTCACTGCAAATGGAGTTTACAAAATTGCATTCCCTGTACACAAACATTCAAACCTGTATCTGTGAACACACACAGTCAGGAATTCACAGTTAAAAACTTCATGCGGATAAGCAAAACGAGATTCACAAAATGAAGATGCTCCCTGTTAATGCCTACACTTAAACTTGGAAGCAGGTTTTCTTAAGAGGAATTAAAAAGTTCAGTAACAGTTTCTATTGAAGACCAGGGTCCCTAGAGTTTTGCATAATAGCACTGCTCAAACAATATAATCCTGTTAAGCAATCCTACATTTTTCAGGCTCATGCAAGTAGGAATACTACATGTAGCACTTGGGAGCCACACAGTGCTCAGAAGCGTACAAAGATTTGCTTAACTCAGACTTCAACAGAAGTAGACAAGGCAGAGGGAAACTTTTCACAATCTCAGTTTGTCAAAGGTTCACACAGCAAATTAATCGTATGTCTAGAAAACTAGATTTTCTAAATTAGAATCTACTACCTCAATTGTGGGACTACTCCTACATGGTGCAAAGCTAATTAAAAAAAGACTTATTTATTCCTATTATGCAAATTCAAAGCCAGCATGATGCTTCAAATATGCTTCAATTAACAAACTCTCGCCACATGACATGAAAACATCTACTCAAAATTTAGCTATGATATGCAAAAACTGCAGAAGTGCACTGTGCCAGATTTCTATCTTCAGTTGAAGCCGAACAGTGTGTCACTGTTAATCCATTAAGAACATCCTTAACATTGACGCCATTAACAGTAACTGTAATTGTGACATATTCAAAGTCAAGCTCATGCATAAGTAACAAGGGCCATAGAGGACTACATCTGAACCTATGTTAAGTAATCATACCATGGGTGGTGCTGCCTCCTCCATCAACTTCAATATAAGATTCTGTGCTTGCTCTCGAACTTGGTCTTTGGCATCTCCCATACGATCTATCAAAGGTAGAAGAACTAAAGGGGAACAAAAAAAACCAAATAAACAAAAAAATCACCCATTGAAGATTTCCCAATACTGAAGAATATTTCTCGAAACAGATTTAAGATACATCTCATTCAAAAATAAAAACTAAGAATAATGCATCAGACTGAAATTAAAGAACACAGTATCTTCCAAGAGACTAAAAAGAGATAAAGCGTCTCATCTTAACAGTTGCATGAATGTCCTTTTTGAAGATTATACTGAAGTCAACAAAAGCTTCTGAATTTCTGGCTTTTCTGAAAAAGAATATTAAGACCGGGGGGGGGGGAAGGGGCGGCGGCGGCGGCAGAAGGAATAAATAGGAATAGGGTAGAGGACTGTCTTCAAATCAGTGCAATTTTGCTGTTTCATTATGACAATTGAAAAATTGAAATATTCAAAAAGTATATTGTACTGAAGTAAGGCCAAGTTCCCACTGGAATATCAGTAAAAGTTACTATTTTAAAATAAATGTCCTTAAACAACATTTAACTGATATTACACCATAGCTGATGATTTCATATCCTAAAATCAGAAATCACTAAAATAAAATCATTGCAAGACTTGCAAAATCTTTGATTTGCCTATCCGGCAATATCATTTAACAGATGTAATTACAATGTTAGCATATTTAGGAAAGCTATTTGGATGAATGGTTAGATCAGCATTGTGCAAGACATCTTGCTCTACTGGTTTATGTCTCAGTTTCAATTTTTTTTTTTTTTTTTTTTTCATTTTGAGAACACAGTAAAGAAATTATCCAGAGCTGAAGAAGTGAAGTTTGGCAGTACCCGACAGACCCCTCCTAAATTTCCAATGACTCATATACATATTGAATATTTTTTTCTCCCCAACAATAGTTGCATGATTATTGTAAATACTGTTGCATTCTTCCCCCACCCCAATAGTTACTGGTGACATCTATTACAATGGCCTGAATATTGGGCATTTTAAGGCACTCCTTGCTTTACAGAGCAAGAAACAAAACAAACACCGAGAAACTGCTCCAGTGAGGGGAATCACGGTGAATACCAATCCTGTGGGAACATGCTTCTTCTAATCAGAGCGCGCTGAGTCAGTTCACGGAGCTGCAGACACCAGGGTTCTACTGAAACCGCTCAAGCACGCACAGAGAACAGCTACTAGGCTGACTGAACAGAGATGAGATCACTGAATTAAACTAAGCTGTGACACAGGCTGCAGATTTCCGTGCTTGTAGCTGCTAAACGCGCCAACCTTTGTCATTCAAGGAGCTCTTCGAGGGGCTACCAGCTGCTGGAGCTGTTACGGGGTCCAAAAGTCTGCAGGCTAGATGTTTTTCTAAACCTTAAGTTTCTTTAAGACCCCATATATGGTATGATATATACTGTTTGCACATAGAAAAAGAAATTAGGCTGTTGCATGCTGCCAACCACCAGCTAGTTTTTAGTTTGCTAGACCATCTTTTCTGTCAGAATAAAGTTTAACAGGAAATTATGTTCAGTTGGTTGCATATAGATGAAGTTTCAGAATGTTCAACTCGAAGCAGAAGGAGATCTCTAAACATATTTCAAACCAAATTCCTAATACCGTTATCATTTTTTCCTCTCAATGTTATTACTATCTAGAGAGAGCTATTTATATTATTACTTTTTCTGCTTTAGTGAAAAATTAAGCTTAACTGTGTTAGCTATCCTTTCTATGAATGAGGTTAGCGGGAAGCATGTCTCCCTACCTAAAAACATTCACATTTTAAAGACACTCAAGTCCATCCCAGCACACGCAATAGTTAAGGCCAAAACCAGTCTGGAGACTCAGAGCACAGCCTTGAGGGATTAAAATATTTACTTTCTCTACAGGAGCAGAATATGATAAACAAGTAAAGCAGAGAAGTCAGTGCCTAGAAAGGTACCCAATTTCTTTAAAAAGATCCTGAGCGCTTATCTCTATGATGCCCTGCAGCAGTGAAAGCCATAGGTTGCACAATTTCCTTTTGCTAAACTTTAACAAGAGTTCCTTCTGTTATGAGACAAATACTCAGCTCTTAAGTTTGTACTACTGCTCACAGCTTCCCCCTTATTCCACCTCTCTAGAACACTTGGACCTACTCTTTGAAAATAGTCAGTTTATGTATATCCTCTCATGCTTACCCATTTCTATGGATCAGCTTTAGGTAGTCCATGTTTGCTCCAACTGGAGCTGCAATTGCAAAGGCTTACAAAAAACCCCAAACATTAAGCAAATAAGAATCTTTCCCAAGAAATCAATGTCAGTGACAGCAAAAATTCTCTTATGAGAAAGCCCAACTTCACATCTTGGACTTGAAAGGAAAAGGCTTTCGGGACAGAAACAGAGGTTAAACCTAACAGCAATGTCTTTCTAGTTTTTCCAGAAACCTTGCCAGTTCAGGCAACAGCACTAAATTGCTGCCAACATTACAAAGAAAGGAGGGGAAACAGCTGCCTCAGCAATTAGAGCAGTCACTGTTGTTATGGATAAGATGCACAGGGGAGAAAGGAATCTCAGAGAGGCTCCTACATGGCCAGCAACAGGGCCAGTCTGGCAGACTAACATTGGCAAAGACTATTTCTAAACAAAGGACCTTTAACAGGTTTTCAGGGGTGAAGCCAGAAGGGCCTCCCTGCTCCCCTGCTAATATTTACCTCTCCCCTTCTTAAGATAAAGTCCAGTCCTGAATACGTACGTTCAATCTATAGCTATCTCAGACACATGAACATATTTCTCGGTCCTTCCAGTAGGCAACTGAGGCAAGCATTAGGTGGATTAATGAGGTATACTGTTCATCATTAACAGCGGGGAAGAAAAGAAAACTGCATTTATTTTATGATATATTCATGAACCTATCAGGGTCTCAGCCCCAGGCAACATAAGAGAGTCCAAGGATTTTAAAGAAGTGGGTATACTAGACTAGCAGGGAAACTATAAGGTAAAGAACATATGTCCATGTCATCATCTGAAAATTTTAGTTCTGGGCTAAGTTTTTACAGCACTGTATTCATTAGAACCAAACAGAAACCAAGACTACAACTTCTCTACTTTTATATGATGACGCTGCATTTCCAGCTGTCATACAGCAATCAAGCCTCTCCACGGTAGCGTCCACACACAGTAAGCAGAAGATATTCTAACTCGGAGCTTATCAGCCTAGCATGAATCACTTCATGTGAAAGTCATACTCACTACTAATGAATTCCCACACTTGCCAGGCAGAATGTAAAGAGTTTTAAAAGGCCCTATAGAAAAAATTATCTATTTTTTTTTAATTACACTATTGAAGAATCTATCAACCAAGGTAACACAAGTTGCAGTTTACATAAGCTATGAATATCAATCAGTTTAAATTACTCCAATCACTAATTGATCATTAACTGTAGAGGGAACTGAAGGAAACTGAAAGACTTTCTGGGATGTTGCACAGCAAGGGGTTTTGGGCGGGGGTTGGGTTAAATTTGAAAATATAAAAGCAATTCAAAATACCTTTCTGGAGAAAAACAGAAATGAGTCTCCTTTCAAAAACTTTTACTTTTTTAACAAATATAAAATATTCAATATTTTTTTTTTAGAATAAAATCCTATAACGTATACCTAGCACAGCTTTTCCTCAGGTCAGTAAGCAGCAAAGTGTATAGTCAACGTCAGACAAAACTTCATTTGCACGTAGATGCAACAAGGTATCCTTGAGACAGACTTTCCTCACACAAATAGAAAGGCTTGCTTTATACTTCCTGAGTAACCTGATTTAATTTCAAAGTTTTGTCTAACTTTTGAGGCTGGCCTTGCTCTAAACAGAGATGTGGACCACACGACCTCCAAAGGTCCATTCCAACCCACGTTATTCCATCATTTTATGTTTAGGTGTTCTATAAGCTTTTGCAATCTGGGATTCTAGAGCAGATCATGCCATTAGTCTCAAGATTTACATGAAATTAAAAGACAGCTCCTCCATAAAAGAAAAGTCAAATATTTTTCTGTGTGTTAGATGTATCCATGGTAGCTCATTTTAAAACAGTTCTTAGTTTTCATGCTGTGGAGAACAATATTCCTCCACACATCATTAAAAAACACAAGTTAAAGAGTCACATCTTGATTAAACTTCACTTTTAAGCCTTCCCCCCCAAAATTTTAACACAGTTATTAAACAGAAAAAACAAGTAAGAATTCAGAAACTAGATGACACTGACCTAAGTGAGTTTTTCCTCAAACACAAATATTTTTAAATTCTTGTATCAAATACTTTTAATCCAAACTCACACTCTAAAAATCACTGCCCATTGCAAATACTTACAGCTACTTAAAAAAACAACGCAACATACTTGCATGCCTAATTACGGCAATATATTTGAAAAAACGCTCAAGTTGTTATGAAGAATCTAATTGAAATTTTTTTCATCACTTCTAGAAATTGCCTGAAAAGAACTTAAAGTACTTCAAAATGGTTTCACATCTGAGTATACAGCATTATAACAGTCTTCTAAAATTATTTTTACCCATTGGTTTCTTTTTACCATAAATATTAGCATGAAGAGTTTGAAATTGCTATCATAAATGTATGTGTGTGTACATACATATATACATGTGTGTATATGTACATATTATATATACACACTTGTGTCAAATATAGTTTTCTTTTAATTCACAGATAACAAAACATATTTTAAGACATGCTGTAAAGTTGTACATGAAAAGGAACAGCAATGTAATATCATAGACTAGAAGAATAGCTCAATATATGCAGACAAAATGTATCAGAGTAAACTGCTACGTTAACATTGAAATAGAATCTAAGCTGCTTTATTGCAGCCTTTTCTTTTCCTGTTATTTTGATAAATCCCATTTAATTGCAAAATTATTACCTTTTCCTTATCTTTACTCAATGCAGCAGACAATCTAGGCACAAAAGTTCAGAAATGGCTTGTTATATTGAACATTACAATTTTCTCAGGATATGCCATCTAAAAAATTGTTGCGTACACTAAAAACGAAGCTCTCTGAAGTACTGGTCACTTGTTCACCACAGACTTAATTCTGATCATAGAAACTGATGAGATTAGAAACTCGTGTCACTCATGAAGTGTTGAAAATACTTGAGAATAATTTAAAAATAAGTTTTGTTTTGAGCAGCGAGTTTTTGCAATTTGTCATCACAGAACATGAGAAGGCAGGTAGTGTCAGCAGGTTCAGAAAAAGAGATTAGACAACAGGCATGGGTGTATCCTCCAATATCTATAATCCAATGAGTGTGAGTGGGAATGGACCACAGGCAGGAGCTACAGGCAGCTCATACTGCCACTGTCACGGGTTGAATATTTGGCCACAGGAACCAACGGGCTGAGTCCAGGGGGCATTTGTTACATTAGTACAGTCAAAGGACTTTGCTATTTAACCTTGTGTATGAACTGTAGAGGATAGAAAA
This sequence comes from Struthio camelus, assembly GCF_040807025.1. NCBI lineage: Eukaryota > Metazoa > Chordata > Aves > Struthioniformes > Struthionidae > Struthio > Struthio camelus. The sequence goes on from NC_090943.1 coordinate 52,937,677, forward strand.
ACACCAGCAAATAACTAATATTTTCTTCATTGACTGGGCTTATAGGGAAGGGTTAGGAACTGATGTGGGGAAGAGAGCAAGACAGCATTCACTTCTTTTAGAAAATGAAACTAGAAGAAAAAGTAACATGTTTATTTTGTTTGTCTTTTTTAAAATCAAAGCCCTATCATCCTGTCACATTTGCTCATAACTCTAGCACTTCGTTTTTCTTCTTACATATAATACTTTAATGATTGATGCCATCACCTGGAAAAACAGAACAGGAGAGGGTAAACACGTACTCTTACACAAGCTGTTTTAATCTTCTGTTTTAGTCACAGAACAAGCAGTAGACATTAAATATTACAAGATGTAACGCTGTATCAAATACTCCTTAATCTGCTCTATTTTTCCGGAACTTAGACCTCTAGGCTTGTGAACTAACACATATCCTGACATACATTGCTTGTAAAGTATTTTCAAGCATCTTCACTGGAAATAATAACAACATCCTGATTTCTGTCTCCAAATCTCCCAGCACTGATGTCAGCAGCAGAGAGCATGCAAGGTGGTTAATCTGAAAAGGATCACACCTTGGGAGAAAGTTACTGTAACATTAGATTGTTGCCTGGGAAACTGAATTAACTCTCTTATCAGGCAGGACACTTCAATACAAAGATCACTAATGCACTCCTCAGAGCACTGGAAAGCATCGGTTTTGAAGCTACTGTATCGACTTTGCCCAAATCTAATTTATGGCCTATATATAGACTGTAAAGGCAGACAAGAATAAGAAAGCAAGCACCTGTTTTACTTCTCAGCAAAAAGCCTGCTATTTTTGTGGGTGTGAATGTTAAGAAACATCAGTTACTTTTTCTCCGCACTTGAAAAAAATCTGTCCCCATGATAACTGCACGGGAAATTAAAAAGGGAAAAAATATGTTTTGACATGTTATGGCTGGGTAATATGCTATAATTCCATTATTTCCTGAGTTCACAATCATGACTAAGACCATCTCTGGGTTGCCAAAAATTAAGACTGGGGGGGTTTTTTGTTTTGGGTTGGGTTTTTGTTGAGACAAAAAACACATTTAAATTTCCATATCTTTTATGACAGAAAATACTGCTATAAAACCAAAACTTTACGTTGCAAGTTGCATGAATTATATTTAAAAAGGCAGAAAAAGTAGAAAGGTACTTTATGCATACATCTTCCATTGATATATTCATGCTGCAATCCTGTTCTTCAGTGAGAATGCAAGCAAATGACTGCTGCAGTAACCAAATTAGAAATTAACTATGTTTCGAGTGTATTTTCAAAATAATAATAAAATTGTGTGGAAAATGTCTATTATGTTTGTCTTCCAAAAATAAGATATTCATATCTATCAGAGCAAATGAGAAGGAAATAAATGCCTACCACATAAAATACTAATAAGATTTCCTATGTGGCTGTATCAATCTTGTCAGCTAATTGAAGAATGTTTGCTTTCAAATTTCCCAACATTTTCAGGCTTGGTACCATGACCTTTATTTTCTCCTCATGTAACCAATACCAACTGTGGGTCTGCAATACATAATTACCCACCACATTAACTATGTTCACATCAAACAGTGCCTTAATTGGACACTAACCAAGATATAAAAATGCTAAAATGATAGTTTGCATAAATAGTTGATTCTTCACCATTGTTTGTCTAGGGAAACTTTCTGTAAAAGTAATTTCAGAAAAACAAAACAAAAAACCCTTAAGAGGATTTTTTCCTACTTCTAAGCAATTTTCACCATTGAGATGTAACAGAGAACAGAATTATGAAATAAAAGTAGTTTCTTATCGCATCTGTTAAAAAAACAGTAAACAGCTGTTACAGTCGGCTGTAACATAACAGAAGAGGAAAAAATCAGCTTTCATCATGATACCTCACAAACTTGTAAGAGCCCTCTGGAAGAACGGCTGTACACTCGGACAACGCTAACTCAGCTGACAGAAAGCAGATGGATTTTCAAATAGTCCTCAAAAGGGCTGGAATTAAGGTACCATAAATTCAGAATAATGCATGGGACAGGCAGGAAGAGACATCATCCTGGATAGCAGACCCTAAATCCATTATCATTACACAGGGAAGAGCTTAGGATGTTACAGCAGATAGATTCATGAATATATTAGGTCAATTCTCAGTAGCAGCATAACGAGCAAATAGATTATTCGTAATTATTATGAAAAAAATAAATGACATAACGAAAACAAACATGGTTATGCCACATCTAAGCAGTGATGGCTCCCTCATTTCAAAAACATTGCAATAGAATGGTATTGAAAGGGGTAATATGAACATTAAAAAGTATGGAACAACTTTTGTACAAGAAACAATTAGATTTGGACTCTTATGGCAAGGGGAATGATGGCAGAGGAGAAGCATAAGAAGTTTTGTAAAATCATGACTGGCAGTGGAGATGATAAGAAATGATGGCTCAGCTCTTTAATATAAGATCTAGCAAGCATTAATTTAAATTATTAGGCAGCCAATCCAAAAAGAAAACAAAATTTTTTTCAGACCACATAAAATCAAGCATTACTACAGAATGCCGTGGATGCCAAAGGTCTATGAGGGTTCAAAAAGCAACCAGATAAACTTGTAGAAAAAAAAGGGCAGTAGGTTAGATACTAAAGCTTATCTCTGGCTCAGGTGACCCTAAACTGCAAGATTGCTGGCAACTAGGAGGTCATACCGAAGGCATTATCACTGTATGTTTGCCTGTCCTTACTTTCTTCTTTAGGCATCTGCAAATGGGTCACTGTAGACATTGGCCTTTGGTCTGACTTACTAGAGCCATTCTGGAATTATGTTAGAGCCTAAACCGGCAGAGTCAACAGAAAATAGTTTGCTTACACAGACTTTCATGGTTTGACAGAGGATTTCAAAGTTGCTTGAGATAGCTGGGATCGGGGTTTTTTCCCATATTAAAGACTCCTAATAAGCAAAATGGATTCAACTAGAGATTAAAAAAAAAAAGCCATAAAGACAAAAACATTGTTCCCCACACAAAGATTTTGCATAACAGCTCAGATGCACAGTGACAGTCATCAAATTTATCAGCCATGTGACAAGACTGAATATGGAGTACAATACAGTAATGATATTACACAGATCAGCACGCAGTAAGAAACTACTGGATAACGTCCATGTCTTCTTCCCTCTACATCAAAAGCCAAAGAAGTGATTTCACACAAGATAAACAGTAAGTGAGTCTTGGTCATTTATAATCACTGCAATGTGTACAATATAAATATATTAAAAAAAAAAAAAAAACTTGCGGAATTGCAACTGTTTTCAGGGTGTGTGCGCAGGTGAGGATTAGGGTGCAGCTGGTTTGATTTATGGCTTACCAGTGCCTTCTTACGGCATCGTTCTCATGGACACACAGGGCATACGTTTGATTTAAAAATCAGGACCTATTGTTTTGACAAATACACTCTCTATATACAAAGTTTAACTGATACAGCCTGTACATAGATAGCATAAAAGGTCAAAGGCAATAAAATACATGAATGATGAGCTGAAAAAAAGCTAGAAAAGCTTATGGCTTTCTAAACATCTATTTAGGAAATATGCTATAAGGAAACTGGCAACCATTAACAAAGCCGGGGCAGAAAAATACTACCTTAAATTCCAAGAAATTATATTAGAACAGAAACGAATCATCTTTTGAGCAAGGGCCCGATTCACCTAAAAATAAAAATAACAACTAGATCTGATGACTCTCAGAACAAGTTTTGAGACTTTCTTACAACAAGGAGAAAGCACATCATACCAATATGATTTGGGAAGCTGTTCATTCTGTAAGCGTCATTCAAGGAAGCAGTTTTCTTGCTCATCAGTCTGCTTTTCATTACTCTCATTAATCTCCAAATATCTACACTTTCAGGCATTTACAATAAAGTTTTTGTATTACTGCCTCACTGTCAAAGATTTAAAAAAAAAAAAAAAATAGATCTAGAGTCTTCCTGCAAGGCTTGGTTAGAATAGATAGCAACTGAACGGAACACACGCTGAACACCACTCTTCAAAAAGTCATCTAGAATAAGGAAGACTAATTATTTTCTGCCTTCACTGATACTGACCTTTCAGCACCTGTTATGCTTATGTAAGTTGACCATGCACAACAGTGACTTGCATATCTAGTGTAACACACTCTGCAAGTCTTAATTCTAGAAAAGCTCAGAAGACTAATTCCAGTTGAAGGCAGTACTATTCCTCAGCTCTTCTAAAAGCTATTTCTGAAATATACAGCTTCATATGACCATGGATGGATGAATCTGTCGATTATGTGTAACAATGACAGTACTCTTTTTTGTATTTGTTTGTTTGTTTTTAGTACAAGTGCTACTGCGAATGAAAATTATAATCTTCGATTTGTTCATAATCTCAAAGTACTCAAACACTGGGACAGAACATTTAGTGTTCTCATTGGAGGTATTTAAGTATTAACTAAAATAGTTCACACTTAAAAATACAGAAACAGAAGAAATGAAGAAGGATTTTCAAATGTTAATAAAGTTATTGTAGTTTTAAGTTCTACCTAGCACTAGGATATAAGCAGGGCTAGGCTTCAGGAATGTACTCCATTTGGGTTTATAATTACAAATGGGAACAATACAGAAATCAATATTCTGCATAGCACCATATGCCCCCAGTCCCCTGACACTAGTCCTGTACAAAACCAACTAGCCAAACAAAAATCCTCTGCAACAGAACAGATTTAAATCTGCAACACTATGCTGCAGTAGAAATAATATTCTACAGCCTCCTGAAATATGCTTTAATTTAACCCAGTTAGTAATTTGTCACAAACTAAATTTTTTATTTCTAAATTTTCAAATTGTTGCTGCTTTCTTGACTTTTAAATGTAAAAACGGAAACTTAAAGAAGGGGAAGCTTAAGACTGACAGACAATTTGAGATAGCTGGGGATGTGGGATGAAAGAAGTTGCAGGATAATTCACACAAATTTTGGAAAAGGACATTAAACTAGAAACTTCTGCTAAAAACAGACAGTGATAAAACAGTAATGTTGATTTTGTATATCACAATCTCCTTTCAAGGACAGCAACCAAGCAACTGAACAGATTAGTTTGCTCATACTTCTGAGAACAACTGTTTCATATTCAGGCACGTTTAGATCCATTAATTTGAAATTTATTCCAGTAAACATTTCGTACTAGTGCTTTTCTTTTTTTGTCCCCTCAAAAGTTTAGACTACTGAAAGCTAGAATCCAGTTATCTAGCAGAAAATGGACCGCATGGTCCTCTTTGAAACCACAGACTTCAGCAAACACAGGGCTCTAATTAAGAAGATCTACAAATAAAATCTCCAATCTTTACTCCAAGTTAAAGGTAACACTCTTACGTTCCAACATCATTACTAGATTACTAGATAAAACTGTCTTAGGGTATGGTAAGGAAATACATAGTGTGAAACTAATTACAGAAAAGACATTCCTGGAATCTTTAAAAGTCACAATAGCCATCTATAGATGAGTAATTACTTGACAAAGTATTTACAAGCGAGTGTAAGATTATTCAAATTCCAGTGACAGAAGTAAGATCCCTAAATTCTGACAATACATTTACGTCCTCAGACATTGTTTTAAGCTATATTTAGATCAAAAGATTATCAACATGTTTCACCTATCATCGCTTCAATAAATGCATAAAAGTAAGCCTTCTACCTTTTGGTTTTGGCGGGGCGGGAGGTTATATTTTACTTACCAGTTCCTATGTAGGATTTAAAGCGTCCTGATAGTCTGTCGACAAAGGCACCTAGAACATCTAATCCCAGTAACGCCACCTGTTGAAACAAAAGCATTAGATATACAAAACATATCACTGAGGAATCCTTCTTTTAAAAGAAATTACGGACATACATGCAAGCATGCTGAGCCACTGTATCAATCTAAAGATAATGAGAGTTCTAATCAGAGAGGTGGCAATTCCTAAAAGCTTGGATTAAAAAACAGTTTTCAGGATGTCTGGAACAGACCAGTAATATTTTCACATACTGGTGCTGTTCAGATTTTTCAGTACTTGTTTCAGCACAGAAAGAAAATAAGCGTTAGAAATTTAATGTTTTATTGTATTTTCCACTACAAATGATAGAAACTCAGATAAATAATAAGAGGATTAAGGAGTTGGAAAAACCTCTTCATTTCTGCCTGGATTGCATATTACGACAGCAGTTCTACTCCCCAATTTCTTTAGAAGATGACTCCCAGCAATCCAGCTCAGCAATAGCTGGAAATCAAAACTCCTTTGGAACAAGTATACCCTGCACCAGAACAGCCATACTATTTTAGCCTTGTCTCCTCCACCAGGCTCCTAAGCTGCTGTGAGAAACAAACAAGAAAGCCTGACAAAAAAGAAAGGGGGTGGAAGGGGGAACACACCCAAATAGAAAAGAAGCAAACAGCTTGAAAAAACAGAGAGCAAGCAAATCAAGCCCCTAAATAAAAGTTCTAAATTAATTTCAAAGTAAAACTTGCATTTAAAAGCTTTGAGAGGGAATACAGGTTGGAAAGACATCGCTCAAAAACAGTTTCCCAGATGCTAAGAGCTCACCTGAATCTGGAAATTTATTTTCCCCAACTCCCAAAAGAGAACAACTAAGAAAAGCTAATGCTGCTAACGTCCCTAGCAGTTCAGACCACGCCATTCATCTATCTGCTTCTTAAGCTAGGCAAGTTTTATTTTTCTACATTTGCTCTTGCTCAAAATACAGCTATGGTTGTGAGACAGATCCCACCTTTGAACAGAAAACCGGTGAGAGAGGACAGTATCTACTAATTTAGAAACATACAAAAATCATCAGAAATGATCAGTTCAACCAAATAACTTCAAGAAGTCAGCAGACCTTTTTTTCCTCTTAAGTATCCTGGCACGCTGTACTAAGACTTCATTCAGTTTCCCAAGACAGTTTTTTGAGCATCAGAACATCGTCACATCTTGTAGTTGACTGACTTTGTTGCTTATGAATACACAAATGCCAAATGAGACACCTACTGAAGCTTGGGCATTCATAAGGAGTTTTCCTCCAAATGAATTCTCTATGCTTTACTAAGACGTATAACCACACTGCAATTTTTCCCCACAAAGACACGAGCAGAATCACTCCCCCCATTAGTTGCCTATTTTCATAAAACTTGGAACCACATTTGCTTGAAGAACTGTATTAAGATCCTCATCAGTCAAATTTGCCCACACTAGCCAACAAGTCAAAAATAATTTGGAGAGATTAGTAATAATACACACAGCCCACACACAGAGGATCACATAAGCTTTGTTTTCGCAAGAAACCAGGCCAACAAGCCTCCCATAAAATGCCGTTCTGAAGCAAGCACATAATTAAACAGGTATTAAGTATTTCGATATTGATACAGTAGACCTCTCTATAAGCAGGAGGTACCAAATGCAGCACAAGTCACTAGCAAATTTACTCAATTTTATAACTGAGACTAGCAAAACCAAGCATACAGTATCATTGGCTTAAATTAATATGTTGCCAACAAATGACTGCATGTAAGAGTTAGAAGGACAAGAAAAGGGAAGACTATAACTGATAGCTTATTTACACACACAAAAAAAAAATATATATATATAAAAATATATATAAAGGCTTTTATGGTAATATCAAGGCTTCCCAAAAGTTCTCTTCCACAATGCTGTTTTCCAGATTCTCAAATTATACAAGACTTGAGACAAAAATCTCAATCTAAAAAAGGATACTTGAGATAAATTAGTAGGAAACTTATTCTGGGTATATATTCTGTTTTCTTATGGATCTGTTTTTTGACTACAAGCTCCACTTTAGACTTTTTTTCCAGTGACAACTTGCAAGGTACCTTTCCCGTCTGAGTACTCAGATGTCTATTAGTGCACAAACTCCAGACTTTCCTTCTGTAAGGGTGCCTTGGGACTTGCTCTCTTCTCCACAAATTCAATTGTTTCTGCAAATCACCTTTAAGACTTCTATCTTTCTGAACAGCAGCAGTTCAGAGATTTAAAGCATGGGAAATATGCATGGCTGCATTTAATAACAGATGTGATCTTTACTGATCCCAAAGAAAAGTTATTAATAAGATTGAGAGTATTTCTTAATGAATCCAAGCATAGCCTCTAGCTTTTTTTCAGTCTGATCTGGGTAAAAACAGTAACCATATGGAAGATCTGAACTTCTATATACTTAAGGATCAGAGGCTCAGTAACTACCAGAGAATTGGCTATTTATCCTATTGTGACAGTTACTGCCAACAGATTCGATCACCTGCTTTTCATTTGTGTAAGAATATTTTATTTTGATCAAGAGCACCCACTCAGACACTGCCTGCACACTCCATGTTTTTGTATCCCTGTGAATGGATAAAGTCCAATCATTGCTTACAATGCAAGAATCATATGTATCATGAATAAGCATTCAAGCAGTTGTCAACATAGTGTTGGTTCTTCGTAACTAAAAGCTTATCAATTATTTGTGTAAGCAACACAGTAAGGGTTCTATTTCAATAACTACTGTGGAAAAGTCACCTCAGTAAATACTACCAATTTAAACGTCCTGCTGAGTAATTCTGTCTTGTGATGTCCTCACTGTATGAAAACATATTGTTTAGATTGCACAAGATTAAATAAAGCTTTGAAAAGTTACCTTGCTAGGTCAGAATGAGACATGAGAGTAACCCCGGCTTTTAGAAATGCAAAATTAACACAGACTGTGCTGCGAAATCCTCTGTAACAGCTACTAAACAAGCAGTCTTTACACACAACAGGTAACGAAATAGGTTACTAAGGGCTTAAAGGAGTAACCGTCTATAACATGAGGTTATCCCTTTAGGTCATAAAGAGTCCTACAGGAAGGCCAGAGGCCTGTAACTTGGAGGAAAAAAGGGTATAAGCCCTTACAGTACTTGCAGAGTGAGAAAATGTGATGTGACCTCAGGCTGGAAATAATGGAAAAGTGCTGTTGCTACAAAGTTTGGTCCTGTTTGGCAATTCAAAAGAAAAGTCAGTTGAATCTGGCTCAAGCATACTACCGCAGAAAACACCAAATAAACTGTCATTGATTGTTTCTGTAAATCAGTCTCAACACTCCTCTGCTTGGTACACAATGGTCTGAGTTGCAGCATCTTCTGGCAGGTATGATCCACTCAGTATTTGAGCAATCCTGTGTAAGGAGTCCTTACGCAGTACAACAGTCCTGAAAGACTGCAGTGAGCAAGGTTTATCAAGTGATATGGGGTCAAAAGAGCAGCATTCAAGAAAACCACGGAGCCAGGGCAGAACTGATCCGCAAGATAAAAAGTTCCAAGCTCTCAGACCCTATGCAGAAACAAGTGCCAATAGGGGCTCTTTGCTATGAACAGAGAAGCCTCTCACCTTTGTCGTGGCTCTTCCCACTGGCTTAAACTGAGCGTTATTCCTTCAGGGATAAAAATCATCGGATCTATGTCTTTGTATACATTAAGCCTTTTGCCTGGTGCCTAGAAAGAGGCTAGCAAGCTGCTACAGAATACATGTTCTCGTATGTTAAGACTGATTCACCAGCTCTCTATTAATAGTCTGCGGCATTTAACTACTGCCTTTGAGGTTCACAGAAGAAAAGAAATTTAAACTTACTTGAATTGGAGTTGGTCAGTTGTGGGTGTCCTTGGATTTGATCATAGGATCTGAACTGTATCTGTGCTTTTTGGGGTTTTTTTGTTTTTGTTTTTTTAAACTTCGAGGGAGAAAAGTTCAACAGGAACTTCCATCGAGTTCCTTTGGTGGAGAGAATTTACTTTACATTGTAAAATTACTGAGCAATTTGGCTTCCTGTCACCATGGGGACGATTCTGGTCCCCATGTCTGCTCCCCCATAAGTTTCTCACTCCTCGATCACTTTATTGACCTCCCTGTATATATTCCTATTCTCCTATTTTGCAGGATACTCAGCAACTCCTCTCATTATTTCCACTCCAATATTCTCCAGAAAAATAACTTCTCTGAGACCTACCCTCTTGACTCATTCCATGAACCTTCATAACCCAAAATATTGCCCAGACACCAAAGACTGCCCCTAGTGCTATGGGCAGAACAAAGCTTCCATTTCCCTGGGCCGTTTCTCCCTCCTAGGCTCTTCTTCAATACCAGCCAGGCAATCTTCAGACACTGTTCTTCCTTGAACATGAAAGTGCATTGCTGCAACCTCCCCATTCTGCATCAGCCAGGCAGCTGCCCCTGCTGACAGCAATCAAAATCGCAGTGCCAGCTGCTGAAGCTATCAAAGGTATCATCTATCCTTAGATATTCTAGCTGACAAGAAAGCATGATTTCCATTCTCTGGCTTATTCCGTCTTCAAAGGTTACATACGGCACTCACTTTCAAAGAGGTGTACAATGTGTTTTCACATGTATCATATCTCTCCACACTGCAAGGACAGCAGAGGGCCTATTGGTAATCTACCAGAAAGTCTTCACGCTCAATTTCTTTGAGTAGTAAGTAGAGGGAAGCAACAGTGCAACAGGTGAATGAAGACTGACATCCCACTGGGTATTCCTCTTTGGGACTGAAATATACATATTAAAAAAGGGTGAGGAAAAAGAAAAAAGGTAATGCTACAGTTCTTCAGCAAACACTGAGCCTCCTCTATCTAACAATGAAACTTTACTGACCTGGAAGTAATGTTTTGCAGCTACAGTTTGGACCGAAAACTAAGAATCCCAAAGGCTAGAGCCAAAAGAGTCAACTCTGCTACTGATTAAACTACACATCAACTGCAGCCACCACTGTCTGGAAAGGAGTACAGACTGCCAAACTTCCTCAGTTATGATAATCTTTTCTTAATCATTCTGTAATGACTGACCACAAGTCATTTCAGCATCGCAGTTCAAGAAACCACACTAACAGACAATGCCTGAATGAATCACCCATACTTATCCGAAGACTTCTGAGTAAACTTTGCTGCTGAAAAGGCTTGGTTTCTTCAGAGGTCCTTCTCCACAGGCATAGAACTGGGAGGTCCTTTTTATTTTGACCTCTCCTGAACAGCAGCCAAAACAAGTAAGCCTCGTGCTGTCAAAAATTTTAGAGCTTACACAAACTCCGCCCTTTCCCATGATGAGAACTGCAACAAAAACTGTCCCCTCATTAACCAAAAACATTTACCCAATCAAAACCTTGAAGAACTCACGTTAATGTAACACTCTTGAATGTTTACCACTTTTTATTCTTTCAAAATCCCTCATAATCTTCAAATTGACTTGAATGCAGACAACAGCATCATCTCAGGACTGTTCTGCATTTGGTGCAGAATATAATGACCAGTACTTCCAAATTAACACTTCAGAAGTACAGTATACTACCTCCACGCTGACCTACTACAGGAATAACTACATTTTGCTTCAAATGAAGACATATGAAAAACAAGTTAAATAACAGCTCAGATCTACATCCAAACATAAATTCAACTTTTTGACTAAAAAATATTCTCCAAATTTACCTCAGATAACTTGATGGGAAAGACTTTTCCAAGAACACGCAAGAGGAGCTGCATGCTAGAGGTAGAGGGTGGTAATTAAAAAAAAAAAAAGTTTAAAATCGCACAATGAGGATACGTCTAATGTTCCTTCTGTGATCACTAACATTAATTTTCACACACATCGTTCCAGGGACAGTGAGCACAAAATGCAAGCATACGATACAGTAACACCTCACATCTTAAGCCATTTTCTTTTTGAGATGGTCTGGCTTAAATGCTATTTGCTGCAGTGCAAAAAATTTAAATAACAAGACTTACAGTGTTTCTCTTGGGAATACTTTTTTTTTTTTTTTAAAGCCATAATACTTCATTTTAGAACTCTGTATTTCCAAAAGAACGTAATTCTTGTTGTGCCCACGCTCTTTTTCTCTCTCATATCCTCTTATCTGAATTGTGGCTATTAAACATTCAGTGACTCCCATTTTCTGCTAGTTATTCCCACCCCTGCACCAGCTCCTCTACTGCAAGGGGACAACTGTTTATGCAGCTGAATTGTAACCCAATTTAGGGAATCAATCTGACAAACAAAAAACCCAACGTGCTTTCTCAACCGTATCACTTCCCTGAGTCTGTTTACTGTGCAGCCTCACAAATATCCCCACTGGAGCAATGAAACGATGACGCACTATCAAAATTCAGCAGCCAGGGAAATAAACTGCTTAAATCTGCAATGCTGCTAAAAACGCACGTTGAACTATGGCTCACGTACACTGACAGTCATGATTTCCATTCTGAAGGATGTATTGTCTCCCCTGCACAAGATTTGGCTAAGAGGTCTCATGTCACATCTAATTCAATTAAACTGCAGGCTACCACGAAAAGGGACAGTCCTGTTCCCCTTCTTGACTTGCAGGTGCATTTGATCTGGTGCACGTAAATCTCCGACAGCACCAGCCAAATCAGCTTGTGGAAAAATTGAAAAACTAATCTACAAGGGGAAAAAAAAATCTATATATACGTATATATATCTACGCATATACATATTATATCAAGAATAAAAGTGACAATGCACGGCCAAAGCAGAAGCAAAGCTGCTTTTTTAAAAACAGGGACTACAATTAGGCTGGATTACAAATATTGAAACTACAAACTAATTGAGAACTGTGAATTCCACTTCAGAAGGCAGATCCTTGAGAATTTGGGGCTATATATTCCACTTTTCTAATTAAAGGTTGGACAAAATGAGTTTTCATTAAACTTAAAATAAATAAGATTCCTTGAAAATTTCCTCCCCTCCCTCTTCTGGAGATCTGCTTGGTTTATTTGACTAACATTTGATTGTTTGCTTACATTCTATGAATAGAACATAAACAACACATGAAAAATAATATCTATTGCTCAGGAAAAGAACTGAATCATTGAGCTTGAAAACTAAAATTGGATTCCTGGCACACATGGACAGGCCAAATCATATAACTAGGAAGCTTGAAAGTTCACTTACTTCAATTATGTAGAAATAAGGATAGTAGCTCTCACATAGCCAAGGTAACGGAACAAAAAAGAAAGGAAAAATGAAACTCAGTAAAGAGGCACCAACAGGAGAAGACATTTATATTACCAATATTTCTTAATAAAGACTAGGGAAATACAAGGATCTATACAGTAACTGAAAAATAAAGGTTGGAAGCAATCTTCTAATTTATTCAATTTTTCTGCCTTGCAGGTTACGATCCTGTCTCTACAACTCAGTACGGCATTTGCCTTTTCTGCAGCATATGTTGACTTGCATTCAACTTTCAACCCGAAACAATCCATGTATTTTCTTCTTATGAGCTGCCACTTAATCATGTCTTGCATCCTGCATTTGTGTATTTAAATAATTCTTGTCAAAACATAGGACTTCACAGTTGCCATTTCTGAACTTCCCTTTCTTCAGATCTCTGCATCTCCATTTCATCCAAGTAATTTTTGGATTCTAGCTTCAACCTCACACACCTACATAAAATCAAAAAAGTTACCAACTGCTGCTGATAACTCTTTCCCAGGACTTCAGACAGGGCCCTATTTATGTCTTAACTAATTGCAGAATTGTAGTTGATGTTTCCCTTCCTCTCTGGAAACTAAAAGCTCCTCCTGCTGGCCTTTTTGTTGAACTAAGGATAAACCAAAATGAATACCTGCCAAACCACAGAAATACAAAAATGCAACAACAGCAATACTGATATTTTAGCATCTCTACATATTTGGTGTTGTGATCTGAACAAAGCTAAGAAAGCCCCACTCTACAGGAAGCAAAGAATTAAAGCAACCCCAAGGATTTACCCAAAAGAAACAGATCATCCATGCTATCAGAAATAAGTGGTGTGAAAACAGATCGTTCTTTCTGCAAAGTAATAAATCTGCTGCTCTTACATCAAAAAAGTCATCATTCATTATATTCCTACCGCAGTTCATGGAAAAAAGAAAATAGAATATCTATTACAAAGATAAAAATCCAGAGATGACTGGCAGTCCCAGATACTGCTAATTACTCTTCCTACATAAAAATTAGCTTGATAAACCACCAAAATTTTAGTCATAAGTACTTATTACTACCAACGAGGGGCGATTTGCGTAAAGAACAGAAAGGTGGCTTTGTTGCTCAAAAAATTAAATCTTTGGAGGACAGCTAATCAATTTCTGTGGGCTTAAAAAAATTAGAACATGCTAGTAACCAAGAGTATCCTTGCAGAACTCTACTTGATAAGTAGTATTTCTCCTTTCAGCAACTCTTCAGCAGAAGTCTCAAGGCAGATTTACAGACTACTTATTTGGCTAGGAAACAGGATTGTTTCATCCATCAGATTATACACAGCTGGATAATCTTTTAATTCTTTCAAATGACTACTAAGTTTAAGAGAAACTTCTGTTGATTAAATCTCATAAATACAGAGATGAACATCCAGGTTAACCCAGTAAGGCCAGTAAATATCAATCAGTAGTAAAAGATGTGATACTCGTACTCTGAGAAAGGAGAATGAATTTACTGCTTGAAGTTTTAACATTCTGAATGAGGTTTGACCAGAAAGGACAGTACCTAAGAAAAATGAAAATAAATATTTGCAAGTTGCCACTATTTTCATGCTTCAGTTCTGCAACGGTTGAATCTCAAGCCAGCTTTTCCTGTTTTTCTCCCCCAGAACTAATGATAGGCTAATCAGCACAGACTTAACCAGTCCAGTTTACCTGAATGTCTCAACTGAAATATTAGTACCGTTCCATTTTTCTGAGATTTTCAGGTATCTCAAAGTTTGAGAACAAATACCAGCTGACTAAAGATCTCCTCAGCCAACTCTCTTAACACAAAACAGAAAGTACAAGCTTTCTGTTCCTTAAAAAAAGATCTCAAAATTCATTCCATTTTTCTTATTTTTTTCCTCCAATATCAGCAATGCTTACTATTCTTTGCTGTTTTGGGAAAACAGTCTTTTTGAGAAAACAAAGCTTTATGTTATAAGAAAAGAGAGGAAAACCCCAACCAATACAAAATATAACCCAATCATGATACCAAGATGCTAAGCAACCAATTTCCAGTTCAGTGATTAACTCTTTCATTCTAAAGAGGTCCAAAATAAAAACGTAAGCTATGCATATCTTTTGCGTACTCCCTGGTGTTGCAAGGTTTTGAATAGCTTTTGGAAGCTATTTTATTACTAACTGCATAAGAATTCTGATAGATATCCTGACCAACGTCCCCATAACCCACCATCAAGGGCAGCCTTTAAAGATGGTTCGTCTGCCTCTCTAAGGAGACTTCTAGTGGAAGCTTGTAGCAGAACATTGGCATTCCATCCCATCAGCAGATGAATTCATATATATTCTTAATTCCACCTTTCTGATTTATCAGAAACTTAGAAACTGGTAACTGTGTTTTCTGTTTCAATGAGATAGAAAAATTCCGAGTTCATCTATCTGCTCTTCTTGGTTTGAAGCTGCCAGTTGAGTTTTGTTTTGTTTATTAAACACTATAAATAGCTGCAGACTTCAAAAATGCAAAAGCACTATTTAGGTGGCTGGTATCTTTTTGCGGCAGACTCATTCATCCTTTCTGGTAATGAGTCTATACTTGTTTACTGAACCCTGATTCTCTTTTCCCCATTAGTTATCAAGTTAGTCAAATCAGCCCTCTCAATTCTTGTTCTCCCCAGTTCCTTTCCCTCTTGGTATGTAAGGTATAGACTTTCCAAGCAACATTTCAAAGACATTGTTCTTTTTTTCAGACACAGCACGAGGTTGAACCTGGAGCTCCCAGATCATGCATCCTCTCTTTCAGTATGGTCAGCACTGCATGGAGTGCACTGCACGCAAGAACCAAACTTTCCCAGAAAGAGGTGGGGCGGCACATCCAGAGCCAGTTTCATTAGTTATTCCCTCATCACCCACACTTGTCACCCAAAACAGAAAAAAATGCACCCTCTCAAAACTTCCTCCAATATTCCCCACTTGTCACTCTTGTTCATCTAGCTCGGCAGTTCCGATAAATAAGCCAGTTGCCAGCCAGCCTCACTTCCCCAATAGACAGCCATGTCAACAGGGAGGGATTAATTACTCCAGGGCTTTGAAGTCCGGCAAGGCCTTTAGCAAAACATAAGAAGAAAGAGATGATAAACAGAATTTTCAGATGTTCTATATAACCATCCTTCAGCAAAGGAAAAGGTCACTAGCAAACTACTAAAAATACAGTAACTAAAAATAAAGATTAATTTTAAAATATTTTCCTCGAGAATACACATAAGCCTGTGGAACTCATTACCTTATGATGGCATTCAGCCCATGAGTTTAATAACAAACTGAAATCTAACATTTAAACATGTAACATCAATGCTTGTGTAAAATAATATATGTATGTAAGATGCAAAACACAGTTCTCCAGATGACTCCTAATTCTCATTTTGAAGCATCAGATGCTGGCAGTCACCACCACAGGTAGGAACGCTGAAATAAATCATGACTGACACTGATCCAGGATCGCAATTGTACTCTTGCAATTAACATTATGTATATAACATCCTTTGAAGTAGAACTTTGTATGCACAAAGACCTACCACTAAGTGGACATATGGAACAGCAAAAAGTCTTACATTATTATGCAAGGTATTTTTAATATACTACTCTTCAAATTTATAACGCTCTTCACAAGCCTCAGTCATATAGTACAAGGTCATCTGGTCTACTGCATATTCCTTATTGGTCCTAGGAGCCAAGAAGTACCGTCACCTTACATCAACAACAAGCAAGAGGTCACTGCTTTATGAAAAATACATCTCGAAAAGTGAATTTCAAGTATTAACTCCCAATTTGGTCCATTTAAAAGCGCAGGAACCAACTTCTACTCATCTCAACAGGAGAAGTTAAACGTATCCAGCTCCTCCTTATGCCCAAAGAGTACTTTTAAAAGCCTGCCTAGGTTTCATATTAATAGCTGTTACCAACATCTGCACTAAGATTAGGGATTTAAAAGCAGATCAAATTATTCTCAGTCAACATATATTATTGCTCAAGTTGACCTGACCTTTAACAGTGGATATGCTTCCAGCAAATAAATCATATGGACAAAGAGTTGAACCTGATTATTTTCAGACCTCAGTCTTAGAAATACTAACTGCAAATACCGTGAAGCGCACAGCATTGTAAAGTTGAAGGAGTATAAAGGCTATTTCATGAATATACTACTTTTACAAACTATTCCTATACTTGCCTCCTCAGTTTAGGCAAACTGAAAAAAATTACAATAACCCTAGCACACTTCAAGTCCTGAAGTCCTAACTGCAAATCAGTTATTTTCGTAGACAAGATAGCATCTTAGGGAGTATGTGCACACGGAAGGGCGGATCTCATTTTCAGTTAAAAGACCCGAGTTCAGCACTGCAGAACAACACTGCCACCAGATGACGGAAGCGCAAAGCAATCACAGTTATATACCGCACAAAAAAAAAAGAAAAAATCGCTAAGGAGAACACGACTGCCCTTGATATTAAAAACTATATCGTCAATCCTTTTATTGGCTAACCAACACCAGCAACATTTACAAATGGTAAGCCCCGACACGTCCAACATAATTACGGTTTTCCTGTAGCTCAGCCAAAAATGCACAAAAAATGTGAAGCGTGAGTCATCACTGGTTTGCTGTAAAGATACTATATAACTTCTCATGTACAAGAAAGTAACCTAAAGATAACATAAACAATTTTTAAATTTACTAACGGGAACACAAAGAAACCAATCATTCATTACATTCTATAAAACATATACAGTATAATACCAAACCAGGGAAACAGCACTCTTCACGGCCTACAGAAAATAATGGTAATCCCATGAAATATTACACCCAAGTACAAAGACCACAGAAAGGGAGTGGTAGCAAAATAAATAAATAAATAAGTCACGACCTATCCTGTTTCAGAATTAAAAAATCCCAAATCTGATGATATAAAATATATACTACGTGTATATTATATATATATTTACAAAGAGATGCAATGTTTCTCTGGGCAACCATAAAAGTAAAAGAAAAAAAAATCCACCTACTGCTTACTTCTTTTGGAACACTAGAAATAATAATGAAAAAAATGTTAAGCAACCCCCCCCAAGATTTCCAAAGCTCTCGAGGTGAAGGGGGATAAAAAACAGGTACGCACGGAGTCTTCTCTCTACTGGTTTCTGACGGAAAAGTAATTCAGAGCTCGGTTCCTCCCTACCTACCATGATGAATCATGGTCCCTCGACCAAGTCTCGCCAACTAGCCTTACCTTAAAATTACTGGAGTTGACCCATCCTGTTAGCTCGTCAATCACTTTGTCCAGGCGTTGCTGGTCCTGCTCGAGATCAGGGGACCGAGCAGGATCGCTCAGATACTCCAGCAGTTCCTGGCCGACTTGCATCCTGCGGCCCACATCCTTCTGCTGTACCTGATCACAGAAATAATCCATAGTGGCAGGCTCCATCCTCCACCGCGGCGGGAAACTTTATTCGCAGACGAACCGGCTTCGGGCCAGAGGACGGGACGGGACGGGGCGGGCGGCAGCACAAGGGAAATGCCCGGTGCGGCCGAGCTCACGGAGCCTCTCCCGGCCCTCTCCGCCCCAGCTCCCCGTCCGCCACCTCCATGCGCGCTCGCGCCACGCACCGCCGCCAGGGGCGGGGGGCAGCGGGCAGCTTCCTCCGGCCTCCGGCCCCAGGCGGAGCGTGCGGCAGGGAGGCGGCAGGGCCCAAAGTCTCCGGCGGCCCCCGCGGCGCTGACGCAGCCGGGGCTCCGCGGCGGCCGCCCCGGTTGCCCGCTGCTTCGGGCTCAGCGGCTCTGCAGGCGCCGCCGCGGGTGATCCCGCCAGGCAGGGCTCCTTCTCTTCCCCCGCCGCAGGGAAGGGGAATCCAAGGCGGAGGACAAGTTTCAAAGCTCGCCCTGCTGGGGCGCAGCGGGCTCGCACGCACTTCTGTGCAGGGGCGTCCCCACAGGAGGAAGAGCCGCCGCCGTCGCCGCCTCGCGCTCTCTCTCTCTCTCTCTCTCCCGGCAGCGACCCCCCGGGCCGCCTCTCACCGCCGCGGGCACCGGCCCTTCCTCCGCAGGACGCAGGAGCGGCGAGGCCCGGGCGGACCGCTCATGCTCCCGGCGCCGCGGCCTCCGGCCCTTCCTGCCCGGCCGAGGGCCGCGGGGCAGCTTCGAAACTTCGCCCTGGCGGCGGCTCTCGCTCCCCTCTCGCTCCCCTTCGCCGTCGGCCCCACCGCGGGCTGGGCTGGGCTGGGCTGGGCGAGCCCCCGCAGAGCCGCTCTCGCTCCGCCGCCCCCTTCCTCCCCGCGGCTGCAGCAGCGGCAGCGGCGCCGCCTCCGTCCCGTGGAAGTTGCGTCCCCCGCCGCGGGCCGCCTCGGCCGGCGCCAGCCAGACGGGGCGTGGCTCCAGCCGGCCACGCCCCCTCTCCTCGCCCCGCCCCTCCCGCGGGGAGCGAGCGCGCGCCCCGCCCCCTTCGCCCAGCGCCACCAGCCCTCGGCCACGTGCGCGCGCGCGCGCCCATGTGGCCGTTTTACCTCCCACCTGCCGCCCGCCCCCTTTCCCCCCTCCTCGCGTCTGCGGCGGGTTGTGCCCCCGGGCAGGGAAGCGCATGCGCCTTGCGGCTGGCTGGCGGCCGCTGCCGCCGCACTGCTGCTCGCAGCGGGGTTGGGGGGGGGCGGCCGTTCGCTGAGGCGTCTCCCCGCCGCCTCGGGGGCAGGCGGCTGAGCTGAGCTGGGCGAGGCGGAAGAAGAAGTGTTGGGAAAGAGGGGAAGCGGTGTGGCGGGTGTTGAGGCACTCTCCCTCCCTCCTGGCCCGCGCGCCTCGCTCGCCGGCGGAAGGACGGGGTTGAGCGCCCCCGACCCCGGCGGCTGCCTGCGAGGGCGGGAGGCGGGAGAGGCCGCGCGGAGCCGCGCGCCGACCGTTGGCGGCTCCCACCCCCCAACTCGGCCGTTGGGCCGCCGTGGAGGGGCGCCTCAGGGCTGGCTCCTGCGCTTGGTGCTGCTTTTCCTTTCCCGTCTCTCGCCTCCTCCGGCGGCGTTGAGGTAGACGGTGTTCCTGCTGCGTGGCTGCTGCTTGCCCCTTGTTGCCGTGACGGATGGCGGAGGGAAGGACGCTGTGTTGAAATTAATAGGGAAAGCACAGCTCGGTAAGCCAGACTGTAAAATACACGGAGAGCCCCACTGCAGCATGTGGAGGGGGCTGATGCCACTCTTTTAACAGCATTGCTGCAAAGTGGAGCCCTTCAGTGCTTTTTGGCCTCCGCTCCACCCGTGGTTTAAGATCCAGGCACATCTGTGGAGTCCACTCAGTACCCAGCGTGCAGTTAACTCTGCAGTGTAAATAATCCACTTGCAGATCACTAGGAGTTGGCCTTATTTAAAACAGAGACCCTTTAGTGCAGAGCCTGTGACTTGCAGTGTTTCATGGTCAGTTTAAACTGATCTGTATCCTGCTGATGTTAAAAAGGCGAGAGGTGGTTCTGCACTTTCTCCCTCTGCCTTGTCCTAGCAAGGCGTCCATGGGGCCATTAGGGCCTCTGAAAACAGGACCGTGGTTGTCCCCCAGAAGGAAAGGACATGTCACTTTCCCCCACCTTGCTCCCAAGCTGCTCTGCTTGGGCCCAGTCTGTCCCGTGTGCTAGCCCTTGCATTTACTGTCCCCTTTGGATTGATTTAATGGGTTAAGCGACAGAGCTGGTATCAGTGAGTTAGCCTGGCTCACAGAGAGGCCCAAAGCACAGGACTCAGGAGATGGGAAGTGAACATCTCCCTTTCAGCAGCAGGGAGCAGCGATGTTTGCCTGCCATCCCTCTCCTGCTAGCAGGTTTCATGTTACACAAAACTGCAAGCTGCTGTTGATTCAGGTGGTCCTTTTCTTCCCCATGCTGTTCTGTATACCATCATTCCCCCTTTCTGACCCTGGAGCTGGTGTTTATTTGACCTCAGGGAAACAATTCATGGAGCTGTATGTTTTTGTTTGTTGTTTTGTTGTAGATTCAGATTCCAAAGTTTTCTTACTATAGGGTTAGGCATATGCCAGAATTGTCACAAGGAAAGCAGAAACACGCAGCCAGAAGCTGGATGAGGAGAGGAAAGGGCTCCTGGTCGTCTCCTTTCAATGGCACTTAACAATTGAGTCATGAAAGTGCAACGGCCAAAGAGCATTGTTAGTTTCAAAACAAGGCAGTCTGGCCCTCTAGTTTGCCTCATTAGCTTAACGCAAGGGAAGGGTGAGAATACAGGAGGTTGAGGTACTCCTTTCATGGGGCGGCAGGATTTAGATAAACGGAGGAACCACACCTGCAAGCTGCAGTTTCACTGCAAGGTAAGCGAAACTGAACTGTGGCTGCTGTGGTCCATCCCATACAAGTGCACTGCACAATTATTGCCTGCTTATTACAAATCACACTTTCAGGAATTCTGCACTTGCGTTCTGTCTCATGCATTGGCATCTGTGTGACCTTGCAGTGCGCTGGTTCAGGGCAAAATCTGGCAAAATGAAAGGTCTACATCCAAGCACAGAGGAGAAGGCAAGACCACAAGCAGCCCTTAACTGGTTTTGATGTGACCTAGCAAACTGAGCATCCCATCCTTGATTGGTCCACAGGCATTGCAATGGTAAAGATTATCTAAAAGATTGTAGACACCTTTAAAACAGAAATATATGTATTATACTTTAAGCTTATTCTGCCAAAAGCTTGAGTTTCATAATGTATTGTTACAACTGGATTTCCCCATGCACGTATAAAGGACCTTAGTTTTGGATCGAGCTAGATCTTATCCTGTATGTGCAATGTCATTTACTAAGATAGATTATTAAAATTTAGGATGGAAACATTACTTGCTTTTATTGAAAATGTGACTCAAACTGATGGACATGCAAAAATAAATATCCACAAAATAAATATCAAAAAGATAACACTCTGTATTGTGATATTTTTCAGTGCATTAGAATCCAATTCTGTAGTATTGTAAGTTTAAAAAGTAAATCTGTTTCCCGTTTTATTGAGATTGGCTAAATATCAATGGATATTTGATAGTAGACTTTTGGCTTATTGAGAACTGTAAACTGTTTCAGTCAATCAGATGATGTTTCTGAGAAAGAAAGTAATTTAAAATTCACCTTTCGTTATAGTCTGAGTTAATGACAATCTTTTGAGATAAAAAATAGCCTAAGCAAAAAGGGTGGAGAAAGCTCATGGTATTAGCTTTTGTGAATTCTTCTTGATTTAAAGCAAGTATACTGATTAGATAATCTAATTAGCTGTGGAAAGCATTGAAGCTGAGGAGAAGGGTAAAGTATAACCAGATACAGACTTGAAACATTGGAACCGTTTTGTCAACCAACAGATGACATCGCAAAGTTACGTTAAGGGCAAAAAGCCATGCTGGGATATGTGGCTTTCTCCCTCCTTCCTTTAACATAATGAACATTTTCTTAGAAAATGCAGGAGGAAATAATGGCCTTGCTGTAAAATCAGAGGACTGGGTTACTGTATTTCATCCTGTTATTACCTATCAGCAGTAGTGCCTTTATACTGTGTAAGCATTGATACAATACTAGAAAAATGGCGGCCTTCTTACTGCTGAGATGCTCCTCTAAAGATCAAGGCAATTTCCTTTGACATCCTAGCACTAAACAGAATTGTTATCCCTTTTATGGGAACAATAACACTGGTTCCTTCTTTTTTTTTTGTTTTCCTCCGGAAACTCATAGCATTTTGCTTTTGCAAATGGAGCTTCTGGAAACACATTTCTTAATAAGACATTTGTAGCACTCTAAAGTTGAATCTGGAGCTGTTCTCCAGATTGGACAAAGGACACAGTTTTGGTGTTAGATGTCCTCACAAAGTCCCAGTGAACTTTGCAGCTAGGGCTGTGGGCTAGGCTCCAAAAAGAAGCCATTTTCATTCAAGCTCAAGATCTTTTAAAGCTTCTTATTCTCAGTTAAGAAGATTGCTTTCTTCAGAATGCAATCTTCTTGATATGCAAGCGCGTGAGGGTAAATCCACTACTCTTGTATATTTGTACAACGCATAATATTTTGTAGAGCAGTTAAGCTCAGTAATTGAATGAGCAATCAAAATTTCTGTCAGTCGTCAAGAGTATGACTTGCTAGCAATATGAACTATTACACCAGGAGGTGAGGTAAATGACACTAATCCAATGAGGCACATTCCCAACCTGAATTGCACACCAAACCTGTTTCTACGCCCCCATCCCATACAAGTGCACTGCACAATTATTGCATGTAATGTCCTGTTCTGAAAAAAGCAGGAATCGTACAGAGAAGTTGGCTGGGGAGGAAGAATGCCGTGCTCTTCGTTCCTTTGTTTGATAAGAAAGTGTGTACTATATTTCAGACTCTGTTTCTGCCCTGTTTCCTTTCCTGGCTGAGACCTTGTACAACCCCATTATCAATCTTACTGTAGTGAGCCTATCAGTCCTTCCAACAGAAAAGCTACTTCCACAGGCTGACTTGCCCTTCTGAAAATGCCTTTGTCTACAGAAGTTGTAATCCAGTCAGTGAAAGCATCATGAAAACCTTTAAAAACCCTCTGACTAGAAGTTCTCTTTATCAGAAATAGCAAGTGAAGGCCATCGTAATAACGAAAACAAAGTGAATTTAAATATGAATCATTCAGACACGTCACATAAATTACATTTGACGTAGCTTAAGTTTACACTGAAGAAATTTATGAATAATTTTTCCTTACATTCCTGTCAGATGCATCAGCAGCTGTGGCAGCAGTACTAAATACTGTTCCACCCTAGATGGCATGAAGCAAATGCTCAGATTTTGTCTTGGATGGTGTCTTTCCGTCATATATCATATTAAGATGTTCAGTGCCTTCTAACTCCTGACGTTTTGGCTTCTGCCGTGGATGTCCCGGAAATTACACTTTTAGTATAGATCCTTTTCATATGCTTATTTACAAAACATCAGAAGTTAAAACTAGTAAACTGATATTTTTCTTCTTTCCTACGTACGCTAAGTCAAGCTGATTACCAAATTGAGGTGCCAGACTGATGCCTGATTTGTTGGTGACTCCAACCAACGTTAATTTGTTCCTTATTGTCAAATATGCTTTAACGTGTGGATACTGCAATTAAAAAATTCATCTTGATAAATTTTTAATGATGCATTTGCTAATTTCTTTGATACATCTGATATGGAGAAGGAAGAACAAGTGAAAAATTATGAGTATTGAAAAATAATAATGTAGATCAAGAAAACGGTGTGAGTTACCTGTAAGTGACCGCTTCTTTTGATCATGTTATTCTATCATGTCTTCTATTGTTATTCAAAATCCTATTTCATAACTTAATATCCTTTATGTCATTTTGTAGAGTGGCAGAGATGTTTAACTATAGATCATCAGGATCTGTTTTGCACAAGAGGCTAATTTGTTAGACCCTGATCAGTAATGCTTTTCTATCTTTAAATTTCCACAATGAAATATGATATGCCTGTGTTCTGTGTAATGCATTTGTATAATACTACTGTATAATTTGCGTCATGCTGGCAAAAACTTGTGATGCGATGTCTCAATAGTCCATCAATATAACATTTTCCAACTTGTTAAACCTAAGAAATTGATTAAACTTTTAGTTAAAATACTTAACGAGAGCTTTTTCATGATAGCTACAATTACCTTAGTCCTGTCCTACTACTGTATGTAACAGCAGTATGAAAGTACCAGAGAAGGATCCAAAATACTTCCTTCATCTGACCTGAAAAGTAAAGATTTGTCAGCAGACAGAATACTGTACAGCGGTATCAAGGGGCATGTGGAGCTGGGTATATTTTGACCTTGAAGTCCAGCAAAATCTCTATTCTTGCAAAACAACTCATGGCATCTTTATCCTCCGCGTGAGACATGCAAGACTGAATGTGCCGAACAATGTGAAAAGCTGTGCAGAATGGTGTCTTTCGAATTATGCTTTATGAAAGCAGGAAGTGTGTTGATATTTGTCCTAGTAATACTAGTACAGTTGTAGACTGTGGTCACATTTATCCAGAGCAACCACTTCTCATCGTTTCGTAGGAATTAGAAGGGAGAGGGAAAAAACATGTAATCTGATTTGTTGGTCTGCAGTTTGGCTTTCTTTTTTCCAAAGAACAATTCAAGTCCTATTATAAATAGGACCAGATTCAGGAGTCATTAGTTATTTGAGTAATTCCTACATTTCCAGTACTTATCAAGAAAGGTTTTCTCAGGCACGTAGAGGCTGCAGTATCCTTCCCCAAAAAGAGAAAAACTTTTCCTTTTGTTCTCATTGCTATGATAAAGTAATACATGTCATTTAATATTTTTTAATAAAAATTTGTATGCATTTACATTTTGGAATAAATTTACGCTGACTTTGCATTCTTTGACAGTTACATAATTTTAACAGGCTTTTCCTCTGTACGTTGCAAAAACTTGTCTGGCTGCTTGAGAGCTCCCTCTTGTGGGCATCTGTCCTGGAAACTCTTACTCCCGTCCAAAGGCATGCAGTTAGTTGAAACTTTACCTACCCCTATCTATTACTGATGATGCTATACCGAAGAAGAAGGAAGCCAAGCCAGCAGTTAGAGAAAATATTTTTGCTTGGCTGTCCATCCTTTGCCCATGAAAACCTACTAGGCTTGTATGGATGCAAATATAAATTGCAAATTTGTATACATATTTGTATATATGTAAATATTTGCATACACATTTATATAAATATTTGCATAAATTTTATTTGGACCTCTGTAAATGAGTCTGCATACCAAAGAACTATAAATATTCATATCTAGAAAAAACAAGTCATAGGAATAAATTACGCTCCTTATTTAGAAGAGTTTAGCATCTTTTGTGCTCTTACCTGGGTTGGCTCTGCTGGACATAAAGTTTAAAGCAGACTGTACTTACTACTGCCATCAGCAGCTTTAACCAAATACACGCCACCATGGATCTATGCTGGAGTGGGCTGTATTTTTCCTACATCCTTTTGCAGTCCAGAACTTGGTCGCCCACTCTGTGCAGGACCCCACTCTGTGTGGGAAGAGTGCAAATGGTTTGGAAAAATGAAGTTTAGACATCTCCCCACCCCCTTCAACACACAAGTCTTCACCTCCTCTGCCTCACCTGGGAAAGAGGTGGCTCTACAGCGTCAGGGACTAAAGCAGCAGCCAAAAATCCTGCAAACCTCTTGTGCAACGAGGTGGAGCCGCTGGAATTGGCTCTTTAGGGATCCCCTGAGAGAGGCTGGGCTCTGCTTCTTGCTGCCTCAGCACTAGCTGATACAAAGTCCTGCAGGGGCTGCTGCTAAGAGTAGGGGAAGTGCACGGATTCATCCTGTTTTCCTCTGGTTAAATTTAAAGTGATGAAGGTGGCTTTACAGACCTTCCATGCTAAAGTGAACTGTACCATTTCAGAATGAAAATTAAAATGAGATAATAGCCTTAAATACAAATATGAAAATAAAAGCGCTGTAAATCAAGAAAAATAGTGGAAAAGGTAAAGTGGATTATGATGGAAGACAGTAAGGTTGGTTCTGTGTACAGGTATCTTGTGGGTTCTGAGGTGGATTGTTTAAATTACCTATAGCTAAATTCATAGTGTTTTAGTGAGTAACATATAGCTTTCTTTGTGAAGAAAATAAAGCATTTAGTTGCAAATATAGTTATTTAAACAGGAAACAAATAACAAAGCACATGAATCCAGGCAACTTAAACTCAGGGAATTTCTGAAAACTAGAGTTTGGCTCTGACCGACGGCTCTGACCAGTAACGGGATTTGGACTTACTATTTTACTATTTTTTTGAATTGCTGGAACAGGTACTGATGTCATGCGATCTTTTGACAAAAGTATGCTCAAATTCTAACTAATTGAAACAACAAGAATGAGTAAAAGCATCATGTAATTATAGTGTATTATAACTGCAAAGCTTAACTGACATTGTTTTATATACTTATATGCACAGATTTCATTAACTAACCTGTTTCAAATAATTATTCAAAACAACTTCTAACTTTTCTTTGATATTTTTGAACCCATGTAGATCTTCAGTTTGCTTTCCAACAGATACTATAGTCACTCGTGTATTTGATATTTGCAGAATGCTTTTTGGCACATATCTATCAGGAATTTGATATTCATTTACCCTAATTCATAAAGTTGTAGTTATGAGTTTCGTAAAACAAACTTTAGAAGCCTATTTAGCAAGCAGTGTTTTTATAGTAACTTTAGGTACTTAACTGTTTCTACGTTCTAGAACGGAAAGAGATTGTTAGAGAAGTGAACATACAGATTTGATACACAGCCACTCTGAGCAGACAGCATTTCTTAGGGTCAAATTATGAATAGGGTTTTTGTTTCACGCTTAGAGCCTCTCTCTCTCCACTGAGAGAACTCACTCATCCAAACTGCAGGTCTGAGTGACTATTTCATTACAGACAAATCAAGAAAAAACCTACATTTTAGTATAGGCAACAATAGAATTTAACTTTTTATATAAAATCTCAAGTAATATCATACAAATTCTTGGCAGCAGAAGTGGACTCTCTTTAATCTGCTTTTAAATGAGTAATCATAGTCTGTGATGCCTCAATTATAAACTCACTTTTTCTACATATTGTATGACTCATTACAGAAACATTCTTGTATTCATTGCCAGTGTTTAAACACAATAACCAGCCTATGCAGAAATAAATTCCTATTGAAATAAAAATTTCTGCGTATGAATATTTCTGCATACAAATGTGTCCTGTCTTCTACGGATTTTCCAGAACATATGCCCATTTTGTAGGTGAGGAAGGGTATCAGGACACAAAATGAAAACAGATACAAAGCTTTACCTCCAGTGTGGTATACGGTCATCTTGGCAATAGATGCACAAACCTTCAACTGTATTTATTCTAACTGATGTCACACCAACCATTGATAGAAAATCAAGAATGCATAAAAAAGAAGGTGAATAACCTAACACCATCTACGACCAGACATTCAGTTTAGATGCCTCATTATTTTAAACATATTGACTGATTTTACATTACTCTAAATGCCAACGTATAGCCTGATCCTTTGAGTAGGAAAAGATGGTACAATCTAAGCTACAATAATGTCAGTTCATGACTAGTTGCTTGTTTGGTTTAATAAAACAGTCGTCTTCATTTTTAGGTCACAATTACCTAACTTTTATTCAAGCATCCTGATATCAGGCAGATGTTCTTCAAGGTCCACAGAGGGTCCCCCCACCGGATGGGGCAGGACGAGCAGAGCGGCTCCTTTGCCAGCACCCAGGGACCAGGCAGGGACAAGGTCAAGCCAGGTCCAGCTCTGCCAGGCACATGGCCGGGCACGGCTGCAATGTAGCTCAGGCATGGGCCAAGGGTGAGAGCTGGGGCTTCACCACAGCTCCCACGTGAAGGGGGACAGGTCCCAGTGAGGCTGCTCCCAGCTTTTTTACATACCGGCTTTTCACAGCAGTCTGGTCTGAGGTTATACTTACTGCTATGCCGTTTCAGTGGTGGGCTTGAGCATGGGCAGTCAAATCCCTGCTAGAGGGTCCGGATACTGAGGATTTAACGGTAAATTTGTGGTCCTTTGTTTGTCAGTTGTAATTAACATAAACTCATTTCTTACTCTAATTCTTACTTCTTTCATTTTTTGAAGTATAAAAATGCAAGCTTTTTTATATGTACGAGGATGGCAAAGTTGCTTTGTCTTGAATGCTCCTGAAGTATCTGGTACTAAATGTAGGAGAACTTGTATCCCAGTCCTGTCACAAAGCTATGCGGTAAAGGAGAAGTAAGAGCAGTAGAACCAGTCCATCTGAACTACAGATTTAAATTTGAGACGGGCCTGAATGGCAACGTTTAAAATTTCAACATGGAACTTGATTTTCCACCCACAGTTCATTTCTTTTCCTCTCTGTGGTTTTGATGTGGACTTTTATAAATGTAAGGACTAGCTTCAGAACTTTAGCTGTAGATTTGAGTTGAGATTCAGAAATCCAGAAAATCCTGCTATGATGAGGTTTAGTGTCAGTCCTTACCTAAGCACAACTCTTGAATACATTATTGCTTAAGTATGAATTTCAGAAGTATGACCAAAAATAGGAATGAAGAACATCTTGGCAGTAGCTACAAATCCACTTATTTATGCAAGCAATCCTGGGGCATGATGACATTTTAAAAACAAGCATCCAGTTATATGTATTTTTGGGAAAAAAAAAAGAGACATACTTCAACAGACTATAAGAATGAGTTATTCTCCCAGTCTTATTTCCCTAAAGTAGGTATGATGAAAGAAACCTGCTTTTGGATTATCTATTTTATTTCTTCAAGCATGGGCCTCAATCCGTCAGATTTTGCTAACTGAGAAGACTTAGAGAAGCTGTGACATTTTGGCATTTTCTAACACTGCTTTCTTTTTCTTGCGATCCTGGGAGTTTGATACAGACTATGCTTGCTAAGTTTCACTGGAACAGATTAAAGTTCAATCCAATGTAATAGATATCTTGATGCTGCTTTGAGAAACACTAACTTGAGCCTCGAGAATGAAGTAGAGACATGCTGGCTATGCCTGCACTGCATCTGGGGTTATTCCATCCATGTTCACTCTGCTGGGTGCTTCCAGACTATTATAGGGATCTCCATATATAGTGATACAGTAAGAAAATGTCAGAAAAAGAAAACAGACCTTTTGGCTTTGAAATGATTTTTGACTGTGTATTTGTGCAACCTTATATGTTTTAAGATGTGGAACTGCGCAAACCGAAAGCTGCTTCCAAGGCATCATTTCAGGAAACAACATTTGTCTGGTTACATGACCATATTCCCGGCCAGGCCCAAAATTCAGTATTGTTGTTCAAGACAAAATATTTTTGCTGTCCTTATTACCATGAGCTGTAGCCAAAACAGAGGCTCTCACAGTCAGCTCCAGACACAATACTGCCATGATTCAGTCCCCTGTTGTCCTCCACCCAAAACCTAGATTTTATCTCATAGTCCATGCTGAGGTGTTCTGAAATCAGGCATCTCACAGGGATGCGGGCACGAGCTGCCAGAGCCCCAACATGAGGCTGGCAGTACACATGTGGCATCAGCTAAGGCGAAGACCTCTGATGGAGGCTCCAGGCAAACACTGGGCTTGTACTGTCTGTCCTTGTGCAATACTAGTGCAAAGCTCACAGGTGAAGCAAGGAGAGCAGTAGGATGAGGCTAGGTTTGCGAAGCGTGGGGAATATTTGTGTTCTGATACTCCCATTTCCTATGCTTGTAGGCTTATATGTCAATGTAGACTGTCTGTGGGCAGTACTAGTACTAGTTTAAAAGCGTGGTTACCAAGGGTCTGGTTAGTGGCTGAAGACATGGAGCGGGCTAAACAGACGCAGGCCATGGCGGTGCGCAAAGACCTTAGGAGACTGCAGCACTGGCCAGCATCCCTCTGTGTGTTGAATAAATTGCCCAGGCACACAGCGACTGCTGCGGGCTCAGCAGCGGTGGCTTGCGAGGCAGTGCCTAGCATCCCAGGGCTTGATGAGCAGCTGGCATTGCGGGAAGAAGGTCTCCAGTGGGGAGTCTCAGCTGCAGGTGAGAGATGAAGTGAAAACCTAAGTATAGCTGTTGTGATCATGCTTGCCTGCCACCAAGATTGTTTTTTGCTTGTCACTGTAGGTGCAAGCATCTGGCTCCAAAGGTGGCCAAGCGTTTAGCCCTTCTGGAGCTAGAGTGTGGTGTGAGAATTTCTCTTCTGCCAGGCACCATCTTCGTGGTATGATAGCGTAGCCAGCCCAGCAGAGAAGAGGGCTGAACGTCCCGCTTGTGCTGCAGAATATCCAGAGAAGCACATCACAGGTGAAGGTAAATGAGGGATGTGCAGTTGGTGGTGTGGCCTTGTAGGGAGTGCATTGTCCTGGCAGCAGCGCTCTGGGGAGTGTTGCGATTCACCCAGGTTTCCCAACAGTGCATATTGGTGGACGCTGCAAGGAGGATCCACTGCTGTCTTGACTAGATTACTCTCTCAACACCTTGGAGTGTGCATAAATAATTGACAGTGGACAGTCAGGGTATCCAGCTTTAGGTAGTACACAGTCTAACAAAACGATACGGCTAACATCACAGAACCTGTATTGCAAAATACGGTTTCAATTATACTCTGTACCTTCCAAGCAAAGACCTGGTCATTACATGAAAATACAGGAACACGATTATCATAAAAATATTTCCTGAGCCATAGTTGCTTCCAACAGGTCATGTAAATGCATATCTAATCCACACAGTATTTTGCCACAGAGAAGATCCCTCTACCAAAAGGCAATGCAAACTGCGTCTCACAGAATTGGACAATAGCTATGTAATCTTTGTTTGAATAGAGACTATCTTTATCAACTTTAAAATGTGTCTATAGTCTCTCCTTACAAACATACAGATCTCAGCAGGTGTTCTGCCTGAAGAGGGTACAGCAATGGGCCTTCCTGGGGTAATCAAGCCAAAACTCATTCATATGGTTTTAGCATAAAACTGCTACTGTTATTTTAAACATTTTCCAGCTTTAATTAAATTTAACTGCCATTACTCACTCCTATTTAATGTACCAACATTACAGGCTAATTGCAGATTGATTTTCTTTCCATAACCACTAACTAGCAGTTGGTTTTGTGAGTCCTCTTTTTCATCTATCCTGAAAAAAGTCCATTATACAATAAAATCTGACTTAATCTCAGATATATTCTGGTCACTGTATTTTATTTAAGATATTAAAGGTCATTAAGTAGACGGCTGATACTGCAACAAGGGGAAAGTTCAATATTAAATTAATATATAATAGCTTTGTTCAGTTTAATCTTTTGACACTGGAGGATAAATTTTTCAGCATGGCATTTGCAATAGGCAGTGGATTCACCAGATGTATCAGCCCCCTCAGGAAATAAATCAAAATCATGGCATGAATATTATTACTTTTAGCTATATCTTGTGGTTAGAAAAAATGAGCTTCCTGTCATTTCTATCAGTATCCCCT
The DNA here is from genome assembly GCF_040807025.1 of Struthio camelus. Lineage (NCBI taxonomy): Eukaryota > Metazoa > Chordata > Aves > Struthioniformes > Struthionidae > Struthio > Struthio camelus. The sequence goes on from NC_090943.1 coordinate 52,969,681, forward strand.
ATATATTTAGGCAGTGCTGAGGGTAAGGGTGGGAACATGACTTACATGGTAATTAATTGTTTTTAAAAATTTTTTTGTTCTTTCTTCTACAAGTGAATTCATATATCTCTTGAGGAAGAAATTATGAACTTATGAATTTTTCCAGAAACTGTAAAAAGAGATTAAGATTATTATATTAATTACGAGAGGGTCAAAAAACTTCTGTGTCTAGTTAGCCAAAATTTTTCTCTCTGTTGAAAACTGCACTAAAAGAAAATTCAAAAGAGAAGCAACTTGGGAAGAAGAATCTTTTGAAAACATCATTGCCACTGAGCCTCAAAGAATGCTTCTTGCTTGGAGCCAATTTAATTTGTTCCCAAGATGAACAAAATATTTTTTCCATCATTCTTTTTAGGATCAAAAGGAGAAAATGCGTGTTGTTCCTAGACGGTTACTATGTTGTGGGTTGTACAGTATGGCATTGAAGCTACCTCTGTGCTGTAACTTTCCATATAGGAAGTTGAGATACAGAGCTAACTGGCTTGGGCAGTGCTGCTTGAGGCCTCTAGTTTGAGAACTAGTTCTGTTGGGGCTACATCAGGAACCTCCGCATCATGTGCCTTAGATAGGCAACCTTGTACCTCTCCATCTATGTTAATCTGTTGGCTCTTTAACACTGCATGTTCTTTTGGATAGAATTTCTTATTTGCTTGTACAGCACTTCATGCAGTAGTGTTCTGTCCCACGGCTGAGTATCCTCCGTAGCACAGTAACATCGACAGTACTAGGAACTTGAGGCAATGTGAGCCAGTTTAGTTCCTTTCAAGTGTAGTATAACAAAGAAAACAAGTGGAAGAAATATGTACTTATCTCCATCTGAAGTTGCCACAGGCCAGTTTGGTCCCTGGAAAAATTCCAGCTACCCTAAGAGTTGCCCTAACTTGTACTGCAGTTGCCATGTTTCCAATGGAACTTTTCAGCCCATGTATGAGATGTACTTAAGAACATCTTGGACACACCTCAGACTGCATTCATGCTGGCTCATACACAGAAAGATCTTTAGCAAATACTACCAGTCTAGCCAAGCCATTTCTTCACTTGGTGGGAAGACTTCTTCTGGTATGGGTGTTCTTGGGAATGTGAAAAGAAGGGGACAGACAGACCACAATGTGCTAATAAACTCTACTAAAACACAAATCCCTGGTTCTCCTCCTAGGTCTGGCATGAGAGCTCTTCTTGTAAATAACTTCCCTCGTATTTTTAGGATAAGTCTATTAGCATATAGCTGCTTAAATATAGGAGCTTAAATCTTTGGGAAGACATTAGCAAGCACCTACTGTAATTCAGTAGGTGTTATGGCAAAAAACCACACTCCTCGTTTTCCTCATTCAATATGTAAAAGCTTGAAAAAGTTTGAACTTTACTTACTTAATCAGGACACCTTGAATGTGATGTTTTTCCACAAGTATTCTGAGTCACCACCTCAGCTTGCAATAATTGCCCACGTAGTCCTCCATTCTTTACAGCATTCCCTTTTCCGTTTCTTAAAGAGTCCCAATCTTAACTCCCCTGTTCCACTGAATGTAATCTAGCTAATATGCCGTTCTGAAATTTGATTTGTTATTTTGTGCAGAGTTCATGAGAAAATAGGAGGGGAAATGAGTTGGAGCAAACCTTTTGTTTGTCAGCAGTTAGATACGGTGTCTGCACGCGGTCACAGTCCAAGAGTGCAAATTATTGGGTAGAACTGTAGCACTTTCAAAAAAAGTTCTAGTAAGCCTGAAGTTTTCATCTTTAATTTTTATCCAACTCTTCTCTCTTAACAACTAAGTCAAATTTTCCATCTCTCATTGAGCTGTTTTAGGGCATGATGTGTATATATCTAGACCTTATGAGAGTTTTATACAAATGGAGATGGTTACTGTTGAATCACTGCATATACTTCTAGGCAATAAACCAGAATATTTTAATAATTAGTATATAAGCACGAGGTACATTGAATGAAAAGTCATATTACATCACCTACATAGGGAAGAAAAAGTTCTTTAGTTGCTTCATTCCTGCAAATAGATGCCTCTTTAATCACTGATATACAACAGTGCCAAGCAGGTAGTACTGATAAGATCGAAATGGAAAAGCCGACAGATGGAACAAAACATGCTATGGGAAAATGAACTGACCTACTATCATGACTCACTTATAGCTAACCAGTCTGAAACTTGTTCTTTGAACCTTGTGAAAGGTGGAGGAAGCAGATACTAGAAATAAATGTAGACAGAGAGGTACAGAAAGAACATACAAAAACACAAGCCTGAAAGTGGACAGACATGGGCACATCCTGTGTTATCCGAGTTATAAAAACATGGATGATCTGATTGGTAAACAAATGGTTAGTCTTTACTTTTCATATTGAGATATCCTATGAAATTCACTTGCTGTCCTAAAGTGATTCGGAGGACAATTGCATGTCTGTTATGCCTAGTCATCATCAAACTCCTAGCTAAGTAGTTTCCAGGTAGTGCCAGCTGATTGCAAAAGTGACTGGTAAGCATGTCAATGTTTGCATGGACAATGGATAGTAATTAAGCATTCACTTAAAGATAATATTTAAAGCAGAAATATACTGCCTCGTGTTCCTTGAAATATCTTTTTGTGTATGTCAGCATCACTATGTCTGGAAGTAGAAGAAACTGTTAAATTGCTAGGCATACCAGTTTGAAAGAAATCCTACGTTACAGTTTATGCTACCCAGTGTGAATGAAGGAAATGTTGTATAAACAAACCAGCTGTAAGTTTGTCTGATTCCAAAGAAGGACATATCACAGATAAGAAAACGGATTTTTTGCCTTTAAAAGTGACTCATTAAAAATTTTTCCGTCTGTCTATCGGCAGTAAGAACTTCCTGGAATTTCAGAGGGAATGTAAGGCAGACCAACCTGAGAAATTAATGAAGTAAGCATGAGGGATAATCTTCTGAGCTTGTAAAACATAGTTTGCATGCTAAATTCCTTATAGTTACATTCAGGTAATGGCATTAGTCAAACAGTGTCCAGATATTTCATGCCAAGATGACTCATATATGATAAATAGTGAATTGGAATCTGCCCTAATTTATATAACTTGTGCAAAGGTGTTGACTTAAGTGAAGCCTCATGATACAAGCTGGCTCAGCCAGCATCTGTCAAACTCTCCCTTTAATGTCTGAGTAAGACTCTGTGATGTTTTTCTTTTGCTTCCTCAATAAATATTATAAAAACTGCTTTCAACACAATTGATCTGGTCCAACTTAATTTATCTGTAGAAAGAAAGACAGCAATATTCAGGGAAGGGTATTTCACGATTGTTAGATTTATTAGTGTATAACTTAAAGGTTTAAAAATGACTTAAACTGAGAGCGTGCTGTCTTTTTTTCTTTCTCCATGGAGAGCCTGCTAAATTGTGCAGCCTGTTGACATGAGCGAAACGCATAATAGTCTTGTGATGGTACATCTACAAGGTTTATGGGTTGGAGGAGCATCAGCTCCTCTGTCTGGGAAATTCTGTCTTTTTATAGAAAGACACCATTAGCATCCAGAAATCCCAGACAAAAGGTCCCTGTGCCTGTATAATGAATTTAATGTATTTGAGGTATATCAGACTGCTTACATGCTACACAGAGGAATATGCCTGCACAACTCCTCCTCAACCTCTTTCCAGGATGCAGAGAAAATCCACATATTTCTCTCTGCGAAATTTAAGTCAGAAATATGGATGTCCTACCACAGTTAAAAGCAACTTGACTCCTCGTTATCTCCTATAATAAAAAAAAACACACACACAAATGAGGAAAAGATAGGTATTATAAAAATGCGCCAGGTCAAATCATCCTCCCCTTCCTTTTTTATGCAATTTAACAGCACTGCTAACATTGGATGTTGTTGTCTGCTTACACCACATACATCCACATATGGATGATAGAAAGATGATAGAAAGATGAAAGATTAAACCACATTTTTTGCATCTTACTGTTTGTAGTCTGGGCCAGTGCAAGTTTGTATATCGTTGCTCCTTTAAATATTGCAATGCAAGCATTTCTAGGAGGAATCTTCTGGCAGTGTTGTTGGCAAACCATGTTGCCATTCTTTATCCCCAAATTTTTGTGGTCGGATGGAACTTTGCAAGGGTCTGTACTGCCTTTTGTTACATTATATAACATAGAAACTTTGTTCTGGTCCATTCTGTTTGGAATGTGTAAGATAAAAAACCTCATATTATGGACAAGTTTACTAGCAGGATATTAAGATCTTTGGTGCTTTCAGAAGTGGATTCACTATATTGTTATTAGAGGTCGCTCTTTGCAAGGCTCTTTGCTAAAGAGATGTTTTGAACTGGAAAAAGGCACAAACCCCTCCCTGCCTGCATGATGGAACAACCATGATCTGAGGGTCTTCTATCTTTTGTTTCATCTTTCCATTTGTTGTAAGGTCTGAGACTGTTACGCGTCTGACTGGATTGCCTCCACGTAATGAGGCCCACAGCTGTTCTTCCTGGACTGTGAGGATCCTGGGAAATGGTTCATTTGATTCCTACATTAAAGGGCGGGAGGAGAAGGTCATTTCTTTGACTTTTACAGCTTTAAAATTAGTTTCTTGCTTTCCTCCTTACATACTTGTCATCCTCCCTGGACCTGACATTAGACCTTGGCCCCTGCTGTTGTCTTGCCGTGTCTCCTAATACTGCCCCAGCAGCATGACTCTGCTTTGCCCAGCACATTATGGCAAATCCTCCCCCCTGACTGTAAGCTTCTTTCTCCTTTATAAAGTGACATTGGCAATACGCACAGATGAGGATACAGAGGATAGCTCCGTAAGAGTACGCTCAGAAGTATGTCTGGCTTTGGATACATCACCCTGCTTGAAGTATTCTTATCTTCACTTTACTGAGTAGGCAGACTACAGTGTCTCATTGTTTATCTGAATAAGTGAGTAGGTGGCAAATAACCTAGCAACAAGCTAAGACTTGGACTGCACGCTTGGCCAGCCACTGTTACACTAGTAGAAGCACATGCTCCCAGCCCAAGGACAGATGCTTCCTGGCTTACACACAAGCAACAGGCTTGTCTCTGTCAGGGCACATGTGTGCAGACCACAAGAGGGACAAAGTTTATTACTGTCTTCTCAAAAAATAAGGCTGCTTTGTGCACTGAAAGAGCTCTAGATATTCAAAGTGCAATTTCAGACTCTTCTCTCCTGGAATATATATATTGTCAATAAAGAGGATTTTCAGTGGTGTAAACCTCTCATTTGCCATAAAAAGAGTCTTTAGAACCATAGGACTGAATGTCAGCAATGTTGCTTGGTGAACATAAAGGTATTTATTTTGGGTGCTTAGAATTTACCATCCTGCTTGTTTCATGTAGCAAGATTTTTCTCTCCATGCTAGCAAGCATTACGCTGTGCAATGACTACCAGCCTGATTAGCCACTTCCATTCCAGGCCTATTTCAAGCTATTTGAAAATATTTCTATTTGAATATTTTATTATATACTTCAGAATAAGAAATACTTCAAATAGAAAATATTATTAAAATAAATGCTTCGGTCAGTGATGACTTACAATGGATCTCCTTCAATTACGCGGATTTAATTTCTTTGATATCTTCATTATAATAAGCCTAGCGGTCCTCAAATTATACACAGAGTTTTCTAGTCAAGCCTTGTAATTTTAATGTAATAAATAAGGAAAAGGTATTTTTTACATTGACTATACACACAAAAACAATATAAAATTTAACCACATACTGCAAAACACCAACAAAGGACAAATTTTACTTTCTGCCTCTGAAAGCTCCTCTCTCTTTTGCTGCAAATATATCTGGATTGAATTGATGATCTATTTGGAGGAATTTCTTTATAAAATATGAAATATAATGCTTTAAATGAAGAAAGCAACATTTTATGGTGAATAAAATAAATGTGTTGCTTTAGATATGCCCCATATTGTAATAATTAAGAGATTCAAAGTTATCCAGTTATCTTTCACTTATTTTGTTACTTCCAATTATAGATACCTTTGCACTCTTCAGTAATACAGAATTGAAGTGAAAATTTTCTGACTTTCAGATCTTAAGAGGTAGCTTAATTAGCCAAGCTTGTAAGAGCAATTTTGTAAAATCAAAAACACATCTATTTTCTGGAATGAATAAACATATCCTTAAGATTCAGTTGGTTTTTATTTAAAAAATGGAAGCAGTAAAAATACAGAATAGTTATAGGAACAATATATTGGAAAAATTTGTGTTTCGAGGTCATTAATCCTTTGTTCTTTTAACTTTTAATTAAAGATGTGATGATACTAGAATGCTAGCTATCTCCTGTTGGGGCTTCTGAAATCATCTGATAGTTCAAGGAAATGTTCATGGCAAGAATAAGTGCTGTGCAAGGCAAAATTTAGTCCATTATCACAACAAGCTGACTTTTTATTTTTCATCTGCTTTTGATGTAATATGACAGGTACTTTGTTTTCCGTTCCTAGGGGTAAAAATTACTTTAAACCCCATGATTTATATATACAAATTAATATTAATGATTTACTAAGTAACATCAGCTGTTCAATACTGGAAAAAGATAGAACAAATCTTTTTCCTTTTTCCAACAAACTTTCAGAGGAAGGCTCTGAACTTTTTTCAAACTCAACACCATAAATATGTCACCAAAATGTGCTGATTATAGATATTCACACCAAAATCGAAGTCAAACTTTAGATTTTTCAGGAAATTGCATTCAGGGTAGGATTCATTCATTAGCTGGGCAGTCTGGCCAGGATCAAGTTCCAATCATATTCTCTACCTTTTCTTATGCATAGCTACCCTTCAAGCAATAGAGTAAATGTATATCCTTACAGTCTCTTTTGAAATAAAAGGGGCCATTTTTGGTATTACTAGTTACCTGACATTGTATCAGTATACCTCTAGCAGTATACACTGCCTTTTATCAGGACAATTTCTTATGTACACAGTGGCTCTTTCTCAGTAGGAAGCTTGCATCTGGAGGCGGAATGTGACCATACCCTACTACGGAATGAGCAGGACTATGGCAATATAACTAAATGGCGAGCAGTTTTATTCAATGCATTGTAAGAAGATTTTGATATATTTATGCTGATACATCTTGCACAAATCCCGACCTTCAGCTTTTGGGAAATATGTTTTAATAGACTGTCCCTCAACTATTTCTTATTGAACTGAATGTTGCTGCTGTCTTTTCCAAGCTGTTTTGCTAGGTAAATCTTTTAAAACTATATAGATATGAATAGTATGAACTTGCATTAATGAAATTTTCCCTTGCACACAGAATTTGTGAAGAGAAAGCAAGTATAGCCCAAGTAGAGGGAAAAGTTTTATCTAAAAGTCCTACTGATGAAAAATAGGAAGCACGCTGAAAAGCCATCTTGGAAATTGAAAGCCAATCTGACTTTTAAAAATATCTTTGCAAAATTGCAGTGCTTTATATATACATAATGGTTGTTTAGGAAAAAGAGGAAAACTAAGGACATCTAATGATCTGACTACACTAAAATTAAATATATCAGTGACTGGAAATGCTTTAAATATGGCTATAACCTGTTTACACTGCATGATTTTAAATATTTTAAGGGAAAGCTGTTTTAAGCTGGCTCCCTTACCATAAACTTTCTGAAGAAGGAAGTATGTCTGTTTTTTGAAGCATAAGACTCTGACTCAGAAGAAGTAGACCATGCTCTGTGCACTGCTAACTACTGACTATGCAGCTTCCTCATCTCTAAATTGGGAAATAATACTTAAGTCGTCAGAGGTACGAGGAATCAAGTCATTACTCTTTATATTATAATTGTAATAATCAGAAGAAAGACAGAAGCAAATCACTTGTATGTTTGAAGTTCTGGTAACTTATTCTAAGACAAAATGGAATTTGTGTGCTGTGTTGGTGAGGGTTTAAGAATGCAAAATATCAGTGGTTGCATGTGTTAAGCAACAGCCATCTAAAGGTCACTAGGGCTCAAAAGTAAAACTATGATCTCATAGCTGCAGTTCTTGCCCTTCCCTGTTCACACCCTTTCCGTGTTTGTTGGAGAATGCTGGAAGGTATTAATGGCTTCCATCTTCCGTATATAGACAACTGTGTATCTTGTAATGATGTAGGCCAACAATACCCCATAAGGTCTTGATGATGGAAACAAAGGGAGGCCACTGCCCAACTGACTATATCAAAAGCCTGATCAGAATCTCAGCTTGTGAGGGCAGAGGTTTGCCTTGGGACTGGAAAATGCTGTCAGTGTAAGGCTGACTCAGGCTAAGAGACCAAAAGCTTACAAGTGTGTGGGGCACAATAAAACCATGGGGAAAAAAAAAGGGAGGAACTCACTCACATACCCAGATATGAATAAGGCAGTAGGGTTTACTTTCTGTACTTATTGTATAATAAAATTCCTTTTAAAAAATGTTAACTTAAAACAACTTTGATTTGTTTTTGATTGAGCTCTGAGAAATTCAGCTGGGTATTTATTCAATTTAGGAAGTTGGGAGCACACCAAAGAATTGTTGACATATACACTCAGTTTTTGTGAATGCAGTCAAGGTCCATAATAGAAGCGACCTGGCAATGCTGTGAATACTAGATAACCATCTGGGCTTCACAAGAGATTGCTGGAAGCAGCAGAATAAGGACAACTGCAGTGCCTACTTCACTGTGCTAGTGCCCTACAAGGCCAGGCTGCTGTTGCCAGAGCAGCTCTGGACTGTATACAGCGACTATTAATACTGGAAGAGGTGCCCCTCCCCGTGGTGACAGGAGCTGCTAAAACTAACTTCCCAGGCTCTCCCCTTTCCCTGTTATCCCACCACTTTTAATTGTCATCAGACAACAAAGATGATAGCCCTACTTAGCATAGTTTGCTTCCAGTAGGGAGGTATCACTGGCCATGCTTTATAACAAACTGCTGGTATGCCATAACAAAAAAAAAAAAACACACTTCTACGTAATTGAAAAAAACATTTTTACTACTCCTAGTTATGCTAACATTCAGGTATCTTCCTCACATCAATATCTATGTAATAAGAAAATAGTAGGCTTACAACCTTAAGCCTGTAACAAGTGACAGAAAAAATGGAGATGAGAACAAGAGCTGAACATTCCATTTCAGTTTTCCATACAAATAAACTTTGCAGGTTACGTATCTGTTCTACCTGTTTGAGCTATATTGAGCAGTCAGCAGAAAGCAAGTGATATGCATGACACATCCATAATTACCAAAACACGTGAAGCCATCTTTTGCAGTCAACGTATTTTAACATTTGCTATGGAGAAGTGACAGATGTTTTAACGTACTTAAAACACCAGTTTCAGCAAGGTTGAGTATTGGATCCTTGGTTCCCTCTAAAACCTCACATGTCTGGCATCTAATTTTTCAGTAGCCACCGTTTTTGTTAAGCAATGTCACTTACGGGTTATGTTATTTTATTGGTTAGGGAAGTTTCCTTTACCACAACTGAGCTCAGGAGACATCCTCCAACGTACAGTACTTCTTCAGACAGCTCTCCAATTTTCTGGCCGTTCTGGGCTTCAAAACAACTACCCTCATAAGGCCTCCTTCCCAAACGTATCCGTGCCAGAGCCGGGGGCGAGCTCAAATAAGCCGCCTGAGGCCGAGTGCCGGCGGCTCCCATGGGTTTTGGTAACCCTCCGTTAGCGAGGCTTTTATGTGAACAGCGTGGCGCTCAGGTCCGGCCGGGAGGTCAGCGCCCCACTGCTGCGGGCGGCGCTGTCTGAACCCTGTCAGCGCCCGCGGGAGGTCCGCCACGACCCGCGGGCCAACGGCCGCCCGCCAGAGCGCGCGCCCACGGCGGCGGATGCTGCAGGGCGGCGCGAGCCTCCCGTCCCCTCCCCGCGCGGCGCGGCACCGCCCCCTCCCGAGCGCGCAGGGGCGGAGCGGGGCAACGGCAACGGCCGCGGCGGGCGGGCGCGTGACGCCGTTGCGGTGGGAGCGCGAGACGAGACGATCCCGGAAGTGCGGGGCTGGGGCCCGGGGAGGCGAAAGGCAGCGCGGCGCGGCGGCGGCAGCAGCAGCGGGGCCGGAGCAGTTGGCTTCCCCCCGCACCCTCCACCCAAAACAACGATAAAAGAAAGGCAGCGCGGGACAGCATTAACGGCGGCCGCCGCCGCCGGCCATCACCCTCCCCTCCAACGCCAGCCATGACGAACTTTATCTCGGTGCAGCTGAAGAAGGCCTCGGAGGTGGACTTGGCCAAGCCGCTCTGCAAGTTCATTCAGCAGAGCTGCCCCAGCGGCGACGCGCAGGCCGAGCACTGCCGGGCGGCCGAGGAGCTCAGCAAGCTGCGCAAGAGCGCGCTCGGCCGCCCTCTCGACAAGCACGAGAGCTCGCTGGAGACCCTCCTGAGGTAGGGGGGGGGAGCAGGGGCAGGGCGCTAGGCCCCCGCAACGGTCGGCGCGCGGCTCCCCCCCCGCCCCACTTCCGGGAGGAGCGCGAGCAGGGAGGGAGGGGGCGGGCCCAACGTACCTGCCCCCCTCCAGGTGCCCTGCGCGAGCCGAGGGGTCCGCGGGCGGGGCCGCGGCAGGTGTGGGCGGGGCCGCGGCAGGTGTGGGCGGGGCCGCGGCAGGTGTGGGCGGGGCCGCGGCAGGTGTGGGCGGGGCCGCGGCAGGTGTGGGCGGGGCCGCGGCAGGTGTGGGCGGGGCCGCGGCAGGTGTGGGCGGGGCCGCGGCAGGTGTGGGCGGGGCCAGGCGTAGGCGGCGTGCCGGGCGGGCGTGCCGCAGCATGTGGGGGGCGGGGGGGGGAAGGGCGCTGCCGCCGTACTGCACGGCTGGGCTGCGCGGTGCCCTAGGGGATGACAGCGCAGGCTAGCAATATGGCAGGTTGGCAAGGGCGAGCTTCCTCCTGGCCTGTTGGCAGCATGCCACTTGCTGTTGGGTCTGGGTGTTAGTTGCTGACTCCTCTCGGCGGAGAGCAGCTGTGGCGTCTCTTTCAGGCTGACAGCTTCCCGTGATCTGTCGTTGTTGTCATGTTTCTCATCCACTTCCCCCCCCCCCCCATCTTGTCTTCCTTCTTCTAAGTTGTTTTCTGTGTTTAGTAGCTTCTTAATGCATTTTCCAAGCTACAGCCTTAGTTCCAACTTAGCAGACTCTGTTATCAGAAAGTTTACTGGTGCCTTTGTTGTGCTAGACTTCTTGCAGGTTAGATGAGCAAAAGAGGAATTTGGACCTTCAGCCTAGTAGAGTGCGTAAAGACTGCTCTGTATAACCTGCTCCATCGTCTACAGAAGCACTCGCTCTTTTCTGTCTCTCTACAATGTTTGCAAATTGCAGTATTGACTTACTGTAGTAATCCTGTTCTGTTTTGTAATGTTGGGAACATTTTAAGCCCATTTACTTTTAGCTCCTTACTCAATGAAGTCGTTGGGATTAATTGATTAAAAATAATTGAGTACTGCATACACGCTTTTATTTGCAAATTGGAGATCAAAGATCTGCAATACCAGAAGATGATTTTGTGATATTATATGGATTTTTTTTTTTTAACATAGTGACACCAAGATTTTTTTTTATTATTATTAAGAAACAGAGAAAGAATAAAGACATAATTTAACACAGGGAAAAATGATGTCTGTAGACGCGACAGATCTCGGAAATATTATCGTGGACCGATATCAATACATTTGATGTTCACTGCTATATTCTGTGCTTTTAAAGTAAAAAAAAAAAATGAAGAAATGGAAAAGAAATAAGTGACCGCTTATAAAGAAAGCAAATTACTGATTTTTTTTTTTTTTTTTTTTTTTTGAGCTTATCAACCCTTCACTGGCTGTTTGGACTGTAAAGCTTATGAGTCTACTGATCATTGTGCTTTATAATATCTCTGTAGTTTCCTGTTCTATTCCTATTTATTACTGTGTATGCTTTTGAAGGTATTACTTTGTATGCTTTTTGAAGGTCAGGGAAATAATGAGAATCTAAACTGAAAGATGGACTCAGCTAGCGAAGCTGAAAGGCACGATATTCTTTTCTCTCAAACATTGGCATTTGGCTTCCTTTTCTAATGGTGTCAACGGGCGTTGTGATTAGTTTCTATCCGAAATGCCTGTTTGGCCCAGTCACATCATGTGACTTCACTTTATCAAACAGCTTTCCTTTGCCAAAAGGAGGAGGAGGTGGTGCTGCTTTTTCTTCTGTTTCTTCAGTTCTGGCCCTTCTCTGACGCCAGTTCTGGAAGGCAGCTAACCCAGCAAAAGATGTAAATGGCTCCCTAATAGGTGAGCAACTGGAATGAGCTCATCTCGAAGTCAAATGAACATCAGACCTGACAGAGAAGAGGATAGAAGGAGCGTGGCTGAAAGCCAAAGGGACTCCCTTCTGATGCTAGTAGGTCATTAAATTAGTTCAAACCATAGTGTGCACCTTCACCTCAGGTTTTCTCTCTGAATAAAGAAGGGAAAGCGCTTGCTTGCTGCGTGATTACCATTTTTCCTTTGCAGTTATTTTCATATGCAGAGAACAACTAAGGTGAATATATCTGTTCTCACTGCTGTTGATTAGTGATCAACAGAGGACTCCAGCTTGCCCAGGTGCTGTGATAGTAGTCAGGGTTGAATGTGGCACCACACTGGTGCCACGTAATGTTCAGGGACGTCATTTCTGTTCATACCACAGAAGCTGCACCGTGGATTCTCTCAGAAAACACCTGTATTTAAAATGATACCGTTTGAGAATGTCTCTGTTCCCTTTACAGTCGGAGTGAGATATAGTGAAGGTCTGAATTAACAGTAAATTCAGAATTAATGACTAAAATCTTTTTATGTTGTTTACTTCACAGTACTTCACAGAAGTATGGGCAGAAATACAGAAAAGAATCAGGTTTAAAATTACTTAAATGAGAGACAACATAAAACTGTCATATGTATGTTTTCTCTTTTCTGTAACAAAAATTACAGATGAATTCTCTGTCTGACCGTTTGTATTCATTACAGATGTTAGAAAGTAAGTAAGTTTCGTTCTTATTCTGTAAGAATATTTTGTTTTATATAAATATACATATATATATTTATAAATATATATACATAAATTTGTTCTGTTAATACCTGTAAAATATAGGTACTTTGCAAAGTCAGCCTGTGTACATACTCAGGCTTAGATAGAAGTATCCATCTAAGCTTATGATTGAAACAGCAAAAGCTTTTGACTGCCTCGCAATTCCCCTGGAAGTTCCATTCTCCCTTCAACTTGCAGTATTTTTTCTGTTGCTGTTTAACAGCTGTACCAAGTATTGTGTTTAAGTACTACTTTAGCAAGATTTTAATTAAAGCTGGAGTTTGCATGCGCCATGTCTAAAACTTTGGTTAATGAAGTAGGTGAGGTTGGAAGAGCTGTTTATAATATGGATACCCTTTGTATACATCTATTTCTTCATGGCTTTTTATAGGCTACACCTAGTACAGCACTGTGGACTATTTAACTGTTAAAAAAATTATGGATTAATCTACTGCTGATTAATCTACGATTTCCCAGTATTTTGGAATCCTTAGGAGCCTCATTTTGCTGAGTAATTACTGTAGAATTTGATTTGTATAAAAAATTGATACAAGAAATGTACTCAGTTGCAGCCCCATTACCTAGGTGAACACGGAACAGTAAAGCCATGAAAATGTAAGATGCGGTAGTGTTTAACCGATGAACACAACTGCTCCTGCTGGCAAAGTATTTGTTGTACCCACTGAAAAGTGAAACTGGGGCACCGTGTAACTGGGAAACCTCTATCTGCCTCAAAACTGGTTTGTGCTGTGAGAATTTTAGTGCTCTGAGGGCAAAGGGGAATGTGGGTGAACTTGATACAGATGTTTCTCCCTAAGTTCTGTATTCTGCCATACCAAACTTGATTAACTGCTGGGTTTTTTTTTTTTTTTGGTAGTACAATTATAGCTTCAAGGATTTCCTTGCTTCCTCTCTTAAAAATAACCAGGCCTTGATATCCTTTTTGTGAAGGGATAGGATGGTGGAATGAGTGTAAGCAGTTTTGATTTTGCTAACAACTCTGGTAGTTCCTTTAAAAAGAAAGAAGGGGAGGTGTGGATTTGTTTTGAGTGTTCAAATTCTCTGTGGGCTGAAAGTTGCAGTTCTGGTTTCCAGCTGTGAGTTCAGGACTCCAATGCTTATCTAGAAAGAGTGAGGGCAGATCCTGGTATCTTTTATGTTCTTTTGAAGATTTTTCCTTATGGCTCTTTGAGGGAGGAGCAGGATCTGAGGTTCTTCATGCATAAAGCATATACTTATATTTTAATTAAATTATAATTAAGACCTTGACTTCCAAATCATTTGACTGCTGTAACTCATTTTTATTAAGCATTGAGGAGAGTGTAATGCCTGCTTTGGTGAAAGGTGGTTGTACTTCAAGAATAGGATCTGTGTTGCTGTCATCCGCTCTCCCTTTCATTGGTGTATCTGGAACTCATGCAGTTTATATGTTTATTTGCTTTTATTTAGTTACTCGTTTGGCGCAGCATTTGCTTTCTCATTTGTATTATATGGCAATGTCTGTTCTTTTTCTCTTTACTCAATAGTTAGAGATTTCTGTAAATTTTATCCTAAATGACACCTTTTTTATGTTTACCCTTGTCCTTCAGTGCATGACTGGCTCGTTCATCATATATGCCTTTTTCCTTCAAAATCTATTTTCTGTCTTTGTACAACTTCAGCTTTATTTTCTGTGCTGCTAGTTTTACATTGTTACGTGGCTAACATGTTCATTTACCATTCACATTAATGTTTAGTTACTGCTAAGCAAAACCAAATGATTTTACGTTTTTAGGGCCTGCGGAGGTTTAAGGAGCTTTTAAAAGCTTGATCAGCTTGTAAAACAGAGTTTCAAGTTCATTAATAAAAATAAATGACATCACATACTTAAAGTAACATAAATACTTTTTTTTTTTTTCAATCCTTTGTGTTGTTGGTGTTGCTTGATTTTAAATAGAGCAATGGGCATATTTGGGAGAAACATACCCTTTTTTTTTTTAGTTTGTGGTTCTGTGGACAAAGACTGCAAACAGCCAAAAAGTACGTGCAGCTGGCTTTAGAAGGCCCTTTAATGAGATTTGCATCTTGCTTCTACCTTAATGGTAGATGAGGACTGGGTAGTCATGGAATGTGGAAAGACAACCTGGCTTTATTGGTGCCTTTTGATTGACAAATTGAATTGGGAGGGAAGGAGACAGCATGGGGAGTCTTCTTTTCTGTACTCTACTGTGTGAAAACGACTGCACTGAGATCAGCGTGAGATAATGAATGAAGACTTCAAGTACAACTTTTGAAATGATCTTCAGCATTACTAGTTAGTGAACTAATTCTTGTACTGCCTGCATTGATCTGCACCAGTGAAAAAAATCAGGAAATGGGAAAAAAAGTATGACTGTGGTGGTATGATGAGTTAGACCAAACTTACTGATGAGGGCATCAACATGCAAAGCTGAATTTGTTCAACTGCAAAAAGGATACTCTTCTGTTCTACTTATTTATAGATCGGGCTTGGAGGTAAGGTCATTTGAAAAGATACAATAGAGTAAAATATAATTTAGTTACTTTTTAAAAAATGTGCTATGTCCTTTCGAAGTATGACTAGCTAATGAAATTGATGAAAATGAAAATATTCTACCAAAAGTAAACATACTTTTTTTTTTTTAAACTAGTACCTTTCGTGTGCTCGCTTCTTACATCACATAGTTTAAAGTTATCAGACTCTGAGACTTGCCAGTATTTTGTTTTGAAAAACAGTTTTGGTTTGTAGAAAAAAATCTCTTAGTGTAGGTGCATTTGAATTCATAATAACCACTTTTGTTGTAGCAGTCTTAATGCTGAAGTATGGCAAGGTAGGATACAGATTCATAGTTTCATGTAGACAATGAAAAATTATATCAGTAACTTTAAAATCCCTGTTAAGAACCTCTTTTAGTTAAAAATAAAAATTAATCTTGGTGAACGACTGTCACTGTAAACCTGTGCAGACTGTCTTTTTTTCTTAGGAACAATTTCTTTTAACTCAAATATTAGTAGTTGAGACCTTCCACAGGGTTCCTATTTTAGATTATTGTAGCTTTTGATAGTATGTTGTGTCTTGAAAATTGCAGTAGGACAGTTCAAGTAGAACAACTTCAAGTATATATGTCAACAGATAAAATGCAGTGACGAATATGCTAACGGTTATTTTAATGTTGCATCCGACCTTTTCAGATGCTTCCTGAATTTTTAAACATTAACATTTATCGTCAGAGGAGCATGATGGGCTTTGTACATCTGCTTCATTTCCAGATCAATAGTCATTATTATTTAACAACACGATTTAAGGAAACAGGAGCAATGTGTACCAAGTGTAGCACACAGATTGTGAAACTTGCTGCCAACAACGTGTTTTGTATGTTGGAAATATAAATTGTTAAAAAGAAATTTGACCGTTGTAAGGTCAGGTGCTTGCCCATATGAGAGGTGTGGCAGGAGTGGTATAGGCAACAGGGCTTCACGTGTTATGTTTTTCCAGCATTAGGCAGGTTAAAGGTTTTCTGTTCTGCGTCCAGCCTATCGTGCATGATGAGGGGTGCAGATGCAGCGTACAGCTCGGGGAAACCTTGAACTGCTAATTGTTGTCTGGTGAAATTGTGTGAGGGATTATGCTATACTTGCTGTCTTGCTGACGTTCTTTCCTGGACATCCTCCATTGTGAGTAGACAAATACTGGTGTAGAGAAGCTTTTGGTTTTAATTGACTCTGGCTGCTGTAATGTACTCTAATGAAAACTAAGCTTACGAGTAAAGAGTTTTTATCGGGGTGAGGCTCTTCAGTTGATACTGTGCAAGGCAAATGGCATCTAGTCAAAGAGACTGAAGTTGAAACAGATGAGTCAGAACTTGTAGGGGAGTGGGATATGAACTTGCGATCAAGAAAGCATAGTGTAGCTTGTTAATACTATGTTAAATGCTGTACATAAATTATTTTTGCAACATGACTTGATATCTAACATATGCTTTGTCTCCCTGCACACATTTGTATGTGCAGAGACTCTTTGTGTGATATTCTTTCCTAATTCATCCTCTCTCAGAAAGTGAAATGGGTCAGCTTAGTCTGTGATACTCTTCTGCTTCTGATTGAGGCAGGGGTTCGGTGTTATCTTTATCTCCCCTTGAACCTGCAGAGTTTCTCTCCGTGTCCTACTGCTCCCCAGGGGATCTTTCATAGCTATGAATAAGTCCCAGAACTTGTGTGGGGCATTTATGTGCCCTCTTCCTCCCCTTCCAGTATAACAAACAAAGCCCATAATTTGGTTTGTCTCATAGCTCACACACTCTTTTTTTTTTTTCTCTTTTCTTTTTTTTTCTTTTAGATACTATGATCAGCTGTGTTCTATTGAACCAAAATTTCCATTCTCTGAAAATCAGGTAAGAAGATATATCAAGCTGTTAAAATATATGTTGTTAAACTGTAGTGATCATAGCCGTGGTACCTAGGATGTATGACTTTCAAGCCTGTATCTAATCCTCTAAACAGTACTTTCCTTGGGCAAGACGTTTAATCTCTTTGAGCCTCAATTTCCTCATCTCTGGTTATTTTCAGTCTGTAGCCGCATATAATCTACACTGAGACCACCTCTAGTGGCTGTAATTGCCTTCATTTTACAAATGCCAGAACGCAGGCTCAGAAAAGTTTAGACTTTGGCAGTCAATATCAGAAGGAGATGAACTTTGCTGAAAGAGTCTCTTTAACACTCCTTTTTCTGAGAGGTCTATTTTATGCAATATATTTTAAATGCTTTTTCAAACATAATTTGTTTGAGAAAGATGTTAGTAGTGGATGGAATGTGATCTTCTGTTTTTGAGGCAGAACAGATGTTTCCTTCATAGAAGCTAACAGATTGTGCCCACTGAAGAGTTTACCATGTTATTTCTGTCTCTGCACCTACAAATTACATAACATTTTCTGCAGGCGTTGTATTCATTCAGGTTTTTTCTACCATCTTTCTTTAAAATACTGTCTTCTAAAGGGGAATGTAGCTTAACCTCTGCTTACTGGGGTATACAATTTCTTTCCTTGGGTGGAAACTAAAATAGATCTTTAGGTCTCTATATATATTTAGGAGGAAAAAGACATAGATTTTCTTTGGAGGTGTTTACAGATAGGACACAATTTGGTTAAGAGAGAAGTGGAAATTCTATTTGAATGGTAATGTTATGATTTAAAAAAATGTATTTCTGTCAGACTTGTAGGTCACGGGTAAGGAAGTGGTTTTGTAGCAGTGCAAGCTCATTTGAGTTTTGTATGTAGCTGCATTAACTTATAGCCAAGAACTCACTTGGGTTTTCAGCGTGTAAATATTTTGATACGGTTATCTGCAAACCTTGAGACGTGGAGAACTGGCAGACTTCAGGAGAAAGGTCTGAAAATCATCTTCCCTTGGGTGGAACAATTCGTAGTAGTCAACGGAATGAACAGCCGACGATGAGAACTTCTTGAACTAGGTTGGCTGCTAGAGGAAGATACGTTAGCAAGATGCGTTAGGCCCAGTGCTGTGGGCCTGTCTCTTTCTTAAGCTATTCTCCTCTGCCATTTTTAAAATAAGGGATTTTTTTTCTCTTTTTCTGGGCTGATAGCAGTTGCCTACAAGCAGTTTAATCAGCTGAGTAAGGAATCAAAGTGTGGAACTTCAAAGCAGATTCTGTGAAATGTTTGTATTGTCTGTGAAATATATGCTGAGAAGCGTAACATAAAACACACCTATTTTACCTGCTTTCTCCTTCCTGACTGTGTTTCCTGACAATGCTCCTATTGAATTCACTTTTAGTATGCATGTCGTAAAAGATGTATTACAAAGCAGTTCCAAATATGTTAGTAATTTGGAACAGTGGAAACCGCCTGGTTGAGTGGTTTACTTCAACTGTAAACCTACGTGACTGTCATACTTTTTGGGGGAGGAGTGCCTGCATCTCGCTTGTTCAAAGGTCTTGAGCAAACTAACGGAAGAAAATTTTCAAGCAACCTTTCACCGGTTTATTGAAATTCCTGGAAGGTTGATATTGTTACAGATGAATTAAATGCTGTACTTAATTAGAATAACACGGGGGAAATATATGAATTTGGGATATTTTTCTGAATGTTCTGTATTTAATTTAAATAAGATTTTGGGTTTTTTTCTTCTTCAACTTTCAGATCTGTGTAACATTTACATGGAAAGATGCCTTTGATAAAGGATCGCTTTTTGGAGGATCTGTCAAACTGGGTATGTAATTATAGTGAAAGTGCGAGTAGTAAAAATACTAAATTTTGAGAATATTTTTATATAGCTGATGGGAATGGTAAATAGTCTTTCTAGTGTTCTCAGAATGAAGCCAGCTGTATTAGTGACAGATTGATCACTTCAATGTTGGTAATGAGTGAATGGACACCATGCTAGGAATTTCTATAAAATTTGAATAGCTATTTAACATCAATTTTTCAAAGGCACAAATAGATATGTGAGCTCATAATAGTTATGCTAGTGGAGATTGCTGCTCCTCACACTTGTTCTGAAAATTATTCAACTATTAAGTTCCAGTCGTAGGTTTTTGTTAACCCAGCTGTTTTTGCTTGAGTAAGATCCTCTTGAAATGTGCTCGTATAAGTGTGAGTGAGTCCTGTAAAGAAGAAGGGGCAGTCATGGTCAGCTGACTTGAGTAACGTAGTGTAACAGCATGGGTTTTTTTTTTTTCAGAAGAGAAGAGATTGATTTGCCTGTGCCCTGAAATAATGATTTTCCTATCATTTCTTTTTAAAACACTTTCAAATGCCTTTGAATATTATCAAGAAAAAAATTTTATACTGGTTTCCTGCAAGCAAAAGGAGTTTGAGTCTGTGCTTCGTTTTAGTACTATAGAAGCAATACTGCACTGCAAATTCAGGATCATTAAATGGGTTTGGAGCACTTGCCCACAGAGAAAATTAGACTAAATCCTTTTAATTTAAGTGAGGAGCTGATCAGTGGTGTATCACCGTTTGTAGTGTTTCGGTTTATACCTAGGTGTTCATCGTGGCTAGCGTTGTAAGGCAACCATTGCAGTTTTGAAGTATCAGACAAAGCCTGAAAATCTATTACAATGCTTTTTCTTTTTTAGGGTTTTTTGTTTTTAGTTTTTGACTGTGTCCCACGTATAGTTTTCTGTTAGCAACTACTGAAAATCTTTAACTTTACATGTTCTAAGTACACCTGCCGCAGCTGCACTGGGCGATCTGTATGCATAACAATACACCACATTCGTACGTGTAAGCAGACGCGGCGTCTGCTTTTTTGCCTTATTTTCCAACTGTTCTAGAAAATTCTTCTGGATCATCAAACGCCTTCTTGAAGATGCTGCTTTTTTTTCCTTGGAATTTGATTGGTTCTGAGTTTTCTTATGCTAGCATTTCGTGTTGAATGAACTTGTTTCAAAATAAGATTCAGGATATTTAATTATGACTTGAACATAGTTTGTAAATCACCACAGACACTTAATAATTATATGAGAAAAACCATCAGTAATCATAATGTTGGTAATTACCCTGAGAATCTGAATATATGTGATGTTATAGCACCTTGAGAATGCTTGCTTGTCTGCAGGTTAATTATATAGTAGTCTGTGAGGCAGATGGCTAGAGATTTATGCAACAGTCCATGTGAAAAATCAAAGGAATTTATAACTGGGACGTGAGTAATGCTCAGTTAACAAGCAGTGGAATAAAATTTATTCTGAAACTTTAGAATCAGTGGAAATAAATAGTAGGAGTCTTTCAGTATATATCTTAGAGTGTGGTATTGCAGATTATTCAGATGCTGCTCTCCAGATTAAGTATAGCATGTGTGTATCTTTGATCTCAGATCAGAATTAC
The DNA here is from genome assembly GCF_040807025.1 of Struthio camelus. Lineage (NCBI taxonomy): Eukaryota > Metazoa > Chordata > Aves > Struthioniformes > Struthionidae > Struthio > Struthio camelus. The sequence goes on from NC_090943.1 coordinate 52,990,559, forward strand.
CAGTGAGGTTTCTCAGTGCAAAGGAAAGTTTTTCGTTATTGAGGGGATAAAATTTCTATTGACTTGTAAATGTGAGGTGATCCTTTCTCCAGATGAAAATTCAACACCAAGCTCCTTTGACTTCCATGGGGGCAAGATCCAGGGATCTGACTTGGGAGCTCTGGGTTCTGCTCCAGTGACAAACTGATTTCTTCTACTTTTTTTTTTTTTTCTCCCCTCTCTTTCTATCTTCCTCTGAATCCCAGAGACTATTGTTTGAAAAGTGCCAGGTTCACAGCCTGACATGTAGCCTGAAATATGTTGGTTTAAGTCAATAGGTAGAGCTATAAATAGCCGCGTAGCTTTTCCTCAGATTCTTCTGTTCAGCTGTTCTTGCTGTAGTAAATCATACTTGGGATCCAGTCCAGAGTGTAAAGTAATTCTGGATATAAGGTAGTTTTATACTTCGGAAACTTTCAAGCCTTTTAAAAAAAATTATTTTTAAGAAAAATTCTGAAAAATTGACTACAGAGAGAGATTATCTAAATGAATAACCATACCGTGAATATGTAAATCAAACCAACTCCCGTTTAACTCAAAGAATGAAACTGGGGAAAATTGTCTGATTTGTGGCTACTTGCCTGAAAATTTAATGCAGGTCAGGCATTGCTGATATAGAGGCTTCAGAGATGTGTCAGATAAATACGTAGCTGTATAAAGAGGATGGATGTTTGTAAAGTAAAACAAATGTGTCCCTTCAGTACCTCCATGTTTTAAGGATATGTTACACCTATTGTAGCTGGGTTTGTGAAATTGGAGCTTCAATAGTTTAGTTTTCTCTATTGCCCAAGATGAGTGCCTAGCCACTTTTTAAAAAGGAACCAATACCTGCAGTCCTCAGATTTTTCTGACGCTTGCATGTGGCCAATAACTTTTTGAAGAAAATTAATAGATTTAAAATGATTGATGCTCGGATATTACTGTTCCTAAAAGTGTGAGCTCCATCCTCTGGGTCTGTGAAGTACTACAGGAATTGAGTCTGGACAGGCCACGCACTTCTCTAATGAGCACGTATTTTATTTAAGTAAATCTTTAAATTTGACAGTACATTTATGACCAAGGTATAACGAAGGTGATTGTCAGTATATGCAGTCTGATACAATAGCTTTGAGATGTGAAAACCTCCCTACATCTCAATAGATGGTAAGATAGAGGATTAAAAAAACCTTTGTCCTCAGTGAGAGAGGGGTAGTTACTCTCATTTAAGGTGCAGTAAGAGCATGTAAGTGGGTAGTTGTTGCAGCGTGATTAATGCATGTAAATTCATGTTTCAGATTATCCTTCATGGGGGGGGGGGGGTGCGCGCTTTCCTGTCTTCAAGAGCCAAAAACTGCACTTTAGTTGGAAAGGCTTTTGGATTATTTCTGCACTGCTTTTATACTTTTAGCAGCCTGTGTAGTTCCTCATTTTTGAAACATTTTGTGAAATTACTGTATTAGGCTGTGTTCAGCCCTCAGGATTAAGAAGATTTTGACTGTAAAAGTATTGCAGTATTTCATGTTTTGGCTTGAAACTGTTGATGTCTTTAAATACAGGTATTAGTGATGGCACTTGTGTAGAAGGCAACAGTACTCAAGGTTGTTTTCTTAAAACTCTCTCTCTTGACTGCAGCTCTGGCAAGTTTGGGGTATGAGAAGATCTGTGTTTTGTTCAACTGTGGAGCATTAGCAAGTCAGATTGCAGCAGAACAGAATCTAGATAATGATGAAGGACTGAAAGCTGCAGCTAAACACTATCAGGTACAGAGGCTCCCCGCTTGTGCTCTGGAATTCGGAATTATTAATCTTAGAACAAATGAGTATCTCAGTTTTACAGCCACATATACCTTTTTTTCTCCCTGTTGTCAAGGTGGGTTGGTCATACTCATGGGTTTACTCATATTTATGTACTGGTTTGAAGGACTTCATTCCATGACAAATTTTTTTCCCTAAGCTTGTGGTAACTAATCACCTTCAATTTAAGATTTAATAGAAGTTAGCTAATATGAATATTGATCTTGTAATGTCATGCAGTAATAATCTCATTCATTCCTCTTGATAGAATGTGTTCAATCTTCCTTGTTCCTTTTAATCCTTGAGGTATAGCTGGTATACCTTTAGTTACAGTCGGTCTTGTTTAAAAGGTGTTTGCGGTGTAGATAGTTTCAAGAACAGGAAGTCGCAAGGAATTGTTTTTGATGCGTAAACAATAAAGGGGGCACCATACAACAAAAAAGCCCTTGTTTATGAAATGATACTGTAGTTTTAAGAGGAAAAAATCTGTTTGGGAACATGAAGGATAATATTTTTCTTTTCTTTAGTTTGCAAGTGGCGCTTTCCAACACATTAAAGATACTGTCTTGTCAGCATTGAGTCGAGAACCTACAGTGGACATCTCTCCAGACACAGTTGGAACTCTCAGCCTTATTATGTTGGCTCAAGCCCAAGAAGTGTTTTTCTTGAAAGCTACAAGAGGTATATTTCAGCTTTCAGCTCGTATGTTCTATGTGCTCATTACAACTTCCACAAAAGGTTGCAAGCGTTTTAAGCTACCAAGAGCTTTCAGAGGGCCTTTCAAAAGTTCATTTTTGCCTTTACTGATTTTCCTTAAGTGCAGGTCATTAAAAACAAACTGTAAAATTTTTCTAATATTCATTTGACGCTATAATTGTCCTGTTTGCCTTTTCTTTCTCTTTGTGTCCAAGAACATTAGCCTTTATCTTTACAAAGGGTTTTATTAAATTTTTATTTCTTTCTCCCTTGAAACCAAAAGACATTCTTCCAACGGAACTGAAACTACTAGAAATGGTGCATAGGGGTTTTACCATTACCCTTCTCCTCTATCTGGGAAACGATTTTTGTGAGAATTCAGAAAGGATATGATTGTACTGGGGGGAAAAAGGGAAATTTCCTAAGAGTTCAAAGGAAATACCTGCTGTTCTGTTACTACTATTTTTATTTGGGGGGTCGGGGGGGGGGGGTGTCTCTGACTTTTTTTCCTGACCACTCTGACCACTCTGACTTCGAGAATGCCCAGTTTATCACAAGAAGTCAATTTTGCAGGCAAAACAAAGGATTATGGCCCTAGCTACTAAAGGCTGATTGTGAAATACTGATTTAGAGGATGCATATTTTCATACAGCTATTAAAGAACATATTCTTCAAAGAAAAATATTCCTGTGGAAGAATACAGTTTTCAATATGGGATCTTCAGTCTTTGCTTTTCTACTCTTCTGCCCGTATCTACAAGAAGTTAGGCATCTAAAACTTCAGATATCCCAAAGCAGAACTTAGAACATGCGGGTTATATATGCTTCCTGCTCTTCCCTCCGTCTTTCCCCCCTGAAACTAAAGTTTGGAATATAAAGGATGAAGATGGTGGTTGTCTTAATTAGGATAATTTTTCCATTCACACAGAAGATCACTGAAAATTGTTTTAACTTTTCTACATTTAGGAGAATCTCAACAAGAAATTACTGTTGTAGACTAGAACAGTCTATTTCGCAGCCTTACCAGCCAATCCCAGTATCTCTGATGGAACTGAGTTTATTTACAACTAATTAAAAGAAAGCACAAGTGTTTGGCAAAAAACAAATTGGTTGGTCAAATCTCGCTCTGTTGCAGGACTACAGCTCAGCTCTTCTTCCATTTCTGAGCCTTTCTTAATGTTCTCTCCAAATGTGTCTTTAAGGCTGCAAATGTTCTCTGTTCCATCTCTAGGATTGCATTATAGCTATACTATTTTAAAGAGATGTGAGTAAAAACTAAAGCCTGTAACGCTGAAAGATCTACCCCCTAACTGTCCGCATGGACAAGTGAGTCTCAGCCATTTCCTCTGTTTGCTGATGCAAATGTGGTTAATGTGACAGTATTATTTTTCTTGGAGCCAATGCTCTATGAAGGAAGACGCAACTACCACTCACTAGATGAGGCTAGAAAGACATTCTGTTTAGACTTTATTTCTATTTTATTTTTCTTAAATATTTAATGCACTGGAAAGAAATGTACTTTTAAAAAAAAAAAAGTTGATAGATCACGTATTAGCTCCTTTCTCTCCCTTTGTGATCTAAGTCCTGTTCTACTGCAATTTACATTGCAGAACTTTAATATAAAACATCACAGCTCTTGCCTGAAGAGTTGTAGATGTGTGTATGAGCTAGAACGTGCGTCCCATTTGGGCATTCTTTTAATTTTATTTTAGTAGTTAAATATACTCTGCAGACCTTTCCCCTCCCGCCAACATTAATGCTTATCAGTCTGGCAGGACATGAATCACCTGGATCAAAGGATACTTGTCTGTAAAGGTAGCTGTTTAGGGTGGATGGTTGACATTCACTCGGCTTACCTTCTCTTTGAAGGCTGAATTGCTAGTGCAGGCCAGAGGTGATTATAAAAGGAGATAAAGGTAGATGCAGTATGTTCCTATTTTTAATAACTTTGGCTTCAGGAATAGGGTCAGGAGTTGAGGCAAAGCATACAGCTGCTGCTGGACACATGCAGCTCTGATACGAAGATGTGAAGACCGCTTGTAAGAACTGTTGATTACAGATACCTGGGAATGGTGTTCGCATACTCACTGTAAGCTAACCTAGGTGTGGGCTACCATGGAAAGGAACAGTCCTTTCTCTCCCTCTCCACCATTGCAAATTTTTGAGAGTCCTGACATTGAGCTGGATTAGGGAATGGATCCTGCTGAAAATTAAACTTTTTTTTTTTGTTGTTGGCTAGATTCAGCTGAATTCCTTGATTATGGCTGTACGAATGCCTGTGACAGCCCAAGGGAGGGGCTGGGAACACACTGCCAAGGGGAGAGTGGGGCTGCTGCTTTTATTGGCAACCTGCCCTTGGTATGAGGGGAAGTCCTTAATCCTGAATAAATGCAAACGACTGCCAAAAGATTTCTCTTACAACTAACTGGACCTGCAGCTTCATGATTACAATGGAAAGTCTGGAAATGGCAACTGGGTGTTGAGAGGGAAAAATGGGATGCAAAACTATACACTTGGGATGCTGTTGTTGCTGCTTTTGGTTGAAATAATTTACGTGTTGACTTGTAAAACTGATGTTAATCATAGTTGTTCTCTTTTCTTTCCCCCACTAGATAAAATGAAAGATGGTATCATAGCTAAACTAGCTAATCAAGCTGCAGATTATTATGGTGATGCTTACAAACAATGTCAATATAAAGATACTTTGCCCAAGGTTAGTAACCCTTACTTCAGAAATAATCTGAGACCTGCTGTTACTATGAATAGCTGTCGTTTACAGTGTACGTGATGAAATGTACTTAAGATGGTATCTTCAAGAAAAGTCGACTGTTGTTGTTGCATCCAGAAGAAAAGAACCAGTAATTTGAAAAGCAGTGAAGAACCTAAGAAAGAAATGGTTTGGGATTTTTTTTTTTCTTTTAGTAGGTAAAATCTTATTACATGAAGTGTGTGTACCTGCAACGCATTTCATTTAAGGTGAACTTGGAATGTTTATGATAGTATTTAGGGATGCCTTCTTATTTAATGCCTTACTAAATATTTCTAACACTTTCTAATGGGGTTTAATTGGTTTCTACTCTCAATGTTTTCATGTGAAATTTGCTATCTTGGTGACAGCCTGAATGTAGTGGTATTTATCACCAGCCTGTTAATGAAGAACATTACTGGAAGTCAGAGTGTGTCCTCTCTCCTTCTACCTGCCTTTTTTTCCTCCACCCTAAAACAAACTTGAAATTTGTTAAGTATCTTAGTTCAGGCTCGACTTTTCATTTGAGTACTGTTGGTTTTGGAAGCTGCACAAAGACTTTTATGCTCTTTCAATATATAGAATATAAGGATTACTTTAAAACAGCCTGTGAGGAAGGCTGTATTAATTACGTTCAAGTTAAAATACTATACATTTTCCTTTTTAAGTACTACATTAAACAAATGCCTTTGTAATTCCTGTAGCCCAATCACAGGCTTTTTAATATATATATGAAAAAAGTCTTTTCCAAAGTTAATTTGATATCTTATTTGGTTGCACCTTTGATAGATTCTTCGTTGCGTGTATTTCCTCTCACACGTGCTGTGGCATTTTACAGATTGGGCCGATTTCACGCTTACGTACTACGGTAGCAATTGTTTTCTGAGAGGTGATGAGGTATCATAAAGCCATTGCTTTGTTTTTGTTGTGGATTGTTTTAAGCTATAGATCTGTTCCCTGTTCCGGTTGCACAGTAATCTGACAATTGATTATTTGAAAGAACACGGTAAGTTTGCTGGCTCTTTGAGTTAATGCCAGCCCTGAGAGCCATTACCTGTTTAGGAGTGTGAAATAGAAGTTTACTTCATGTGTCAGACTCTAGTTGTAAGGCCTCCCAAGTGACTCTTTCAAACCGGTCTTCTTTTTTCATCTCTGTGGGCAGCAAGGTTGCACAAATGTGAAGAAGCAGGTGTTCATGTACTCAGATCTTTAAAACATCACCATCACTCTGCTTTTCTAGTGCTTTTCCTTGATATAAGACATAAAGCACTAAGGCGAAATCCTTGATCAAAGACCATGCCTACGCTGTGGGCTGCAGTATAAGGTTTTCTGCATGTCTTAATTGGTACTTCTGTGATGATAAGTGCATTTATATATAAAATCTAAAAATGTATCTCTTTAATTAGTTTCCTTATCAATATTAATTGGTCCTCTTTATTTGCTCCTTTTTTCATGATTTTAGAGTTATTTTCTTGATAGGTCCGTTGACGTCTTCAGTTCTCCCCCCCCTCCCCCCCGCTTTTCCCTCCCTTTCCTTTTAAGAACACTTTGTCTTGGGGATGTTTTGGTGTGTTCTTGCAACTGTCCTTGCTAATATATGCATGCATTTCTAATCTTTGTGAAGTAAATGTTGTGACTTCATGGCTTGAGTGTAAATTTTTAGTTCATCTAAGATAATGGCCATTGAAAGAATTTTGCAGCAACAGATGAAAAAAAAAAAAAAATCACTAGATTCAATCCATGCAAAGTCACATGGTCTCTGACATTTACATCTAATGTTTTAACCTATCTAAACCATTAATTGGGTGATTCTAATTTCCTTTTCTTCTTCCTTTTTCTTCCTGCATCCCATGTTGTCTGTGGTGGTTTATGTGGTTGGACTTTCCCTGGTCAGTATTTTTATTTCCAGGAGGTGTTTCCTGTTCTGGCTGCAAAGCACTGCATTATGCAGGCCAATGCAGAATACCATCAATCTATCCTGGCAAAACAGCAGAAGAAATTTGGTGAAGAAATTGGGAGGTTACAGGTGGGTAACTTGTATGCTTCTCCCCCCGCCCCCCGAAATACGAGGGAACTTTGAATCGTGTTTTAAAAAGTGAACTCAGAGTTGTTATATTCAAATAACTAAGAGCAAAACATATATTTAAAAAGCTCAGAGCATGATCATTATGTGAATCAAATTATTTGCAGCTGCAAAGATGAGGCATAACTTTGTAACTTTTATAGCAATGTATTTTAATCGTTTTGGGCAGTTTGATACTACTGGGCATGTTACATCTATATCTTTACATTTTCATATGCTTTCCATCGTGGTTATGTAATTCAACATCTTTGTTAATAAATTTTCATAAGTAATTTTAGTATAAAAACCCATAAAAATTCTGTCCACTCTATATCTAACTCTTTTCCTGCAATCCCTGATGTAAACCTGAACGGTTCAAAAAACACACAAGCAGTTGGGTTTTTGATATTTAATTTTTTTGCCACTACATTTGGTTTCCAGGGGGCTTGAGTACAGATGTTATAGAAGCTAAGGCCTTTTCATATTTTAAGTATACTAGGGAAGGAAATTTGGCTAAAAGGAACTGCTTTTCTCAAGTCCCCTTGTCCTTGGGGGAAAAAAAAAAAAAAAGCCAAGTGCCACTTTAGTGATTTTTCTGTGTGTGCTGTATTTATTGACATGCAAGAGAGTTCTGACATACAAGACTCTATCATGTTGACATTTTGAAAGTTACTATTATGCATGAATTGACTTGATGCTAGATAGAGCTTGAAACTTTTCTTCTCGTGCTTGTGTAACAATTCTCATAGTAATGTCAATAATATTTGCTTGGTAATGGATGAAGGCTTATCTGTTGCTTACTCTGGAGTTTAAAATCCATCTGGTAGAGCTCTCTCTAGGATTCCACTGTAATAGAATACAAATGTGTACTTTTTTTTTTTTTAATGCCCTACTCTGGCAGATGTGGCTACATCAGATTTACTGACTATCCTTGTTAATTTATTTAGTAAATGGAAAGTTTATGTCCATGATCTTTCTTAGTATTCTATTACAGGAAGTATCCCTTCATGCCGAGTACCTCAGATTTTCTTTAGTGAAGCCTGAGGGGGAAATAACGCCATGATTTCTTATTTCAAAACTGCTTCACAAAGACCGTGTAGTTGGAAGTTCAAATCCTGTCTCCTTTTATTTAATACATTAGTCAGAAGAAATTTGAATCCTGTTCCCTGTAGTTATTAAAATACTGCTTCTATAATTAACCTTTAAACTAGAGATTTCGTAGCCTTTCTGATGAAAGGAACTTTTGTTTTTGTGTGAGTGTTTTTGAGAGAATCGATTACTATAAAGTAATACTCTCTTTACTTCCCCCTCTTAAAAACTAGAACAGAGGTGGATTAAGCCGGAAAAGAAAACCAATTCATTGTTGTAAGCTTTTCCAAATTAAAGTACACGCACACAAGCCTTGTTTCTTTCCTTGTCACTTCCTAGTTCTGGCAAATGCTAGTTACTGTTTGGTTTTGGAAAAAACTGCTGTTGTGTGATTTCTGGCACAATGAAAAGTGGCAAAAAATTCTCAGTAAATTTGAAAATATATTTACCTTGTAGCTCAGGTTCCACTTTACAGTCCCAGGGAGTTTGAGGTTTTGCACTGTTGTATGTTTATGTAAACCTGGCCTCACTGCACTGGCATTGCCTCTTCACATTTTGTTTTTACACACCTGCAGCAAAAATATGATGAGGATTGCACAGATATGCCATCTCAGGACAGTGTTTTGTCCTGTATCTGTCCTGTAGTAAATTGGGTGTAGGGAAGAACCAGATCTCTACAGTCCTACCTCAGGGTTGTCTTGAGGCTGAGCAAATAGAAGCAAAGAGACAGCACGCCTTGTAGTTTGTTTTTAGTCAACAGTAGAGTTCCAGGATCCCTCTCAGTATTGCTTCTGTAGCTTTTGAAATCAAGGTTAGGTAGGTGTTAGTTGCAGACATGAAAAGCAGGACCCTGGCCTTACCTCTTCTTTCATGGATGTGAGCAAGCAAAGCAAGATTTGAGCAAGCTGTGGGTTTCATGAAAGAACACGAAAATGACACGATTACGTTTTTTGAGAGTGAGATTTTTGAAATGTTTCTGCCTCTGTAACCCGCGATCGCTTCTTTGCATTTAGGGGAGTCATTGTGAGGCTTTTGTGGGATGAACCTGTTGACTTGTTCACTGATATTGGATGCCTAAATGAAGGGAAGAATATTTTCTACTCTAAGGAAGAAATAGTATCAATCATGTATCGTGGCAGTAAAGTCACCTGACTAACTGAAAACCTCATCCCTTTTTCTAAATATATATAAAAGGACAGAAGAAAAGATAATATTTGAAGGTTAACTGTATTTTTATTTTTCAGCACGCAGCAGACTTGGTAAAAACAGTGGCATCTCGTTATGATGAATATATAAATGTTAAAGATCTGGTTGACAAAATCAATCGGGCACTTACAGCTGCGAAAAAAGATAATGACTTCATTTACCATGATCGTGTTCCTGACCTGAAAGATTTAGAGCCCATTGGAAAAGCCAGCCTTGTGAAGTCTACTCCAGTTGTTGTTCCCCTCAGTCAGAAATTCACTGGTAAGCAAAGTGGGTGGAGCACACACGGCCACCAAAGTTCATTTGTAATGTGAAAATGTTGATGTTGACTTTTGAATAGTAGTAAGCTTACAGTAGTGTGTTTGATGAAAATACCATTTGTCTTGCTAGTTTGTTGTTTTACTGCTTGATGGCAAAAATACTGAAGACTAAATTGCAGGATAAAAATGAGTATCTGCAATGTACGTGGTTTTTGCAAGCCCTTCTTCTAAAGATTTTCTCAGCTACTGTGTTTTCTGTCTTACACCAATTTTTTTAATTTCAGAATGAACACTAATGTAAGGGAGAAGTATGAAATTATACAAATCTTCACTAACTTTGTTGCTTGTCTTCCATAAAGCTGAAAAATCTTCTAGTTCGTTGGCTGAGCAAGGGCATTCTGAAGAATCATCCCCTCTTTGCTTTCTCCTTTTTTTCCTTAAAAGGCAAAATTAGAAACGAAGCCTTAAGGAAAACCTGCTTTGTAATCCTACAGTTGTTTTAAATGTAATGCATTTAAATAATTTATAACTCCATTTACATCTTAGACTGAAATGGAGTGCATTAAGATGAAGCCCTGTAGAAATAACTTGACACACACACACACACACACACACACACACACACACACACACACACACACACACACACACACACACACACACACACACACACACTTTCTCCCACGCAACTTGGGTGGGGGGAGGGGGAAGAGTATCCTAAACTGTTTAAATCAATCTCCGTAGTAAAATGTGTACTAAAGAGCTGTGAAGATCTTTGCTGTGTCCTATTACCTTCACAGTGCAACTTTAATCACTTATGCTACTTCAATTGTAGACTTATTTGAGAAGATGGTTCCACTGGAAGTTCAGCAGTCTGTGAGTGTTTATAACCAAAGAAAGGCGGATCTAGTAAATAGATTAATAGCTCAAATGAGAGAAGCCACAAATCTGGCAAATGGGTAAGTATGGCAGCTTCTTAACTTTATCAAAGGGGATTATATGGAGCTACCGGTAAACATTGGTTACTTTGCAGCCTGTAGGCATCCAGGTTACAGCAGAAGTTGGTTATTGTGTGGTGTGCTGGCAAGCTTGAGCCATAGCAGAGGTGCTTAGAACTTCTTGTCTGCAGGCGTTAGGACTGAATGCGTACTGAGAATGTGGTATTTCATTTTCTTCAGTCTGTACTCAGTTTTTATGTCTGACGCTTGCCCAGACAAAGTTCCAGTACCGTTCACCAAGAGGGACTTTCAGATTTCTGTGGTCAGCTTGACTGAACTAGTGACTCAATATGTGACATTTTTTCTGCAAAGTTTTATTGTTTATAATAATTTTTTTATTCCAAGCTGAAAGATAAACTTGTAATTCAAGGCAAATAGTCATTTATCTATGAGACAGTTAATACTCAAAACCCTTGCCACGTTTTGTAAGTGCTAAATGCAGAGGGGAGAGACTAGGGTTTGCTTAGTTTAAAGCTTCAAACTGATTTTTGGTAAAGTATGCTCTAGGAATAAGTTTTAAGTTTTCAGTTTGTAAATTCTGTCCAAGAGTGCGTTATGCTCTGTTTCCATGTATTCCTAAGTTGAGTCTAATTATTAATTTGAGTAGCAATATGATGTGCTGGACAGAGCCATCTAATGCTGCAAACAAATTGTTATGTAACCTGGTGGCTTTTTCAGAGTGCTGGCTTCCCTCAATCTTCCTGCTGCTATTGAAGATGTGTCTGGTGATAGTGTTCCTCAGTCTATTTTAAACAAGTCTAAGTCTGTGATTGAACAAGGAGGAATTCAAACTGTTGATCAGCTCATCAAAGATCTGCCTGAACTGCTACAGAGGAACAGAGAAATCCTAGATGAGGTAAGCTCAGCAGTCACTACCACTGAAATATTCTTGAAAGAATCCCCTAGTTTGGCCTTTTTAAATGGCACTAGAAAAGCACACAAATATCCAGAATGTTTGCAGTTTTAATAACAGTTTAAAAACATGCCTTTTAAATGTTAAGTCCGTATATGCAAAAAATGTGCTGTCGCATGGGGATTTGCTGTTACAGTTGTTTTGGTCTTAAGACTAAGTTGGAAGGGAAAAATAACAATGCAAAAAAAGATTTGGGAGACTTTTGTCTTTTATAGCTTCATATTTGCAAAATTTAGATTTATAAAAATTGTAAGTGTTCTTGATATTTTCTAAAATAGTTGCATACTTTTAATATTTTGTACCTATTTCATGTGTAGGAGGGGTTATAATGCTTGTAACATTTTTAACTCTTGTAGTCACTAAGGTTATTAGATGAAGAAGAAACTACAGACAACGACCTGAGAACAAAATTCAAAGAACGCTGGCAGAGAACGCCATCCAATGAACTCTACAAGCCTTTAAGGGCAGGTAAAGCTCGTGTTTCATCTCTTGGATTCTGGGATGTTCTAAAAACGTCCATTCTTCTTGTGTGAATTAAAGTAGCTTTCAGTGTTCTGATACTATCTCTGAGGAGAGGAATCTCGATTTAGGAGAGACCGTATCAAATTACCCTTACTTCCGTCCCTGCCATTATTTGAAGATGAGTGGATGTCATACAGAAGATTTGCAGCTGCTTTTGCGCCTTTGAGTACGCTGCACGCTAAAGTTTCAAAAATCATATATCTGGAATATAATGGCTACTCTCTGAGGAATCTGGTTGAAATTACTGGTGAAGTGCATTGTATAATCTAGAGTATTTATCTCTGATATATATGTGTGTGTGTGTGTGTATATTTTATATGTATGTATATATATTTCTTGTCTAAGGTTTTTTCCATCTGGAGGAACTTTTCAGTTTTTCAGTAGTTTGTCGAACTGTTGACCATCGCTATATGATCATCACTAAGTGTGTGCTTAGTATTGTTTTGAAGCTAATGAGGAATTGATACCACTGTCTTTAGTTATACAAGTTAGCGGCTTTAAAATCTGAGCAGCTCACACCATTGTTTTTTAATATATTTTTGTGTGCCTCTTTAGAAAATTCCTAGTGTTAATAATATACAGGTCTATAGAAACATATAAAGATTGAAAAGCATGACAATTTGCTCTGGTGCACGGCTTGGATAAAACTAGCATTGGAATAATATATTTTTCTCTGCCACCGCCAGAGGGAGCCGGTTTCCATAATATTTTGAATAAAGCTGTGCAAGCGGATGGACAGGTTAAAGAACGCTATCAGTCTCACCGGGATACAATTGCACTTCTGTGTAAGCCAGAGCCAGAACTCAACGCAGCCATTCCTTCTGCAAACCCAGCAAAAACATTACAAGGAAGTGAGGTAAGGCTCCAAAATTAGTCTTTATTTTGAAAAAAAATGGTATTCCCTTTAGCGAAGTGGACTTCTTAGTGAACTGGTGTGGACACTGACCCTTAGCTGCTCTTAATTCTGTCACCATTGAGACAGGTGATAATTGACTTATTTTGGAAAAAGTTTTAATTTTATTTTTATTTAAAAACTGCTAGAATATATTTTGTTACACTTAGTATAAGGAAGTTCAATTGCTATGTGCAGCAGGACTGGTTGACAGATATTACAAACAGAGCAATTCTCGATAATTTTTTTTTTTTTAAGTAGGGTGATTGGGGGTGGTGGTCAGCTTTTTGAGGCAATATAGGCAATATGGAAGATATTGTCTTAGTATTTGAAAGTATTAGGAGATTAGACCAATTTGTTTTCCAGGAACTCAAGACTCACGTATATCAATATGATTATTTGCCTTGTAGGAGTGATCTGAAGTTGGTGTACTTGGGTGTTAGATTTTTGCTGCTGTATGTTCCAGTAGGATTTTCTATCTGATCTTTTTTAAAAAAAATCTTTACGGTACTTCAATGTTATTGGTGAAGGTAAATCTTCAGAGAAGACTATAGCTTAAAAAAATACTTGAAAATTTTTGTTTCTGTGCTACTTTTCTTGTTATGTCATCTTAAACACGTTTATGTACAAAAGCTTGTGCAGTAGGGATTGCAGCATCAGTAAAGAGTGCAAGGTGGAAACTAAGTAATAGAGTATATGTTTTTGTAAGCTTTCACCAAAACATATTAACAACTTTTGATAATTTTATTGCCTAGGTTGTTAATGTCCTAAAGACTCTGTTAGCCAATCTCGATGAAGTTAAGAAGGAGAGAGAACAACTTGAAAATGACCTGAAGTCAGTAAATTTTGACATGACGAGCAAATTCCTGACTGCACTTGCACAGGATGGTGCTATAAATGAGGAGGCTATTTCTGTGCCTGAGTTGGACAGAATTTATGGAAGTTACACACAGAAAGTGCAAGAGTCCCTGAAAAAGCAGGAAGAACTTCTGAAAAATATTCAGGTACAACACATTGTCTGTATATGTCTTCCTTACTCTTAAACCTAGTAGCAAGAATTCCTCTACCTTCCCAGTGCTGTAAAAATCTTTGCTTGCTTTCTGCTCTGTCTTGCTTATGACTCTGTCATAGAATGGTTGTTACACCTTTAGTCCCCTGATCACTAAGGGATACATTTTTTTTTTTCCTTTTTACTTCATTAAAAAGAAATGTGAATTTATAGCAGGCTATCGCAGAGCTCCAATGTGAGTTCTCTCAGACCTCTCAGTACAGTTCAGCAGATGCCTTTGTCCTTGAAAGAAGCTTTCTTTGTGTAAGAAGTTTTGTTTTGCATGTTGTTTTTGCCTTTTTTTTTTTTTTCCTTATCCTCTCCTGATATATTTCCTTCGGGGATAACAAGAGACTTGCCATTACTGTCTGCTATAAGATGTTTTGGGTCTCTGAAGTAAGTTTTCGTTCATTGTTAACTGTAGTTTACGAGATGCTTGACTTGCAGCGTTTGTGAAGCTCATCGCTGTACAAAATTATATTATAAAATCATGAAAGTCAAAAAATGATGAGAATTTCCCAAAGTGCGGTAATAAACTCCACCTTAATTTACCTTAATTGTAGGAATAAGTACCTGAAACATCTGACAAAAGAGGAAGTCTTAGTGCTTGGATAAAAAAGAACAACAACTTGAGTTATGAACAGGCTAGTTGTGTGTGAGTTTATTTGTAACTTTTAATTACAACTTGTACCTGCAACAGTATCAGTAAGAAACTTTTCGGAAAAGGAGAAAACTGTTTCTAAATGACCATGTGGCCCAAGTTAATCAAGATTTTTAAATTCAGAGTTATCTTTGGGTTCTGTACTCCTTAAATCTTGATTGGATGATTCTTTGATGTTTAGGTGTCTTGGAGTTCAAGTTTGATGTCTGCTTCTGGCAGGTGAAATAGTCTTTTAAGTCTGGTTTTCAAAGGAAATGAGATGTGCGTCATCCTTTTTCTGTCAGTTTTCCACTTTCCTATCCTCTTAATAGCTTTCCAACATCAACCAAATTTGAGGTAGAACTCCTTAAAGCACCAACTCTCAGTATTATTTTGGGAACATCAATGGAGGGTAATACAGCAGAGAGAGCCTAATCAGTATCTCCTCTGAGAGTCTGCGGTGTGAACTTGGAAATTAGCTAGAGGCAGACCAGAACGCAGCAGATACATTAACTGACTGGCAGTGGGTATCAGCTAATTATGTATAGTTTTGAAATAGCCACAGCACTTGGTAATTAGCAGGTGTCCGGAAGTACAGTGTGTGTGTCTGGAAGGTAACAGGTAAGATATTGGGAAAAGGAGTAGAAGAAAAGAGTAAGAGAAAAATCAATAGACCCTGAATCTTACAGGGAACTAGGTTGCATTATTTTCACTGCTCATTTTTTCCCTTCTTCCTTTTAAGAATGCACATCAGGAATTCTCAAAGATGAAGCAATCGAACAATGAATCTAATTTAAGAGAAGAAGTTTTGAAGAACTTAGCTGTAGCAAATGACAACTTTGTGGAACTTGTTGCCAATTTAAAAGAAGGCACAAAGGTACAGTAATACTTAAGGAATTGGGAGGATGTTTTTTCTTTCCACCATGAGATGTGAATCATAAATCATAGTGAACTTTGCAGACATGCTAAATGAGAGGCACGTTCTTGTGGATTTTACTGTTGAAGTGAGGACAGTGAGCTGCTTGAATTTTGTGATTGTTATGACAGCTATAAACACATTTTTGTTCCTATCTGAATAGTAAGCTTTTGTGGACATTGGTTTATATTAAAATAAGAAAAGGTGTTAATTACAGCTGAGTAACTAATATAGAAGTGCACAGATTCACCATTTTACAAGAAGAATTATTTCATCTGTTCTCCCGTGATAATTGGTCACCTTGCAAAATTTGTTTTATATACTGCTACAGCATACATGAGGAGAGATCAGGATAGTTTTATTTAGCTGACTTTTTTTGACTTGGACTTCCGAAAACGTCTTATTTTTTCTATGTTAAGCGCTTCTGCTGGTTTATTGACAGACTGACCGCTGAAGGAAAAAAGTCCTGAAACGACTATAAAAATCAAATGACTGAAGGCAGTTAAAACACTTAAAAATGAGTAGGTCATCATTAAAATTATGAAGTCTTGTTCTATTTTTAAATACATTTTCAACTGTTTTAAATTATTTTTTTTTAATACTACATTTATGTCCATACATGTAATGTCACACAACTGCACAGCAGCTGATTAATTTGTGGTTTCGAAAACAAGAGCAAATGTATTAGCAAACTTCCACTGGAATGGCACGTTCTGGGCAGTGAAATAATACAATGCTTGTAACTGGGTCAGTATGTATAAATATGCTAGTATGGAGTCTGAAAGTGTTGATTGAGCATGTCAATTTTTTTCTTCACTAGTTCTACAACGAGCTGACAGAAATCCTTCTGAAATTCCAGAACAAATGCAGTGACATTGTCTTTGCTCGCAAGACCGAAAGAGATGAACTGCTTAAGTAAGATTCTGGTATTTTATTACAGCATTGTAGAAATTGTTAAGTGTTTATTTAAAAAAAAAAAAACAAACAAAAAACACAAAACCCTACTTGAGGACTTGGGGACAGGTTTATTATGTTACTTGATGGGATGAGAAAGGAAGAATACAAATATTACCCTTAAATATTAACACCTCCATGACAAGTAATCAAAGGACTAAATAGAGAATTCTACTTGAAATTCTATTCTGCTGTTCCCATATACCAGTTCAGTTTGGCCTAAGTCTGTTTCTTCTTACCATGATTTCACTCTTGATCCTTCTCAGCATGTGTCTGTTGATCCTATGTTTTATTCTTTTTCCTTTAAGGAACTTCTGATTTCTCTAACCTTCCCCCTGCTGTCATTTTGGTTTCAGAAGTTAGATAAATGCTTCAGCATAGGATTGCCTCCCATGTGCCCAGCAGGGAAAAGATACTCTTAGAAATCTGCGTTGTCATCTGATCTCATCTAATTTATTATTGTGTAGACTTTTAGGCTCTCAACTTTTTTAAAAGCAAAGTGTTATCTGAGGCTTATCCTTTAATCGGTCTTATTCAGCAAAGCGCACAATCTTTCATTAAAAGGTGTGGTTGTTACTAAACTTTTAGTTGGTGAAGCTTCCGTTGTTCTGTGCATGTACCGTGTCAAGAAGCAAATGCTCAACCCTCAAATCTTACCTTTTTTAACCATGTCTTTTGTAGAACTGCTCTATTTATTTTGGCATTGTGCTTATAAATTAATTCTTAGCAACTGTATACAACCCCTTCCGCCTCTCTTTCCCTTCTGGCACGCAGGTTGGAAGGTATGGGCGGCCTAACTGAAGCTGAGGTCTGAATATCTCACTTTTCCAATTTGTTACCATTCAGCGTTAAAGCTGTAGGTTTAGCGTTGATACAACGTTCAGCTGAATCTTCTTGCTTTGATATCCTTTTACTGTTTAATGTATTAACTGTTCACCAATATGAAACTCTCAGCAAGGTTAGGTTGAAATAATTGGATCTGGGAAACACATGTCTGCCAAATGCATCTTTCTGTATGCTCAACTCATAGGTTCAAGTAGGGTGAATAAAATGATTGCTTTTTTTGTGCCCCCCCCCCCCCCCCCCCCCCCAAATTCGTTCATGCTATTTTTCAGAACCTGAGATTTAAATTCCAGCTGTCTGGATTTCTGTTCTCCCCTGCATCACCAAGTAGGCTGTGAGGTACCTATTTTCATTAGGAGAAGGTATTCGTTTAGATGGTAGCTCATTTAAAACTGGAGATATTTTGCCGTAATTGTCCATGGGAGGGATATTTTTGACGGTGTTCTAAGAACATTTGTTCAGTGTGTTTGGTGTCTGTGTGGTCAAAATATACTTCAGTCTCTGAACGTTACCACTATTCCATAAGCCACTGATCTTTGCTGCTGAATTTTAAGAGGAAAATCACTTTGTTGTTAATTCCGTCACTTAGTCATATCTCTTTCTAAGATGTTAAGTTTTGGTTTTGATAGTTTCTGGGTAATGCAATATTAAATAGTTAATCCACTATCTGCAACAAATAGTTGAGATATATGTATATAGCAATGCATCAAGACAATGTTATCTTCTGTGTCATTCGTTTGTTCCCCCCACGCAAGGTTACCGGTTTTAGTCTCTTGTTGGAAGTTACCCTCGTGCGCTATGTACTAGGAGCCCGTAGTTTGTTTCTGACTAGGCTGTGTACCTTTGTCGGTCTCCCCAGTGTTTTGTTTCAGAATGCCTGGTATCAAGTTCTCGTTGTAACTTTTTGCTATATTTCTCATCTGTCATATTTTTATGGGAAATACTCTGTTTAATAAATTGTAAGTGTTTCCTAAACTATCTTTTCAGAATCTACCAAATCTCAAATATTGAGCTTTATCTCTTTTTTGAGAAATATACTACATGCCTCCGAATGTGTGACTTAGAACTGCTTCCTAGGAGCTTTCATGAAAAGCAGACTGTAAAATTGGAAGCTATAACATGGTACCAAGGATCTCTTAGGTTCTTATCAAACTTCCAGGTTGCTAAAAGTGTCCTGATGTGTTTTTTTTTTTTTTTTTCCTAATTTCTCTTCCCAAAGCTTTTTATTAACTCTGTGAACTATACCCAGTATTGAGTTGAACATAGGAGTGACATTGTTAGAAAATAGCTGTAACAGTGAATTGAAGGACTGGCTAGAGGATTGTTTCTCTGATGAAAGTGACTTGGACTCCAAAGTTAGTGCGAGCTAGCATATTGATTACGTTTGAAATATTAGATTTAGTCTTTTATTTCCTTTTTAAACTCTGTTTACCAAAACGTATAACAGACAAAATTTTTAAACTAAACTGTATGTTCATTTGTTTTTTTATAGAGATTTGCAGCAAAGCATTGCTAGGGAGCCCAGTGCTCCGGCTATTCCTCTGCCTACCTATCAGGCTACACCAGCTGCAGGAAGTAAGCCTGCTGCGTCGTCGACTCCCACTCCAGCCCCCAGAACTATAATAGTAAGTACATGCTGCAGAATTAGTGTGGTGAAAACAGAAAGTCATCTATACTTTGGAACTTGCACTGGTTTATAATTTGTATATATCACTCCTTAATGTATTGATGTATTTAGAAATGCGTTAAAGTGAAATAGAGGGAAAAGTCTGAAAACTTTGCAGAAGGTTGTATCATACAGTGCTAATGTTCATAATTTATAGATTTGAAATGGAAAGCATACTGCTTTCCAGAGTGTTTGAAATAATATCTGTAGGAAGTAAATACAGAATCTCTGTGGAAACTCTAGACTGATTCACTGTCTCTTCTTAGGGGACTAAACCACAGCCACCAGCACGGCCGCCGCCACCTGTAATTTCTGCAGCTAGCAGTCCTTCTTCTACATCAGCAGCCTCTGGAACTGCTGCAGCTCCTCCTGCTGCTAGTCCAGCAGCCAGTGCACCTACAACAAACACTGCACCCTCACAGCCACAGGGACCTCCTTACCCAACTTACCCAGGTTACCCAGGGTAAGCTATGGGAGTATTTACATAATTATGCATTATCTTGTAATCTGAAGCACTTGTTTTCTTGCATGTGACATTTAAATCACTTATTGTAACAGTTAAAGGAGATGTGTTTAGTGTTCTTGAGGCATGATGATTTTTCAGTTTTAATCATGTAAGTCCTGTTGGGACGATTTGCTGGGGCCATTTGTTGTCGTTTTTGTTTGTTTTTTTGTTTTAAGGGGAAGGAGGATGGGACTACAGTTCTTCTTGCCTTGGACTGCTGCCAGCCCTTGGGTAGTCAGTTGGCTTTGCTTATCTCATAAATGTTGGCCTACGTCATTTACCAAATTTTTGTATGATGTTAGAGACAGCAAAAAATACAGAATGAGTTTCAGTGGAGTAGCAAGCTTTCTGCTTATGCTTTTTCTTCATCCTTTTGGAGTCATCACAAGGAAGTGGAGGCAGTTGCTGTCGAAGTAGCAGGCTCCGTAAATGCACAATACGCACAATACGTTAAATAGAATAATTCTAAATATGAGAGAGCTGATTTAGACCAGTCCTCCTACTTCCAGCTAGTTGCTTTCCTCCATTTTGTGTCTGCGTTTCTGTTCTAACTTTTTTTTTTTTCCTGTTTGATCCTTGAAAGTTACCACATTTTCTGCTGCACATGCAGTGATTCCATGTCTTATTTGTGTCTATTAATGAGTTACCTGTTTTTGCAAATAATTAACATCAGTGTTCGGGAACTAATTGTTTTTTTGTTTTGTTTTTTGTTTTTCCATGCAGGTATTGCCAGATGCCAATGCCGATGGGCTATAATACATACATGTATGGCCAGTATAATCTGCCGTATGCACCTTCACCTGTATATCAAAACCCTGGACAAGCACCATATCCAGGACCTCAACAACCTGGATACCCTTTTCCTCAGCAGCCTTATTATCCACAGCAATAATGTATTTGCAAAGACACTTTGCTTGTTAAAATTTGGGAGAAATTTGCAATAAACCTACTAAAACTTTAGCTCCAGTTAATGTATCATACTGAACTGTATGCAGTCTATAACTCTTTGTCTATTGTTAACTGCTCAAAAATATCTAGATCAGTTTTTGATTACACTAAAAACTTTGGAAGATCTGCTGCAGCAGTAGAGACTGTAGGATGGTGTCAGAATTAGAGCCTGACTTAGTGGTTTGAAACTGTACACTACACTGACTTGACCAAAATATTTCTTTGCAAAAACCCTGTAAATAAGGGTTGGGATCTGATGAGAAAAACTTAAGTGATGCGTGCACTGGGTGTGATATATTCTATGGAACTATATATCATTTCCTTCTATATTTTATCAGGTTTTTTTCTGAGGTTGGTTAAGATATGCTATTTTGTCTAATAATCAAGGCCTTGTAAATCATCAGTAAAAAAATAAATGACGTAAGAACAGTTTAAACACTTTGTATTCTCATTGCCATAAGAGGTATTCTGTGTCTCTTTTTTTCATTTGTCCCTTGACTTGTACTTGGCTGTAATATACAAGTAATTTCCCAAATGCTTAAACCTTACAACTGAATTTCCACCTCTTTTCTTTTGAATCTATGTGTTTGTGACAGTCTGTAATTAGCCTTTTAAATGGTGGTAGATGAGGTCTTGTGGGTAGAATTTTCCTATAACTTTGAAGTATATTGGACTAAAAGGTAGGTGTTCATTACGGTTTTTAAGAAACAGTTTCTCTCCTCTCCAGAATCCTGTTTAAAGAAGAGAGATCAAGCCATTTACTGTGCGTTCCTCTTACAGGACCAGTGACTGGTTGGTGATAACCCACTTTTTCCAAAGAAAAGTTGCTCAGAAATTTGTAATGACGCAAAATAGGGAAACTAGTGATTGTTGGAGCTTTTCAGATTGTTTTTGAATGATCACTTTTTTCCCTTGAAATGAGCTCAAAACAAGGCATGCCCCTCAGGGAGCTTGTTATCAGTTAAGGTTTTTTGGTTTTGTTTTATGGTGGGAAAAATTTTTTATCTTCTTGTAAATTAAAAATGTTGAATATTTAGTTTTGGATCCATCTTCTCAAGGAATTAATAACCTTGCACTACATATTGTGTTAGTCAGTGAAGAATATAAGCTTGTGGTTAATAGCTTCTACCAAATATTTCCTAAACATCTTTCTGTCATTTTTCTACATGCTTGTCTAGTAAGGGACTCTGTAATCTTTTAGCCCTTTACATGAATTATTTGGTGCTGTAGAGCAGGTTTCCCCACTCCCCCGACTGCTTTATACAAGATACTCTGGTCTTACAAAATAGCCATCAAAATGCCTGTGTTAAATGTCACTTTTTTTTTTCCCCCCCTCTATTTAAGTGCCTGGTAAAAATATCAAGGTGTATCTTAATGCAGAGTTTTAGAGAGTGGCAGTTATTGTAGCATCTGCGTGGAAAACTCGCTGGATCTTGAATGCTTTTCCACTTAAAGAAAGCGACGTATATATTCATATGAGCTCCTTCCTTTCTGTCTCAAATCTTTCTTACTGTGTGCGATCGCTCCCATTACTGTGTGAAGACTACCTGTCTTTAATACTTCTCCACCCCTGAAGAAAATACAGATGAAAAAGGTGAAAAGTAAGCATCACTCATAGAAACGTATAATGTGAAAATCCAATCCTAAGCAAATCTGTTAACCGCATAGAAGCTTAGGGATGTGTGGTACAGGATGAAATAGAGGAGTGCAGCACTGTAGATACAACAGTGCTCGAGGATAGGTGCTTTGTGTTTCTTTATAAACATATCTGAAAGGGGAGGGACAGGAACCCCTTTCCCCAATTTTTTCCCTAGTAACAATAATATGTAAGATGCAAGTGAGGACAATGAGAAAAAGTTAGGTGGGTAATTGTTTTGAACCAACAATCAGAACCTGATTTTACTCTAACTGGAAAAACAGTAGTTTTTCATTAACTTCTGTGTTGATGTCAGCAAGTACGAGTCTAATGTAGCCTCCTAAGTTCTAGTTTCTACTACTTTAGAGCCTTTGGGCTATTGTGTAGGTAAGTTTGATTCTGGTGTCTCAATCTATAAAACTTGTTTTAATGCAGTATAAAAATGTAACTTGTTTAGCATAAAGATTACTGGAATTGAAATTTTCTAGTAAAATTTCATAGATCTTAAATCATTGTTAAAACATTTTTCAGTTATGGTACTGCTTGTTTTGGTCTGCTATTATTTGAATGTGTATAGAAATCTATGCATTACATTCAGCTTTCACATAACATTTTTTTGAGTTCTTTTTAGAAAAGAACAGAAAAATCCAGAGAGATGCATGTATCTACTTCTAAGCATGCAGCTGTCATGGCTGTGGTTGAAATGTTAACTTGTTCTTCTATAGTTTATTAAAAAAATGAGTTAGAAAACCAGATTTCATGACTTCTCTCTTCAGTACTCTAGCTTCAGAGGGCCACTTTGCAAAGCACAATAACGAGTTACGGGCTCCCCAAGCAAGTTATGCTGCCGTGAGTGTACTTCGTGTATCGGCTACTGGGTCGACCAGGAGCCTGTGTAGATGCAGTTGCTTTACCGTGCAGCTGCTGCCCTGTAACAGCCATGTTTAAATCCTGGCAGTAGTATTTATACCCTGAGTTGATGGAAGGTGTTTCCCTTTGATGAAATGAGGAGGAAATAGTGAGGTCCTTCTGCCTTTAGAAAGTCTGAGTC
Organism: Struthio camelus; assembly: GCF_040807025.1. NCBI lineage: Eukaryota > Metazoa > Chordata > Aves > Struthioniformes > Struthionidae > Struthio > Struthio camelus. The sequence goes on from NC_090943.1 coordinate 53,013,960, forward strand.
GGAGTTTGTTTTCATGAACTCTTGTTAGGCTGGCTTTCATATGACTAACAGCAGCCTGGTTACGCTGGGCAAGGGCGTTAAAGGCCAGTAAGGACACAGATAAGTTAACTTGTCACAGCGGATAAAAGGCCCCCAAGAGCACTCGGAGAGTTGTTGGGTTTTTTTTTTTTTGTGATGGTGGTGTGTGGGTTTTTTTTTTTTTTTTTAGTAGACTGAATACTATCACGTTTATTGCACTTACTCCATGGATAAAAGTCTGCTGTCGTGTCCCTTCAGAGGCTTTGAAGTCAAACATTTATTTTTGTCTCATTTTTCTTATGCAAGTTTTATGAAGCAGATTATGGATTATCAGTGAAACACCAAACTCTTGCAGGGACAGTAGGTCTTTCCTCAATTTACAATTTCTTAACTTTTTTTTTTAATGTGACTTCAGATAATGTGGAAAGGTAATATGTCTTTCCTGACCACTAATTTCTACGTTGTCAGCTAATGAAGTTTTTTTCGCTGTGTCTCCAAATAGGTTATAGAAATTCTTTTGAGTGCCTTTTAGGGCTGATCTGCATGAACTAGTCCCAAGTTATGCAGAGAGTACTCCATTGCTTTTTCAAAGTATGTTGAGGCAATATTTGGGGCTGGACATTCTGAAACGCTGTCACCAATTGCTAGGTAGCTGGAAAAAGTATGAAAATTCTTACTAAAATAAAGCTTTTCTTTCCATTAGTTGAGTGATGTACTTGTTTCTGTTTGTTTGTTTGTTTGTTTTTAATGTATACAGTTCTGAATTGACTTAAATTTCGGGATCGATTTTTCTGGCATGTTTATGTTATCTTAATGGATCAGTAAAGTAGGCTAGACAGAGTGCTTGCAATTTAAAGTTCTGGTTGTATACTACTGAATAAAGCTATCTTAATTTCTGAGACTTCGTTGTTTAGTTAAACTTTAAAAGTTGTGGTTTTTGGAAAATGAGCTATCGTGGCAGAGCAACACAAAGATTGTTTATTTATGTACTGTTTATAGGGAAACGAGGATTTAGGGCTTTTTAGTGTCACTGTAGCTGCTAGCTTTTTAGATTTATTACAACTTGAATGTATTTATAGTGGTCATCATTTATTATTTAAGAAATTGGTGTAGCTTTCATGACAGTTTTAACACTGCTAGATTTCTGATTTTATTTAAATATTTTTCTTAATCTATTCTAAGTGCTTAAAGTCTCATGCTTATGTGTTCTGACAAAATAGCTGAAAACTTTATATTCAGAAAAACATAGGTTTTTCTGGCTGCATTTTCATTTTTAAATTCAAGTATTCCTGGGTGCTGGGATAAAATGCTCCATGCTAGTAAGCTGCTAGAGTGTTTGCAGAATTTGGTCTCTTGCAGCTAGTGCTTTTCCCAAACAATTTCTGTGCGTGGCTGGGCAGTTAAGGAAGTCCGAGGGCCGTTTCCAGCAGGCAGGTTGCACGCAGCCACCCTTTTTTAGAGGCTGAAGTAGCTAACTAAGTGCGGGCACAGGCCCTTGCAAGCCAAATCCATCTTGCATCTTAATAAAGGTAGTCACCAGGTTAGTCTAAAGCTGGTCACAGACTTGTGGAAAGAAGTAAACCCGACTTTCACATGGAGAAGTTAACCAAACATAAACTGTATGGTATTTTAAACCTTGCTCTCCTATTCAATGGCTCTTTGTACGTGTATCTATTTTCCTTTCAATGCCTCTTGGAATAACAGAGCTTTTAGAGAATCCCACTAGAACATTAGCAGCTGCTTTGCAGGACTTTCCTAACACGTTATCGCTCTAGTGCCGTTTTTTGACGCGATTAATTCAAGTAAAATTATGCTGATCTGATGCTCCGTGACTTTGGGTTGAATTTATATATATTCAAGCTGGTGGAGAGGGAGAAAAAGGTCAGAGGAGGTTCATAAACGGTGGAAGAAATGGAGGTGGTTTTAGCTGACAGCCTTTGGCTAGGAAACTCATCCAGGATCTGGGAGGTCCAGATTCAAATCCATTCTCTTGCCTTTGGGGTATTCGGGCTCCCCTCTCTTGTCACCTCACCATCAGGCGATTGATTATAGGGTGGATCTCGGCATTATCAGCAGTAACTCTGAATTGCACAATTCTGACTTTCGTATAAGGCTTGTTGAAACAGTGGCAAGGTATGTGGAGTGCCCTATACATAAGGCTATTGAGTAATTCCTTCCACGGCGTGTTTGTTTATTTTAAATTAAAGCAAAGCTGCCTCTGCTGGGCAGATGAAGAACTTGCAGCAGACCACCCTCTGAGGCAGTGGTGGAAGTGTTTTTCTTGGAAGTAGATGTCTGAAAAGTTAAACACAGACAGGTTTAGAACTTGGGTGTTTCTCCCCTTCTTGCTGCCATGCCTCATGGGTTAGAAAGTGGTGTGGTTTTTTTCATGTGACAGTGCAATGAGAGAGACTCATTTTTCTGAGTAAGTGGTCTTAATTACCTTTGATTGGAAACATATAAGTATGTCCGCTCACCTTTTGAGTACAGTGTGGCACTGTTAAATGTGTACTGCTGCCTTCTCTGGCTTTGGGGGAAGCCCACCTCAAGGGCTCCTGTCGGCAAGCCGGTAGCCGTAGTTGTTGTTAAAGCTTAAAGTTTTCTGCAATAAGCCGCACGTTCATAGCTTGTTTGAAGGGTGCACCTGACTGTGGCATGGCTGGGCCTGTTCTCCAGCCCTGTGGCCAACTGGTAAGCTCTCTTAACTGCCAAAACTGAGTGGCCATATCGCAGCTGCCTCCTGGGAATCGTCCCCGACTGGGCTGGCTCTTGAAACCTGCCCTAGAAAGGGTTAGGAAGGAGGAGCGTTACCTCATCCAGGTTGAGGGAGTGCAGGAGCAAGAAGAGGAGTTCCTGTGCTGTGGCTTTGTTGTTTAATAATTACAGGCTTTGCTCCTCTGGACTAAAACTTCTCATGTCTCACCTCAAACTTTTAACACTCTTCTAGCAAAGAAAGTATCTTCTGGGTTCATTTTTGACTACAGTTTTCTCGGCAGTGCTAAAACAATGTGGCAAAAGTGGAGGAAAGGAGGGTTGTTACCTACCTCGTGTTAGTTAGATGGTACAGGTTTTACTAATGCCAACTTTTGTTGAACAATTGCTTTAAATAAGCCCGTCTTATATTCAGACCAATACAGTGTTTACAGTGTTTTGTTTTGTTGTCCACCTGCCTGCATTTCAGTGTGTGATAGTGAGGAAATAGAATATTATGAGGGACAAGTACTGTGTAAAGGTAAGACCTGGATCACCTGAGAACTGCTGGTGGTGTTTCCTGTGTGGAGGTGTGTCTACAGATTGTTACTACTCTTTTGTTGCTCTGTTTTGTATTTCCTACCAAGGATTTTGGAGTCTCCTCATTGCCAAACCTTGTTGGACAGCTTGATTTTATCTTTTTAAACTCATATGTTCTGAATTCCTAAAACAGAATAAGCTTGCTAAAAGGATGTAAAAGGGACACCAGTTAATTCTATCTGGGATTTTTTTGAAGAGCCGTATATAGTCATTTAAGACAAGGGCTAGCCTTGTATATTGTTAGAAATCCTATACAGAGTGTTCATAGAAAATAAATTGTGGTGGAGAAGGTTCCTGGACATGATGCTATGTGCTGAATCTGCAGCAGAGGGCAGTCTGAAATCACTTAACAGAAAAATGTTCTCTATAATCTTTTTGTTGTGACTGCATGTAAAAAGATTTATGCACTCATGTTGGTGGGAGGACAGGCTAGTGACTTTTAATTAAGCAGTGCTAAGTTTAAGTGAATGCAGATTTCGGGAAAACTTGACTCAGGGCCTGGGTCCCAAGTTGTAGGGGCAACGTAGCACAGAAACAACTACGTAAGCTTCCCATGCCCACCACCCTGAGAAACCGTAAACTGGGCTTAGAGCGCTGTGCTGTGCTGTGAAGATGACAGGATAACCAAGCCTTCATGGGCATCCTAAACTACTTTACTGCTCAGAAAGAGTTTTGCAGGTTCAGTGAATTTTTCACCTGTAGCCTGCATACATGGACAAACTCTTTTCGAACCGGCTCGGTACGGTTTACGAATTCAGCCCCTCACCTGAGTCATTGTAAAAGATGGTGCATGTACTCCTTGCCCATCGCGGTGCAGTTACCTCATTAGGCTTAAACTGCTGCTGCAATGGAAGGATATTGCAGCAAAGTAGGTGAGGGGCACCAGCACGACCCTTTCTGACAGCGGGAGCAGAAAAAGAGAGCTGGAAGTGTAGCTTCATAATTCAGCCTAGGTCTGAAAGAAAATGTCTCTGCTCTGTCCCCATCTGCAGGCTAGTGTGCTCATCACAAAACTGCAATCACAGCTCCGCTCCTCAAGGATGGTAGCGGGTGGCTAGGAAAGGGATTGGTTTCCAAAGTGATCGTAGGATAGTTCAGGTTGGAAGGGTTCTCAGACAGTCCTCAAGTCCAGCCTCCCTCTCAAAGCAGGGTCAGCTGTGAGATCAGACCAGGCTACTCAGTGCTTTATCTAGCCCGATTTTGAAAGCCACCAAGGATGGATATTGCAAAAACCTTCTCTGGGCAACCTTCTTTAGTACCTGACAGTCTTTGTGGTGAAAGATTTTCACATGATTGCACCCTGCGAGGGACACTTTCAGACATGAAAATCCAGCCATCCCAAATTCCATCATCAACATCCTGGACCAGATTTGAGCAAATACATGACTTGAACTAAAGAGTTCAGTACACTGCTAAACAGGCAGATTTCGTAAAACTTGCAGTGAAATTGAAGCACTGAACTCCCTTCCTGGCCTCCCTCCCCTCAAAAAATCACACATAGATGGCCACCCTATCGTTCTCACATACCATATCAAAGGCAGGGATGCCGATATTGTGTTCACAGGGACAGAGGGTGGAAGCGGAAAGACGAAGATCACTTTTTCAGCAGTTAAGGAGTGCCCAGGAGGATGTATGTTACCAGCAGGAGAAAGGTGTGGTGGAAGTAACCCACAGGTGGGGCAGTTCATAACAGCAGATGTTACATCATGTGGTGGGAAAAAAGTACTTAAAGATGGGAAACGTGTCAAAGAGATCAGAGAGGCTGGGGCAAGAGGCAGGGGAAAATGGCAGGAAAGCTGAGGGACAGCGGAGTGTTAAGAAAAAGAGTGTTAGGTGGCTTATCAAATGAATTTAAAAAGAGGAGGAAGCGTGAAAGAAGGGCCCCAGGCTTTGGACAGAAACAAGTCATAAAAGATAATGTTTTCTGTGGTGCACAGAAAACAGAGCTCAAGTTCACAGGGCTTAAGCATCAACTGAAACAGAAGAAAGAGTTCAGGGCAACAGTAATAAAAGGAGATGGAGTTTCAGCTGTATAGGCAGTTCCAGAAATGGATTTTAAAGGTGAAGGAAAGAAATGTTTTTGCCCCCCTCCTTTGTGGGGAGAAGTAATGGTAAGGAAAGGAATGGAACGAGAGCATGGTTTCCAGTGGATCAAAAGATGTATGGTCATCTGAAGGAGTGGATGAAAGCTGGAGCTGGTGTTGGCCAAAGAGGGTTTGTGAGAGAAAAGAGGAAAGATGCCACAGATCCATGGATTTGACAGTGTTGGCACAGGCAGGGTACGGCGGTAGGGGGGATCACATTTTAGAAATGAGTAGGATCATACATGGAGTGACCAACAGGTGTAGAGGCATCAAAGTAGGTGCTTACATGCCAGGCCCTCTGCTTCTGGGGATGGGAAGGGTTGATGTGAAACCCGGAGCCTATAAAGGAAAGGAAACGCAGCAGGTGAAGACATGGAAGCCCAAGAACTAGTGGGGGACTAGTGGGAGCATCTCAAAGCAGATGGAGTTTCTTACTTAAATAAGAAAGCTCAACTCTCTTCTCCACGCAGCCTCCTGCTGTCACTAGTTGCATTTTGTTAGTGAGGGAGCAGTCCCTGTTCTATCGGGTGTAGTTCTTTATTTTTATTTTTTTTTAATTAGTCAGTGGTTTCCAGTGATTATTAATTTCCATAAACAGAAAAAGAGAATGTGATCTACTACAGAAACAGATGTAGAAGCAGCAAAGAAACTGTGTGGTGTTTTGCTGATTTCCAGTGTTCTCATATGGCCACAATGAAACACTTCTTTTCCTGTAGCGTTAAAGTAAACAAAACTTTGTGTTGCATCTACAGTCTGCCTAAATAAAAAAAAAGAGACAGATAATCTAGAGGGGCTGGCAATTTCTTAACACTAGGTGGCATTACATGGAAAGACATAAAATTATAAAATCAAATCACCCAACATATACTGCACTGCTGTTAAATCCCTGTATCTCGATGCCATCATCAGTTTTGTGTGGAAAATTTTCAATGGCTTTGTTAAGGGTCAAGATGAAACGATACAAACTTACAGAAGAAAAAGTTTAGCTGGGCTATAAGAGGAGATTGTTGTGAAGATATTTGAGAAGTCTCGACCCTACCTTTAAATCCGTAGAACACAGTTTTGTGGATTTATGGATTTGGATTTTTTGTTCTTTTTAAGCCTTTGGTTATGTTAAGCATGTGGTATTTTACTACAGGGTTGTCAATGGGGCATAACAATGAAGCAATCCCCAAACTTTTCACGGCCGTTATTTCGCATTAAGAAGCAGAAGGCCAGTAGGTCAGCTGAAATACTGATAGCAGTGACCTACATTGTCACTTAATAACCTTGCTGCATACAGTTGCACAAAATATTTATCTTAATCTCTTTTTTTTTTAAAAAAAAAAAAAAAGGCGACGAGAATCTTCCCCTTCCTCCCCTCTTGAGAAGGGCTGCAGCTTTGGACAACTCTGCCAACGCTGTTCAATACTGGAGGCAAAGTGTCTGGGAGATGATGGTGCTGTTGGATCCTCACCAACTTCTGCAGTGATGTGTAGCTGATGGTAGGACCCTGAATGCCACATGCTCTGCCACAGACTGGTTACGGCAGAGGAAGAACTAGGAGAATTTATTTTATGCCTCTCTGGGCTGGCTTTTAACCTGCTGTGGCTTTGTGGCAGCTGCTATCATCCACCTTGGAGAGGGGCAGGAGGAGCTGAGCTGGAAGTTCAGGGTGGCATAAGCAGAAACTTCACGTGCCTTTGCATACTCTCCCCTTAGGTTGCAATTGCCATCGTTTGGGATCATGCGAGGGGATCTGTTCTCTGCGCAGCTCCGATAATATTCATACCGTGTTACCCATCAGTGTGGCAGGAATGTGGTGGTATTTCGAATGCTCTCAGTAGATTGTACCATGTTACCGAATGCTACTTGTGCACGGATTATAAAAACTGCATAGTGTGTTTGCGTGTGTGTAGCAGAAGGTACAAAGCCCCTGAGGCAAAGAGGATAATGTGAAAGTATTGCTAAACAGACATTCACATCACTTTGATCATGGGTTTAAATAAAGTCATTTTCCACTTCCAAAACACTGATTAATACAGGTCATAGTGGTTTTATAAGGCTACCCTCGAGCACGGATGGTTTCTTGGAGTGTGTTCAAGGTGAGGCTGATGGGGCTTCGTGACAAATATCCTACATCAGAAACTAGCCACTAAAGACTTTGAATAAATGCTAATGCTCCGGATAGCAGGTGTCTCATTCAACAAGATTCCTCTGGCTCCATATGTGCTCTTAGGAATATCTGCTAAGGCAGCACTGCTTTCCACACTGTGCATTAATATTGTGTATGGAAAAAACAAATACAAACTTTTTCTATTGGAGTGACCTTGAATTTTGAGGGTGAGCCACAGACTAGGAGCGAGAGCAAAACTGAGCTCTGGGGGGAAGCATCTGGTGTGTGTTTCTGCTGACAGCTCTGCTGCAGCGAACAGAGAAATGGCTGCCAGTTCTTGCTGAGAGCAGATTAGGGATTGGGAAGTGCAGTAAAGGAAGACAAAGGTTATGGGTTATACACTTGCCTGTGCTTATAGCCTACCAGGGCGCACTCTTGTGTAACTTAATTCTTGTAATTGGACTAACAAGTGTGATGGAGGGGCATAAAGGCTATGAATATAAAAGTATGCTTAAAGATTTTGTGTCATCCTGAAATGAGAAAGGTAGTAACAGACACCCAGCGTTTGTCCCTAACTTGGACTGATGATTCTGACTTGCCCTTTATTTCTCTCACGGACGTTGCTGTGAGAGGCAGCGCAACAGCTCCTTTCAGAGGAACAAAGAGAAGGGCTGAATTTTGGCATCTACTTCCATTGTCTTTCTCTGGAGAGCGTGAGCGGCAGGGCAAGGCCTGTAGCTGCAGCATTTAGGGGCGACTTCTCTGTTCTTCTCCTCTCACATCGGTTCTCCAGTGTCTGCTGAGGTTTCCTTAACTGAGGAACTTGTAAGATCTCTTTTTCCTTTTCACCTGGATGTTTTCACAGAATTGGTTGCGTCTGATTATCCTGTAAACCTCAGCTTTGCTGGCAAATCTGTTCACAGTTGCTGGAGGCCAGGAGAGGTGAGAAATACCCGGACAGAGATACACGTGCGTGCATGCATTCGCTCGCTCGCAGGACAGCATGATTGCACAAGTGCTGTTTCCATGGAAACAAAGCTAAAAATACTGAATAATGGAAATTAGAGACTCGTCTAACAACTGTTTCTCATCCTGTACAGAGTTGTTCCCATCTACTTGCTGCATGTGCTTGTGTTTCTGAAAGAGATTGTGCATTTCAGTTTGTTTTGCTGGTGCTCCTTCCCTCTTAGAGGCAAGGGAGGACTGTCAGAAACAGCCCCTGTTGCTATTTTTCTGAAGAAAAATGCTGCATTGCATCACCACGTGCTGCTGAAGCACCTCGAAGAGGTCAGGGGAGCGCGGGAAGGATTCCTCCCATGGAGGCCGCTCCGTGGCCATCTTCAGCAGCAGGCAGCCGCAGGGGCCCCGAAATGTGGGGCCTGAAGTGCGCTGCCGGAGCGCTGGAGGATCTCTGCGCTCCCATGATGCCCCCAAGCACCTGCTTCACCCCAGCACGGGGAGCACTGCAATACAAGTCCTATAGGGATTTTTCCTCACCTTGCAGCCCTACCCAACAGGAGTAGGGGACAGCTGAGCCCCGAGCCCTGTCGTCTGCCCTGCATGAGCCACCCACCGTGCCCTGCCCTGGGTAAGATGCCAAACAATGCCTTTAAAAGCCTACCAAAGTGCACTAGCGAATTGCGTATAAGCAAGATTCTGCACTTCAGAAAAATCTTACGTTTTATTTCATAAACATAGGCATCTGCTGCTAATTAAAGTAGCAGCATATAATTATACCCTTTCTTATTAGTAGATATAGAGTCTGACAGTTGCTTAGATACAAAATAAGCAACTACAGATTGTCTTCTGCACTTTAGCAAGCACAGGGAGCTGGAACAATAGCATTGTAAACTTCTGTATTATCTTCACTAGATTTGCCTTTGAAAAATATGTTTAATCTCATTGGTAGCTTGTAATTTTAGCAGTAAGCTTCTTCAGCTACATCTCTGCTCTGTTCCATAAAGTATCGACCAAAAAGTTTCCACAGAAAGAGCCGAATGCTTCCTTGGGGAAAAACAGTAGACAGAAGGAACGATAGGTCAGCTAATAGCCACCTTTTCTGCTGTGACCCTGTTTTCTAGCTTTCTTATTTCTATAAAAATAAGCTTTTCTTCTTACCGACTAAAAAAATTCTGGAGCTAATGCAATTATCACTGTAGATATCTGCAGAAAAATAGGTGTAACAAAATATGCACAGACCTTAACTAATACTTTTAAAAGGGAGAGATCACAAAATGTGGTTGCCTTATTTTTTTTATGAGTATGTGACAGGATCAATCTACAGCTTTCCTAACAAAGTCCCTATTGTTTCTCATCAAAAAAGTCACGGTACTATGCTGAGAAATCACTTATCTTGCCCCAAAGAATATGTCAGCTGCATCCTGAGAGGCACATTTGAGCGTGTGACCTTTTCTTTTCTCACATTCTGCTAATAACCCCCAAATTTCCTTGCTCACAAATCTAAAACTCTATTGATACACCTACAGTCTCAGTGCTCTTATTATTAAACTGTAGGGAATGCAATCAGAGCAGCTAATGCCACAATAATCCTCCTGATTCATGCAGCTATCTTTGAAGATATCGGAAGCGATGCTGCCTGTGCAAGAGCTGAGGTATGTTATGGTTAATTCTGCACCAGCAATCCTTTGGAGGAATGTACTGAGCTAACCTTCAAGATGTTAAACACTTGAAGGTGCAATGAGCTTTCAAATGCCTTTATTATCGACAATCAAAAACGCGCAATGTCTCTCTGTAGCAGAGGTTAGCTTATTCCCCAATACGTTCTTTTTGGAAAAGGTCTTCCTTTCCTCCCCAGCACCGTTGCTCCAGCACGAGGGCTGAACAAAGGGAGGAGGGTTGCCGTCATGCCGGGCGGCAGGGGGGGCCCAGTGCACACCAGCTGCGGAGAGAGAAAAACTGCAGCTCTGGGCTCTGTTTTTCCTCTCACCAGTTTGGCGAATTAGGGGTGGAGGGGAAAAATCTGAAATTTCTTCTTCTCTTAATTATATATCAGCTTAACCAGAATTTAGGACGCTGCTTCATGAAAATCTGAAGACAAAGTTAATAAACGGAGAAGAGACTAAAACTCGCTCCTCAGCAGCGCAGTTTCAGGCAGTGCTCTGTGTACCACTGAGTTATGCCTCATCTCACTCATACAGCCACTCACTTGCAAAAGGAAATGAGATATTTTCAATTTCCAGTCAGTTGCAGAACTTCTAAGGTCTCTAAGATCTGCTAACTAAGGCTGGGTCAGAGGAGAACTGGGCATCCTGTACAAAAATCCTAATTTCTGGCTTTCCTCATCCCTCCTGAATACAAGATAACCAGTCGTCTGGGTCCCACCTCTTAAAGACACACTAATTTATGACAGCAGGTTAAAAACAGAAACAGGTCTCTGAGCCTAGTGCAGTCATTGGATGCAAACATTGTCAGCATCCTGCAGTGCCTCAGTGTTGATGGTTTTGGAGAACTTCTTCCTCTTTCCAGATGGCCTTTTAGTGTCAGTGGGTTGGTGCAGTTATTCCTCCTCTGAAGCATCGCAAGTTTTAGATTCTGTGTTACAGTTTTGGTAAAAGTGTCTCTCTGTAGCTGGTGCAAATACTTGATCGGTCTACCTGGTGCTTTCCAAGTCTTCTGAATCAACAGTACGGGTGTTCTCAAAATGTAGCTAAAAACGCGTTTTGGTTCAAAGTTCTTGCACTACAGACAAGATCATGATGACACTAGATAAAAGCCAAGGCGACTTTTACTGTCCCGGTCCCTGGAGTCTGAATCCCCATCTCCTGCCAGGCTATGCATGCACTAGGTGGTTTGCTTTGCTCTGTACGTCTCCTCATAGCCCACTGCGAGCTGACATGAAGGAGGACATGCAGATCAAAAGGCACCAGGACATAGAGAGGTGAGGAAAACCTTACAAGAAAATAATGTAGTGAAGAACTCTTAACATCTTTTTCCATCTCTGTTTTTCCTCCTGGGCTATTTCCCTTCCCCTCCCACTATGATACAAATTTTGTCTTCCCAGTAAGATTAATGTACCAGATCCAGCTCTCCCTGAAAGCCTCCTGACAAGAGGAGGACTGCACTGCAGGCTTTTGCACTCTCTACCTCACCATCAGATTTCTTCAAACATTTTCGTGTTCGTTCAGAAGCTTCTTTCTTCTGCTGTTTTTATTTCTCAGCATGAACTTTATGGTCCCCAGGAGTAGATTCAGAGTTTAAAGGTAACCTAAACGCAATGTCATTGGATATGCTTCAGGCTCTTGCACATGAAACACAGAAATGTAGTAATCTCTTAGTCTCTTTCCAAGCATGAGTAAAGCCCTGCACTTCCAGCAGGACAAAGTCATGCAAAAAGCAGTGAAATCCTCAGTATAGCCAGCTGAGTTTGTTGCGCACCCCTTTGAACTGTGGGCATTTGACAGCTGTGTGAGATGTGTTTTCGCAGGTATCTGACAAAGTTGCTTGTGAACCCTGCCCCCCTCCAGATAACCACGGATCCTCTTTAGGAAGCCAAATTTCAAAACAAGGTAATCTAAGAGGTTGCCTGCCACAGTCTTGCTTGACATTTTGGCTGCAGGCAAGACATGTAAGCGGTTCGGTGTGCTGTGCCAAAAATGCATTTCTCTTTTTTCCTTGATATGAAGCATATTCTAAGCCAAGCTCAGGTGACAAGGTTACCTGGTGGCATCCAGCGGGCTTGTGGGCGGTTGTTTTGTGCTTTTTTGCAGGTGTAGGCTCTACTGACAGAACACGAGAGGTTCATGTATGATAAGAAAGCCAGCTTCTCATGTAGCTATGTACTTTGTTCCTTGGTATCCAATTTTTTCATAGACCTCTCAATATACCTCCTTTTCTGTATTTTTCAGACCTCTCACCTGGGATTTCCTTAAGAGATCCACGTCCCATCGCAGTGGGTGTAGTTTCGGTCTTACAGGGGGTCACAGATCTCACCGTATCATCTTATATTAATGTAGTTATTCATGCCCTCAAGTTGTACAGCACTTTGGCAACAATGAAATTTTTGGGGGAATTGCTAAAGTAACTTCTTGTAGAAGTTGTTCGATAGAAGATGTATTAGCATTTGAAAAAGTCTTATGACTGGATGGCTGAAGTTTATAGGTTGTACAGCCAACATTTCCAGGATAAAATCAGCAGTATCTGTGACTGTCTCTCCTGCTCATTTATCAGGTGTGTCTGCTTACTGCTAGCTCAGTCTGCTTAAGGCACCTGTCACTACTTTAATTTCCCAGGACAGGCTTTAATTTTGAAGCTAATTGCGACTAATTCTGCTGCCCATTCTCACTGTGGCGTTGTGTTCCCAAAAGGTGAAGACACAGAAGCACCTCAAAAACAGACAGGAATTGTAGCAAGGGCTATAGCTTCTCAAACTTTGCATTAACCGTTGCGTCGTTGTATTGTTATAATGTCACGCGTGGTCTCTGGTGACATACCCCAAATTGTGATATGAGCAGAAAGGCTGTATGTGTCAGAGATGCCCAGGATGTGTTTGCAGAGGTGCTGGCGGCTCCCCTCAGGGTGGTGACACAAGGACTCAGTAGGGTATAGCATTCCTGTTTGAATGCAAGCTTCCTCTTTGCATACATATTAATCAGTCCCTTACAGATTGTATTGTGCTCTCTTCTTGCTGTCATCGTCTTCTTTCATGATTTTGTCATGCATTTTGTAATTGATTATCTGGACATTAAACCTCATCCAAGTGCCAGCATTAGCAAGACCACGAGCTCATATATCTTTAATGCCATATGTGGATCCTTCTCAGCCGGCACGCCTCCTCCCAGACAATACTGCAGTATCTCATGCAGATCTCTGAGAGGCTATGGACATCCTATCCGTCAGTTCGGTGTCTAACTATTTGCCAGTCACCCTGGTGAGTGTATTGCCACTTGAGCAGCACAGTGACAGCAATCAGACCTCGCTCTTCTTAGAAAGGTCTTCACAGCACGACGGGAGGCAGTTCGCAGCTGCCTGCGCGGGGCTTCAAGAGGAGGCTGTCTGCATGAGCAAGTGCCGTCAGTCCCAGCCAGGTTGGAGGTGTCCCCGCAAGGCACATGTCCATGGGCTTTCAGTGCATCCAGCTATCCCTCTGTGGCTAATGCTGGGTGGGTGAAGCTGCAGAGGGAGGGATATGGGGTTAAGGCACCAGAATAGGATGGGAAGGCCAGGAACATCCTTCCGGCTGGGTCTGAGGGCATGCGTGGGCTGGTGTAGACCAGTACCACCTGATTTCACTGTGCCTGCAGGGGAGACCTGAGCCAGTTATTTGAGAAGCACCGGGGAAAGTTTCTCTCCTTATATGCAAGTTCTTAGTTACTGTAGATCCAGGAGGATGTTCCTGATGCAATATATGCAATCTGGGAGAGAAGGTATCCGAGAGGTGGAAATGTGATCCCCCAGCTAGAGTGGGGGTAAAACATCAAGGTGCCAAAATGGCTTTGCATACCGCCACACAGGCAGAAGCAATATTTAATTTGTGCTCCCATGACTGCACAGAGCTCATCAAAGCTATGATGCAGTCAGCTTCTCTAAACTGACTAACAAGAAAAGGTAAAGTAGAGACGCAGGAATTGCTGTGAAGATTCAATGTGTCACCTCGGTAAACTGCAGGTTTCACCAGAGCCTCGAGCAGGGTCCCCTTTGGCAGACAACATCCCTGAAGCTGCCCCTGTTGCAGTTAAGGGATGTCTGAAAGGTAAAGCTATGTGGCATACCTTACTGTATTTTGATACATTTAAGATCTTTAGCATTAGCAGTATCATTATTAAGTTTGTCCTGGAGAAGTCTTAAACATGATTGCCTGGCAGAAAGTTAGTTTTCGACATAGGTTATGTTTGCCTTTACTCAATTCACGCTTATCTCTTGCAACTTTGCTGCCAAGATGTTACTCAAGAGCTTGCCCACTGCTTTACTGGAATAAAATTTTTGTATTCCTTCAAAGCTGGTTGGCTGTTCAGCATGAACTTCAGTGAAGCTGATAAATCTGGGATGCTTTTGGCTTCAGTGGACTAAAACATACCCAGATAAATGCTGTTACACAGAAAACTGTTTTGGTATATCCAGGCAAAATGGGGACACATCCATATTGTCATGATGGGGTCACGTTGTTAAAAAGGCAAAGGGTTTTTCTTAATAGAGGTTTCTACGTTTGTTAGTCATGGTATATTTGAAAAAAAGAAACCTCCAGTTTTCCTGAAATAGAGGTAATCTTTTCAACTGCAGTTAGTGCTCTTGCACTGTAATGCAATAATGCTTGATCAAATACCCTGACGTTGCTATAAAGAGCTGTACCTAATACCTTAATGGAAACATCTATGTGTAGGCTACAGGGGAGGTGAAAAACAGCAGAGATTAGTTTTCTGACTCTATCAGCAGGCTCAAAACCCTGTAGTTTGTGTAATCCAGCGAGGTAGTCTCTGTCCCTATCTTTCCCTGTTGGCTTTCTTCCGTTTCTAAACCTGCTTTTGACAGCATTGGGTATCCAATCCTAGTAGTAAGTCACCAAGTTTTACGGCGGATCTGCTGCTCGAGGCTGCACTGCTCGTGGCGAGGAAAAGCAGCAACCAGCAGCCTGTGATGACACTTGGTTCTTTCTCTACAAGCACATCCTAGGTGCCGTGTTGCTCTGTTTTCTAATCCCCTGGAGCAGATGTTATATACCCATGTACCCATTCCCATGTTATACACCTCTGGCTTAGATCACCTTTGAGAGCACTCAGCTTAATCCTGTGTTTCTCCGGCCATTGGAGTCTTCTATTTTCTGTGCATCCCTCAAAGGCACTGCTGCACACAACGGTGTCATTCAGCATGCATACCTCATTCATAAATTTTCCCAGTCACTCCTCTATACCCAGCGAGCAGCTAGCAAGTGCATTTGTTAAATGAAATGGGACTTCATCCTATCTGATACAGTGTTTGTGGAGCTGACGAAGCCTGTGGAGGGCTGACAAGGGATGATTTCATTCACCTCTGAAGCCTTGATCCATGAAGTTCGCAGCATTGCTCATCCTTTCAGAACGCTGTCACAATTTGATGGATTAATCAGGAATACTTAGCAGGGCTGCTTACCTGGCCAGGCAGCTCTTTAGTTTTTGTGCCTCCTGTGTACAAAAGTCAAGGCAAATGAGCAGCGGTGTCTGGCTCAAAAAATGCTGCTCAGCTTCAGTACCAAGACCTATGAGTTTAAGGTGTTTCACAAGTGATTATTTTTCTCCTTGGAGGATAGCTCCATATTTTGTCTTTGCTGAGGTGCACACTTCACTGTAATCTGCGTGGTTGCATTCAATGACATTCATAGACACTTTTGCTCCAGTAGCCTAGAGGCAGTGTGTGTTTTATTTCTCTCCTATATGTTTGTTATTAACAGACCAGTGCATGTCACCATTTTTGTTTAAAGGATATTTATTCTTCAAGCCTTCCTGTGTAATTTCTATTGACAGCTTTGAAATCAAACTTTCCGCTCTTTCCCAGTTAGTCTTCAAGCTTCCTAAAGCCAGTCCTTGGGGGACGATCAGCTCTCTGGATCACAGCTATACACACTTGTTCGTGTTAGTGCCCTATGAGGCTCAAATGTTTCCTGTCTTCGGGAAAGATGGGGAAAAAATGCCTTTTTTCTGCTGAAGCTAGGGCCTGCATTCAGAGGTTGTGAGATAACAAAGGCAGGTTCCTTATTGTTACCTGCATGCACCATGCGTAGGCTGGACTTTGTGGCTGTGATTTTTTTCCTGCATCCCTCCACACCGCAGCCTGACATTTAGGTTTTTTTCTTCTCCCACCTTAAAGCAAATTAGCTTGCTGCTTTCTCTCCTGCCTGCCCTGGTCTTTGTATCATGATCTGTGCTTTTGTCACTGGCCTGGATAGCTTGTCTTAATACTTTGATCTTAGTTTTCAGCCTTTGATTTCCTTTCTTCCAGCTATTAATGGTCTTATCTCATTCATCAGTGAGACTGCTTCTTCCTTGCGAGGAGATGCTCTCTTCCTTGGTTCTGTTTTCCTTCACGTTACTGCTACAGCATGCTCACAGTGCCTGAACTGTGCAACATGCTGCAACATATTTTTCTCTAACTCCTTGCTTACAGCAGAGTGCAGCTCCTTAAATGGCATCTCAGCTGCAGCTTGACTTTCTTTTAAACAAAGTCTCATGGTTATCTGAGTACTGCCATGTTGCAGTTGTGGTAGGACGGAAGGGAGGAACAGCTTTTGCAGAGGGGCAGGGTCATGTCCTAGGTTGGAGTTGGCCTCTTGTGAGGCAAACGCCTCTACTGCCTCAAAGGCTCGCGCTAGAAAACTCTGATATTTCTCTTCTGCGACACACTTGGAGCTGCAAGTTGAGCTCAGTAGTGTCTTACTTCTGATAACGCAGGTCTTCAGAAGCTCTCCAGTTTTGGAAGGCTAGGGCTGACCTTTCTCCCCCTAAATAGCTGCAGCAGATCAGGACTGAGCAATATGGTCTAATTACAGTTTATGGATTCTTGACCTCATTTCTGTTTGATAAACCCAAAAGCAAAAGCTTAATCTTTTTCCTAGGCAAATTCCTACCAATAGTGGTTTGTTACTCCAAAGCCCTTTTTGATTCGCATTTCCAGTATACTGCTCTCGACTGGCCACGAATTTGTGTTTGTTCTATGTTGGCTTAGTAGCCGGTATAGTATCTCTTTTTATTTGTTCTTTTTAACCCTAGGAATGTGGATAGTTTTAGACCTTCAAATGTTTTGTTTTTTTCACTGTTTAGGTAATTTGATAATATAAGTATTTTTAATGCTTTTCTTATCTTTTTTTTCCCCCCTGCAGTTTTGCTGCAGTCAGTCCTGGAAATATCCTGAGCCATAGACTTCTCTTCTGTGCTAATTCTGTAAATGCCATAAAGTCTTCCTGCTCCCATATGAAGGTTTTTTTAGCCTTCTCTTACCCAGAAAACAAGCAATTACTGGCTGCTGCAGAGGAATTCAGTTTGCTCTCAGCCATGCCATTTCAATACAGCCACTTCTTGGCTTGCTAAATATTCCGCTTCTAGAGGAGAGGCAGCTTTAAAACTAGAATTTTATTAAACTGAGTATTTCGTCCCCTTCTAAAAACAAAATGAAGAGCCTTCGATCCGCAAGCACGTACAGCTTGCACCAGCCTTCTGGCTGCTGAGGGTTTGCAGCATGGTGCAGTGAAACCTCCTTGCTTTTAGGCTGCAAAAGACCTTCTCCATTCCTGTTTCCGCACAGGGTTTTCAGTGAGGCTGTGACAGAGCCAATGAAAACCAGGTATTTATTGCCATGAGCAATTTCTGAATAGGGTCAATCGCGTGTAGGCTCCAGGGCTGTGTCTAAAAGAGAGAGAGAGATGGATATTTTTTGGCTGGATTTTGGGGTGGCATGATTCCCTGGGACTCTGGGCTACCACACACGGGTTTGGTCTTTTCCCCTTCCGTCTCCTGGTGGCGACGCCAGGCTCGACCAAAGGAAAATCTTTTTCAAGCCCTACTGCGGAAATCAATCCATTGAACCCAGGCAGGCAGATCTGAGACGGGGCAGTAGCCAGCCTTCCTCTCTGGAGGGAAAATGCAGCCCCTACCCAGCCCACCCTGACACAGTGGCAGAAGTGCCTTATTTTATTTATGTATAAAGGTGGAGGTGGCTCGTAGTGTGGATGGACGGTCCAAGAAGGAGGGACCATGTCACTCTTCATATTTCTGACCTCAGGCTGTGCCTACAGCTCCTCCCCACCAGCTCCTCTTGCTAGAGCCTCAGTTGCTCCCAGATCTTCAGTTAAGAGCAGATGTCAGGAGTGCTCTTTCATTCCTAGTTGTCAAAAAGATTGCAAGAGTTTTTTTTTTCTCCAGATGGATGTGAACTTGCCATAATTATCCAAGCCTTTTTCAACTTTGTATTAAATTACTTCAGCATACTTCAGCATATTTCTACATGGGGCTATGCCAAGCACAGAGAAATGTGAAAGTTAATAATGGAAAAGCACAGAAGTTAAAAGTAAAGCTGGAATTTTAAAATTCATTCATGTTAATAATGCAAACTACTGCTTTTTAAAATTCCTTGCTATGTTTTTATGGTACCACTTCAAAAATCTCTCCATAAAGAAAGTTAAAAATGAAATGCAACTCACAACTTTATAAGTTACTTATGATTTTAATAGAGAAGCTTCTGGTGTACAATAGTTCCATGATTCACCCTAAAATCTTAGAAGCATTGGCAGACACTGAGAAAAGATTATGCATTTCTTTTTGGTTTTTCTGTTGCCTGCAATACAGTTACTAGTCACTGCAGCACTCTCTGAGACTTCTCTGCTCAAGACTTGCAAGTGTGCTGCCAACTCCAAAATGCTGTGAAATGTATCCATGCTATGATAGCACGAGAAAATTAGAAAAGAAAAAGAATAGTTTTCTTTAATTTCTACTTTGAGTTTTGGGGTATATATGGGAATATTTTCTAAGGAACTGGAGGGCTGGATGCTTGTGTGCCATCCTCTCTCTTTCTTTCTTGATACCTAAATTTCCCATGGAATTACCTGACTTAAAAAGCCCTAAGAGGGCTTTTCAGAACAGAAAGTCTCTGAATCTTTGGGAATACTGAAGACTGCACAAGGCTGGATGCTCAGATAGGTACTTAGGAAGGCTGTCAGTGCACAGAGATTTCTCTTCCTGAGTTTTTATAATGCTAGTGCTGCTCAAAAGCTGTTCTTGATTTAGTGGTACTTAACAGACTTAGAGCTTTTGATACAGGGCAATTCAGCAGATTAACACTGGTATGGAGCAATTAAACAGTTCTTAGGTGCAGCATGTTCACTGAACTAGAAACACTTACTTTGCAAAGCTTGCATGGGAGAAAAGAAAACATTTTTAGTATCATTAAGACATATTTGATTAAAAAAAGGAAATAGAAAAGGTTTAGCTGGTGGAATTTACCACTTTTAAGCATCAGAACACTTTAGAAGCTCTAGGCCAGTTTTGGGGTCTTGATTTAATTCTTGAAGAAAGCAGGTTTGAAGGATCCAGCTTCACCCAACTGAGTAAAAGGACTCTCACCAGAGCTTACAGGGAAGACAGGCCCTCCCACTGCAGTCACATCCTTAATAGCCTTAATGGTCCTGATCTGCCTCACCTGCAGCCTCCTCCACCCCAGCCCATGGCCCAGGAGCCCATTTAGGCTCAGCCTAGGGCCAGCAGGCCTGCTTGATTTGTGTTATAGGTGGACCTTGTCTGGCCCTGTCTCCTGGGTAGACCTGGGACTTGTGCTGTAGCTCTGCCTCTAGCTCTTCTAGGTTGGACCCTGGACCTGATTTATCCTGTTGCTGTGTCGGGGGATGTGGCTGGACCCCTGCTGCCTTGCACCACAGCTCTGGCCCTGTGGGATGGCCTGTGTTGGGGTCACCTGTGGCTCCTGACTTGTCTGCATGTACAGAATAGCTGTCTTCTGCTGCTGCTGTGGGTGGTGTAGGTATGTATAACTCTCTCAGTACCTGGGCTAGTCTGTGCTGGAACTAGTCTTAGCAGGAGTAGCAAAACCTGAGCAGACACCTTGTAATTTGAGGCTTGCATTGAGATTTGTACTGCTCTGTCCATGTGGCTAGTGCTATCCAGCTTGCTCTTTTTAGTCTAGCCCATGTACACCTACACAAGCTGCAGGCAAATGGCAGCCGCCTGTTCCTTTGGAAAATCACGTACTGGTTAGGCTAATACCGAAACAGTGAATGTTTTGCTGCTGGCAGTAAGGACTAGCCAACTTCATGAGGCCTTTCAAAGAGGTCTCTGAAGGTGAAACTAGTGGGGTAAACAAGATCCTTTTCTGAGGTGTGTTGGAGATCCGATATGGTGAGCAAGGTCATGGGTGAGAGGTGGTATGCTGTGGCCCCCACAGTGAGTTCCCACACAGAACAACAGCGCCTGGAAGGCTGCTTAAATCAAGGATGCTGGCAGGGTCATCTGGAGAGCTTAAAAGGAAAGGGGACCCCTCCTTCAGTTAGGGGCACTGGTAGCTCAGAGAGCCCCTTCCAACCTTGTATTTGCCATCCACTTCCCCAGTGGGAGGCCTGAAGAAGTGGAAGCAATCTACTCCCCACTGTTTAGCTGTATTTATTTTCCGCTGCCTGCCTTTGCCTGCAGCACCACTAACGTTCCCAGAGCACCTGAAGTCATTTGTTTTCTATCTGTGGCTGTGGCAGTGGTGTTGCACCCTAGAAGATTTTGTTTGAAGCCTTCTGGGCTTTATTGGGGGCGCTGTAGATATGCGAAGAAATAAACAGATGTGAGAATGCTACATGTTAAATCCACAGTGGGTGTCTAGACTGCTAAGGTTTGTGTATGTATGTTTTCATTTTTAATAAGTTTACATAGACATATTGCTAAGTATCTAGTAGGCAAACACACTCTAGATGCTGAAAGCTTGCTGCTCGCATGCTCCTCTCAGAAGCAGTTTGAACAACATCAGGTTCCCTTTATAAACCCTGTAACATTTCTTTAGAAACTTAAGTTACTTTTGATGGCCCCCATCTAATTAGGGGGAATCTTTGCTATGTTTATCTTGTTTTATGAGCTTTTCTGGGTCATCCCAAGTCTTCTGTGATTAAGGAGGATGCTCTGTCATTGTCGGGGCTGCTGAGGTCCTACTGCTCTGAACTGAGCTGTGTACACATATTAAGCTTCAGGGTTTTGGGAAAGATCAGATGTGGAAAGGAGCCACTTGCTGACTTTGAAAAATGATGAATTTGGAGTGATTAAATGGTTACAGGTTTCAAAAGTAATGAGGCTTCCATTCTTTGTGATTACAAATGGTTAGGAATCAAAATGGGACCATTTATTTCTATGATTGACTGCTTGAAAGCTGCCTGGTCTAGTGCTCTGAATAACTTGTGTGTGTGTGTTTTCCCCCGGCCCCCACTTCTTCCTGCCTCCCCCTCCAGCTTCTGGTGATCTTCTATAGCTGTACCTATGTTCATATGTTTCATATGAAACAGCTGTGTTACCTGACCTCAGGTGGTATCACTAATAGGGCTTCTGGATTTTTGCTGCCAGCTCTTTCAGCTGCCACCTCAGTCATAAGAGGATGTGGGCTCCAGGACTGGGTGGGCTGGCAGTGCTGCTGTCCCCAGGTCATAGCCTATCCGGCCTCTAACTGATGCTGCAATCAGAAAATCTGAGGCAAGGCCATGTCAGCATACACAATGCCTCTTTTCCTCTTATTTTCCTTGGGCTGTCTTCAAGTTGTCTCTCCTTCATGCTTTGCTGGCCTCTGTGTTAGAGGTATTGCCTGGAGCTTTATGTGGGCCTCTGGGGTCTTCTGGGGCGCTCTGGTGCTAGAAAAGGCAACTTTGCTCAGTGAAGTCACCTGAGGTGACAAGAGCAGTTTGAGCAATTGATGCAGCTTAAAGTCACAGACGAAAAGGGGAACTTCTCATCAAATACTTCAACTTTTCCTGTAATGTTGCTGCCCTTAGGCTTGCTCTCCTGATGACCCCCTAATGGCCTGTATGCTCAAGGGTCATAAGAAAAGCCTCTGCCTCAGGTGAGGAGGGGGTGGAGGAGGACGAGAAACTAGTAGAAACTGGTTGTCTTTCTCTGACATTGAAAGATATTAAGTTCTACAGGGTGTAATGTCAGCCTGGTCTTACTAAGGAGCAAGATCAGTCAGTGTTGTATATAAATGGAGACGTTGTTTTGCATTAAAAATTTCTAATGTCTTATTACTGGGTAAGCTGATATGGCTGCATAATAAATACAAAGCATTGCATCTGTATTTAAAAAGCTTCAAGAGGCCATAAAAATAAGATTTCTTTCCTCTTTTACTGAGGTTATTCAGATTATGAATTGAAAAATAACAGCTGATTCTTATTTTTTTTTCTTCCTGATGATTTATAAATATCTTCAGGCGTTTTTGATCTGTGCTTTACATTCACACAGCCGTATGCAGAGGGCACATACAAGACAAGGGAAGCTCTAAAATTTCTCTTTTGGAACATTCAAGGAGACTTATGAGCGTGCAGACTCTGTGCTGAACTGTAACTGGCATTATGGTGTCTACCCTGCCTCTCTTAACATTTTAAAAATTAAAACATAAAAGATAGTTTCTTCAGTGTACCCTACCAGCTTATATTCTAAACTTCCATTGTTTCTCAGAAACATGGCATTTTCTAAAATTCATGTTGTCAGGAGATAAAGGACAGCATGGCACGAATTTTGTGGTTGTGTCTGAGGCTGCTGCAGCAACTGACTCCTCTAGTTCCCACTGAGGATACTTGCAGGTATATCTCTGTCTCTATGAAAAAAGCAGATCTCTCAAACAGGAAGGGTGGCACTGAGACCTTTCAAAGCTATGGGTTACATGCATCAAGTGAGGCAACTAACTCTAAAGCAACAAGACATCTCATAAGAAATATCACTTAGGCAGTATTTCAAGATTCACCAAGACCAGGTATTAATCTGCTATCTAGTCAGTGCCCATCAGGATAGAAACTAATTGAAACCAATGGGACCACTGGCAACGTAAAGTACTAGGCAAAGTGAGTAATGATAACACTATCTAGCCTTTAATTAGTCATTTACAGTTCACTTTCAGAGCTACAGAGCTCTGGTTGGGCCCACTACTCCTGCATGTGGGGTCCTTGTGGATTAATTTGTGGCTCCTGCAAAAGGTATGAAGAGCTGGAGATTGTAGAGCTGCTGAGGTCTGCAGATGTTTGTGTCGCTCTTATCCCTTTCCACTCATCTGAGAAACTAGGCTTTTTTCCTTCTCCATTGTCACAATGTATCTAGGGAGTCTAAGGTAAATATTACTGATATCTACGTGTCTGCTAAATTACTGCAGCTTTGCTGCAGGATAACAAGCTTCGCCATCTCTCACCTTTTTTTTTTTTTTTTTTTTCCTTGCTGGCTGTCCAGCTGTTAACCTGACCAGGAAAGTGCTATGGATGTCTGTCACATTGCAGGATTTTTTTCTTTATCATTTCTGATGTTGTTGTATATTTGATTTGGTCTGAACACCTGAAACTTGTGGAAATTGAAGTCCTTGAGTACTGCCCATTAACATCTCCATGGGGAGACTGGTTCTCCCCAGGGCTGGACACAGTGGTGTTTGTGTGTGTGTGGTTTTTTTATGGCTGTCTTTCTTTTTGGAATGTACCTTTCTGGAGACCTTTTAAGATTTTTCCTATTGTTTTCTGGACACTGGCAGGTAGATTGACCACTGTGGTGATTGCTGCTGCTGAAAAATATTGGATGGGCAAGATTGAATTAGTGATAGTTTCAGTGCCCACCCAACATGTAATACTTGTGGCCTGTGGTTGTTTCTGGGGATCCTGTGCTCTGGCTACTGTAATTTGATGTGGATTGCCACTATTGCATTGCCTCTGTTCATTAGGTTTGACGTTGCTGTGAATTTAGGAGGTGGCTTATTGTGGATTAGCTTCTCTGCTAATCCCAAATATGTCCCTCTGCTGCATAAAAGCTCCTCACAGACCTATGCTAGTCTCTTCTTGGTTTTGTGTCCTTGTTTCTGTTTATGCTTGGCATGAGCCATTATATGTATCGCAATGACTAACATGTCATTAGCTGAGTCCTGCCAAGACAGTCTCTTATCCTTTATTTCTCTTTTGTTGTAAGCTAGTTCCTGTAGCATCAGTCCTCATTTGTTATGAGAAGTGGATCCTTTGCTAGAAATGTTCTTCAGTAATACATTTTGCTGTGCTAGTATTGAAAGCTAGTCTAATCTTCACAAGGGTGGGCAAAAATGTCAGCAATGCTCCCTTTAGAAGATTTGATTTTAGACTATGAGGGACCCATTTTTGGTACCTTCTATCTTCTATATTGCTACTAATGAATCATCAATGAAAGATCCTCTTGTTTGAGGTTTTAAGTGGGTGAGGCTTCAAAGGGAAAGTTGCTGGTACCTGGACAGTGAAATCTAGAGCTGAGTATTCTCTGAAAGGCCATGAATGTTTCTAGTCTGAAGAGGAGCGGCACTGTGTTTGGACATTTAAGGTCAATGTTGGTGTTGAGGATGCATTTCAGAGCAGCTGTCAGCTTGAATGTTACTGATACAAGATCTGCTTTTTCCCCCCAAGGAGGTACTTAAACAGCCTTTGTATCTTACTAGACCTAAGGGTGGGAGGGAAGCTGCTGAGGGGAAATGAACAAAGCAGAAGCACATACGTTTTGCCACTCCTGAAACAGGAACATCTAGATCTAGATCCTGTCTAGAGGCCTTAATTTCAAAAATAATAATAGCCATCATAGTCCTGGGCTAGATCTTCACCTGTCTCCCATCTCTTCGTGTAAGAAGACGACTTGTCTTCCAGTAGCCTCAGTCTAATGCTGCAGGAGTTCCATGAAGATATATAGCTAATATGATTTCTGCTAAACAGGTGAGAAAACTGAAGTATGGTCAGTCATATATTTAATCAGTCAGCAGACTGGAGCTGGAAAGAAAATCCATACCTACCTGTCCTGAACAGCTTCCTGTCCATTGGATTTGAACCCATTCCCCTTGGTGGAAACGTATATTTGGATATGCAAGGTTTCCTGGATTTGCTTAATATGGGTGAAGCAGATAACTCAGCAAAATTAATCCTTTAGAGGAGCAAGTATTTTCAGTTCTCCACTCCTACTTTTTTTGCCTTTTCACTCTGTTCTGAGCTGTAGAAGTTTTAATTTCTCTGCATTGGACTGTTGCCCCAGAGGTGGTGACCCATTAGTGAAGGGATGGACAGGAAGCTTTTTTGTAGGGACACGTCTATCCTGAGGTGGTTTTGCTTTTTAAGTAGCAGGGGCCTCCAGTGACTAGAGGAAGGTGGTGGTTGTTGCTTTTTTTTAAAAAACAGAAATAATAAAGGATATCTAGTAGAGGCTTCTAAGAAAAATGCTCCCTCATTTAAACTCTTTCAATGGTGTGTTAACAGGGCTTTGTGTCAGCAAGCATTCAAAAGTCAAATTT
Source organism: Struthio camelus (assembly GCF_040807025.1). Classification (NCBI taxonomy): domain Eukaryota; kingdom Metazoa; phylum Chordata; class Aves; order Struthioniformes; family Struthionidae; genus Struthio; species Struthio camelus. The sequence goes on from NC_090943.1 coordinate 53,039,388, forward strand.
AGTCTGTGGAGAGTATGCAAAAAGATGTGCATATCCTGGAGTTTTTCTACCCCCATCCTGACCTGTGAATTTGGAAGGGCCACTTCTCTGCTTTTGACCACAGTTCCAGAGAGAAAGAGGTAGATCTTAATTATACTGCGAATAAAACTGAAATGTAACCAGGCTCTGACACAGAGCTCCATGGGGGTCTCCCAGGAGCAGTTTTCTGTGCAACTGTTTATTCTTTCCTTTGTCCCTTTAGATTGTGCCCACCACCGTGGTCTCAGGATGTCCCAGGGTGCAACTTAAATTGGCTCCTGCTGACTAACAGACCTGGCTGATAGCTAGCTGACTTGCTTTGGCATATGAGCATTTGTTATTTACCCCACATGTGTGATGCCCCTTGGAACCAAGTCACAGATGTTTGTTTCCGGGCACAGACAACACCTATGGAGAGCTTAGACTTGCTGATGCAAAGGCAATAGCTACACTGCCTTTTAATATTATTGTGTTGTCATCCCTGGCTCTGTAGTCTGGGGTCAAAGGCCAAGAAAAGCATGAAAGCTTCTTTTTCCAAACGGAAATAGGCTCAACGGATTTACGAGGCGTGATATGTCAAAGGAGTTGTGTAGGTCCTAGACAATTTAGAACTGATGATATGCACAGTTTGAAGAGTGTTAATGAAGCGAACGGGGAATGGGAACACTCTTTCAGACTAGACAACAAACATGAGACTTGCATAATACGGTGACCTTTTTCCCTGGCTTTAAACCTTGATAAGGAGTATATCAATAACTGAATCTAGAGGCAGTCTGGTATGTGTACTATTGAGATCAGTGTGACTGATCATGCATAACAGATGGTAAGTTACATTATTGACGCCTAGTCACGGGTGGCAAGACCTGTTTTGTGGATGCTGGTGTGTGGAGCCAGCAAAGCACTTGGAAAGGTCGCTCACCTGCAGACTGCTGTGCTGACTTGTAAGCAAGGAAGTGTTGGATAAGAGATCTGGGAGGGAAAGGTGCTCAAAGGAGCTTTCACTCGGCCTTGCCAAGTGGGATCACTGGCTGTCATGTTTAAACAGATCAGTCCCATGTTTCAAGAGGCTCTGGCTTCTTTTCTGATTATTTGCCTGCTGTGTTAAGGCATCCTGAGAGGATATTTTGTGAAGTCCATGAACGGGTTCAGCAAGTGTTTATAATGCTGCTCAGTCTCAAACTCTCACTGCCATTGGAGGAGCTTCTTGGGTTTTGCTTTTTCCATTAAAGAAGACTACAGGTGTGTAGGAATCTGACTTCATGAACCCATAAACTTGAAGCAAATGAATGCATTTCCTCCAGTTTCCTATGGCTCTAATCTCAGTAGGATTTGATAATATAACAACAGGGAAAGGACAGCTTGTTGTGACAGACACTTTAATCTTACCTGCCTGCTGTGAAATACACTGGCCAATCTAGAGAACTGCAAACTATAAATTGCCTTTTTAATACTGATAAACAGTAAGAGGAAAAAATTAAGGAAATATTACATCTTCATTGTTGTCCTCTACTGGGATCAACAAATCTGGTTCATCCTTGAACTTCTGCTGGTTACCAAGTCTCTCAGCCCCACGATAATTACTTCCTTAACCCTGGGTAGGTTGGTGCCATAATCTGTGGCATAGCAGTAACTGCATAACAGCTTAATGAGACTTTTTGTCCATGATTATATGACCAAAGCAAACGGCTAACTACATATCTGTCTTCTGGGAATTTGTAAGCAAACTCATAATCTAAATGTTTGTCTTAATACAAAGAAAGAAAGGTTACAGACCATTTTCCCTCTCTTGCAAGAGTAAATTGCGCTCCCTGTCACTTCAGTCTCTGACTGTGTGGAAAAAGGATTACAGGGGGATAGACTGAAAATAAGTAACTTGCGTTTCATCGGAGTTGTAGGGTTGGCAGTGACACTTCAAGACTTCATCATGCCCAGCCCTTCATCACACCCCAGGAGGTGATGGGACCCTTTCAAGAACTTCTTACTCTCTCACCTTTCTATCATGAGGCAGAGCTGGTTCTTAACATCAAATTTTCAATTGGGTCTCACATAAGAGAAATTAAGTCCTACAACCTGTTAGCTGATGACCAAGCAGTCTACAGGTGCCATAACTTGGGACTGCAAACAACAAAAGGGACAGTGATTGCTGGAGAACGTTAACAAGTGAAAACAATGAAACTGAGTCTAGGCTAAATCTTGGGACTATATCTGTCTGCCATGAGGTATAACATACCCCAGAATACTTCTGGGGACAAAGTAGCAGAAATGCTGCTATGTATGCTAGTTTTCAAGAAAAAAAAAAAACAAACCAACAACAAAAAACCAAATGGCATGCAGACCCATTAAATTCCATACTATGCTGTTATGAATGAACAAACCTGTTTTAGCTGCCTTGGTGGAAGCACACAACAGCTGGACCTAGGCTACGCTGGCTGTGAAGGGAGCTGCTTGCTGTAGGAGGACCTTTAGTTAACTGCAGTCTGTGGAAGGGCTTAAGTGTATTCCACAAAGGTGGATGTTATCACTACTTTATCCAGGAAGGGCCTGAAGTTTGTGAGAACTCAAGAAGCGAGGTGGTAACTTTTCTCTCCCAGGCCTTGCTCTGACCCTCTGATGTGCTGGCTCTGAGCCGTCTGAGGCCACACTGGGTGCACCTTCCTCTCTCCAGCCTGTGTGATTTTTGGGATGTTGCACTGAAGTCCTCAGAGTGAATCAAGCCTCAGAGTGAGGGTCTGCCCTGACAAAAGGAATCCATTGCATCTGGCCTTGTTTTTGATGGCTGATTTGTCTGCTCCCTGATCACTTGCATTTATCGGCAAACTAGTTACTGCAGGTGAGAATGGGGTAGCATAAGAGATGTATGACTGTGCTTGTAGGTTTGCTCAGTGTGGCCGTCTATGGCTGCTCTGCAGCATAGAGATGGTGCAAGAGTTTGGTATGTTGAACAGCTGTGAACGGCCAGAATTTCCCTGTCTCGACTAGGGAGAAATGATCCCCTTCAGAGGAATGGGACCTGAAGGTGATGTTTGCTACTGAATTGCCTTCTGTAACACTTGCCTGGGTTCCTGGTAGCTTCCCAGGCATCCTGCTGCTGTGATATGGGAGCACATGATAGGCTCCTGTTTTAAGTGCAGCCCATATCTACCATCTGTAACTGTTTTATGTGAGCCTGGAGGGCAGCCATGGAGGGCACTCCAGCAGAGAGCAGGAGGCAGCTCACTTGGCTTTACTCAGTATGCTCTGGAGATGGAATAACCTTAAATCTCCCTCAGTTTTGTTATAGAAGTCCTATTTGCATATTATGCTATTATTAGCAGAGACAAAGGGACAAATATTGGCATCCCCTTAATTATGGGCATGTTAATGATAATACTACTGCAGTCAAATAGCACTAAGTCTATTTCCTGTCTTAATTTTATGCTGTGCTGTTTGAAATGTTAATGAAGCCAGAATTCTCAAAGGTCATCAGAATACATTGGCTTTTTTGTTTTGTTTCAGAACAATTTAAATGAGGTTTTGTTCCTAATTTTGCTAACAATGTTAACTTTTCTGTTAATTAATGAGGGTGTAGGAATGTGTCCCTGCCCTGGTCAGCAAGCTAAATGAGGAAGGTTTCATTTTCTCCTCTAGCTATTCCTTGGCATTTTCTTCCCTGATGTCTCCCACCTTTTCCCCATCAGTTTCTCCATCTCTCTCTCCACAGAATGTGTCAAGGAATGGGAAAGAAAACTGAGGAAGGAAAAAAATGGAAAAGTGCAAATTTAGCAGAACTGAGTATTGCATTTTCTAAGGATCCATTTATCATCCTCAAAGTTTTGGTTCTTCACAAATAATAAAGAAAAGGTCTGGTAATAGCTATTTTCAACTAATTGACGGAATTGTGCTGTGAAAGACGGAGCATTTCTGCACTACCTTTGACATTGGAAGGTTGTTCTCAATTTTCCATCTCTACTAAATGAAATTGTTCCTTGTCTGTGTTCATCATTAATCTAGTAGGTGGGCTTTTCATTTGTTTTTAAACTATTAGATGACAGGGAAGTGGCAAATGTAAAAAGCGAAAAGGATGGTTCTATCAACTCAATTTGTGTGATAAAGCTGTACGGTTTTCTAATGTAACCTTAATATTGTAAGGTAGTACCTGATTCAGCTCTCATTTTGCAGTCTCTTCACTGGTTTCACTGGAAAGTAGATGGAGGTTTTTGAGTATTAGGTCTTTTTTTGAATAGTCCTCCATACTGCTTCCTGGGTGACTTTAACATCTTCTGTTCTGGGACTGGTGGTATTCAGTGGTTAATAAATATACAAGCACTCTCCTTGTCTGGCTTATTAAATTTCAGGGTCGATGGCAGAGTGTTCAGCTCTGAAGCTGTAACCTTGCTCCCAATTTTTAATCCTCTGATATAGTGGAGCTAAAAAGGAACTGGCTGAAGTGGGAATATACAGATTTTTGTTTCTGTTAGGTTAGATAAAACTGGAGCAGAGGGAGGAGCAGAGAATTTTAACTCCATGTTGTCAGTTGTACTTGTGTGTACCCGTAGACCTGGGCAGGACAGACAAATAAGCTTACTTCAGAAGGTCTGAAGCTAATCCTATGTATTTAGATATCACAATCATCCTGTGTGTGGGAGTAAATGTGCAAGTGGAATTTTACCTGCTTCTGATGTGAACAACAAAGTTTGCTTCTCTTGTATGCCATGAAGGTGACTTTTTAGTCCATTTTCTACATTTCTCATTTCACTAAGACTGTCAGTGTTTTTTTACCTTCACTGCCTAGGGCTGGAGAGTTCCTCAAATAATATTTTGCAGCTCTCACTTCCACCTACACTTGCAAATTTGCCTGTTACAGCCCTTCAAGGGCAGCTTTCCAAACTACAAACCCAACTGTCATTCAGTTGTGGAGGACATTTGATTAAGTCTCTGAATGGAGTTCAGCATGTGCATAATGTGCAAGTGTTGCACAGGCATTGCTGCTTTGTCCCTACGTAAACTGGAAAATATTTACTCCATGGTAAAAAGCCCTGAATACAGACGTGAGCTGCATTGCAAGTGCCATAAGCATCTTCCCATGCCATCAGCCAACGTCCACTAGCTTAAAATCAGGATTGTGACTGCACAAACCTCTAACTTGACGCAGCTGAGGTTAGAAAGCTCTTAAAACAATAATAAAAGGTCAACTGGTTTTTGCTCATGACAATTGCAAGCAGAGCTATTCTCCAAGGATGACATTACTAGAAAAATCAAACGAGAGCTCTGGACTCTGCAAAGCTTGGGGCAGATCTGTGGGCACTTTGTCCCAAAGTATGGCAGTGGGGCTGTCCCAGCCCTTATTCCTGAGGCAGCAGGGAAGAAAGGCTCTTTTTCTCCTTACTTTTTGTGATTTTTTTCAAGCAATGCTTGATGCAAAGGCTGATCTCAACTTCATTTACAACTTAAAATAGATCTAAAAAAAAAAAAACCCTACAGACAGATACTGTCCTCCAGTAAATGGAAATGAGATTTTGCAAGAACGCGTGCTGGTGTGTACCTTAAACAAAAGTTTCTTATGTCTGTACTTGTGAAGAAAGCAGTACCTCCCCCTCCTAAGAAGCAACAGAAGCATGAATGGTGCTCACACATGGTGAAGCAAGGGTAAAACTCTCAACTACTGGGCAATGCCCTGCACAAATCCCCTATTTTGGTGCGAGTAAAGAGTTTAGCAACGTGGGTGTTAGCAATGCTGTGCTATTGGCCTGCTAGAACCTTTTGTGGCTACATCTATAATGAGAAATAAATGTCCAGCCTTGTACCCAAAGCACTAGCACATCCATCAAGATGCACTATCCTCTCTAGAGCCCTAAAAAAAAAAAAAGGGGCTGGATACTTGGTTGTATATTAAAAGTCAGCTTTGAGAGAAGATTATTTTCAGCAGATTTTAGAGTTTTGAGGTTTTTACGGGACAGAAAAGTGTGGAGGGGAAAACAATGTGACACTAACTTTTCTGGAGTACCCCAAATAGTTAAATTGAAGTGAAGTTATTTCTAGTTTTCTGGCAAAAATGTCTTTGCTTTTGCAAGGTAATTATGGATTTTCATGAGCACTCCTTGCTAATCAGGTTTAATGATACTAAACCCAAATCACATTATTGTTATTTTCTGAGGCTATGTTGGAGATATGCCACATTAACCTAAAATAACAAAGCACACTGACAACAACAGTAAAAAGATGGGGGAGAGGGAACGGTGGGGAAGCAAGTTTATTATCTATGGCACTAGCCCTTGCACAATTTGTGGCACAGTGCTGGAGGGACAGGCACTGATAAAATGATTGAAAAGCAGCCCTGTTCTTGAATCTTCTAGGACTCTAGTACATAAGAGAGAATTTCAGCAAGGGATTTACTCTTAATTTTATCCCCTTTATTGGGATATCCATTTGAGTAAGCTGAAAAACCCACATAGGTTACATCATTTTATTATAAAGTACTATGTCTTTCGTGCTTCCAAAAGCATCACCTGCTCCATTGCTTGCTACCAAGGGTTATGACTGAGCCTGGGTTGTGTACTCTCAAGCTGAAGGAGAAAGTCTGGGGATTTGAGGGATGGAGGAAATCTTCACAGGAAATTGGTGGGATCAATAGATCATGTCTGATCTGTTAGGCTTTAGCAGATGTGCATCAAATGATATTAGTCTAATGGACGTAAGCCAAATGAAATGAGTTTGTGTCCAAACACTGGAGCAGGTAGTACTGTAGTCAGCAGTAGTGCTTGGAAAATCAGGCTTTCCCATGACTCCAAGGGCTCCTACTAAGCAGGTCTCTGCGCTATAGATCCCTCGTACTAACCATGTGGATGATTGAAAGGGTCAACCCCGGCCTGCTAGGCAAAATCTCATCCAGCTGGCAGGTGGTTTGCCTCTAATTGCCAAACTTCAATGGTGCCTTCCCAGGTAAGCGTGTGCCAAAGTGGGAGTAAATGCCTGTCTGGGTGGCCCAGCGTTTCGTCCGTGCTCTCTTGTGTCTATATCTCTATGAACGTATATGTTAAAAACATGCATTTGTCCCATATGTTGGGGAAGGCTGAGTAAATGTTATCTATGGTTTAACATCTCAGTAGCTAGGTCTTGGACAGTATTGCTTTGAAAATTCACCAATAAGAGAGCTAGTTTAAAAGGAAAGCTGTCGCCTCCCCCTCCCCCCCCCCCCCAAAAAAAAAAAAGACCCACAAGGTAATACAATCTTCATGTTTTTCTGTTGGGTGGGTGTAATTCCAGAAAGCCTATCCATACAGGTCTTGCTGCCAAGGAGGAATCAATAGGAATTTTATTGCTGACCTGGGGAAAGGATGTGATCAAGCTGCAAGGATCTTAAAAGTTGTACATAAAGCACACTCTTACATACGTGCACCTTCTTAGTCATGGAAAGAAAAGAAAATAATACATTGATATGTTTGTATCTATTTTGCTATTTTGTCATATGCACTTATTTCTTAAGCTCCTTGTCATCCTTAAGTGCTGAGAGAATAAGATAAGTCGCATCTTGAATTTCCCTGTGATACGATGCTGCTTTCTGGTCTCCGTAATACACCATGAGGACTTCTTCTCTAATTAGCATGGGAATTGTATGCAGTGTTGTAAGCTACTAACCCACTGTAACTGCTGTAGTCTTTTAGCCCTACACAAATATCAAAAATGGATACTATCAATCTTTTCTTTGTGGTTCAGAAAAGGAATCCATTTCCTTTGATAAAAGACTCATTGGTCTTTGTGATGTATAAATCATTCTTTCAAAAGAAGCCCTTTGAAATATCAATTCCAGGTATTCTCCAGAATATCACTTTATAGCTTTTCTAGTGATAGAAGATAATCCTTGTGCCTATCAAAAAGAAAATCCATTCTATTTTTCATTGAATTTTGCAACTTTAGTAGAACCTCTCTAAAGGTCCAGTACTGCTATCTGTAGTCTTGTGTACTGCATGAAGTTAGAGCTTTTGTGTTAAAATAGCATTTCTCAAATATCCAGTGCAGTCAGAGATGACTGAATTAAAAGCAGGATCCTATAAAACAGGGTTTCTTGTGGTGTGAAAATACTTAGCCCCTTTCACAGGAAACACTGGAGCTATGTGTGGGGGTGGTTTTCATTTTGCTTGCTAGAACATGTTTCCTATTAGTGGAAAGTGCATTAAAGAACCTGTTGAAGTATCTCTTCCATTAGAGGCTTTTCTCACAAGCCAGTCTGAAGGTATCTTCAGCCCTGTGAAATATTATGTCAGCCTGTTGTTCTGGCCTTACCTGCCTGCGCCAGTGCTTGTTAATGGCATGGTCCTTGGCAAAGCAGCTGGAGAGGAAGTTGAGGACTGTCGGTGCCCCTAAACCATACGATTTTTTTAGCCTTCATGTTTTCAAACTTTCCTTGTACTGTAAGGTACAGAAACTTTTTTCATATAATCTGAAAACTGCAACCATAACTTTAAGAAAACCATCATGTACTGTAAAAACGCCTGATGAAATTGCATCTGGAGGTAACAGCAGTCCCAGGGTAGCTGCCTTTCAGTGGTACAAGAAATGAGCAGTCCTTAAATGTGCAGAGTTTATGATTCCTCAGAGGCCTTCAAGAACCTGCTGTGCAAACCAAATGATAAACAATGTAGCTGTTTAACATAAATAATCCTTTCTGTTTCTGATTTACTGCTTTATTCCTGCAGTGACATATCATTTGTAGTATTTTTCTCGGGGTATTGTTATTGATCTCTATTATAGTCCCAAGGAAATAAACTTATCTACATGAAACTACATTGCTGGAAAGGTACTCTATGGTTGCATTTACAGTTTTCTGTTTGGTGATTATAATGTTTCTTTTTTTTTTTTTCCTCTCTCTCTCTTTTCCTCTCCTTCTCAATTTATCTTTTGATTGGCTGGCTCAGAGCAGCAGGATGTTTGGAGAGGGTTGTGAAATAGATTTAAGAAGTCAGAGGTACTTTGAATTTCTTCCCTAACTTCTTCAGTCTGTATCCTGCCTGCAGAAATAATGATTTGTTTAGCTTTCTATAACTTTCTCACAGGGTCATCATCAATCTGCACTTCAAGCATTCCCAAAGGAGTGAGGACAGACAATAGAAGAGGGGAGGGGGCAGTGGTGAGGGGAAAGACTGCCAAATTTTCCTTTACAAATCTCGTAGCCCTAAAGGGTGAGAAAGGCAGCAAGATCTGACTAACTGGAGGTGACATGGGAGGGATGGGGTTTCTCTTCTGCAAGGAAAGTTTAAGGGTCCAAGTCTTACTGGAGGAGCAGAGCCTTTGCTGCACAGCTGTCTCATCTAAAACACCAGATAACAAAGAAAGAGAAGCCTCTTGGATCTGATTCTGGGATAAGAGGATAAAAGAGAAAATCATACTTCTGTCTATGTTCATTTGTCCTCCACAACACTAGAAACAGAAGGGGCTGCTAAGATTCCTGTAAGTCAATTATTTCTTTGCCGCAACACTTGGCTTGTGTTGTGGGTAATGTCAAGGTAATAGACAACTACCAAAGCTATGGTACCATGCCCACAGGTTTTCTCGTCCTTAAAGGTAACTGAGCTGCTTTTGCAAGACTCTGCATCCTGATGCAGTTCTCCAGAGGATCCAGAGAGTAACCAGGTGCATCTCAGCTTGGCTGTACGGATTGGCTCTGAACCGAGTTACCCTGCGGTCAGGGGGGAAGAGGAGCCTCCTGGTGATTGCCGTTAGGCAAAAATCTCCTTGACCTGTAGTAGGATATAGGGGAAGGTGTTAGAACTCAGGGAAGGCTCTTAATAGTCTCTAGAAAGCCCTTCACTTTTCCTCGCGGAGCTCAGATGCCAGTTCACTTCTTTCCTCAGGTTAAGTCAGCCTTGCAAAATTACTGTGGAAATTTCTTGGCTTCGGCTGCTTGTTTGACTGCCATTAATGAGGAAAACCGTGTCCTTTTTGCCCGTTGCTCGGTAAAAGCATCCTACTTGCTCCTGGGTGGTGGGGTGAATGGGATTTTGGAAAGATGCTTTGTGTCTTTGAAGTCTTTTCTGGCTAAATATTACTAATCTTCAGAGCGATTCAGTTCTTAAGGTAATTTGTGGCTTTCTCTTTCTTTTCTTTAAATACATTAAAGGCTTGATATGGGAGAAACTTCTTTGCTTCAAGATTATCCTGTGTAATTAGAGCACTGTCACTCAGCTCAGTGAAGTCCTTTATAGAGGTTTTCTTTGTCTTGTTAGAATTGAAATTCATGATATATACAGGAAAAGATGCAAGTTATTTTTTCCTTATTCCATATCTCCTCATACATTGTATTCCCCCCAAAAGTAGGAAGTTTTCTGTTTTGTGGCTTTTGGCAGCTGATAGTTGAGCAGAATTGGTTCTGTGATGAGTTGCTGCATCTGTGGGAGGCTCTGAAGTGCTTTGTATTTAGTATCAGATTTAGTCATTGCCTCTATGATGTATGAAATCCTCCAGAAGGGATAACTCTAGGAAGGCAGTATGAATGGGATGTGAGATATGGATTTGCCATATACCACTGAGTATGTCACTTCCCCTACCTACGTCCCTCTGTTGGCAAGAGAGGGAAACCACTGCTAATCCACCTCCATAAACCCTTGATACTTGGAGTACTGTTAAGTTATTACTGCAGCATTGTATCTAGTTTGGGGTGACCCCCTCCCCGCCCCCCCACCCCCCAATTGTAAGAGGAGATGTTGACCAACTGCAGTGAGACCAATGGAGGGATGCGGAGATGGCTGAGGAATGGGCCATGAGACATAGCGGGGAGGCTGACGGGACTGCGTATGTTTGCCCTGAGGTAGCAAAGTCAGGGGATCTATTTGCAGCCCTTCCACTCCCTGAGGGGGAGACTATAAGGAAGAGGGAGCCAAGCTCTTCTTGGAGATGCATGGTGAAAGGCCAAGAAGCACCTAGTCCAACTTTGAAGCTGGTCCTACTTTGAGCAGAGATGGGGCTAGATGACCTGCAGATGTCCCTTCCAGGCTGAATTTTTCTATGATTATTAAAATGATGATTTTCTTTTTTAAAAAGAGATTAGCTACAAAGTTATTTTCGGCTTATAAGTTGTCTTTGCCAGAATACATCCTGAAAATCCTTCTGCTGGTCTACACTCCTCAACCAGGAGCTGAATGTGACTTATTGATCTCCTATCTTCAGCTTGAGCTATGACTTTTCAGGCTGCGTGGAACTGATTGCTCTCATTTCCAATGCTCATATGCATTAGAACAATAAAGAAACTGACTTTTCTCCACTGGAGTGCTTCATTTGGCTGTGGAAACTCTTATTCTCCAGAGATGGCTAATATACTATTCTGTGTATACTTTGATTTGGTGGGAGAGCTGACTGGGAAGTCATGGGGCATTGTCTCCTTTTGCTTGCTCATCACTTTAAATTTTATTCATTTGAGTTAATATTTAAAACACCATTCATTCTTTAATTAGAATTTGCATTGCTAAATATGACATTCTCTTGTGCCTTGTGCAACCATTTATCATCATATAAAGGAATGACCATGCTGTTCAATAGACTTTTATAGCTATTTTGCATAGTTGTAAATGACTATAGACGGTAAAAGATTTAAGCCAATCCTCTACTAGTTGCATTTCTGCAATAATTGTTTTCCAAGTATTTTATCTGTTTTGATTTCCTTATTCTTTGGTCTGGTCTGTGACTGTTGAACAGTTTCCCTTTGGGGGCCTCAGTTTTTGGTGCTTCTCATGACTCTTTACTTCTAAGTATCACATTTTTTTTTTCCCTTCAATCTGGGCAATGATAAAGCCTTCCCCTAGTGTCTTTTTCATGGATTTGACAGACTTTGCTTGCCACTTGAATCTTGGAAATGAGAATTTGCTTTGCAGCCTGCCAGATCCATCAATAATTCTCTTTTTCCCATGTACCTCATGTTCTTTGTCAGAAACAGCAGTTTATTATGAACTAGTTGGATCAACTAGCATTTTCCTTGTTTTATATTTGTGCTGATTTCTGAGAAGCTTCCTCCGTTCCTGATTTGCTGTTGCTGTAGTCTATCCTTTGTTTGCTGAGTTTGACTTTCTTGCTTTCATAGGCCTGGGTATGAAATGAAGGCTCTATTTACCCATTTATTTTAGAGCTGTCCCATGTGAAGTCTGCAATAGGCCAGATCTGACCTACCGAATGTCTGTTTCCATGGCCTCATGAGGTATCTTTCCATCTGACAGTCTCCTGCAGAAACTGTTCCCCTGCGCCTTCACGAGGATGGTACCTGGCTAGATTGCTCGCTTGCCAAAAAAATTTAACAGAAAGCTGTAATTTGTAGGCATCTCTTCCACTGTCTGAAGGGTCATGGGAGACAACTGGGCTTTCTTGTGAGGCAGAAAATGGTTTGCTAACAGCAGGTAGTCATGCAAAAGCCTGTTCTTGAGGACAAGAGGAGTTAGTTCAATATGAGATATGTCTTTATTGTCCAAGTTAATTTTTTTCTTTATGGAGCAAGTGTTGGGCTTTCTAGTCATGATCTGTAAGCTTTTGGTTTGAAAAAATGACTGGAAAATATTGGGAAAGCCTAAATAGTGCTAAATGCCAAGCTAAATGCTCCTTTCAAGGGCTTCAAGCTTATGGTAGTTTTTTTATCCCAAGAGTTTGGCTGGTTTGATTGTTCTACCTCACATTTTACTTTATGCTGCTAGGAGTTCAGGAGTCTCCATGAACTGGTGGACCCATAGGGTACCTTCTCTGTTATCTGAAAGAAGCCAGCATGGTCTCCAGAAGAACATGCAAGAACACAAAGTTGCCTGTAAGCTCTCTTTGAACTACTGCTAGTTTGATTTGAGTCCTGAGACAAGAGGTGGCGCACCCTTGCGTATTCAGATGGTTAGTGTGCATGCTGGTGCTGTTCTTCTTGTTAACCTTGACCTAAAACACCGTAACAATGCTTTTCACAGCTCGGTTACACGCTCATTAAAGATGTATTTGTAGGCTAAAGCTGAAGGTTTGAAAAAAGTGTGAAATACTCTTAATGTAGCTCTGTGACTGAGGTAATGGGGATCTACAGAGAGGGACTGATGGTAGGATAATGGTTTAAGGAGCAGAATGTCAGTAATCCATCAAAAGACTAAGTGTAGGCTGTGGGATACCTGTGTGGTTGTGTACAAGGAGAACGTACAGGCTGGGAAACCTCTAAATGTCACATCTAGAGGTAACAGTCCGTAACGTGAACTGAGTCTGTGGTGCTACCAATAACTGGAGCTTGTGAACGTGTTTATCCTACAGGAAAAATAAATAATGTAATAGAAAATGTATCATAGATGATAATCAATAACACAACGTGCAATATGGTATACAACATGCTGATCACACGCAGATGGTGGCCAATAGCTTGGGTTCTTTGATTTCAAAGTGGTGGAGTGCTAGACACCACTGGGGGGCAGTTTAGTTGCTGATACGTGATGTGTACTTGCTACTTACCAAATAGGTTGATAAAACCAGGACTGAGTTGTGTGACTGGTTAAGAACGAGAGAATCTGGCCCACTGAAAGAAATGGGGTAAGAAACGGCTTCAAGAGCAGCAAAAGAGTCACTGGGTGATAAGCTGCATTCTGCTTCAGTGATGGCGATTTTGGGGCGCTAGCAGTGCTAGCGATCTGTGAGCGGATCCTGCAATGAACGGGCAACAAATTTTTTTCTATTTAATTGAAACCTGTTGTGTTTTTTCAGAGATGTTTTGTTGAAGAGAAATAATTTGAATACCAGCTCTATTTACCTATCTTATCTGCAATGTCATATAGATTCTTTGTTGCCCCCTCCAATTTTAGGGGGGAAATGGCTTTCTTTCAAGTAATTGGGGACTTAGACTTTTCTAATATCTTATTTTGCAAGAAGGAAGCTTAGTTTTAGTCTCTAACAGGGTGGGAAGGACTGCCTTTTAAGTCCGTGGAACAGTGCTGTTGCAAAATGGCTTTAGGATCAAATTAAAGGAACCTCTTCAGCTTCTTGGACAAAACTGGTTCCCACGTTTTGGACCTATTTGTGGCATCACCTTTGTGTATCATAATTCTGCCATCAGGCCTTTGATATTAGAAATTTCTGGAGCTCTTGTAGTCCTGTTTCAAGGAACTTTCCCCATTCCGAGTGGGTGTTTCTTATACAGTTCAAATTATATTCAAAAATAACTTGTCTGTATGCATATACCCCCACTGGCTTTGAGTCTCAGCATGCACCATAGCATTACAGATGAATTCATTAAAATGCTTAGGCATTCATTGCTGCCACTTGTTTCGTTTAATTGAAATAATTTCATCAGCTTCTAAACTTAGCTTTTATGACACATCAAGACTTTGAAACATTCTCTTTTCAATTATTTATGTCTTACAAGTTATTTCTTTAATTTCTTGCTTTGTTGTCCCAGATCTTGTTGTTTTATGAAGGCATCTATTCATACAATAGCATGCCCTTTCTCTTAAGAATGCTGTCTAACTTCTAGCTTTCTAGGTAATGTTTCTATGAGCTGCTGGATGAATGTAGCACAAATTCTCTGTTAAAATGCATAGAACATAGCAACATTATGCCTTTGAAGCAGGAGTACTTTCAATTAATATGTGCATCTTTGTGCTATAACCTGTCCATTGCTGCGAGTAGCTTAGTGTTTGGAGCCGTTTACATGAAATTGTATTGTGACTCAAATACATTAGTGACAGAAAATGCAGGCCATGGTCTGTCTATACTTGTGGCTTTTTGAGTTCATTGGAATCACGGAGGTTTATATGGCTGAACCTGAGCCTGGTTACAGCTTACTGCTATATAAGCACATTCCCTCATGATCCCCCTGTTCGCAGTTTGTAACTGAGCTGGAACAAAGCGGAAGAAGGTGAAGATTTATTGACGGAACTAGTGCTCTGTGTTCCGATCTCAGTGCAGTCTTGTATTATCAACCAAAACATTGCTTCCCGAGCATATAGCTGCTTTCTGGCTGTCTTAATTATTTTTGCATTGTAACCTCAAGCAATGCCTTCAATGTATTGGTAACAGCAGGGCCACTTGGTAAATGAATTTGAAGAAAATGTCTTTTTTTTTTTTGTTTGGGGGGAAAACTCCACTCCCAAACCCCTCTGCAGCTTAAATAGGCTTTGCTTGAACGGAGCAAACCCCAAAGAGCATTGAGATATTTAAATACGGATCTCTCTTCTTAGACTTCTTCATCTGTAGTCAAGACACTGAGGAAGAGCAGCCTGATTAAGGTCCTCTGCCTTCAGCAAATCTGCTGTTCCTGGCAGCTGCAAGGGCTTGAAACTTCTCCAAGTTGAGAGGGTTTTTAACGAAAGATTTTTTTATTTTTATTTTTTATTTTTGAAAGCCCTCAGCACTGCAATCCTTTCTCTTTGCTCATATTGAAGAGTGTATCTTTCAGGACCCACCCTTGAGGCATGTGTCTGACGATTTTAGTTTCTGTACAAACCTGCTCTCAGTCTCTGGGACTGTTCTCTTGCTAAACGGGAAGGTCTTTTGTAGTATAATAATTAGTGATTGGTGGCTGGAACTGATACCTTTACTGTGGTCTGGGCAAGAGTTTCATAAATAGCACAAGGTTGTCGTTAAGTGCAGTGAAAAGCAGCGGCGTCTTCTAAAACAAAAAATAACTTTCAGGAGTTCCTGTGGAGCTGATTATTTCCTTGATCTTCATGTAAGTGCTTGGTATTAGTGTTCATAAAAAGATCTTGGTGCTAATCCTTCTGTAGGTTCCTTTGAAATATGATGTTTAACTTTTTTCATACTCCCATAAAAGTTTTTAATATGCCTCCTACACTTCTTTCAATGAACACAGTCACTGATTTATTAATGCACAATATGTCCCAGAAATCAGTTTAACTGATTCCCATCCATCATTCAGCGTCTCTTCTGCTACTTTTGCAGAATGGATTTCTTTGAAGCCCTTTTTTGTACACTCTGGATGATACCTCTGTCTAACTTATCTTAAAAGGGAGAAAACCTATCAATTTCATTATTTAAATGATTGAAGGGCGCATTAGTAAGCGCCAGAAACCTACTTTCCAAATGGATAAGAGCGCTGTTCTTCAGAGGCTGCCTTTCATTTACACTTTTAAAATCTTAGGAATGACTTTAATGATCAAGAAAGGACCAACAGCACTAGTTAAAGCAATCTAAAAGGACAGTTTTGCGTAGAAATGCAAGGCTTGTAACCAGTCAGTGATCTCCAAGTAAATCTAAACTGGAAATATTGTGCCTCAGAGGCCTGCGGTGCACAGCCCCGGTGCAAAGACTAGATCTATCTCATCATGCTGTCAAGTAATTGTCTTCCACCCTGCCATATCATGCCTGTCCTTCCCATCGTGGGACTCCTAGTTGCCTGTCCTGAGGCACTGATCTTGGGCAAACACAACCTGTTTTTTCTCCTCTGTGGTGTTATCTAAGCCTATGTTGTGGGATGTAAAGCTAATATTTGTTATGTCCCATCAGCTCTAAAACACTGTCTGCACTAGATAGCATTGCCAATGCAATCAAAAGCTAGGCAACAACTGGGAATACAAGTCCTTGAGGAACAGGTTTGCCTCTTTATTGTAGCTGGCACCTGGGAATGATCAGAGCCTCCTGCAGCCAGACAGCTCCAAACCTGCAGCTTGAGCTGAAAAAGCTTGTCTGCAGCCTGGGAAGACCTGCATCTCCTGTGGAGCAAATCAGGACAGCAATGCTGACCACAAGTCAGCAGTGGGGTATACCTGTGCTAGAAGTATTTAAAGCAGAAGCCTGGAATTTGCATTTAAGCTAAGAAAGTGAGAGACATGAGAAATTCCTGGTGATTAATCCTACAGCCCAGGCATGCAGATGGCTAGTAGCTCTTTTAAGGGACCTACTTTGGGTTTGCTGATGGAAACTCGTATTAACAAACTTCCTCCTGTAATTAGAGAGCACCAGTACACACTGGGACAACGGAAGTCGTCCACATTTGAGTCACGCAGCTTCCCCCTATTTAACAGGGGTTTGCAAAGCCTCAGATTAGGAATGTCCCTAGGTGTGAATGAACTGCGTTTATCTTGAGGGTAAAATCTCCATGCAAGTCCACAAGCAAGGCACCACTTCAGCATCGCAGTTAAGCAGTACCTACAGGGTGCAGGTGAGCTTTATGCCTTTTCCCAGAGCATCTGGTTGTAGCTGTGGAATTGACAGTAAACAGCGCTTAAGATCTAGCTAAGAGGCAGATAGTGTATTGGTGCCACGGAGGACTTGAACGAGGAGTTCGTGGTCGCAAAGAGTGATTGACTCATTGCGGCGTTAGAGTACTAACTGCTACAAACTATTAAACGGATAAGCCCGAGCTGCCGGTGAGCGTAGTCAATTTGGGAGTGCAAAACGTGCATCAGTGTCTCTAAAACAGAAAAAGAAGTAAAAGTCTAGAATCTGGAAAAGTTTTACAGGTAGGCAGTGTCTATTTGTTTCACTCAAGATGACAGGAGCAGCGCTAAAGATGTCTTGCAAGGGGGTGAAAATATCCGCCTTGTGCTATTTTTTTCTTCTGCTTTGCTGTGTATAAAGAGAGGCTTGAAGCTGGGGTGTGCGTCCATATGTGTATAGGTAATGGCATAATAGTAACTTAAAGCTCTAAAAGAAGAGAGCTGGCTGTTGATACTTGCTAGTGAGGAAGAGGAGGCTGCAGCTCTTGAGCAAGCACAGACGTCCTGGCTGCCTGCAGGTAGGGCCGCTCTGCATGGCTGCAGGGTGGAGAGACCTGACTGCCAGCTCAGGCCTCCTCCGCATCACCCTTTTGGCACAAACTTCGTGGCAGTCTTCAACAGCCACTTATGACTCTGGAAGTGGTGTTTGTCTTTGAATGTCCAAGTGCTATAATTTAGCTCCTGAAGTTTCTTTATGGGACCTTGTGCTGGTTTAAGTGTTCAACAGGGCATAGTTTGTTTAACTGCTCAGCAGGAACCCATACGAGCCTGAACTCAGCCTGTTTTTCCCTGCTAAGCAAAGGGTGACAGGAACATTACAATAAACTTTAGCCTTTTCCCATACTACTTTATAAGTCTGTGATTAAATGGGGCAGGTCAGCTCTGTAATGTTTCCTGGAGGATATGCAGTTCAGAGGTGCAGGGTGCAAAGAATAGCACTGCCCGTTTTCCTGAAATATTTCGCTTTGCTTCAGGGCCAGGCTCTGGCCCTTGTGAAGCCCTGGGGGACATCTGTTGTGAACTCTGGTGCAACAGATAGGTGGACAGTGGCTGAATTTAATTAATATTTAGCATAGGGAAGCCTATAACGAGCGAAGTTAAAGTATTAGAAGAACAGATGGAAATGGAGATCTGAACCCGATCCCAGGTTCTTGTCTGAATGTGACAGTGACGTCACATGAAAACAAGGCAACATGCTTCTCGCATTGAAAAAAGTTCCTAGATAGTGGCCTAAACACAGGTGCTAGTACTTGATTTATGTATTTTTCTAGGTTGTGCCTATGCAGGATAACTTTATTTTAGCGGGGTCCCGTTAGTTGCTAGCATTGCCTGCTGGGTCATCACTGCCTCGATCCCTGCATTTGGGCTGCATGCTCTGTGTGCTCTCTAGTTGTCAATGTTTAGGCTGTGACCTTATTTTGACTGATATCCCATCCCACGCTCTGGAAAATGCGCGCACACGCAGGAGTATGCTACTGCGCTGTGTTCATGCGGAGGACAGGCGAATCACAAACTCTGGCTTGGAAATCTGTGCTCTTTGCCCTTTGCATATTGGTTTGTACCTGTTTCTTTTCAAGGCTGCGCTCTTTGCATGTTTTTCTAGTTTAAGTGACAAAACGTGATCTTGCTTTGTGCTCATGCATGTTTACTTTCAAGAAGACTGTGTGATATAGGTGCTAAGAGAGGTGCATCTCTTGTAAGAACAGAGGATTACTCAAAATTGTGCTTGGGTACTTTATTTTTGTGATTAAAGCTGTTCTACTGCACTATCTTCAGTTCCAACTTGCAATCCCTAACTATAGCCCAGAGATGCTTATAATGTAAACCCTTCCAGACACAGTTGTAGGTGTAGGTGGTACCTTACATGACACTAGTATGAGATGGCCAGTTAGTGTAGCCAGTTGTTATAAATAAAAATGAGCTGCTTTAAATCCTAAGTCACTAAAAGACGAGGTCTGAACTTCCACAGTCATTAGCACCTAGCACAAAGTAGATGAAATACACTGACTCTGATTAACTTTGCAGTTAATTAGCACCAAGTGTAAATGGTCACATAAAATGTAAGGCAGCAGAAACACATGCACAGATTGGTCAGTGTTTCAGATCACTGTCAGAACTTGAGTATAAGGGTGACAGAGAGCAACTGGAACAATTTTTACAGTAGGATAACAAGATGAGTCATACTGAAAAAGCCTTTCAGAGTGCACTTTTATTCTTCCTGGTAAATAGTTTCAAAGGCCAAATATGAAATTAGGGCATGATTGCTTTTTTTTTTTAAATAAAACTTTACTCTACAGCCAAACAATCTTAGCTTTTTTTCAAAGCTAAATTTCACTAAGTGAGCTTGCAGATGACTAGTAGAAATCTGTATTTATGTGGGAAAGCAAACATTACTAATAGCTACTGAAAATACTGACCTGAATATGCAGATGCTGTTACATTTTCACATGTGAAATTTTGTGTTTTATGGTTGAATGTGTATTTTCCTATGTTCATAAGTTGCTCTTCCTTTGAAATACCACGAAACCCTCTTCCTTCCTTCAAGGAAGATCAAGTTGCCCATGGCATATGGGCATACTGGCATTTAAGTAGAATAGTTCTGCTGGGATAGGACTCTAATTAAACCTGAATCAAAAGGAACTGTAAGTAGAGCTCCCTGTCTGCTGGGCAAAGCGTAGAATATGATGAAAGGAATAGTTAGCCTGTGAAAAACGGGATGGACCTATGTAAGGAGGCTAGCCTTTTGTGATGGGAAACACTCTAAAATTCAATAAAATGAATTTGAAAGGCTACAGTGTTTAGTTTTACAAGGTGCAGTGGGTGATAAGTTTGCCTACATTTCAGTCCCTGAATGCAGAATGAGCTTTCAGTCTACGCTGAGCTCTTAGACTTGGGTAGCTCTACAGTTTCCTTCCAAATCTTGTTTAAAAATGTGATGGAGAATGCAAGGAGTGGCTCTGACAGAAAGCTAAGGTCATTGAATCCAGATTCAGCATTTTCTGGGAAGATGTGTAATCATTGAATATAAACGTAATATGCAAAAATGCATTGTTTCACCACTGCTATGGTCTCCATCTTTAGGAAAGCATGGGCTGCTTGTCCGTATACAAATGGATGCTGGAAGGAAGAAATTTCCAAAGAGTTTTTGGGCTGTGGATTTCTTAGCTGCTTATGGTCTTAAGGAGGTATTTAAAACTGAGAAATTTCAGATGTGCCGTACTCGTTGGGGTTTGCTCTTGACTAATGTTAGATACCTTTTTCCCTTCTCAATGCATTAGCACGAGGGAACCCCTTTCTGTGGTACCTGGCCCTTTCAGTGCTGAACTTAAAGTTGTGACCTTTAATTCAGAAGCTAAATTCCTGAAACTTTCTTCATGCGTCGGGGCTGTGGGTGTGTGGTGTGTGTGTTTTTTTTTGTGTGTGTATATTCCTCCAGCTCCATTTGTTGCTCAGGCAACACAAAGTAAAGTTGCATCAAAAATTAAAAGAAAAAAATGTGTTGGGCAGCACAACGGCCACAGCAGATGTTGCCTGCTTCACATGCAGCACACTGATAGGTAACAGGAAAAGAAGGGTTTCCATGCTCTCTGCTGGGCTGCTTGTTATGGGTGATTTTATATTCCTATATTGCAAAGGAAAAGTGGATTCTTTTTCTTATTTTGCTTTCCCCCCTTTGCTGAACTTTTCTGCCTGCTTAGAACGCTGTGCATCATTGCTCAGACGTATCCACAGAGATGCTGCCTTTACAGCCAGCAAAATGTGGTTCTTCAAGCACAGCTGATGTGCAGAGAATGTCATTTGTGCTTTACACCTTATTATTGTGTTGACAGTGGAGAAGTCTTGATTAGTCTAAGTGTAATGCAGACAAATTCTGTGGATAGCAGGAGATGCACGTGAAATTAGGGTAAATGTTCTTAATAGGCTCTTTCGTTTCACCAAGCAGGGATAATAAACTTGTAATTGTTGCATGTGTATTTCCAGACAAGTCAATAATTAGCTTCCAAACCCACTGAGTCACACGTGACCACTCGGAATGAAAAGGTTTATTCCAGTTAATCTTTGGCATGTATCTTTTAATCTCTAACTCAAGACTGAACTCTGGTGCATGATGTGATTCTCAAAAGTGATGCCCTTCTTATGCTTTGCCTTTTAAAAAAAATAAAAAATTGTATTTGTAGTGTTAAAGTGGATTAAATTAAACTTCACGATGCTGCTGTGAAGAGGAAGTAAGGAGAGACTGAGATCACTTAAGTCATCAATGTAAAGCAGCATAGCTCTTCATCAGCACCCTCTTAATTACTCTATAATGAAGTACGAGCAGAACCTGAAGGAAATGGCATAAACTTGCATTCAACCTATGGTTCTTCAGTCCTTCGAGTTTGAAGAAAAAAAAAAAAGCTTTGTGAATCAACACAGGTGTAAGAGAGCAAAATATCTTGCCAAACTCCTTTTCATAGGTTTAACTTAACCCCCTTCAGCCAGCTTCTCATGGCTTGAGAGGGATCCTATAGGTACCAGTAAAGCCATAAGCCTCTTAACTTGTTTTGCTGATGCTAGTGGGTGCCTCCACCAAGGAGGAGTCTGCTTTTTTAGCACTGTGGCCTCAAATCATGCTTGCAGCATCGCTCCTTGTGCTGGCCCTTTTGCTCCTGACTACTCAGGTCCAGGTCTTTGCTCTTGGTGGAGATGGGGAGCCACAGAAATATTGTCTGGAATCATTGTCATCTGACTGACAGAGAGGAACTCCCTTAGAGATGAGCATATCCTCCTTATAAATCCATCAAATCTTTGCAGTCCCCCAAAAATTCATCAAATGCCAAAATAGCACATTTGTTTTCCATTTGAGTCCTGTGACATTGAAGTTTTATGCTTGCTTCTGAATGGAAACCCTTTGCATACCTTTTATGTTTGCATGTGGGCTTTGGGTTAGGTGTTTTGTGCATCCAAGGTTTCTTTCAGGAGCTATGGCAGAGTACTTTGTTAATTTTTATTTCTCTTGGGACTTAAGTGTTGGGAACGGTAAGGAAGTACCACTTGCCTGGTGCAGGTGAGAAATGTGAGATTCAGGATTCCTCAGCTGGTCAGCTGCAGTGTCGTGTGTGGCTATTAGCTGTGTTTAGGGATAAACTTTTTTAAACCATCAAATAATTTGATAAGGTTACTAAAGGAAATACTGTATGCTTGCACAGTGAAAATAATATAACATTCATAATACAGATTACAAATCTTAAGAACTCCGACAAGCAAACTGTAATGGTTTCTTAAGGTCTTTGGCTTGGTACGAGCACCATGAACAACAGATATTCAAGATTACTTTTTTAGAACAATTTTTTTAATGAAAACTTGACTTTATTTCTAGATGATGTGCATCTTAAAACTGTTTTGCACCTAGTCTGTTATTACCAGAAATGCTGTGTGATGAAATATGAAGTACCTTCAAAAAAATAAAGCTTTACTGAAGTCTTATAAGGGCCCTTGATGTTAAAGCATCTTTATTGCCAGTTTATAAACACTTAAAACTCCAAGCGTCATTGCACTATAAGTCTAATCGCTCTATCAACTTCACTAATGGCAATTACATGCCTATCTTGTATTGAATTAAACCATTATGTACTTATGTCTAGAGTCATACACTCTTCCTTTTTAAATACTCTTATATAAATGCTATAGAAATTAATGGAAATTTTAGTCCTTTTAAAAGCTGATATAAGTTTCAAATCATATCTGACTTCTGTTTGTTTACTTCCAGAGCCATTAAAGAGAAAGGTCTAAATATAAATGACTAATACTATAATTGCCTGAATACAGTGTGGATCTTGTCATTCCCAACTCTCACTCCTGTTCTCACCTCTGTATAGTTCTGCTCTTTTAACAAAGTGGAAGAAGACATTTACTTCTCGTAACAACTTGGGATTTGTGGGGAGTCCTAACCCGATTCATTTACTATCTGTTTTAAAACAATATGAAGATTGTCATGTCTTTAGTATGAATAAATAGGGGAGGAAAAGAGATCAGAATGAAGATAAACTCTTAAGTTGCCGTAACAAATTGTTACAGCATGTGGCATCAACACCCTATGTAGGGGTGTTTGCTTGTATGCTCCGCTCCTAAGCACGGGTATACAGAAATGGGTTTGCAAGTGCCCACAGGGCAGTTTGGCATTCAGCTACGTGGCGTATGTGCACAACGGCTTACCAAAATATGCAAAATGCAGTCTGTGGATGCATAAAATATATGCTGAAAATATAATTCTTCAGGAGCAAGTGAACTGATTGCTTGACTCAGATTGTTTCTTAATTGAAATGTGAAGTAGCTCCTCTTTAAACTTCAGACTATTTGAAATCATATATGCTAGGGAATAGATAAACTGTACCTTGCAGGAACGGTGTGTCTGTTGTTTTCAGTATCAGATGCCATTTGGGTTAACAAATAAAGATTCTTCTCTCAGCAGCAGTACCCAGTGAGGTTATCAAATTCACTTAAATTAAAGAACTTGAGAATGACACCAATCAGATGTTGTTGCTGCGCATACAAATCTTTCTTTCTTAGCCCAAGTGGCTGTTTTGCACAGCTGAGGAATTCCTTTCTCTCAATATTTAGTCCTAATCCATTCAGACATCTGAAGGGGTTTGTAAATATGAATGACTTCAGCAGCACCTGAAAATGTGTTTTCCTGATCTGAGGCTTTAATCTATGCAGACCTCTTTCTGTGACGGGAGCTTTGTCCTTTTGGACCTTAGTCTGGCATGGTGCAAAGTAATTTCAAGCTGAAACTTCTTTTGGTAGATTCACTGATACCTTTTGTTCTGCCTATGATTTTATTAAATTAAAGTTCAGGGGTGCCCACCTCTAGGCTCTTGCTGTAACCTTGCCTTTGCAGTTTTAAGCAGAATGATTGCACCAGTGGCTGTTTTAAGTGAAAGCGCTCTGAAGATGGATAACACCTGGGCTTGATAGTTCTTTGTTCACAGCCTTTATCAGGTGTACAAATAGCTCCTGTGTATCAGATGCTTTTGATGCTCTCTGTGCCTTTCTCAGTTCACCTCTTACCACATAAGTTCTTAACAGGACAAAAATCTTGCATGCATTTCTGATTTTCCTAGTGGAGCAGTTGGTCACTGCAATGTCTATTCAGGCCTTGAACCTGGAAGAGCTTTGTTTCCTTATGGTTGCTTTTACAAGAACAAATTAAAAAAATCAAGGAAAAAAGCCCAAAAGTCCATAGCAACTGTATAATAACAGCTCAGAAAATTAATTCAATGACTTTACTATTTCATTAGTTTTTCAATTTTTTTTCAATATTTAATACACAGGGGTTGAGGAACCTTGAACATTCTAGACTCTACTAAACACCAAATAACTAGAAATGAAATCATATCATGATCCTTCCATAGTGGGAAGTGAGTTCAGCCACACTGTATCCCTGGGACATAAGACCCTGTGCTGGGTGGTGCTAATACATGGCGGGAAGCTTCTCTTGCCCGCACTGTTTCCAGCCCATGATTACTCAATTTTTGAAATATTCTAGAAAAAAAAATTAAAGTGCATCCTGTGAGGCAAAAGCATAGGGAATGTAATGCCCTCACAGGAGGGCAGAATGAGAGTATCCCAATCTGCATTCACGCTTGCTGGTGAAAGGGGGCAGATGCTCTAGGAAATATTTAGTTTAGAAAGTCTTATGAACAGGCCTATATACATTTCCTGTAAGGAAAATGCTGTAGCTATCCTTTACAAAAAGGAAAAATAAAACCTGGTCCTACTTTGTTCATACACGCGCATTATCTCAAGTTAGTGTGCTGTGAGCAAAAGCAGTCACATGGTTGGGTTCATTTGGGTTCAACACTTGCTGAGTTTCCTTTACAGTCAGTGGAGATCAAATTGGGATAGTCACAGTCTAGAATGCAATTCACATTTTCCTAAAGCAGGCACTTAAAATAGGTCTGATAAATCATGCCTGAGAGAGGTTTATTTCTCTCTACTGATTGTAGAGGGAGAGTAGGTGGCTGAGTTGCAATCACCAACTCTGCAGACACTGAAGTTAGGTGATGTGTGTCCCACCTGTTGTGTCACTGCTGGGTGGCCCCTATAGTGGGGGAGACCAGTGTGCTTATTGGGTTATAGCTCTGCACTTCTAAAAGTTGGGCTCTTAGGCCAGCTGATAAGTTTTTGCCCTGACATCAGAGCTCCTTAACACAAAGACTTAGCTTCCAAATGTTTTAGAATACTGTACTCGTGACATACCAAAATTAAAACATTTAAATTAAATGCTTCATGGGAATGGAATGGGAAGTGTTACAGGATTTGGTGTTGAATGGTCCTGTTGTTAAGACTAGATCAAATTAGCCCTGCTTTCAGTGGGGCTTTTATAACACGACCTCCAGAGGCCCCTTTCAGCCTAGTTTTTAGATTTTATAGCCAGAAAGTCTGTCTATTGCATGACTATTTAGTGGCAGTTTTGGAATCGGACAGTGTGTTTAAACAGCTATCTAGATCACAACACAAGTGGCAGACCCAGCAAAATGACTCAGGTATTGGCGCTCTCCCATTTTCTGACCCGGTGCTCAGGCCAGACAAGGAGATCTGATTATCTTTTCTCCCTAATATCAGACTGCATCTTCTGTGGATATCCTGAGTACTGTTTTAGTGCACAAAGCTTTCTTCTTTTTTTTTCCCTTCCCAAAAGAATAAATATATAAATAAGACTGAAAGAAGATGATGTTTTTCTGTTCTACTAGGAATGTTATGAGCGAGGAACATTTTATAAGACTTGGCATGAGTATCTTGGGAGTCTGAACTAAAGATGGTGAACATATGGGAAAGCCCGGGAGGGAGCATACAGTTTTAGCTTTCAAACCTTGCTCTTGGATTGTTAGCCTAATGTAATGAAAGGACATTAAATGAGCTGAGGTTATTAAACCCTAAAGGTTACTGAGTCCTACTGGGTATCACATTCAAGATGTAGTTAAACTAAGTCCAGATATTTTAATTTCTAGCTGGAGATTTAGGCAACATAAGCTGATTCTTTTTCCAGTTTGGAGTTTCACTGAAAATGACACTGTTAACTCACTTATTTCTTTTTTAGTAGTAACTGAGTAGACGTTGTTTAAGCCCACTTGGTTGTAGTAAAAACACTAAGTACCAGTATCAAAGTTGTGGTTCAAATGAGATAAAGTATCTGGAAAGATGGATATTTCCTCTCTTGTTATTAAAATCTCATTCCTCTGAAACTGTGTAAAGTCTGCAAACAGACATCCGCTCTGATTCTCTAAGGCGCTGGCTGTCTTTTATTCCAGATGGTCCATTGCTAGTGTAATGCTCTATTATGGTGTAAGAGGGAACAATAGTCTAAACTCTTAGTTCTGCTTGTTAGGAATATAGGATTCCATTTATTAATATGGGGCTGTTTCCAGCTAAAATTTTCCCATTTCATTATAATGTGAACTGAATGATGGTGGCTTTTTCTAACTCTTTAATTCTCAGAATACTAAATGTCTTAGAAAACATTATAGCTTGTTGTCCTGAAACTAAGTTTTTGTGGATTCCACCTCATTTCTAGTGTTGGATTGACACAACTGTTGGAGCGGTCTCTTTTTTTTCCTGCTTTTATCTGACTAGCTTAGTTGTCCTTACCTCATAACGCAGGAGGAAGGTTGGTTCTGCAACATGTTGTCATGACAGGTGAAGCTGGAATAAGAAGTTCAAGCTGCTAGCGCTGCAGTCTGCAGGTCTGTGCTGCAAAATCAACTAGTGAAATGATGTGGGTTTGAAATGATGAAATGACCCCTTTCCTCTCTGTGCTCCTCACACACACTCGTTAACCTGGACTATTTCCGTAATCCGTTCTACGGCACAGCTCCACACAGAGCAGCAGTGCTCTCTGCATGAAACATGACTTGTGGCCTGTGGCTGTTCCACAGTGGGGATTTTCTCTCCTGGTGATACGACCCCTGTTTTTATAGAACACCTGTGAATCAATTGAAAGAGCAAGAGGATGACTGTCCGCCTTGGTGACTTATGCCTGCACTTACCGGGTTGGAAGAATGAAGTTCAAATGACTGGGAACTCTCGGGCCCTGTCACAGGACACACCTGAGGGCTGTGAACAATATGAGCTAAAATTCCTAAAGTCAGGAGAGAGACCCAAACCTTTGTCTCCCACACTTTGGATGGTTGTTTTGATTATTGGAGCAAATAAAATGGTGCCATCAAAGCAAATTCAAGTTTCAGATCTGGAAGTAGTTTTAGCATAGCCTAAGACGCCTCTTGGAAGACTTACTGCTCTTATCTTTTGCTAGCTACACTAGAAAAACGTGAATAGGAGGCATCACAGGACAAGGAGAAAAAGCCCAGGAGAGCATGTTTTTAGGGAAAGCAATGCAACTGTTTCTTAATAACCAATAGTTATCTCACTAAGCAACAACCTTGTTTATGCATGACCAGGGTAGAAGAAAAATGGTAGGAGATCTGCTTTCCTACTGGAAGGTATTCCTACCTGAGGGTGTTGGTAATGCTCTATCTATTTTAGGCAGGGTAGGATAAAAGATGAACCAAGGACTGAATTTGGTGAGAAGTGTTTTTATACAAGTGAGGAGAACTGGAACCTTTCTTTTTGTTATTTTGTGGTAGGGATGCATCTTCTTGGGCTATATAGGATTGGCCTATATACTTAGGTGAGCAACTGTGTCAAAGACAGTAGCTAGGGAAATGGCCACTTCTGGATACCTGTCTCCCCTCTGTGACCAGAGACAGGAGACGTGCAAAGTTTGCACTTGAAACTAGAAGAGCAGGAAGCATCTGGTAATGTGTGATAGTAACCTCAATGTGTAGAGTGGCCCAGAGAAACTGGCTCAGCAGCAAATCTGTATGTGGGAGTCAGCCAACACTCCCACACTAATGAATGAGGTGAGGAAAGAAATGAAAATGTAAGTTCTCCAAGTTCACTCTCCACAGAAAACTTATCTGGAAGAGCTTATATGCAGATTTAATGGAGACCTACACACTTCTGAAAAGAATTTGTACAGGCAGTTCTAGGATATATGAACAAAGGTACCAAGTGATAATAGATTCCCCCCTGCTGGCTTATTTCACTTTTTTATTTTTTATTTTTTAGTGAATGAGATTCCCATGGGTTGAATTCCCCTGGTATATGAACCAGTTCTTCTCCTGCCCTTACTGAGGGTGCACTACTCAGCCCCAGCGACGGCATTGCAAGAGCTTCCTGAGGAAGAGCCGATTAAGGAATTGACCTGGGGAATCAGATTCCCCCAAGACAGTGGTTCTGGTAGTTTTGTCTTGAAAAGGTGTATGTTGGCACAGGCCAGTAAATTAATTTATTACAAATTCAAAATACTTCATTAATACTGGCAACGTGCCTGTACAGAAAAAAAAAGATGAAAGAAGTGCTGGAGGAGGAGGCGGCTAAGCAACAATATATGAACTATACAGTGGTCTGCAAGAGAAGGTAAAAAGTCGGTGTGCTGCAAGCAAGCAGCTATTTTGTGTGAGGCTGAAGCTGAGGATGGGAAGGTCACAAATGCAAGCCGAAGAAGGTCGGATTTGAAAGGAGCTAGGATGCATCTTTTTCTGCAGTGAGGGGAGGCAGTAGCCAAGAAAAGTGCAAGTTGTGACTGTGCTGTTAAGGCTGAGTTTTGCACTACTACTATGCTGTGTATGAAAGATGCAACAGATCCTCCCCTAAACTGTAGGCTGAGTGCACAATGGGTTTTTGGAGAGTGCATGAATAAAAGAATGAATTATCTCATGGGTTAAAATGACTAGAAAGTGGGTCACTAAAAGTCAGTGTCCCGTGGCAGCTGCTTGCTTTGCTGTGAATGGTTGTCACAATGCTGAGCACATACGGCCCCTCGACCCTACGCAGGCTTAAACCCCACGGGGTGCCAGCTATGTGCCTTGTGTTACTGGCAAAGCAGGTTTGGGGCAAGCAGGGGATTTGAACTGATTTATTTCTTTATTAATGTAAACTTGATATCATACTGTGTTCCTAGCTACCCTTGGCTTGGGCATATTGGTTTGAGATGCTCATCGCATCTTCTTTGCCACCCAATTGCTTACTGCTTTCCTCAGCCATCCGGGTCTCAGTCTCGTGAGGGGTCCTTGGACTTGACCTTACGCGGACTTCAGGCTCTGGGACTATACCTCCCACCCCAGTGCCATCATATCTGGCTTCTGCCCACATCATCTACTCCTGGGCATCCCCTAAACTGGGTGCCCTGGCATCCTTTGACCCCTTCGGAAAGGTACCACCTCACGGTGTTCGTTCTGGAGCTTGGGTCGCTCTTGTTTGTGGCAGGGGAGAAAACGTTTTACAGGAAAAACTTATTTTATAAAAGTAGTTAACGAGCAGTTAATGCTGGAGGGAGTATGTGTTAATAACAGAGTTCAGGATACCGTGATACCCCAAACCAAGTGCTTGAACCTAGAAAGTCCAGAATTAAAGTCAGATCCAAAAGGGACAGTTAAAACCCTAGAGAGACACACCTAAGAAATGTCTGAAGCTTTAGCTTCAACCAGTAGCATTAGCAATCATAAAGAAAACTAAAACATTCTTCTCCTTGCCTAAAAACCTCCAAAACAAACAACCTTTCCAAGTCTCAGGTGTTTTTGAAAATCAATTGGGACCACAAATATTTTTACACAGCACTCTGAACAGTATCATTATTGCACCTTTCAAAGTGGAAAAAAATTGTATTGTGTGACTTAATGCATTTCCATGCATCACATTTTACTTAATTTCTTTCCAGTTTAAAGTTGAATCAGAATTTATTTAGCTTTGATTCTTGTCTGAGGGATTATTACAATATTTCTGTAATGTTTTTACCTTCACTGTACTGCTGTAATTCCAGATTAATGTAGGTTTGGTCTAAAACATAGAAGAGAAGAGAGCTAGTACTAGAGTTTGAATACACTCTAAACTATAAGAGTGTTTAAAGAAGTCTCCTGCTTGGTCTAGTAAAATTGTTCAAATAATGGGAAATTTTATCCTTACATTATTCAGCATTTCCCCCCCATCAGTTGTCAGATAAACTTGAAATACTGTTCAGTCAGTTCTACTATCTCCTACTTGTGTACACATTGATTTCCAGTGAGAGCTCCAGGGGCTGGAGCTGATCTTATACAGTGAACAGGTTACCTTTTATTAAAGTGGTGGGTTTTTTGTGTATACTCTTTTTTTTTAAACTTAGTGTCCTGCTATTGATACCCTTTTAAAAACCTTCACTTAGACATTTTTAAATCTTTGATAAACTAGTTAAATTAACATGGGCATGAACAATATGATAATTCTCAACTCTTCTCTTGAAGTAACTGGGATATCAACACTTTAAAAAAAAAAAATCTCTCATTTTCTAAACTTTTAGGATAATTTTCTCTTCCAATGTGTAATAGTCGTATCTCCCGAGATACTTTTGCCCTTAACTTTTTTGCTAGTTGCTGCGCTTAGGTTTGGAATCTGTGGGACCAGCAGGCCTTGGAGCTTGTAAATACCCTGTAGAAGTTTGAATTAAGCTGCTTTTCTCTCCTTTTTCTTTGTCTAAGCTAGCGTAGCTTAGGTGACTTAGGGCATACCATATGTAGGTACTATTTGACTGAGAATTTCCAAATGGAGTGATGAAGGTCTTGATGAGGAATTTCCATCTGTTTCAATAAGAGCTGTCTTTACGCCCCAGGAGCTTTGGAACAATTAAGCTACACTTTGCTTTAGGAGAAAGACAAGGCTGGTCAGGAAATAAACCTATCCTGTCAAGCACTTGCAGTGGACAGCTCTCATGCTGTCTCTGCATGTATTTAAAAATCTGTGTTACGTGGAGATATCTCTTCCTCTCCTAGGGATTTCTTCTGTTGCTGTTTGCTTTGAAGCTCTAGCAGAGTGCAGCCATGGTACCACACTTTTAACTTGAGGATCAGGAGCCTGGTGTCACTCAACAGCAAACTCCGTGGTCACCCAAGTGTCACTGAGGCCATGCCCCAAATACTCTGGTATGGTTTTCCTCAGAGGAAAAGATGACAGTTTTGACAAAAGCCGTGAAGTGAGAGTTATCAAAGCAATATAAAACGGGAGAATGTTCACTGAAGAAAACAGAAGTTCCCTTCTGGGATTAAGGGAAGAACAGAAGTGAAATGGATCTTTCTTGTAAATGTTGTGCACTGAGGAAAGCTAGGGAGAAACTCTTTGCAGGCTTGGCTGAACGGTGAAGTTGGCATGAAGTAAGCTAGAGAATGAGTTGTATAAGCAGGCCCTGAATTTCTTCATAAAGGCTGTTTTCCGTGTGATGTTGATGACACTGATAACGGAAAGATTCCCAGCGTTCCTTCACCTCTCCAGAGGTTTGTTGGGTTCAGCCCATGATGTTTGCTGAAAATTTTCCACAGACTGTGCAGATCTAAGAATTTGGTTTGAACCCTATTCTAGTTGAGGGTCTTCTTTTGTGTGTGTGTGTGTGTGTGTTTTTTTTTTTTTTTTTTTTTACATTCAGGCATTGGCATCTGGAAGACAGGTTAGAACAGCAGGTCCCTTTTCTTTACTATCGATTCTCCTGTCAGTATATCAGTCTCTGGCATTTTTTTAATTCAGTGTTATTTTTAAGAGAGAATGTTTCTATGGGTAATGAGACCAGCATAAGTGGAAAAGAATGAAAAATTGCTTATTGTCCTCTGGATGCAGGAAGATCATAGCACCTAGAAAAAGTAAATCATGAGCAGACTCTGAATTTGGGGGTTGTTACTTGCTCCCTAGCTTAGAATGACTTGATGTTTCCTTAGGAGACCCTGAAAGGGCATTCAAAATGGAGAGCTTGATATGTTGATGTAAAAGAAAGATGGCTTAGTAGAATCTGTGCATGATACTTTAATGTTTACAGGTTTGCTAGAGGACCAAAAAAATCCAAGTGGCTATTTCTAAATGAGCTAGGAGCCATACAGTCCACCTTTTATGTGCCCAAGGGATCTCTTCCTGTGAGGAGTGCTAAGTTTGCATGCTTTAATTTAAAAATCCTGCTTTAATAGTTTAACTGAGACTTTAATTCTCTTGACATTACACATTATTATTAATCTAAGTGAGTATTGTCTTTTTATTAAATCAACTAGTAGAGCTGGAAAAAGTAGACAAGCTCCTGAACACACATGGGTTTGTCTGCTTTTTTCCACCTCTTCTAGTCAATCAAAAAAAAAGGTTTTTCCATTTAAACCTTATCTTACCTGTGTCCTTAGATCATCGTGACTCTAGCAACACTGAAGTATACATTATTATTAACCTTCACCTGCATTGTACTTCTCCTATACAAACATGTTGTAAGAAATGGATCCTGCTGGGAGAGACTGAAGTCTAAGTGGAAACTAGACTCAAGGGTTAAGTGCAACAAGCCTAAGAGGGGAGAGCACTGAGGGGGGGGGAAATGTGTGAGTACTCAGGTCAGCTCTCCATACTATTAATTTTAAAGAGCAAGCTTGAGATGTGCTAAAGTACATCTCAAGTTCTCAGGATCCCCTCTGCCTCCCTGGCAGTTATGTAGCAGCTTCCTGGTAGAAGAGGTGATTTTGAAGGATGTGCAAGAGCGTATGGCTGGAGCAGGTATGACTTGAGGTTAGGTGTCAACATCTAGTAGATGTGGGCCTTGGGGCAGATAGCAGCTTGGCATGCAGCTGCAGACCTCTGAAACCTGAAAGGTTCAGGAAAGCCTTGGGAGTTCAGACCTGGGACCTGGATTAGGCTCTTCAAGGAGGCAGATATCATTTACAAAAATGTATCTGAACTGGGATTTTGAAGTACTGGAAGCTCTGAGGGGTTCAGGTTTGATGGTAATATAAAACTTCAGATAGCAAGATGCTCTAGACTTTCTCTCCTACTCAGATGGTAGAAGAGAACTGAAATGTGCTTGGGTATGGCTGGTTGGTTTTTTTTTCCAGTTTAGAGGAATTTTAACTGATGCAAAGGATATATAAACTGTATCTGCACCCTGTTCTTAAGCCTTGATAACTTCAGGGGTGAAGAGAAGCTGTGACTACTGTGCTCTGTTCTTCCACCATTCTGGGTGTTGCATGTTGGTGTGTGGCAGAGTACTCCTGAGGCTAAGGATGGAGCCCATCTCCCTGGACAGACAGAAAGCTGTAACAAGCAGGCCTTTTTGTGAAACAGTCTGGTCTGCAAGAATTATTTATTCATCCTTTGTTAGTGACTGCACTGTTATAAGACACTTTTTTTTTTTTAAGAATAAACTGGAAACACTGCTAATGAATTTTGGTGAATGTACGTCGGACCTGCTATGGTGGGGATTAAATATGAGCAGATTTAGTGTGAGACTTGTGAGCCTTTTTAAGGAGAAGTTATGTCCTCTATATCATCTTCTACTCGCCAGCTAAGTTTGGTAGGGGCCTCCTTCAAGGGTAGGACGTGTAGTGCTTGGCCCCAAAACTAGGTCTGGGTCTGAGTAGGTATAGATTTATATCAGGGTTCAAACCACATGTAACCAATGTCTATGAAACATTTGTGTCCCCTAGATAGAGCTGTACACAGAAGGATTTTATTATGGAAGGATTTCCCACCAGGTTAAGCACGTGCATATGCAGCCTTCATTTTTCATTCTGTGATTTAACTGGGTCTATTCAGGAAATGAATAATGGCTGCACTGCTGTGATATTTGTTTCCTCTTAGAATTCAGTTTTGCTGTTGTCTGCAAACTTCTAATACAAACCTGATATAACAGGAACAAGTAACTGCCTTGGAATACAGCTGAAGTCAAATTCTGACTTTATTCTAGAAATCACACAGTGTGTCCAACACCACAGCTGCTTAACTTCAAAGGATAGTAGCTGGTGACTTTTTCCAAGTCAGCAAAAGTTCTTCCAAAGTCTGGCAAAGTTAGACTTTGCCATCAGACTCCATAGCTTGAGTAATGCTGTGCTGTTCTGGCAAACCATCCTTAAGGATGAAGGTACACTGGCAAGCCTGGCTTTACGTGGCATTCAGTCATAGCCCCTTGGCTACCAGCTTTTTGGAGCCCTTATTTATGAGGGGAGTGTTCTCCAGGCCCAGATATTTCCAAGCTGTTGAACTTCCAAAATTTTCGCCTAGGGTCTGCCAATTGCTATCAACTGTAACTCTGATGGTTTCAAAAGGCCCTGAGACTGACAGATGGGTATGGTTATGGCTATGCTGCCTTTAAATGATTCAGCCCATGTATGCTGGTTATTTAACCTTTTCCAGTTTTGTGTGTGTGTGTTTTTAATGCAGCAACAGGAAAATATATAGTGTTTGTAATAATTGTGAATGTAATATTTGCTTGTAAAAAAAAAAAAAAAAAAAAAATTCTTGTGATATATAAAACAGCACCTGAGGATTTCTTCTTTACCTTCTCAGCCTTATGCTCCTACCTGTGCCCTTTCATCTCAGATACGCTTACTGGTTCTTGGAAGGCTATTTTGATCGTGAGCTCATTTCCTATCGTTGTCCATAAATACAGTTTTTTGAGGGAGTTTTTTCTGCCAAGCACTATCATTCCTGTAGTCATAAAAATGAAGAGTGAAAACCGAGACACAGCTCAGATCCAAGAATTCCATCTGGTATTAATATCGCATCGCAGTATGAATCATCATTCTCACCAGCCAGAGAAATGCCATAATTTAGTTTTGGCTTCCCAGGCTTATCTATTTTACTCGAGCAATTCTAAAACACAGGGCTGAGCTGGGCAAAGAGCAGCCCAGGTGATTCTATTACACGCAGTTTTAAAAAAAATGCAATGCCTGTCCCCGTTTGCAGCATGAGAAGTCATTTTTCATCTTTGAAATGTTTTATGGCTGTTCACTTCTGAGTCCTTCCAACATCCCAGAGAAAGAGGCGCTATGCAAGTAATATCTGAAAAAGAGATGAAGGGACTCGCTTCAGGCCGCAGAGGCGGTCGGTAGCAGAGCTGCAACCACAGTTGTCTGGTTCCTCCTCTACGTTTTGCTAGACCTGTGCCACATGCCTGCTTCTCAGTCAACTGGGAGCTACGGGCACCCAAGAAAAGCTAGCTAAAGCCTCTAAATATTTTTAAAATTTATTCATTTCTTTTAGAGACCGCTCTGTGTACTTTGTTTCATCTCCACCGCAGCAACGCCAATGCGAGTTCCAGCGCCGCGCAGGTGAGAGCGCAAGGCATTTGTTACAGACAATAGCTCAGGGTTCCTCATAATGACATCCCTAAATAAATGATAATTCAACAGTTCTATGTTAGAATTATCTGACGATAACGACATTTTCGGAAACAAAGGTATATGGATAATTAGGACTCTTGCTAATCACTTGGTGCGTTTTTTATTTTTTTCCTTCTCAATGAGATAAGATTCACACAGATTAATTGCTACCTGCTATAAATAAAGTCTGAGAATGGCAATCAGCATAGCAGAGGCAGAGGGTAACTGTTGTTTAATATATCACAGCTCTCCGCGCACCTGTTCGCCCGATGCTGTTGCCATGGAAACCATACTTTATAAGAGAAGCTTCGCATAATTAGCGTGGATCGAGGTCTAGATCCATCAGAATAATTTGGAAGAATGCTAAGAGCCCAGAGGAGCAGGCAAAGCTACGTGTCTCAGTAGGGAAGGTACCAGACCTCTGCTGTGTAGTAAGTAGTGAGGCAGTTACTGGGCAAAATCTGCCGAATTAGCAAATCTGAGGGAACCAAATTATATGAAAGGCAGAAAAACTTTGTCCCTTTGGTTTTCACTATAACATACTGATAAAACAGGCTTTGAAAATTGAACAAATTAAAAAAAATCCCAAAAAACAAAGAAAAGGGATACTTGTGTGATTAGCCTTGAGACTTTGTCACAAACTGAGAAATCCAGATGCTGCTTTACTGTCATCAGCCCTGGAGTCGGGGAGCAGTGTGCGACAGTGTTGGCAAAGCACAGCCCTGCCTTCTGGCCCAAATCTTCTGACTAGATCGGGATAACAAAAATAACTGAGTTGGATGAGAAAAGGATAGCATCTCCTGCATTCCCAAACTTGCTATTTCATAAACCTTTGCACCTGTAACTCGTTTTTTTGTCCACATCTACAAGACCTGTGGCAAACCTACAGGCACAGCTATCTGACCAATGCGTTATCATAATGACAATATAGCACATTAAAGATGCAACAGCTTTAACTTTTTTTCACTCTTGTCGGCTAGTGTTAGAAGTGTCCCTTTAAAGAAAAGGGCTTAAAGGCTTTTTATTTAAAAAAAAAAAAAAAAAAAAAAAGAATTTGAAAGTAGCTTTTTAAGGAGAGTTGGAAGAGGTCTGTATGCATACGCACGCAAGTGACTGAGTGAATCTCCTGCTCATATTGTCTTGGCTGCGAGTCTCAGTTGGACATGCTATGACGTTAGTGGAGTGACTACCGTACAGGAGCTGTCTTACAGTCTCTGCGGGGGTTAGTGGAGCAGGACCTTCAAGGTTGAATTTGAATGCAAGTGTCAATAGTAATAGCATTACATTTCTGTGTTAATAGTAAACATTAATGATATAACTCATTAAAGCAGCTCCAAAGGAAAAGATGATGAAAACTTGAAAATCTGTGCTCTTTCATGTTAATAACGAAAGGAAATCCTTTCAAATGTAAGGGGTGGGGGAGTAATAGAGGTTACCCAGCTGAAGGTATTCCAGTCAAACACTAATGCAAGTGGGTGTAGTATGCAGTACTGTCTTGGCTTTTAAAGATGCAGTTATTAAAGTCAGTGTAGGCTTGAAGGATTTGTAGACCTCATAC
Source organism: Struthio camelus (assembly GCF_040807025.1). NCBI lineage: Eukaryota > Metazoa > Chordata > Aves > Struthioniformes > Struthionidae > Struthio > Struthio camelus. The sequence continues at coordinate 53,076,293 of NC_090943.1, forward strand.
AAGACGAGCTACGTTTCTTGCATGAAAGTGGAACGGCCTATGCTACTTCATTAAATTTGTTTCGGAGGATCATGTTAGCTTTTGGTATTGAGCAGATCGTGAGAGGGAAAAATGGCGTTAGAGTTACAAAATTGCTTTAATTTGTTTCCGTGGTATTTTGGTCCACTTGCAGGAAAACCCTCAGTGACCTCTGGGATTTTATTTGTATGGAAGCTTGTTCCACTGTTGCGTGCTGCACAAGACCATGGCTAGGAGAAGACACCTCTAGTGCTATGTGTACGCAGCGAGAATAGGAGGGAAGTTGAGGTGGTTGTTCACCTCTGTTGATCCTTGGTGCTAGGTGGAGGGGTTTCCATCTGTGCCGTAGCTGCTCTTTGTCCGACCGGAGTAGATGGAGAGAGAACACACTTGCAGAAACAAGCATAGCTTTGGATGCTGCTGTTGCAGAAGATAAGGAAGATACCTTTCAGGAGCTTCTGTGGAAGGACAGTGCACTGAAAAGACAGATGTGAAATATACCACAGTGAATTTGGCAGTCAAAACCCTGGACTATACCTGTGCTGGTTTTGTTTCTAATGTGATTAAGTGGACAACTATGTGAGTATGTGCTCCATTAACGAAGTGTATAAAGCTCATCTGTCCCTAAGCCTCGTATATCCAATTTAAATACCAACAACATTAACAGTGTAGTTGCTGCTCCATTAGCACCAGGAGGTAACACGCTTGTCCCAGAATCCCAACTAGATTGAAATTTGTGATATAAACCCTTAAGTTAGAACTGTTCCAGACCTGTTAAGATAATTTTGGGGCTAGAGACTTGAGCCCTGGATCTCTTGACCAGAGGAGCGCCCTAAACACTAAGTTTCAGAGCTCTGCTATGTTTTTCTCCTCTTCCTCCCCCTTGAACACTTTCTTTCGTGGTGCTACAGCTTCAACAGCCAAAGCAGTGAGTGCCATCTCCCTGGGTTGGGTGGTCTGGGCACCTGTTTGGGGAAAGCAGTTTTGTATCCCTTCATCCTAAAGAGGATCAAAGGAAAGGCGATCCATGGGTGGAACCTTTCATGGCTGTGCTCACTCCAGCTTGGCTCTGCATTGGGCTGGGGCTGGATGTCACGGTGGCCCTTCTGGGCAGGCCCAGAGGAAGAACTTGAGGCATTTGACAGCTTCCAGTTAAAAAGGAAAGTGCTTAGGGAATGCAAGTGCTTCCAAGGAAAGGTGATAATTGAGTGAAATTTTTCAGTTTGTAACTTTGCAGTGAGGTACCTGTGGAAAATCCTGCTTTTCAGAGCACAAATCTATATCCAAGTGACTATTCTAAGTTCAGCTTTATAGCTCTGAGAGTAATGATCCAATCTAAGTGCTTCCATTAATTCAGGTCATTAAAACAATATTTCCTCTGGCCCCAAAAGTGCCAGATCTCATAAACTTTCAATTTGAAATTGTTAGACAAGTTTGAGTATTTTTATTATTTTTCAAGCGAAAAAGTTACCTCAAGATTAGGAATGTGTTTGGTACAATTTGGACAATTTCCAAGATGCGTTCTTGTTGGAGTTATTCCTCATTTTACTTGCGTGTAAAAGAGAGAAGAACTAGGTCCTTAGCTCTAGCCATGCAAATCCACTTATACATGCACTGTAACAGTTTAGAGAGAAAAGGAAGAATTTGATCAGAAAAGCTTAAGAGGTATGGGGACATAAGTTTGGAAGGCAAACTTTTCGCTGCATTAAGATTAAAGGATGGCATAGATGAACGGCCTTCCTAACCTAGACCAAATTATTCAGTGATCTGGTAAAGCAACAGGCTAGATTTTTCTCAGTGGGTGATCTTTTTTTTTTTTTTTCTAAAGTTCATTTTTGATTGGAAAAAAAAATTCTATCTGTTCTGTCCTGACTATTAAAAACAGTGAAAAATGCATAAGATATATTACCACCTAATTATGTGTGTAACCACATACATATATGAGGTAAGAGGATGGATAAAGAGTCTCTTGATACAAAGCCTTGGACAAGTGAGTGGAAGCAAAGATGATTTTAAAGCAGATATTTTTAGTGTTTATGAATGGGGCTGGGCTGTGACAGCATGACAAAAAATCCTGTAGCTTTGAATTCTATCAGTGAAGAGAAAAACCTAAATACTGAGCAGCTTCCCTTGCTGCACCATAACTAGTACTTCAACGCTGATTGTGGAGGGATTCCCCTATGGAGATGAAATAAGAATCTGCTTTTTTTTACTACTTCTACCTCAGTTTGGAGATAGTGGAAGGGATTACAGCCATCCAAGAGTAAGAGCACTGATTCATTTCATATGGGCCTTCAGGAACCTCTTTCACCACAAAAATTTTTAATCATTACCAATACTATTGATTTTTTAGGTGAGATGAAAGCCTGGTATATCTGTTATCACTTCCTAGAGCCAGTAAATACACTAGCCATAAAAATGTGATCCCACTCTAGGCTTTAAGTTCAATGCATCCGGCTAGAAACAAAATAAAAGACTACACAAAACTTCTTCTGCCTTTGAAGTTATAGCTGATTTATGGGAAGTGATGAACCCTCTCCCTTCCCAGGCAGGAAAATCGGATCAAAGATGTCCTGATATGTCTTCTAGTTTATGATAACAGCAGTGGCTTAGTTGGTAACTTCTGTAAATTCAGAAAACTTCATCCTTCCCTTCTCTTAGCTAGCATCTCTAGTGTCTCTTCTCTTGTGTTTTTATTTTAACTCCTTCTCATTCAGAGCTGGAGGTTAGGAATAGGAAAAGTAGCGAGTCACAATCAGATCTGTAAGCCTCACCTCTTCAGCAAATCATACGGCATTAACTCTGGTTCCTCATTGCTTTTATTCCAGTATTATGCTAGGTTAATACACTAACTTTTTGGAGTAAAACTGGTACAGAGGGCTTTTAGAAAGTGATGGGCAATTCAGATACTTCTCACATAGTCTTTTTGGAGCTGCACCTCTCAGGGACGCACAGGAGTGAGAGGAGAGGCAGATCTAAGGAGCAGCCCCATAAAGCTGTTACATGCCCAGTCTGTCTACCCACTTCTCCTGGCATGCAGAGGGGAAAGAGGTTCAGAGCTGCCCTTTCTGAGTGGGCTTGAAATACCCTATATTCTTAGGTGGCTCCATTAACCCGTTTTGAGATGTTTGTGCTGGACATGTATTCAAATACAGTTCTTTGACGGACAGCAAAGAACTAGAAGGAAAAGACCTAATTAATGATGATGTAAGAAAAATGCAGCCTCCTAAAGCTTCTCTTTGAAACTTGGAGTCTTCAGAGATTTGTAGATGGCAGGGACTGCTTTACTCGCTTAACAATGTCTTTTGCCACTGACGTAGGCACACGCAGTGCCTTGCTTTTCTAGTTAATGTGGCAGACTCCCACTTTCTGTCCCCGTTTGGAGACTTGTGGAAGTTATTTACAACCTCGGCAGAAAGATCAAACAACGCTGTGATAACTGGCCTGTCGCTGTCAGGTTTTCAGGTCTGCAAGACAAATGTTGGTTCTGGCTTATGGCAACCAGTGCGCTGTGCATCTTGATGCAGATTTTTATTACCTGGTAGGTGGCTTGGGAGCCATGGATGGAAGACAGGGCTGAGATCTATAATGGGGAGCAATCAAGTCATGTCAGAGAGGGGCCAGTTGGCAGCACCTGTGGAAATTGCCCCCTGACATGACTCTCCAGGGTGGGTGAAGGAGGGGCTTGATTTCTGCAAAGTAGCATGCTGTGCGAGAAGTGCTTAATTGAAGCTGTTGCTATGGCCTATGACCACTTAAAACAACAGAGGGCTTTGAACAGGGCTGGTGAATAACTACATCTTGTTCTGGTTGCAATGGTGTTGCTACTGTCTCTCTCTGTTGTGCCAGCCTGTGTTCCTTTATGTTTAGGGTCTGCCTTTTCCTAGAGTCATCAGGTTGAGAGAACCGCCAAGAGATCATCTAGTCTGATACAAGATTGGTTGCAACCCTTTTATTCCTGAGATGTACTTATCCAGCCTGCTTTTAAAAACCTCCGGTGTCACCTGCCTTGAGCTGTTTCACTTCTGTGCAGCAACTTGTGCTGCTACTGTTTTATTTGTAGACATTTCAAGATAGAAATAACTTCTCCAGCTTGAAAAGGCAAGTGGCTAAGGCTCCTGGCAAAGGAAACGGGCATTTTTCTCCTGTTAGCTCTGCTGTTGTGTTTTTATCCTGCCATGCTTCTTTCAGGATCAGAGAAGTCCTGTCTTCTGCAGTAAGACCTGAATACTGTTAATTATCCTACAATTTTTGCTCTGGTTGCACAAACAGGGCTATGATAGGGAAAGGCCTTGTCAAAGTTTCAGACAGAACTCGCTAGTTGATTTAGCAACCTCTCCATTTTATCTTGGTTTATCTCTCCCTGGAATTAGATGAGCAGCATATTCTGCAGTTTTCTTCCAGTGCAATCCAGGAAGATGTCTGCAAGCAGTTTCTGCGTTATAGTCCCTATTTATATCTGTAATTAAAGAAATAAGTATCATAGTTATCTTTCTAATTTCATAATTACCTCTTTGAAGTAATAACCCCTTTCCAGGTGTTTTCTAAAATAAAACAGCTAGGGAAATTAATTTCAATTAGAAATGAAAAAATGCAAACTGAAATGGAGTTGAGGGGGAAAAAACCCAAAAAACAAAGCATACATTTCTTGGAGGGTACTTCATTTAGATAATTAAATCTCTGCAGTGTGAATGAACCATTGGCAGCAGTGCCCTTTATGAAATGACATTTAAAACACATTAATCTGCTGAATTCTTGGGCCTTCCAACAGCTTAAAGTACATCTGGAGGCAAAAAAACAATGAATTCTTAGTGGGAATGAATAGTCTTTTGGTATGTTGTACAGATGCTCTAGGCTTTCTCACTGAGATTTAGTAATGTTGAGAGACCTGAGTTGTATACATGTAAATTCATAAGAAATCACAAGTTTATGGTATGTATATGTTGGAGTTCAAAAGAAAGTTAAGTTTGTCAGCCACAAAAATTTCAGTGAACTTATGAAGAAACGCTCTTATCTCAGCCATTCCCTTATTTTCTTTCTCTGTAATCTTTCTCCCAGCACCTTTTGTATTATCTATGACCACCACAAATCGTATTTTCTTCCTGAGACTGGGTTGTAGGAGGAAACTGTTTGAAGTGAAAAATGTGGGAAGGAGCTCTTCACTGTAAAAGCTGACAGATTTGGGAGAAAGTCATGCTCATTAAAGCTGGAACTCTGAAGCTGAATACCATATTAGTGTCTCTTCTCTTTGCCTGCTCAACAGTCCCCCAAACTGGTCACTGTAGCCGAGCTCATGAGAACATGTAAGGCACGAAAGCAAATTATTAAGGTCACAAGTCTTTTCTGGAAGCTTTCAGTGCGTATCTGTAGCTGCTGCTCTTGTAATGTTGCTGCTCCTGTCAGGAAATGCATCAGCTAGGTGCAGTAGGACCCGTCGTTTTCCTGGTCCATCGAGTTCTTTAAATTTTCAAAGTCCTGAAAGTTTTCCCAGGCTTTACTTCACATGTGGAGCCCTGCTGCAGTGTGGAGGGGCCTTGCTGAAGTTGCAGGTTTAACTAAATGCTTGGTACAAGCGAAGGCCTCAAAGTCTGGACTTTTGAATTTACATGAAACGTTTGAAGTTGGCCCGGTTATCTCTTAAGAAAGCGTTTGCTGGTAGGATCCTAAATGTCCCTGACCTCGTGTTGGGTGAGAACTAAAACCATTCTCAGTCAGAACTGGGAAGTGCTGTAGTGGGAGGTGAAAATGAACAGGAAAATCTTCTTCAGAAGTAAAATACAGTCCTGAGAACGCGAGGTCTGCTGAAGGTATGTACTTCTAGACTGGAGAGCGCTTATCAGATGCGTGTGTGATGCTAGCTACGCACTCTTTCCATTGCAGGGGAAGATCTGGCACGTCCAACTCTTGCCACTGCACACATCACCTGAATTAAATGAGTGTTTAAAATGCATTAATTCCCTTGAATTAAATAGTCCTTCCACTAACAACAGGGAACTGCAAACTCAGCAGAGAGGTCGTGGATGGGCATTTGGTAGGAACACAAAGAAAAATGACCAGGATTCATTCTTAAAAGGACATATTTCAAGTGGAGGGTGGGCCTGCAGATGGAAGAACTAGGCACTTAAGAACTTTCTGAATTAATTCTTTGAAAAAATTTGCTATCTAGGGAAAATATTCATGGAACATTGAAAGACGTAAGTGAATTTGCTTTGGATCTATTTTTCATAATTGTTCTTTTTCCTCTGTGTTAATAACTAAGGCTATAGCTGCTTAAGTTGGTCCCTTACAGCCTGTCTTTTTCTCCTTGATCCTGCAAAGAAATCATAATACTGCATCATTTGTGATAATATCATTTCCATGGCAACAGACTGGTGCCCAAAGTATGGGAGCATGACTTCAGTGTGGGATCAAGCAGGAGGAGATAAAGTCCTTATTAAAACATACACTTTGTCAATAAGAAGAAAAGGAACTCAAAAAAACCTATTCATTTTGTTATGCATTTTCTTCTCCAACTGAGCATCCGTGCAAATGAAAAGTATTTCTTTTAAGGGGTTGTTTGTTTTGATCAATGAAACCTCAATTTGAAAAGAAATGTGAAGTAAAGAACTGTGACAATATATACAAAATTTATTTAAAATCCTGATTGTAAAATTATTTTTTTTTAAATTGGGTGGCACTTGCTCATACCAATAGTCCCGTGTAGATCAATGACTGTGATAGATTACTTAGAAGACCTTCCCCAGAAAAGATTACCTTTATAGTAATCTGTCTATAGGCCCCTTAGGAACTTTCTGATCACCCCAGGTATAGCTGCACTGTTTTAGTAGTCCTGTACTGAAAAAGATGTCCCTGATATAACAAGAGCTCAGCTGATTCGCCTCCTGTTGTGCAGCGGTTAATATGGAGAGGACAGAGACTCTTTCTCAGCATGAGGTGGTTGTCCGTCCAGTCTACTCCCTCCAAGGACTTGTTCTAAACAGATGCCCCCCTGCAGTGAGAAAATACAAGGTTATCTGCCCTTTCTCACTGAGAAATCAGGCTTTTGTGATGCGAAACACGCATGGAAGGGCTGAGGGTAGGCCTGGCCAGCCTGTGACAGAGACATGAGTGACGGTGAGGTAAGGGTGGCTGAGGTTGAAATGTGAGTCCCAGTATGCTGTACTGTCTGCTTCTGAGAAGCTGTTGTGGTGAAACCTGTGCTACTCTGAACTCCTGGACATGTGCCACCAGACTAAGAGGTGTTAAGTTGTCTATTCTCATACTATGGGCTCAATTCTCCCTTGACTTGCACTGATGTATGTCAGAAGTGTTCCTCCAAGGCCAACATACTGGTGTAAACGAGAAGAGAATCAAGCCTTCGCCTGTAGATAAAGACAGTCACAGGCTTTAGGATCTGTTCTCCCATCAGTGCGTGCACTGATTTATGCATAGAAGCTCCTATTAGCATCAGTGGGGAAACAGATACTTACATTGCTAAACAGGATTTTTTTCTCAGATGCCTGAAGCTACTCAACATAAGCCTGTTGTGAAAGTGATTGGAGATTTAGGAGAAGGAATGCTGGAGAGAAATAAGAAAAAACAAAACCAATCCTAAACTAAGCAACTGTAAGAACTGTTTTGGGGTTTTTGTTGTTGTTTTTATTTTTTATTTTTTTAAACCATTTTTGTTAACAACTAAATAACTGTTCTTAATGGCACACCCACTGAGGGTGGTGGATGGAAAAGGAAAAGTTGGGAGCAGGAAAGTTAGGATCACTTCTGCTTCCTTCATCACAAATTGCCTTTCAACAGCAGACCCCTATGGAAATACTGATGCGCAGCAAAGCAGGTCTTGCTCCCTTTTCCTGTCAAAACTGTTATGTTTAAGATTAGTTTTTCCTCTTTTCTGCCTTCTCTGCTGTTTTCTCCTAAATTCCCAGCCTCTCTAATAGGCTAATACTCTTGCTGTGAGATGTATATACGAGGGAAATTTACTCTCAGATATTTTAGAGTAGAATCTACCAGTCCTACTATAATTCAAGTCCTGACATTGTAGCAAACTGGCAAGAGTTAATCTTTATTAAGCAAAAGCATATAGGACCCACACAGACTCTATAGTTGCACTATATTCTCATGCTTACCATTTCCTTTATTGATTTGCCTGTCTAAATGAGTACTTCTCAACTCTGTGGGAGTTTTCCAATTAGATAAAAGGCAATTCATGTCACCCTGCTGCAGCTCTAACAGCCATAACCAAGAGAGTGCATTGAGGACTTCTCAGCAGAACAACCTAGTTTAATCAAGGCGGCCCCCTTCAGCGCTACCTCATCTGCAGGATGTTTCTCTTAATATGTAATGCTTTCTTTATTGGAACTTTAGAGGAATGGGCTGCAGCTAAACTAACAGCTGTGGTTGCACTTTATAGACCAACAATATGGTTAGCAGAGACGATGCATGAGTTTCCCTCTTTTAGGCTGTTTTTGGAAAGCGTTGCTTCTCAAACGAGGAGATACGGGTGCAATGCACGCAGGGCTTGATGCCTTGCTCCAGTCAAAGCTGCCAGAGGCATTACCCTTTTCGAATGAGAAGAAAACATCTCTAAAGAACATAACTGTTGCTTTTGTAAATGGTGCTGCTGCTGTGAAAGCTGAATCTGATGCATCTCCTGAAGGACAGAGCTCAGAGGAAGTGTGCTAAGTGTTGTGTGTTTGCTGGTGAATTATAGATGCTGCCTTTTGTGAGGAAAACAAACTTTTTCTGTATGTGCAGACAGCTCTTAAGTTCCCTTCTTTGAGATGGGGTGTGTAGGTGATGGAGAATTCCCAGATAAGGTTGAAGAAACCGAGCATTTTAAAGTGAAACTCTGCTTCGCTTAATATTCTGCTTCCTATCCCGGTTTTGGAGCTTTGCAATTGTCTCTGCTGCTGCCTTTCTGCTTTCTCTGCCTCGTCTTCTGCCCAGCTGAAAGATTTGGGTGAATGCTTCCTTTCTTATCTTTGGCAAGGTCCTGGTGATCCTTGGTTTAAAGGGCAATGCCAGGTCCCAGACTGCCTGATTTTTTTTATTGCTCTAGAGACCCAGCCCCCATGGCCCTCTATCTTTTTAAGGTGTGAACAGACTCAAGACTTCCTTCCATCCCACCATTGCATTGCCATGGCTTGAGCAGTCTCCTACCCCCTCGGCAGACCTGCAGCAGGTTGTTTCCGACTTAAGGCCAAATGTAGCATTTAACTGCTGCTCAAGGGACTGGGGGAGTGGGGGGAAGACTCAGTAGGGAATAAAATACCCCTCTTAGCTGGGAGGGGACACTTCTTCCCGAGGTTCCTGGGACAGAGAGGGTTGCAGAGGCTGCATTAGTGCTTAGAGTTGTGTTATGTGGTCTGAGGGGGTGGGACCCCTGGATTCGGATTAAGGTGGTTTATGGTTCTGCCGCCTCCTGCCCCCCCTCTGGGGTATTTTCTCAGCTCCCTTGAACAGGATGTAATAAAATTGTTGTAGGCTTTACAGAAAGACTTTCCGGGGTGAATAAAGCACATCTGTGAAGCGTTGCTTTGAAGCCAAGTGAAGAAGCTAGGGAATGGGGAAGAGTTAGAGGGAAGAGTAAGGTAGAGGGAAGGAGTAGTTCATGTATGGGGTGGAAGCCTTACATCTGAGAGTTTGGTAGTCAGATGGACCTGTCAGACCACTGTTGTGAATTTCTGGTGGATAAAGTGAGTAAGTAACCAGCTCTTCCTTCTGTCCCACCTAGAGTCTGAGATGGGGAGAGAGGTGGGGAAAACATTTTTGGCCTCATTTGTTTGTTTTTAAGAGAGGGAAATCTAACTGCCTGCATAGAATTTCATTTGCATTGCAAATGACCTCCAGTCCTCTTGGCAGACTGTGGCTTCGTATAAAGTCAGAATCACTGGGTGGCACTGAGATGAAGAAAGGGAGACTGGTTTCTATTCTGTGTGCTCTGGGGTCTCATCACTCTGGTATATGATAAGGTGTTTTTGTACTGTCTTGCAGCACAGAGAGGGCTTTGAGCTTCAACTATAGAGGACAGCAGGGAAGTGAAAACTCAGATGCAAGCTTTCTAGATATTGTGGAGACCTGGGATTTCTTTAACTGTGTAAGAACATACCCACAACCTTTTCAGTATCATGTAGTCGTTCTCAGGGGACTGATCCAACTAAACGCTCCTTGAAGCTCCAGGGCGGTGCTGCCGCTGACTCCAAACTGTGAGCAGCCTTCTGGAAGGGTAGGTGGTCAAGGCATAATTCTCACTTGTATCTTCATAGATTGTAGCCAGAGTGACTGTAAAGAGCACTTTATTTACCATCATAGGTATTTTATTATTATTAGAGTTAATGTTATATTTTCCCTTTCAATAAAAGAGGAGACAAGAGACAGTGCTTTTTTTTTTTTTTTTTTTTGGAGATAGAATAAAAACATAGTGTTTGGTTGTGGTTCTGCAGACTTATGTCAGGTTAGGATCTGGCATTAGGGCTTGGGAAATGCTGCCTGTGCAAAAGCAGCTAAAGTAAGAAATTTCAGTTGAGGTGATTCCAGAAATTCTGGGTTCGTATTTGAATAGGTTCTTCTTGCTTACTCTTGTCTTGAAGTAAGATCACTGGTCGTTCTTGCTTCAGAAACTACTAGAGCTCTAACTGCAACAGCATGAAGTAAAAGAAATATCTCAAATCCTCCCACAAAGGGCTCTGAGATAGGCTATCTGTAAGAGATCATATGGACTGTCTGGGATTCAGAGTACTCGCTCCTGCTGCGGTCTGGCTGGTGCCGTGTGGACGGGGCCAAGGTTGCCAGTGCCCAGTGTAGCTTAGCAAAAACAGTCCTTTCACTCCACTGTATTCAGCAGGTACTACTACGTTATCTTTATGGTATAAAAAACTGACTCACTGCAAGGGATTAGACACTTTTTTGTGGTAAAGGTGGTTGTTCAGTGTTAGCAGAAAGTGCTTTGAGCGGTGGCTCTTCTCCCATTGCCATGTGTTAGCAAGGCTGAGTGCCGCAGTAGCTCAGCTATCTGATCTACTTTTTTCCCTTTTCAAAGTACGCTAACCGACCACTATAAAAATCTCATTACTGTTGCCTTTAGTTACAACACTACCTTAATTCTTCCATCATGCATGATGCCCCTTAGGTGAGATGTTTCCAGGCTGAGATGCCTGCAGCTCCTAGTTCTGAGCGAACCGTACTGGGATCTAGCCTGCAAACCTTGGTTGTGAGAGCATTGGAGAACAGTGGGAGAGTGATAAAATATACAGTAATTTGTCCCTCCTCTCCACACCCTTGTAACAACCCTGTGGATGACGTGGAGCTGTGCATAGCCAGTGTATTAATGCCATCTGGCTGTTGTAAAGCAGAATGGAAGATAGTTCTGTTTTCCCTGCCTCTCTTGTGGGGTGGTGCTGGTCATACCAGTCTGAGTCTGTTGTCTCTAGGCTCTCGCTTTTTCCGTTAAAATTGTAGGAACTTGACAACGTTGGGACTATACCCTTATCTTTCAAATTTGGGGGAAATTGGCCACTGAGTTCAAAAGATACTGGGTGAGAAGGAGGATTTGCATGCAGAATTGTACATTTGCTGGACAGGCAGTGTGAATATGTATGCATCCTATTGTTAGAAAGCAGGTTAAAAATAAATAACAAAATGTCTGGAAACCTTCAGTGTGACTCTCCTTATGTTAAATGTCATCATATAATATTATACTTGCCTATACCCATCATTAGAAAAACATTCTAGTTAGGAAAAACCCCATATAATCATTGGAAATGGCATTTTTTTAAGCTCTTAATGGAACATAAGTAGAGAAGTAGAAAGTGAAACTGAACACCGCCAGAAGGTTAAATGACTAATATGTTATTCATTTCTCACATTAAAAGACAGGGAAATTTACAAAAAAAATGTTAAGAAGAGTAAAAAAGTAATAGAGGAGTTTAAAATTTTTTTTGATAGTAGCGTACATTTTTTCCTATCAAAAACTAAGGAAGTTCATTTTTTTCAGTGTGATTTTTTTTTTTTTGAATCCCTCTAACTGTAAATCCTACAAGTATATTGAAGGACTTTATTGATTTTAAGAATCCTTTAACCTTGCTTTGCATCATCTAAGAGATGTAGCTTTACTCAGGAATATGTAATCACTGAACAAGCCCTGCATCAGGGGGCAAGATGAATAGAATTAAGGTTGCCATGGGTACTTTGCTTTTGAATTTTTTCACTTTTGCGTTTAAAGCTAAACATTAAAATCCCAGTAATTTTTGGCTTTTGTAGCTTAGCACTGAATACGTATATAAATTAACGGCTTGCTCATGGCTGCAGTGTAGCTATTGCCATTACCATCTAATATATAATTCCCTGTATGCAGACAAGCTTTGTTTTTCCTTGTTCTCTAAGTTTTTAATTGCCTAATGTTTTGCAGTACAACATAAAGAGCAGGTGCTCAGAAACCTTGTAGAAATTAAAAAAAGGAGAACAAGGTTATCTTTTGACTCAGAAATTTCCTCTGGCATTGGGAAGAACGAAAGGAAGATAAATGAAGGCCAGCATTCAACTAGGGATTTAATGGATACTAGCGTAGGCTATAAAAAATTCAGAACAACTGTGTCTAAAAACATGTAAATGGCATTGATTGGGGAAATATCAAATTGCAGGGTATTTTTTTCCCTTTATTTAAACTTGTGAAAGCAGTCTGTTGCTGTGAGAAGGTAAGTGATTCTAGCCTGAAAGTTTCATCAACAAGTTGTATTAGATCTTTTTGATCTTTGCACCAACGCTTTCAGAGGTACGCGGATAATGCGGTGGGCATAGCATTAAAATATAGAAAGCTGAAACAGTCCTGGGAGTCCTGAACCTACCTCCACTGCTGCTACCAGGGACCAGTCTGGCAGGCTGAGGCTTTGAAGCAATCTTGAACTTTATAACATTTTTCTGAAACATGGGAGATAGATCACACTGGACTCCTTTGAGCTTAAACTAGCAAGACTCCCATCTTCTGTTGAGTAGGCACAACCCATGCTGACACAAATTACACCTGGCTGCAAAACTCTGGCTATTTATGGCTATTTCCACCACAGTGTGTATAGACAGTCAGGCATCTGCTGAAGGAGCTGCCTTGATTATCAGTAAGAGGGCGGCTGCTGGAGGAGTCTTCCCCTTGCTTTGGGGAGGGTTGTGCAGTCTGTTTTTTGGCTCTGTGTGGCCATGCCTGCTCTGCTGGGCACGCCAAGTCAGTGAGCTAGTTCAGAGCTGTCTTGCGTGGATGCCAAAACTGCAGTCACCACTGTAGAAGCATATTCCCATCCCCGACTTGGAGGACTTCTCTCTTGGCTAACAGCAGTCCTACAAGACAGGAGACGGCTGTTGGCATCCTTGCTCCCTACGGTGGCACTGATTTGTCCCCCAGAATTTAGAGATGTAAAGAACGTAAAAGATTATCTTGTCCATCTGCTCGGCTGGTGCATGATTGTTCCCCACAGTGTATTTTCAAGTGTATTGTCTCACTTAATTGATTCAAGTGGTGGGGCTTTCATTACTTGTCTTGGGAGACATATTTCAAAACATAATAGACTTCCGTGTTGAAAAATATTTCCTGATATGCAGCCTACTTTTTCACTGGCTTAATTATTACTGCCATTTTGCAGTTACCGGTGGTAATTACCATTGCCATGTTCTTTTGTAAAACAATGTAGCGGGTTCTGAACTAAGTTGGCACCTTAGAATCCTACTGATTCGGAAAAATGCAGCTGGATGAATGCTCATTCTGTGGAAAATTCTCCAGTAAATACAACATTTTGTTCTAAATCAAAGTAAATATTTGAATATAAAACTTCCTTGTGAAATGAGAAGTTCTTAAAAAACCCCACTTTAAATCAAAAGGTTTCAAATTTGACATTAATTTAAATAATTTAGTGTAATTTTTGTTACTTTTCATTTTAGTTCTCTTTCTTTCCATGTTAACCATTTTTTAACGACCGCTCTCTTTCAGTAAGGGAACCATCTTCTTTCCTGGTGTGTTCCTTGTTTCAGATGTGTAATGGAAATGTTTCACCCTTTGGAACACAGAGTCATTTTTGTTGCTAGTATAATAATTTCCTCAGAGCCCTAGCACACATGGGAAATTGGGATCCCTGCCTCTGAGACAGTCCCCTGGCAAGATCACTTTTCATGGGAGCCCACAGATCTGGCAGCCTTGACTTCATAGCAGCCCCTCTGCTGTTCAGCCAAAATCCAGGCAACCAAGAAGCCCTTGCTGCTGCTGCTGTGCTTGAGGTCAAGGAGAAATTTGCCTGGAATTACATGCAGATTACCACAGTTCCATAAACATCTCAAATTTCAGCTACTAATTTCCCGTGGAAAATTATTCTGCTGGAAAAATTCTGCGTAGCTGTAGTGAGAGAGTTTATATGCAAGCGAGCAGAGAAACGATGGTTATTTTGGATCCTTCTGGTGGCAACACTGAATTCCTTCTGGTTATTGGAGATACACGGATAGGTTGTTCTGCCTCTTGTAGTCTGGTGAGATGTTCTCGGAGATACGTTTTTAATGAAAATGGCCATATGTTATAAGATGTGTCTTGAGATGAGGTGGATTTTATATATCATTGTTTGTGTTACAAATCCAACACTTATGAGTAGGTGAGAGTTAGTCTTGATAAAGTTTAGCCATTATTTCCGGTTCAGTGCACTTTAGTCATGCTTCCCCTGTCAAACACAGTAAATATTTCCATTTTTTCACTCGGTGTCTTTTTCTATTTCCTTGTAACTCTCAGAAACAAAAGAGACAATAAAATGATGCCAATTCATCTGTATGTTGGTTTGTCTCTGCTTGCAGGCAAAAGTAGGACATTTTAAAATTCATGTCTTTTTTTGGGAACCGTTATCTTAGTTATCTGATATTCCACAATATCTGTTATACTGAAGACTGCTAGAGTATTTAAATCAGGAAGAACATTTAATAGTGGGAAGAGGAACCTCTGTACAGTGAACTATTTAAGTCCAGTTGCTGGAAGGATTTGCAGTTTCTAGCCAAACCAAAACACTAGCAGGTAATTTTAAGT
Organism: Struthio camelus; assembly: GCF_040807025.1. Lineage (NCBI taxonomy): Eukaryota > Metazoa > Chordata > Aves > Struthioniformes > Struthionidae > Struthio > Struthio camelus. Next base: position 53,091,348 of record NC_090943.1, read on the forward strand.
GCAGGAGTCAGAAATCTCTGTAGGATCAACAGCGCTCAGCTTGGGGTCTGGTGACACTCACTCTTCAGTTCTCGTCCTGATTCTCTCCCCAATGTATGTTATAGTCTGGGGCAAGTCATGTACTCAGTCTGCAGCTCCAGTTCCTATGTCTGTACAATGAAGGTGGTCTTATTTTAATCATCGCAAGTATTAAGCATTGCATTAGGGCAAATCTTGTTTTGGGTAGTTGCTTTTTTTTTTCAGATTTAGAATGGATGTAAATCAGGTTTTCTCTTTTACCTTTTTTCTGAAAGCCAATTCATGTTAAAATTTATATTAGCAGCCTGTCCTCTATAGACCCGAAATGCTTGTTCCAGTTTTACGGTACTTGAGTTTTTTACCACTGTTCAGTAAGGTAAACTGTGCTCAAGTGAACAGCAGACGAGTTCTGGGGAAGGAGGTGGGTGAGGAAAGGTGGTGAAATGTGTCAGCTAAGGATATTTTCAAATGATCATGATATCCTGCTCTGCAGTTTCTTGGACTTCAGGGACTTTAGAGATAGTAACGCGTTCCCTTCTTGTGGAGAACACTAAAAGTGATTCTCAAATAGTGCAGAAGTAAAATAGTAAACCTGAAAAAGTAAGCAGCCAATGACAAGAGATATCTGGACATCCCTTTTGCTGGGGGTCAAACTGTCAGTACAAACCAAAAAGAAAATTTAGTTCTGATGTGAGATCATGTGAGGTGCTGTGCAGTTCTGTCTATCTTGGACTTCTCACCACCACTTTTCTCCTTAGAGAAATGTCATTTTGGTATTGCATATCTGAAATCTCTAGCTATTTTCACTGTGCCACTATCCTTGTGCTTATCACTTTGAGATTTTTTTATTAAGCCACAAAATTGGCTTAAAGTCTCCATGTATTGTTGAGTGGAAATATTGAAGCAAAATCCCAGAAGAGTGACTGGTTCTTTAATTACACGTGAGGGAAAACGGTTAGAGTGGAAGAGCACTTAGGAAAGGGCCTAGTTTGCAGTGTTATAAAGAGGAAGAGAAATAAGACGAGCTCCAGCGGAAACAGCTGAGTCACATGAATATAAATACAAGAAGAATAGGATGCAAAATATATTTCATGTAAAAATTCTTTACAGAGGAGAAATGGAAAAGAAATCTATGCAATTTTCCCTGACGTGTTCCTTAGGAGGATGTCATTGCTTGCCGTTTGGATGGCTTTATGAATAACTTTCCTGATATGCCGTCGTCTAACCTGTCCTCTCTAGCCCCTTATGTCTTACTGTTATTTCAATATTTTCCTTAGCATATCTCTTGTCTCCTCTGAACAACTAACGGCTATTCCAATCTCTTTTGAATTTGAAGCAAAGTTTTAATATCTTTGATATCAAATGGAAATTGCTTCCGTAGTTTACAACAGGATTTGCATTTATCAACATATGTATGTTAAATGAAACAAGATAAGCCCTGGATACACAAAAGTTCTTTGGAGGATTATTCCATGTAGTGGAAATTTATAGTTCCCTAATAAAGACACGCTTGAAACATCAACAATAGGATTGGAAGAAATTTCCGCACACACTTTTTCTATTAGTCTGGAAGCTAGTTTATACTTTTCTTTGTGCATGGGCTCCCTCTGGAGCTTTACCTTATTAAAAAATTAAAGCACTTTTAAAGGTTTTAATCGAAAGTGTCAAGCAAACGAATGAAATAAAGGTACTGTTTGTTTCATTGCGGGGATCAGTACAGCACTATTCCTGATGTACTTTGCATGCTTGACCAGGCTATGCCGGCTGAGGAAACGGACCATTACAATTGACATCTAGTTGTACGTTAGAAGAGCCTTGTGGGAAAACAATGCCATGTAACACAAGAATAATCAATTACAGTACTCTGAAGATGTAAAATGCTATGTAAATCCTAGGCATTCGTCATACCATTTAGACTCTAACGGCTAATAACAGATTTGATTTTGCTTTCAGTGAATCATCGTGAAGTAAAATTTTGTTTCTCTGAATGTTTTCAGTATTTTTCCATATGAATTTTATTAGGGTATGAACAGACAGAGATGAAACGTGGTTTATTAAAGTCAGACCCTGCTGGTATTGGTGCAGACGCTTTCAGTGCTTTCTCTTGAGAAATTCTAGATCCTCTTGGACAGGATTGCATGTCTGGAACCTCTCTGATGATGCTGAGAGGTTTACCAACTTTTCTTTATTAAGAACAAAGGAAGCAATAAGATCTGTGTTGGTTTTATTGGAGGGGAAGACAGTAAAAGGCATATTTCCTTGAACTGTTTTATTACTATTTGGAAAGCTTGTAGATAATGTTATTCTAAAGAGTATTTTCTCTTCTCTGTATTTTAATAGAATTTTATTGTACTGTAGCCAGCTGTGTATTTTTTCTGTTAAGAAGGGACATCGGTACTGGACATCAGTTACCAAATACAGTTTCATGTACTTTAACTTTTGTCGGAGATCTGTTCACCAAGCTGTCTTGACACAAGCAGAACTGTAGTTTCGACCGCCTGCCAATGCCCCCTAGCAATGGACAAGGTGCCTCAGAAAGTGGTCACGCTTCAGTCCGTTATTTTTCTCACGAAAGAGATTTTTAGTGCTTTATCAGACTTGGAAGAGTTTCTGTTGCGTAGAGGCCTGCCTGCACTTTTTATTTCCTTTTGAAGCTATTCCAATGTTTTCTTGGCTTATCTTTTCTTCAACGTGAGTGGCAGACACCTTGTGCTGTTAGTTTACAGACACTGATGGGAAAGAGACATTTCTTATACACTTACGGTAATGAATTTGTGACCGTCTGTACAGGTATTGTGGGAATCAGTGATTCCTTTCCCACGGAGCTTGGTGAAGAAACCTAAGATGTTTAGCTCTGAAAACAAAGACTCCCCGATCATTTTTTCTGAAAAAAAATCTATTTTTGTTAGTAGCAGCATCTTTTATCCTCTGTGAGTCGCCCACAGATTACTAACACACCTGTTATGTGCATTAGACTCACATCTCTTTCTCTTACTCAAGTCCCTCTTGCATCCTATATTACAATACATTTTCTTCTTGAGGTATTTTGACCGAGTGACTATTCTGAAGTGAGAATGTCATGGATGTTCCTACAGTTTGTGTCTTTGAAGCTGCTGTTACTGATCAAAGTGTAGATTTGGTTACGCTAATGTAAACCTTCCTCATTTGTACATTTTTTTTTTCCGGCTCTTTGTCCTTGCTATTATGAAAAGTCTTTAACTGTTATGATAATCTTGCTGTTTAATTTATTAATTGATGCAAGACATTAATAAATGAATTTTTTTAAATAATAGAGCCGTTATCCTTGAGACTACTGTGAGCCAGGTGACTTCGTCAGTTAGTCATTCGCCCTTTTAAAATCCAATTTGCCAGTTAAACATCACATTTCATTTTTAACATTTACCACTTTTGGGAAGATTTTAATTTCCTGTTACTGTCTCATAATTTAAGCTCATTGTGTAACCTAAAGGACACTAATAAGCAGGACATGGCACACAGTCTTTCAAATCACTGCCCTTTAAGGCAGACACACTGAGCATACTGTGGTAAAGAAAAAGACAGTAAGGGAGGCAGCAGGATCCAGTGGGGTGAACGGTGGCTTTGAGTCACGTGCCTTGTGGTGTGACTGTGGTCCTCCCTTGGAAATGATATTTGCCGAGACAATGGTTATCTGTGAATTTCCTTCCAGCCTGGAATCCTTTTAGGAAATGCTGTTGCAGTCTGGTCTGGGCCATGGTGCCTGCAGGCGTCTGTGAGCCAGGACCCTTCCTCTGGGTCCCCTTACTTTTTCTGATGCGAATAGTGTGTGTGTGTGTGGGGGGGGGGGGGGGGGGGGGGCTTCACCTCAGCTCCGACATCCCAGCTGAGAGCTCCCACAGGCTGATACTTTGGATGTAGAAAGCAAAGCGAGCACAGAGGGAACAGCAGAGGTAGGACTGCAGAAGGGGTGCCAGCGTAGAGGAAGTAGGTACAGAATCACTAATTTTAGTAAATGAATATTCTGGGCGTCAGGCCAGGTCACATAAATTGGAAAAGGCCTTGTTTTACCTTGGTCACAGTCCCCCACAGCTTGAAGCTAGGCAGCTGTAGCTACCTCCCCGAGATTTCCCTTGCTCTGCTTTGCTGCATTGATCTCATGTTTTATGAGCAAATGAAAACTGAGATTGGTCTTGGTCCTGCATTGCTAATAGGGACTATTTTTCCCTTTTCGGCTTAGAGTGGCTACTAATGCTGCACAAAGCCAGCAGGAGACCCCAGCTGCTTGTGCAGGAAGAGGAAATAATATTCTGTGGTTGATCAGAAAGGCAGAGAATACAGTTGTATGGGCTCAGCTGTTTATTATCTGTAGGGTGAGACTGTGATCAGGGGACTTTTTTCTAGGCTCAGATATCTTGAGCAAACTCAGTGAATTGTATGCATGATGTTAGCTCAAGCTGTAGTCCTTCAGTTTTCTGTGACTGAGTAAATAAGGACAGTACTGTAATTTTTAGTGTGGTTCCCTAAAACCACCCTAAAAACTGAAAACATTATGTGATTATGCTGTGTCTGCCACTATGCCTTTTCTTCTTCCTCTCCCCTTTAAGTTGTGACTCTTCTGGTTAATTTTAAGCTAATTTGAAGGAGAGGTGGAAGTTTCAACAATAATGAGTTCCCACCAGTTTTGCGAGAGTCGGTAGTAGCCAGTCTGAGAAGACAGGCCCTCTCCGTGCTCCGGCTAAGGGAAAAGCCCTGGAAAAAAACACAGAGAACACAAAGGTGTGGAAAACAGGGTCAAAACTTTCTGGAAACCAGGCTTCACAGCTTCAGCTGCTAATGGCTCTATTTGCTCTTCCTTTAAAGTACGATTTAAATATGATACGTTTTGATACAAATTACTCTTCATATGCCAGAATGGAAGTTATTATGTTCGTTTGACTGCCATGAGGAAGTTTTCTGTACAAATAAGGCAGGAATGGGATTAAGGCCCAATCTGGGGTAAGTCTGAGGCTCTTGAATGTTCTGCTTGGCCTGAAAGCTTGGTGATCCATAGGGCAGGAGGAGTTTGACAGCACTGCCAAACTTTTCTGATTTATGAGAACATAAAATGTTAAAATGTCCTTTTTCTCTTTATAATTGGCAGTCCTGAGCCTCCTGTGGGGAAGGTGTATTTCACGTTAAAGTAAAATGAAACTGAATGTCACAGTTATATTGAGGACTGTGAGGATTTTTTCCAGTTTGATTAACAATAATGTTTTTGCAGTTAAACCTTACCTGTTTCCCTTTTACCTTGTGCTCATAATATTCAGAGGGTGCCTGTATCACCCTGCAGTTTTTATCCCCTAGTGTATATTCCAGAGAGTTATATCTCCACAGAAACTGTCCAAGAAAGGGCTGGGGAAATTAAAGTTGTTGAAAGTCTTATATCCACTCCACTGAAGTATTTTAACCTGTTTATTGCTGCGTGGATGCATGTCTACAAATACTCTCACTGATTCAAGATTGTTCTGAGCCATATAAATGGCTGCAGTTGATAGATGGGAGCTGTCTTTCCGGAGAGCAAGAGGCCATGTATTTTAGATCACGTGGTCATGGTTTCCACTTTTATTTCCACCTACATGAGTCTAATCCAAATCCCAGTGAAGGAGATAAGTCTTTTTTGTTGGCTCGTATGGCACTTGAAGGAACAAAAACAGTAAGATAGAGCTATTTGAAAATTTTTAGAAGTTTCCTTTTGTCAAAACTGAAATGCTTTTGTGGACTCTTTCGGGAGCAGAGAGAGATTAAGAAAAAGCTGCTCTCTCTAGCTGTAAAGAAGATGCCTAGAGAGAGGGAGCATCCAGCCCTGGCTCCTGACCAGGCAGAACAGCCCTGAACTTTGGGCAGATGAGTGCCCAAAGTGTGCAAGTTCTCTTTCCTATTCTTCTTTTGTCAGTGCAATGAAAGTACTTTTTCTTCATTAATATACAAAGAGACATTGAATTAAGTTGCTGTTTCCTAGTCAGCCCACTTGATGCACATGGGTTGCCTAGTCTGTACTTTCTCCTCTGGGACGCTCACAGAGTGGCATATGACTGCAATGCTACAATGGTCATCCTAAGTGGTGAAATTTCCCTCTGTGCATAAGGCCAGCACCAAGCCCAGAGGAAACTTTAATTCCACAAAAATCCTATTCTAAAAATGAACAAGGAGTTTAATTGGCCTTTAGGGATGAATTTCAGTGGCGGTTTAGATCAAAGATTGGCTTCTGTACTTTTTTCTTTTCCTTGCAATGAGCATGCTTTCTTTGCTTTAGCTGTCACTGAAAAATCCCTCCTTGATTATCTTCATGGATGCATAACTTGAGTTGTTTTCTCATGTATTTTTAACTTCAATCCTTTGCTCCTTCTAGACTGCAAATCGTAATTTCACATATAATCAAAAATCACTGCAAATCATAATTTCACATATAATTGCCTTTGTGAGTGCATTTTAGGGAAAATCCCCTATTCAAGCTGATAGGTACCTATGCTACATGTGTATTACAAGCAAATAACTATGGAAAAAAATTATGGAATAATTGGTGACTCTGTAATTCTGTAATAGGTATGCATACACGATGTGTAAGTGTGTGTGTCTGTATGCATGTACCTAATAGCCTATATTTGTGTGTATATTTGTATATGAATATACATATCTGCGTGCATATGCATAGATGTAAGCATGTATATGTAGATAGATTCTTTTGCTGCAACTGGGATTCATCAACTGAAATTTGTAGAACAATTTAAAATGATTCACAGGTTGCGTGTTGAAAACGGCAGAGTTAGTTATAAAGCAGTACGTGTGCATAATAAGAATATGACATAATGACTTGAAAGATCAAGTAGCTTCACTGTCAAAGAAAATGCTTCAAAATGTTAAGAGAATGTAAGAAAAATACTCATTACAGCTGCTCACTTTGCGATTGCTGGCCTCTGCAAATAGACCGTAGGGCGTTTTGGGAAAGAGAGACCTGTAGCAATAAGGTATTTTCAGGAAACTGCTTCAGAGCAAAGAGAAAATGCACTCACATGCACTGAAATTTAGTATAATACTGTTCTAACTGAATGGAAAGAGACATATTTCAATTAGGCTCACATTGAGCCAGTGTCCCTGTTGAGCTAGCTTGATACAAGAGGTCTTTTGCAGAAGTAGAAAATTCATGGTTGTCCTCACAGCAAACTCGCTTGCTTCAGTGAAGAAAAAGAAAAGTCAGTTCATGAATTAAATCTGGGAAGATGAGAAATAATGATGGCTTTTGTGTTATAAGCTTTGTTGAAATCATTGATTTTTCTTTAGATTTATACCAGTGCGAGGAAAAGCTAGGTTTGTCTGATTGATCTGCTTGTGATTCACATGCAGAAGGAAAAAAATGTACACTATTGGTATTATATATAGCTTTCAATGGCCTAGCAGTCATGATTTCTGTCCAGGTTCTGCCATAAAAATCCCAGGTGTGTGTTGTAAGGCCACAAAAGCCTCCGACCAGTCAGAGTCGTATCAAGTTTTGCATGTTGCCAAGGATGGATTGAACTCATAGTAGGAACGTGAAGGGACAATATCAAAAACGTCAAGGCACAGAAGTAGCAGCACAAAAGTAATGGGAAATCATTCTGTAAGCAGTGGTAGGATGGCCAAGGGAAAAGAACAGCTGAACAACAGAAAATGCTGAGAAAAATTTAATGCTTCATCACTCTTCACTGGAGAGGTCACGCACAATCACTGCCTGACACGCTTAGTAAAAGGGCAACGTGTAGGATCTCAGCCTTTAACAGGGAAGAACAGAATGGAGAGTTCTTGACTTATCTGGATATTTTCAAATCAAGCTGGCCTGAGAAATATCATTCAAGCCTAAAAAGCTGGCTGATGAAACACAACAGCAAGTTACCAGTAGTCAGAATAGAGTGGTTGCCTTGGATCTGGTATCATTCAATATTTCTATCATTAACCTAGAAGGTGGGGCAGAGAGCACACCTGATAAATGCACAGATGACGGTAATCTATGAGGGACTGCCAGGATATTTTAAGTGAGGGTATGAGTTCTAAACGACAAACTGAAGTTACCATCCGAAAAACAGAAGAGGCTAGGCAATAGTGACAAGGTAAGATACCGCTTGTGGATAGGAATAACCAGTCATTGAAATACAGAATGGTTACGCCATGTGGAAAATGGGTGAAGGTGGGACATGGTAAAGGGTTATTAAAAAAAAAAAAAGAGAAGAGAAGAAAAAGAAAAGATGATTCTAGGATGTATAAGTATGAATTACTTGCTTTGCTCAGACACTACCAAACTACTTACCTAGAGCGGTTTGTCCAGTTTTGAATACCAAGACAGTGGCAGACCTGCTTTGGAGAGTTGACAGAAGAGCAAAGAGAAGGATCAGAGATTTGAAGACATGACTGTATGAACTTACCCTAGAGAAAAGGGGACAGTGGGGGGATGCAGTAACATTTTTCATATATTCAATGCAGCTACATGATGAAAGGAATAATTTATTTTCTGTGTCTGGGTTGCTATCTGCTAGTATGATCATCCTCCTCAGTGCAGTTTTACACTGGAGTTGCTTCCGTGTTTAGGAATCAATGTATGCATATCACATGACCTAATATTGATGCATGACCTGCCATCCTTCCCCTGCCCTCTGTAGGATCAGATGCATATCGTTTTGTTTATGGGGTTCAGAAAAAGGCACAGGGACTTGTCAGGAAGCACAATCAATATGTATTTGTAGCCACTATGTGAGCAATTGAGGCACGTCCATCTGAAGAGATAATTGTGAATGGAAAGTAGTTAATTTCAGGATTTAAAAATGTTTCTTTAAATTTGCCTCGCTTAAATATAAAGCTAGAAAATTGACTTGGCTTCCTAGGTAAACTTCAGTCATCCTGATGAACATATGCAATGATGTTTGGATAACAAAAGAGAGTGCATTACCAAGGTAATGCTTAATTGAACTAAATCCACATATAATCATTCCTATTATAGTGAAGTACTGTAGCATTTAGATGAAGTAAGCCACATAGAAGACTGCAAATGTTTCATTGTATTGCTGCTTCTTCTTTGACTTACACTGATGGGGATGAGGAAACGCTCTATTGAAATCCATGGTGCTAGGCAACTGTTAAACATCATTTGACATGCCAATATTAAGGCAGACTCATGTTCTCTTTAATTTTCTTTTTAGTAAATTATTCGCTATTATTGTAAGTGAATGGGCAAAGCTTCAAAGGAGGAAAAAAAAAAAAAACAGCTAAGGCAAGGAACGTGAGGAGCTAATTTCAAACTGTTAATGGCCGCAAGGGTCGGTCTTGTACAAATCTGGCAAAGAAAAATAGGTGTAGCCCTTGTCCTAAATCATCTTCTGCCACCCAAGCCTCTTATCGAGGGAGTGTTGCACAGAATCTGGCTTTAGCCAATGCTAGTTTTATCCAGGCAAATACATCTGTGCCTTCAGAAACGCCTGTTCAGGTGTCAATTTGGCTAACCTAGATACTTTCATGGGGAATGTCATGCAGCAGATAGCAGCCAATTTATCTGGGGAGAAAGGGCCCAAGGTAGCACACTCATCCATTCCCATGCTTTAACTTTTAACCACGCTCTCACTTTTTTTTTTTTTTTTTGGATTCAGAAGTTGGTAAAAGATAAAAGTTTGAGGAGGAAATAGCAAAGTCCACAGTTTTTTCACAGTCATAGGTAGAGGTCCTGCTCCAGACTTGATCTGAATTCTTTGCTCTCTTCTAACTCTGTCTAAGGTGGATGGAGATGACGGGCAGGGCCTAGCCCTGGCGTAAAACCACCAGGCTGCTTCTGTTAGAAGGTGTAAGTGTTATCTGCAGCTTTTTTCTTCATGGACTATTTTATTGAAATTAAAGGTTCTGGGAGTTGCTTGAACTGTTCATGATACTTTTCCACAGAAGAAAGTAAACTATTTCTGATCGTTCTGCACACTAGCTTTGTTTAAATTAAACCTTGCCATTTCTGTGCACTTATGTGAAACCATTCCTTTATCCTTTAGGGAAAAAATGCAGTTGTGTATAGCTGTGAATTCCGAACAGTACAGAAAAAACGTTGGCTCATTTGCTGAGAAAGAGCAGCTGGGGGTTCTTGGCACCTCTTCGTTCTTTATTTCTTAATGCTAGGTTGTCCATGATTTTTCAGTCTTTGCCTGCTTCCTTCTCTAGGCTTTGGTCAGCCTGAATTCTAGAACAGCGGGATCTTATGTGAAAAGTAGATGTCAAAAAGTCCCTTCGGTCCTATATCAGCAACTTCTTTCTTCCAGTCTTTCATGTTAGAGAGTGACTGATTGTGGCTGACAGTGCTGTACTTCATAAATCTTTCTTTCCAGTCATTTCTGACAAATGTAGGGAAGTTTCTTCTGATAGGGCTTTAGAGGAACAACTTGTCTGGGTTTTCTTCCTGAAAGCTCACTAAGATCTTATTAATCAAAACTGAGCAATTTCTGAGAGAGAAAGTCCCAGTTCCAGAAGTTAAGTGCTGTAGCAATAGTTCCTTATGTCCAGTATTTACAGTGGGAAAAAGAGGAAAAATGTGAGTAAAGCAAGGTGAAATATGGCAGGTATTAGTCTAGGAACATTTAGCATTCTATAAATTTGTAAATATTATATATTAAAATGGAAAGAAATAATAGAACTGATCAGAACTTAAACCATAAGAGTAATAGTAACAGAGTTACCTCAGCTAGACCTTGCTTTGTTCGTTAGGAGAACAAGAAGAATTTACTTTTCAATATAATGAAAAAAAATACTATGACTTGTTAGGTTTGAATCCTTTTTGAATCCCTTCAGCTTTCCTAAGGATATATGCATCACCTGGAGATATTAATAACAGAAAAGACTTATTCAGTCATGAGCAAGGCCATTGCAGATTTTATTCTCTGGAGTACAATTTCCAGTGTTGTGCTCTCCTAGTTTTATATTTTCTCAAGAATAGGGCCGCCATACCTTTTCTTGAGAGGCTATTCCACTGCCTAATATGAATCACAATCAGCAAGTACTTGAGATGTCGACCTCCTGTTTCCAAGAGCTCTGGTTCAGCAGTGCATGGACAGTCATTCTGTACAGTACTGATGCTGACCCATCAACACAGAGAGGCTCAAAGTGAGCTTTGTGCTGCTTGACTTAACACAAAGGATTCCTGTCAGAGGAGAAAAGTTTACTATGCTGTTGCTGGACTTAGTTAACTTCAAATTAATTCTGCACACACTTTTGAAAATTCATCCTTACTGGTGGAATATTCTGATTAACCAGAGGACAGTGACTGAAGGCTAATCTCTGCTGGCAGAACTGGGCTACTCCCAAAGCTTTTCACAGGAGCCAAAATTTCCTACTATTCCTTCCTGTTATTTCCCTGGATCACATTAAATATGTCCTCTCTCTTCCTGTTATTGTCATCTTTTGGGCATTTCCAGGCTATTTACATCTCCTTTTCCTCATGGCTTGAACAGGTTATAGACACTTGACTTTCTTAATTTTTCTTCATAGCTGAATCCCTCCACCTGGTTTGTCTCACTTGTCTCTGAAATTGGTCCATTTTATTGACAAACAGCAAATACTGTGTTACCCAGAACTGAAGGCAGTACAGCATGTGGAGTCACTCTGGAGCCACAGAAGTGGGGATTTTTACTTCCCTGATTGCTAAGCAGCAACTGGAATAAAACTAAAAAAAATATATTAATTTTACTGTAACTGTGCTCAGTTATATGAAGCTTTCAGCTCATTTCTAACACCAGTTATGGCAGTGCCTACAGCATACTAAGAAAGCAGGTTGCGTTGTTAGGCATATTTTATTACCTACTTAATCCCAACCACTAAACTAGTAATGAAGTTTCTCTTCTGTAGTACCTTCCCAGTATATCTTTGATATGCTTGTAGTCTTTGTGGATGTTTGCAGAATTCTTAAAGTCTCTAGTGGCTACGTGTTTGTCGAGGCGCCCTGTCGCTGCCTTAATGAGGAAAGAAACTGAGAGAAAAAACTTTCTGCCAACATGAGCAGAGTAAACAATAAAGCCCATTTAGAAATCTTCTGTAGCTTTTCTTGGCAGAAGGCTTCCCTGGGAGCTCACTGCTTTAAGTAGGGAAGCACCTTGCAGCTTAGCTTTGCAGCCAAGCCCGCTCAGTAATCCAGAATCCCATCTCCCGCTTAAGAGTACGTGAAGTGTGACTATACTAATGATGGAGAGAGCAGTGGGCATCTTGTGTGAATATGTGTGTTTGTATGAGGGAAATACTAATCACAAGAACTTCTGCTTTTCTTTGGTTGGAAGTTGCCGGGTTAGCCTTTTGCCATGAATAACAAGAGTATTAATTTATACTAGTGAGTACAAAATCTGAATCTCTGCCTGCCCAGGCTTTTCCACGGTGTTAGCTCTAAATTTTTGTTTTGTACCTAAATGTACCCTTTGTCTGTATTGCCGTACACTTTGATCCATGTTTAATATAAGACACTTTTGGTCAGATAGCATTAAAGGAAGCTAGCATTAAGATCTGCTAATCAAAGTTAATATAATAAACTAATAGTTAACTTTGCTCACAGTATTTGATCACCTGTTGAGTTGCCCTGCATTGCTCCTTACACCACATGAGATTTCCTCTTCCAACTTTGGCTATCAGGAAATGACAAATACATTTGCTTGGCTGTGCCATGTTCACAGTCTCAAACCTGCTCCAGTTGTGCTTTTCTCTAAGTCCTTTGGAGGCCAAAGGGCAGGTTCAATGCACTCTATTTCCTTTTCCTGTGTGTTTTTTTTTTTTTTTAGAATCTGTTGCCTGTTCCTTCATAAAATATATTTATCTATGATGGCAGCTTCATGTAATTGAGGGCAACCTCTTAAGTCAGTGTTGCTATTTACAACCATTGTTTCTCTTCATTGAGATGCACAGTGCTATTTTCATGAAGTAGTAGCCCTAGCAGTTCCTAGGGCTTCAAATTATATTGTTTTATTTTTGTTTTTCTTTATCTGTTTCTTTATACATTTGCAAATCTCCAATGTGTTTGACATCAGGTTTTAACAGTGCAGGCAGGCATCCTGGTTTTCAATTTTCTATTGAATAAAATGTCAGAGGGTGACAACCGACATTTTAATGGTGTTGTTCCTTAATTTAATAGTACTAAATATGGATATGAAACTGATTCCAAAGTCTTTCAAACAGGGACTTTATAGGGACCATTTCCCACTACCTCTTTACATTAGAGATAATGGAGATGAGTGGTGCTTGTCACTGGGCACTGTTTATATTCATGTTCATTAAATTCTACCTTCCTCTCAGACCATATCTCTAGTGGGTAGAAGATGTAAGAAAAATGGATTGGATATGAGCAATTGTTAATTTAGTTGCACTGTCTTCTGTTAAGACCGTCTCAGGGAGATGTAAGTAGTAGTCTAAGGGAAGTTTATTTTCCTATGTAGGATGAACAAAGATTGGGAATACACTGTTCCAGCCATGCTCTACTCTGTAAATTACTTGCTGTGTGATCTAATCAGTAGCAGTAACTCTGAAAATGGACATCCATGTGCCAGAAGACTTTGTGCTAGAAAGACTTTTTAAAATGCAGACTGACATACACGAAGCTTAACTTTTGCTCCTTTGCAGAAGGTCATCTGATCTGCTCGGTGCCCTCCTGAGCTCAGACACTTTCTCATGTTGCTGCTGGACTGAACATGGTTCTTGGTGTTTGCCAAGGCACACTGGGTCCGAGAGGTCGGTTGTGCAGCCTGCGCTGAGGTGAGCTCTCTGCATAACACTGGGTTTCTTTGATGGTGTAACTGTGCAATTCACTTTTCAACTAAAGCATCCATCCTGGATTTTAACCTTTTCAGCATAAGTAAGGGACAGAGTGCGTATGTTTGAAACCAGGCTAAAACAGTGAAGGGTGTTTTGGTGTTTTAAAGAAACACTGAAGTTTACTGTAATGAAACAGGGAAGTGTATTTGCGTTTGACACTGGTATCCTAATCTCATCAGAGTTAAGACAGCCAGGATAAACCTAAGGCAACTTTCATGCTTAATGTATCTTCTTTATGCAGTCGTGTTTAACAACGCTACTGCATACTCCCAGGACAACTATGGCCTGCTTTTTAGTAAGTGTGTTTTGGTGTGTTTCTGTTCTTAATATGGGTTTGACTCTGAGGAAAAGACACGTTTTTTCTAAGTTTTTCATGCTGAGAACGACAATTAAAAGTCATTACTTCTATTTCCAAAGTAAAACATGCCTTTTAAAAAGTATTATATTCACTAGTGCCCAGGAGGACACTGTTACATTATGTAGAGACAGTTTCCGTATTTCTCTTCTGAGGTTCTCCCGTCTGCCTCTCTTAAAGCAGTTCTCCCTGAGAAATGAATGAAGCTGTTTCCGGATAAAAAGGCAGTACAAAAGGAAGAAGAATACAGTGTATCAGAAGTAGAAAAATGAAATAAATGTGATCATTGCATCAATTTAGAGGCATTTGTATAAATTGTCCCATAAATATAAACAGTGTAGACTGCTGTGATAAGTAGAGACATTTTAAGGTTGATATGTTTTATATACAACTCTGATGCTAATTGTAAACCGAAAAGATTATATTGATAAATGAATCCTGCACTGCATTTTTTCCTCATACAATAGACAAAGAAATTGCACAAACTGAAGCTGTTTTTCCTCTAACCCATTATAAAAAAAGGAGAACTGAGATGAGACCTGAACTTTGTGGGGAGAAGGAGCAGTGTAAAATGGATTTAGAAACCAACCCTGGTAACAAATTTTGCTGAAACAGCCCAACACGGAAGCCCTGATCAGAGCTCCCTATGTTTGGGAGTTTGACTTTTGTGCCTGGAAGTGAAAAGAGACTCAAACCCCACAGATTTAGCTTATGCAGAAAGGGGAGGCATGGCACTCTGCCTACCTTATGTCTGCTTAGAGCAACCTGCTACTGTTCGACACGGTCATGGGCAAGTGGGCAAGGAGGTCCAAGGTGTTCATCCCTCTCAGAGGGCTGGGCAGCAAAGAACAATGCACACAACACATGACACTTTATAAAGATGCTCACTGGTGCGGGCACATTTTTCCTCTTTCCAGGTTATGAGGATCATAGTGGGGAGTGTCATCACGAAACACATGGCCTGGCTCTGCCTTTTCAAGCCCCAGTTCTCAGGGTAGTGTTTGGAACTGTGTTTGTAGGATAACTTTCATATGAACTTTCTCCTTTTTAGTTAAATACTGCACAGAGAAGCTCAACTAGACAGGTATTAGTTGTGCTGGCTACCTCAATGTTTATATTTCATAGAGCACACACTATGGCAAAAGTCACGTTCTTGCCAAATTCTATAGACAGGAAGTCCAGAATTGGGTCTCTTTGAGACATCTAAAAAAGTTACAAAACTTGTGGCATTTAGGTAGTGGCATCATGGCTTTACGGCTTACTGAATTGGCCAAATCCATTTTCTGTTTCCCTTTGGACTTCCTCCATAGTTCATTCCCCATAAATCTGCAATAAAGTGCAGCCCAGTGCATGGTAGCCACAGTGGATGACAGCCAAGACTTTTGGGAGGACTGAGCCTCTAAATGTAAAAGCCAGGTTTTCAGAGGCCACGTCTGTGTATCCATGGGTATAAGAGGTACATTTAGAAACAAGGATGAGCTAAGAGGTTATTGCACTAGCAGGAAGCTTGGGAGACCTGAGTGCCCCAACATCCTGCTCTGCCATACATTTCTTAGAGGATTTTGGGCAGATCATTTTGCCTCCCTGCACCACAGTAAGTTGTAAAATGAGGACAGCTGTCCTCTTCTATTTCTCAGAGGACTTGTGAAAATGCAGGCATTAAAGATTACAAAGTCATCTGTTGCTATGGTGATGAGGCTCATTTAGGTGCTGGAGTACCAAGATTAGAAACTAATATGTTTCCTTGTACAACTTATTTATAATGTGGATGGGCGGTGCTGACGTATAGTATCTGTTTCTGCCTCCAGTAATATGGTTATTGATTTTCAGTGGGGACAGGATCAGTTCTTGGTAGATTATAACAGACATGTTTTGTTAAACCCTGTTATTTTAAGTGCTTCAAATTGGGTCAGTTGCATAATACTTTATGGTTGTCTGTGACACAGGATAAAAATGATGTGCAGGATTTTAACACTTGTTATGATTACCAGATGCTTCTGTGTTTCCTGTTAGGTGTTTGGAGCTAAGGTGAATGTGGTAGAAATTCAGCAGCGTGTGAAGTTTGTGAAATCCCTGGAGGTAATGGGAGAAGGAGAGGGAACGTGGAAAGAGGAAGGGATTTCCTTGTTTCAGATCTGTGTGAGTACTGTCCCAGGGAACATGCTATGGATGAGGCAGAGGATGTGGAGCAACATGCTCCAAGAAAACAGTGGGATCTCTGCGATACTGCTGTTGATGAGGAAGACTGATGTGACGTCACTCTACATATTGATTTGTCCTGTAAGGGTAGGTTTCAGGTCCAGAGTATGACAGCTTTTGCAAATTCCATTTGCCTGTCTTTTCCCAATATTGTGAGGATATCATTGGTACATCTCCACCATTTCAAATTACTGAATAATTTAGGTCAGAAAGGACCTCTAGAGGTCCTCTGGTTCAACCCTGCTCAAAGGAGGGCCAGCTTCAAAGTTAAATCAGGTTACTCAGATTCTTGTTTAATCAAGTTTTAAACATCTCCAAAAATGGATATTCTACAACCTTTCCAGGGCCCCTGTTTCTGTGTTGGTCCACTGTGAAGAAATTTTTCCTCACATCTAACAGGAATTTTCCTTGCTGCAACTTGTGATTTTTGATCCTTTACTCGGAGTATTTTGAGAGAATATCTTTAATACCTTGAAGCCATGCAAGTGTGTCAACGTGATACTGAATGGTGGGGCTTACTAGCAAATGCAGTGTAGTATGAAGAGAATCATACTGCTTGCAGGACCTGAACTATGCCTCTGCTTGGGACAGCACTGCCACATACAGTAGCTCATTCTCATCTTGCCTGGGTATCTCTTCACTGTGCTGCTTTGCAGTAGCTATGTTTGCCCTCTGAAGCAAAGTCTCATCAAAGCTATCTAAAGTAAAGAGGAAGTAAAACCTAGCAAGTGCTCTTTCTGATATAACACTTTCCCCTTTATTCCTCCTCTGTTTCTCCCTGTGGCCAAACAGATCGATCAAAATTGGCTAATATTCGATCGAAAATGGCAAAGATGCAGTCTCTGGCTGAGCAACATATTGGTAGGTTTAGAATGTGAAGTAGTTATTATATTATCAGAAAACTTCATAGTGGCTTAATCTTGGGAATCAACACTCACTTTCTGGATAGCCATTTTTCTAGCTGGATATACCTGAAAGCCCGAGCTTGACATAGTAACTGAAAAGCAAGGAAGAAGAATAAGAAAACAAAATAATATTTAGAATGGGGAGCTTTAATAACCAGTCATTTCATATATATGAAACATCTGGGGCCAGCTATAAGATGTTTGTTTTTAAATGCCCTATCAGAATATAAAATACTTTCTCTAAATCTAATCTTGAGAGAAATCCCGCAGTTCTACGTCACATTTACGGATGGTGTAACTTAATATATTTGTGAGTTATTTGGCATGTTTTAAGGATATTTCTCTTCTCTCTTCACCCAAGAGAAAAGAATTATAATAGTGTGTCAGGACAGGTTGGTGAATTGTTCTGTTTCTTATACCAAAAAATATGATATTGCTTGGAAGGCTTTTTTTGGGCTTGATTAATATCGTCTCTCTCTTTTTTTTTTTTTTTTAAACCCGGCATGACTTCTTCCCAATATATTTGTGTCTCTGGGTTATCACAACATCCAATTCTCACCCAGCTGTTTTTGTCCACTGTTTTGTTCCTTCTTGCAGCTGTCCTGCAGCTCTGATGTCTCTGATGCAGAAGGAGCATAGCAGCTGGTAAAACACTGGAGCAGCTAAGTGATTATATATTCCCACTTGACCAGTGTGATTTTTTTTTTTTTCCCTGGCTGTTAACCAAAGCAAATATAACCACTAAATGCAAAAGTGCTCTGGGGGGGCGGGGGGAAAGCTATATATAATTCCTCAATTTCTGTATTTTGCCAAGACATTTTAGTCAGAAGCAATAGCAAAACAAACAGATACATTATTTTTTCACATCCACATGATGACACCCATTGATTCTAATTGTTGAATTGGCTCTATGTAAAGAAAAAATTTGGTCTAAGAGTGATATGTGCATCACAGCTAGTTTTGCCAGTAATTTTAGTACATCTCTTAAAATAATAAATAAAATGAAATGTGTTGAGCACCAGTATAAACACTCTTCTTTACACTT
Organism: Struthio camelus; assembly: GCF_040807025.1. Classification (NCBI taxonomy): domain Eukaryota; kingdom Metazoa; phylum Chordata; class Aves; order Struthioniformes; family Struthionidae; genus Struthio; species Struthio camelus. The sequence continues at coordinate 53,109,670 of NC_090943.1, forward strand.
GCAGAGTTCCAGGAACATTTTTACCATTATCTACTGATTAGAAAATCATCTTGGGAGGAAGGATTCATATTTCCTAGGGTCTATAATACTAGTTTGTTTAGTCATTCATGGCTCTTTCAGGTGATAATAAGGCTCAAGTTCTACTTTCCTGCACGTCTGAGTCATTGCAATGACTTGCAGATTTTATTTGCCTCTCTGGCCTGAAGTAAAAGCCAATAATCATATGTAAATACACTTCAGAAATTCTGCTGGTACTGCACTGAAAACGAGCTTAGAAAACAAATTAAGACATAAAGGGTGCATAACTGTATCCCTGTGAGTTGGGCTATAACTTGGGAGGCATTTACCAATCCGGATGATGTCCTGAGTGGGACGGAGTTATGGGAAAGTAGAATCAAGGCAATATGAGGGCAGAGGCAGGAGCAGGGTATTGCAGCACATACAAGACAAAATCAGACGGCTGAAGAGTCAAAATATGTAGGAAATTGAGTGGATGAGGCACAAAAACGATTGGAAAACAAGTAAAGGGTCAGCAGACCAGTGCAATCACGGCCAAGCAAAATGCGGTCAGAAACAGGAGCAGGCAGCTTGCTGGGAGAAACACTGGAGGGGCACCAGGCCTTGGAATGAGCTCAGGAAGAAACGTACAAGCATCTCATTGTACAGATACTGGCTGGTTGCCTGCCATCTTCGCAAGCCTGGGAATTGCTGACACAATTCACGCGCTCTGTAAGCTACGCTGCCTGCCCCCTGTCGCCAGCTGCTTGCCCTCAGGGAAGGAGGCCTTACACTTGGGGCTAATGGCTGAGCTATAGACATCTTAGCCCCTTTCTCCTTGTAAATACCTCTCTAGTGAAAGGAACAGAGTTCCTGGCTTTTTCCTTTTAGTCCCTTGGCCTGGTTCTTTGATTTGCTGTGGACAGTTTTGCTAAGGGGTTGCAAAGCTCTCTTCTCCCTGTTTGTAATTAGCAGATTGTGGCCCATGATTTCTGGGAGAGATGATGTTGCCTTGCAGAAGCAGTCACAGCTTAGAGTAGTTTCTTTGCCAGACTGTCTCAATGGATGACTGATTGCTCTATTATCTGCCAGGGCAGGGAGGGGATAAGCAGACAGACCGTTATCACCAAATGAGAAAAGAGCATAATTTTGGCTTTCCAGGTTCTGATCCAAGCAGCTGGGTGAAGCCATAGTGAGCAAGACATGCATATAAACAGCCCAGACTTTCTTCCATTGTCATTTTAGTATTCTCCAAACAGCTTGCAGGGATCCAAAGATTTGGTTTTATGTCTGCTGGAAGGGTTTCCATTTCCTGTACCCAAAACTGAGTAAAAGGCTCTCAGGGCCTAAAGCCTTTGGACCTTCACTGTGCTTTCACACTGGAAGTCCAGTTGCACACTGCATCTCCGCTACACACTTTGGCTCTCATTTAGAAGCTGGGCCAGCATTTTCTGGTTCAAAGGTGAAGGGACTGCCTGTGTGGCCATGAAAGCAGATATGCGCTATGATTCAGACTTGCAATAAGCAATGCTTACCTGATCTGAAAGAAAGAAGTGTTTGTGCTCATTTCTTCTACTGTTTATAGAGAGAAAATTTCATGAAAAATGACTGCTTTAAAGTTAACTTTGCAGCTGAGAGTGTTATCTTTTTCTGCAACAATATCACCTTCTCATTTCAGCACTTGGTAACTGCAGCAAAAGACTCAGTGGGCCTGGTTCTCATCTTACTCAGGTGTGTTTGTGCTAGTAGGCTTCTGTGATAATGCTATTGTTGATTTAGAACAGTGTCAGAACAAGAATAAGAGCTTTTGGGGACAAATCTAGATATCTGGAATACTTCTGCGGAATTCAATTCATTCCTTATTCTCCCTTATTCTGACCCGGAAGCAAACCATTGGGGCAAGGAACTGAAGCAACTTCCCGGATTGGTTCTCTTCCAGGAAGGTTAGTTACTGTGAAGGTTGTTGCCTGGAAATGGTTTAAGAACAAACAATAAAGCCCAAATGTTACATTTCTTTGAAAGAATGGGTGCCTATTTCAAAGGGAAGGTTTCAAGCTGTGAATCCCAAGCAGACAGAGGTACCTCTTGCAGCTATGAAGAAATTTTTGGGGAGAGTATGGATTTAAGAAACACTGTGTGTCTGTATTAGTTAGCTAAGGATCGATGAGTGCTGATTTTAGGTGGTCCCTTAGTGTGCATTGGGCTCTGCTGTAACGTGCCATGTGCTAGACAGACCTACGTGTAGGAGTGAGGTCTCTAAAAGTGAGATATTGGGGTGGCTGTCTTTAGATCTACAGTATAAACTTCTTTGTCCAAGAACAGGCACCTATCTGAACTCGCTTTATATTTTTCTCTAACATCTAAACTGAGAGTTCTTTACCATCTGAACTGAGAAGAAGAACATTTTGCTTTGGTAAAATCAGTCAGAAATCCCACTATTAGGCAAGGGGAGGGAAAGAGTGTGAAACTCCTTGTTCCTCAATATGTTTCTTAAGAAAACCTCAAAGATGTGCTGCTGCTTAGAAATCAATGAAAACTAGGTGGGATTTAAATATTAAGCAGATTTGCCTTCAGGTAAAGGATGACGTTTGCATAGTAACAAGAATGACTCACATGCTGTTAGGTGAATGTCTAACTAGACTCTAAAATTCTTGTGCATTAGCGACCTTTTACCTTAGATGGGAATGGGAAATATGCTAAGCAGGGTATCCAGCTCTCCATCAAATCATGTCCCACCATAGGAAATAACTGGAGGGAACAGGTTGTAGTATAAAAAGATACTGAGTTAAATTTTCCCATTGCTGCTCAGATGAAACTCCCATTGCTTTTAACAGAGTCACTGGACCTACAGTTACATACAGTGTGTAAAAATCTAGCATAAAGAGAAATTAGGAAATGGGTAAATAAGCATGTAAACATTTCTAGAATTATATACTGTAAGCTCCGAGATCTGATTCAGAAATTCTGCATTTTTTTTCTTGTTTGAGTATAAATTCCAATCAAATAGCTTCCAAAAGAGGATCCTTCCTCTTCACTTTCTCCTCTCACTGCTTTTTCTTGTTCTTTGTTTGTTGTTGTTCCTTATTTTTTCCTTTTTTTTTTTTTTAAAGGAATACCATGCAAGAGAAGGAGATCTCTTCTTATAGCAACTGCTTTAGGAGCCATTAAGTTCACTGCAATTTCATTTCTGTAGTATAAATTATGTGAAAGAACGTGCTGATTTATCTGCCTATCCACGTCTCTCTTCTGGAATTATAATTTGCAAAACAGGGTATCCAAAGATAGATAGTCAGTTAAATGCCTCTGTTAAGCTGTGCTGATTTATGGTATCAGAACGGAGGTGATTGGTTCAAACATAACGATCTTTTTGCAAACCTTTGAACCAGATTTCCTGCAGAGAATTTGTTTCATATGCAGTTCCTCATCCTAACTTTTCATTATGGTTTAACAGGTCAGGCAAGTTGACATCAACTGATTCTACGGAAGCTTCCCATTAAGTGGGTAACTCAGCCAGAATAGGAGTGTGACCCCTTTAGCAATTAAGCCTGCTGCTGTAGTCAGTAGGGAAGGATGTCTCCTATTCTGTTACCTCCACTTTTCGAAGAATGCTACAGTTCTGTTGTCTGTGAAGAATATATCCAAGGCCAGTTCAGCTCACCATATTCTTTTCTTATACGTTTCTACCCGAATGTCTATAAGGTACCTGGTTATTGGACCTTGAAAATATTCCATACAATACTGAATATGGCCTTAAAATATAGATACTACTTTCTTAAGGAATGCAAAGTGAAATAGATGACAACTTTGAATTGCTTCTCTACGCAAAGCTTCCAACTAACTGTAGTGCCTAAAATGCAGAGAAGCTGAAGGTACAGCACCTGCTGGAGTCCCACAGAATAAAAATACGTAACACAAACTTTCCCACGCTGCACTGCCCATCACTGCTCATCTTCAGTAATTCTCGTTAGTTCTGGATGAACTTAAATGGGTATTCATGAGTCCACAGAACACATTTTTACTTCAGATTTAAATACACAATGATAATGAGCTGGTGTGAATATGCTGACTTTAGGAAACCTACAGAAACTTTCACCAAGTGCAGAATTAGTCCCTGGTAAACAGTGATGACGAATATCTAATAGTTCCCTGGAATGCATCACTGTGCAGTTTCTGATCATGCAAATACCTTCTGCAGCTTGAGAGCCTATGGGCCTAGTTTTTTCTCATTTCCGTCAGGGTGAATAAGGAGTTGCTCTGCTTCTCACTGGGAGTCAACGGAGTGGAAAGGGTGTCTTAATTAGTTTCCATATAGAAATCTTTAAGACCTTGCTGCTGGTCTTAGGTCAGCAAATACAACATACACACAACCAATACTTTTGTGTATGTCTTTGCATAGGCCATGTGATTGTTTCCAAAGTAAGCGATCCTTTCAAATTACTGTGTGAGAAACCTTGTATGTTATAATAGTGCAACAGTCTTTTACCCGATACCATTTTGGCCTATAGATTTAAATAATTTCCTTGGAAATTTACTGAAAGAGACCTGCATGTATTTCTACAAGTTTTATTTCAACATACAGAGACTTGTAAAGCTTCTGTTTCTTTGTAAGAGTTGTTAAATAGACTAAAGCAAACTTACCTTGTCTCTCCGTCTCGTAAGGGAGCATGGACTGCCTGTGGATGTTTTAAATCATGGTTTCAGAAGTTGTGGAATAAATGAACCCTGACTGACTTTTCAGTATTACTGTGGTGGCTTCTCATGGTATTCAGTGGAGATTTCCGCCTACATTATTTAAATGAAATTCAGCATGATTTTTATTCACTGCTGTAAACTGGCTCTGAGACACCTTTGTGTTACTTTTTTTTCCCTAACTCGTGAAAGTTTAGCTCTTGTAAAAACAAGTGTTTCCACCTCATTTGTTGGCATATTTTAAGACAAAACTAAGTGGTAATTATTAAAGGATTAATCCTGGCTCTGTTACTTCCTCTACTGTAACATCATAGGCAAGTCCCTTAAACTCTACCTGCCTTGGGTTATCCACTTAAAAACATGTATCTAAACAGTAATCTACTTATATTGTTAAGGATTAATTGATTTATTAACTGAATAACTGAAAGCACTCTGAAAATTTAAAGGACTATAAATTTAATTTTTTATCATTAGCAACACATCAAAACTGAGAATGCTAAAACGTTCACTAGCAAAACCTAGCAGGTACTTAAAGAATATTACATCAGTTCAAAATGGGAAGGTGTATTACCTAAATATGTGTGGAAAAAATTTCCAATATTACTGACCTTAGGAGTGGAAAGGTCCTAATTCTGAGCTGCTTTGACACCAGCACGAGTCAGGGAAAACATCCATTGCTGACAGTGATGTACTCTAATATAAGACTTCTGAGAAATATATCAACATTTGGGACTGATTTGCAGCAGATACAAATCTGTATTATGTAAAAATGTTGAAGTTTATTCTTGCCTTCAGCTCTGGTTGTAATCTTTCTCAGTGACCTTTCTGAGTATTTTTTCTTGATCCTCTCTGGGCTGCGTATTTGATGGCATGAAAGGATGAGCAGGAAATATAATTTGTTTCTCAATATTAATTGCTCCAATATGTGGCGCTTTTTTGTGTGTCTGTCGTCTTCAAAGTTCACTCCTGTTCAAAGTGCACGCTTCCTGTTACATTGTGTTAAAGGGCTTTTAGCAAAGGAACGATACTGTTCAGTGACGGGGAGGATGTTGTGCTTTGATCAGCAGCTTTTATGCTTGATGTACAGCCTTGTTCTGTTCTGTATGCTGTGTGCATGCCTATGAGTTCTTGATCTGTGCACGGTGAATTTTGTTTGCTGTAGTTCTTGCCACAGTATTATGTTAAGCTTGTTAAAACGCTGAAACTTTTCCCCTCCTGATTATTTCTTCTGTGTTATTCTTGTGACCTCTGGCTGAGGCAGTCTCTATGTACCACATATACTGATTTGCTGCTGGTTATGTCAGAAATGTGGATGCTCTTAACTTGTTCTCTAGAACTATCTAGGTTATAAAAAATATATATTCAGTAGATACATCTTTGTTTTGTTACTTTTCTGCCTTCTGTTCTTTTTTGAACCCAAATATAGCTCCGACTCACCAAAACTAGTAACAGCTGCTTTCTCCTGGCAGATTTTAACACTGACACATCAAAGCACCGAAATTCTCAGTCTTGGTATCTGTGCAGACCATATACATTACCCACAGGGCTAGCTTGCTACGAAACACCACTTCATTGCTTTCCTTCAAGAGCTGGTGATACCAGTGGAGGCAGTCACAAAAATGCATCACCTGGGAAGTTTGAACGACAGAGTTTTTTCTTATTCAATTGGAGGGGATTCAAACCCACTTCTATGGGACAGAACTGGCTGCCAGATGGTTCATTATATGCTATTTGAGGCCAAGCCCCAGATGTCTTTTTCAAGGTGATAAATATTAGTAGCATTGCTAAAAGACTTATTTATCTATTTATTTATCCCAATTGCACTTTGATTTTGAGGTGAACATAAGACAGGTTAGTTTTACCCTAAGGTAAACTGAATGAGATATAGGACAGTGTGGACCTCATCTAATTCATCTGCAGCAAACCTTAGGTAACAACCACCTTTAGATCATGGTGGTAGTAAAGCAGATGTTTATTATTTATGGCATATATTTGTAACAAAAGATGCATTTACATGTAAAGTGTATTGCTGAGACTGATTTAAAAAAAAGTAATGGCACCAATGGTAGGGCACTATATGATCAGTAGTGCGTCATGGCTTGTCAATCAGAACGGAATTGCTGCTGTATTCTCCTACAGCCTTTGGAGACGCAGGATCAAGTTAGTGGGACTATTCAGCTAAATGCACAAGAAGCGGAATTTCTAATTTTTTGGGCATCTCTGTTTGAGAATAAAAGCTGAACTTTAATCTACAGTTGATATGTTGTGGACTGCATTTGCTTTCTTTTACCGCAGCTGAGATACCTTTTGTTGCAAACAATAGCTATTCTGGCTTTACCCTTAAATCATGCTGGTAGGTATAGTGACCCTGATTCTGCTCTCACACCAGTGTCATTCTGCAGGAAAGGCAAGGGGAAATCACTCTTCCTTTAAAAAGTGCCATTATCTTCATTAATCTTAAATTTAGTTTTATCTATAGGTTCAATAAAAAACTCTCCTTTTGTGGATTAAAATAAACCCTTACCGTGTACAAGCAACTAGCAAAGAGTAGAGAAATATTCTACCCTTATAATGTAAGCCCTTTAGCCATTTTTTCAAAGTTATACAAAGCATTTGGGGCACAAATAACATGGACTAAAATGGTTTCAGCAAGTAGAATTCAGAACAGTCAGTCTGATCTCTTCATCCTTATACAGAATTTGGCCGTTAAAATACTATAAAATGTTAGCTCTTGTGGTGGTCTAAATTAGTGGCAAGAGAGCCAGAGCGCTCTGGACTGGCAGCTGAAGAGCCATCCATATGCCTTTCTAATGTTGTAACTATACAGAGAGGGACTCCATATCTGTACAATCACATCCCATATAGAAGATAAAATAAAAAATCCTCCAGCTGAAATGACAGTTCTTTTGAAATGGGAGAAAGAGAACACAACTAACCCTCTTCTTTCTGCTTCTGTCGTTGCAGTAGGAATATGGTATTAGTTTTATAATGCTTTTCAGACATATAAGCATCTTTTCCTTTACAATCTCTCAAATGATTCCACAGTTCCACTGGAAGAGATTTCTTGTGAAAAGAGATATTCCCAAATCCGCTAGCCAAAGAGCCAGGTGGATTAGAAAAATGAACAAAGATAACCCCTCTGCCTTAAGACAGCTGGCTATTTAGCCTATTACTTTTTTTTTTTTTTAACACGTTTCCTAAAGCTCTCCTTTCCCCCTCCCCTTCCTGCTTTGCCATATGAACAGCTCCGTGTGACTTGGGCAGCTGGCAACCTCCAGGTTTGCTTGGATGCTGCTGTTGTCCAAGCCTCTGAGCCTCAGAATTATTCCTCTGACATCAGTAGTGTGATTTTTTTCCCTAAAAGCAGAATCTGGCCCGTTTCAGTCTCATCAGTTAATGCTGACTGTTCCTTTTATCCTAGTGTCTGTAAACACGTTAATTAGAGCTGACCACATACAGCTAGGTAGGGTAAAGCATGGGCGGTACTCTGTGGGTACAGAGAAATGTGGAAGACCAGTGGAGATGTAATGTGCTTGTTATTTAAGGCTCACTAATAATCACAGTAGTTCTGTCTTGGTTGCCAGTTTTTAGATTTGTGTGTTGAAACATCTTGAACAAAATGTTAGTGAGAGCATTTCTGCAGCGTCCTGCTGACTGAATTCAAGGTGCTGCCACGTTTGCCATCTGCCTGTGAGCTCACAGTGGTAATTATAGCGAGTCTCGCAAGTGCTGGAACGAGAGGTATGTCAAATGCATTTTCCTTCCTTTTGAAGGTAATTTTCATTTTCTCAACTCATTTGAAACTGCATATGATTATCGGTTGCAGGTGTGAGAGCCACACAGAAAAAGACAGATGTGTGTACACACCCACAGAGCAAGATATCAAACTCCTAGAGTGTCCAGAAGAGCTTACATACTAATCTTGGCTCTTCTAAATTAAATGCAATGCTGGAGAAAATTCTCTTGTTATTATTACTTCATTCTTTGTGTATAGAATCTTAATGTCTCTTTTATTAGCATAATAGTATAAAAAAGCACTTGATTTTGCTGACCATCACTGGAATAACATACATTGGAATAGTAACCTGTATAATATAAAAGCTACTGAAAGTCACATCCAGTTTGCTGAAACTTCCAGAGTTTCTAAGCTTAGTTGAGTTACTGCTGTTATATGGAGGGTGTTTCAAAGCCTTGCAGGGTTAAAAAGGATTGCAACTAGCAGAGAAAGGAGGCTTAAGTAGATGGTATTAACAGTCTTCCTCTAGTTGCTGCAGGCATTTCATTTAGTTGCTATTCAGAGCACCTGAGGTCAGGAGTTGATTGTATTCTCTGTGTAGTTGAAGGGGAAAAGAGATGACTCCAGAGGCTGATCCAGACAACTTAAGTCAGAGGTGTGTAATCCTTCTGCACTTGCTGGGGAATGTGATATATAATACAGCCTATAGCATTCTTAACATCAGCTTGGTGCTGACCAGGCCGATGGTGAGTGGATGCCCTTTCTTGGGACAACAGGGAGAACAGTAGCTTATGGAGACAACTACAGCCTCGCTGGGGAGCATAATCAGAGTGAATGAGGCACTATGTGATGAATAGTTTAATTTGGCCTGTAAATGCCACTGAGGAATCAGGCTTTTGGAACTGACCTTTGTTTTTGAAAGTCATTAAAGATCTGGTGCGTTGGAATGTTTGTAACCTTGGAGGAGAAGGTTTGGGTCTAATGTAGCACGTGGGAGCAGATTCCAGTGTTACCCCAACCCCTCAAGGGTCTGCCTGTCCTTTCTTGGGGGAAGTAAACAGAGCCTGTTCTCAGTGTTGTTGCTGATTGAAGTTGTGAAGAGTGAGCAGGCAGAAGGAAGACTATTTAACTGTTTGACTATTTAGAGTATTTATTATGATTTCTTCTTTAATGATCTGCTGAGAAAATTGCAGTGAGTGATGGGGCAAGTGGAGGTTTGCTCTCCATGGATTGCCCTGCAGGACTTGTTTGGAGTGACGCACTGGAGGGGACAGCATTCAGCTGAAGACAGATAGATAGATATGTGTGTGTGTGTTTATACATATATACATACATTTCTTTGTTTTGAGCTTGCCTTCCTTGCTCTGGTCTTGGCCAGGAGGTTGGAAGCAGGGGAGTTTGAGAGACTCCCCTGGGCCTCTGCTGGCTCTTGTGTCTCCCTTAAAAAAAGAAGAGAGAGACTTTGTTCAAGCTATACCTCCTTCTATAGCAGGACTATCTGGACTGCTTTCCAGGCTATTTACCCTTATGGGCCTGAGGAAGCCAATGGATCTGCAGGGGAGGAGGAATTGAAGTCCAAGGATACAGAGAGGGTGATTTATAGACAGTCCAGATTTTAATGGGTATAGAGAAGTTTCCTCTAGGACATGTAAGTATCAGGCCTGTGGCAACCTGCTTAAGCAAGACTTTCATGCATGCTTAATTCTCAGTTTCAGGGGTCAAATTTACTCAACCGTTTAATATGTCACAGGCAAGAATAGACTTGAGCTTTCCTGATTTTATGCCCTGTCTTACCTTGTCTTGAGGTCATCTTTTGAAAATTTAAGTTAACTCTGGGGCAGTGGAAAATCTTGTACTTCTCAAACAAGAACTTCCATAATCATCTGGAACAATAAAGTCTAGTTTTCTGTAGATTTAAGTTTCATGGTGAATTGTGAGGTCCAAACAACATCTTTCCCATGATGGGGGTATATACCATTTTATTTCCTCATCTTATTCCATGCCTCATTTAATAGATTCTCTGGTGGCTAATACAGGGTGAGATCATTCAGCAGTCTTTCGTTTGTAAGGGCAATTATTTTGATACCCACCTGCCTATTCTTGCACCAGTTGTAGGGCCTTACTAATCTTGAGCACTCTACCATTCTCTCAGAGGTAGCTGAAATTAGCCAATGGGTTCAAAAGTTATTGAGGAACATATATAGAGTGTGATCACATAAGTCATGTTTCCATAGGAACCAGGCTAAAAATAAATCTATATTAATACTCAATTTCTATCACGATGAACTATTATGTAAGTAGGTTTTTTTCTCAGTAAGAACGTTGCAGCTGCTTGTTAATAATCTGTGGTAGAATTTATGGACAAATTTACAAGTCATCACATGTGCAATTGACTGCGTGTGTATTATATTGTCTGCATTCTCTCTGCTAACTGAAATGGGAAAGTAACGGACTATCCTTTCTTAAGACTTAAAAATATCCAGAAGATTAGAAACATCCTAAGGCTTAAAAAGTTCTTCACCTTGTAAGACAGTTCTGTACTTATAGTCATATAAACGTGGTTTTGTAGCTACCCAGCTATGTGGGTAGCATGTGACAGCTGGGGAGGAAGGCATGGATGCTTATACTTCATGGAAAGTAAGCTATGTTGCAGCGTGGTAACTAGTGAATATTTGTTATTTGCAAGTAATGAGTGGAGCAGACCAGGAAATTGTCACCAGATAAGTTATTAAATTTATGAATACCTTACTATCTTGTGAGACATGTTCTTAAGATGGCACGTTTTTGTGAACCAGTGCTTTAAGCTGCGTGATGAGACAAAGGAGGCATCTTACCATGAGGTCACATCCATTACAATATCAAACATACTCTTATGACTAAGATGAATTTCTGTGCTTTTGACTGCTTTTGTCTCTGTTTTTCAGAAACAGGTTAGGCATAGTCTGTTGTGCCAGCTACTAAAGGATGGGACTGGATGAGGCATTCTTAGGGGAGCAAATCACTACAAACATCTGGCTTGAAAAATTTTATAAAGGTACCCAGCACTGGACTTCTCCAAATGATCCTCTAGCCTATTATGACTTTGGCCTCTGTAAAATTTGGCTGAGCTTACCAGAACATGTTCCTTTTCTAAATATTCAGAAGCTTTTTTTGGTTTTAAGTTTCTTTTAAAATCACGTTAGGGTTCAGAATTGCAAAGATTATCATCAGAAGAATTTTTTTTTTTTAAATTCAAATAGTAACTGTAAGGTAGTATTAGATTGTATGCTTAACACTAAAATTCACAAAGTGTACATAATATTGTATTACGTATGTCATTCCAAAGAGGACGGAAGAAGATTCTATGTCTTCTGAGCCTCAAAATAACATACAACTGGACAAATTTTGAGTTGTGAATATTAGCATATGATGAATAACCTACAGACCAGAAGTTAATCATCAAAGAAATTATTTAAATTAAAAATGAATTCAAGAATTCAATATGCTGTCTGTGGACAATTCATTGATAGAACAGAAAAAATGATGAAATTAATCAAATAAATAATTCATTGTAAATCACTTGGTTCTAATTATAACAAGGTGTTAAAAAATTAATCAGCTTCTGAAAGCGCAAGGCTGATTTCTACTACACATACATATCACCACAAGTATAGCTGTTGAAGAATATTCCCTATTTTAATTGCATTTGGTTCAGGACACTAGTTAGATACATTAGTGGAAACAAATGCATTGACTTACCCCATTTTTAAAAGCTTTTTTGTTTGTTTGCTTACCTTGCAAAGCACCCTGAATTAGTGATTCTGCAACATGAGAAAGATGAGCTTACCCTACCCAAATTTTCAAAATAAAAGCTCACAATAAACTAAGAATGTTTTTTGACCTTCTCTCTCACTGACTACAAACTCAGAGGTCTGTGTCTCTCTTTCTCAAGCAGTTAGTTATTAAAAAACAGAGTAGTTCTTTTCCAGTTGTCAAGGCCTCTGTTTTTTTCCTCAGAAGCCAGCATTTGCAGATGTTCCTGAGTGACACTCTCCCCGGCTCTTAGATGGTGCAGCAAGTGAAAGGATTGTTTCGCTGATGGATGCAGAGACCTTGTCAGGAGAATTGCTTAGCAACCCTTGTAGTGCAGAATTTTAGATGAAGGGTGGGGAAGAAGCATAACACAGAAACTAATGAGACGTGTATGAACATACTCCTTAAGAGGCCTCCCGAGTAGTGAATCACCAAGCACTTTATCGTCAGCTTTCTTAACTCTTTGATAATTGAGAACTGGATTTAGTAAGCCATACTGTTCCCACACAGCCACTCCATTGAACTGCTTGTGCTCGCAGCTGCAAAAACTGTACAAGTGCACAGGCAGGATCCAACTTTTTTTTTTTTTTTAGTTTTCACTTCTCTTCCTTCTTATCATCCAAATGAGGAAGAATTCTTTCTCAAGTGTTTTTTTTTTTTTTGTGCCTGCAAAGCAAGTCAAGGTTGGAGGCTTCTCACTTGCAAGGACTGTGTTATACAGGCAAGGACAAATCCAGCTCTGTGCCCTGTACTTTCAGAGGTTCTAGTTTTTCTATTACAACAAGGGCGAGCAGCATAGTGGGAAGATGAGAGCATTTACCATGAAATGTCTGTATCTGTTCTGAGCAAAACAGCTTTTACTGCCTTAACCACTGTTAGGGCGGTGCTGGAACAATGGCCAGCTAGAAATCCCAAGTGGAAGAACAACTGGCTGATAACTGCCACGTGAACCAGAGCATCCACTTAACTACAAATGGTGCTTTTCCCAGAGAGCAAAAAAGTCCTTGCCCTGTCAAAATCGATATGATGACTGGAAATTTGAGATGCTCCATGACAGTGTGTTCAGTATGAGTGCCTGTGTTTCCCGCTCTTAGATTCATCATTCATAGGGTCAGGCAACAGCTGGTACTCCAGGCTATAAAAACGTCCAGTCCTTTAGCTATCAGAAATTGCTGAAGATACTAATATGCTCTGTAGTCAAATAACAAAGCAGGATGTAACATATATACGCTCCCTGTAAAATGACTGAAAAGTGAGGTGCAAGAGCAGGAGGAAGATGGGTGGAAAGAGGATTACAGTTGCCTTTGTGCCAACCATGCCATGTCATATTAGTAAAATAAAAACCTCAAAATAATATAATCCTGCAAAAGTATTTGCATCAGCATTTTTTCCTCTGAAAATATATTAGTGACAGCTTTTGCACCATCCTAGCAAGAGTCATAGCGGCAGAAAACTGCTTACTATTAGTATACAATAAGGCTTCCATTTCTTCCCCTTAAATTTCAGATCCGCAAATACGACATAATAGTACCCAATATGCTAGTGACTCTGGGATTTTTGTTACATTAACAATTTCAAATGTACTCACAATGTTTTTGCCTTAGTGATATGAAAGCAATCAGCACTGCAGAACAGGAAAAAAGAAAAAGACCAATACCATGTATTAGTTAGCTTCAAAACATCACAAAATTCAGATTGCCACATGCTGAATACAGATGTGGTAGAAATGTTCAGAAATTGCAATCAAATGGCTTTGAGTGTCAAATGAAATTACTCTGGGAATCTTCTAAGCCCTTTTCTTAAGGCATACTGCAACATAAATCCCCTGCTTTCAACTGATTAGTCCAAAAGGCTATAGGATATATTATTACGTACAGAAAACATGACCAGTCTTAGTCATTAGCTTTCATTGAACACACAGATTCCCTTAGGTCCTAATTTATTCTTGCTTTGTATCTTCTGAATGGAACATAATCAGTGAACTTTTATAAATAAAAATAAACTTATTAATACTTACTTAGAAGTAATTTATTTTTTAAAGATATTCTCTTGGGACATTTACATCTTCCCTTCCGTACTGCTCAAATAGAGTGTGATAGCAAACTAAAACATATATTATCAATGAATATTAAGAATTGTAGATAAAGCTATTTTAATCTTCACAGGTGATTAAAAAATCTTTGTCTGACAAACTACTACATAGTAGTAACAGTAGTAGTAACAGTCAGCTTTGATGTAATTAAATCCCAAGTGTGTACTCAGTCTGCCCTTAATGAATTGTTGCAGCAGTATGCAGGTTTTGCTTTAACCTGGGAAAAGGATAACAAAAGGTGAAGATAATTGTTGTGCAGACATTGATATGAATAGTAATAACAAGAACTTCAATCCCAGAAAAAGCTCAGTTTAAGAAAGGATTTATGCATGTGCCTTAGTTCTACCAAATTTAGTAAGAACTAAGCATAAGCGTAAAATGAAGCATGCCCTTAAGCACCCTCCTGTCTCAGGAACCCTTCGGTTTGCAAGAAATCCCTGCTTCCCTTTTGTGGCCTCTTACTGAAAGAGACTGAACAGAACATAGAAATGGCTGTTTTAGCTCAGACCAAGGGAATATGTGGCCCAATATCTGATTTCTGACAGTGTGTTATGTCAATACATAAGCACAGGGCACGCATTTAGTCATACTTTGCTGGCATACTTTGGAGGCATACTCTCCCAGCCTCCAGTGGTTTGAGGTTCAGGGACATCCTGAGCCTCATATGCTGCCTTCATGTTTCATAGCCTTTGCATTTTTTTTTTCCTTCCATGAATTTTCTAACCAGTTTTTGCAATTATGTGAATTTTTAGCTTTCTTGTTTTGGCAACAACTTCTACAGTCAAACTGTGCATTCATTTTTTTGTTTAGAAAATACTTTCTGATAATTTCATTTGATGCCTACTAGTTCTTGTATTAGAAAAGAAAATGAACAATGTTTCCTGTTCTCCTTATGCCCTTCGTGACTTTACGGACCTCTCTTATTCTGCATCTCCTTTGTCTCTTTTTCAGATTGAGGAGTTGCAATGCATTAGTTGTTCCTCATATGGAAGCTGTGTCAAACCTTTGATCATCTCTATCATGTTTCTATCTCTCTTTTCTAGTTCAACTTATATCCTTCCTGAGATGGGGGGAGTAGAACAGAACACAGTAATGAAGATGTGGGTATAACGATGGTTTTCAGTTTTGTTCTCTATTTCTTTCCTCATAATTCCTAACATTCCAGTTGCTTTTTGACAACTACTGAGCACTGAGCTGACATGTTCATAGTGCTATCTATTATAACTCCAAGATCTCTTTCTGGAGTGGTAATAGCTAGTTCAGAGCCTATCACGAGGTCTTTAAAGTTAGCAATCTTTTTTTCCCTCATGTGCATTACTTTTCATTGCTGCTTTCACAGCAGACACAGGACATGGTATTGACCCCTTTGCTATAAATTGTTATCTGAGAAACAGCTTTATGTGTTTAGCGCACACATCAGGCCAGAGTTTGAACAGAGTTAAATGCAGCTTAGCTTCAAGGACTTCAGTGGAGCCATGGCCCTTTGTACTGCAAGAAGAACTATCTGGAATTTGGAGTCCCTTTGACTTCTTAGCTAAGTGATGTTGCCCCTTTTAGTTACAAAAACCACCATGCACTGTTGCTGGTTGCTGCTCTTGCACTTACGTGACGTCCAGCCAACGTAGTAAAGGTGGCAGCTTGAACATTAACTTCAGGGTCTAATCCTACAATCCTTATTTGCTTGAGGGTGAACAAAGGCATCTTCTTGAAAAATCTGCAGGGCATGCAGTTTCTTGATATTTAAGTTTCTCCTGAAGATCTGTCTCTGTGAGGATGCCTAAAAAGAAATCTGGTGTGATACTATGGATGTAACTTCTGTAACGTTTTCTGCATGGATTCTGTACTAAAGAATCCTATCTCTGCCCTGACCCACTTTTTTCACTTCTGCATTTGTCCTGAGGCTGTGATTACTTGGGGCAGAGGTCATAGTTTCTATTAAGTATTTAAATAAGTGATGGTAACAGGTTCTTTCCACAAATATTTGTTTATAGAAAAGTAGGCCATAAGTCCAGATCTTTAGGAGTGAGGCATTATGTCTTCTCAGTGAAAGATACTGTTATTACTACAAACTGCAATATAAATATAATAATTTATACAACATGCTCTTCAGGTTTGCAGATAACAGTATTAGGATGAGAAGAAAAAGAATGGCCCTCAGAGATGGGCCCGGATCTACCTAAAGGTGGTGTTACCGATTCTTTTATTCCAGTCTATTTGTACTCAGAAGTCAGCTTCTGTGCACGGAAAAACAGAAAGATGAAATCAGCACTTTTCCCTCCATCCAAGATTTTTATGCATCTGACAATTAGGGCAACAGATTATACCTCCAAGTTGAGAAAATTTCTGTTTAAAGTTGCAAGAACATATACGCCTCTACAATATCTGACGTCTGCTAAAATATGCAGATATTTGTTTTGACATTGTGACAGTTGCAGAGAATCTTTTTTTTAATTTTTGAAACATATCAATGTGATAATTAGACCTTAAGTCCCATTTACCAATGACATAGATTTTGAAGTCAAGGCTTTTCCGACTTATTTGCAGTCCATTTTCTCCAGTCCACGTTGGCTGCTTCAGAAACCTATAGTATTTCCATAGGATGCAAACTTTTTTTATTCAATAGCTTGTTCAAGCCCTTCTCTCCCTCCCACCCCCAAAGGTATTTCTTTTTCACAGAATTTTGGTCCCTTAAAGAATTTTTATTTTTAAAGAGGATCCAGGCACTGGATTACCTATGCAGAGGTCAAGGCCAACCTCCTGGCTCTGCTCAAGGATTGTGTGCAATTGTCTAATGTTTAGGTTGCAGTAGTATCTTGAAGCCAGTTAAAGCTAGGACTTAGTTGTGCCCCACTGTATGTTTACTGTTTTAGTAAATGACGTATTGCCTCGAGAAGTCTTACCGTCCAAGAGATGAGATGACCTTTGTCTTAATGGCTGAGTATATAAACATGCCGTAAAGCCCTGAAGTGCCTACTCCTTTCTGAGCATGCTAGATGTGTTTCCACGCAATACAGCTTATCTAACATTAAGTCCATCCACAGGTCAAATGATTTTCCAGTGCTTACAATCAGTTCTTGCCCTGAAGGGCAAGCACAATGCCATGCAAAGCCACAAAATAGGAAAGGATTTTCCACACCTAAATGACTCCATTAGCTATCCCCCTCAAAACTATGTTGTGACTGTAAGGTGCAGCTTTTTCTGTGTTTGTTGCTCTGTGTATAAAGTTCTCTCTTTTACATTATGTTTCCTGTTATTTGAGTCATAGCCTGATGATAATCATGTTTCATTTTTGTTATGCTGTCCCCAGGCTCCTGGCTTTGTTTACTGCTGCTGTTTTTGCTTAGCATTTTCAGGAGTTCCATCATAAATGTGCTGGTTCGCTATGCTTGTGATGAAAAGGTGTTCTGTTCTTTCTCCGTAACCATTAGCATATTCCACGGCTTCTGCAGCTGTGAACGTCTCATGTAGGTCTCTCTCTCTTATGGTCAGTCTTCTGTCTTCTTTTTGTCTTCAGTCTTCTGTCCTCTCTGCTGTTAGAATAGCAAGAAAGAGGCGTAAAGCATCACAGAAAAAGCAAAAAGACATGCAGAAAAATGTCAGCAGTAAGTAGAGCTCTGGAAAATTTCTGGAAGCAAAGTTGGGGTTAGAGTAATTTGTGCATCAAGGGGGAAAAAAGTATTTTCTTAACTATGGATTTGGCGTCTGGCATCTTAATATTGTAGGATTATTAGAGGGTAATTTTGCTCAGAACGTGAATCTTTTTCTACTTCCGTTATAGCACTGTACAGTGTCCTGCTGCTCTGGAGCTCTGGCCACCTCCTAAAGCAGGGCCAGTGGGATAGAGTTTTTATATCTGGGCACAGGATTAGTTCAGGTACTCTGGAACATTTGAATCTTTTGTTAAACTGTTTGGTTAGACATAGCTAAACTCTCCAGCCTCCATAAGACTATTTTTCTTTGTTCTGTCTGGATTGCAAGTTCTTTGAGGCCAGTGTTTATGCATGTTTACGTAGCACATAGCACACAGGGCTGTATTATCATTTGGATTCCTACTTCTGTAATGTGTAATTAAGCTCACTGTTCCTTCAGAAGAATGATAAATATACAGTTCTGCTTAAAATGCTCTATTGTCATATCTAAATCAGTGTTTTAAAATAGAAATATGAATCTTCTCACTAACTTCTTCCAGGTGCATATGCTATTGTGCTTATAAGCACAATAGAGGTTCTCATTGAAGTCCTCTGTGACTGGCCTAGGATAAAGCTGCCTAAAGGAGGGCCAGAGGGATCATTTTTAGGCATTGTCCTTGCTGTTTCCTAAAGAGGAAAGCAGGAAGTATTTTCAAGATGCTATTTTGCAAGTGGCTGCTGTTTACAGCAGCTATCCCTCCTCCATCTGCAGCCTTTGCTCCTGCTGGGTTGTACCTTTATAGGCTCTGTTGGGATGGCATTTTCACGGGACCTGTCCTGTAAACATCAGTGCATGTAAGAACTCAAGTGTTGCAGACTTGGTATTTCCATGTATTAAGCTCTTTTAGATCATGGGGCTCATGAGAAGAGTAATGTGCTTGCTTGAATGTGCTTACCGAGGACTTGACAAACGTAGACTTTTCCCACTCTGTTCAGCACTGGTGAGACTACACCTGGAGCTCTGGGTCCAGTGTTGGGCTTCCAGCACGCAAGAGACTGGAGCGAGTCCAGCTCCAGGCCATGAAGATGGTTACGGGCCTGGAGCACCTGTCAGCACCTCAAGAGAGGCTGAGAGAGCTGAGATTGTTTAGGCTGCAGAAGAGAAGGCTTAAGGTGGGATCTTATCAGTGTGTATAAATACCTGAAGGGAAGGGGTAAGGACACCAGAGCCATACTCTTCTCAAGGGTGCCTAGTGACAGGACAAGAGGCACTGGGCACAGAGTGAAACACAGAAATTTCCATCTAAGCATAGGAAAATACTTTTTCACTGTGAGGGTGACCAAACACTGGACAAGGTTGCCTAGAGGAGCTGTAGCATCTCCATCCTAGGAGATATTCAAAACCCAGCTGGACACACTCCTGGGCAGCCTCCTCAAGGTGACCCTGCTTGAGCAGGGGACTGGACTCAATCTCCAGAGGTCCCTTCCCACTGCAACAGTCTGCAGTTTGTGTCAATTTTTTTTAGAGCTGTCCTTAAATGGCTTATTAAATGAAACTGGGCTTGTGTAAAAGGAAAATAGAAAGGTTGTGTTTCTTCCCAGGATTATCATATACTACCAAGTAAATGGCTCTGTCTGCTGAATGTCCTTCTTTGGTCACACATGCATGTTTTGTCTTTTTTGAGGAATTTGTCTTCCCTCTTTCATTTTTTAACAAATAATGGAAAGTTTTCAGTAGAAGCTGGAAATTATGTTCTCTAGGGAAAGAATCCTGGGACCCAATGTTCGTATATTTTGTTTGCTGATAGCCACATCTACTATTCTAGGACTATTTAAAAACTTAAGACAAATAGCGATATTGCTCAGGAATAGGGTGCAACTTACTGCTATATGGGCTCTCAGCTAACTTATTCCATGCCCATGAGAGAGGAAAATTTGTGTAAAGTCCTATCCCAGGTGCATTTTATTATTTTAGCTCAAAATGTAGCAGCTCCTTGGTTCAGTGTTAGGTGTTTACTAAAATGGCCACCTCCACAAAACCAAGTATTTAGCTTTTCAATTTCTTTTAGTGCTTCAGGTATATTCACTGATTAAATCTCTCAACATCTCTGTGATGAATCAGTACATATTGCAAATTAATAGCTAAGGAAGTTAATAATTCAGTCACACATGTATTTTATTTAAGCTTCAGTCCTTTGATTTCTAATTGCATGCTGTAACAACTATGCTGTGCTTCCTTTACCTTTGTAGGGTAAGTCCTTTAATGAAGGAGCTTCCTGCTACATTCCAGGAAGTATCTTGTTCCCCTCCTGCTGATCAGGAGAGCTCTGTCTGCTGGCTTTCTCAATTAGTGTGCCAAAAAGATGGGTTTTACTCCAAGATAAACTTTGGAAGCCAAACTTGAGGCTTGATTGGCAGAAGCAAACAATTTGGGCAGACTCAGCACTAAATGAGGGCAGCAGTTGCTTAAAGTGCCTGAAGCACTGTCAGTCACTTACTAAAGATGTGTTCATGAAACAAGAAATATGCTGGTAGCAGCACCTGGGTAATCTTCCCCCTTTCTCCTCACCAAATCCATGACATACTCATCAGCCTTGCAGATCTGTCTTCTGGAGATGATAACTTCTGTGGTTTTCTCGCTATGTGAGGGCCTGAGAGAGGCAGGCATAGTCTTCTGTGGAAAGTTGAGTCAGCTGTATCAGCTCTTGGAACAAATTCAAAGCAGCCTTAAGATTATTTTAATATTTTCCAGGTCAACATTGGCCCCAAGCAGCTGTTCCAGCAGCTGGAGAATCACAGTCATGAGCTGTTGATGACATTTGCCTACATCACATCCTTGGGGAGGGGGAAGAATGATACCGAGTTGGTGTTTCTGGCTTTGTTGCATGTGAATTCCCTATGCTAGGGGAATCTCTGGCTTGTCAGTCAAAGTGGCTTTCTAGCTCCTTTCTGCTGCTGTGGAGGTGCATATTAGAGCTAAATTCTGTGTTGAAATAAAGTAGCAGATGACTTATAGGGGCATTGCTAATTCTTTCTACTCATTTCCATCCTTGCTTGAACTCAAGAAGGCTGTCAAACTGGTTCCACGTTTTGGAACCTCTACAGAAAGGCGCTAAGCAACTTCTCCAAGTTTCCTTCTAAGAAGCCCGGAGTATCTGTGAACAGTACATTAGTGTGCTTTAATAGATACAATTTGCGTCAGTGTTCCTCGTATAAGGTGCTGGTCAAACCTGGGTATTGGGTGGTGATGGTGAGGTAGGACTTGAGGGGAAGGAGTCATATGGTTTCCTTGATGCCTGGACTCAAACTTTTTTTTCCTCTGGTGCCACATATTTAAGACATTAAATCAAAATCTAAATACTTCTTGCCTCCTTTTCTCTCAGAATGCTGACAGGGCACTTACCAATGTCAGTGTCACTGCAGCTCTTATGATGCAAATTGTCATTCTGTGCTACCCTGCAATGTCTCTCAGGGGACCTATTTCATATTAAAAGACCAGCCTCTGCTCTCAGTAACCCCAGTACACATCTGGAATAAATTTTATGTTGTCAACAGCAATTATATGTGCCATTCTGGGCATAAGTTATGGATGCAGGTCCTGCCCAAAAGTCAATTCAAAGCTCTGACGATTAGAATGTGTCTCTTACTCCTCAGTATAAATATTTCCTATCTCCTTAACATATGGCATGGACTCATTCCTTTCCTTTGGATTCATACACTCATTTCATGCTGCAAAATCAGACTTGTCTACAAGTGCAAAATGTGACCTGGCCATATTCATGTCCATGTATTGTATTGGATTTGAATAGACTGTCTATCAACAACCCTGAACTTTTTCACTTTATTTCTTCTCCTGGCTATATGCATTTGTGTAGTGTGTTGGGCAAATTAACACTGCTTTGGACTGCTCTGATTTTACCTGTAGACTGGGAAAGAAGTTATTTTGCTTCTTTTTCAAAGTCTGGTTTTTTTTTAATTCACTTAAAAGAAGACAGCCCGTTCTTAAAAAAGGAATAACCACCACAAACAAACAACAAAGAAGCTTAAAGCAAAACAAGATTCTGCAAAATAAGTAACACGAAAAATACAATATGTGCAATATAAGCTGAAAGTCTGCTTCGGGTGTGCAGATGCTGTGATGTCCCCCCTTGTCTTTGTGTCCGCCTAGATTCCACCTATACTACCAAACTGCCCAGAGTTCACTGAATAAAGCACTGAACGCTGTGAATGCTCCCACTATATCACAATTACAGAAATAGAGGCACTAAGTAAGTTTATGCTGATCCACTGGGAACATTTTTAGAAAGTTTAATAGCCCTTAAAATTTCTCATTTCTAACCTGTCATGGGCTTGCCTCATGACTGCTCATTTTGCTGTGTTATAAAAGCAGATACAAAATCTGATTTCTGGTTTAAGACCTCACCAAAACCATTCTTTTCGTTTAAGAGAGCAATAGTCGCATATCCTTTCAGCCTGGCTATCCATTTCTTTCCACACCTACTGCAGGAGGCTGGCAACACGCTGCATGGCTTTAAATGCTTCTGGTCTAATTAGAAGAGCTTACAAAAATTTGTGTAAAGATTATATGAAAAGATCACTAGAAAGAATAAATAACACAAGTCTAATTTCCAATTCTGGACCTCTCACAAATGAGAAAGCATCTTCAAAATAAGAATTCTGTTGATAAGATCATTAAGTAGCTGCAGTGATTACTCAAGCTTTGAAACCAAATCAGAAGCTTCTGCTATGGTTCACAGAAAAGGAGTTTTTAACTCTCTGATGCACTTCCAGGCTAGTAGTTCCAAGAGTTTGGACCCTGTCCAAGTGCACCTGAACAGAGCACCTGATCTAGCAAAGAACTTAAGAATGCACTTAACTTTAAGGGTGGTAATTATCCCCCTTTTTAAAAGAGCACTACTCAAATGAGGGAAGTGTCCTCAAAGGGGAGGATATTCATACACGCTCTGCTGGATCAGAACCGAAGTATACGCTACATTACAGAATTACATTTGTGAAAGAAACCTTCTTTTAGAGTTGGTTTACATACATGGCTGAAAACACTGAATGTGTTGAAGATGTTATATTAGATGATTCAGCAGTCACTACCGAAAGTAAAAGAATTAGCCTATAAAATCACTCTTGTTGAGAGTAACAGCTGTTAAAAATCAAATTGATTAAGGGTTCAGTTGTTGTTCCACACAAAGGTAGTTAAAGACTTAAATACCTGCTTTCTCCATAGGTTGACCACTTGAAAGAAATGCCACGTGTTGGAAGCTGCATTCACAGAATACATATTTTTACTCTCAAAAAGGAATATGCTATCAAATATATCAGCAAATACATTTGAGAAATAGGGTTTATTTCTCCATGATTGGTCTTCCCTCTTTATTCTGCATCTCTTGGGCTGCTCCATTCAGTTTGGAGCATAACATATGCATAGGGGAAAAGGAAGGCTGAGGAAAGGCAAAGATTGCTTTATGATGAGCAGAGTGTATTCCACAGCAAGAGCCAGGGTCTGAAGTCTAAACTGGAAGTGCTGTAAGAAAAGAATCTATCTTGGCTTTATCTCTTTGGAGAGGTAAGAGAAGGGTTTCAGCTGCCCTCAGAGATGTTTCTTTTAATACTCCAGCAACCTGAGAGTAGATGCTATTATTCTCACAGTTTCTTCTAGAATATTTGTGCCACACCAGAGGGTTTTTGCACTGTTCCTTCTGGAGGGATGGGCTGCCCTTTGAATGATGTCAGAAGGTGACTCCCTGTGATTGTAGCCACTATATGTGTAAAGTAGCCTATGCCTGTCAGGTTTAGTTTTAAAAACAGGCCGTTAAGCCTCCTTCAAGGAGACAGGGGCTGGTAGAAATCTCTGCTTACTTGGAGTCCTTGGGACTTAGCTGAAATTCTGGATTAACCTACGAATCTGCCCTTCTGCATCTAAGTGGGAGATTCAAACTGAAAAAAAAACCACATAGCAAACATACTCTTTGCACTGTTGGCTGAATGTTTTACACTTGCAGAGCTACAGCCTGAAGTGAGGATTTCACAAAGTGCCTTAAAATACCATCCTCACTGCTTCCTGATACAATTTCTTGTTTATGTGTCTCTGAGGGTGCAAATTAAACACCTTTTTTGGGCCTTCAGGTTCCACATATCCTGCTCCTGATGAACACTCTGCTTATTGACTCCAGTGACTTCTGTGTAGAAAAAAAAAGTCCAATTGGATACTGTCATAAGGAACAAGGAGTGAAAATTTGGCCAGGTTTAAAACAAAGAGGAATCAAAACCACACACAACGGATGTAGCAATGCTGATAAGGTATAATCAACAGTATGAGAATGATGAGTGTTTAACCTTAGTCATCACTGGTCTGGGAAAAGGCTTATAAATACGGGGGAAAGGAATACTAAGAAAAGAGGACAGCATGTGAAGCTGTGCAATGCCATATAACAAAACGTGCAGAAAACTGTAATAAAATGTAAGCAGTAAAATATTAACCCAAAAGCTTGTAAATAGCAGAAGCTCTGCAGTGTACAACAAAAGGAATAAAGCAAAGAGAGCATAATATGAAAATGCACAGTCAGAAGGGATAGAATATATCAGAAAACTGCAAACAACATATAGCCTGGTGAATCAGACATAAACATCTGTGGCGAATGGTCAGGTATGCTTCAGAATTTTCCAGTTCTTTTGTATTCCCACAGCTGTTGGCAAGAATCTGAAGGGGGAAAAAGGCTTGTGATCTCATTTCCAATCCAATTACCCTATATCTGGTAGTGTTGTTGCCTAGAGCCTAACTACTGAGCCCTTAGAACAAACTTCTGTGCTACTGCAAGTCCCCTCTTTTGTTTTCCAGGGGGTTTTGAGAAGTCAGTGGTGATCCTGCTGAGGTTCTGGCTGCATACAGTTCACTGGAATGGAAAGTTTTGGGCTGGATTCTCCTCCTGCTTGAGTTTGGGGCTAATGTAACTCTGCCAGCTTTAGTACTGTTTCTCCTGAAAAAAATCTGTCTCTTGTCTCAGATTTTGTCTTCCACTGCAATTTTTGTTGTGTTTTTATGCAAATCCAAGAGCATTGAATTTTTATATATATTTTTAAATTACTTTTTTGGGGGGTACATTCCTATTCTGTTAGTTATTACCTCCAGAACATGATCAGCTACTGAGAATCCATGTTTCAGTTATGTGTGCTTCATTACACATCTGAGTACTAGTGAGTTTGAGATCAAAGCAAGTTCTGTGTCCCAGAAGAAAGGAGTAAGTTCTGTTAAGTACTTACGATAAACATGGCCAGTCAGGTTATAATCAGCTCTCTCTTGGTACCCCTGTAAATTAGAATATTCTCGGTGCCAAAAGGCACTGAAAAATGTGTGAAATTCCTTCTTGCTTTTGAAATGTAAAAGAAAATTAAAGCAATTACTCCCTATGTGATTCATAATATCAAATGTCTTTTGGGCCACAAGTCAGAGTGCTAGGTAGGAGAACTACATAGTCACAACATGCAATAAGAATATTAGACTGAATCCCTCCGCATCAAAGGGTTTTCGCACAATCTTCCAAGTCATTCATAAGCAGTTCCTTAGCCGCTATCCCCTTTGATTAATACTAATACACCAGAAGATTCAGTACACGGCGCATCAGATAAGATGATGTAAGAGGTATCTTTGTAGTATTGCTAGCAGCAGATGATTGCTCTTTGTGAATGGACTAACAGTAATAGTGTTATTGTAACATTTTTTTTTTTAAGCCTCCAAAAGCCAAAGTACATCCATTCCTATTATGGTCTGTCTTTTTCTGGTATTGAGCATATTTTAGCTGGATTGAATACTCACTTCCGACTGTTTGATTTACACCATGACTTTATCAGCTGGCTTCAAGTACTCATACTAGTATTTATAATTCAACTGGTGATGCAGACAGAGGGGCTGGAAAAGGTATATGCGAACAAAAAGTAAAATCCTTTTCAACTCTTAAACATCCATAGATGTCAGAAAACCAGAAAAGCCCAAATACCAGTATTTGAGTTGGAGTGTAAACGGGGTGGGGAGGAGAGGGAAAAAGTTTCTTTTTTTTTTTTTTTTAATAGCAATACACAGAGAAATGAGGCTGGAAGGGAGCTCTGGGGCAGAGTCAAGTCCACTGTTTTGCAAGAACTTATGTCATATAATCGTTTCGGGAAAGAAATCACATTGTAGCCTGAAACTAGTAGGAGTTCTTGTTCCTGTTTGGTTCTTGTTACTACCTTCCTGTAAGATGTTTTTTTCTGCCTCTCCCCTTCTGATTTCCATCTTTATATCTGATCATGGCAAATTGATGTTTATTTGTGCCCACGCTGTCCTTTAGTGCAAGTCATTATTTTCCCTAGTTGGCATTTATTCCCTGCTCTGTTTACGGACGGCATTCACATCCCCTCTAAGCCTTTGTTTTGCTTCGTTTAGTCTCCTTTTGGAAGATGAAGCTCTTTATTTCTTTGATTATCATAATCACATGCTCTAGATTCAAATAATTCTTTTTTTTTTTTTAAATGGCTGCCCTGAACTGTACTGCAGATGCCTTCTCACCAGTGAGCTGTACAGTGGTACTGATACTTCCCTCTTTCTACAGGAAATATTTTATCTGATAACAACTCAGGGCTGTATTTACATTTTCCATTATAGCTCAGAGTCATCTTGCGCTCAGTGAATACCCCCCAGACCTTTTTCCTCTTCTGTCATCTCCAAGTAATGAGTTCTCAGCTTACAGAAAAAAATTTTCTACTAGTCTCTATGTACAAGATGATGCCACTTCTGTACTATGGAATTTGATTCCATTTCTACTATTCCTGTTCTCAAACATCTCATATTCTTCCCACACAATATCCTGATACTCATCTTTACTGATGACATCCCTCAGGAAATGTCATAGCTCAGTCCTCTGTTTTTAACTGAAGTTATTACATGAAAATATGAAACATGAATGCTTTCCACTGTCTGTTATGGTACAGCAGCAGTCAACTCTCTCTTACCCAAGAACTTCCTTTTTCAGCTCAGACCACTTCATTTCTTGCACTAATCCCTATCTGTTTGATAAACACTTTCCCATTTCATCAAATGCATGCCCAGCATGATGAAGGCCCTGCGTTCCTTTTATCTAGAAAGCCAGGTATCAGAGAAAAGCATTGTTAATGGAGTCCAAATTTGTGCTGAATTTTATCTCGTTGTGTATTTTAATGATTCTTTCTATTAAGCTGTGTTATAGGAAGCTGGTTTTAAGAATTCAAAGTGGAGCTCCTTTAAAAACTTCTAGAAAGGTGTTCAAAGGTATTAAGATGATTAAAAGCTTTCTGAAGCCCCCCCAGGCTATTATTGTCTTATCTAACTAATGTCATGCCCTGCTTGTTTTAAGTTGCCATCCTAACTGTGCCCTCAACTGCTAATGCTTCCATGGGCTTCATTTTTGTTGTTTGCTGCTGCTACTGGCACTATGTACAGGCCTAAATGTCTCCTGGCAAGGCAACTCAATCACTCATTTCAAAAGCTCCTCACTAATTTGTGAAACACTAATGGTGTTTTTCCTTCCCATTAAAAAGCTGATTTCTTTCCTCTCAAAGTATCATGAAGCTTTCCCATCAAATGCAGGTTGCAGGAAGACTAAGCCATGGCTCTTCAGAATAGCAATAATCGTTTAGGAGATAAAGAGGCCAGTTCTTTCATTCTTCAAAGTTGAAGTTTATTGTTTTTTTACCATTATCATATGGATATTTGCATCAAAGTGCCACAGACAACTAGAAGGATGTTAGTTGATTATCTAGTTAAAAGAGACTCAGTAGTAAACTAGCAGAGTTTTTTTCTTTTATTGTTTTTTCTCCTGATCGGGTTTGAAATGAAATGTGGATGTAAAAAGGTAAGTCTGAAATAGCATCTGCCCAGGGTATGCCTGGCTTTATCTACGGCTCTAAGCACCAGCCTTCCTGAGCTACTAAATTCATTCCTTATTGCAAAAGAATGAATGTTAACACTACCTTTCGTTTCAGTCGTGCCATTTCAGCAAAGTTACCTCTCTGAATCACTAACTGAACTCAACAAAAGGTTTTTATCTGCTGATAACTTTCCTTCCCTGAGATTTAAAGTGCTAGATGACATTAGCTTTAGCTCAATGATGTTATTAAATTCTCACCTTAAATCTCACATACAGAAAGCTCTTGTCAGGTCACGTGAACAGGATGATTGCATTAGTCATACTACAAGAGTGATATACTCATTTCAGTAAGTTCACTGTTTCAGTAAGTTCACTGTATTCAGACTAAGGTTTGATCTATGACAGGACACTTCATATCAAACATGATGCAATTTCTTTAGTTCAGTGTTTTTACTAGTTATATTCTTGTCATCATAATTTACATCTCCTTTGTTCTGCTATATGCATTCTTCAGTATCCTTTGCTACTTTTGTTAAATTGTGATCTGCTAAAGTCAAAAGATACATATTTAGTTTATTCATTAAAAGAGACTTCTTCCTTTCTTAGCTGAGCTTGAAATTAACTTTATTCTTTTAAAATACAGTTTCTATTTGTTGGCCTCTGAATTACAAAACTAAATTGACATGACTGATATTTTGCATCTGTGAATTTATTCAAGGATTGACTTGTGAAAAGTTTATGCACACCCGCTAAAATGTTTGTGAATTATGACTGATGAAAATTAAATGTTTTTATTTATTCGTTATTTTTATTTCATTCCTCTTGCCTTTTTCTGGCTTGTCTTAACCCAGTACCATCCAGATGGCCTAGGACAGATATATTTTCATTTGTGTTGCTCTTGAAGAAAACCAGTGCCACTGACTAGATTTGGGGATTAAAATGAATTTATCTGCAGATTAAGAACTCCATATGCCAGTTTTAGTGTGTGTTATGAAATAGGAATCGGCTAGCTACAGAATTCCTAATACACTTATGTACTTTTATAGCCTAAATCATCTTAGTATCAGAGCTCTTCAGCAACTTGAATGTACCTACAACACCCCTGTGAATTAAAAGGGTTATCTTCTAGTAGTGATTCTACTAAAGGGATAACCGAAGTGCAGAAAGATTAAATGGCTAACTCAAAGCCCGTAAGAAATCTTTAGTAGACTCTGAGCTAAAACTGAGTGCTTTAGGTTCCAGACCACGAACGCAACGCTGTTTCTTCCTCCTTGTACAACAGCCTTATTGAAACCAGCAGCACATCTCCCAAAATGTTCTATACAGAGGCACAGCAGCCCCTTACGCTGAGCAGAGAGGGGAGACGTGTCTTTGCTCTCTATTTTCAGATCTGTAACAGTCTGTGTTTATGGCACCTTTGTCTCTCAGCCCTTCCGATAGCTACAGCAGGTTTGTAAGTACAGCTATCTGTGTTTTATAGCTGGGGAAAAGGGATGATTAAGGGCTTGGTAAGCATGCATATCGCTGTACGAGGAATCCATGTAAGAGCTGGGAATCAGCTTTCGCTCTCCTGAGAGAGTCCTGTGCCTCGTCTGCCAAAGCCAGCACCATCACTGGAAGAGACCCAGCGCAGCTCGGTCTTGTCAAGCAAACAGCGACAGCAGCAACGCTCGGCTCCATGGCAGGGATGTAGCAGGTAATTAAGATTTGCAGGTGGTTTAAGAGAGCAGCTTTCTGAATAACATGGAGAATCAGCATGTCACACAAACACGCCTCAGCGAGCAGCGACAGCCCGTCTCCCCGATATTATTTAGTCTATCTGCCCCAGCCTCTGTTAGCACGGGACTGTACGCACCACAAGCTTGTATCACCACCTTATGTCCACTGACTCTGAATCGGAGGAGCCGTGTGTCCGCGCTCGTTGCTTTTGTGCAGTTACAGTCTGTGCCGAACAAAACCAGATGTGTTTATTTTGGGGTGTGGGGTGTGTGTGTGTGTGTGTGTGTGTGTTTTTTTTTTAAATGCTGTAAGTTCCAAAAAAACACCGAAGGGAAACTTCTGAAAGCCTCAGGACTTCGGAGCATGCACTGTTCGGGGGCTGCTGCTAGCTGCAGGCTTGAGCAAAGACTATTTGCTAGTTCGTCCTTTCTCATCATCACTCTCTTTCCTCCTGTTATGTAAATATTTACCTACTGCTTCTTCCCCCCCTCTCCATTTTTTTTTTCTAATTTCTTTCTGGTATATTTTGCTAAATCTTCACATGTAAGAATCATATAAAACCATCTGGACAGATATTGCTGGCTCATTGGGTTTTTTTTTCCATTGGCCCTTGGCCTCTTTGGTCTGGTAATAGTGTGTTTGTCCTGGACCTTCCCTTTGGCTCTTATGCTGTCCATAGGCCCACTTAAAATTTTGTTTCTCACCACTCTCTTGCATACCTTTCTGTGCTTCTTTCCATTCTTTTCTGTGCAGTTTTGATGTCTTTATTTAAATTTTAATTCCGCTCTTATTTTTAATTACTCCCTACCTCCTTTCATGCAGACCTGCCTCTCCTCCTCTTCCTCCTTTCAGTCCTAATCTCAGTTCTGGCCCTCGGGCTCCTTTTTAGGGCTATTTTTCGGCACTGAGCCTTACCCAGCGTCTCCGGTAGAGCCACAGAGCGAAGCACTGCCGAGAACCTTCCGGAAGGAGCACGAAATGGCGGCCGGTCGCAGGAGCAGCCTTTCCTCACCTCACGGCTGCCCCGCTGGGCTGGGAAGCTCGGAAGCAGCTACCGGCGCTGAGTTTCAGTCTTAGGTGGGAGGTTTTCTTCGTGTCCTACCAGTCTGCTTTTTCTCCCTCTCCAGGTGACTCCAGCTCTGTTTTCTGCTTCGCCCTTCTGCCGGACCAGGCTCACAGCGACTGCGTTTTTGGTGCAAGTGTTTCCACGGCTGCTGTCGCGCTCAGCTGGAATCGGCCCTGGTCTTTTTTGGTCTCTCCACCTGTCATGGCTGGTCACGGGTCTTTTCTAGGGCTGACAGGGGGCCTCCCTCTTCTGCAGTGTCTCGTGCGGGGAGCCTGCTGCTGGGGTCCCGGAGGATGCTAGGACGAGGGCAGCGCCTAGCATCTCCGCCTCCCCGCCACGGTAGCGCCAGGCCTCTGCCTCCTCCCTCCCGCAGGAGCTGCCAACGTTAAACATGCCAAAACACCCCGGGCGAGCAGCTGCGGCTGCCTCCGGCATGGCGGCGGAGGGGCGACGGGTCCGGTGGCCGCCGCCGATCTCTCCGCGTGGTGAGGCTGCACGGCCTGCGCTGTAAGCGGCGGGGTTTGCGCGGCGTGGACGGCCAGCGGGGTTGCCTCAGCTGGCTTGAGGTAGGACTTGTCTCTTCCTCCACACCCGCCTGGGTTTGTTTTGCATAAACTTTGCCTTTTCAGGCTCTCGGGCCTTCCTGGATGTTGACAGCAGTGTCCTCCAAAGCTTTTTCAACTGAATGTAATGGCTTTTGTTTACAACTCCATCTTGACCAAGTTTTGTTTTATTCTTTCCTGTGGAAAATATATTGTTCAGGAAAGCAAGGGAACTAATAGCAGACTAGAGCTAAGCCTAGTAAAAGCAGGTGTTATGCAATTTGTCACTGCACGACTCTGCTAATGCATCTTTAGTCCAGGACGGCGGTACCCCTGCCATGTTTCAAAGTACAGAAAGATAACTGTACACTGTACCCTGGAGTGCCTTAGTCTATAAATGTAATTCAGAAATATGGGAAACAGTGCTCTGAATCGGATGGCCTTTTTCGACACAATTACAGAAACAGCGTGAGGTTTGGAACATTTGCAGCAAGGGCATATAGAATAAACAGGAAGTTGGATGCATAGACTGTTAATTCAAACCTAGATAAACTTCTGACAACGAGTTTTTTGGGTTTTATTTTGTTTCCCCCTAAGACGATGCTTGTATGATAGCAGTTTTCCTGAGAAGAACCTATTGGATGCCAATACTCATCAGTAGAGTTGCATTTAATGACAAGGCTACCTCACGCTTTTGAATGGGCCTCTGCAGACTTCAAGGATATGAATCTGAAAAATGTTGGATATTGAAATGTTTTCGTTTGGCTGCAGATGACGACACTTTAATCTGGAAAAATTGTGTGTTGTTTGGAATGAAATGAAAGAGGGGACAGATGAGAAAAGAGTGGTTCTGCTCAAGAGGGAAATAAAGAAGGCATTTAGTCGACTAGTGCCATGTCTCTTTCTTTTTTTCCTTTCAGGATCACTTCCTGAAAGGTGCCAGGAACCTTTTTTGAGCCACTCTGCGTCCTCAAACCCTTATTGATATGAATGGGAATTGAAGACTTTCAGTACTATGCAGGAGATGCTTAACTCTTGTGGGCCTCAGACAGGAAAATGTATGCTTGTGCTGCAAACGCTAGATGTACACCAGTATTAAATCACATTGGCAGGACAAACTAGGCAAGTTTGGCTGACTACTAAGAATTTTTCAGATTGTTAAAAAATGACAAATCATTTCTCAAGCCACCCCTTGAGACCTCACTGCACAATCAGAGCCTGCAATGTAGCCTGGAAATCAATAATACCTGGCCCTTTGTGTCAGGGAATAGTTAAAAAACTAGATCGAGAGGGAATGGGCAAAGCAAGGATCAGCAGACACAGCCTTACGCTAGGAACTTACAATCATCTCCAGCATTTCATGTGTGTAAAATCAGAGGGAGCTTTTTTACTGATTTCACTCAACAACAGGTAAGTAGCTTGTGGTGCGTGTAAGAAGTTGCTCTTACCCGATATAATTGGCTTTCTGTTTCTTCTGGATACAGAAGCAGTTTCTGTGAATGACAGGTGGAGAAAGCTTGGTTTGTCTAACATGTTTCCTTTTGATCTTACCAATTGGAAATATATGACATCTAAGCAATTTTCTTGGCAATGGGTTGTGATGCCATCTCAGGAGAAGGTTTTGGGGTAGGCAAACACTGCAAAAATTGCAAACTGTTGCAAGAGTCCTTTGATCTACATGCATGTTCATACTGCGGGATGGCAGCTCTTTGTATCCGCAAAGAAATGCACTGCTCTTGCTCATTATATATTTTTGAGATGTTCAATAGTCATTCATTTTAGTATTGATACTGTGACAATTTTTCAGTCCTGCCCATTTTGTATTCAGCAAATATGAGAAATAAGATAACTTTTTTCTACTCTGAAGGAGTAAAGTTCTTAGGACTGGTTACCTTTTAAGTATTTATCAGTAACAGATGCTGGATCCGCTATTACTTAGCTTTAACGCTCTTTTTCCAAAGGTACAGTTATATAACTACTAGCACTGAGTATACCTGACCAGGCCCTTTCTGCAAAGTGCTGAGATTGTGTCCTCTGGGGTGAGTCTTACCATAAGCCCTAAAGGATGCTCTACAGTTTACTTAGCTGTAAGGACTGTGGCGTTGCTACTAAGCATGGCAGCTTGTCTCCCTTCTCAGGTGTTTCCTCTGATGCACTTCAGTGTTGTAAAACCTTAGGAGTATTGATTCCTGAGGACAGT
Organism: Struthio camelus; assembly: GCF_040807025.1. NCBI lineage: Eukaryota > Metazoa > Chordata > Aves > Struthioniformes > Struthionidae > Struthio > Struthio camelus. The sequence continues at coordinate 53,143,022 of NC_090943.1, forward strand.
GAGGTCTCTCTTGCATAAGGTGACCACAGACATGCACTAGGTAAACACAAGCGCAGCATGTCTCTCATAATGAACAAAAGCCTAACAGCCATAATCCATTTCAGAAACATTCAACTCAGAGGGGCTATTCTGCCTTGAATTTTGGAAAGATTTGGGCCAGGTTTGGATAATGCTTTAAAGGGATTTCTCTAAGAGAAGCTGAACCTGCTGACGGTGACACTTCCTCAGCTACTGGAGCTGTTCTACGTAGTACAGGTAGCACAGGCAGAGTGGTGCACAGCAGGCCAGTTGACAGACTTTTACTAGCATTTGTCTGGCTGTGACTCTTTCTAGAAATGGTGAATGCGTTTAGCCCATGCTAGCAATGCAGATGGAAAGCAGTCAGGATACGGCTGTTGCTGGAGTTAAGCCTGTTCTCAGGCTTGCTTGTAACAGTGAAAATGATGCTCCTAACTCCAGAAGTTCGTCTGCATGTTTCTGGTTTAATCGATTCTTTAGATTTCCCCTTAAAGATTATTTGCTTTCTTTTGCTACACTAAGGTAATCCCAGTATTTAGCAATGAGCTCTGCTGTTCCTGGCTATTCTTAATTAATATATTTTAATCTGTCAATAATTAATGGGGAAATCAGGAAGAATAATGTTGAGGCTACAGCTTGAGATCTGCTGCCTGGCAACAGTGGATGTACATATCCATTATATCAGGAAATTAGAAACTGGAGCAAGTACTGATCTGTCTGACATTTTGTAAGATGATATAAATGGGCCCACTCAACAAACACTAGATTTATGTGAGGATATGAATGATATGTGTCTGGGGAAAAGATATAATCTCTCTTATGAGGGTGCAGTTAATACCAGACATCAATTAAGTATAGTTCATTAAAGCCTCTGGGTAATCTTATTTTTGGACTAGATCAGAGAAGCTCCCTACAAGGACTGTCATAGGGGTTATCTTGGTAATAATCGCCACTTTTGCATGTAACATCTCTGATAGGATGGGCTAACCGAAGTAGTATCTAGACCGTAACAAAAATAACCTTTTCAGCTGCAGAGACTGTGCAGTGGAAAGTAATAGTGTCTTACTGTGCTTGAGGTAGTTGCATCAGATAGGTATATTGAAATATGCCAGTCATGATAATAGCGCTGATATGATAATGATTGGTTTATGCAATGACTCCCAATCCTCAGTAGGGTAGCTTTGCCTTTACTGTGTCCACAGAATATGGCTATATCTAAAACATTTCAGCTGTATAGATGGGGTGACTGGAGCCAGGACAGATTATAATCATATTAGAGATAAGGAGATGACATTTTCTTGCTTCTTCCTGCTCTGGCTAAAATATTCCTTCATATATTAGAGTGATACAGTGCTTTAATAGAACTAGTTTGAATGTTGTTTTCTTGAATTTGACCAGCTGTCTCCACCTTTTGATTCCAAAGTATAATGCACCGATTGCTACTAGGAAATAAAAACAAATGTTAAATGAGATTAAGTGTTAATGGCTATTGCAGTACCATATCTTGTTCCCAGTTAGTGATGTGGTAGGCAGGCAGAGAGACAGGAGAAACAGATGCCTTCAATACACCTAGAAGAAACTGGATAAAGCTTGGTATGGAGCCTGAATTTGCATGGTAACTTCTGGAAACACCTCACTTCCCTATATTCAGCTATCAAAATAGATTACCCGCTTGCGTTTCTACATTAAAACAGGTTCCTTTTGAAAGCTGCTCCTCTCTTTCTTTTTCTTTTTCCTGAAGCACGCAGACTTGCTGCAGCACAGGTGTGGGGATGCAGGAAGGCAGAGAGAAGTTTCAGCATCACTGGAGGTAGAAGGGACCGAATGCACCAGGAAGGCTGCTTGGGAATCCCGGGAGAGGGAAGGGGACAGGCTATCTGCTTGTTATGGAGCTGGGTTAGCCGGTTTCATCGTTTCACTACAGAGAAGGCTAAAAAGGAGAAAACAGCCAAACACTGCTCATGAGGGGATCATGATTTTAAGTCTCCAGATGTTAAAATGAACAGTGTGCTGACTTCCACCTAATCCCTGGCTGAAACCATGCTTCCTTAAGTGGGACAATTTTTCCAAACCTCTTTTTAGTTCTTTCCTTGAACTAGAATCTTTACTAGCACTTAGCATACCGCCAGTAGCATTTTAACTCACAGACCCTGCCTGCAAAGGAGAAAAAGGGGCCTTGTCACCCTATGGGATCTCCCTGTAGGGCTAACTCACAGCTTCCTGCTCCACAGATTCACCTAAAGCACTGGGAACAGGCTTACTAAAAGCTGCCATGCATGCAGACCCTGGTGAGGCCCTGTGGAGGGGCAATGCTGCAAGCCACTTCTGCTTAAACACTGTGGTACTGCTACCTTCCTCTCTTTACTTGCTCCCTTCTTCCCTCCCTTGCCCTTCTCCCCACAGTATGGAGCCTCAGCCTTGCCCACTGGGTGGGTGTAATACCAGCTGCAGCTCTCCAGAGCTTGACACAGCCTAATGTATATCAGGTGTCTGGTAGTGTATTTCAGCTAATCCTGTTCATATCTAGGGTTTTCTGTTTCAGAGGCCCTCAGAGTAGGAAGTCACGCCAAATACCGTATAATAAGAGAAAACTGGCAATGTTGATTTACTGAAAGGATTATTTCCTGCAGGCTGTTCATACCGTCATGCATGGTGTTTGAGTTTTCTGCTTCCCATTACTTTCCCCAAAGCCTTTTGGGATCCTCAGATATCTTTTTCTAGTAATTATTCCACTTTGTGGATTTGTTTTTTTCTCCCCCTACCTGTTTTAGTTGGACAAACAATAATACTCCACACCTAAAGGCAAGAGATAATCTGTGGAAGTTTTTGGACTTGAGGGAGATATTTGGAATGGCATAAAAAAATCTAGTGTATACAACATCAGTCAAAGCAGAGTCATTTCCAAAAAACCCGGCTCTAAACATCCCTGTTAGCAAAGCTTCTACACTCTACTTAAAGAGCTGGCAGTAATACAGCTGGATTCAGAAATATAAAATTTTATTGTATTACCTGCCTTGCTGCACTGTAACTAGCATGGTTCTTTGTCGGGCCATGTGGTGCCTCAGTTCACAGCAGCTGTCCGCTCCTATGGTAGAGAAGATAAGAGAGGAACATATTTCATGATGCCAGACTCTGGAAAGTGCCCAACTTGCTTTCATTTTCAGGGTAGCTCTGTCTCAGATTTCTGCTGTGGAGCTTTGAAGCAACGGTACTGAAAAACAGTCAGTCTGTGGGGCAGCATAACCCTTTCCGAGCATGAGGAAAGTGAAAGATTTTAATGCATGTTTTTTCCTGACAGCTTTTTTGCTGGTCATCGCTGTCTCTCAGGTTTATTTGCTACTGTTTCTGTATGCGAACTTGATGTTTTCCTTCCAAAGTGCTGTCCCTCACAGTAGAGGGCAGCTGGCCAGTAGTAAGTTAAGCAGGGTTTGCTGAGCTCAGTTGATAACAGACAGACTCTGTAGCTCTTCCTGACTTCTTGGCTCCCAGACTTAAGCCTATCCACTGCTGTTGCTTATCACCACCTGAGGTCTCACTGAAACCTGAGTTCGTTATCCCTCATATATACAGCTAAATTAAGTCAGCGTGATTCCCTAGAGAATACACGGACCAGAAGGGGGCAAATAAGACAGGAAAGAGTAGATCGTGAACTAGTTATCTTTTCCGTTTATACTTTTAACGAGATGAATTAAGAAAGGCACACTTAATAGCCTATCTCACTATAGCTTTTGCTGAAACACTTTTGCTGTGAGGCTCAGAGAGACTTCTAAGGCTGGTGTTCTGCTTAAGCGGTATGCTGCTGAAGGGCAGCTAATTAGCAAATCCATAGCATTATGGCTATTATGGTAAGTTCAATCACATATAAACTATAGAAGATATAAAACTATAGAAGATGTGAGCATCTCAGTCTGTTTTTCAAAATGATCCCTTTTCTTCAGGATGGCTAAATATGTCATTTCAAGGCTTGTTCCAGTTCACATCGATATCCCAGATTCTCACAGAATGTATATATTAATTTGTTTGTCCAGCACAATTTGTGCAAATGTTTCTTCTCTCACCATCTAGTGTGCATATATTGCTTTTTTCCCTGCTTGTGTTAGCTGGACATCTATTATTGCTCCATAACCAAAGGCAAGAAATTGTCTTTTGAAGTCTTGGCATTGGAGTTGGGCACTTTGAATGACTATAAAAACCTTGTGCCTACTTTGTTTCAATGATTAAAAAAATTATTTTTTCAATTTATATATTTGAACTAATCTAAAAATATTGTAACTAAAAACAGAAAATAAATATGGATATGATATATTCATTAAAAGAACCCCCCCAAATTATGTATATCAAAACACTATGTAGTTATGTTGAAGATGGTGAATCTTCATCTCCGTATGCTGCCTTTCCATGGTTCTCACTTCATTAATTTTTCCTTATGTGTGGTCTTAAGAGGATCACTATTCATCTGCCTTTGCAAATATGCAACATCAGAATCCAGATGACTACTGCTTGACAGACCATCTGTATGACTCTGGGGTGTTTATATGTTTCTCTTTTCATCTGCTTCCATTGTATACCTAAGAGGTCTTGACAATGCCTGGGGATAAGAAGTAGGAGAGTACAACAGCAAAACCTTTGCTCTTGTATGGAGCTTTGCATAAAGTAGAAAATGCTTTGTAAGAAGGAACTGCATCCCCTTTCCCTCTTTTATAGTTAGCACCCTTGAGACATGGCAAAATGATTCAAACTTGAGCACCCAACAAGCAAACAGCAGAGCCAAGAATAAGACATAGGTGTCTGAAGCTCCAATTTAATCTGCTTCCCACTGGACAACACTGCTTTTGAGGTCCTGTAATCTAAAAAATGTTATTTTTTTCTCTTACTCTGTAAGTAACAGACCTACATAGAGATCTGTGAGAGCAGTCTTACTGAAGGCAATGAGGAAGCATAGAGAGGTGTAGGGGAAGGCTTGCTTGGGTCTTATTTTCTTCCTGGGCTGGTAAAAACAAATAAGACCATAAATCCCTCTTTTCAAAATAGAGTTAATATATGGAAATGCAAGAGGATATTGTCTTAAGTGGAGAGAAACAGATACATGAACCAAGAATGGGCAATGGATTACATGTGGGTGCTAAATCTTCTGCTCATAGTATTATAATTTTGAGGATCAGGAAATTCTCATCCTAGATACGTGTGCTGATTCACTGAGAAAATTTGCAGTGTTAAATCACTGTGTCATATTTCTTACCTACGCTGGATTAGACTGGAGGTTGCAAACGGGGTTGTCAAAACAGCACTTGTGGGATTTCACAGCTGTGAAGTTTGGCTGTTTTAAACATACGTTCAAAATCTAGCTTCACTTAAGAAACCTGGGAGGGGGGAGGATATGCCAGGGGAAGGATCACTCTGTTGTTTGCTGTGTTTATCAGTTCTGTTTCCCTGATCATCTACTTCAAGCAATTGTCTGAGACTGGATTCCAGATCGGGTGGACCTTTAGGGTGACCCCACAGAGCTATCCACATGTTTTATCTGATGTTTTAAGAACCCTAAGAAACAAACAGTAAACATTCACAGCACTAGTGCCTGTAACAGCAACACTGCTGTGTTTAGCATGTCCGCTGCAGAATACTTCAGCTTTACTATAAAAGTAATAGCAGATTATGCTCACAATGTACAATAGACAATTTCCTTTGATACTTTTGGGTGTACAATCAGGTAGAAGGATTTTTCACTAGTATTACTACCCACATAGCTCTCATGATTCTCAGTGTCATTTTGTTCTCAGGAGGAAAAAGGATGATTGAAGAGAATGACACTGTTGTGATGTCTTCAACATTAATTTTTATATTTTTTTAAGATTCCGTAGGTATCAAGATTTAAATGCCAATTAATAACAGAACCTACAGTCAGAAACTTGCTTAACTGCAGTCTCTTTTTCTCTTTTATAATAGTTAAGGCCTGGCACAAGAGAGGAGTTTGCTGAACTTGGACCTCAAATTTCAGTAGTATTTTTTTTCTCAGAAATGTCTATGCCATAAACATGAATAATATCGGGTCACACATGCACGTGGGCTAAACTCTCAGTCACTTGCAACAAATCTTCTTAAGGGGTTACACAGCAAAGTGTGACTGAAGGCTATTTATATGTGAAGGCAGGATAATTAGGTTGCGTAGAACAGGTTTGACACAGGGCATTTGGCTTCTGAGGTATTGAGTAGAATATTGCCCATATATCAGAAAAGACAGCTGTTTAATGTGCTTAAAAATGAGTCAGTAATCTCACTGAATTTTCAAAATCTTTGTTTTCCCAAAGCCAGCATTGCAAAAGGCACCTCAAATCCTCTGTGTTGTTAGTGTTGCTACCAAAATTCTTAAGGATTTAATGGGCATCAAGACTGTTCTCTTCAAGATGAGCCTGGGGCATGTCATTGAGATAGACGTGATATTGTTTGTATCATCTCCTGTTCAAACCCTGGACTGGCAGTTTACAGTGGTGTTGGGTACCTACAGCAGCTTGTTTTAAAGATGCTATGTTTGACATTTTTGTGACCTTTTGCTGTCTGTTTCGTAATAGCTTATTGGAAATTTGTTGCTGGTCTTGCAGACTCAAGTAGAAGATGTATTTATTTTTCAAATTATAAATTCTATTCCTAACTTACACTTACAGATCTTGTTCCTCATTGCAAGCAAATGCATATTAATAGTGGGAATATTATATGTGTGGCAAACAATGTCACAGTTCAAATCTTCGCATGCAATACAAAACAACTATTTGTGCCGAGGATGAACAATTATTACGTCTTTGCTTTCTTTTTCATTATCCTTTTGAATTAAAACCTCCTTGCAAAGCCATTATCCTTGCTTTAAACAGCTCTCTATATTGAATATGTCTGTCTGCTTCTTCTAGCATGTTTTTCTTTGTTTAGTTTATGAATGATAATTTTCTGTTATTTCTGAGCTCTAATTTCCTTATTGTTTCATATTTGTACAATGTCCTGTTCATAAATTCAATATATGCACATTCCATTTTGTTTCTCAAGTGTGTGTAGGCCAAAAAGTAGCAGAAGCCTTCTCTAAAAGCTATATTTACAGCTCTAGTGGCAAGCACTCTCCTCCTACGCTGGAAAGCTGTGAAAAACTGTCAAGATATGAGTGTGCATAACAATGCCTCTGACGGCTGGAGCTGATTTATTTTTTAACCATGGCTTCCTTTTGACAGCTAGACCAAATACAATGAGAAAAAAGCCCTTCTGATAAAAACCAGGAAAACACAGACTTCAAAACTACTTAAAACTGCAGCATCTCAAACTACTTACTCCTGTTCTGCAGTGCTGCACAGAGTGCATGTAGGTACCCAGGACCAGCTGTGCCTAGTGCCTAGGTCTTGCATTTCTAGTCTAGTAAAGTTCAGCAATGTTCCCCTTAAATGTGATAGCCCTAGGTGACTTCCAGAATGCTTCAGAGTATTGACAAGACTCACTTTAAACTAAAGTAAAAAAACACCTCAAGACTGTGAAGTGCCACCAGAAGGAAAGAAGAAAGGCAGAGGGCATCATCAGTGTTATAGATTCCTGCAATGGCATTAGGTGTATTCCGTAAAAAATATCTGATGAGCTAAGACAGTGGACAACATCTCGTAATATGGATGAAGGCCAGTAACTTCTCTTCACCCATGTTGGTTCCCTGCCAGTATGACCTTGGAGGAAAACATCCTTTCCTGTCCTGTTAATTTAGCAATTGGTTTCATCCTAAACATCTGAGCAGGATACATCAGACAGGCACCTCTGACAATTTAAAGCTAGTAAGGGGACTAGCACTTCCTACTTCTAACCCTGGCACGTCTTCAGTGCTCTTGAGACACTGAACAATCAGCACATCAGATAGCTGTGGACTTTTATGATATATCAATTTTCAGTCTCCAGGAATGCTTCTGTTTAGTCATGCGGTCCCATCATTGTGGTCATTAAGCTCTGTCTTACAAACACTGTAGGTTCTTTGTCCAAGACTGGGTCTTGATTCTGATCCTGCCCTGCCTTAGCGACAGCAGAAGGAGATGGAGAAATAAATGTTGATTTTTTTCATGCCACTTTCCATAACTTTCTCATCATGGGCCAAATTCTAATACCTCTGCTCATTCTGAATGCTGTTTTACCCTGGGTTCATTCAAAACGTGAAGCCAATGGAATAGCTGGCTGTGATTTCAGCATATTTGGAGTCAGGCTCTAAATGAACGATCATGCTAAAGCCAATGAGATTTCTCATGAAATAATATGTCATTAAATCAGAATAAAGGCATTGGAATGTGGCTCTATCATCTGGATGAAGGACAAAAATCATTCAACTCCAAATATGTAAAGAGTAGATACAATGTAGCATTTACATTTTCTGTAGTGTTTTCTGTACTGAGGACAGAGAAGTCTGTGTTCTTATGCTAAGGAGAAATATCAAGATTCAATAAATGATTTTTTTTCCCCCTTGTTTATACAAGAACTTAAACTGAATATCCAATGAAAATTTAAAAAACTCTGATAGTAAAAGTAGAGAAAATAGAACTTTTGACTACAATCCTAATTTGGCTTTCTCATTTAATGATCTTAAACCTGTATTGATATCACGGCTAAATCCTTTAAAAACCCTGCTGACCTCAGGGGGCAGCTAGTATGAAATGGAGATAGGAGTATACATCTAATACTCAGCCTCTGTCTGCTAGCTGCAGGTGTGATGCCTGTTAGTTTCCTGCAGAGATCTGTGATAACCTTTTCTTCCTTGTGACTTCTTCTCTGCTAGACAATCTTCAAGTGGCTTTTTTTGGCCCACAGGACTCATGTTTTTATTATGGAGACTTTGGGGCATTTTTAATCTGATATTCTGCTTTCATTTTGCAAAGTTGTCACTATCCAAATCAAACTTCTTGCCCTTATTAGAAGAGATAGCTTTCATTAGCAAAAAGAGATTTCCAGCTGGTATCTGCTTGATATGATTGCAAGTAAACCCACCTGAACTTTCAGGTAAGAGACTAAGCACTCTAAAGCCTTTTCTGTGGCCTGTGAAATGTCTCTGTCACTGGCCTGCCAAAGATTGCTTTCTTAGGTGCAGCTGTGCACTTTGAAGACAGGCCTATAATCAGGTTCTTCTTATGCTGTTACCCACCCTTCTTCTCCTCTTGGATTTTCCCTACTCTGGAATTGGTGTGTAGCATAGGAAACAGAAAAAAATGTAGAAAAGTTCCAAGAAGATAACACAGCATCAAGAAATGGTAGGTAGCTACTACCGTTGTCCTTCTCTGCTGGACAAATGATGGACAGGGGCAGAGGTCCATAGGAGGGTGAAGAAGAGAAGAGTTGGATTCAGGAGGTGCTTGGGAATTTGGGAGATGGAAAATAATGTGTGAGCAACATAGGTCATGGGGAGAGAGCAGAGCTGGGGTAAGAAGGAGAAAGACCCGGAAGGGCTGAAAAAGAAGAAAGGACACAAGGGGAAAGGCTCAAAAGTTTAGAGGGAAGAAACAAGATAAGACACAGGGATGGAGATTACTGAGAGACAGATTTGCACTTTTTCCTACTCAGTATAAGATAAAACTGGTTCTGACAGAGCTCGTGCTGGATAGAGAAAGGGGGAAAGGGGCACAAGATGGGAGTAGGAGGAAGGAACAGGTTTTCTACTGTCAGCTTCAGTAGGCCTGACAAACAAAATACTTTCTCCTATCCAGACAGTATGTACAATTTGTGTAGACAAGTGTCATCTTTTATTTTCAGTAGATAGGTTTGCTGTGATAGGTAGGCATATCTCCTTAAAAATCTGCTATTGGGCAATTTACCCAACATACCTCATCATATGCTATCCCTCATGCTGTGAGTGGGTTATATCTTCAGCAAGAGCACCTTGTTTTCCCAGACCTTAATTGATAAACCTAGCAGAAGGTTTTAGAACTGACTTAACAACTGCAAATAAATGTCGCATAAGATAGGCGTTTTCATGAGCCTGGCGCTGTTCTCCAAGCATTTTATGCGGTCTGTCGTAGGATCTGTCCATTGCTGTGAGAAAAGGCTCAGATGTCAGAAAAATGCAGGGCACAAACAGTTGGGTATTGACGCATCAGATTGATGGATTGACAAGAAAGCACACAAAAATGCTTTTGATGTTTTTGGGGAAAAGACTTGCTAAATCACTTGGCATAAAGAAAATAATGATTCATAGGTACCTTAGATTTGCTATAGTGAGAGAAACTTAAGGTCATCTTAGGGGATGCAGAAATAGATGCTTGTGTGAAAGGTGCAAGAAATGTTTTCACAGTCATTTAAGGATGACCCTTTCTGTAGAAGTTTTCTTCTGAATCTTGCAAGTGGTTAGTTAGTGTCCTGGAGCACAAACTCTTATATTTTATATAAACATTGCTTAACTTAGCTAATGAAATAAGATGTGAATACCTTGGTGTGCCTTTAACTAGCAAAAGACTGCATGAGCATTTCGCCTAGTTTCTGGTCATTATTCTCGCATAAACGTGAAAGCCACTCTCACTTTGTATACAATGATCAGTAGTGTGCAGTCTTGCTAATCATGTTCTCTAGTCCATTAGTGACAAACAGCACTGAATGTAGAATGCCTGTGTGATCAGCAACAGTTCACACTGGTTGATCTTCTGTGTGTTGCTTTTAAAAACAAATAATCCACAGTCAAGAAATGAACAAAACAGCTACAGAGGTACCTGCTTTTCTCCTCATTTTATGGATATTAGGAGGCAATTTTCTTCTTTCTTCCATGTACAACCTTCATTTTGCTTCACAGCTTGAAATGCTGATGTTTCAGTATGGGAAATACTGATTTGCTGAGCTTGATATAGAATTTTCTGAAACGTGTTTTGGGATATGGACATTGCATCATCCATCAGGGAAATCGAGCTAAACTCAGGCCTTAAATCTGTCTTAGCTCACAAATGAAAAAGATCAGCAGACCTAAGTTCCCAAGAGCAGACATTTATTTGCCTTATGGAACTGCTGAGCAGGTGATAGACCTGAGAAATTGGTATGCCACAGGGAGGAAAGTTCCAATATATTTCCTAGTTGGAAGCTTTGTTGTAAGTATGGGGCATATCTCATGCGTTTTAGGGTAATATATACGACCTTCAGCAGTGTTTTTGTGAATGAAGGAGAACGATAATAACTCTAAAACCTTTTGTAGCTTGTCAGGGATCAGTTAGCAGAATCTGGAGATTGAAAGGATTTACTGGAGGGACCTCTTTCCTTTACTACTCATCTTCTATGTCCACTGTAATTGAACGCTAACACCCTAAGTATGGGATGCAAAAATTCAGATCAATGTCTCTTTTAGAAAGAACACATTTCTAATCACCTCCTCACTTGCTTCAGAAAGGCTGCAGAGAAAATGTTGGCAAGCCAGTCCCAGCAGAGTTTGGCTTGCTTTTGGAAGGCAGCTGAAAGAGGGCCTTGTGGTAAGAGGGCAGAGGTCAGCGCTCCCTGAGCTGTCTTGGAAAGCATCTGTCCTGAAGCGCTGCTCACGAGCCAGCCTGTCCTGACAGCAGTCAGGACCATAGCATAGCATGGTCACCGTAGCGTGGTGATTATTTTCTACTATATTCCAGGGAGTTTGATGGAGCCCTCCCCCAGCTCACCCTGAGCTCCAATAGGGTAAACTTTATAGAACTAATTTCTGGCGTAATACCTGTGTTATGGCATAAAGTGAAAATTGATTTGATTTTTCATCTCTTTGGTAATCCATGCAAACAGAAAATTAGAGCCAACATGCAAAACACTTGGACCTCCAGTGCTTAACATTGGATGACCTTGCTTAATACTTGCTGATCTTGGGTTGGGTTTCCTCATATGAGGAAAGGCTGAGACAGCTGGGCCTGTTCAGCCTGGAGAAGAATGAGAGAGGATCTTATCAATGTGTGTGAAGGGAAGGTGTCAAGAGGATGAGGCCAGACTCTTCTCAGTGGTGCCCAGCGATAGGATGAGAGGCAGCGGGCACAAACTGAAACACAGTCCTCATGTCCATCTGAACATGAGGAAAAACTACTTTACTGTGAGGGTAACTGAGCACGGGACCAGGTTGCCCAGAGAGGTTGTGGAATCTCCTTCTCTGGAGATATTCAAAAGTTATCTGGACACGGTACTGGGCAACGTGTTCTAGGTGACCCTGCTTGATCAGGGGGGTTGGACTAGATAATCTCCAGAGATCTCTTCCAGCCTCAACCTTTCTGTGATTCTGTTATTGCAAATAACAATGTTTAGTGACCTCCAGCTAAGAAGAAGGTATTTTTTTGTCTTAGACAATGACCTGGTCACTGTTGTTTCTAATGTCTAGATTTGATTGTTTACTTTCTTCAAAGCTAAACAAAATATTCCCAGTTTATTGCAGCAATAAATATTGCATCTCTTCAGCAAAATTTGTCAAAGGGAACAATTCCACAGGTGTTCTGACATGATATTCCAGTCACTACTTTAACCTTTCTGGTGTTCTTATGCTGAAACTTTAAGAACAAGTTTCCTGTAGCGACCTTCCAATTCTTTCTTATCCTCCAAAGAGAGCTAATCACAGAGAACAGGAAGTGAACTTGAGGGAATATGAGGAAAAACCTTGAAATATTCTCTCTGTAAAAATTAGAAAGAGCAGCGTCTTAAATACCTTTCATGAAGACTGCAAGACCTATCCCCTTCAATTAAACTTTTACCAAAGAATAGGAAGAAAAAAAAATCTAATAAGAGCATGTGAAACTGTGGTGTCCAGCAGTTAGAACACTATCTGATCCTGGGGACCTTGGCTATCTCTTCTTGCTTTCCAGTTTTTTTATAGCAGGTAAACAATGTGCTCAGGCAAGGTAGAATTTGGTTTAAGGGAAGGGAGGAGCTCAAGGAGAGCTGGCCAGTGCTGATGCAATGCAACAAGCAAAGGCGTTCAAACCACTCTTGAAAAATAGATTTGAAAAGTCCTTTCAGGATACGTATGCCCTGGTAACCAGAGAGCTGGTGTACCTATCCCCCACCTTCAAAGGTTATATTGCCATCAGGACCCACAACATCCCCAACATAAACTACATGTGCCAGTCCATGTAGTCTAAGATCATGGATTCTGCAGTTTGTAACATCCTTAGTATCTCTTTGCCAGTCACTGCTGGTCAGTATACAGCTACACAAATGCATTTGTCTTCTGTCCTCACCTCTTCACATCTGCCTGTTAGTTTCTGGTGGATTACTAGGGGAGAATTTAGCCTCTGGAAGTCACACCATATGTCGCGTTACAATAGACAAGGGGTCCTTGCGGTGCTTCGCAAAAAAACTTCACAATAGGTTTCTCACAGGAGGATCACAAATAAGATTCCACTAGTGAGGTGACAATAACATCTTTTCTTTGGACTGTCTTTATCATATCTCAGGTAGCAAAGAGCTGAGTTAATGTTCTCCTTCCTGGATGCTTTACCTTCTGTTGGTCTCTCCTGTTTTTTCGTTCTTAATGTGCCAAAGAGAACAGCTCGCTTCTGACAGTGAAATCACATTTACAGGGATTCACAAAAGAAAACATTTGTCCTTATCTAGTTCCTGAAGACACCAGCTGCACAAAAATGTGCCATCCACTATATCAGGTTTTCACATCCATCACTGTGTGGATGGATTCTCTCTGCTTCCTCCCACCCTTTTCTTCTTGTCCCTGGCATTGCACAGAGAGGAGGAGGTCGGAAAGATGTGTGGTTTGCACTGCTTATTTATGCCCCAGAGAAAAGCTAAGGGCGAACACGGCAAATTATGAAAGTAGATTTTCTGTCACAGAACAAACTTTTGGTAAATATCCAAACCTTGCCAACATGCTAAAATCCAAAAGACACAACACTGGCAAAGGAATGGAGTCAAATTATGAAAGGAAAGCATTCATTGCTTAAGCTTAACTGAGAGTCTAGTAAAAGGAGAGTTAGTGTAGGTTCCTCCTCTGCAGATTACAGCCAGCTACACCAGAAAAGAGAACGCATTGCATGGTGGGAGAAGGTGTTGCAGATGTCAAAGAAAGCAGCACTGATTCCCCTCCTGCACAAATATAAAGCAGCATTAATGCTGCCTTGGAGTGACAAACAACATGAGAAGATATTCAGGCCTGGAAGTAAGTATAATCTCTACTAAGAGATGGAGTTATTTACATAGACTAGCCAAAAGAGGGCCATGATTGAATTGAAGCTATGCTATCTTCTGAAACATTGCCTTCAGCAGTCTCAAAGATCTCATAGCAGTGACAGAGATGAGCAACTTCCTTTCCTATCTTTCAAATGCACTCTATAGATAAAGATTTGCATTGCATTTGGGAAAATGTATTGAAAAAGGAATATAGGTTCAGGATGAGGAAAAAAATGCAAAAAGAAAAAAAGGAACAGAGTAAAAATAAAGCAAAGACTGGAGAGCATAAGGAATAGGCTTAAAGTAAAGGAGCAGAAAGACAGAGAAGCACAAGGAGAAACCAAAGGCAGATATATGCCATATATATAAAATAAAAGAAGATCAGATAAAGTATATAAAAACAGAATAGATATGAGGGGGATTGTCTCAATTCCTCTCTCCAGGCCTTGAGGTTTTCCTTACTGTTGTAATTTAACTAATACATTTTTATGGCAAGGCAGGTCGTTACAAATGTGAACCCTGGTTCTAAATACCCTTTTGATTTGTGATTAGTGTTTATACCTTCAGGATCCTCCATAGTCTTGTCTTTGCTCTCCCTCTCCTCCTCTTTTTTCACTTCTTTCTTCTGAAAGAAACTCTCTGTGGCATCTGGTTTCTGAGTGGTATTAAGAAGAGACATGTCTGTCATGATAGAATAGCTGAGCACCCTCCCAAGATCCCACTACTTGACGCTTGATTACATGTATATATAGTCTATGTACAAGTTCTTAATGCAAGGAGAGGGAATGTATGACCTGTTAATACATACCACTCCTCTAGAACTGTCATTTAAATTAATTCTTTATTGGAAAAGGTAACATTAAAAGTGGACAGTAGAAAGAGAGAAATTTTACCCAACTCTGCTGAAAAGCAGTTCTCATAACAAAATGAAAGATAGTTAAACATAGGTAGTTCCTCTAAAGCAAAAAACATATTTACAAATTTATTGCTAGATTGGTTATAAGAAATAGTCTAGCATGTAGCATCCCTAGGCACCTAATTCCAGGCCTTTGAGAGAGATGAATAAATCAATGTCATTATGACCATTTTACAGATCGCTAACTTGAGGCAAAGCTGCGACTCCTTTGAGGCCACAGATACAGTCAGTGCTGTAGACATACAGTCTTAGATCATGATACTATATCTCTGTTTTAATCTTGAGGAAGGCTAGAGTGTTTGTGATGTAAAAACACAGAAGTTTGATGCAAGAAAGCTGCTACAGCATGGTTCATCTTGCAGAGAATTAATTTAAGAATTAGAGAAAACATTTTATTCTTTAAGCACGAGGTTATTTAAGTATTAAACTGTAAAATCAATCTTCTGATTGTTTAGTCATTGTTTCAGAGGAATGGAAATTTATTTACAGTTTCATTCCTTAAGTTCCTTTATTGTTCTTGGTGATACTTTTCAGAAAGTCACAATCCCTTTCTGCCTGAACTAGTGTTTCTTCCTATTAATGCAAAGTATATTTGCTTATGTGATCTCAGGAGTGGCCTGTCCTGTTGTGAATCAGGAGAACCTATTTCCTTTTCCTAGCATTGTCTTAGACTCATAATAGAGACTTGGGCATATCGCTCTACTTAAGATTTTTGCATATGTCTAGCTTTTGTGAGGGGGTAGATCTGTGGAAGGAACAAGCTTTTGCTAGAGAAGTTTTGGAAGAATAAATTTGCTTGTCATTTGTACAAGTGCTTAATATGCTGGTAAAAGGATCTCTCCTGGATCTCAATATGATGGAGTTTAATTACCTTAGGGATTATTGCGGAGATTTCTTAATCATGATCTAGCTGTAGTAACAGCGCTATCTGTGTTGTTGTCTTCTGAGAGGCTTTGAGGAAGTTATCTTTCAGAAAAGATTCTTCTTAGATAGAGAAAGAGAGGACTAGCATCCATGCTCATAATCAGACTGTAGAAAATATGTTACTGCTTTTCAGAATTCTCCTTTGGGATTTTCATCCCAGACTGAATGTATTGTGAAGACCTGGACGAGGACACGTGGTCCCACTGCATCCGTCCTGCTGAGTAGGTCAAAATGGAATCCCTTTCTCTCTGCCAAGCTGGAAAACTTTGCTTCTGCAGCTCATGTGAAAAAAATCTACGTTAGCTACTGCAGGGCAAATTTGCGTTTGTTGTCTCTTAGTTTATATGTGTGCAACTGACTGCAAAACTGAGACATATTTCCTAGAAACATAACGTGTTTTGTATGGGTAAAGTGGGAAATAGTGTGTTGACTGCCTGGTCCATTGATCTTAAGTATGCATATCCAAACTGGAGGATAATGTTTGGCCTATGGAGTTTTGCTTGAATTTTACACCAAAATATGACGCCAGGGAAGCATATTGAGAAGAAATTGTTTATTAGACATATGCTATGTGTGTGTTTGCAAATTTATATTCTATGGTGATGGTAAATATAAATTTTATATATTAGCTAGTATAGGATGAAAAAGATGTTTCTCCGAAACGTGCAATTTCTTGGGTGTTAAGAGACAGAGAATGGATCAGTTTAAGAAGAACATACAGTAACAGCAAATCAATTTGACAGTTAAAAAAAAAAAAAAAAAGTAAAATTCCTAGCACATTAGCAAAGCATTATGTATCTCATTATGGACAGACTATAGGAATAGAGTAATGAAAAGATGGCTAATTACAGATGCTCAAACAAAGTGCTTTGTGCAGATTGGATAGGATAATGAAATTAATCAAGCATACATGTTGAATCAGCCCTCAAAGGTCAAAGAAAAATAAGCAGGACATGTGCGAAAATCTGATCTTCCCAGAAAAGCAAGTACACTATACAAATTAATGTCTGCATCGAGACACTTTATTAGCAGTTGACAAGACTTTCACACATGCTTGTGCCTGCCTAGGTGTATTAAGTCTTCCTTTTTCAGAAAGAAATTATGAAATGGGGAAAGAAGCATCTGATCCCTTAAAAAGGACGTTTGGAAGTCGACGAAGGGGACCTTGTTATCAATCTTTTTGATAAAATGCTTAATCCTCGCCCCCCTGCCTCACCCCACCCTATCTGTTAAGAAAAATGCAACATGACAGTGAACTTGGCAAAATATCAAACCTGGATTTGTGTGATGTTGTAACACCCCCAACAACTAAACTGCTTCTGTTGCTGAGAAGGCAGCAGAAGTCTCTCCTTTGTTTGAATATATGAGGAGCTTAAAAATTTTTTTAGGTTAATGTGCTTTGTTACTTTTGTCACTGACACAGAAAGTGTCTTTTGGGTTAATCTGATTATAAAGATAAAGGGAAGATTTTTTTTGTAACCTCTGAAATTATATATCTTGCACATATAATTTTACATCTTTTTTCAAAAGATTCTGTGTTAATGCAGAAGGCTGCTATTTTGTCACAAAGACAGCTTTACAAAAGTCAAGTTACTATAACAACCATGCACACCTTTTAAATCTAGGAACCGTGTTCTTACACTAGTCCTGCTCTCTTTTTCTTTTTTTTAAAAAAGGCAAGGTAACATAGATGGATATTGTCACAAGTGCCACCCAGACTTACACAGACTTAAAAAGGTTCACAGTTTGGACCTATGCTTGAGAAAATCCAAAATTACACACACACCCACACCTGCCTTCATTTCTTCTTCTTTGCAACTGATATAGACACAAAATAAGAATAGAGGAAGAAATTTGTCTTGGCTGCTTTTGTGCCAAACTATCTACTTTCCTTTCATTGTAATCCTTCTGAAAAGCCAATGGAGAATATTAACTAGAATCATCATTGGATGAGCTGCATTATTTACCTATGTAGAACCCTGTTTGTTTTTTTAGTCTTTGGGCACCAAAATCTCAGGCCATGCTTTGCTACTTGCATGACTGTTTACAGCAGCCAAGTATGGTGGTGTAAAGCACAGGCAGTAGATAGCTGCTGAGGCAGAATGGTTGTTCTTTATGAATACCTGGTGTAAGGGTAAGCCATTATACCAGGAAAAGGACAGTGGAGAGAGAATTCTCATTAGTGCCTGTAATTTAACAAGATTGTCCCTTTCATCTGCAAGCTGGGACAAGTAAAGTATTTTTAAGTTTGAATTAAAAAATGCAATGCCTAGGTACATTCTCTAATTCCGTAATTGCAAAAGGGCTTTTCCATTAGTGAGACCGGGACAAGCTCCTTCACGCTTACTTTGGGGCAACTAGTCTGCTGGGGTAATAACTTCAGAGTAGCAAGTATCTGTTAATGCACTGCTTACCTTGCAATCACGTTTTTAGGTACTATATCCTTAGTATTGCAGAGTCAGTGCAGCAGCTTCCGCAACACCTCCCTTTTTCTGTTTGTGTGTCTGGGATTCCACTGTGACTTTCCTGTCCCTTTCTGTGTTGCGGCTCCTTGGAATTGTTGCCAGCTGAGGGAAGAAGAAAGGTCTTCACAGATCTCTGTTAATGCTAGAAGACTGAGGCACTTTTCAATCTCGAGGCATAGGCAAAATTGTGTAATATTTTTTTCTCCCTGTTTTCCTCACAAATTGCTCTCTGTGGTCCTTAAACACAACTAAGAATTCGACCCTATAACTCAAATATGAAAAAACACTGTAGAACAGCTTAATTTATAATGGATCTGTTTTCTAAACACTATGTTACCTTTTTAACTTTGTACTTTCCTATCTTGGAAAAATACTACCAGTCTTACCTTGCATAGTCAAAAGGAAATAGCACAGACAAATGCACACAAAAAAACAAGGCATGTATTCCTCTCCTCACTTCCATCTCTTCTCCCAGAGTAAATTATTACAGTGTGGGCTCTCTACTTAAAGCACTGCTTGTGAAAGAAAACAAGTGGAGGTAAGCCATTAAGAAAATAGCCCTATTTTGGTTTTAAGGCTAAAGTGGGGAGAAATAACTTCATTTAGGCCACTTAGACAGATTTTTAGAACTGGAGTTGGTCTTCCCTGGTGTCTTTTAAATGGATAAACCCCCAACCTTTCTGTAGAAATCTGTCAGAACTTTACATGAAAAGCTTTTTGATGTATGTCATAATGATTGGCTTGAAAGTTGCTGAAGACAGCAGGAGTGAAAATACTGGGGAAAATTCTGTCTTCCAGGGCTGGAGTGTGCTGGAGAGAGTTGGCTGCAAACAACTGTTATAGTAAAGAAACTTTTCCTAGACTCCTAAAAAGCAGGTTGAGGCTTGAAAAGCGGAAGTGCCTTTATATGCGCATCAGAACGAGGTGCAGAACATTTTGGATGCATTGTTGCATCATGTTACTGCACGTCCCTTTGTCATCCAGGACTGTGGTCTTCCTTTATAGCTGCAGGCACAGAACTTTAGGATCACAGCTGAAAAAACAAATTGGGAAAAGGGTAGCTAAGGCTTGATCTTTTTTCACTTGGCCGTTGCCAAATCTGAACGAGAAGCATAATGAGACTGGTCAGTCTAGTGAGAGCATGCTCAGCAGATAAGTAAAACGGAAGCAAACCATCTGACAGCATTTAAGATCTTAGGCTCGTGGAGATGCTGCATCTCCAGAAAACTATGGAAGAGGTAGAAGTAAGGACTACCTCCATACACTGAATTAACAAAGGAGGTAGGAGTGCAAAAAAAGGAAGTTAAGTTTTGTTTTTATGTTATTGCTAGGAAAAAAGATGAAATCCAAGATGGAATTCTTTTGCATGGAATAATGCTGAGAAGCATTGCAAAAGAAGAGCTGATAGGAGTTGTTCAAAACTGGCTGTCAGATAAAACAAGACCGTAATAAACTTCCTACTGGAAACCAAGAAGTAGAAAAACTCATTGACCAAGGAAAACAAATAGGCAAGTGTGCCATTAACTATAGAATGACAGTGAGACACTAGTGATACTGCCTTGAGAAAGGCGCTATAATTCTGGGTGGCATTGGGAGAGAGATTTCCAAAAAAAGAGGAGGGAATATTAGTCCTTTTCTGAAAGGGATGTGGAATTCTATGTGCTCTTCTGATCAGTCGTACTCAAGAAAGATAAATTCATATCAGAAAAGATGCAGAGAAGGGTTATGAGAATAGCTGTGAGAACAGAGAGCCTTTTCTTATGAAAAGAGATTCAAGGGATATGTTCTCTTTAGATTAGCAGTATTAAGGCTGGAACAGGGATAATTGCAGTCTGTATACACATCAGGAGAGTAAACACTACAGCGAGGAAAAAAAACATTAAGACAAAGAACAGTGATGGCAAATGAACAAAAGGTCTAAACTAGCCATTAATAACATTAAGATAGAATTTAGAAGGAGGTTTTCAATCATCAGAGCAATGGGGGAACCTCCCCCACTTCCACCTGTCAAGGTTATAGAAAGAAGTTTGATCCGTTTTTGGAAGGGATTATTTGACATGTTATCTAGGATTCAGAGTGCTGTCCTGGATGGACTAGGCCAGTCCATCTTATTCCATGTTCCTAGAGGGAAAAGATGCTTACATGGCTGAGCTGAGAACTCTGGCCTCCCTATGTAACTCTGGAGACATAATAGATTAACTAATTAGAGCCAAGCAAAATTATTTGTGAGACCACTGACATCAGTTTACAGGAGAGATTGTTGAAAGTCAAATCAGATTTAGCTATAGAGAAAGACAGTCAAAATAACAAGAGGAGCTCAATTGTCAAAAAAAAAAAAAAGAATAAAACACGACAGCAAGTAGTGGAAAACAAGTACAAGGGCTTAAGATAAAAGTTTAATGGTAGCAAGACAGAGACAGACTGTCTGAGAATGCAGATGACTTACTCTAAAGTGCGGGTGCTAGGGAAAGTGATGGAAGGAATAAGGCTTGGCCTCTACCCAAGAGTCCATAAAGTGGGAAACAGGACAGCTTTATGAACTGTTGCTACTACTATCCCAGGAAGAAAAAAGCAGCAGAGCATACAAGGGATTGATGATACTGTAATCTGAGTGTGGTCCTGGAGCTGTGCTCGAGTTGAAACTTCCCTTGTATAAGAGTTGTTTAGATGAAAGTTTGTATGCAGGCAAAAACTTCAAATGAACTTTACAGCATGATGGGAAATAAAGCTTGGGATCGTGTTATTTCTTGGTTCAGACTTAAGCATACTACATGCTGCATGGCATTTTTTCTGACTCATATTTAGTAAAAGTAGCTAACCTACTTTTGTAGAGTTCCAGCAGGTGACTAATACTGAGTAGATCAGCTGGCTATAAAAGTCTTCTTGGAAGATTTTGTGCGTTGCATTTTGCAAGATAAGACAGCATTGGTAGGCAGCCATGGAATAACATTAACATGCCATCTGAGCTGCAAGTGTCCTGGCTTTGTGGCCTACGCTCCTTAGGCAGCCATAGTGACCTCCACGGAAGACATCATCAGCGTGTCTAGAGAACTTTAGGTTTACAGGAGATCTGAGATATCTTAGTGGAGCTGCTGGCAGAAGAAGGGGCTAACAGGTATTATATACAGCATTAAATCAGTCGCCAGCTGGATCTCATCTGCACTGTGCACCCAGCTTCAGTGTAATCCCGGAAATAGTGATAAACAACAATACTAGATCAGAGAAAAGTAAGTAGATATTACCGATGTGCAGTGAAACCATTTGGAGGCCAGTAGCACATGCAAGCTGTTGGCAAGAACAGTAGCAGAGTATTTTGCTAGAATAACTCTGAATAACAAAAGATTCTTTGCTGAATATGCTCAAGCATCTGCAGTGTGTGTTGTCATGACCTCGCTATTTTGAGTTGCAGATAAAATGATACCTGGCAAAGGCATTACTAGTGACAGGTACTTGCAGCTGGGAATAACTTGATGAGTACAAAAGGTAGCTATGTGGAAGAGGAAAGAATCTGTTAGCATATTTATTTAGCCTCTGTATTTTTATTGGGAAGATGCTGGTGTTCCACAAAAGCACTCAATGCATTGTGAGACAACAGAAAGTTGAAAGATTCATACTCCAGGTGTGAACAGATCTCAAGGTGCAAATTTCACAGGAAAATATGCTGTAGAGCTAGCTTCGGGTATAAGAGGGGATTTAGTCTGAAGGGTTGAATGCAAATTTCAGTGAGGTTAAGAGTTAACTTCATTAGGTGGATTATAGTTTACCACTCTAGAAACTTTCTTTTAAAAATTCAGTGTAACTTAAACTGTTTGCTTCTTTCTTTGTTTAACCAGGAGTTTGGTTTGGTGACTGAACTGAAAAAAATCCATTTCATGCCTAAATCTAAACTGGGAGAACGCTTAAGCAAGGACTGTGATCAAGCAGCTAAAAAGGTTAGATGCCTCAGAAATGAGACAAGCATGAAAGCCTTTATCTGGGAGATTTCCGAACTCCATTTTGCGCAGTGAGATAGCGTTTAAATAATTCAGATGAAAGAAACTTGGTTAGAATTGTATATGTTACAGCTAGTCCCAGCTGAATTCTTTTATTGTTTCACTTAAAAGTTGTGTTTTAGTGTACTGGTGGGTTGGATTTGCAAAAAGCTCTTTCCTACTTAATGGAATGAAATGGAAAAGTGTTTTGGAATTGATTGGCATCTTCATGGTAACCTCTTCTGCAGATCTGGCTGAATATTTTGATCTTTACATGACAGTAGGTCACTTCTGAAAATCTGGCTTTTAATGTGTGTTTCAAAGGCACAGAGGCTGTAGCTTTTTTTGTAAACAAAGCACGCTTGGCCAGTGTTCCTGGGCACTGAGAGTAGGAGACTTGATGTGCTTCGTGTATTGCTAATAAAGGCTTACTGACTCCAGAATAGGGTGGTTGTATGCAACCTCCCTGGTGGGAATGACCCGTGCCATCTCACAAACCATGCGTGGGAACTGTTTGGAAGAACATGGATGGGCAGTAGGCCATCGCTGTGAAGTGTCTGTGAGCCCTCCTGCTATTTCAAAGTACTCATAGGGGTGTAGCCGAAGAGGCCAACCTCTGGAATGCTAACATGGTTTTGGATCAGTTCTTGCACTTAAATGCCCCAAATTATAGTCTAAGCCAAAATTAAATAAAAGCTTGAGGATTATAGCCCTGTCTACAGCTGAAGGAAGAAGAAAACCCAGAAAGCCTGGATAAATATATTGGATAGTTAATTGTTCGATTTAGTGCCCAGCTGATAACAAAACCAGACATATATGGTAATAAGACTGCATTTTTACTATTACAAGACACTCTGGGATGTTTTGAATAGGCAGGGTGCAATGGTATATTAAACCAAATTATAATTCTGTATTTGACAATTTGACTTTTAGCATAATACAATTTGTTTTTATTGCAACAGTGGAGATGGAAACGTTTTGGTAATAATTTGCTTTCATTATCCATTTATATTGCTTCTTCCTACTCAATGTTTTATTTTTATATTTTAAACAAAACAGAAAACCTTTGCAATCTAAAGTGCAGATTAAAACAAAAAGAAATCCCTACCTGCTTAGTTCTATTTTCAGTAATATTTAGCAAGGAGAGTGCTGGCATAAGAGCACAACTTCAATAGCCATCAACTCTCTTAATTCCACGTATTTTTAGAGAAAAGGCTAAACATGATTGTATAAAATCTGTTATAGGAAAAATGTTATTGTATCTGTGATTCTCTCAGGATCGAGGAAGAGATGGTTTTGAGGGAGTGAAAATATCTTTTATTAGGTCAACTTGTATAACTGGAAAAGGAGAAGCAGCATGTATGAGATCTTGTTTTTTGTTTTTGTTTTGTTTTTTCTTTTTTTCCTCAGCTATATCAGTTTGGTGTAATAAAAGGTATTGGTTCTCTACAGACCTTGCCTCTTTTAAATCATAAGCTGTCCTCCATGCTTAATCTTTCTAAGAAACAGTTTGTGTAGATTCTCATATCCCACTTTGAATCTGTATACGGCCTCAGTCTTTTCCATTACATCCAGCTACACCGAAGTATGGTCATTTTCTTTCAGAGATCTATGTCTGTCTTCTGCAGCTGGATTTCAGCCAGCTGCATGGATGGCCATGGATAGCTTTGCCACCCCATTCTGCTACAGATGCCAGATCCATTGCCCTGCCTTACTTTTCCCATAGCTAGCTTCCTCTTCCTTTTCCAAAATGGCAGCCTCAGGAAAGAATACCTTTTCCTCAGGTGGTCTGTGTATCCACTACCTTCTCTTTATTTTTGGCTCTAATGTCTAGGTAGGAGACATGCCAGGAGTAGGGTGAAATGACTTTTGATAACTCTTGTCTTGCTGCATTTGCCTGGAGCCATTACTTGCAGCACTACTGTTGTTTTACTGTCCCCTGGAGGGGTAACTGTAAGGAGGTTGTATCCTGCCAAATCTCTGGCTGGGATATGTCTATGTAGTACTCTGGTCCACAAAAGTGCCTGATGGAGGGTCCTACCTGCCCACAAGTAAGAAGAGGTTGCAAGTGGAACTTAAAAATATGGCTGCACTTCCTTTGCTTCCCCACAAAAGGAAAGAATACCTGCATTTTAGCATCAAATCTTACTGCTTTGAGTTGCTCTCTTTTTGCAATACAGGCATAGTTAGTTCTAGCTCTTAGCTATGGTCAGTCATTAAATAAGATGGTGTTATTAAACTAATTAAAAAAGTCTAGCAGGAGAGGAGAGTGCAGACTTCTGCAGGATGTACAATTAACCGCAAGTGAGTGAGGAAGAGAAACAGCAAATTAACAAACCAGTTGCCGTTATTCAGTTACCGTGCTCAGCTTTCCAGTCTCTGTTAATCAGGCAGATTGTTACATGCTTTGGGAAATAAAGCTGACTTGCAGTATCAGCACAAATCAGAATCTCACGGAGGAGATCACACAGTGTTTCCAAAAGCATCTGAAGGAATTTATAGTTTGTGAATTACAAAAGCAACTCTAATTAGTCCCAAGAGGCAGTTGCATAAGAAAAACTGAGAACGCTGCTTCGTCATATTGGCTGCCTTCTCGCGATTGTTATATGAGATTCTGATAATGAATGTGCTCTAACAATTGGAGCTAAGAGACCCTATGGCTAATAACATTCCTGAGTGAACAGCATTCTTTATTTGCTGTCCTGCAAAGATCACTTGGATACCAGTACTATTGCTAAGTGTTAACATTGCCGTAGTTGCACAGTGATTTAAGCTGAAAGATTCTGTAGCCAGGTGGGAAATCTAAACCTGAGAGGCATGAATTCTTCCCAGTGCTTTCCTAATAGTGTTTGATCCTACTTATGGAAATCATTGGGAGCATTGCTATGGTGTCAGTGCACCTGATATCAGATAGGGAGGACCACTGATATGAGTGAATGCAAAACATCGTTTTTTGATGCTTTGTAGGTCTTACGATGTTCCCTGACCCATTTCCAGATTTTGTTTTCCTCAGAGGTAGCATTTGAAACAGCGTGAATCAGCTGCCTTCAAAAATCCAGGGAGCCTGAATTTAAAAATTGCCCTCATGTGGGCTCAACTGAATAGAGGTTACAAGATCGGGTCCATTGACACACTGCGTTCTGAAAACTCTCTAATCTGAAATAAAGTTAAGAGTTTAGTATAGTGACGGTTTTCTTGCTATCTGCTGCAAAAGCAAGTATACAACCATGTAGTAGATTTCTGAGACTTTGCAGACCTGTATGTCTTGATTTACCAGTCATTAGGAACATTTTTATTTGCCGGTTACCTTCTTAAGTCCCTGACGTCCATGTGTGTAATGCTGTGGAACCATGTATTAGTATTTTGACAGTAGGTTAGATATAGGAAGTTATCTCCTTAATCTCATAACTTACAGTTGCCATCCACAGTTCAATTTTGATATTTTTTATTTCTTAGATAGGGGCAGAAGTTTCTCAGACTTTAGTGTTCCTAAAGTTAGACTTTCTCACACTTTAGTGTTCCTAAAGTTAATATTTTAAAATGTGAATATCTAGAGTTAGGCATTGTATAAGGACTCAATTTTTCACTAGCAATGAAGAAAACAGAATGACTGGGGAAATCAATGGGAGTTGCTGGAAGTTCTGCATTTTTTTAAATTGAGTTTTTTATTTGGTTACTTAAATATGGATTTATGTGCTTGTCATTAAGCACCTAAGTATGAAACACTTGGCCTCAGGTAGCTTGTGGTTTCTCTTCTATTTATCTTGATTAGTGAGGGGTGTTTGTTGCAAATCCATTAAGGAAAAGTGAAGAAAATCTTCATTCTCCACACAGCCGAGAAAGAAATATTTGAATTAATAGCTTGATGATTAAAGAGTTGTATTAGTTTTAAGGGTGAAACATGACCTCAGAGATTCAAGGGGGAAAAGGAGGAAAAGAACAAAAAGGTATGTAGGGGAGAAAGAAGGGATGAAAGACAAAAACTCAAAGGATAAACCATTTACAGATCATAAAATGAGATTAACAGGAGAGTTTCTCGTTTAAGTTTTGTGTTTGATCATGAATTAATGAACTAAGAGCTGTCTAGGCTTTAAAATCAAAAGAATCTGCCTTTTTTTCCCTCAGTTTTATTAAGCAGAATCAGCTACCAATCTAATGGCACGATTACTAGCTGGCATTCACTGATAATGTTTAAAAGGACAAATCAGGCATTCTGAAAAGATATTTGCAGAACTAAAATACTTCACTTTTCTCACTCTTCTTTTTTAGATAAAGTGCTCTCTGATTGATTGAAGCATAGAACAGTTGCACCTGCTAAGATCACGTTACTCTGAGGTGCGTGGACTGCCATAGACTCTCATTGACTTCCTGAATGAGCACCTCACTCAATGCACTTCTCAAATGATCAGAAAGCAGTAGGTAAGGTTCAATGAAAAACTTGCACTCTACTGCACCAATAGATTTGATAGATAGAATGGCTGTCTATGCTGTGCATTTGATAAACTACAAATAAAGCAGCATTTTCACAGCATCTTTGCTCTTACTGTAACAGAGGATAAGTGTCGCTCTTTTACACTGATATTTGTCCCTAAGTGTTCCAGAAAGGTGACCTATGATGCCAACGCATGAAATCATGAGAATAATATAGTCATCAGGCATTTGTTCTGCAGCTTTATATGCTGATAAGTATACTTCCTAGGCCATTAAATAAGTTAATTTGAAACATATGTGATTCAAAGCCGTTCATCCCATATTCCATTAGCAATGAGATGCCATCCTGAGATCTGTGTATCAGATTAATATACACATTTAACCACTCAGGGCTTGCAAGTGCTGAGAGAATTGCTGGAAGATCAGTTCAACCACTGAAGCAAGAAAGGAATATGATATAGTGTTGATACATGTACAAGTATCTGAAGGGGGAGTGTCAAGAGGATGAGGCCAGCCTCTTCTCCGTGGTGCCCAGCAACAGGACAAGAGGCAACGGGCAGAAACTGAACCACAGGAAGGGCCATCTGAACCTGAGAAAAAACTTCTTCACTGTGAGGGTGACAGAGCATTGGAACAGGTTGCCCAGAGAGGTGGTGGAGTCTCCTTCGCTGGAGATATTCAAAAGCCGTCTGGATGTGATCCTGGGCAATATGCTCTAGGTGACCCTGCTTGAACAGGGAGGTTGGACGAGATGATCTCCAGAGGTCCCTTCCAACCTAAACGATTCTGTGATTCTGTGATCTTTGTCTGGTTTCCAAAACAATATTGGCAAACAGGTCAGATCAGTAATGTCTGCAAGTCACAGTAAGAGAGAAGTGTATCACATGTTCTTGAGAGGACAGTGGGAGGGGTCTGATATTAGCTGCTTCTCTGCAACTCTGATTTTTCTCCCCTCTGTAACATTGCAAATGAGATAACAGAAGAATTGGGGTGAATCTCAGAGGGATTCATGTCATACTCAGTGGCTTCCGGTGCTCTGTTTAGTTCTACCTTATATCTCTTCTGTGGATTTCTTAGTAGTCACTTTCCTGAATTTAGAAGCTGATGTTTCTTTGCACAGTGCTCATGTCTGGGCTGCTGCTGACCCTTCAGATAGATGCTGTAATCTTGGCTTAATTTCCAAAAGTGGCAAAAATAATAGAAAAAAAACTTTGAGGGAGAGGTGACATTTTGTGATGCTTTGAGTAGTCCACCGAAAGTCTTAAATGGCCCTCTGGTCTTTCCAATGCGTTAACAAACAAGTTTAATGGGCAGTAGGTCAAGAGTCAGTCAAATGATGAATTGAGACAATGGTTATCTCCAAACAACTCATTTACTGTACCTTTTTTCTCTGAGGCAGTGATGCTTTTGAGAGGATCTGCGGATGGCTACCATTTATTTGGAGAGATGAACTCATTTACAGGAAGAGAAGAGGGAGATTCACAACTCTAAATGGTTCTAGAAAAAAAAAAAAAGCTGCAAAGGGCAGATGGAGACTATATCTTTGTGAGTTCATTTCTATGCAGAGATCAAAAGAGGATGAATTCCAGAGGACTGCTGACGTGCTGTGTCATGACAGTCACCCTTGAAAGTGAGATTAATTGGCAGTGGACCTACTTTGAAGGGACCTTCCTGGCTGAGGCATGAATCAGAAGCGTGTAGCTGACAGTTTGCAAACACATGTAGGCAGTTCTCAGCTCCCTGCCGATGCTGTAGGGCACAGCTGAGTCTGCAAAACAGGCCCATTGCAGATAAAGATTGGGAAAGATATTCAGAGAGAAGGATAGCATGAGGCAGGAAATGGAAAAAAAAGATAGGAAAGGATGGAGCGAGGAGTGTCAAGGGAAAGAAGAGAACTAGCTGGCAAGAAACAGAGTCATCTAGGGGGAAAGCGCAGAGCAAGAGAAAGTTGGGAATCATCTGTTTGGGTTTGAGGAGGGAGGAGGGCTAACTTAGCATTCAGGCAGAAAAGGTTGCTGCTCGCAGCCAAGAAAATGAGAGCCAGCCGACATATTCATAACCATTTAATTGAGGGAATGAAGGTGGGCTGGGAGGGCTGACATTTACCAATTAAATTGAACAGAGCAAAGGAGGGAGTGTTTATGTTTGAAAACAGTACTCAAATTCACTCTAAACTGGAGGGAGATGCTCAAGAAGAAAAATGTTTGCAATTATTTATGTGAATCACTAACAGTGTTCCTCCCAGTCATTTCTGTGCCATACAAACTTTACTGTTCTTTGACTTGTTCCTCGATTAAATATTTTGCATTTTATTTCTTAACAATTTATGGCCTGATCATGCACTTTTTATTCAGGTAAATTTGCCTTTGAGTCCCAAATTAGTGGAGTTTTTTTCTGAGTAACGGCTAAATTATTTGATTGTTAGAGCCATTATTTCAAGTATTATTGCAGAGCCATCACTCCTCAGTAGTCAATTTGTATTTATACCTGACTTGTACCCTGCCTGACTTAAAAAAGTATACTCTCTAAGAAACTATATAAACAAAGCCTATAGAACAAGCAGAAAGATTTGTTTCTTACAGGGCTTTGAGCATTACGAATGAGCAGTGGTTTCTAAGAAATAGGTTTTAGTGACAAACAAAATACAATTAATTTTAAATGAAGTCCTAATGTTAACAAAAATATTGCTGTATATTAGCTGTTTCACAGCTAACACAAAATGGAAAAAGTATTTCAAATTGTGAACACGTACAGTCAAACGTTTTCTGTGCTAAAGCGTATAAATGCTGAAGACATTTGAAGTGACTTTTGTTGGGGTTTAAAAAAAAATTGAAACACTTTTTGAACTTCTTTAGCATTGTGATGCTAAAGAAGTTTTGCTTTGCTTTGCTTTCCTCTTGGGTGTCTGCATTTCTGCTGCCTTTAGCATGTGAAGTTCTCCTCATGACTGTGTCCTTTTCTGAACTTTTCAACTGTGCCACTGGCATCGAAATACACTGCAGAATTTCCTCTGACTCTCTGCCTGCAAATTTCCTTCTATTCTCACCTGATATCAGGGGATTGAATAGCTCTCCATGGGTTGCATTGTTCATCCTAGAGTTTCCCTAATTTAGAATACCATATTTACTTTCAACTTTTTAATGAAGACTGGCATTTTTTCCATGGCTTTCCAACCTCTTTTGTAGCCGTGCTCATCTACCTTAAACTTGAGCTGTGTCCTCACCTATACCTTGTTTGTACATGTTATAAAAGTTTAAAAAACCCTCTAATGTTACATCTGTTGTCTTAATTGGCAAGGACATCCTTGCAACCTGTATTTTGGAGAAATAACAGATAACTTTTTTTCATGACACTTAAAATCTTTGTGTATCAGGAAAAACAAATCTGTTTTCTGGCTCAGAAGCTTGTTTCTAAGAGCAGAGACTTTGTGTTTGTTTATTTATTTATTTATTGTCATTGTTCGGTACCATCTGTATGTGACTTATTTTGTGGGAAAAGAAAAAAGAATCAATTTTTGCAGTGATAGAAGACCCTAGGAACTTTGATTACTGTCCAGAAAATTTGAGAGAGCTAATAAAAGCAGCCTACATGCCATTTCTTGATTATATTTCTCCCTTCCATACAGCAACTACTTTCAGAGCTAATCCAGAGCTCTGAGGAGGGATGTTTGTGTGTGAAAAAAAGAGTTCTTCCTTGTCACTAGCCTTAGCATACTGCTTTGGTACTGGTGCCTGTGAAATGCATTTCATGCCTCATCTGTTACCTAAATGAGATGTGAAAGCAGTTCACACCTCGTTTACATTTGTGCTGTTTTATAGAACAGCATAGATGCAGTTCCACTGAAAGTAACGGAATGAGGTCACCAACCCAGTTCTCTGCTTGGATTGAATCCATGCGGCCTGATCCTTTCAATTCGCTAACTTAGAAATGAATCTATTTCTCTGAAGCAAGTTACCATGAAACACCATCATTCTCTAGTGTGTGGCGGTCATCTGTATTTTACAGACAGGTAAGCTGTCCATACTGAAAATAAAAAAAATAAAAATAAAAAAAAAAAAAGTAAGCTATACATTTACATGTGTTAGATCTGAGAACTCCGTGTGATTCCTCCAGCACTGAAGGGAGTGCAATCAAGGTGAATGAACAAGAAAATTAACTGAACCGATATGGAAATAAGAGGGGAAAAAAAAGTGAAAAGAAATCAGTGCATCTGTACGACCCCCTCTTTGGCTGAGTTTGTGGTGGATAACTGCAAGAGCATGTCTGAGACCTCGGCAGAGGGTCGCTGAAGGTCGTGGTGCTTCCACAGCTCTCGGAGTCTCGGTTCTGATTCAGACTCATTTCTGGCGAACTACAAAGATTTCAGTTTTGCAGCCTGGCTCCTTGTTGTGTTACAGCTTTACACCAGTATAGCGAAATGCAAAATGCTACTTTTCAGTTTCAACATAATTTATTCTCTCTTTTTTAATTTTTCGGCCTTTTATGGTGTAAATAGCTATGTAAGAGAGGAGAGTGAAGGCTGAAGAATTTAACTGCCCAAAGTCAATCACTTCTGTTCTTTCATCAGCTGAGTCCTAGTGTTGAAAATAGACTGGAACCTTAGTAGCTTACAAGGTGCCATCTACATTTGCTAATGTCTCAGAAGACATGGAGTGAAAATAGTTGCTTTTTCACGGGGATATGCATTCTTCTAGTGCTCTGTGCTTGTTATGTGATCAGGATGCCTTGGCTGAGCTTCGCCTTATCTAACTCTGAAAATATGAAATAGCCATCTATAGCTGAGGAGCTCCCCTTGACAGCTGTTGTGAATGAATTGAGACAAACATTTCAGTAGTATGGTTATTTTAGACATCTGCATCAGGAGCGGATGAAACGTGATATACAGGTGCCATTTTCTTTCTGTTGGCTACTAGAGAAGCCTAAGGTGTAGGTGCAGGTACTGAGTTTAGGTGAGATGAATCCCTCTCCTTAGTCTGCCCACTAATGGAAGGGAGAGTCTGAGATAAAGGAGAAAATTCTCATGTTCCTCTGAGAGGAGGCAATGCAGACTGAGGTCACATCTTCTCAATGTCCTGTACTAGAGATGCTAACAGTTCTTCCTTTGTTTAATAACTGAAAGAAAGGCAGATCAGGGATGCCAGTGCATAAAGAAGCAAACAAAATAAAGCTATGTTGGCTCCCACCAGGTGACAGCAGAAATATTATTGGCCAAACTGTAAAAGACAAAATCTTTTGAGGAAGAAATTTTACTTCCAAGCTTTATGAGGTGAATCACAAGCATTAAGAATAAACAAACTGGGGAGTATAAAATATTGGATTTGTGCCCCTTTTAGCGCTTGCAAGAATGACAAGAAGGAATGTGCTGGACGTGTTGAAGACATGTGAGACTATAATGTGCTAAACTGTGCTCCTATGAGGCTCTTGGGTTAAACCGTTATATGAGCAAGAAAACTCAATGAGTAGGTTTCTTTTAATGGCTGGCTTTTTGCCTCAGGTCTGAATGGTGCTACGTGCCCTCAGATGGTGCTGAAGCCAGAGGCAGCTATAGGTACCCAGAGGGATTCACAGGATCCCTTTCTTTATGCTCAGATGTAGTGAGGAAAAAATAGTTTGATTTGTTCCATTGTTCAAAGGTGTACCTAACAGTATTGTTTATGCTTTGCCTTCCCGCTCTGTGCAATAACATTTTTGCTTTTCTCTCTTATTATGTGCCTATTGTTTCTGAAGCTCTCAGTCAGGCCCAGTCTGTGAGGTCTGGCCTGTGCCACAGAGACGCTCACCCACATGGTGATCGACAAAGTTTAACACAGCTTTGGGGTGTCTTTCAGTTGTGTGAACAGCTGTTTAGGCTGCTTCACTGAGGAGCAGCACCATGTGGACTGGATTCCTGATAAAATGCCCACCTTTCTACTTTGCAGCTCAGCACACCCTTGTCGAGGTTAAAAAATCTCTGCCCAGTGGTTGCTCTAGCCCCTGTCATGCTAAATGCATCAGGTCTGTACTTTGCCTTCCATTTCCTTTGTATTTTGTGTTGTCTTCACTTTGTTGCTGATGCAATATGTTGTTGATTTAACCCATGAATTCCACCTCTACTTCTCCTCTGCAAAGTAAGCTTCATCGTAACTATCATGGGAACAGAACGTTCCTTCAATATATATTTGAAAACACTGAAGGAGCAGCAGCATATTCATTGATGAGGAAAATTTCTTCAAGGCCAAATTATTGTGTGTGGATGAACTGGAAATGTGTACAGTGAATCCGGCAGGTTCTGAAGAAGTAGGTGGGGTTTCTAATTTTATGATGGGACATTTAACTATCTCTAAAAGTACGAAGGAGATTTGCAATATTTTGTGGATTGAAAAGGGGTAAAAAAACACAGCTCCCCTCTATTTAATTCACATGCAGATTAGGCTATAAAATTCTGGGACCGTGATATTTACATGTGTCAGCTAACAGGCTGACATTTCTTTATGTCTTTTAAGCCTCTGTGAGAAGGACCAGACACTCTATTGATGACCAGTGCACTAAGTCCTTTGCAGACCCTTGCAATCTGATTGGGTATGCAAAGCAGTGCCTGGCAATAAATGAAGCGAGCTGAGCAGAGGTGTATTTTAGTGGAGAAATGGTCCTGTTGGTGCCAAACATTGAATGGAGTCATCTTTGTGAATGAAGAAGAAAACTTCTGGAAATAATTAGAACTCATGGTACAGAGCTGACAATTTCTTTGGGGGTTTTACATCTTTCTAATATTCTCAGAAACTTTTATCTCATCTTAGTCATTGGTGAGCCAGACTACGCGTGGTAAGATTTTGCTTTCCTTCCATTGTGTCAATCTATTCACAAACTCCTGACAAATCTTATCTTTGAAGTTGTTTCAAACTGATGTAATTCATGCAAACACATTTTCCCTGGCTTGACAGCAAAGTCCTTCTGGTGATCTAAGTTGTAGAGCTCAATGTTATGAAAAGATTTCACTGAGCATATTTTTCAGGTTAGTGTAAAGGTCAAGAGTAAGTATCCTTGAATGCAGGGTTCATGTTGATCTGTGGCAGAAAGTTTCTTAGCTTTAGTTTTGTAGTTTCCGGTGCTGCTATCAATCAGGTCTGTCAAACTGCTACACTGGGTGCTCGGAGCATTATGAAGTATGAGTTGCACAGGATCTGTCTGTTACTGAGAGCTTCTGAGCTGTATAACTAGACAGACTTGAGATCCAGTCAGAGTTGGTGAGAAAACACACAGAGACCTCTTAGCAGTCTTGGAGCAGCACTTTACCACAGGCTAAATGCTCAACTGCACACAGGTTAAAATAGCAACCCCATTATCAGTGAGGAACAGGAAGAGAGAGGGAGGAAAAAGTGATGAGGGAAAAATCATGGAAGAGAGCTTCTCCTAAGTGGACAACAGGACAGATGAAAAAGCACGAGAGAGAGAAAAATGTTGGAAAAGGATAAGGGGAGCCCTGTGTTACTTAGCTAAGGCCACACAATTTTGATTTTGCTTGAGCTCTTCTGGTATAAAGAAATGTTTTGCCTGGATTTTTGCATTGGAAGGATGTGTTCTTCCTTGAGCTTCTAAAACCTGCTATAAGACTGGCTTAAGTTACTTGCACACTCCCATGAAGATCTTCAAATCTGATTTGAAACAGAAGACTCCTAAACCATTCTGAGTCAAATGGCTAGTATTTGGGTTTTCCTGCTCAAGTTAGCCATTTCAAAGGAACTACCATGTACTTGATTTGTGAATGTTTTCCCATTCTTTTAAAGACATGTGGCAGTATTGCTAGAAAATTTAATTTGGATTTTCCTTGTGTTCTGCCTTACCTGAGAGTTAGAAGATGGGCTGCCCATGAGGTACAGTGGAGAAAGCTTTTAAATACATAGAAGTTTACAAAATTGGGGATTCTTTTTTAACCTATCGGAAACTTTATGATCTTACGCTACGGGTTATGAAGATATTTGGGGATCAGTGGAAGTCAGGGACCTGAGGAACTTTTATATTTTTCCGTCTGACTTCCTTTCCTCAGTATCTGCAGCCTCATACAGACAGATCCCCAGCTAAATTGTGAAATGTCTTGTCCATTATCACAGGACTTACTGGTTTAGATGAACATCTTAAGCTGCCAGAGTACTGAATACTAGACTCCTTAGCAAAAATATTACATGCTCCAGCAAGAACCTGGCTGTTCTCATGCGTGTCAAGTGTTTTTCAGAAAGATATTGCTTTGTTTTTGGCTTTGTTTAGAAGAACATGGAAGTGTTAACAAATTATCCACAGTGTGAGACAAACAGATATTAATAGAATTTTAATGAAGGCCTCTCAAGAGGATTTGAATAATTTTTATCCAGAGTGTTGTATGTGTTCCTGTTAATACTGTGAGCGTCAAAAATACAAGCATCATAGGACAAGTATGGAAACAACTGAACCAAGTTGCCGGAGATAGCAAGAGAGTGAGAAAGGAAGCAGGCAGTTTCAGCTGGACAGTACCAGATGCTCTGTCACTCTCAAAGCCAAGGCAATTATTTCCAGATTCCCTTACATATTATCATGTAATGGCATGAACAGACTTGGGAGCACTTGCAACGAATCTTCACATATTGCTCCAAGGTGGAAGGGGCTTTCCTGTTTTGGGTTTGTCTTATGTCTCTCTTTAAATAATTGCTTCTCAGTTCTGTCTTTCTGTGTATATATATATATATGTATATAAATATATGTATATATAAAAATAAATTTAAAGCTGCTGATACTCCCTTAAAAGCCTACGTTTTTTAAGTATACAGAGGCACAGTTTCATGCCTCCAGCTTCCCATCCTTACACCTCAGTGACCTTAATAATGCCTCTGCCTACTGAAGTGATAAAGAGAGGATGTGCTTCTGTTGGCCCCTGCTCTCTGAAGTGAAATATTGAAGCTTTCATATTGTTAGTGAGAAAATCCTTGCTATGCACTCTCACATCTCTGACCCCATATTTTGTTACTATAGTGCAATCTTTTTTGGGCTACCACTAGCTCTAATGTCAGCTTCGCATTGGGCGGGGGGGAACACGATAGATCTATGGAAGGCAGCTTGCAAAAGGTAGGATACCTTTGCCTGACAGAAGAGTCCTGTCGTTGGTGGACAAGAACATAAAGGTCAAATATCACCAAATACAGGCACCAACCTACTTACCATCTGAATGCAATAAGGATGCTGGTGACTTCTACTCTACTAGCCCATAGAGTAGGTTTATAATTAGCAATTTCCATTTGAACACTGCATATTGCTGATGGCCACAGCTTCAGGTACAGTTCGTTCCCAAAAGAATGCTGATAATTCTGTTCCTTCTAAATCTTTGTACTATTATATAGTCCAAAACATTACCTGCTTTTAATACAGAGTATAGCTTAATCATATTTCCTTTGCCTTCTGGAGTTTTAGTTTAGCCAGTTCTGTCACTTTCACCCAGTCCTTTCCTCTAAATCTGAGCGCGTGGTAAGGCATAAGATGTTGCAGAAGGGCAACAGGCCACTCATTCAGGCTCTCAGAAAAACCATTGACAGTAGTGATTTGGTGTGATACATAGATACGTGCTGTGAAAGGACTTGCTAACCTGAATCTTAGCAGGTATTAAAACAAAGGCCTGAAACAGTACTTAAATCTTTCCTTAGTCCCTGGACAGATTTCTTGCAACATGCTGTCACCTACACTTGCCCTGTTAGCCTTGGGCTTTCACTTTTTTTTCTTGCATCATGTTTAGAGGGAATTGAAGCTTGAAAACCTTGCTGTTATATGATGTTTTAAAAGGATAATATTAAATAGAAATAATATTAAAAACAGCATACTAATCTCTTCAGGAAGCCAACTCCTAGATTTTGCTCAGAGAAGGGCTTTGCTGAAGTCAACAGAAAAAATGACGATTTCTCCCTCTAGGGTTCACGGGCCTCAGTGTTTGAAGCCATCCCAACAGAATACTGTAACATTATCCTAAAGGGAAAAACAACACAGCACCTCTCGTTTAGTTTGCTCTAACAGCTTGTGTTCTTAGGAACAGTTTCCTTTTCAGTTTTAACTTTTATCTTGGAAGGCCGGACAAGTTCACCCCTCACATCTAGCAAGAGCTGCTGCCAAAAGGACAGTTTTATTTGATTCCTGACACTGCATGCCAGCAAAAGAAAAGAGGAAAAAAGGATTCACTGCTTATGAGGGAACCTACATTTGCAGAAAACCTTCCCTCTCCTCCTCAACTTTTTTTCACTTTCACTCTGTATGATGGCATCTTGTTTTACCAAATTGTAGGCTGCCTGTGAGATAGCTGACTTCTTTTATAGTCTTTTATGTACATTCACCTCTTTCAGGATGACAGAAGCTACAATATATTACAGCAGCACCTTGGGAGAAATGCGTTATAGTTGCAGGAGACATCAGCCAGCCCCCTTTCCCCATTAGGCTCCAAGAATCACTTTTGCACCTGCTCATGCTATGGACATCTGTGGTCCAACTGGCTACATACAAAGTGCAAAGGGCCTCCCAATCCCTTCCTCCCAACCCTCTGCACCCTGCTCTCCTACCTACTAGTTCCATTTGTTATGTAGATCTGACTGATGATTGCCCAGTCTTTCCAGGCACATGTGTGCATGCTCTTGCCCTTAAGATTTAAATCAGAAGTGATTTTTAAAAAATCTATTTTCTCTTCCTGCTCTCCCCCTTACCTCTTTATTTTGATTTTTTTTTCATATGTATGCCTTATGTGCTGAATATTAAATAAGAAAACAAAGATGTATATCATCTGGAGCTGAGAAGGAGCGCAGGTGCACCTACCAGGCAGCAAGCAAAACAAAACAATTCATTTAAAAGGTTTTGATTCACTATTGTGCCCTCATACTTTATTTGACAGCCTAGTATGACACCTTGAGTCCGCCTACGTGTGCACGCAGCTTGGAACTGAGATGTTTTCTTGGCTCTTGCTCATTGTGAATTTTTTGCCACAGCTCTGCTTAAAGTTGTTTGGCACAGGTGTTTTGCTAAGTATATTGAGGTGGAGGAACACGGGGGAGGTGAGAAGAGTGGGGGTGGCTTGGTGTTTGTTAGCACTTTCCGGTAAATGTATGCTCTTAGTGAGGAGGGGAAAATGGTGTCCTTGTGTACAGAGGTTGGCTGAAGAAGTGCTTCCCTTTCTCTTCTGCTCTCCCAGCATTTGCCTGGGTGTCTCCCTTTGTTTCACAGTGTTATAAATTACACATGCCTTTTAGGTGAGAAGATGATTAGAGCCTTCTAGCTCTCTTCTTAAAGAGTCTTCTAGCTCTCTCAAAAGGTAAATACAATTGGCAATACAATGAACTCCAACACCAGCCTTTCTCTTATGGGCTCTCTCTCTCTTTTATTCTGGGGCGGGGGTGGGGGGGAACATCTCAAATGTTTGTCACTTTCTTTTTTTCCCCGAATTTGGTAGCCTCAGTCCTATTGGCCATTGGTAAAGTTTCCATTCATTTTCCAAGTCTGTTGTTTTGGCATGTGCTGGTAATCCTCTGTCTTGCTGGGAACAAGAACAGAGCTTGGCATCTGGGCTACCTTGAGAGGAAGTTTGGGTGGCATCAGTAGAAAAAAGATTTGTGAATAGGGACCTTTGTTACTTACCAGGTCAAGTTACTGTTTTTAGAGGAACAGATGATTAGTCTAATTCTTTTAATATTTTATTGAGTAATGGTAGGTAGCAAAAGACTGACTGTAAGCTCTTCCTGAGAAGGAGTTGTCTTCTATGAAATGTTTATGTCATATCTCCCACGTAAGGATCTCTGAGCTCTCTGGTGACAGTAGTATGTGGACAGAATCTGTTTGCTCCTATCCTGCCTGCAAGAAAAGGAAATGAGATGTGAATTACCCCAGTATACATGTGCGTGGCCCGACCCCATCTTGCTGTAAATCTATAATTGGGGTTTTATCCATTGCATTTACTCCACGGATGGAAGCAGAGAGCTGCAACCCTAGCTCCTGGTCCCTTTCAGGACCCTGTGACTGCACAGCTGCAAAACGGAAGTGCTAGAAGTGCCCTGAATTCCACACTATTTTTGCTGTTGCTTCCACAGCAGAAGGCTGTGGAAGAATGTGCATGTAGGGAAAAAAGCAACACTACACTGTAAGTTTATGGGTTCTGGGCTGGCTGCTACCCCTCAGGAGCAGGAGCAAGGCCTTGGAGTTTTGATAGATCCCTGAAAACATCAGCTCAATGCTTAGTTTGCTGGTGGGGAAAAAAAAATGTTAGGAATTATCAAGAAAGGATTTAAGTATAAAACACAAAATAACCTTAAACCTCAGGATAAATTTATAGCTCACTCCTATCTTTAATATTGCTTGCATTTCTGGTCTCCTCATCTCAGAAGGGATGTATTAGAACAGGAAAGGATTCAGAGGCAACAGGGGTGGTTAAAGGTATGTAATGACTAAGTAAGCTAGGTACTAGTAAGTCTAGAAGAGAGGTAGCAACATCCTTAAAGGCACAGATAAGGTAGATAAGAACTGATTGTATATTGTATTCGCCAGTAGGAGAACAAAAGAAATTGAATGAGACTAGAGAGAGCCTGACTCAAAAATAAACAATAGGCAGTGTTTCCACATGGAACGGGCAGTACATCTGTGGAGCTCTGTTTCAGAAACGGTTGTGGATGTTAATGCTTTGAAATGAGTTTGAAGGGAGAGCGGACAGGTTTATCCAGTCCCCTGGTTGCTGTAGCTTCAAGATGGTAGAAGTATTTTCACCTAAGAAAGAAGGGTATTGGTCATGAGATGAGCCTGAAATCTGCAAATGTTTGACAGATTTTGAGCTATTGTTCTTGAGGAAGCAGACTAATGAGAGAGCAGCAGGACTAACAAAATGAGCACTAGTGGATTTGGCGATACGTACGCCTTTTACCAAAATCTTCTAGGTGAAGGTCAGGAATCTTAAACAGCTGTAAGTACAGTCACAACAGGATATTTCACTAGGACAGGAAGAGGGAATGGCAAGGAATACCAGAGAGAACAGCATATTAGGACAGGAGGTGAAAACCTTGGATAGTTTTCTACCTGTTTTAACAAACTATATTAATAGGGTTTTTCCTGTGCTGTCCTCGCAGGACGTGTTTCAGATTCTGCTGGGCTAATCCTGGATCTGGTGGTGCAGAGAGGAGCTCATGACCAATGCTGACCCAGGAGAGTCTCCTGTTTGAAAAGGTACTTAGTGGGTTAAAGGGGAAAATTGCAACTTACTAGCTAAGAAGGATAGAACACAGGATAAAGCCTTGGACCTGGTTGTACTAGAGTAACAAATACAAAGCAGAAATAGAGCTTTCCTTTAAAAATAAGTCTGTGCTGTTAATTCTTCACAATAGCAACATTCCTTGATGGCCAGGGAAGGACTTCAAGAAATATTACCAGAACCGTGGATAAAAAAATGGTGGAGGCTGAAGTGCAGACTAGCTACTTGTAGATGTCCTGTAGATTGAACGAGAGTGACTGAGAGGCAGGCGAGTCCTAACCTGATGACAGTGGCAGAAGAAGAAATCCCTGTTGGAGAACTGCCCCATGCATGAGAAAGGCAGGCCCGGGCCACAATGCTGGAGATGCAGTCAGACCCTAACCAGAAACAGACAGCAGAAGCAACAGCTACGAGCTAATCGGGTATTTAGCTGAAGTATCAGGACTTGGAAAAATCATACTATTAAAGGATTCAAGGTTTAAAATATGCTTGGTATATAAAAAGCAACCAGGTAGGAAATGAAAGAAAAGGTATAGTTACCAGTTTAATTGTTACAGAATTCATGGTGAGCCACCACAGGCAGCAGAGAAATCCAGCTGCCTTTGAAGATGAGGACTTTACATCCTAACTGAAGCTCTGTGATGGCAGACTAGCAGTTAATGCTGTACACACTTCCCACCTAAGGAAGTGGGTTATTCAGTTAATGTTTTTCAGGAGGAGGAAGTGAGCAAGCAACTTTTAGTGCCTTAAAGGTGCTTTTTCCTTGTCTACATGGAGATAGAAATGAATTAGATATACATTATTTGTAACTGGCTCAAAAGGCACGCTCCCAGGATCGCTGCTTGGAAATGAGCAGTGGATGGCAGTGAAACAAGTCACTTCTGATTCTTGGTATGTAGAGATACAGCCACTGAAAGCTGAGATGATGGTGGATGAATTGCTGACCTTACCCCACCAGACTATACATGTAATCATCAGATTATTGTGAACAACATTCAAGGCACCCTGGCTATTTTATGAAGCTTGTCAGTGATTTCGAGCAAGGCCTGAGCTGGCTCTGCTCAGAGACAACAGTGCCAGCCTAAAGCTCACTCATTCCCATGAGGGCTCTCAGGAGGTAAAGGTAATGTGAATGCCCTTTAAACTGAATCTGTTACACAGCATTAAGCTTTGGAGTTGATGTTTGTATTCCAAATCAAAGAGGATCTTGTTTACTTAGTTTCTAAAACAGCCTGAAAAAGGAGATATGCGTTTCTATCTATGAAGATACTAAAAAGC
This sequence comes from Struthio camelus, assembly GCF_040807025.1. Taxonomy (NCBI): domain Eukaryota; kingdom Metazoa; phylum Chordata; class Aves; order Struthioniformes; family Struthionidae; genus Struthio; species Struthio camelus. The sequence continues at coordinate 53,184,344 of NC_090943.1, forward strand.
AGTGGGGAAAAATTCCCAGAACTCTTTTTTTCTTGGAAGGGGCTTTATACCTGGTAACAAAACAAAACAATGTTCTCTTTGCAGTTCTAAAATGTAAGAATTTGCCCCTTGTAGTGCTTTTCAAGCACCTGCATGGGAGGAATAGGAAAGAACAGACACCTAATTGTGGGTGAGATAAAGGGTCTTTTGTCTTTCTGTTTCTGTTTTCCAGTTTGGCCTCCTTGCATTTGATGAGTAAAGTGACAACTCCAGGCACCTGAAAGACTGTGTTTACCCTAGTAGTGCTTAATAAGCTTGATAACTTATGCTAAATCTGAGTCAAACAGATCTATCTTAGTAACTCGGTATTTTTGAGTATGATAACCCTTGTTCATCAGTTGCTTTTCGAATATGTGTGCTGAAGTGAAATTGGATGCCATTTCATTTGTACATCTGCTACTACTGTTTTTATTTACTTGAGCTGCTGAATTTTTCTGTAGCTTACAATACAGATAGAATTTTTATTGGAGGTTTGGAAAATAAATGTCACATCTATGGAGATAAGCAGAGAAGAAGATGGAGCCAGTGGATGTTCTTCCAAATGAACAAGGAAGCCATGAATGATTCACACAACTTCACAGATTCCTTGTGCCAATGCAGGGTTCACTTCAGAACACAAATTTGCAGAATGCTCATCTGAAACCTGCTCAGATCCATTGTTGCCTCCAATTCTGGAACCTGTCCACTTGGAAGAAGCACTTTTGTATATCAACAATGCTTGTGATGATGTATGCCAAGTATATTTCAATGGAGTTTTCTGTAAGGCTGATTTTCACAAATTGTGAATTTCCTTGGAGTGCATCTCTGTCACCTAAAAGAATGGCTGCTTGGAAAATGGTGGTAATGGGACCTACTAGCATTTTGGATTTCTGACATTGGTATGGTAGAAGTTATGACAGGATTTTTATAGCGTCTTAAGAAGGGGGCTGGGATGTGACATCTGAACTCTGTTCTGTGATCTCTTTTTGCAAGTGATAAATGGAGTTTATGTACCAAATGGAAACAATACCTTTACCAGGTAGCTTCCCAAATGCCCACATCCATCTTAAAATGGGAGATCCTCTATTCAGGCTTCTGAACAGAAGATCTGTGAGATTTTTTTGGTAAAAAGAGACCATGTAATTAGTGAAAGGCTAGATAAAGACACTCATGTTACATAAGGACTTATTCTTGAACTGGGACTGTAAGTAGGTTCTCACTAACTGCTGAGTGCTGAAGCATTTTATGAGACAAGAGATACGGTAAACTGAATTCATTTTTTTAACTCAAGCAGATCCATAGCTATCTGGGATTCAGAAGGACCTACCAAATTTTTGAAGCTTCATTGGCACTGCTTGAGAGCAGTTGGACAAATCTGGTAAGAGCTGAATAGAGGTAAGTCACCTGTCTGACTGCTGGCCAGCAAATTGTGCCAAGAGATATTGATGACCTACCAACATCAGTGAAAATAAGCAAGCACAGATGTTTTCAAAGACAGAGAGATGCTTTTGAGAGTGGCCCTCCCTTGTAGAAATATTACAACCAGGTGGTCATAATGGTAGCTCTCAGGAAAGGATGTTATATTCAACACATTGCAAAATTTTGTAACCATGTTAACTGTTACCTAAAGCTGGGCTTTAGAAAAGCGTTAGTGTGCTCAATAGGATCTGTCCTCTGGGCACCAGCATAGTTCAGTGGATCCCTCTGAAAAACATGCAAGCCAACAGAGGAGTAGTACAGAATGTGAGTGCTGCTGAAAGCATCCTCTTGCCATCTGTTTGAGATGAGTCTGCTTCAAGGAATGAATGGTTGTAGCAAACCATTTTCAGAGCTTAAGGAATGTGCCTGGTCATTAGCACTGTGTGAAGATGAAGAAAGTCCTGCAGGATTGATGTACCATTTGAAGTTTGCCAGGAGATATCAATCAAAAACTGCTGAGATGTGCAAAGCGGACCCAAGGCGAACAATCTTTTGAAGAGTGTAGCAGTGGATCCCACACCAAAGAACACTTTTTTTGCAGCAGGTCAACACACACAAGCCCAAACAGATCCTTGAACAAAGAATAAGAGAAAAATAAATACATTACAGAGAAAATTCCGCAATGTTGTACTATAGTTCCTATGCAATATGATGATTGAAGATCAGTGTGTGGAAAATGAACTTCCTAAATTATCTCAGAAGGATGTGAATTCATGTATTATTTTGCCTGAGACTCAGATGACAGCTACAAATCAATCATAACCCATGCAGTTATCCCTGAGCTCTTGCTGTGTTCAGCAATACTATGTCTTGCTCAGTATCTCAGAAAGCAGAACACAGGCCTAATTAGGACAGTAATAAAGTAATATCATGAACTGAATAAAGTAGCATGTTCTCTGGGAAATGCTGTACTTGGAGCACTTGAAAGCAAGTGACCCTAAAATTTAGGCAAAGAGAGTACAACTGTCATCTGACCGTTTTTAAGCTTGTCAGAGCACGTGAGCGTTTGCCAAAGTTTTTTTTCAGAAATTCTCAGAAACCATATGCCATTTCTATTTCTTTAAAAGTCCAAAAACTGATTTCAGCAAATGTCTTCATGCCAGTGCTTCTATGCTAAGAGGGACGATAGTCCTACTGAGCTTGTGCCATGGGAATCCCACTTCCTCTGTCATGCACTGCCTGCAAACTATCAAGAGAGAATTTGGGGATGATCTCTGCTATGTGAACTCCTGTTCTGGGAGACCATGAAGTTATGGCTGGATAACAGATGCTGAAAGGAGTTTAGACAGTTAATAGATGACTGTATTGCCATCACCTGAAGCTGTCCTGGAACTTCTAGAATTCCACTGTGTCTCTTCCCACCAAGTCAGTGACTCTGTATGCGTAAGTGCTCAGAGACAGGAAAACGGCAAATCTGAACCAAGCAACAATTGATTGTAAGGAGGAAAATGATATACAGTATAATTTCAGTGAAGATTTGGGAGAGGAGAATTATGACGTTGTTAGAAATGTGACAGTGTTTTCTTAAAAGAGATTTACATAAAATCTAACATGTTTTCATTAAAGAAAAGCATACACTTACTTTCCTTAAATTTGAAAAATGATTTTTTCTTCTTGTTCCTTAATTGTTGTAGGAAACTTGGTTTGATGTTACATATAAAAAGTGTCATAATGCAAAATGTATTTATCAGAATTTAGGAAGGTATTGATGTTAGGAATATAATTATATCTACTAAGCTACTGGTGAGCAAAGGTTGTTATAATTAATGGGAGCCGATGGACAGAGAGGTCTGAAAAATAATATAAAGGAAAAAAATCTCAGGTGATGCCAATAACATTTCTATCCATAACTCTTTGTCTTTGAAGAGAACTTGGGAATAATCCACCAAGTTGCCATGGCTTATTAAGTGAGATTTGTGGTAAACTGTTGCAGACTAGAGCTGGATGAAACTTTTTAATAAAATGGAAAGGAATTACTGTCTGGAATTTAACTAAAGCAGAAATTGGTAGGAGCTTGGTCAGAAAAAATACTGCTTTGTGCAACCAGAATGATTTCACATTACTTGAGATTAAATGTTTTGATTAATTTTAAAGATATTTTCTCTCATTTGTAAGACTTTCCACTTCCGTTGTTAAATATTGTTAATTTTTTGCACAGAGAATGCAGTTTTACAATGAAAGTCCAAAGTTTTAATGAGAGAATGATATAGTTGGGACTTCTTCAAGATTTTCTCTTTCCCCTTAGCTCTTGCTCTCCCTCCTGAAGGGATAAAATGGGATGGAGAGAACAGGAGACAGTAGCTGAAGGAACAAGTTGATGTGAAACTCTTAGTATGTCCTTTCTGCTGAAGGAAATTCTTTGTTGCCTTTAATCAGGGGGAGGAGGTGGCCAGAAAAAAGGTTTAGTTCTGTCTCTGTGTGGCAGAGGTGGTTATTTGCAGTGTTCCAATAAATCCTTTGATTTCTAGGGTGAGGTTTCTCAGCACTGCACCTCCTTTTGCCTGGCTCCTCCATCCTCCCTAGGAGATATCACCTTCATTGCTGTGTGCTAGAGACACTTTGCATTCCTCTCAGAGGGAAACACTAAAATGGATGCACTCAAGATCTGTGTCTTTCAATGTAGAGAACAGTGCAGTGAAAATGATGCCAGAAGATTTCACAACAACCCCTTTTTGCAGAGACTTATTAAAGATGAGCAGCGCCAGTCCTGTTTCGTAGCGGTCGAGGCTGCGCTAGTTCTGTCTAATCCGTTTTGTCCATCTCTCAACAAGACTGAAGGCTTCTTGGGGCAAAGTTCACATCTTACTTCTTTGTGAAGTGCCTAGAGCACTTGGGAGGCTTGTTTTAGTAAACGGTAATAATAACTTGACTGTCAGAAAGTGAGGGGAGCGCGTGGACTGGGTCGCACCAGAGGAGTGAGAGCAGGCAGCCCCTGTCAGCGCCAGCTGCGGCTGGCAGTGCAGGAACGGGCTGGCTGCCTTTGGAGAGGTGCGGAGCATGTCAGTCTGCTGCACCATCAGAGCAAAGGGGGTTGCCAGGGTGGCCTGGTTCAGCAAACTTTATCAGACAACCAGGGTGACTGACAGGGTGAGCCACACAGTTTATTATGATTGGGTTTTTAATGGCTCCAAATACTTTTCTAAGGTCTCCTCTGTAGTGACATTAATGTCCTTGACGCGTAGCCATCTCTATAGCAAGGTGAGTTGTGGTGCTCAAGAAAGCAGAGCCCTTAAGTTACAGCACAAGGTCGTGTATCCCTTCCGGGTTGTATGTTTCTGTTTTACGGAGCTGTAAGAAATCACTTTTCCTCCTTTGTGAGGAGATAAGACAAAAGACTTTCATATTCTTTTTCAGGTCAAGCTAACTCTCCAGGTTCTGCCGGATAAATTGAGGTGAAAAGGGCTAAATGAGGCTCCTGATCTTGTTATGCTTTCCATGCACAGAAAGATGGACAACTCTGGATGGGAAGAGGATTCCTTCTCACAGAAATCATGCTTTTTGAAGGTCAGTGCTCCTTGCACAGCATCACTCCCTCATACCTTTATGTGGTCAAATAGTTCACACAAACTCAGAAGACAGGCCTGAGTCAGACTAAATTGATTTGAATCTAGGTTTCAAAGGCTCTGAAAATCAACTGTCCCAGGAAATCTGGGCTTACCTTTGAGCTCCTTAGGAAAATAAAGTTCAGCTGCAAAAACTCCATGTGTGTGAGACCCATTCTGTGGCCTCAAATGTGGTGGTGGGGGAAGAGTTCTGATTTCAGATTCTGGCCAAGTTTAATTCTAGCAAAACTGGATCCTACTTTTATTTTAGTTCTGGAAAGGGAATTTAAAATCCTGCTCGACTGGTCAGCCTGGTGCTGCAGATTTCAAAGTCTGTTTAGACTGCAGCTGTTCAACACAGTGCTGCACTGACTCCTGGTTAAAAATGAAATGCATTGCTCCAGCTGAAATATGGTGTCCCACTAGTAAATGCCTGAAAGAAATATGTATGCAGCTGACTGATTAAGGGATGACTTAAAGTCAATTTTATCAACATCTCTTTATAAGTACATTTTCTCCCTTTTTTTTCTCCTTCAGTGATAATTTTAGGGAAATGATGGAAAAAGGTGCAAATCATCTTAATCCTGTGTTATCTTTCACATGGCTGTCCAAATGTGCTTGCTGTCTTTCTACTTGTATGCTGAAGTCTGCAGGTCTCCTTCCACTCCTCTTAGCAGCAGAGGACCTACATAAAAGGCCATCCTTTCTGAAGGGATGGTGGTTATATGCAATCCTAGTAAAAACCTATGCTTTTTTTTTTTTTTGACAGCACCCTAATCATACAGATCTTCTGACTAATCTCTTGTCAGGCAGTTCATATTCATACATTTCATTTCTCTTTTGGGTACTTGGCCCAAATCCTGAAGTGATGTAAATCACAGCATGTCATTAGCTGTGCTGATTTCAGCAATGCTATACTGATTTATAGCAGCTGAAGGGCTGGATTGCTATTTAAAAACAGAGTTTTCTCAATTCTGAATTCCTGGACAATTTTTTTAACCTATTGGTTAGAAACAGATATAGCTGAAATAAATAAATAAATGCATAAAATCAAGAGTATTATAGGATGTGGCTCTGTTTCCATGGAAAACTGATCTTTTTCTTATCCAGTTCTTTTTTTCTCTGTTAGCCAATTTAACCTCTCTATCCTTCTATTAAAATTCCTCCTCATTAAACACACGGTTGCAGGATTTTCACTAGAGAAGTGTGGGCAGAGAAATATCAGCTTTCGCATCTGTTTGCTGAATTTAAAAAAGGCCTTTGAGCTTTAGGGAAGAATGTGGAGGAGGGTGAAAGTAGAAGGAAATATAATCATATTTAAAACAAAAATAAAAATCAATTTGGATAAGCACTCACTAAATTGGTAGCAGGTATGCAATCCATAAGTCAGTATCTCTTCTTTCTCTGTTTGTTCCACTCTGCATTACATTAAGAGATGCTCTGTCATTTAGGTGTACAACAGGGTGCAGTCTGCAGTAATATGACACGATATTAGTTCCATAATAGTATGTGACCAGTAACATCTAAAAGAAGAATTTTCTGGCTGACTGGCTTGATGAGTTGGTGTTGGAGGGGAAATTGGATATTGTAGCAGTTCTCTGTCTCTTTCTGATTTTCATTTCTGAGTTACTTTCTTAGTCTTGGTGAGAGGGCTTTTGCATTGAGAACTGCCAATAAAGGATCCAGTTATTTTCTGAAAGCCTCCTGCTAATTAATTCTTACTCTGAAATGCAGCTGAGTAACAATGGAGGCTTTTGAGCTATTCCCGAGTGCTTTTTACTGAGGCAAGTTGCTCCTTCTATTATAATTTTGGACACAGCTTTTGCCCTGTCTGCACTCTTGTAATAATGTAGTGGTGATTTTTTAAACTAGTGACCTGGCCCAGGCTTGGAAGCAATAATATTGTTTTTCTCTCCTTCTGTTTTGTGGTTGCTGAATTATGTAGTGTGCTTCAGTGATATGGCACTGAACTTCCACTGAAGACAGGAGTGCTGGTTCCTATGTCAAGAGATATTATAGTAAATTGCATAAATATTTTTGCATTTTTTTCACCTGTGGCAACCACTATTTTTAAGGCAGATCTTGTGTAAAGATCTTGTTACAATAATCTCCAGCTTGGTCTTGATCTCAGTGTAGTCTCGTAGGTCCTGTGAAGCTGTGATTTCTTCTGTGTACAGGAAGTTAAGCAATATGACTATCGGGTAAGGTCAGAGGACTTGAAAGCTCCTTAGAGGTGAAAATGCTTTTTCATTTTTCTGAAGAAGCACTGTTCAGGCTTATGTAGTGTATGTAAATATTATTCATAGTGAATTGTATGATATTAACTGTGTGTCTGAAAGGAAGAGGTATGCTCCAATAGGTCAAAAAATTTCTTCATTTCCCCTTCCTTTCCTGTTCCCAACAACCATAATTCCTCCTTTATGTTGCCTGACTTCAGGATATGGCTTGTGTAGGGGTCTCCCCCAGTAACTTAAGAAAATGCAGAGAGGAGCAGGGAAGATCAAACATCATTGTCTTCCAGAGCTCCACATTTACATGGCATTCTCTAAGAGCAGGGAACTGAAGCGGACTTCTCTTTGTCATTATGGTTCTGCTACTCTCTTCCTTCAGCAAAATCTGTTTCAATATGTATTGCTGTGAATCCTGCGGACAGGAGGGAGCCAAAGCCAATCAGAGAGAGATCTGGCCAGGCTTCTGACATGCTTGTGAAGCAGTGGTAAACTTGCTTACATGTTGTCAAGGTGCTAATCAGGACTGCAGGTGAGAGTCTTGATTGTGATACAGCCATTTTTCTCACTGTAAGTAATCAGCAGAGATTCGTGTCAGAGAGGTGAAGTATAAAACTAACTTCTTGTGCAAAGACTCTGCTGGGGCCAGTCAAGGTAAATCGGGGAACTGGACAAGCAATGTCTGTTGTCTTATGTATATGAGCATGTTATGTTTGTTGTGGCTAGGTGGAGTTGTGTTATATGTGCTTTGGAACCCGCGTGGCTAATTTCTAGCAACGAGGTTGGCTTTCCAAAAACGTCTTTCAGGCTATGACCTAATCCCTGTTTCTATATCAGTGCTTCCAGCTTTTAGAAATCAAGCCTGGAAATCTGTAATTGGGCTGAAAGGTGAATAACCTTTTTGGCGGGTGTAGTTCTTGCAACTGTGATATGCAACTGCCTCTCTTTTCCAGGATCCTATAACTCCTTCCCTGTCACATAAACAAATGTCATCTGTCATATGGCTAAAATGCCATTGTCACATGCTGTGTGCCCTTTGTGTGCCCTTTGTGTGAGCCTCTGCTTGTAGCAACAACCGCGTGACCAGATATGTGTGCTCCTTACATGATAGGATCTGTCAGTCACACAGTGATAAGGCAGATGGTCAGCGCCTTTGTGATAAAGCAGAGCATCAAAGAAAGCTGGGAAATGGAGCCAGAGAAGGGGTAATAGGTGATATGAACCCAAGTAGTTGGATGTCACTGCTTCAGATCACTCGCAAACTCTCTCATGAAAGCTACTTCTGATGTTAGTCTGGGATAAATAAAAGCAGGGAAAGTCTTCATTCCCATCACCAGAAATGGTCTCCAGAGTCATTCAGTTCCTCAGAGATACTGATTTAATTAAATATGTATTACTTCTTCTAATTATTTTTTGGAAAAGGCTTATGGGGAATGGGGAACGGGAAGGAGGAATTCCCATGGGAACTATCAAGCATGTTACTTGTCTTAATTTAGTCTTTTCTTTGCCTAGGAAAATGTATCCTCTGCTAATTCTAGGATGCCTTTGCTCTTGCACTGTAATTCCTTGCACTGGAATTCTCCTTTGCTACAGAGCATGTAGTGCTGCCAACAAAGTGGCCAATTATAGATTCGCAGATACAAAGGCCAGGAGGGAGCATTTATCTTGTATGAGCTACTGCATAATGCAGGACATAGTTTTTCACCCACTAATTTCTGCATCAAGCCCACAACTTCTGCCTCAGCTAAACAATATATTTTCTGTATACACAGCATTATAGCTTTATTTCCCACTGTGGTATTGTTTTTTGTCCTATGGATGTGTATGGAGTGCAGAGTGGCTGAAACTCACTCTTCCCTGCCCCTCAGATAATCACATCATATGTCAGTAGTACACGATAGCATTGTGGGGCTGAGGATGGGAAGCGGTTCTTGGGGGTCAGACCAGGGCTGGAGCTTTTCTCCAGCTGCTGACATCTGTGCTGTGCTGTGGGGAGCTGGAAGAAAGCTGTGGTGCTGCACTGGGATTGTAGGAGAGGAGTTCCTGCTACAGGAGCTGGGGTTTAGGAGCCAAAGGTTACTGAGGGCATTGTAGTCCACTTAGTCTGGTCCAGTGGGAACGAGATTGAGCTGTCAACTATATATCGCGTAACCACTGACCACCCACCAGATCATTATAGAGTTTGAGGGAATTTATGAGGGCAGTTCTGAGATCTGACACCTGTTTTCTGTGTACTGTCATTCTACTTCTTGAAGTGGAGAATTTTTTATTAAATGTTTGCTGCATTTACAATTCAAGTATGCGTTCAGATGCACACTATATTAAAACAGCTCTGAATACTGAACTAATAATTTTACTCAAATACATGCCTGAGATAACAGCTCACATAAGAGGTCAATGAAAAAGAGGTATATCTAACTCAGTACAGTCCGTTGAAATAACTGATAAGGAGCATATATTTCTTTAATCTGATATTGGTAGCATGCATTGGACCCCCAGCTCTAGTTTCATTTCTGTCTTTGTCCCAAATCAAACTTTTATCTTTGGATGTCCTGGTTCAGCTTGTGTTCCTAACTAAAATGGTGGTTGCTATCTTTCAGGGAAAACAGGAGTGAGCACAGGGCCCTTTGTTGCTGGTTGCTCTGTGCTTCTAGTGACATCTGTTCTTTCCTGAGAGGGAATTTTGCTGTGGAGAAAGTAAGCGGGGGGGGGGGGGGGGGGGGGTGAGATGAAGTCACTGGGAAAAATGTAAAGAAAAAAAGCCAGTTTTAGTTTTGATAAGCAAGTAACTGCTGTGAATAGTTCAACGGCTGTTTAGATTTAATTTAATTTTTTTTTTCTTAGGGGGAAAAAAAAATCTTTTCTTCTATGCTTTTAAAATGTTAGAAATTTTACACCTTTGCTAAAGGTCTGCTAGCAATTCATCAAGAGAGGGTGTAAGTCTGAAGCTGTGCTAACTTATGCTGGCAGATGACTGTCCATTACACAGCCCCAGCACATAGAAGATGCAGGAGCAGTCATTTACCCAGCTGCTCAGTCCTCCAGAGACAGAGGCTCAGCAGATGGGCACCTGTAACTGCTGGGTTCCTGGGCTTCGCACAGAAGTAAACAGAAGTAAAAAGGTAACTAAACTCCTTGTGCTCAACACAATATTGTTATGCTCAGGTAGGGTCTTTTTTACGTTGTTGACAGCTCTAGGTATGTTCACTCAGCCAATATGAATATGTAATTAGTAGGCTACAGTGGGGCTCAAAATGATAGATGTGGTCACAAGATGTGGTACCAGAGGAAAGAAAATTGTGATCCTATTGCTTTTGTGGGAGGAGCAGCCTAGTAGGAGATTAGATCACAAGCGCTGTTGGTAAAGGTGTTTTTCCCTGATCCCAAATCAGAGGCATAATGATAAAGGAAAATGTGGGTAAGAATAAAACTGTGTGTTCCACGTTCCCAAGTGGGTAGAATGTGCAGATTAAAAATATTTACTCTCGTGGGGTCTCACTAACATTTTAAAAATTAACACTATCTATAAAACAGCCCTGTGTGCTTATGTCAGTCTCTTTTTCTCCACAAGCTCCACTTCTCCTGAGTCCGCTTCTTGCTGACCCTCTTGAAATCCAGGGAATACCCAACACAAAACAGACCAGCCTTAATTGTGTTTGCAGATAATGGCACTTGCCACGTGCTTTGTCTTAAACAGCTGTTGTTGCAGGGTTGCCGGCTTCCATAACTCTTGGGAGGCTAGTAGCATTAAGGACTTTTTTTTTTTAAATTTTCATTCTGCATCTTGGCATCACGTTGAAGGAAAGAGATTTATTTTTTTAAGAAATAGCCTTTTGTATTCTCAAGGTGTGAAGGAAGCTTGAGAACATGAACCTTAAAGTTGAATATCCAGTTTTGAGAAATCACACATAAAATTTCATGCGATCTGAGGATCTGATCTGTGGCTTCTTTATACCCTGCATGTACTGTGACAGTGCACTATTAACTTTTCTTAGATTTTTTTTTTTTTGCTGCTTTTTTTTTCTTTTCTGGCAGTCTTCTGTGTTGCCTTTTGCTTTTTTTTTTTCTTTTAGCATAGAAGAAACTTTAAAAAATACATTATTAGTCAATGCTGGAGAAGAGAAAACAAGAGCTCTAATATTTGGCATCTGCTGGAATATATCATCAAATTAAAAACATTGGCACTACAATAGCTACATTATGTCATAAATGCAGGATTCTGTGTTGTGTTGACTTCATTATAATTGCTCCAAGCAGGGTTAATTACGTTAGGTGTGCCAAAGATCTAGTGATTTCAAATGACCGAGCAAACCTTAAATTTATGAATGGAGATGAATGTCCTCTGTCCCTCAAAATCCCCCATGTAGAAGAGAAACTGCTGAAATCTTTGCAATAGTTGGTAGCATGGCACTGAGTTACCCAATTATGCTGGCACGTATAAAACCTGCCTCTCCATAGCAACAAGAGATTATCATGGTAACAGATGCTGCTAAACCATATATACGCATTTTATTCTGCTGCTCCCTGTCCAGGTTGCCTGAAATGACTTTTCCTTCTATAGTCAATATTAAGATATGGAAGGGTTATCATACAGGCCTTTAAGGAAGAGTAGTACCAAGATACTTAGCCAAGCTTTACAAGACTGTAATGAGTTTATAATTTCTTCTTCCCCTTACTTGACTTGAATGGTGCAGGAAAGTTTATGGGAAGGTAAGCATTTCTCGGTGAAAAAGCATCTGGAGTGAGGCACTAGCTTAAATTTCTTTTAAGTTCTTTATTTCTTTAAAATTTCTTTAAAATTCTGCACGGTTCATAGCCAAGATAGTGGAGTTGTGGCATATAGCATGTGACAGTAGGTCAGGAAAATGTGTCTGAAAAGTGGCTGCTTTTGTTCAGCATGTTTCTCATTCTTTTGCTCTGTGCGCAGCATCCTCCATCCCAAAAACATTGTAATGGCAGTCTTAAATCTGCAGCAGGTAAACCTTAAAAGTAACTTCACTGTCTCAGCTGCCAGGAGACTGTACTGTATTCATCCAGATCGTTATACCCTTCACAACTGTGTAACCTACCTAATTTTTCTTAATGGTTGCTTTCTAATGTGAAGAAAAAGCCCTCCCAAATTGACTCATTCTGCAGCAGAAAACTAGTGACTCTAGGCTGAGAGTGATGTGTTGTATTTTCACCTCTGCTCAGAACAGAGCCAGGAGAGGTCACAAGGAGCAGAGGCCTAATAATGAGTATCTTAAAGAAACTGGCTGTGCAGTTGAGTCACCAGGTGCCATTTTTTCCAGCTTACGGTACTCATCACTCAGACTGCCCTGTGTTTTTAGCGTTTATAAACACATGGTCTAATGAATTAAGTTTACTCAGACATATCGATAAAATCTGTCTATTTAATGACACCAATTGACCTGAAAAATAGATTTTTTTTTTTCTGGTTTCTCTCGATATATCTACAACTTCATTAGATTAGGCATAAGATACGGTAACATACTATGTGCATCTGAATTATGATTAAGCTTGTAATAATAGCAGAGACATCTATCAGTGCTGAGCAGCAGGTATGTCAGCCCTCCTCACCTCTTCTCCTAGAGGAGAATTATACCAGTGGGCAAAATGAAGGAGGATGAGGTCATGATAATTGTCTCTAACCTTCAACAAGAAGGTCAAGTATTACTCTTGTAAATTCTTTACTGTAGCAACACAGATGGAGATGTTTTTATATGCTTTAGCAGCTGGGTATAGATTCACATCCAGAGAAAAGCTCGGAGTATTTTAACTAATTCAGATTTATATATTTATTTGCATAAAAATAAAGCATTCTCCCTTTTCATAATATGACATTAATAGTCTATTTTGTTGTGAATGGCAGTGTATGGTTTTACGTAGCATGAAAAATCCAGTTTAGACAGTGCTACCAATGGAGACAATGGAATTACTCAGACGTTGAATGTTAGGTTTGAATACTGCTCCGAATCAGGACCTAAAAATGTAATAGGAAGAAAAAAGGAGACATGTTTTTAACCAAATTCTGTGGTAAGAAAAAGCTGAACTATCACTAAGAGCTATAGAGAGCTATTGGGAAAGCAAGAGCTATAACTGCTCGTTGCAGAAACGCTCAATTCATGAGAAAGTATTTAGCAAGATAAGGAGTAATTGTGCTGAATTTTTATTTGGAGCTCAATTTTACCAGTTTTTCTTAAATGACTCTTTGGTAGAGATGTAAAAGAAACCAATATTTTCCTCTGCAAAAGTAACTTCAGTTAAACTAGAAAGTAGTAAGAGGCTTGAAGCAATTATAACACCAACCAGCCATTCAGAAATAGTATCTCTAGGCTAAATCCTTCCTTGGGCAAACATCCCCTGAGCTCAGATACCTTTACATCCTACCAACATTACAGAGAATTCTTGATCAGAGCACTGAAAGTATTTCACTGGCCTATTGACTGCACTTAGAATGCTGTAACAACTTTTCTTTATCCTTTTCTTAACTTTTTAATACCTGTTGTTGTGGTAACTTCCTGAATGTAAAAAAAAAAAAAAAAAAACCCTATATATCTGGCTGTACGTGTTCTGTCATAATAATCAAACATTATTGCTGACAGGCAGCTTGAGCTCTTTCTTTCAAGCTGTTGATTTCATTGTCTGAAGTTCATGCTGGTATTTGAGACTTATATTTTAAAGTCTGAAATCCCAAAATACAAGAAGTATCAGGTAATGTGGCTGTGGCAGTTCTATTGAAAATAATTGAGAAAGAGCTAAGAAAACAGAAAAGTAAAGCATATATGGCAATAGATATTTAAAAAGTTCTTTTAAAACCAAATATCAATAGAAACAGCTTGAAGAGTTTCTTCCTTCACTGAAAACAGAGAAGAAGAAAGAAGCTACTGTGCCACAGAGGGAAAGAGAGAGGTGAAATTGTTAGCGCTTAATGTACAGCTGTGCCCTAGATCTCCCAAACACCTCATAAAAGACAAGAATGTATCGGCGATTCCAGAGCAACTTTACAATCAAAGCATGAGCAGAGGCAGCAGAGAGAGGCATTTCTAGAATGGCAAAATTTAAAATTGTTCTTCTTGTTGTTGCAACAGCTATATTTTTTTTAAGCCCGTCCAGAAGCCTCTGTGATGGCTAGGAAAAGAAAAGTGAAGAAAGAATGTTTTTTTTGTCTGTGCAGGTCCATAGCTTGAGGCCGCGCATGTGGGGGACTGAAGCCCAGGCTGAATCATAGGCAAGCTATTAAGCTACTAAGTCTTTCAGGTCTGGTTATTGCAGAACTTGAAGGACTGATATTAGTGCTATTCCTTGAAGATGAATTTAACAGCCTTCACATGCCTCATCATTTCACATAGGGTGCTGTGCTAGGGCAGGGTCAAGCTTTATAAATGCCAGGTTCCTGCACAAACAATGTCCTAGAGCTGTTCACCAGTTTAGAGCCCAGCTCCCCGTTCTGGTAATTCTGTTAGCCTGATTTTAGCAGGATCTCTGCAGATGGAATGGGTTGCTCTCTAAGAGCCTTTTGCACGATTGAGCCTAAGGGCCTAATGTTCTTAGCTTTTCATTTCACTTAGAAATACTGGGAAAGAAGATCTTTCTTCTTCCAAAGGCTAATCCACATGAGGAGAAAAAAAAAAAAAAAAAAAGGGCAAGACTACCTCTGAGTCCCATATGGGGTGAACTGGAAAAGAAAGGGATTGCTTTATGGAATAAAGTACGCAACCCTACCTAACACAGACCACTGCCCTATAAGACAGGAAGGATTTCTCATATGACATTAGACTGGGGAGCTAGATATGTGAATTAAAGGGAAGAACATGGTTCTAGTGAGCTGTCTGTCTCAAGTTTCACCTGCTCCCCCATTGTAAGTATACCTCTTTTTTTGTCCTTTCTTTCTTTTCTGTGCAGCCACACTTTAATCAAATTCAGATTTCTTTGATGATTCTTTGATTATGCAGGATACGCATAAGGTCACGTATGTATTTTTAGCAAGTCAGTTGCAAACCAGTGGAACATGCCAAGCTTCCCAATGCAGATATAAACAGGCTGCTACAACTTTACTAGAATAACTTAACATTGAAGCCTAACCTCATCTCAGTCCTTTCTTTGGGAGTGATTACTCTTCACTGTTCTGAGTTCAACTTTCTAGAGCTCATGTTACAACGTTACTTCCTCATTACACTTCAAAGACAGTGTTATATGGTGTTTCTATCTAAGGACTACACAAATGTGTTTTGTTAAAAGCACATGGTAAAAACATTGCAAGTGCCATGCGAAATGGTTTGTGTGGGGGGGAGTTACAGCTACACAAGTCCATCTGTATATATTCTCTGCAGTGGGCTTCACTTTTCTGAAAATGAAACGAAACCAACTTGCAACAGTATCATTATGTTATGTTGTGCATCACCAGCTTGCCCGATCGTCAGCTTCCCTCTCTTGTCTTGCTGTTCAGTTCCTTTATGCAGTTGCCAATACAGAGCTCCAAACGGGGCATTTGGACAGTACAGCCAAATGCATAGTAATAATAAATGAAGCGTTTCAGTGGAATCCCTATATATATGTCCCTCCTGCTCCATCCAAATACTAATAGCCTTTCATTTACCAATGTTTTATGATTAAAAAAGAGGCATGTTCTGCGATATCTGGACTTTGGTGTTGAAGAGGTCTACGCTCTTCTATACTGCCAAGTAACCTGTTACTACTCACTGTCACCTGCAAAATGCCTGCCTACCCTTACCTTGCCCTTTGAAATATTCAAAGTGGTCAGGAGACTATTCAAAATAGACTGTGCTTGTGGATCTGTGATAGAAGTACTTATGAATGTGCTATATAGGTTGTAGATGCATGTGCTGTGGTCAATTACATAATTACTGTTTAGCTCTCTGGAATTTTTCTGGATGAATGAATTAGTCTAGTGTGGCAGGGAAGGGGAGATTATGAGAAAACCAGCTAGAAGGCAACAGAAAGGTTTTGGGAAGGAGCATTTGCTTGATGGGGAGGAGAGGGGGAAGGAGAGGACAGTGACAAACCTGTGACTGAGTTGTTGATGTAGGTGAGACTTTCAGGGTCTCTTCTCCAGCTGTTGCCAAGACTGAGAGCATAGCCAAGATGTCGTTAAAAATGGTTAAACAGACTTCTTGTGGAGAGGAGTGGGGAATGGCTACTTCCTGTGGAAATACCTGAGCCTATGCCTAAATAGGGTTAGCTGGGACTGCATCAAATGGCCTGGATCATGCTGCTCACATCGCAGCTGTGTTCCCAGGTGCACACAGGGGTAAGAGCCAGATTTTCATCCATCTCTGTCCTCTTTGGCCCCAGTGAGGAAGCCTCAGGGTGGATAAGAGCCATGTTGTACTCAGAGCAACTCCTTTGGGAGACCACAACTCTGAGGCATGTACTCATGTGTTTAACATGTGATTCGCAAGTCATTTGAATGCAGCTGGGCTTTTCCCAAGCTTCAGAAGTGGGTTTTAGGAGTAGCAACCATATGAACAGCCTGCTTATTGCTTTAAGACCTATTTTTTTCAGAAGTGCCCTACTTCTGTAACTCATTGGTTTGAGAAGTCTGTCTGGTTACTACTATATTTACAGCTCCTGGTGTAACAGACCTTGCTTGCCCTTCTAGCCCTAGCAGAGCTGCCTACAGCTGTTCTGAAATGAGGACTTAACTCTTGATGGGGAGCTGAGACAGCCAGCAGTTGCTTTAACAAAGCAAGACAGTCTTTCTAAAACAAATCAGCTTTTACTGGCCAACTGGATAAACATATTGCTTGGATCGGAGTACTGCCTTAGTAAAGTCCTTGTCAGCCAGAGAGCAGAACATCTGCTAGAGATTTCTTTCGGAGATCCAGAAAACATTTATCAGTGTCTCTCTGACTCCATCTTATCCATCATATCTCTGCCTTACCTGCTGCCTTCTCCCCAGGACCTCTCTGGCCCTGACTCTGACCAGGAGAGGAGTCACTGTAATGCTGAAAGTCATTGAAAGTAATGCTCAGTGAATGTTGTTTCCATTTTCTCTGAAAAAAATGTTGTTTTCAGGTGTACTTCTCTGCTCAGTTCTAGATGTGTCATTCAGCTCCAGTTTAGACAAGTAAGCGCAAATATGCCCTTTTATTCCATTGGGCTCCTTGTCTTTCAGTAAGGCAAGACTTTAACCCATTCCTTTATGAACAAAATGCAGACTGTTGAATCATGCACACTGCAAATGAATGTATTTCAAAATATTCTGACATTCACCACACTTAAAAAAATGGAGTTTTAAAAAAGCCCTAGTGATTAGCTGTTTTGATCATGACACTTCTGTTCTTTGCTATAAATATCCCCCATGCCTTACCACTAGTCTTTAAATCCAGTACTGTTTCCAGGTTTTTCCATCTGCTGCTTCTCTTTCACATCCCTCCCAGTCTGCTTACAGTAATCACTTCAATTTCTAGTCTTTTGCCCATGACAGTCCTTTTCATCAGTGCCTCCTCAGTCCTTTGCACACACTCACCACATCTCATTCCCTGCAGTCCCTCTCAAACCCCCGTGACCTATTTCCTAAGTAGAATTCTATGTTCCTTCCATATTTATATCAATACTATTAGTCAGAAGGGGTTGGAGGTAAGTATAATCCTTTGGAAGAAGAAGTTCTGATGTTAAAATTGGAAGACTTTACAAGTCTTCCAACAAAATTGGAATTTTGTTTTAGGAGAATATTAGAAAGTTCAGATGAAAAGAGTGTTTTTTTTTGTTTGTTTTTAAACATTTATTAATTGTAAGTTATTTTACATTTACACTATATTTGTGTGTGAGAATAGGAAATCTGGAAAGGGCTGAAATCCAGATGCAGTATTTCAGTTTTGTCCCCAAACCAGTTATCTGGGGACGCATCTAGAGTTTTCCTTCACCGGTGGCTTAAACTGGCTTTGATTTTGGCATGCTCAGAAAGAAACCAGGTTTGAAATATTCATATCTGTTTGCATAATGAAGCTTCTTTCCTAGTCTGAGTATTCCTGCTTCATAGTTATTTTTCTAGAAGCTACCCTTTCAGGTTGACAGATTCCTAGATGTGCTTCCTTATACATGTGTAGTCTCTTTCTTCTCCCCCAGTTATCTCCTTTTATAGTAATTTCTTCCTTTTCAGTCATACCTAATTTACTGTTCCTGGACAGTAGCTGGAGTGCCAGAACTCTGATCTTAACACAAAGTTATTTTTGTGTAAAACCACCAGAAATGAGTATCATAGTTTTCCCATTTTGCTACAGAGGAAACAACTCTCTGTATTTCTTACCCTTCCACCCAGCTCTCAGTATTCAGGCACTGCAAAAACAGGTACTCTGCCCCCTAAGACTGGAACGTTTGTGATCCCCAAGATTGGAACATTTTCCTTCAGACATTCCACCAAAATAAAGGAATATAAGATTTCTAGAACAAGCCCTCTCAAGATGTAAAAAAAACCTACTTCAAATTCTCCATAATTTTAAAACTCATTTTGATTTCTGCCAAACTTCTTGGAACAGAAAGAGATGAAAGGCAACAGCAAACCTTCTAACATGATATATTTTCTATGTGGGTTGCTAAGGGACTTAAAATCACATCAGGGTTTGATTCATGATACTGAAGGTGATGAGTCTAAGGAAATTATCTGGTTAGGGAACCATTAGAGGACATTCAGAGCTACCAATGGGATCTTCTTTTGCCTGTTTTCTGACTACATTGGTAAAATGCACAAGGGACACCAGCAGCTCGAGTGTTGCCTCTTTTAAAAGGATCCAAGAGGCTCCAGCTAAATTTTTATTTATTATTTATATTACACTATCGCCTAAATGTCAAATGATTCACAGCTGTTACAAATAACAGGCACAGTCTCTTTACTTGCAGCATCTTTCCCACACTGCAAGAATTTATAGCATATATTTTGCAATCTGGTTTACCGGTGAGTTGAAATTCCTACCCCCAGATATCTGCTGTTTTACCAAGTTCTAGTCCATCGTGTTGTGTGTCATGTCATGTTATATCATACTGTGCCACATGATATTATCAAGCACTTCCTTCCTTGTTCTTTCTCCCAGTTGGTGATACTTTTCCCCTGGAGAGCATTGGTTACAGATATGACTGTGTGATCAAATGCAGCTGAGCATCTGGCAGTCCCTGAAGGGCTTGCTGAGCTGAGTAACATGCTGATTAACTGGATAGTGGTGCTGGATGCTGCTGTTACATAGGCCCCTTTTTGCAGCACTGTGGTCTATTGAATAGCAGAAAGAAGGTCAAAGTGGAGAACTTAGATTTCAGTTTTAAGTCATGGGGATAGCACTTTTTCTTTACTCCTCAGCTTGAGACTTCATCACCTATCATGCCGCTCTCAGAGGGAAAAGAATAAAAGTAGATTATACACTTTGTAGAAGCAGCAAGTATATTTAGCTGCTGCTGATCTTGTAACTTTTGTTACTTTGTATGTGGCTAGCCATCCATTCTTGCCAATTACCAATGTGGTGCTTTGACAATAGTGGAATGAAATTCACAGCTACACAGTCACAGCTTGAATCTTTGCAAATGAACAGTCATAGCATGTTTCTCGGCTTCCTTTTTATAGAAATGGTGACACTAACAATTATATACTTTTTGACAAATATTCCATCTGCATCCCCAGCCTCCAAGTTTGCTTTGTGATCCTAAGGAATCATCTGTGCCTTGCTAAATTTCCCAAAAATAAAATGAGAGAGAGGGAAATTATGTTCTCACATAAGCAGGAGTAACTAATAGAGGTTATTAAATGACAATATCAGTCATCTGATTTACTCTTTGAAAGTTATTGTTAATCAAAAAGTACTACTATTATTTTTGACATTGCCAACAGCATCTAATTCAAGAGAACAGATTTTCTAGCTAGAAGTTTTTATCTCTTGGGAAAAAAAAATGGATATGAAACATAAATAAGTGAATTTCTTGCACAGAAGAAACCTTAAGGCAAGGAGAAACAGTTCATTGTCCTTAAATCTACAGTAATTCCTGCTGAAAAGAAAGTGACAAGTGGCAATACTAATGGACAGACAGTAGATTTGCCGTGATGCAGATGCAACAGGCTGGTCTGGGGACCATATCAGGGCAGTAAAAGTGAATGTCTTCTGCATGTCTCATGTCAATCTTATAGTATCCCCACATATATTTATTTCAAGTTTTAGCTGAGTGCCACGTGAATAAAGTAGGGCTATCTGTTAAATAAGCTGGAAACAAACAAACGAACAAACAAAAACCACCCTAACAGGAGATGGCTGGGAGATTGTTTTGTTGTTTTTGATTTTATTAGAACGTAGAGGAATAAAACAGAAATGACTTTATTCTTGGCTTTCAGGAAGTGACAGCTGTCATGGCTGTATGGTTGTAGGGCAGGCTTATTTCCTACTTCATATTTTTGTCTTCCTGTTTGTTCTTTTCTTTTCTGTTCCCATAGATCTCAGGTCTGTTTTCCTCCTCTGTGTTCTCCCAGTATTAGACTGTGGCCCAGCCAGCGGTACCCTGACTTCAGTCATGGCCCCACAAGTGGGCACTGACCCCGAGCTCCTTCCCTCTGGAGGGCAGTCATGCTTGTGGCTGGTGACGAGGCAGATTTCTTAGCCACACTAAAGCGTTGCTTAATCTTAGCAAAGCCTCGTTTAAGAAAAAGGGCTTGTAAGATAAGAGAAAATCTCTACATAGGTCTTGCTTATTTGAGACCATTCACTAGAAAAAGAGGCATAGGAAAAGACTACCTTCTTCAAACCCTTCAGCATGGTCTCCTTGCTTGGTCTGCAGTAGGCATTTTCTCTGTGGACCCCCCACAGACACTCTCCTTTTTAAAAAGGTAAATAGTTTTTTGTAATCAAATATTATCCAACCAGAGCCCTTTAACTTTTAATTTTCTAGATGGAGTGGGTGGCCATGATAAATGCAGTGTGATCTGCAGGAGATTGTCAGCCTTCCCTGAGAAAGAGGTTTCCATTGTTTGTTTAGGATGTCTTGTTTTCCAACAGCGTGCTATTAAATTTAGCCAATATAGTCACACCATCAATAGTTGAATTGCACAATTTTCATAAATTATTACAGATGAGACCTATTTCCATCCATCCATACAAAACCATTTACTTGTCATTGATGTTACAAGCAGTAAGTTGGAAATGTCTGATATGGGACAATACATATCAGAACTGGAGACTAAAATCAGAGAAATAAATTGAATTTTCCCCACCTAGAATAGTAAAATATCACTGAAGGTACAGTAGTGAGTCACAATTTGTAAAAGTAATTGGGAGTATAAGGCAAATAATGAGGTGCTTAAGCATGCATTTATCTGTCTTTACTTGTGAAGAAATAACTATCAATAGAATTTTACTGATGTGCCAAATTGTCTGAAGAAATCACAGACATAAATAGTTCCCTAAGGAGGAAATATATTACTAATCAAAGGAGGAAATATATTACTAATCAATCCTTTTGAAATCTGAGTTTAAATAAATTCCTTTTCTAATTATAAGGCATATTCTGCAGTCCTAATTCACATAAAACTGGTACAGTTGTCATGTTTCTCATATTAATAGGCGGGAAACCATAATTCCTTTTTTTTATTGAAGTGTTATAAATCTATAAATGCTTGAGTAATATGACTGTGACGTGCGTAAGGACAAAGGCTTAGCTTTGCTGTGAAATGTTAGAGTTGATGGCAAAACTAAAATGAGTTTAAATAAATGTTATATATTTACATTTATTACTATTAGATTTTAAAATAAAATGATTTGTTCTTTTTAAAAAAAATTAAATTAGAATATTATGTTTCCGAATTTTTAGTATTTGTTCCTCCCTTTTTCTATCACTGAGTCTAATAATATGGATGTTGTCTAAGATTTTCTTGTTTTTTATCTCTTTTATCTTAATTTTATTAAGTGTTTCCTTTTTTTAGCTATGGGGCTTCCTCAACTTTTTGAGGTTAAAAACCAGCTTTAAATTGCTGGTTTAATTTAAAAAATTTTTTCCTTTTACCACTCTGTCTTTTCAGTCTTACTGAACTTTGGTGATACAGAAGACAGGAAAAAAGATATGGAAAAAATCAGTGCTGTTATTCAGACGCTTGTACTTTCAAAAGAAGAAAATGGAACAAAAAGTCTTGAAAGTACAAAATTTTGAAACCCAATAAAACCAAAATGCTCATTTAAATTTTATATTAATTTTTTTAAATAAAAGCTAAAATGGCACTTCTTAGCTAAATTGTATTCTTGAGAAAATCTCATTTTTATAGGAAGAATTTCCACATGACAATTTTCAACCAGCAACAGTTATTAATCGTTGGAATGACGGAGCAACTGGAGCAATGAAGCTTTAAACTATTGTTCTTTTCCTCAAGGTAGCCTTGAAAGAATATATTCACCCACTTACCAAAGGTGAATAATTCTTTTTAGCAAATGACTAAAATATCATTTATTTTTCATTGTAATCAATTATCATAATAAATAGCTTGATTCTCCACTCTTCTGTGGTCATTTGCAATTATGGAAGGTAAGTGGAAAATACTACCAGATAATATAAATGGTTGCAAAATTCTGTTTCCACAACAGTTTGCATATATTTTTACTCAGTTTTCACAACTACAAATTTGTTTGATGCAGCGTAAAAGAAACATGCAACCTACAAGAAAGTGGATG
This sequence comes from Struthio camelus, assembly GCF_040807025.1. Taxonomy (NCBI): domain Eukaryota; kingdom Metazoa; phylum Chordata; class Aves; order Struthioniformes; family Struthionidae; genus Struthio; species Struthio camelus. Next base: position 53,207,264 of record NC_090943.1, read on the forward strand.
GTAAAACTGCACGGCAATGTTATTATTACAGTTATTACTATTCAATATGGGGTTGAGCAGAGTCCGTTCACTTTCAGAATCATTTATTGCCACATACATATATCAGTATCTGCAAAGTACAGGACAGTTAGTACTGTATCGTCTAAAGAGAAAAATTAAAGCAGCCTTTGCTAGTAAACAGTGAATGGGTATGACAATCAGATTAGATTAAATGATTAATCTACAGTAATGGTATCTAAACAAGAAGGCACGGTCAGTTTGGCTACTGAGGGGATGGAACCTATCTGTTCATGTTGGGAAAATGTTTTCATCATGAAAGAAAACTGACCTTGAGATCTTAACTTTCTAAGCTGTAGGCTTATGGGGACAGACTTTAGCTCAGTGTATAGAAGCTAAATTTAGTATGATTCAGAGACCCACAGTAGTGGTTAGGTTTTCGGTATAAAGTATGGGGATTCAAGTACCTAACAGTGGGATTCATCAGTGTAAGAGTGTCCATTTGGGGGATCTTTCCATGTTATATTGCACCTTAAGGAACCCAAAGGCTTTTAGATGACACATGGCATGGGTTTCTTTGATAAACCAAGCTGCCCTGACTTCAGAAAGTGGCAGATCTATGATGCAGCTTCTCCAAATGAGCCAGCCTTGCGCTGAAACCTGTGAGTTTTCCTGTGACTGAACCGGAGCTGAATTTGTCACGTTTCAATTTCTTGCTTTCTTGTGTGCTGCCACAGTCTCTTCTCTCACCCTGTCAGTGCAGTCTGTTCATGTGTGTGTAGCTGCCACCATGTGATTTGCTCTAGGACTATGCCTGAAGCCTCCCTTTCCAGTTGTGTCTATAGCCTCAGGCACCACTCAAAATGCTACCTGATGGCTTGCATGTGTCTCAGTGCATGTGTGTGTATTTATAAAATATCATATGTATTTTTGCTGATATTCAGGCAGCCAAAATAAATTGTGATTAAGCTATATCCATTTCTGGAATTCTTGTTTGAAAAGCTGACTAAATTCACAGCAGGACCTTGGTGCCTGAAGAGGCAGATGGAAGCCTTCTGGGATTTAAAACCATCCCAAATGTTGAAACACTAATGGGCGTTTGATGTCAATGTGCTTGTGAAAATCCTGCCATGCACACAAGGTTTGTAACTCAAGATATTCAATTCCCTTTAAAAAAAAGCTGATTCAGAAAGACTATAGTCCGACCCTATTCCTCATACTTAAAATTACATATCATTTTGTGGCTTGATGCTACTGGCAGCCTTGGCTCAAGAGAGGAGTGCAGCAGCTGGATGTGCAGCCTGTACTGCTGATCAGCTCAAGATCATGTCAGGGTTTAAGGAAGTTAGACAAAGCTGTGTGTGGGATTCAAACTGTCAAGTGAGAAAAACCTAGGCCAGTGCTAGCCTCTAAGATCATCTTGCTGTTATACAGTATATTAATGGAGAGAAGAAGAGAGAGAAGTATGTTCATTTAAGTATTATTTTTTTGTTGGTGCTAAGGAAAAACAATCTGAAATTCCAACTTTTGTCCCCTCAGTTTAGTTGTTGAATCACTGCTTGAGTACTGAATTTTTAACACTTGGATTTCCTACAGATGTTAAAATAGGCATTTACAGAAATACCAGTATCAAGACTGGTACCCCACCAAGTCAGCAAACATCTGTATTTATAGTAAGCAGACTAAAAAATATTTACCTTCTGTGTGGATTCCCTCTTTGGATTATGCCTTGTACATACTTGAGTCAAAGTACCAGACATTCTCCTTTTTGCTGTAGGCTCCTGTTTGGGTGAGGAGAAGTATTTAGAAGTATTTATGAGAGTGAAAATACAGATTTGTCATTAGTGAGACTTCTTCCAGACATGCCAAAGCTAGTTACCCATACCTCTAATTCATAACTGAATTAGTTTCTTACTTCACCTTAAGTTGCTGCAAACTTAAGAAACCTGATATCTGACTTGCAGTCCAAGTCATTCATTTTTCCAGGCCACACTATAAAGGTTCTACTCTGAAAATGACTGGAAAGATTTTCTGGTGCGTGTACAGACTAAGAAAGGATCAAACCCTTTGGAATCAATGGCAGATAGATACCTAACACGGACAGAGACATTTAATCCCCAAGGTACCTATCTATATTTTTTGGAGGATACATTCATTTAAAATTGGCCATAAGCTATTTAGACATGATAGTGCCGCATACACTGAAACTTCTAAAAGACTTGCTGAAGGAAACTTAGAGACTTAGTTGTTCTGAGTTGTTCCAGGAGAAGTCTACCACTGTCCTCTAGAGGGAACCAAGGAAGTTTAGCTTCTCTAGGCTGAAGCTGATAATGCAAATAACTCCCTGAGATTCTTCAGGCATTTTAGTTCTTGTGTATTTTGATTATTTGGTCCTAAAACCTATATTAGTGTCCACTTACTTTGGACACTAAAGTATTCAAATGTGGGTGGATTAGCTTATACTCAAGACTTTCATTTTAATATTAAAACTGCTAATGGAGGGAAAAAATTGTTAACAGTAAATGAAAAACTTTTCATAGTGTCTTTATATAACTAGAGGAAGCATAAATACTTTCTTTTGTCCTTTGTGGATTATATTTAACAGTACTGAGTGAAGTACATTAGAAATAATCTGTGTACTCCAAGAGCTGATGATGAAATGTACTGGCAGAATTATTTAGAGAAAAATCATGATTTTTGTCCTGAGTTGTTCCTTTTGAAAATGTGCTATTTTAGTTTAAGAACTGTGATATGCATAACTACATCCAAGAACTATTATCACTGTGACTTCTCTCAGCCCATGTTTGCTTTGCTAATCATACATATAATACAAACCTACTTGCATAAAATCCTTGGTGGTACACTTTTAGTCCAGCCTGCATGACAGAGACATCAACATCTTATAGTCGTTGATTGGTATGCCTGGATTGTAATAGCCTCTAGAATGTACTTTTGTCATTAGGAATATTGTCTTATGTTTCTGAGTTTTTCTGAGTTTCTACATAACAAGCAGAATAGTGAACTTGGACACTGCAAAAGAAAAATCTGCAAACAGACCAATATCATAGCAACTTTTGTCTGTAATTTTATTATCGATCCCTATAGTTTTTCTTTTCCTTTGGGATAAACCACGTGAGAATACCTGAGCTGGCTCTTTAAAACCATAGTGGGAAGCTAGAAGGATGCTGACCTGGCCAGTGTTTGTAGAAAGACACAGGCTATGTCTAACCTGAGGGACCAGGAATGATTTTGATTTTTTGGGTGTAGAGATACTCTTTAACTACATTAGCAAGTAGTGCAGTGTAAATGCAATGGATCTGGACAGCAAAACAATTGGTACTGCGAAAACAAAGTCCTCACAATGTGCTTTTTGGGAGTTGTACTTCAGGCTGGCTTGTCTAGCCCTGGGGACACAGTGCCCGTTAGTGACTGGAGCTCCTTAGGTGTGCTTCTGGGCCTCATGTTCTGGGTTACTTTCAGCTGAGAGGACTCCACTCCAGTGTGCTCTTTGGCACAAACCAAAGTATGGCGCATAACGACAACTACGAGATCCAGACCAAAATGGCCATGTAGACTCATCTTTGTTATGACTTGAGGCGCAAGCAAGAACCCCTCATCTTCCCCCACTAAGCAAGGAAGGAAAGCTAGCCACGTAGGTGAGGAAGGAGCTGTATCACACACCAGCTAGTCTCACTGGTGGTCGGGAAAGGTAGTCCTGGAAGACATACCGGGATGGCACACATCTGTGCAGCCTGTATGTAACCTGGTTGCACTTGGTTTACACCTGTTCAGTGTAAAAAGGCAGTAACTTTCACTGGATGGAAATGCAAATACATTTGGAAGCTAATTAGATGGGCAGAACTCCCTATTTGGCTTCAAGTTAGGAGCAGTACTACTGATTTCAGTAAGATTACACTAGTATAAAAACAGTGACTAAAAAAGAAAAAAAGCAATGTAAAGGAAGAATAGACCTTTACTTTTTCTGTGGGTCATATTTTACCAATTATTTTTCAGACAGCTATCTCCATTGAAATGAATCATGAAACTGCTTCAGAACTGTTGTCGTGATAGGGCCTTATATCAATTGATTTTCATAGATACAGTATATTTTATTGTTACATGAGCAATAAAAAAAATGTGCAGATAAAACATCACAGCTAACCAATAAAAAACGAGCCACTCTACAGACACATTATGATACATAAAAAATTAACTCTAGGCTCATGTATGTGAAACTTAATTACATAGGCTTCAAATCTCATCAGAGTCATTGTTTAACTGTTCTTCCCAGAAACTAGGCTGACTCTCCTGAAACATTTCATATCTATCATTTATTTAAAAAATATTTTAAGTGCAGCAAATGTTTAAACTTCAAAGAAAATGCATTTCCTCTGTCCTAGGCTAAGTTTGCTGTGAGTATTTTGTTGTAACACTGTTCAGATAGATGCTCTACAAATACCAATATGAATGAAGTAAGACTCTTGAGCCCACAGTTAAAACTGGTGTAAACTGGCATTGCTTTATTAAAGCGCACGGGGGCAGATTTGCCTTAGTAGAAGATTTAGCTCTTGTCTTTTTTTGAAAAAGTGTGATTCAGCATGGGCAACATTCTAGTCAGAAAACTAGGGTTTTCAGTTCTGGGCAAACCTGAATGTGTGATAACACAGCATGTCTGTACCTGCAAGAAGAAGTAAATAGAAGAGGGGGTACCTTCACCCGGCTATTATTCTTAGCTGGGTAATAAGGAGTAGGTAAACTTTGTATTGCTAAATGGTACTACTGTTTATGCTCAACTATAGCTGAACTAAAGGATAAGTTCGGAATCAAAATCACCAATGCTGAAACCACTAACGGGCATTGTGCCCAGAGCACCAGACTAGACTATGATAGTTTGGCAGCTTGGAGATCCCTGTAATTTCTGCTTTTGATTATTTAATTAATAAAGATTTTAAAACAAATATTATATTAAATGCAGGGGGAGGCCATGGGGTGGCTCTCTGCAAGGATGAATTTTTGGTATTTCTGATTGTGAAAAACAGCAAAACTCAGCATAGCAGAGATTTTCATCCTATTTGGATTTCTTGATTTTGGACATACTTGGTGGGAAAAGGTCTTCAGGAGATTATGCTAATGCTTGTTTTTTTTTTTTTTTGTCACCAAAACCAAAGGCATTCTTGAGTCTTTGATGTTTAAACAGTCTTAAGAAACTGTTCTGGGGAGATGTCTGTAACATTTTCACCATGTTGTTGTTCAGTGTCCACACAGAAACCTATTCTGAGGTAACGATCTCGGGAAATTCTATATGAAAATCATATTTCAGGTTCTGAAGTAATCCAGGATGGAATGATGAATATTTTCATTTTTTGGTTATAAAAAGAGAAAGAATAAAGCCGCATTTTCATTCATCAGAAGGCTCAACTCATTGCTCTCTCTTAATACCAGAAAAAAAGTTAAGAACTGGCTTTACTTTGCTGTCTCAAGGCCTGTCCATGCTTAAATAATACAGTGCTGAAGTAACAGCAATGATGATACTTGCAGTGCAGCAGTGCTGTGGTCTGTCAGGGTGACATTCCTGCTGATAACTTCTCTCTCTCAGTCTCTCTTTTCTTTATTGTTTAAGGAAATATTTTTATAATAGCAACATTTTAAGTCCAATTGACTTTGGTGTCGTGTTTTTTAATGCTCTGCAGCCAAAAGCAATGATAGGCATAGAGCTTGACAGACTTTTCAACGTTGTTAAAATGCCACATAAGGGATTTAGCTGTCTAAGTCCCATTAAAGTATGTGGGAACCATATGGCTAAATCCCCAAGTACCACTTTAAAAACATAGGTGATTGTGTCTGTAACAGACCATAGGATTTTGAAAATGCTTTTCAGTGCTTTTCTTTTTGAACCTATCTCAGGTTTTTATTTTCTACATTTAACTTATGAAAATTGTTGTAGATAAAGAGTCAACCTGGAGACTAGATTCTGGGTCACATCCGGCTTCCCATTGCTTTAGATTTCAGACTATTGTGCAGACAAGTCTTCTGGAGAAGTTCTTTTAACTGTGTCGTTTGGGGCAATACAAACGCTTTGCATGGCTCTGTTCTAAACATTATTTATTAGAAGATTTGGATTCATTTATGCTTCCCTTGAAGACAGGAGCCAGGTAAATGTTTACAGACAAGGAATCTTTTTCATTTGCATGCTTGGAAGTCTTCTGGAATACAAGCCTCCTAGTTTTCCTTTGGCTTGTCTCATTACAGACATGTTATTTAAAGCTTTTCTTTCAGAATTATTAGCCAGCCATTAAAAGGGCTAATATGAGGGACAAGGAAAAAAGTTACATCAGGTTATGTCAGGAGATGCTCTTGTTCATAATTTCTCTAGTGTGGAAACAAGCACAAAAGAAGTTCTCTAGGAAGATGAAGGAGCTGGGTTCTGATGAGTTGAAACACATTGTGAATACTTCTGGTAGATTTGCAGAGTTTTAGCAAAGCCCCTGCACCACCTGCCCTGGGAAGCCTCCGGAGTAAACTCCATGTGGAGGCACCTGCTGGAGCTGCGCTGGCTGCTGCCTCCTCGGGAATGAAAGTAGCACTGCGAAGTCCTGCCTTTGCAGATGGTGGCAGTAGCTGGAAGGAGCCTGAGGAGGATGGAAAGTGTGTGAGAGGAAGGAGCCAGGAATATCTTGCAAGGTGCATGCACACATACGCTCTGGGTACCAAAGCATCTCCCTGCTGGTTCTGCTTATTCTACTTTAATACTGTCCAGTATTGTATAAACCTGTAGGAAAATCTTTAAATAAGCAAAGGACAAGAGACAGACAAGAAGGAGGGAGGAAAGGATAAAAGGTAGCATAGAGGATGACTGGCACATTGCATCAGGCCCATTTTTGCCTTATTGCTGCTTATCCCTTGACTCCACTCATGTAGGCTCCATGGCAATTAGCTTTGAGATGTATTTGCAGCTGATAAGGGGAGAGGTTTTTCCATCCGTACAGAAGTGTTTAAATTGCACTTGAATATTTTAAAGCAACTTCAGAGCTGCATCTGACATAGCTGGAACCTGCTTTTCATAGTGGAATCTCAAGTGGTCTTTGCAGCCTCCTTCATCATTCAGGCAGCCCCTCTTGGGCAGAAATGTGTCTATGTGCTAGCACAAAAATTAGATAGTGTTTTCTTGTAATTATGTAGCAGAGATTCTTTTGTCTGTATCTGAGAAATGTAGGTATCTAAATACCTTTGTAATTCTCCAAAATAAAGGTTGGAACTGAATTTTTATTATAAATCTAAATAGTAGCTGGGGTTGATCTGTAAACCTCTATTTGTGGGTAGCAGCATGCACATACGAATGCTGATAGAAAATTATTGGTGTTCTGTGGTCAGATATGGGCCTGACACACATGATTTTCCAGCTAAAATCATTAAGGTGATAATGATTAGGCAGGAACAAAAAGAGGAATAAAAAGATTTTTCTTTGATTCCTCTGAGTTCCTTTGAGCCTCCCATGCACATGCTGGTAGCTTCACTGGCCTGTGAAAGCCTGAAACATTCCAGAGAGACCTCCAGAGAAATCACTTGTTTCATTACCTGTCAATCTGAATGGTCCTTTATTTTTGTGGTGTCTGGATACAACATAGACTTCTGTCCCTCTCTGCTCTCTGTCCCATTCACTGCCTTTTCATTTCCAGTCATCAGTGCCAACCTAGCAAATTTCCTGCTTGACGTAGCTGAAATGCAGTTGTAACAACAGTTTCTCAGAAATGCCCCAAACAATGGACAAGTGCCCCATTTCTCTCAGCATCTGTACTAACCTTGAAACCCTACCTGATAGGCACAGCACAATCAAAAACTAATCGGTGAAATCAAGCTGGGATTTGATCTTGGGAGCTAATAGGAGAAAGAAGATGACTATGCAAATACAGTATGGCTTTTGAGAGGGGAGATGCACAAAGCTGTTCTTAATGATCGGTATCTCAACAGAGTAGTGATAGGAGGACCTGGCAAAGCCTGTCAGCATCTGTGTTAATCCGGTTAAGTAGCAGAAAAGGACAAACTCCTCTGGAAGCACCTATGTGATGGACAAGCTCTCTTCATATTTCATTAGGGTGATTGTTTTAAAGGTTACAAGCAAAAATGTGCCTTTGTTCCTTTAGCTGTAGCGCTTCCCCTAGTGTTATACCAAGGTTGGGGAATGGGAAGAAAGGATGGAGGGCATGTGGGGCTGGTAGGTAGTGTGGGCGCTCTGGCAACCTGGATTTGCGAGGAAGCAGTGTGATAGGAAGAGAGTAACTTGAGCTACAACCTACACAGTCTGTGTGATTTTCTTCTCCCTCTTCTTCTGCCTTGCTCTTTCAGAGGAAAAAAAAAAGGAAAAGGCTGCAATGTGTCACAAAGGAACAGACTGGCAGACATCTGCCTCTTGCCTTATTTATTTATTTCTTAAAAAGAAAGAAAAAAAAAAGCAAAGGGTATAGAGCCAACTCTTCACTCCAGAGCCCCCATTCCTTTAACAAACCAAATGGTGGCTGTTGGCAGGGTATTGACAGCTTGTTAATGAAGGAATTCTTGACAAAATGACAACCTGTGTGGGATGCTGTGTGAAGCAGAATCCTCCCACAAACCAGTACTAAGTAATTAGGAGGTGGTGAAAATAGCAACTAACTACTGTTGGGGAGAAGAGGAAGGGAAAAAAAATCTCCTAAATTAATTATAAAAGCAGTTCTGAATTTGAAAAGTATTCCTTTTCCTTTTCTCCAAGAAGGCACAACAGTTTCCCCTGAACAGTCTATTTTTTTTGAGCCTCTCTTAGTGGTCCAAAAGGGTGTATCTCAAAAGACTGACCCTGATGACCATGAATTCAGTGACTTTTCTTCTACAAAGGCGATCAGTAAATGAAACACTAATGAAAATCAAACAGAAGATTGGATGCTGGGGCTGCCCCTTCTGCTCCTCACAAGGACCCTGTCTGGTTCACCTTAGTCTTTATTTCCCCTTGATTTTTATCTGATTGCTTCAGGCAGGTGGGCCCAGCTGTTGATGACTGTGCTAGGTTTTAAACCCCTGAAGAAAGGTTGGTGATGAATCAACCAAAGTAGATGCCCAAGCCTCATCAGTCACAGAAACAGCCTTGAAAAAAGGCATGTTTTTGAATTCATGGCATGCAGCAGCAATATCCATGTTCACAACCACAGCATCGTGATCAGTTACTAGATCATGGTTAGCACCAGCTGTAGCAAAATCCACACCTTATGGTAGACTTACATGTAAGGTGGTCATTCAGTTTGGTTCATTAGAAAGATATCTTTCTAATGAAAGATAATGATGTCTTGAACAGCAACTCATGGTAATTTAACAAGATCGTTGAGAAAAAAGGAGCAAAAATAGTTTGTACAAGAAAGAAAATGATGTATTTTTTTTAAATGTTGATTTTTTCCCCAGTAATTGAAAACTTTTAAACAGCTCTAAAGTGCAACAAGCAATTGAAATAAAATGAATGAAAAAATGAAAATAATGAAAAAATATTTTTAGAGGGTTTTTTTTTGTTTTTAATGAAAGCCTGACTTTTGAAAATATCAGCTAACTGTTATTTTGTACTTTTAATCAGTATGGCCTTTTGCCACCCTTTACAGCTTCTTGGAGTGACATTTATTTTATACAAGGATAGTTTTAAATAAGCAATACAAACTGAAATGAAAATTTTATACCTTCCATTTTAAAAATAATGAGGAGAAATGAAGAACTTGTAGACTTTGAACAGCCTTCAGACAGCTGACACACGTTTTACCTACTTCATGACTTCTTTTATGTTGAACGAATAAAGCAACCTCACCAACTTTATTGTATCTTATCTATTTCTCAGTCAACTTTGTTCCCATTTGTGGCTTTTGTAGTCATGTCTGTTAAAATATCACAAAAGCTACAAATAAATAACTGCCTGAAGAATTATCCATTGATTCTTGAAGTGGATGGATAATAAGAGATCTATGCATTTAATTCTAAAAAATGTTTTTGGAAGGAATAGAGATTGGCTTAGTTCTGGTTTACTGCATGAGGTCAAGAATAGATATAAGGAAGACCACTTTAAAGGTTAGAGGCTTCACTTTACAGGGAACTGTCAAGACATCTAATGTTTCAATAACCTGCTGCACCACTGAGAGGCAAAAGCCAGGTCAGTGATATTTTATTCTTTCCAAGTACACTAATAGAGCTATGAAATAATTGTTTATGCTGCGAGTAGAAAATCTTGTTTTCCATGTATTGTGTGCCTTAAATTACTGATTTATTTTGTTTTCAGTAACTTCTCCGCCCACTCAGTTTTCAAAGAAAGCAAACTAATTTTTGATGTTGGATAATTAGGTTGCTCAGTAGCATTGGCAAATTAACGGTATAGGACATACAGGAATGTGTTATAGTTAGGATAGTCATCATTTTTTGTGACATGAAGAAGTATGGCAATACTCATGATGAAATCTGACCTGTGCAAATGTATGAATACATATTAGCATTAGCTCATAAAGTCTTGTTTTACATAGATGAAAAAAAAACAGACTGAAAATCAGTCATTTCACTTTCATTTCTGGCAGCCCAATTAAAGCATTTGGAGGTGTTCTTATGACAATATGATGGAAGAATGATTCCAGAAAATTAGCCTGCAGGATTCATGGTGAAGCAACACACTAGTCAGGTTCAAAATACAGGTTGTGAGCTGCTTTGTTTCTAGTAGGAGTTGCTGCATGTTCTAACCTTTAGTATGGGGCCACAGGCTGTTACCAACCAAAGGAATATATATCCAAATACAAAAACAAAAAAGGCTTGGTAGACTGTGGCTATATTAAAAAAGTAAATCATGAAAACTTAGTCACATCATTTTCTCAAATCTGGACTGAACTGTAGAAGACAATCTTCTCTCTACATAAGTGGACATTCCCCATCACATAGGTGATGTAGCAATTTTTCTAACAAATGGGAAGGAAGAAATATACAACCCCTTTGCGTTTGTGTAGGCGATTTAGGGTTGGCTGGTGATACTGAAATAGGTAGAAGCTCATTTACAGTGAATAGGACTGCTTGTATGATCATGCTTCTGGGGCTAGGTTGTTTACTTGCAAACTAAGAGGCAAATATTAAGGCTACCACTGATGTGAAACTCTTAGCCTTCAAGGGATGCTGCTGTCCATGCTATTAATACAGCATGACCTTCCTCTTCTAGTACCTGTTGTGGAAGTGGGACTAACATCAGTTTCTATGGAAAATGTTCTCTTGCAGAGTAGGAAAGAGCTGGCACTTGTCACTGCTACAGAAGGTGACTCTGAATGGGACTTGCTCTTCTGACGTGCTAAGTAAAACACATTTTTTATGTCAAGCGCTTTGCAGGCTCAAGCTCAGAGTGCTCAGTCTTTTGTTGTGTCAAACTGTCAGTGAGGAACCATATAGCAGAGAATCTCTTATTGCTCCAGGGTTTTATTTGTCTAAAAGCAATCTGAAATGCAAGCAAATTCCAAGTAACTGCATGAGCAAAACAACTGGAACGTTGTCAGCAGAGAGACAGACATGTGGTATCATTGTGGACTATACTGAGTTCACATGCAGGGGATCTATTGCGCTGCTAAACAGCAAAAAGCTATGGGAAGAGGTCTCTCACATATTTTAATAAATTTGTACATTTCTTATATTTACTAAAGTAAAGAGAGAGGGCTTTTCAAAACCTAACAGTTTACCTGTTAGTCCCCCTTTATATGTGAGCGCCTATTATGCTCAGGTGTCCAGAAAGGCATTCCAGGTGCAGTACACTCATGATACTGTTCAAAGAAGTTTTGTCCTCTTGTTTTACTGATGAGGAAATGTATATCACTTTGCAGTGAAAGATCAGGGTGTTGGATTTTATAGCAGTAGCAAAAAGTAATAGAAAAAGGGAAGCCTTAGTTTTGAATGTCCTCACTTTTGTGTCATTGCAAAATTATGTTTAATATATGCAAACTGAGTGCCTAAACCTACATTGAATCTAATCCATAGCAGATATTATTCTTTCAGAGCTACTGAAATCCACACTTCTTTCATTGGGATCAGTAGGAGTTATTGAATACATGACACTTTTCAAAATAGGGTTATTCTAAAAGTTGCTGAAGTATACTAAGGGCATTCCTGTTTTAGGTGATGATTTTGAAAGTCTTGACCCAGTATTTGTCCTAGAATGAATCAAGAAGGTTTAGTTTCTCTGTGTGGCACTGTTGCGTACCTTATCAATACAGCACCAGTTCTTGGCTTGTCCATATTTTGCATTTGTACAGCTTCACAGTCAGTTTCTCTTCATGAAGACTGTCAACCAAATATCTGCAATCTGAGTCTGTTTAGATCTAATCAGTTGTGTACAGTAGGTAATGAAAAGAGCAGCAATCAGTTAGCAATCTACTTTCCCTAAGCATTCCTGGCTGGTATTATTCAGGGACCTTCCAAGAAGGGTATTTGTGAATTTTAAAGCAGAACTCTGCCTTTTCTGTTTGTATAAGCTAGGAGAATGCCCAATAACGTCAACCTACCTCTCCTCTTGCTAGACTGCACCAGCATCCATGTTTATATATGCAGTGACATTTGGCACAGTTATTGCTTTCTCTTAGAACAATTGCATTCCCACCAGTGCTTACACATTGATGATGGCTGAGCAAATTGTCGCCTGGGAGCTCTGCTTCCTGTACTGTAGCTTACTTATCTCTCCCCAACACGTGATTTCAGTGATGGGTTGCCTTTGACAGTGTAACTGCACAGTGCCCCACAGGGTGAAAACCTGATCCTTGACAGTGATTGCATTAGCATTTGTGTAATCCAGGTGCTACCCATAATACTGTGAAGGCGAGCACTCTCTTGATGTGTGTGGATTTTACTACAGCATACATATACACTGAGGGAAGATACAGATGAAGGAAGTTGCACCAGCAGCAAAAATGTACGAATGGCCTTACAGTGCCACACAAATGCCTTACAAAACTTCTGGAAAAATGTTGGCACTGTATTGAATTGTTATTTTATCTTCAAAATAATTTACCAAAAAAAAAACCAACTAGCTAGGGTGCCTAAATAAAAATGAGAAACTGAAAACCAAAGCAGAGAAGTAAAGGAAATTGTCCAAAGAGACCACAGTTAAACCATGGGAATTTCTGACTCCCAGGCACATATTCAGCTCAGTTCATCAGACCCTGCTGTCTGATTATTATGTAGAGTGAAATGTATGTTGGCTTGTTCACTTTATTTATTCATTTTAATCATCTTGCAGCTCCTTCCAAACTCCAGGGCATTGCTGGTGGACAGGATATTTATAATTTGGATAAATCCTGAGCCTGGAAATGGGTGAATTGCTGCAGCTCTAGTGTGATGTCATTTCGTAGCAGTAGATCCTCTGATTTAGACCAGTGGACATTCTGGGCTAATGCAGAGCTTGTTCTGCAGGCAATAATATGAAACTGGGAAACTATACATTGCTGCATTGTTATTAGCATAAAATCTAGGGATAGGAGATGTTTGCTCTATCTCAACAGCAAGCTATCAATATTCTCAGCAGCATTATTAGTATTTATTGAAAATCTTTTGTAAAGCACTGCCAGTTTACACAGGGGTAATTTACATTAGATAATTAGGATGCCTAAAACCATACACGGAAGGATAGAGTCTAGTAATGCTATGTACTTGATTGTATTACATTGTAATACTGTTCTAAGGAGATTAGAATATTTTCTGTCAATGTTGATTGCATGGCAACAAAATGAGAAGTTTATTACACAAATTTTTGGATCTGATTGCTTATGAATTCTAGACTGTGTATTGAAATTGCTTTGGTATTGCACAATCTAGGTGATATATTGCAGGAAAGAAAGATACAAGTGGCATGCCACAAGATGCTAAATCTCATGTTTTGCATAAACTATGTTGTGTTTTCATACAAATTGTTATGTAAAGCACCTATGTGTAAACTACTGACTTTGCTTCCACCTGTATGCAGTTTTGAAAGATAATATTCCTGAACCACAGGAAGTTCCACCTAAACCTGAGAAAAAGCTTCTTCTCTGTGAGGGTGACAGAGCATTGGAACAGGTTGCCCAGAGAGGTAGTGGAGTCTCCTTCGCTGGAGATATTCAAAACCCGTCTGGATGTGATCCTGGGAAATATGCTCTAGGTGACCCTGCTTGAGCAGGGAGGTTGGACTAGATGATCTCCAGAGGTCCCTTCCAACCTAAACCATTCTGTGATTCTGTGATTCTGTGATATTGCTCCTATGCACTGCAGGAGTTCTGAATTAAGCCGTATTTAGTGATTGCTTTTTATCATTTAAGACTGTAGTTTACCTTTACAGAAAGTGAATAATATACCATCATACCATCAAGATTCTGGGATTGAACTTGGACTATCCCATTTCATGACTTGTGAAAAGACATCTGGATATTACCAGATCTCTTTCCTGTCTATACAGACATGTTATAATTGCAATTCTATATGCTGTGAAACTTGCCATTTGTCCAAAGGAGGATGGAGCTTTTTAAGTTTAAATTGGATCTTGAGCCACTGAGCAGTCCCAGATGATGGCACTCAGTGATGCATTTGAGTCTTAATGAATATTGTGAGCCTGATACAAACCCCACAGAAATCAATGGAAGCTTTTTGATCCATGTCAGTGGTCTTGGTACAAATCCACTCTGCTTAACTAAGCTTTCTAGCTAAGGCATAGGTCTGCATGTTGTAGGCCTGTATCATCTCGAAAGGAGCAGCTGGTAACGTTTTGCTGCAATAATTTTTTTGCTACTTCCAGTGTTTGTCAGGAAGCAGCATCTGATGACCAGTTAGTACTGTATCTGCTACCTGTTCTTAGTCTTTCCCTGACTCTGCTAAGGTGCTGAAGGGAAGAAAGATGAGACAAGACTGGTACCTCAGCAGAGCAGGAAGTGAATTTCTGCTCACATGTGGGCTGTTAAAGACTGTGAAAGTCTCTATGTCCCCTCCTAGGATTCCTTCCTTAAGCATTCACATGGAGGCCAAGCAAAACGTGATGTTGTGCCTGACAGAAAAACTTTTCTGGGTCTGATGTAAGGATGTTCTCCAGGGCTAAGGTTTCACGAAGAGCGAGGCACAGAGATCCAGGAGCATTACTAAATGGTGCAATCAATACTGAATCCATTTTTCATCATTCATTCACAGGAAGAATAGAGATGTCTAACTTAATCATTCTTTATAGAAAATAAACAGGCACCTTGTCAGTCCATGAGAAAAATCATTCAGTGATGCCAAGATGATGTTTCTAAACAACTGACTGGATCAAAGGTGAAATTTAATTGATTATGTGTTAAATATGCTCTCTCTCCCTCTCTCTTATATAATACACTCTCTCTCATACACACAGGGTGAAAAAACCCAGACAGTAGGCCGAGCAATTTCCTCCTTGTTGCCATAGAAATTCCAGGCTATTATCCAGTAGCTTGGCTGGATTGCTTCTAGAGACACACGGTTTGATTCTTTTTCACTCACAATGATGTAAATCAGAAACAGCTCTGCTGAACTCAATGAATTGTAAAACTGGTGTAAATGATAAGAGCCTCAATCCTACAGTGTTAGAGATATGTATTCCTCTCTCCTTCTTTGTCACTTTTTAACTAAGCTAAAGAAATGATTGAATTATGCGCATAATCCACAACATATCTATTGTGGCCATATTTGAAAACCTGTGTAGATTATTATAGTATTTTAGGATTTTTGTTTATTGTTGCTATAGTCTTCAGTATAGGACTTAAGTACTGTTCAGACTCACAGTGTAAATAACCCTTCACAACAGGACTTACGTTCGAATACAGAAAGAAAAGGTAAGAGGAGAAACTGGGTAAATTTGGGCAAAGCAGCTTGTCTTGAGTCACAGGCAAATCAGAGGCAGAGTAGGATCAGATCTGCTGTCTCTCCTCCTATCTTACTAAACAGTGCCTGTGAGCATAAGGGCAGCGCAGCAGGTAATAAGAAGGCACTGCGCCATTAACCAGTTTGCTTATACCAATATGCATTTGTCAGATCTAGTTTGTAAGATAAGATCCAATTGGGCATCCCAATAAACAGCATATGACTATGACTTCCAGCTGCAGTCTGTTACTGTTGTGTTGAGTTAATCAGAGTTTGGCTCTTTGTGTTCCTCGGGGGAAGGGAGAGCTGAGGGAGAGGAAACAAATAAGACTGAGCTTCCTTTATGCCGGGCATGCGCACGTGTAGAATGGGACTTGACCCTTGCTCAGGGCACCCACAGCCCTACAAGGCTCTGCCCACCACCCCTTGCAACAAACCACTTTCAGTGCTTGCTGGGAAAGGGAACTGAGTGGGCAGCTGGAAGGGTTTGTACTGAAGGAGATGTTTAAGACTTGGGAGCTTAAGGTCCAGCCCTGTTGTTGGGAGACTGAGTCTGCGCAGAAACGTCCCCGACACAGTGAGGATATGATGTTGTGGTGCAGAGTTTCCAGCCCAGGCATATGTCCAGATGCCCCATCAACATCACCTACCTACCAGAGTCCTGTGGCTTAACCCTTTCCCAGTAAAGTTCGTACCAGTGCCTGACAGCAGCTATGTTCAGGATCTGCAAATTCCAAGGCTGATTTTGTTGCTTGTTCATTCAATTATACATACACGGTTTCAAATACGTTCATTCGGGCTCATTCCTACCCTCCAATATGTGGAGCATGGAGTGCATCATACCCCCTTGTACACAGTGTTGGTTGCATATTGGAAACATTCACCTCTGAGGGCAAGGAGGTGTGTTTCCCGCTGTAAGCTGTCTAGGCTCTCATGTGCTGAGGCTGATGGGATAAGAGCCATCACTGTAAAATCCTCAATCAGATCACAGACAGGTTGAAACTTGTGGGATATCTTTGTGGCCTACAGGTGTCTGTGTCCATGGACATAGGCCTTTCAGCAAAAAGTCACTTATCAGACAGCCCTTGTCCAGGAGGACTGTCTTTCTCTTACAGATATTTCTATTGGCAAAGAGAAATATTTACCATGTTGTATCTTTCCTTTTGCTATGTACAGTAGTATAGGAATTTTGAACCTCTTGGGGGGAGTTAGACACCTTCTTTGAGCAGTATTGTTATTACTTGCCTCTATCAAGAAAAATGATGCTGTAACATTTGCACTCTGTTCTTGCCTTGTAATATTTTCACAGAACTAATGGATGAACGCCTGTCAATAATACTGCTGGTAGATATTAATGTAGTTCAAAGGCATTGAGATGCTGTCACCCTGAATGAGCTGTATGTTCTATATCAGCTTTATTGGGAGCACTGTGGACTTTCACATTTGAGCCATGTGTAAACACAGCAGCTTCATGACTCTTTTTTTTTTTTTTCTGTTTGAAGTCAAAGAAAAATTAATGTGGCCCATCTGCAGCTGGACTTGTTTAGACAATCTGATTGCCTCCCAGACACCAGCCATCTATGCTCCAGGAATGACAGTCCTCCCAGATGCTAATTAACTGAGGACAGAAGGAATCTTCTCAAAACATTCCCATCTTTGTGCCTGCATCTGTAAATTCAGAATTAAAGTAATTTGTGGAGAAATAATGTTGTGAAGTGTCACAGAAAATTTGCAACTGCCAGTGCTTTGAAAGGCACTGTGCTTATAACCATGCACTGAATATTATATTGAAATATATTATTCACTGATTTAGTGACTTCCTTCTGCCAAAGAAGCCCAGCAGAACTGGGGCTCTAGAAAGCAGCCACGTAATTCAGATGAGAAGTTTGACTAGAGAAATCCCGAGATAGGGACTAAAGTGCCTCGGATCTGGACCTGTGATATCTGTTCTATTCTCTGCTAAACTAAGCCACAGAGAATCATTAGGACTGTTTTCATAAATGAGATGTGCCAGTTGAGATGGCAGAAGCATGAGGCTCAGCTGCTAAATAAGGTAATCTTCTAAATGAGCAATATCTTGAATTCCATAGATTCTTGTTATACCAGCTGCCTGAAATAGAAAAATGGTAGTTATTCAAGAGGAATCACATGCAGTGAAGTCTTACATGTTAAAAATATTATGACAGTGGTTATGGCTGCATGGAAATGGGGAAGGTGAAGGATGTCCATCAGGATTCCTCTGTGATGAGTGCCATTTCATCAGCTCTTAGCTTTTACCATAAATCTTATGATATGTGCTATTTTTCAGCAATTCTTGGTGCTATGATAGAAGAATCTCAGATTGGATTGAAAAGAAGGAAAACAGCTGAGGAGAAAAAGCCCAAAAACATGATTAAAATCACTCCAAGTTCAGAAGATGAATGAAAAGAACCTAGTATTTTATCTTAACCTCATGATTTGTCCTTCAATAAAACTGAAAATAACTCATTAGTTGCAGGACTTCACTCAGCACAGTGGCTCTGAGCCATCTATGTACTCCCATTTACTCCCACCCTGACTACCGACAGAAATCTTTTTGTGGACAAGTGATTCAGGGTTATACCAAATCCCATTAGTCAGTCAGAGTCTTTTGATTGCCTATAGTGGTCTTCGAATCAACCCTATAATCATTAATGACAAGTTAGAAATGGGCACTCTAACATTCTGGTTACCCCAAAAGACTCCTTATAACGTTTTTCTGCTGCAACAACCCAAACCAGTGACTGTTCTACTTTTTATTTGTACCACTGAGCATAATAGGTCAGCATGAGGAATGTGAATAAAGCAGTAAAAGAAATGTCTTCTGCTTTTCTCACTTCTTTATTTAGGTATGCCTGCATCACTCTCAGTCTAACTCTAGATGCCTTGGTAATGAATTAGAATCGAGCATCCCCTGAGTATTCTGTGCTGAGCAGTTTTTAAAAATAATCATTTTAAAAGAATGACAGATTGAGAGCAAAAGCAGTCCCAGAAGTTTTGTATCCGCTCTATGTGTGACTCAAATCCAGAGTGTCCAGCTGGTTCAAACAGAGCTTGCAATGATTTCCATCCTTGTAGTTCCTGGCTCCTTGGGAATGTGTTATTAAACAACCTACTGTTGCATTGTTACATTGATGCATCTGTGTGCTATCCCATGCCTGTGAAGGCAGCAAGGGTCAAAAATTTCAGGTGAAATCTGATATATTAATGTTTATTGATGCAATGATCAGAAACACTCTATAAATCCCTAGCAGCAAGGTCAGCAACTTACCAAAGATGGCAGAAAGCAGGCAAGTTTTTAACAACAGTCAGCAAGACTAGTGAAGTGCTGGGAGCCAAGATCAAAACATCTGTAGACAGGTATCTGTGAGAGGCAGAACTGGCTTTTCTGAAGAGGGGAACTTGGTGGTTGATGGGAACTTGTGGATCATCAACCTTACATGAATGAAGTGTAACACAAGTTGGCTGATCAGCGGTATCTTGCTTTGCTCTTGGTTCTCCTGAGTTTCTATTTGGAAATCCAGCAGACTAAATACGGTATAGTACCCACCTATGAGAGGCAGCAGGAAGAAGGCTAGTTACAGGCTAATCTCCTTGGCCATTTACAACTATTTTTATTTGTAGTGATTTTATACTGAAAATTTTAATGAAATCATGCAGTGCAAAACAGCTCTTCTGCAGCTGACTCAGAACCTTGGATACTACCACAATTTACTGAGGAAGGTTTTACTATATAAAGTTAAAGATTCTTACAGAGGAGGAAGGTCTGAAACCACTGGAGTTACTCAGTGCTTCAACATGCATATAAGCAGGGAAAAGTACTTTCAACAGGAGTAAGAGAATTCTGTCTCTACAGGCTACATCAAATGGTGTCCTCCTGGTTTCTATAACAAGGGAATTCAGGGACCATTCTGGAGCATGCTGGAGTGGCACTAACCCATGTGCCCAGCTTCCTCCTCATGAAAACTAAGCACGAAGGAGGAGCAGGGTCTCATCTTAATCTACAGCTTGGACATGGCTCTCATAGGCATCTGAGGCTGTATCTGGCCACATGGTTCCACAGTGCAGGTGTCACCCCTTATTGCAGCTACTTATTATGTGTACTGTAAAGGTGCATGTAGAAGGCCATTATTATTTTAGCTGACACTAAAAATGCAGAGCTTGGTTTGTTCCATGTCAGCTAGATTGTGTGCTAACACTGTTAGACCCATTTATTAGAGTATGGCTACTTCCTATGTGACTTTTCGATTTACTACATATTCTTCATTCAAATTCCTACTCGGAAAGGAGCCATGACAGAGTGTCAGTCTTAAATCTGTCTACTTGTGAAGACAGAAGTTTCATACTTCTGTGTTGTTATTCATTTCTAGTAGAAATATGCTATTTAACCTTTATTTGACTACAGCTCAGTTGCAGTTTTATTCCTCTAGCAATAGCTTAAACCCTTTGAAAGAAAATTGTAGGCCATATAAAATGTGTGGGGAAGAAGAGAAATGTCTGAGCATGTAAGGCACATGTTTTATTAGCAACATACTCATATTGCAGCACAGAGTAGAATGTGGACATAAGGTGCTAAGCACTGTGTCCCACAGGGATCAGGCTGGATTTAGTGATCAGAACTTTGTTTCTCCTATAAAATGGTATGTTTCCAGTTGTGTTGTTTTTCAGCAACAGCACATTCCCACAGAAAATAATCTCTTTTCACTGAAAAATACCTACTCGAGTCCATTTTTAGAGCAATCCTGAAATGTGACCAGCTCTAATCTCAGTAGAAGATGCACTCCATCCGTTAAGTATTGTGGATTTACTTAGTCTGAGACTTAAAAGGGAAATTTGCAAAAGCATAAGAGGAAGCAAGTATTTAGTTCCTGCTGTCAAAGGAAGCTGATCATTTAACTAACCTTTGTGCTTTTGTACATATATGTTTTATATGTGTTCACACGGCTGTTCCTCTGTGTTGGTTTGGTAGTGCCAGTCAATCAAGCAGTGCATTAATTAATGACATATCTTTTACTTTGTTACATACAAGGCTGTACGTGACATTCATGTGATACTCAGGAACGTTTTTAATTAGGCTACGCCTGCTCTACATTTGAGCTGTGGTAGCCTAAATGTGTGTGATCAAGGCAAGGAACAAAAATATGCCTGAGGTAACCAGTGTTTGGAGGGGTTCCACCCTGAGTTGTTTGTGCTTTGAACTTAGTGGTTCATAATGTACTGGACAGACTCTGAGCACTTTTAGAGAACTCTTGAGGCAACAGATACTGTGTGCTCTGCCCAAGGAACGATGGCTTTAAATATTGCCAGTTACATCATGCAGCCCTGCAAACTGTACAGACTGATATCAGACCGCAGTAGGCAGAGGCCCAAGACAGCAAATTCCTCCTACAACTTTTACAACTTACCCAACTTCTCCCTTCAGCGGCTGGCCTTGGTTAGATGCCCTAAGTTCTCATAGTTGTGACCCAGCTCAGCCAGTAGGTCCAGCATTGGTCATTGTTCTGGGATGTCAGGAGAGTTTTCATATACAGCATTAGTAGGCCAAGAGACTATTTGATCTGGGGGTCTGAACTATGAATTTAATTTCCGCCACCTCTTTTTGAAAGTAAAAGAAGAAATTTAGTATAAGACAGGGCTAGGTTTGTATTTATGTGTATATAATATGATGTGGGTTTGGTATACTATTAAGAAGTGTCAGGGTGTTTTGTCTAGTTTTAAGAAAGTAACCAAAGAAAAAGAAAAAGCATTAATATGCAGTGTGTGTAGGTGAGCAAGAGATCTGATTACCTTTCTCTCTATTTTTGGATGAAAATGTGTATATAATGGAAATAAAATGACTTGCTAATGACTTTGGTAATGCAGTGTTTCTTAGCAGGGTATTTAGACAAGGGTATGACACGGTTGAGAAGCAACTGAAGTCTTGGCTTTTGGCACTTAATGCTCCATTTTAGCCACTAGCTTCCATTTCTGTAGTTAGAAATTGTCAGAGCAGTAACTGCAGCCTCAGTTTAGCTCACAGTGAGTGCCTGGGCTGGGGTACAGGAAAGAGTCTGTGGCAAAATTCCCTTTGGCTTCAGCAGGGTTCAAATTTCTCCTTCAGTATACAGTTCGGGGGAAGGTTAAAGGCCATAATATGGTTTTAAAGTTTGAAATGCAAAACAAAGATGCAATTAAGACTAGACTGAAGACTGGCTCTGAAAATGTGTGTACACATCGGGTATGCAAATGACTGAATAGGTGGCAGTGCAAATACAAAACTTGTAAGGGCAAAATTACTAATTGTGTTCATACGCTGGTTTCCTATCTATACCCGAGAGATCTAGTTTGAAAGTACCGATCTGGAACTTGTTAGGCTTATTTTAAAACTTTCAGATACACATATGCATTTCCTACACTTACTGAACCTACTGATCTGCTTTCAACTCAGCAATATCATTGCCAAAGCTTTTCTTTAACTCTAGTGAATGTCTGTTTGAATGCCTTGAGCATGTGAGGTGTTTTAGATTTGACTGAGGTCTTTATAAGGGTTTAGAGAGGAATAGCAGCTGTAGAAGGTAGTATTGTTCTCTGCAAAGGTTGAAATTAAGAAAGGCCTTATACACCACAGTGAAGGTTTTCATTTTAAGCACAAGTTTATGTTACAGATTCCTAACATCCTTGGGGATTTCTTTTTTCAGATTGCTAATGGGAAACCCCTCTGCAAAATATCAGTTGTTTAGATTTACTCCAGCACTAGCACAAAACTTTCTTTCAACATGCTAACACCTTTAGTGAGTGCAACCACTTCTGAGAGGAAGTTCATTAGTTCTCACTGCATGTTTTTCAGTGGATGGTTGTAGTTCTCCCATGCTGCTGCCCTCAGTCTGGCTTGCCTATTCCTTTACTACTGAAAAAATATTTTTATATGCATGTTGGAGGGATTATTTTTGCCATTATGCTACTCCTGCTGCAGATATTTTCCAGTAAATGAGGCAGGAAGCTGTTAGCAGAGGTCATAGGGTGAGCAGAAAAACAGGATCAGTGTCAGGGAGAGAAGAGGAATGCTTTCTGTCATGTCTGTGGCCCTTAATTTCTGTGGAAAGGATGCGAGAGGAATCCGTATATACTAGTGGTACCACATACATAGACAACAGGAACAGCAGCTGTTGTGTGGGAAGAAAACTGCCACTGGTATATCTGGAAGACATGTTCCGTGCAGAAATCTGCTTTAGCCTATTCTTATTCTGTAGTACCCGAGGAAAAAGCAGCAAGGGTCTCATGGTTTTGTTCCTGCAACTTTTAGTGGTGTTAAAGATGAGTATGAAAACGTTGCACTTTTATAGTTGTGTGTTTGATTCCTGCACATGTATCTGCAATACCTATGGAATAAATATGCAGAGCAGGGCAGCATCTCCTTACCACTCAATCTGGAAAAAAACAAAGGTAAAGTAAACCACATCATTTGCAGAAGTCGGTGAGTGATTTAGCCATATTACAAGCTTCTCCATTGTTCTCTCTCCTTCTCCAAAAGTTTTCTATAGTTTCAGCTCTGGGGTCTCTCATTCAGCTAGGAAGCATTGTCTGTAAAGTCTCCTATTAGTATGGATTTTTAGCACTATAGTGAGCACCTTGGAGGGTGAAATTAAATGTAGATGATGATGGAGTGCTGAAACTCAGCAGAATTATAGTTTCAATTACCTAATTACAAACATGGATCAGAGACATGTTCCTGTACCCTCAGTTCCATCTGGGTCTCAAATGACTTCAAATTCCCGTACAATTTCCTTGTTCAATAGAAACCTGTCTTATTTCTGCTTATGGTCCATTTATTTTCCTGGGACAGCTATTAAAGACGTTTAGTCTGGGAGGCACTAAAAATTGCTTTAGAAACATGAGCTAATATTACTGTTGGGAAATGATCTTCTGCCATCTCACACTGTGTCTCCAAATGACGTCTGGTGCAAGTCCAGAGGCTGAAATTAGAAGTATGCTGCGGCTGCTTAAATAACACAAATTCAGTTTGGATGGTTTCTCCTAGAGTATAAAATATCTCCCACTATGTGCGAGCCCAGCCTCTTCTGAGACCTCCAGGCACTGCTAGATCATAATTTCATAATAATAGATATGCAATATAATAAGAATCGTTATCATAAATGTTGACCTAAGAGTATGAGCGAATATATCAGCTCTGGCAAGTTTATCCAGTTTTGACATGACTTGTTCTGTTTTGTAAGATACCATGTAACTAAGCTGAAATGGATGGGTATTACAGAGTTTGGCTGATGCCAAAAAATAAATAAATAAACAATAAAACAAAGTATAGGCTCCAATCTGATTGTGGTAAGGCTAGTATAAATACTCAAAACATCAAGTTTTAGTGATAAAAAAAGAACTTCAGAGCAATGACTTTGGAGCAATTTTCCAGCTTACCTCTCCCAGTAAAAGGCATGACCCTGCCAATTAAAAATGAAATTTCCCATCAAGTTGTGCTAATTCTTGTAGTGTGACCAGGTTGAAAGTCAATGATAATGTCAGATGTTGGCTGTTGCCTTTCAGCATGTGCTGCATTTTAAGTAACTGCATAGCGCAAGCTATTAGAGCTTAAGGTAAAGTGAGGATGTCCTGGGCTGATGCTGTTATTTCATGTTGTTAAGAATTTTAGGGAGTATGTGGTGCTGTTGAATGGAGTTTCAACTCTTTCTGGTATGCTGCTCATTACAGAAGTGGATATTAATAGAGAAAGAATATAGCAAGCCGGTTAGAAATTGCTGAAAGGGTTATGAATGACAGGCCAGAACTTCAGTAGATGTAAATTGTCACAGCTCAGTTCAACTCGATGGACTATGCCTATTTTAAATCTGCTAAGATTCTAGCTTATTATATAAAAATCTGCATCCATTTATAGATCATAGGGAGAAAAGATTAACATTTAAGATCACAGAAATAAAGCATTAGTAGAGAATATTACCTTATTTTTTCCTTTTTTTTTCAAGCATCAAAGTCAAAATGACCTTTAAAGAAGACATGGTGTTTGGGGTGCTAGAAATTTATATGTTGTTATAGAAGAAATTCAATATATTATTAGGAAGATAACATAGCTATATTTCTTTTTATTACAATTTTATTTTTTTACTAGAGACATCATAAAAACCTAATGTGTCTGGAAATTAAAAAATAAGAAAAATCTATCCAGCTACAAGCTCCTTGGCATATATTCAAAGCTGTGTTCTTGCCCCTATTTCAGACACGGTTCAGATTTTTCCTTGTTAGCTTATCTCTCCAGACATCTTAGCTCAAATTTAAATTAAAATTCTACAAAGGAAGCTGTAACAAGTAATATTTTGGGCCTTCTCCTTTCTACAAACCAGAAGGCTATGTTAGAAGCTTGATGATGCTTAATAGCAAGGATATACCTCTTGTGGTGCTATTTTGTGATAAACACATCCTCTACCTTTAGACTTGGTTGACTGAGAAATAACATGGCCTTTGCCAGAATGACTTCATGGTAGAAGTATCATCCCACAACCATTTCTGCTGGAGTGGCTGAGGGAAAGAATGGAGGGAGATGCAAGCATCAACAGCCAAAAATTTCCACTGCATATTTTCATTGCCGTCTCTTCAGAACGTGGCACTGTGGGACTCCAATTTTATTGCTTGTTTTATTGGTATCAACAACACTCACAGGAAGCAGGTGCTCCATTCCACTGAAGGGATCAGAAGAGAATCAAACTCTAAAAAAATAGAGAGAGTTTTGTTAAGCCGTAAGCTCTCTGTGAGTTTATACACCATTTTGGCTTTTGAGAAGTAAAGCTGACAGCCTGATAAGTTCCTGACAATTTGATGTATTTTCTGATAGAGTTCAATAATAAAAAGATACACACAGCTGGATTAATTTCTCCCTTGAACTGGAATAAATCAGGAGCAGTAGAATTATATCAAAGTAGCACTGGTGTAAGCAGCATTGAAACTAGGCTCATTTAGCAGTGAGATATTATGAGAGACTTGATTTTGTGCAACCCTTTCCACAGAAATGAATCTATTCCTCTTTTTTAATGCAATAGGAGAAGCTAATTTTGATACTTAGCTTAAAGACTTCCTATTTTAAGATTCTATTGTCTGTTGCTTATAACTTTAACCCTTCCGGATGAAATTTTCCATGCCAGATCTCTATCTCAAGCTTAGTGGTTTGTAAGGAAAGCTGTAGCTGAAGGTGATTCAGCCATTTCTCAGAATGCAATTTGGAGAAAACACATTGTTTTATCGATGTTAATAAATGAGCATTTTCCCCCCACGCAGTCTTTGACTTTAAAAAAAATTTGGATAGGCTTTATAATGCCAGGACTGAATCTATCCTGTTGATCAGCTCCAAATTTGTCACTTAGCGGCTTCTAAAAAACTGCCATTTTCATGTGAGAGTGCAAATGAGAGATGTAGGGGACGCTTGTTTAACTCCTCAATGGCTGTTTATGGCTCACACTGTGGCCTGACGTTGTCCCTTGGTGCTCCCAGGCAGTCGCTCTGAAAACTGAGCTTGCAGAGAGCTTGGTGCTGAGTCACTGGCAAAGTAAGACCCAGCCGTGGCCAGCAGTTATTTTATGAAGGCAAGCTGTAGGCATGGGTGGTTAGAGGCTGCCGGGGCCCCAAGAGCACTATGAGCCCTTGCTGCCCCTGCTGCCTCCCCTGCATCTCCCCTTGACCAAGCCCAGGGCCCCATTTCAGCCCAGTGAAGGCCCTTAGCCCTAGCCCCAGCTGGCTGGCTGGCTGGCTGGCTACGTTCATTGTAGGTAGCCATGTCTCCTGCTCCATCTCCCGCCGCTCCTCGCAGGGTCTCTGCATGCCTTGGGGGCCAGCAGGGGAAGCTCTTGCTACCATGGCCCTGGCCTTGCTCAGGTACGGCGCTTAGGGCTGCGCAGCTCAGCTCCTGGGCCAACTAGTGCTTCAGAACAGTAGAAACTATATTTTCTTAGCGTCCTTTGAAACAGGAGAAAATGCTATTAAGGAAGCTTCATTAGGTAACAAAAAGGCCCGGGTTAAAATAGTTAAGGCTACTAGGTTAAGCCCTCAGAAGTTGAGAAATGCTGGAAGGCTTTCAATGCTAACGTGGTTCTCACCCTTTGTGAATGTTAATTATTTGCCTAGGGATCCTTTCCAGCGACCTTGTTTGCTGAATAGATACTTTGTCAATATTTCCTTTCAGTTGAATCTATACATGACTGTGGGTCTTTACTCAGCACACCTCATCCAATCCTTGCTCCAAATACTTAAAGTATTCTTTCTCCCTTAAGGGTTTTGCAGGGCAGTATCTAAACGCTTGCAAGTATTAGCCTGTTAGTATTTGCAAAGCCCTAAAGAGATAAGGTAGCATCTCCATCTTAATGTTGGAAAACTGAGGCATGAACACAGAGGCTATATTTATTGTTTAAATATGTACTAATGCCTTATGTCTTGATAAGTGTCTGATAATGTGCGATATCAAACCTGAAAACGCAGACTGAATTTTTGTTTAGCACACTTCTATAGAAATGTATCCAATTTACTGCTACAGTTCTGAGTAATTATTAGTTCTGCAAATCTGGTGCTATGCATCTTAAAATAGGCACCCAGGATACAAGGATTTTACAAATATTGACCATTCACTACCTTTTAAGCAGCTTGCCCAGCATTACACAGAAATGATTTCACAGAATCACAGAATCACAGAATGGTTGAGGTTGGAAGGGACCTCTAGAAACCATCTAGTCCAACCTCCCTGCTCAAGCAGGGTCCTCTAGAGCATATTTCCGAGGATCGCATCCAGATGAGTTTTGAATATTTCCCACGAAGGAGACTCCACTACCTCTCTGGGCAACCTGGTCCAGTGCTCACTCACCCTCACAGTAAAGAAATTTTTCCTCAGGTTCAGATGGACCTTCCTGTGTTTCAGTTTCTGCCTGTTGCCTCTTGTCCTGTTGCTGGGCACCATGGAGAAGAGACTGGCCTCATCCTCTTGACATCCCCCCTTCAGATACTTATACACGTTGATGAGATCACGTCTCAGTCTTCTCTTCTCCAGGCTGAACAGGCCCTGCTCTCTCAGCCTTTCTTCATAGGAGAGATGCTCCAGTCCCCTCATCATCTTGGTAGCCCTCCGCTGGACTCTCTCCAGGAGTGCCATGTCTCTCTTGTACTGGGGAGCCCAGAAGTGGACACAGTACTCCAGGTGAGGCCTCCCCAGGGCTGAGGAGAGGGGCAGGATCACCTCCCTCCACCTGCTGGCAACACTCTGCCTAATGCACCCCAGGAGACCATCGGCCTTCTTGGCCACAAGGGCACACTGCTGCCTCATGCTTAACTTGTCCACCACGACTCCCAGGTCCTTCTCTGCAGAGCTGCTTTCCAGCAGGTCAACCCCCAGCCTGTACTGCTGCATGGGATTATTCCTCCCTAGGTGCAGGACCCTGCACTTGCCTTTGTTGAATTTCATGAGGTTCCTGTCCACCCAGCTCTCCAGCCTGTCCAGGTCCCTCTGAATGGCAGCACAGTCTTCTGGTGTGTCAGCTACTCCCCCCAGTTTAGTATCATCAGCAAACTTGCTGAGGGTGCACTCTGTCCCTTCCTCCAGGTCATTGATGAATACATGGAACAAGACTGGACCCAGAACTGACCCCTGGGGGACACCGCTAGCCATAGGCCTCCATCTTGACTCTGCGCCGCTGACCACAACCCTCGGAGCTCAGCCATCCAGCCAGTTCTCAATCCACCTCACCGTCCACTCATCTAGCCCACACTTCCTGAGCTTGCCTAGGGAGACAGTGTCCAAAGCCTTGCTGAAGTGCAAGGAGACAACATCCACTGCTCTCCCCTCATCTACCCAGCCAGTCATTCCGTCATAGAAGGCTATCAGATTGGCCAAGCACGATTTCCCTTTGGTGAATCCATGCTGACTACTCCTGCTCACCTTCTTGTCCTCCACATGCTTAGTGAGGACCTCCAGGAGGAGCTGTTCCATCACCTTTCCAGGGATGGAGGTGAGGCTGACAGGCCTGTAGTTTCCTGCCTCCTCCTTCTTGCCCTTTTTGAAGACTGGCGTGACACTGGCTTTCTTCCAGGCCTCAGGCACCTCTCCTGATCTCCAGGACCTTTCCAAGAGGATGGAGAGTGGCCTAGCGATAACATCCGCCAGCTCCCTCAGCACTTGTGGGTGCATCCCATCAGGGCCCATGGATTTGTGGATGTCAGGTTTGCAGAAATGATCTCTAACCTGATCCTCCTCCACCAAGGGAGAGTCTTCCTTTCTCCAGCCTTCCTCTCTTGTCCCCAGGGTCTGGAATTCCTGAGGACTGGCCTTAGCAGAAAAGAGTGAAGCAAAGAAGGCATTCAGCAACTCTGCCTTCTCTGTATCCTTCGTCACCAGGGCACCCGCTCCATTCAGCAGTGGGCCCACATTTTCCCTAGTCTTCCTTTTGCTGTTGATGTATTTGAAGAAGCCCTTCTTGTTGCCCTTGACATCCCTTGCCAGATGTAATTCCAACTGGGCCTTAGCCTTCCTTGTCACATCCCTGCACACTCTGACAACGTCCCTATGTTCCTCCCAAGTGGCCTGTGCCCTTTTCCACATTCTGTAGGCTTCCTTCTTCTGTTGGAGTTTTGCCAGGAGTTCCTTGCTCCTCCATGCAGGTCTCCTGCCCGCTTTGCTGGACTTCTTACTCAGAGGGATGCATCCGTCTTGAGCCTGGAGGAGGTGATGCTTGAATATTAACCAGCTTTCTTGGACCCCTCTTTCTTCTAGGGCCCTATCCCATGAGATTCCCCTAAGTAGGTCCCTGAAGAGGTCAAAGTCAGCTCTCCTGAAGTCCAGGGTTGCAATCCTACTTATTGCCCTGCTCCCTCCTCGTAGGATCCTGAACTCCACCATCTCATGGTCACTGCAGCCAAGGCTGCCCCCAACCTTCACATCTCCAACTAGACCTTCTTTGTTCGTTAGTACAAGGTCTAGCATTGCACCTCTCCTTGTTGGTGTCTCCACCACCTGAGTCAAGAAATTATCAGATTAGACCCTGTTTTGGCAGATGTGCATAGTGTAAAACTGGTCCCTTGCCTAATATCCTGACTGTCCAAATAGGGTGTTGGTGAAAGAAGAACAGGTACCTCAGAATGGAAAACTGCAGTATGTAGGGGAGTGTGAGCCTGTTTTCAGTTCTCTTACTCATTCTACACTTCTAGTGGCTTCAGGAAGTATTTATATATACCCCATTGCTCCAGAGGAATGCAAGGGAGCAACCAAATAGGGCAGCTTCTTCAACATGTTTGCAAGCCAACCTTTATTTCAGGCTAGTCTCTTAAAAAGCTAATGTTTGCAAAATGCTTTAATCCACTTGGACAAGATGTGGATGCACTGTAGAACAGAGACTATTAGTAATATTGATTTGAAGTAATAAAATATCTTTGCCTATTCCTGCTCTTTCAAGAGGCATTCCTGAGGGACAGGTTGACAAGACCCTTATTAAACTAGCTGCATGCATTTTAATATAAGAAATTACATCTTTGATTCTAACATTTGTGTAAAGAAAACAAAAATCTCCCAGACGTCCTGAGAGATGGAAGGGGAAGGTCACTGATATTATTGCAGATGGGCCATTCATATTAAATGAAATATAAAAAGAGTGGAAGTCATCACTGCAAGTCTGTTTGACATGAGTTTCCTTTAGAGAAAATGATGTGACTTGACACAATGTAACCTGACATAATGTGATGTGATGTTATAAATGAGAGGTACCACGGATAGTTGTAATGGATAATTTGACACACTACCTATGCTATGCATGAGCTGGCAGATAGTGTGCTGTGGTTCACTGAGTACCCAAATTGCTTTCAAATAGGCAAGCGCACCATGTCATGATGCACAAAAATAAACTAGCAGTTTGGTTGTTCAGTTATAGACCAGATAACCCCAGGCGCGCAGACAAAACTTTTTTTTTCTAGAGTTTTGGGCTGACACATAGGCACAGGTGCTGAACTAAGGAATCATGAGATACAAATTGGCCAGTGGAAACGATCTCTCCCTGTTATTATTATAGGAATGGAAACAGAGCAGCTTGGCTTTTGTTTTCTGTCATGATCCTGGAGAGTCAGGCTGGTTTGAATGCTCCAACAGTGCTCAGCTAGCTAGGGTACGATGAAGTGCAAAGATTAACTCTGACTCAGGGACTCCAAGTCCCCACACCTTGATCCAGCAGTCTCCAGTTCAGCAGCAATAAGAGGATGTTGTTGAAAGTTCACAAAATTACTGGTAAATATTGCCTTTTGATCAGGTTAAGGATGGGAGCAGTTGGCGGACTAGTATGGACTTTTACTACCAGGACCAGCTTTGCTGAGAATGGATGAAATTCTTAATTATCATTAAAAATGAGAACAAGATAAAAAACATCTCTACAGATGTGAATGGGAAAAGATGAAAGAAGGAGGAAAAAAAGTTTAAGTTCTATGAAGTTCTTCTTTCTCATTTTTGGTAAAAGGAGAGCTCACTTGGATCAGAAATTGAAGGAATGACCTATATTCTCTTCAGCATGTGAAGAATATTTGTACATTTTAAAACAGAAAATATTTTAGTTTGAAGATTAGGTAGACTAACCAACAGATCACCAAATCAGTTAACACTTCCTCCAAATGCAAAGCTTATGTCATAGGAACAAAATCATTCCAGATGAAGAGCAGGACACACTGTGCAATTGTGTAATAGTGAGAAAAAAGAGCATTTAAAGAAATGTGTTAAAAGGTGAAACAGTGATATGGGAGCATTGTCTCTAAGGAGCATGAAGGAGTTCTTCCATAGTGTTCAGCATTGGTAGATCTCCAAACTGGGCCCAGTCCTGGGGCTAATGATTCCTTGTTTAGTTTGTATTAGTATATGGCTTTGAATAGGCAGACAGTTTTCTATTTTCTGGAGCTACAGTGGGTTGGGATGGTCTTGTCATTAGAAAACACTGAGATAATACAAGTATGTTAGCATTCACTGTGTACCTATATAGAGAGACAGTCCTTGGATCCAGCTGGACTTCTTAACACAACTCAAGATTAGCCCTAGTCATTTCACTCCATCTCTGTCTTGTGCTGCTGAGTGCCCTGGGTTTTAGGCCTAGTGCTGGAGAAAAAGTACTGTTTACCCTAAAATAGGCCCTAAAGGAAACTGGAGTGAAAAGCAAGGACACCTACTCTGAGGGAGGCGGTTTGAGTCGTTAAGTGTTGCAGGACCTCAGCTGAGGTGAGCAAAGTCTTTGATGGACCTCCTGCAGTTATTCTGTCAGTGTAGGGACTGAGTTGGATCCAAAAGGCTAATTAGCACATGCTCTGCGGTGTGAGAAGGGCTTGTGGTTTTAGACCCATCCTTGTTTTGAACATTGTACAAGGGCATTGCATAGCTCTGTTCAGTAGTGATCATTGTCATCTCAAAAGTTTAATAAAGAAGCCACTGTGCAAAGTGAGAAATACCTTTTTGGAAAGGAGTTTAAGGGTCCTCATCTCCCTGTGACCTTTGCACTGTCAGGCAAAATCTATTCGCAGTTGGCATCTAGACTTTTAAGTAGTCCTGCTGTAAAATGTTCCCATGTGTTGTTCTTCATCTTTCTCCAATAGCAGGTGTGTGTAAGTGTGTCTAATTTGTGTGGCAGATGCACAGTGTTTTTCTGCAGTTTTGGTCCCCTCAGGGGATAGTGAAAGACAGAGTAGATCTTTCCTAGTTCATACACCCAGATTTTCTTTCTAGATGCTAGGAAGGAGGACAGTATGAACCTTGATTTCTTCCCAATGTGTGATCAGAACAAGGTAGGATATTCCCACCAGCCCCACAGTGGGAGTTGAGTCCCATATGTGTAGTCATAGAGGGATTTGTGAGATGGCCACAGTCTTTGCATTGCTGAATCTTTCTTTAGCTCCTCTAAACCACAAGGACCTCTGATTAATTCATCATGCCAGTATCCATGCAGGGTTACTATGCTCGATTACATAAGGGCTAATTATTATTGTTACACAAAGTGCATAAGTGGTTTCTTATTGCTGCTTCTGTGCAAAGCATTTAAGAAAAAATCCACAAATATCTCCCTCAGCTTGCCTTTTCAGAAACACGTCTGGATATTCTATAAATGTATTTTGATTCACAAGCACATTTTTCTGGTTCACAGGAGAATAAATGCATTGTTTTAAAAGTTGTAATTATGAAGCTGCATTATTAAATAAAATAGTAATTATTTCAATACAAATATTGTCAAAGCCAACAAGCATAGGAGAAATTAAAATGTTCTTTCTTCTCCCTTGTCCTGCACTGAATGATTGGATTTCTGCCCATCTTGCAATGATATGCATTCATCATGCACACCACAACAGAGGCTTCTCTGCAGGAAGAGATATGGCAAACCAGAAACAATCTGGGACAAATGGGTGCAAACAGTCACAGTCTGGTGATTTTTAGCAACCAATTTAAATGCTTTTTGCTATTTTGGCCCTGCGTTCAGGAAAGTGATTGGATCTCATGAGATACAGACAATTTTCAACCCCTTCCTCCCTCTCACCCCTGGTTTTTAGCTCTGTAGTGGTTAGAGATGAGATTTAATTGCTGAAGGAAATGACTGAAGCTCTATTTTCTCTCTAACCTGCTGAATCTCTCTTGCTCAAGTGTTGTTTAAGCTACACTTACACTTGGAACAGCACCTTCCACTATTTCCACTCTGATCCATTTTTTTTCTTGCTTCTAACTCGATTAACCTTTGGCAAAACCAGAAATCCGTAGAATCTAGTGCAATTGCCCATTTGGCTGCTATGTTGCAGAACAGCTGTGAGGCAGAAGAAGCTACACATACAGGCATTTCTCCTGCAGAGCTGAGCACTTTGCCAAGGTCACATCAGAGGATCTGGAGTGTGCTGGGCCCCTGTATAAAGAAAAATAGTGGGAGGGTGAGATGAAAGCTTTTGTTTAAAACAGAAAGCTCAGTTGTGTGCCAGAGCGGACTCCAGTAGCTCCTACAATGGAGGAGGAAAAGTAGGTAAAGCGGAGGTGTAAAATAAAACAAAAGTGCTTTGTCTAAGAATTACAATACCTGTTGAACATTTGCACAGACTGAGGAGAGCTCTGGGTCACCTCTCCTTGCTCCTTTTCTTTTAGGACTTTCCAGCGGCTATACTTGAGTTTGAGATGAAGATATGATGCACGTGTGGGGGGCTTTTTATTTTTAGACTTGACCTTGAATTCTCTTCTGAGTTTCTGTCCTTCCAGCACTTCCTAATGAGACCCCTGGCCCAAGCAAACTGACTGAGAACATGAAGAGCGCATCTTCTCAGGCGGCACTGGAACCTGCTGAAGTTTGGACTGAGCTTGGTATCTGCCGTGCTGTTCAGAGCAGCCGGGCTGGCAGCGTGCCTGCAGTGCATCCCCGCCGCTGTTTCCATAGCAACTGCTCTTCCTCCAGAGCAGAGACGAAGGTCCTCGGGGTGCACAGCCATCCTTGCCCCCACACTGCGCCCAGCAACATCAATCTGACAAGCATTACAGGCACTGGATGGTGGAGCCGTGGGGAGAGAGGCAGACTCTGATTCCCCGTTACCCGTGGTCACCATGGTAGGCACAGCAGTGCCATCGCAATGGATCCTCATTAAAGGATTTAAAGTGTACTCATTCCAATTACAGGGCCTCAAAAGAGTCCTGTATTGTTATTTTTCGTCACTACCTCCCGGGGTCGGGAGTGGGTAATTTGCGCACCTGCTGCCTTCCTTGGACGTGGTAGCCGTTTCTCAGGCTCCCTCTCCAGAATCGAACCCTGATTCCAGACGTTGCTTGTGCAAATCAGGTTAGAATTAGTGAGCAGTTGTGGTGAGAGAAAAAGAGAGGCAGATATTAGAAATATTGAAATGATTCTTTCTAGAAAAATATGTATATTATATTTCATTTTCATAGTTTTTAGTCCAATCATTTGAAATTTTTGTTTCAAAATAGCTTTTAACTTTTTAAAAACTTGACCTAAGTAAAACGTGGAGAAAAAGGTTAAATAAATGGTCAAATAACCGCCAAATAAAACAACACTTTCATGCCTATTTTAAAATATCAGGTTGACTGCAAATGGAGGTTCTCCGTTTCATTGAACATCCTTTCCCCACCTTATTGTACGCTCCTCCTCCAAATCACATGTGAAAAAACTGAAACAATGTTTTTCCTACACACTTTCAATCTGACTGTGGAGCTGAAAAATCAGTTCCGGCTCAGCTATACTCTGAGATACCCACTGTGCTGCTGCTCCTGGGGAGGACGAGGCAGCTGGTTTCTCGTGGCCTTGCTACTGGTTCAGCCGGTGCTGCCTGCTGTCATTTTTACCTACCAAGACACCTGAACTCTGTCGAACGCAGTGACTGCGTCCTCCTCCTTCACTGCAGGAGAACTCAAACTCTTGCATTAAATGTCTCAGACTTTTACTGGATATTTCTCATGTAAGGGTGAACCTGAAAGAAGGTTTAGCTGACTACTAGTTTTGACAAAACTTTGAGGGGGGAAGGTGTTGTTATTACTCTACTGATTATAGAGGGGAGGAAAAAATTGGGAAGCGATGTTGTTATCATTCTATTGACTATAAAAGGGAGAAAAAACTGATTTTAAGCCCCTGAAGTGTAAAAAATACATAGACTAAATCTTTTCAGGAAAAGTGAGGAGATTTTTAAAAAGGCGAAAAGAATGCCCTCCATTTTGATTCCAGCTACTGTGAGTTGTATGACCTTGAAAGACAATTGCCTGATTTTCAGGGACTGAACACCTACAGTGACCAACTTCAGCGAGGTTTGCAGTCATTAGACGTGACTGGAAATCAGACCCAGTTGTCTGAAAACGTAGTTATCTCATATTGAAAGCCTCCTAAAAAGGCTGGCCATTTTCAGTTGTATACCATGCAGTTTGTTCATCTATAGAACCAATGTGGTACTTGCCTCAGAGGACTGCTACAGGGCCAGGATGTTAGGCGTTTTTTAATCTTGCAGTGTAAAATATTAGGAGAAGGGACAAGAGTTTACATAAAAAGTTATTATCCCATTCCATAAGGGAGATAGTAACTGCTTTTTACTGTCCTTCAGGATACCGTGAAAGAGAAAAATGAAAAGAGTACCAAAGTGAAACAGTGTGATTTTTCTGTATGCTCAGGTGATAGCAAAATATTAAGGACTGGACCTGTTAACAGTACGTTTTAGCAGCTCTGAAACAAGAGGGTTAAGGAAAGTTTAACTTCTTATCTTACATTGTCCTTGACTGATGTATTGTAGTAGGGGAGAGAAATAATACTGCATTTTGTAGTAATGCTAGTCATTTTGTATATTGTTTTAGGGAAAGATTTACAAATATCAATGTAATTAAACCAATTATTCCTTTTAAAAGTTCGGGCTGATGTCACCTATTGTAACTCATACGTTCTGTGAGGGAAGCAAAAGGTGCTGAAAGCTTATGTTTCAGCTTGATGTTACCCTATAAAGCTTCTTTGTTTCAGGTGTTATTAGTATGCATATTCATGGTGGTCCATTTAGCTCCTGTGCTAAATGATGTACAATCTTAAAACAAAAAAACAGTCTCAGCCCCAAATGCCTTTTATATTTACATTATTTGCGTAATGCACACTTTTATTTCTCCTAGTAGCTCACTGAAATGGAGAGTCCTGAGTGTGTAACATTTGCAGTCTTACAAGAAGCTGGGAAGAGGAATGGCCGTGGAGGTTCAGCTTCTTTTTTAATGACCAGAGAAGCTTAGTCATATCTGCTGGGGTCAGCAGTAGGGGGAAAAGGATTCTGCTGTCTTGTAGCAATTCCATTTTCTTCAGATGTGGGTGTAAGGGCCATAGGATAGAAAGAATTCACAACTATTCACCTTTTTATGTTAAAAGCTCAAAGCAAAGGTTTATATCAGTCAACCCAGCCTTAAAGTCAGAGTTTTTGAAAAGTCCCCCACGTGGCATGAAAATATACTGAAACCACTCATGTTAATGGAAGAGGTTTTTTTTCTGTCTGCTTTTGCTCCCAGTGGAAATGAATATGCGTAAAAACATTAATCCTTGCTTAGTGGTTATGTCAGTGGTGAAAGGAGATGCACGGTTTTTCCTGTTGCATAATCACAGACACTGACATTTAAAAAAGGAAAAATGTTCCCTTGCTAGCGTGTTGTATTTTGTGTATGACCTAAGGGTATAATCACATGACAACTTTACTAATAGCTGTACTGATTGTTGCCTATTTGTTATTGTCCCTAAAGTAGAGCTGCTATAACACAAGCAATCCTAATCCACTTCAGTGCTTGGTTTAAACCTCTGGCTTGGTTTAAACCAAGCTGGATGGCATATGAGGAGCAGTCACATGATTAATTACTGAAGCTGAGCTGTAAGGGAAGTGGTCAGCTGTTAAATAGACAAGACTGACTTAGGCCATATCAGCTGTTTCCGTAGTCAACATATGACCATGCCCTATTAATGTCAAGTAAATCAAGCTGAATCTCAAATAAATACATATAGTTGTTCTACCTGAGGCTTTCTGAACATGTTCTAAAGATGAGTGTTGTTTTTACCCTCCCTATATTTTAGTGGAGGTGTAGAAAGGTTAAGTGATTTGCACTAGGTTATGTAAGTACTAAAGCCAGGAAGATAATTTAGTTATTTATCTAAATCTAATCCTTAGACAAAACCCTCTCATCTACCAAAACTGAACTTTGCATAAAACATGAACCCAAAAAGGCTTTTTTTTTTTTTTTTTTTGCCTCAAAGTAATGTATTCATACTTATATTTAGTGAGGGAAAAATATCAAAATATATATATTTTCCAACTATTTGACTGACAAGCTTCTGCTGTGCTTATAAGAAGTTTTCTAACTTTTATGTTTGATAAACTGGTGTGAATATATTTTTACTGCTTTCTTTACATGCAAATTTTCTGCACATAGAGATATTTGATGAGAAATCAAACAGCTGAAATGCTAAAATAATGACATTTAAATAACGCTGAGAGGACCCTGCCACTAGCCAGGGAACGTAATGTGAATGAACGTTAAGTTGTTACAACAGGTACAGAACATTCTGAGAGCTCTTCCTTTCTTAGGTTTGTTCTTGCCAAGATAACCAGACCTTCAGCATTGCACTAGCAGCTGTTTGCCCAGGAGGCTGTGTTGTTCTGTTTCGAGTGGACAAGGACAGCCCCTAGATATGGGCTGTAAGTTAGCTACAAATACTAAAAACACTTTAGTGATCCTGGAAGAAACACAGGAAAAGTAGAAGTCTGCTGCTAACTCACAGTTTTGATCCTGGGTCCCGTGATACCACAGATATGTTTTCCTTACGCATCCCCAGGAACTGGGGTTTTAATTGTGGCAATCGCAGCTTTAATACGAACAGTAACAAGAAAAAGATTCTAGCCTTAAAGCTACAGAAAAATCTCGAACATGCAAATACCAAGAGGTTAAAGAATCAGGAGATGAGTGAGAGGTTTCCTAAGTTCGTATGTCCTGGCAGAAGATGATTCTGAATGTTAATCCTGTGATCAGGGCTGGAAATATGCTGCTGATACATTGTAAGCGATAGATGTTTTGCAAGGGGTTTTCGGCAGGAGGAGTAACAGCTCTGTTATGTAAGAGAGAACAACAACAGCAAAAGAGGTGCTGGGAGAAACTGTACTGCAAATGTCACTAGGTGAAAAATGCAGACAAAAACCTGTAAATGAAGCCTTCCCTAATGACACGATTGTAATGTTTTCTGGTACTAAAGCAAGGTTTCAGAGGCTAGTATGTGTATGTAGACCTGCTGTTGTCTAAATATGTCAAGCAAGAGGGTTTAGACTGTGTTTCACACAGTATTATTTTGCAGGAAGAGAAGCTCTTGTGCTCTTCTGAATCCTTATGTTCAGCTTGGCTTTAAATGGATGGCACACTATTAAAACAGAGGTGACAGGAAGGGGAGAGTAAGTATCCCTAGTGATCAGGACCTACTAGCCAGGTATGAGAAAGGTGACTGTCAACTTTAACTGTGCCATCTTTCTCTTTCCACCATCTTACCGCCTAAAATGATGCACGTTTTTACTGCAGGGCCTTTCTAGAGCAGCAAGCCTGTCTTGCCTTGGTGCCTGCTGGCTGATGATTGCTGCACCTGCGTTTCCTTAAATTAGTCACAGGTTGGCTGGCTGTGGTCTAATGGCACCCGGTTGACAGGAAATAGCTTAGGGATGCATTCTATGTCCCAGGAATAAACTGGGATTATTGAACTATTATTTTTTCCCTCGGGTGATAGCTTTCTTCATGGGCAGCAGGAGAACAGATGAAAGAAGCTAAACTAGATTAAGGGATTTCCTCTTATTCCCAGCTCTTATTTTCATTTGTTCTTGTTGTTTCCACTCCTGCAGTGCTGTGGAACTGCAGCTATGCTTTACCTTGCAGTTAACCTTTGAAAGAGAAATAAAGGAATGTGGGTCCTTTTTCCTGCTCTGAGAGGAGACTGAAAAGAGACAGTTATAGGCAGTAATAGGAAATTAGGATGTCAAGGGCTATTACTTGTAGAGGAGTATGCCTTGTAGGTCATAGGAACAGAGGATGCCAAACCCTGAGTGAGGTATGTGAAGACTGATTTTGTAGTATTTCAGAATAGGACGTGAATTAACCCCCCCACCCCATGTAAACCAGTGTGCTGGGTGGAGAACTGTTTGAGAGCAAGACAGTAAGAAAATTTGTGTAGGGAGTTACCTCTCTCCACCTTTCTTCTGAAATGTGACAAATGTGGAGTAGGTGCTAGCTGTTGTTGCCTCTGCATAGAGTTTGGGTATTTTGTTGGGGGTGAAATACATGCGTTTCTTTCTTGTCTGAGCAGGTTGAAAGCTACATATCTTGCTGAAAATGGCATTCTCCAGTTCTCTCCTTTCAACAAAGGGAGGAGGTGCCCTATGTCCAAATGGTTAGGATATTTACCTGGAATTTTTTGTGCATTCTGCTCTCTGGACTGATGATCTATTTTTCGTCTCATGACTAGTTTGTATGAAACACAAGCTTGGCATTTCATAGTATAGCGTGGGTAATTAAGTAAGAGCCGAGCAGGGCCTTTTGCTTATCCAGATTTGTGTGTAGCTTCAGATACAAAAACTAAAGGTCTGAATTTTCAGTCTGTTAAATGGGAGAACTCTTCTCTCCCATTCCTGGAGGTTAGGAAAAGCAGTTTGGGATGCTGAGGTCTGCACAGCACTTCCTGCATGTAGCTGAACCCTACCTACTTGGAAACAGTACTCATTTTGGTGGGGGAGATGCGAGGGGGAAAAAAATAATTCCTGCTAATCTGGCAGTCAGATAGTGAAACACAACTCAGCAAAAAGTGCCTGTAGTCATCATCTGTGGAAGAAGTGGCCACTGCCTTGGCTGCCATAACATGGGTCCCCAAAGCATATGCATGTCTAGTTTAAAGGTAGCTCAACATGTCTGCATGGTCTGCAATCCTTCTGGCATAGGCTTAACTGAAGACACAGGAGACTAAAAGCTGAGTGACAATTGTGTTCCCGTGTCTTTCCTGTGCTTTGGGAAACCCTGTCCTGCACATCTTTTTTCAAGCACCTAAATTTCAATTTTGTTTTGTAAAACAAAATGTTTAGTCATTTTCTTAAAATATGAACTTCATTGCTCCTTTTCCTCCTGCTTGTAAGAAATTAAAAGTCAATCTAGGCCAATATGCATTGGCCCCTGCAAATCAAATTGTTAGTTGTATTCTGTAATATAGCATATAAGAAAATAGTCCTATTAATAAGGTGTTCTGTGTGACTAGGTTCTTCCTGACCTCAGTGATTTTCAGTGGGGTTTGGAGGGTTCATCATATTGTTCCACGGGTCAGGAGTAGGCCCCAACTTCTTGGTTAGATTTCAGTTTTACAGCTTTCCAAGAGTGCCTATGGAAACAGCAGGGGAAAAATGTGTTTTACAATGCAAGGTAAGTCTGCTCTTTTAAGAGAGTGCTATATTAGAGTTAAAGAAAATGATTCTGAATGCAAATGGCAGAGTGGAGTGCAACAAATTACAGAATCTTCCACTGTGGAAATAAATAGCGAAACAGTAGGAACTGCAGAGTCTTTACTGTCTCAAAGCTTAGCAGTTTTGATCTACCTTCCCACCTCCATTAGTTGCAGCAGTTAAAAAGTGGGCCATGAAACTGTTCAGACACAGAAAATTAAACAGAGCTTTGAAGACATCACTTTAAGCATCTGTTAATTGTCTGTCATCTCTAACTTAAAAAAAACAAAACAAAACAACAAAGGTGACCATTTGATGTTTGGCTGCAGGAGGATTCTCAAATGCATGTTTTAGCCTTCTGGAACAAAGTATTTCAGTTTTGTGTATTTTCCCCTGTGCATTTAACCCTTTGCTTGCTGTGTTGCTAAGCATTTCCTAGTCAACTGCAGTACAGACTCCCTGCTCTCCCATGCTGTTACCTGATCAGCAGACAGGGCTGGATCATTGCCTGTGGGGCTTCAGGGCAGTGGTAAAAACTTGTGGCTTTAATCAAGAGACCCATGGCTTTCGCTACTGAACTGCTGCTTACTCTTTACAGTATTCACACAGAGGGAAAAGGGTTTGTGTGAATCACAACCACTAGTTTCTTTGTAGCTGAAATGAAATCCACATGTTCTCCCTTTTACTTTGTTCAGTCTGGCTTCTCATAGCTGGGCAATGAGATCTTAAGAGCACTTTAACTGCAGAGCTTGTCTATAGTCACAGGCACTGCAGAAAAAGCTTTCCTTCTGAGGGCTGTGCAAAAAGCCTTGGCTCCATGTGCATGCAGGGACAGCC
Source organism: Struthio camelus (assembly GCF_040807025.1). Taxonomy (NCBI): domain Eukaryota; kingdom Metazoa; phylum Chordata; class Aves; order Struthioniformes; family Struthionidae; genus Struthio; species Struthio camelus. The sequence continues at coordinate 53,248,904 of NC_090943.1, forward strand.
TGGCTGTGCTTGCTTCTAGCATTGAGCACCAGGGCAATTCTGAATTGTTTACCTGGAATCACCTGTAACTTAATTTTACTGACTGCTTAATACGTGCCAGGAGCCTCTCTAAGCCTAGTGTTTACAGCTACTTTAGCCCATTTCCCATAAGCAGGATTTTTCCCTTGTGCTCTCAAGGCTGTAGACACATTTTATTGATGCTAAGCTGCTTTGTTACCTTCCTTCTCCTAGGAGTTCCTGTCTCCAGTACTCAGGCAGTGACTTGTGTGAAAATACCCCAGTTCACCTCAGTCTCAATTATTTGGGTTAATTTAAAATTCAAACAGGTGGCTTTAGCTTTTTCCTGAAACAGATGGGGGTATGTCCCTGTGAACTGCCCTGCTGGCAGTGAACTGCCGGGGCAGTGCATCCTCACCCAGCCCAGGGAGAGGCTGTCTGCCCACAGCTTTAATATTATGATGTGGATTCTCACTTTATGACTCTTCTTTAGAAACCTGCCAGGTAAATGGTAGCTAAGCTCCCTTTCTAATTCTCTGTAAAATTTTCTAAAGCTTGTTTGTGCTGTGGGCCCATAGAGATTGCTAGTAAACTGGGGTAGGGAGAATGGAAGTGAGTTAATTTCACAGTGTTTTCTTCTGAATGGTAACAACTAAATTAACTGCTGGTATAAAAATGAACAAAGTGGTATGTTTATAGCTATAAGACTCTTGATGACAATACCATCAAAACAGTGGGATTTTTTTTTTCCTCCTTTGAATTTTTGACACACCTAATGCAAGCAGTTCTGAATCTGGGTTCATTTCAGTACAAGCGGGAATAATGTTACTGGGCGGGGGGAGATATAGACATGTAAAAAGCCTTGCTTGTAGATACATTCCAGGCTGTCTCCTTGTTGCTTTCCATTATTTGACTTTTGTTTTTTGCTTCTGAGATTTCTGTTGCTATTTCAAGTTTTTCTGCAATGTGGACTCTGCTGTCTTTGATCTCTTCTTTGTTCTCAGAGGGTTTCGCAATCCAAGCAGAGGCAAATGGTATTTGGGAAAACAATAAGTTTGAACTTTTCAGTGGCTGCTCAATGCTGCTAGAAATTCAGAATATCCTTTTTTATTTAGAATACTGCTGCTCCTTGTACAATCTATGAGCAAGAACTAGCAAGAGTGTGATTTCTTCTTTAAGTATAAAAGAGGAAAATTGAAGAAAATTGCTCTATTAATTGAAACCCTTATGAACTGAAACACTTTCAGCTATCAGTGCTGTTTAATGATTCTGACTCTTCTGTTCTGGCAGCCTGAAGTTAGGCCACTAAATCCATGTTTAGGCCTGCATCTTTCAATGGCCCGGACTGAATTTATTTGCGGGGACTCGATTACAACACTGAAGCCTGTTATTTCAGCCATATTGCCTATCATTTAGTCTTTCTGACAGTAGCACCACTAAATAAGTTCCTAAATATGGATGTATAAAATTGCTTGTAGGCACCTATTTTCTAATGTCTTGGCCAGGATTCTCTGTCTCTGTGTGTATGTCTCTGTTAGCGTTTCCTTATTGGCTAAACAGAGCTTTGAAGGTTTCCCGTTCCAATGTTTTTCTTTTCTTATCAACAGTCCTTATTAATTCCCCTTAAAGGTAGCTTGGGAGATCCAGTCTTATGGTCAGTAACTGTATGCACTAGAAAAGTGTCCATGTCTGATGATATGAAACGGCATGGGATCTGAACAGAGCTGAAGTCCCAATCACATGAAGTGTTTAAAACGTGCATCGTTTTCTATGTTATGAGAAGGTTTTCATGGTAACTTCCAAGTTCCATAGAGACCCGGAATGAAATTTTTCTTCTTTAGTGAGAAAGCTTATTCCTTACATTTTTCTGTAAAAGGATTAATTCCCTTTGGTAGCAGATAGATTGAATTGCATATACTTTGGGGGATAAAATATCAGGAAAACAATGTATAAAAGAGGAAGGCTTTCCCTTTTCTCCCCTCCCCCCCACCCCCAACCTCTTCTTGATGATAAAACTTGGAAAGTTTTGCATTTGTTTGGATTTATTTTAGTTGTACTTGTTTTGCTCATTAGGAAATTTGGTCTTGTATTTTCTGGAAACTTCAGTGATGAGAACTGTCTGTGGCTGGCTGTTCACGTTGCAACAGAATGAAGTACAAGAGTAGCATTAGGCTTTTCTTCTTCTCCCTCCCTCCACCCTCTCCTTCCCACCCCCACCTATCAGTGTGCCAGACATGAAAGGGTAGGTAAAAGTGGCACCGAGTAAAATGAGGTAGCAAGTTAATTATCATTTCCCCTTTAACCACTTGATCTCTGACTTGTGTTTGATAAGCTCTATTTAACATTAGTGCTAAAATGTGTCCTAAGATGCTACTTCCCACAGATAAATGTTGCTATATTGTTTTAACTTAGATTGTGAGACTTGTCAGTAGAGCCAACAGATAAAATTGGCATTATCTTTAACTCTTCAAAATGAGGGAAAATGGGGGACCCAAGCACCCCAAACCTTAAAGGCAACTGGCCAAAATAACTTTTTTATCCTTTCTTAAAGAAAGTACACCAAGAAGGATTATGACCAAATGATCATTTATAATGGCGCACTTAACAGCAGTGAAAATCATATTTCTGGAAACTGTTTGCGTTTGCGATCTTGCAGAGATACTGCATCAAAATGCATTTTTCCCACAAAAGAAAATTTCAAAGGTGGAAAGGTAGAACTTCACCTGTGCAGTAGCCAAGCTAACTTCCTAGGCCAGCTATCGCTATTTAAGTTTATTTACAGTTTATTTGGGGGGCAGGGAAGCTGTGCTAGGTTCCATGTCAAAAATGCCAGCAGAGATTCCTTGCTGTCAAAGTGGATTGCAAGCTGGGGCTGGAGGAGGCTGACTGTGGCTGCTGGGCTTTGCTGAGCCAGGAGGAGCAAGGCTCTGAAACAGGTTCAGCTGCAGCTTGGAGCCTTGAAAGTGGCAGCTTGTTGATATTGCTGCTGAGTTCTGCAGAGGAAAATGTGCGACTCTATGCGTGTTACCTAATAAAATCGTGTTCCTCTGTGTGGACAACTTGCGTATAATAGTATAAGTTGGTTTAAGGAAAATTGGCAATTATTTAATGATTAGGAGATGCCTCAGGCTGACATTGCTTGTGCCTGACTATCTTTGAAAGAAAAGTAAGACAACCTAAGTGTCTTACATGGACAGTGCACTTCAGGTTTGATACTGGGTGACCGGAGGTTGATCCTGGTGGGTGTCTAGGGACTGTGGGGAAGCTATTGGGATGAGAGCTGAGATTCTGCAGATTACTTTGCAGAGCAACCACAACAGCTGTGAGACAGTACCTTTTAATTTGTGTTTAACTGAATTGAGGTTGCAATTTGTTCCAGCTGGGAGAGCAGACACTGTTGTTCTTGGCCCAGCTAAATACAAGAGCTTAGAAAGGCACGCCAGGCCTTTGACCATGACAGTCGAGTCTAGCCTTTAGGCTTGGTACTATTTGAACCAGCAGCCTCTTGGCCATGTCTGTATTACTGGTGGGATAGCAAATCTTCAACTAGTCTTTTCTTCTTCACCTGTTTTTCCCCAGAGCCCCTCTTGGTTTAAGTTAGATACTGAATGTGCCAGTGAGCAGGCCAACATATAATACTAACACGCTGCTTTAGAACAGTCTCAAATCAGCCTGTGGTTTTTGAAACACTGAGAAGTTATTCTTACAAACAGATACAGCTATGGTAAAATTAGTTCTTTAATCCTTTTCACCCAGGATGGTTCCATGATCCATTTCCTCAGTACTAAAAAAGCTGAAAGTTTACAAAAATGATAGACTTTACTCACACAGATATCTGGATTACTAAAATACCGTGAATGGAGCCTTTTTTGTGACTTTAGCTCCTGCTCTTACTGGCAAATCCAGTCAAGATCAAGACTGCGTAAAGTTAGCCGTTGTGCAAAGATACAGTAAGAGGTAGTCCCTTCGCCACGGAGCGTGCCTTGTAATGCAATGTATGGGAACGATTTTGTAACAAGAGCTAAAGCTGGGAAACACAGGCTCATCCAGTACAGAGAATGAACTATTCATTTCATAGAAATATTTCTTTAAACTTTATCAGCTCTTACCTAATCACTGTTTCTATGTAAATATTTTGTTTAGAATATGAGATTTTCTTTTCTCTGGTTGAAATGTTTATATTGGCAAACCCTGAACATGGATGTGGTTGTACGGCTCGGCTAATTCATCCTTCCTTGTAGGAAGGACACACTTGGAGGGAAAGGATTGTAGCTTACCTTCCTGTTGACATAGGTGTCCTGATTCAGATTAGTAGCCAATAGGAAAAAAGCTCTCTAGTTTACTAGAAATCTTCAGGCATCCAAACAGGAGTGATTCAGTTCTCATAGAGCTGGCCATGAAATCAAATTCTTATTCACCATTTTCCCCCCCCAGACAGTGAAAAATCTGCGTTGAGATAAAATCTTTCCCCCCAGAACGCGAAATTAAAATCTCACAACATTTAGTTTAAGAAACTCAGCATGCTCCCCAGGATCCCTGACTGCCTCTGTGTGAAGCTGACGGGCGTTGACAGTTTCACTGCTGGTAATCAGTGGGGAGTGCTAGTGAAACTAAAAGGATTATAGCAGTTTCATTCAGGAGCTTCGAGGGCTTCCAGGGTTCCCTAGTGAGCGGGAGTCTGTCCTGGGCGTCTCAGGCTGGAGTCAGACAGCTGGGAGCTCAGATGGCTGTGAAATGTAGAGGTCTTGACTCCTAGCTCCTTATTACTGAGGAGCCAGGTAAATAAACTGTTACCAAAACAGGCAGTCCTCCAGCTCTGCCTCTATTCTATCAGAAGATCAGTATTTCTGCAAAATGTTAGCATTTGACAAATTGCCATTTTATGACAGAATAAAGATCTGTTGAAACATTTATCAGATCTTGTTTTTGATCTGCTTGCGTATGACTCAGGAACAATCTTCTGCTGTCTGCACAAACAGAAAAAAATCTACGTGTTTATCTCTGCCTGAGAAGCAGTCTGCAGCAAAATGGCTTTCACTCATTAGGACTTACTAGTTTGGGTTTCATGCTATATTGACCCACAGACACGTAGCTCCTAGCTGTCTTGGAGAGCAGACAAATCTATTCATGACTTCGAGATTTCTGGCAGGCGCAGTCCGTGAAGGTATGCCATCTCTTTTAGACTTTCCCTGCCGTACCTTGTGACTGTACAGCTGTGTGTTTTGAATATGCTCATGCACACGAGCAAGTATGCGTGCTTGTGACTTGCAGTATGTATGGGCGTGGGTGTAACTGTAACTGTGCTTCTTCCACAGGCTGCGAATCTTGTGATTTGACTTTTAATACAATCCTGTGAGTTCCTCTCCTTTGTAAGGGTAGGATTTCAAATCAAATGCCGTTGTTTATACTTCCCTTTAAAACGTTGGTAGTATATGTCTGCATACTTAAATTCCGTTTGAACATTTTTTTGTTTATTCTTAAATCTGTAAGAGATAGTTTCCTATTTAATCCGCTAGTTTTCAACAGATGGCTTGGAAATTCAGTGTAATCCACTGTAGCAAACTTTCCCTATAATACATCAGCAAGAAAGAAGGTGAGTCCCTTCCCATTCCTGCTGTTTAAGAAAAGTTTACTTAAGAGAGGTGTGTAACAGATAACGTTAGTATCAACAGCTTTCTAGGGCGTATTGGTGCTTCCATAGCATGTTTGTATGTATGGAATTGTTTGAAGACAAATAACTTAATTTTTAGTGATAAATTGCAGGGTTCATGTAAAAGCTCTACATTTCTAAGATCAGCCATTCAACTAAACGGTGTTTTGTTTTGTGTCAGTAGTAATGTACCTACACGTAACTGTTTAAGGTTTTCATAGTCCCAAGGTCTCCTGGGTATCCTTCTGCAGTGAGAAGGCTAGTTATTTTAACCTAAGCTGACTTGGGCTTCTTTCCTTTGTCTTGATACCAAGTTTGCAGAAATTGTTGTAGCTTTATACTGGAAGGGGGATATAAAAGAAAACAAAACCTAAAGCAGCATATTCTTAGTATTTTTTCCCCCTAAGTGATTTTATGTCAGATTTGCTGATTTGGCAAAATATTTTTAAGGCTGAGCTTTTGAGGTCAATGTCTGAACATCCACCTGAGATCTCTTGGATGCCTGAAGAAAAGTTGGAAGTGATCCCTCAGCAGTTAGGACGAAGTTACCTATTTGTTCGTCATGACCCAGAAAATGAGCCAAAGCATTCTCACATAGATTTCTCATCTTTGCAGTGCTGGCAAGAAACCCAACAACAGTAGCAATAACAACAAACAGTAAGCGCTTATATTTTTCAGGGAAGTGGACAGACGTTTTCTTTTCACAAGTGTTGAGAGCATCAAAAGAAAACACACCATCCTTTAAATGTGCTAGAATAAGAACACTTCCTGTGTAAGAGAGGAAGAGGCAAGTAAAAAGCCACATCACGACCCGAAATGAATTTTTTTTTTCTTGAAGATGGCAGTAGTCGTTCAGAATCACCACCTGGTTAGTTTTGCGTTATGCAATGAGAGGGTGAAATAGTGGAGTCCACATCTTCAAAAATCAGTTGAATGTGTTGTGCATTTTGTTTGTTTTTTCAATGGGCAACCTGAAATATCTCCGTATTTTCAATACTCGTTTGTCCTCAAAGTTGCATCTCTTCAGAAGGCTTTTTTTTGGACATTTTAAAAGTGAAAGCCTCTAAAATTGCAAGCTATTCTTGAAAATTTATTTGAGGAAAGAGAGTAAAGGAAGCTTCCTCTGATCTTGTAGCTCTGTAATATTCTAGGTGTCAGCAGAGATTATAAAAGGATATATTTCTAAAAGAGCTGAGTTAAATGCAAGTTTACCAAAGTTATGGGAGCAGGGGTTGAGAGATCCTTACTTTAACCCTGGTTGCTTCAGCACACGTTCTCATATCATTAAATGAGGCTGCAAAACCTTTCTCCCCTCTGTGTCCTGTCTTCATTTCTGTGATGACTGGAAGAATCCAAATTTTGCTTTTATATCTGGCTTCAGTATTTCAGTATAGTCACGTCCTTGAAAATTTGGCTTTCATTTGGTAGAGGAAAAAGTTTCACAGTTGTGAGAAAATGGTTACAGAGACAAAGCTCACAGAAATCGGAAAGATGGTAGTGATCATGAAACATCACCCCTAAAACATTCTCAGGATTTTTCTGCAAGTCTTCTGGATGTGAGAATGAATCAGCTCATGGCTTTTGGGCCTTTGACCTTAGCAATTTCCTGGAGCTTTTTGTGGAACAAATGGATAGCCTATCCTGAAGCCAGTTCTAATAGGTATGGTTCCTAATCGTTAAGCATTTCTGCATTGTTAAGTTGTAAATCAGAATTTAAAGTATACATTCCTTGAATAATATTTTTTCCCTATTTTTAACAACAAAGGTCTTTTGAGAAATACCTTTTGAGAAGGTCAGAAAGAAGGAGGAAAAGCCCAAAGTATGTTTTTAGTATTAATACTCTGTCAACCTACGATGTCCCTGTATCCACAATGAAGTCTTTGTAGAGCGCTATTAGGTGCATGGTTTTCTAGAGAAACTTCATTTCATGAAAGTAAAGACTAGAAATTGTCTGTAGCTGCCAGGAAAAAGCTCTGATCTATAACCTTATGCAGGCCTGTAATATCTCTGCGTATTCACAGATATGCTATCTTTTTCCAGCTGGAAATTGCGGTTAACAGAATCTGAGTGTTCTGGACACATGTAGCAGATTTTCAGACATGTAAGTCATCTGTATTTGCATATGCAGGGGCTCAGTTAGTATAACACGTGGTACTTAACTGCACAGGTGCATATGTGATTTTCACTTTGGGAAGTCCTGTACAGAAATCTCTCCCTAGGCATGGCTAGACAGTACAGCTTTGTTTTTTCGTAAGTGTCAACCTTTTTTTTTCCCCCCTCCATATAATCTGATGGAGCTACATTGGCAATTTCACATAAGATAAATTGAGCAATATTTGAAGTATCTTTTTAAGAAAAGTGAAAACAAAACAAAACCCTGCCCCTACCAGGCTTAGTCATTTTTTCTCTTTGCCCCTTATGCTAAGAAATGCAGGCTCAGTAGGCCTTGGGAACTAGCATCCCCCTGGTCTAGGAGAAGGGGTCTTGGCTAGGGAGTATGAGATTCTGGATTTGGGTCTGACGCTAGTGCATCATCTAAACAAAAGCTAGTTGTTCTGCTTCTCTAGCCCTTCCCCTCTTTGCCATCCATTGCCAGTACAGTGGACTGCAAACGTAAGCTGTGCAGCTTGGAGGCCGAACGTGCTTTGCATGGTGCTTAACACGATGGAGATCACTGCTGGTAGAAGCTAGAGGGCTCCACAATATACATAAAAAATTTCCAGACAAGCAGCGCTACCCAATTAGTGTTCTTAAGACAGATACACAGGTTAAAATGTTGTTTATATGAACACATGTTAGGAGATGCAGGAGAAAAAAAGCATACTTAATGAAGCTTTGTGAATATCCCATTGCAATGAAGCGTCGTTCAATTAAAAAGAAATCCATTTAGAAATTTCCAGTGGGCTTGGAATACAATGCTGACTTCACAATTTCTAGCCAGCACAGCTTGTATAAATGCAGCCTTTTGACACAAAAGCAACTTGAAATGTATTGAACTCCTTGAGGCTGGCGTTTTCATTTTGTCAGTTACCCACTGTGTACATTGTAGCGGAAAATATCCAAGACCTGGCTCAGAAAGATTAAATCAGCCTGGTTTTCTTCTTGGAATATTCTCCAGTCAGGCTCCTATTCAGCACACAACGCTGTTACTGACATTACTAAAGTTCATTATGACATATTTTTCTTGCTGCAACAGATGAAGGTTTTTTAAAAAAAACTACTTGGACTATTTATGGACCTTAATAAGGCCATGGATGCTGTGAATCACAAAATCCTTTTAAAGCAATTTATTTTAAAAGGCACGTAGTGATCTGGCCGTTTATACAGGAATGGCCGGTAGTGACAGATTGGTACAGGTGAATGAAATGGTTTTTGAAATCTTCAGGTTGTATTCGGTTTTACTTTGTGCTGATCAACGTACCTGGGCACATAGTGTCTTAGTATCTTTAAACTGAGATTGGCTATTCAACTCAACTGGTGTTAAATCTTTGGTTGGGAAATTGCTTGCTAAGGGATCCCCCTCCTCTGCATTATGCATGTAATCCTAATGACTCCTGATTTATGAAAGGGAAATCTTTAAAAAAAAGAAATGAATTTACTTGGCATTTGCAAAATGGATCTTGGTATACACGGGAAATACGACTGAGAGACATGTTGTGAGGAAGAGTCTTGAATTAAGGCAATGCAGTCAAAGGGATACTCACTAAAATCTAGAATTGGGGAAATGCTTAGCTGTGGGAGTAAGGAACTGTTAAATTGTAACTCTGGGTTTTCTGTTTGGTCACGCTACAGCTTTGGCTTATTAAGGTGGAAGTGTGGACCTTGAAACTGTGAAACTATCTGAATGGTAGGCCTATTTTTTTAGGTAGACTTATGAGTGCTGAATAACTCAAATTAGGTCCTTGGCCCCTTCCACAGTTAGAAGGTAACACTTGCAAAAGCATCTTAATCCTATTTTCAAGGGTGATTTTTACAGTCTAAATCTTTTTGAAAATCAGTGAGACTGAATTGCGTAAGTCATCTCTGAACACGAGGAGCAGATTTATAGGTCTGTGGGGTGGTTTTGGAAGTATTACCTCGGAATAATTATTCTTGGAACTTTGTGGGCAGGAGGATGAGTATTCTAAAAGCAGTATGTTTTAAAGAAAATCTAATTTTCTGCTTGTGTTTCGTAGATGAGCTTTATTGAGCTATTTACGCACCTGGACTTCTTGAATTCACTTTCCATAAATGTTGAAGAAACCATTTCATCGTTGAACTTGGGGCTTCGAGTTCCACAAGTCAAGGGACAAGCTTTAGGAAAGAATGGAGTGGTGACAGAGATGGAATGAGCCAGAATAAAGCTAAATCAATAGTAACTCAGCTGTTGGTAAAGTGTGAAGAAAATGTTCTAAATATTTTTTGGGGGTGTTTTGGGTTTTTTTTTTTTTGTTGTTGGAGGAAATTATTTTGTTGAAACCTCCATCTGTAGCAGAGGAGTCACATTTCTTATTTCTGCAGAAGATATGTTTGTTATGGAGCAGCTGAGTGCACTTTCACAGGGTTTGCTTTAGGTGTGATATATGTTCCACTTTTATGACCATGGGACACTTTAGGAATTGAGGACTCTTAGGAAGAGATGTGATCTCTTCCTAAGAGATCTTTGGCCCAACCAAGTGGGCCAAAAGCATTCTTTGCCAACAGGCTGGCCAAACTGGAGAGGACAGTTTTAAACTAGGAATGATGGAGGAGGGAGGATTTCAACCCAAAAACAAGTGAGGAAGTGGTGGACTAGACTGGTAAGCAAAGGGCTTAGGGTGTGATGTGGGCAAGAGAGACCTTGTAATCAGCAAAATGAGGGAGAAAGGGCCCAAGAAGGTATCACCAAGGGGGAAGTTCTTGTACCTTCTCTGGGAAATCAGCAGAACTGCGCACCTTACTGAAGTACCTGTACGCTAATGCATGCAGCGTGGAGAACAAACAGGAGATTTTTGTGCAGTTGCAGGGCCACAATCTCATTGGGATTGCATAGACATAGTGGGGTAGCTCACATGACTAGAGAGCTGCCATGGGTGGATACAAGTCCTTTAGGAAGGACAGGTTGGGAAGGCAATGAGAGGAAGTTGCCCTTTATGAGAAGAGAGCAGAGGTGCATGGAGCTCTGCCTGGTGATAACTGATGAGCCAGCTGAGAGCTTATAGGTCAAGATTAGCAGGCAGACCAATATGTGCTATGTTGTAGTGGATGCCTGCTACAAACTGCCAGATCAAGAAGAAAAGGTAGGTGATGCCTTCTTCAGAAAACTGGAAGAAGCCTAATGTTTGCAACCCCTGGCCTCCTGACTGAGGAACCAACAAGGGGAGATGCTCTCCTGGACTTGAGGCTTACATTCCTGACCATTCCTTCCTTGCTTATGAAGGCAGGGGGCAGCCTTGCCTGCAGTGACTGTGAGATGGAGTTCAGCATCCTGAGAGGAGGGAACAAGGGAAATAGCAGGATCACAACTCTTGACTTCAAGAGATCATACTTTGGGCTGTTCAGGGACCTGCTCGGAAAAATCTTATGGGATATGGTCCTGGAGGGAAAAGGGGTCTAGGAGAGCTAGTTGATTTTTCAAGGATCACCTCCAAGCTCAAGAACGGTCCATCCTGACATACAGAAAATCCAGCAAAGGTGGCGGGAAGCCTGCATGGATGAATAAAATTCAAATATAAAAAGGAAGAATACAAGAGGGGGAGCTAGGTGACCCAGGGCAAATAGAGGGATGCTGTCTGAATGTGCAGGAACAGGGTTAGTAAAGCCAAAGCCCACCTGGAACTGAATCTGGCAAGCGATGTGAAGGGCACAAGAAGGGCTTCTACAGCTCTATCAGTAGCAAGACTAGGGGAAATGTGGGCCCACTGCTGAAAGGGGTGAGGAATGTGGTGACAAAGGACATGGAAAAGGCCTAGGTACTCAATGCCTACTTCACCTTGGTCTTTACTGGTAAGATTTGTCCTCAGGAATCCCAGGCCCCAGAGATCAGGGGCAAAGTCTGGAACAATGAAGACTTACCCTCAATGGAGAGGGATCAGGTTAGGGAACACTTCAAGCAACTGAACATACACAGGTCCATGGACTTAATGGAATATGCCCATTAGTGCTGAGGAAGCTGGCCAACGTCATTGTGTGGCCACTCTTAAGTATCTTTGAAAGGTCGTGGTGATCAGGGGAAGTTCCTGAGGACTAGAAGGAAGCAAACGTCACTCATCTTCAAGGAGGGCAAGAAAACAGATCCAGGAAACTACAGGCAGGTCAGCCTCACCTTGATCCCTGAGAAGGTAATGGAGAAAACTGGCCTGGAAGTCATTTCTAAACATATCAAGTGAAAGAGGGTGTCATGAGTAGCCAGTGCGGATTTATGCAGGTGATGAACCTGATACCTTTCTGTGATGCAACGACTACCTTGTTGGTGGATGAGGGGAGAGCAATGGATATTGTTTATCTGTACTTTAGCAAGGCCTTTCATGCTGTCTCCGATAATATTCTAATAGACAAAATGATGAAGTATGGACTAGATCAGTGGACAGTGAGGTGGACTGAAAGCTTACTGAGTTGCCAGGCTCAAAGGGTTATGATTAGTCGCTCAGAGTCTAGCTGGAAGCCAGTCACTAATGGTAAAAACCAGGTGTTGACAGTGAGGCCAGTACTCTTTAACATCTTCATTACTGACCTGGATGATGGGATGGATGGGGAATGCAAGTGATTATTCCCATGTACTTGGTGCTGGTGGGGTAACATCTGGAGTGCGGTGTCCAGTTCTGAACACCCCAGTACAAGAGAGACATGGACCTAGTAACCCTTTACTGGACTTTCTCCAGTATAATGATTAAGGAACTACCGTAACAACTGTAATATGAGGAGAGGCTGAGAGAGCCAGGATTGTTTAGCCTGAAGAAGTGGATCTCATTAATGTTTATAAATATCTGATAAGCGGGAGTAAAGAAGACAGAGCACTCTTCTCAGTGGTGCCCAGTGACAGGACAGGAAGCAGCGGACACAAACTGAAACACAGGAAATTCCACTTAAAGAAACATCTCTTACTGTGAGCGTGGTCTAACACTGGAACACGTTGCCCAGAAAGGCTGTGGCATCTTCATCCTTTGAGATACTCAACTGGACAATGTCCTGAGCAACCTGCCCTAGCTGACCCTGCTGTGAGAAGAGGGGTTGGGCTAGATGATTTCCAGAGGTCCCTTCCAACCGCAACGGTGCTGTGATTTGAATAGTGAAACAGCTAAAGAAACTATGATGTGCTCATAGCTATTCCATGCACACACAATAATCTTAACTCAGTGAGTAGTACTTGTTATGGTTTAATTTATTCACTGCAAAGCTGAATATATTGAATTATATTTCTCTAGAATCATATGTGTTATCCTGATTAGAAAACTGATAAGCTTCATTCTCTGCACAGACCCAGAAAGTTTTGCCAATTGTTATTCCAGAATTAATTTGACTTCTGTCACTATTTTTAACAGCTCCTGTGCTTCATTTCTGACCTCAAGAGTTGCAGTCTTGTACAATGACTGTGTTAACAGTCTACTGTTTTGGTTTCTTGACGTTATTCTGAAAAGCTGTATCAGCAGAAAGGCTTATCACTTGAGATTTAACACCTTAATGCCTATACCTTTTTCACCTATAGATTTAAATGGGAATCTTCACTGTTTTTTCAATATACGTAAAGGTAGCAGTAAATACTGATACATAGTACTTTTCATTCTCAGAGTATTCTAAATTTTTTGGCTAATTAATATTCATAATACCCCTGGGAGGTTGGTGTATTTAATTATCCTCATCTTATAAGCTCTGGGGATTTGAACATGGGACCTAACACTGGAAGCCTTTACTTTTTTGCGTTTCTGCCCCTGCACTAAAAAATTGATTTCCTGTGTGACTTGTGAGAAAGTACACAAGCAAAAAGAGAAATGACCTTGAGCTGAGTTAAGATTTCCTGCTATAGTATCTAGTCTGCTCTGAAGCTGAGCTGAAAGCTCTTTTTTCAGCCAGGAGTTTCCCTACTTTTAGTCCATGACACTGACACCGATGAGGTTCATCTTGGAGATGAAACCAATAATCTTATTCATCTGCGCTTTCTCTTGAAAGTTGTGGCAATTTGTTTCTTATTGCTTTGTTTTGTAAGCTTTGCTCAGCGCTTCAGCTATGAATATATTACAATAGGTGATTAAAAACATAGACCACAATAAATTTTTAATAGTATTTTCTAATACATTAGTACCTGACACTTAAATAACATTTCTGTTTTGCATCCCTTCCTGATCAATCATTTCTTCCCTTAGAGAAAGAGAGAATTTTAAAAAGCAGGATTCATACTCTCCCCCTCCCCCCCCCTATTTTTAGTGCGATTAATCAACCTCCCAAAAAAGAGGAAGAGAGGAAATAAATTGTTATTTTTCCAAGCATGCTAGAAATTGAGAGTAACAGCAGTTGAACTATTTGGCTCATGCACAGCGGAGTGTACTTAATTCTCTCATAAGCATAGTTACTGACAAACTGCAGGGCGGTATATAGCAATCCTGGACTATTAACTCAGCATTGTAATGCTGGAAAGAAAATATTCTGCAAGCCTTAATACAAATAAAGATTGAATAGTTAAACTGACCTCATTCCTCATGTTTAGTGCAGTGAATTGCCTGGTCTTGTCACCTTGTATATTTAAAAAAACCACAAATATTCAAATTTATCTAGCTCATTTCTCCACGTAATTTCCATCCTGGATCTTTTCAAGATTGATTTGGCTTTGTAGGAGATTATCTGGCCACAAAACAACCAATTATCTCTATTGGCGAGAAGAAAGTAACTAAACCTTTCTTTACTAGGAATTGTTGCTTGCTCATTTCCAGCAACTTCACTTGCTCGCTTTGGCGAATAAAGACTTGTGGCACGTGACCTGCTCTTTTACCAGCGCTCTCTGATCTTGTTGCTTGGGTGCTTCCAAAGCAGGGAGGTACTTGAAAGCCTCTCACACCCTGCATCCTGTGTTTACCTATGAAAGTATCCATTGATGCGGTGGAAAAGAGGTATCTACATTGTCTAAGTGCTTTCATTTTACTTCTGGAGGAAAAAATTGGCCATGCTGGAAAGTTAAGCTCTGTGAGATGTAATTTCAGAACTCTTACTGTCTCTCACTTTCTGAGAAGTGCTAATAATCTCAAATGGCTTCTTCAATAAGGCTGACCTTTTAAATGCTACCTTACCTTAGGTCTGTACATCTGTGGGTTAACTGTGGGTAAACTTTGCCTTGTGGTTTATGATAGATTTGTTATATTTACAATAATGTTATCAAGGATCCCAGTAGACTGAAATGCTAGTTTAAAGCTGAACTGTCTCTTGTCTTTAGCCATATGCCGACTAAAAAGTGTTGTAAATAATGTCCACATGCTCCAATTTATTGTTATAGTCTCTAGGATGGTCCTAGGCACCTCCTACTAGTAAAACAGTAGATGGTTGCCACGTTCTAAATGACAGTCTTACAACAGGGTTATAACTGATTTTTCTGGTATAGATGGGCTGATTTGGTCCACTACAGTTACGTGAACTGTAACGTTCACTTGAAAATCTTACCTTTAGAAATATTCCAGTTCTAATGAAACTTTCACCAAGAAAAAATTTTTCAGCCTAAGTGGCAATGAGAAAGAGGCAAAGTAGCTGATAGCCCAGTCACTGACACACTTTTCTAGCCTTATTTAAGCCACCAATCTGAACTGGAGTCACCTACAACTGAGGTGAGTGCTCTGTAGGCTGGTCACTTGTGGTTCTGCCTTACCTGCTGGAATTATTACAGTCTGAATGACTGTTGCCTAGTAGCTAAGATGCTCCCTTGAACGCTGAGCTCCTGCTAAATCAGATAAAGCAGAGATTTCAGCATGACTGGCACAGGCTCTGAGTGAGCATGCTAACCAGTGAACAGGTCAGATGATCTGCTCTGTAAAGAGGAGGGGTTTTTTTGGCTTTGTAGTGTTTACTTATTTTGATATGATATAGTTTTTTTATAGTATTGATTTCATATGAATACTGAGCAACAGGAATTTTTTTATCTGCAGGATGGAAAGCATTTGCTCTGAGGTCAGTCTGTTACTCAACTTTTATTCAAGCAGAGGGGACCTTCAGAATATGTTTTGGAATATCCGTGTTGAAGTGCTGTGTATGTTTCCATTCTAAGGCTGTCCAAACTCGTGGTGAAAACAGCCATGCGCCCATGTTAGTGCAGATATTTTGTTGTGTAGAAGGGGATCATAGCTGTGCTTAATGACACTGACTAAAACGTCATCCTTTCTTTAGCTCTGCTTTTAGCCTTTGGCAGTGCTTTCATTAACAAAGCAATTTCTACAGGGAAAGGAAGCTTTTTTTTTTTTTTTAATATGTCATTATTGGGGGGGGAAAAGAGAAGCGAGGGAAAAAGGTCAAGAGAACCAATAACAATAGAATATATACAGTGAGGTTAAGCAAATCATTTTATAATGTTATTTTTGAATGATCAAAATGAAACCGTAGTCCATTAAATCAGTTATCTGGGGGTAAGGAGACCTTTCAGAGAAAGAATTATCTTCCCAAAATGATAATGAAAATGTTTTTAAAGAAGTGCTGCATCTGCGAAAGATGCTCATAAATGTCAGAGGTAACCTATTGTTTTAAAACCAGCTGGTTCTTCACAGTGGTTCTGAGATATCTTTAGCTTTAACTAATACTTTGATTTATGCAAAAAGATAATATAACAAACTCTGCTCCAAAATAACCTCTCATACCTGCCTGCAGCCACCTAATTCCTCCCCTTCCTTTATAGCCCAGTCTGCAGTAAAATATTGAACAGAGTAAGTCTCACCATCTCCTGTGGGCTAAAGTTCCTGTTGAGACCTATGTGCAGATAAAGTTAATAAAATGAAGAAAGCAGCTCTGGAAGTCTTTATCCCAGCACCATTTTGAATTCATAATCCATCTGAGCTTTAATACATTGTTGAGGCTATTGAAAGTAAATAATAAATATGTCCTGATCCGACAAGGAGGGATTTCAGCTGGTCTGAGAAGCTCTACAGAGAGAGATTTAAGTGGAGAACAAAAGGCAATGATCAAGGAAAAATCTGATAAAATGCCTGCTATCTTCAATTTGCATTGGCTTGAATGT
Source organism: Struthio camelus (assembly GCF_040807025.1). Classification (NCBI taxonomy): domain Eukaryota; kingdom Metazoa; phylum Chordata; class Aves; order Struthioniformes; family Struthionidae; genus Struthio; species Struthio camelus. The sequence goes on from NC_090943.1 coordinate 53,265,712, forward strand.
GAACCAAGCTGCACATTACCCTTTAGTACCTGACCCCTGACCTTGGGAGTGATGGTTTTGAAAAGCACTCGGGATGGATCTCATTCTTATTTTCCCGACTTGAACTGGAGACAGAGTGAAGATAGCACGGAGGATCTTTGGGTAGAAACAATGCAAGTAATGGAAGACAGCTGCTGGGTTAGTGAGTCTACTGCTCTCAGCTACTGTGAACAACCATGTCATATATCTCATAAATGAAGCAAGTTCCTCTCGTGATTTGAAGTTGTCTGATTTTTCAGACAGAATGTTCAAGGGCGTTTTTCTTCCTTGTTCTTTTGCTTAAATAGTTTTGATCCTCTTCAAACGCTGGCATTTAGTCTTCAGATGCAAGCAAAGAATAAAAGTCTCTCTGCTTAGCCTTTGTTTTGCTAAGTTATGTAAGCAAACTTTTCTAGTTGGTTTTCATGAGTGGCTTTCTAGATGTCGTCCTTCATTTTTTCTAGTTAAATGGGAAAGCTGTGCATAATCTTCCGGATGAGGTCCTACCAGGACCAGGTATGACAGCTTTTTAGTTTCCTCTTTGGCAAAACCTCTGGAGATGTGCTCTCTGTGTTCTTCCATTGCCATGTCACTCGCTTTGTGAGCAAAGGAAAGTCTCAGCTGAACTAGAGCATTGTATATGGTGCTACATGGGAAGTGATGGCTAAGCTGGAGAGGGGGTGGTTAGTACAAACGTTTTGTTGTGAATGACTGAAGGAGATGACAAGAAAGCGTTGAAAGAGAAACTATTAGGCTGGAGGGAGGTTATTAGTGGAGTTCCTCAGGGACTGGTTTTTGGCATTGATCTTATTTATTATTTTCACTAATTACTGAAAAGTAGGACAAAAAGCAAGAATGTGCTAATGAAATTTGCTAATGACTTGAAGTTGGGACCGCATAAGAAGGCGGCTATGCTACAGGATTGACCTTGAATGGTGACAGATTGGAGATGGGAAGGAATTCGTACTAAAACTATGTAAAGTTACATGCTTAGAGGAAAAATGACAAGAATTCTTGAGAGAAGCTTGGAGCTCATTCACTCATGGGTGGAGGGAGGAAAAGTCAGAGGAAGACACAGCTCTGTAGTTTAGTCAGAAGCTGGTTATAAATTTAGTTCAAAGCATAGAGAGGTTGATCCTTCCCCCACTGGAGGGAGGCAAGGATCAATGAGAACAAATGCAACTAAATGTAAGATGATGTGTAAATCATACTAAGAGTTTGAAGCAAGTCTGACGCTCACAATATGGAGACTGTTAACTTAGGTAGACATATCTTCCTTCAGTTTCACTGTGTTAAGACAGAATGCAAAGCGCTGCATGTCCCCAGGAAAAGAAGGTGCATGATGTGTGTAGGGAGCTGCTGTTTTACTAAGGGGGCGCATACAGTTTGAAGATGGCTGTGTATTTTTTTTTTTTAATGTTACTAATCAGGAAATTAAATTGTTTTAGAACACAGCAGTCCTGCAAGCGGCAATGGAAGCATCTCTTAAATAGCTACTAATGTTCTGTGCTCCTTGGAAAGCTCTCATAGCAATCTGTTTATTTTTAAAATTTTTCTTATTTAATTACAGTGGAAGTGTTCTTTATGAAGTTGTTACAAAGTTGGTACTATTGCTGTTCATCTAATAGATTATTATCATTTTTTTTAAACATTTTTAATAGAAGAAACAAACTGCAGGCAAGCCAACCAGACTCCAGTAAAGACAAAGCACATGTACAGTCATGAATAAAGAGAGACTTTAATAATAACAGCAAAATTAATAGAGAAGATGTATTTGGAGAGAGTAGAGAATAATCAGTTAATTCTCTTCTCTGTGCCAAACCAACAAAATTGCATTACTCCAAAATTTTCATGTTCAGGAGCCAGGTCAATAAACAGCAGCAAGACTAACAGACTGTTGCTGCAATAATTGTGTTCTGAATGTGGGAAAAATCAGCTGAAGGAGTAGGGATAGATCAGATGAAGTCCTAATGAAGTGATTGCTCCTGTATTCTCTTTCCCACACTATTAATCTACGTGCCATGTCTCTACTGTGGAAAACGCTACACAGTCAATAGTTTCTTTCCAGCTAGTATTTAGAATTTTTGGTTAGAGATGTCTGTAGTGTATGGATTTTAGCCTGTTTTAGATGGTAGGATTTGAGGAAACTGCAGCAAATCAAGAAGACCCTATGCAGTTTGCCTACCAACTTTTTCTCTTGTTTGCTAGAGCTTTACTCCTTGACTGGAAACTCTCCTGCTTTCTGTCCCCCGGCCCCATTTTTTTTTATATTCTTTCGTCCTCTTTTCATTGTCTCTGTAGTGGCTTCTTTGGGCCAGAGCCCTCATTGAAGAGAGATATTTCTTCTCTCTGTTATAAAGCTCTTGTGGATTTATATGAACGCTTGCCTGTTTTTGTAAAAGTCTCAGTGGTGCTATAGTAATCACATTCATGGGATTTAGCACCTTTTGTTGGAGCTTAGCTCTGGTGGTACTTACACTAGTGTTTCACCTGAAATCTGCGGTTATTTTACTCCCTCATGAATATGCTAATGAATTATTTCACACGCTTAAAAAAAATTTTTTGCAGTCACAGAGCCAACTTTGCATCTTTGGATGGTATTTAAATAACTTATCTTCATGGAAAATGTATAAGTCTATGTTAAAAAAGGCTAGTGAAAAAATTCAGTGTGGCACGAATCTGACATCTGCATTGAAAAAATATTCAATGCAAGAAAATTATGCATTTTTTTGTTACAACAGTTCAGAAAATATACTTGCAAAGGTTTTTTAAATTACTATATTTAGTCTACTGTTTCTAAATAAGCTTTCTACTTGGCAACTTACTACCTGAAATCCAATATTCTAAATGTTTCCTTATTTCCTGTCGAAAGATGCTTCTTTTCACTCTCGTATTCTAATTTTCTTCTGTCAATCAAATTGGAATTTTGGCATATTATTTTCATTATGCCCATAAAGACACCGGTGCGTAATATTGCTATCATTTTCTGTCTTATCTTTTCACTTAATTTTCTTTGTGTATGGACTTTGCCGTAGTGATTATCTGTCATCCACTGTTGTTTATTTATGAAATAAGTTATTTTTATTCTAGATGATTTCTTGGACGTGCTATCAAACTAATAAATATTATATTGTTTTAAAGTTCATTAAATCAATGTCATATATAAAATGGAATACATTAATACTGAATGTACAAAGAATCGCAAGTCTTTTTTGTATTTGTTATTTCCGTTATTTCTTCATGAACTATTAGAAACCTCATTAAAAAGCTTGATAATGAGACATACAGCCTACTTTCCAGATCAAAGCAGTTCAGAGAAATTTAAATATGCATATCTATTTTAGTTAATGCAGTGCTTTGTCCAAAGCCCGCTCAAGTCAATAGTCTTTTTTTTTTTTTTCCCCCTCTGTTGGCTTCAGTGAGTTTCAACAAGAAATTTCATTTTACTATACCTGTAGCATGCTGGGCAAACAAATACTAATTCATGATTTGACCTTGGGGTACTTAAGCAGCTGTTATGACCACTGAACTTCAGTATCTCGTAACCTGTAACTATGAGCCGTGTGAGAGGAAAGGATAACAATTCTTTGCATTGATGCTGGGAAAATCTGTTTTGGAGAAATGCTGTGATTTACCCAGCACTGAAGAAAAGTTTTTTGCAGAACAGATTCTCCAGGTTCCAACTAACGCTCTAACTAATGTCTGCTTATTCTCTGCATCTTAAATGCATCCTTATCCTCTCCCTAATAGCACCTTGACAATGTGACTTTTCTGATTTGTTTGTTATCAGAGCCTTTGCTGGCTGTGTAGTTGTTCTTTAGTTCTGTGATTGGGTTCCACCTTTGCAGAAAAATGTAGGATGATGAAGGGGAATCTCTTCCCTGGTATTTCAGGTTACTCAAGGTCTCAGCTGATCCGAAGGTAATAGAAGGGAAGATGATGTAATGGAAACAGCTGTAGAGAGCAGCTTAAAGTTACATATTCAAGTGTCAGGAGGAAATACTTCTCCATCCTCTTAAAAAAAAAAAAAAAAAAAAAAAAAAGATTTTGTTAAAAATAAGAATGAGAAGTTTACCTCTTTTTAATGTATGAAATAGTTTTTTAGGTTCTAGTCGTAAAATGAATGAAGCAGCTTATTTCAAAACATCAATACCTTCGTGCGTGTGTGCTCAAGGATCTGACTCCATCAGTATTAAAAACCATTAGAAAAATAACTTATGCTATTCTTTGCTACATTAGATGATTGTGTTTGGATGTCTAAAGTTGTTGTTCTTAAGCTCTGCACTTCAAATGCTATGGCTGGACACTAGATTTGGGGAAGAGTTTTGTATAGCGTCATAGAATTAGATGTAGACTTGTGCCGGTTCCAGTAAGTCATTTAGACAGATGGCACACTTGTGTAGGAACATGATGCTGAGATTGTAACTTAACTGAGGAGTTAAGCACTCCAGAGAAATAAAAATGTTTTTGTTCTGGTTGTAAAAGTAACGTGGTAGATATTCCTTGGTGGCCATCATATGTGGCTTAAGCTCTTGCTAAGGAGAGGCAGGAAGAGAAACTGGCACTTGTGACCTCATGATCTGACTTCCTCATGTCTCCCTCATGTTATGAATAAGTTTCTCCTGAGCACTTTGTCTTCTGATATCTTAGGCACTGCAGGTAAGGGTAAAACATTGATTAAAATTGCTTTTTGAAATTTCCCTATACTCTGCTAGAGTCAAATACTATCCTTCGGCTGAAGACAGGCAGTGTTTTAAAAATATGTTAGCAGGTGCATTCAGGTTAATCTTGATCAGCGGGTGTATTCTAAACTGCAACTGTCTTCTCCACCTCAGATACCAAATATTACTATTATATTCTCCTTCCCCCTTTCCTACGCTCCCCTTCCCACCATTGTAGGCAAGCCTTGGAGGGCTGTGGACCTTGGTCACCTGTGGAATGAGACTTTTTTTGAGTGTGCTTGGAACAGATTGATTTTAATGGGAGTTCTGGTTGAATGTGGATTTCAGGAACAAGATGATCACCTAGAGCTTAAAGAAAACTTAATTTTAAGTAAAATAAGAACAGTAGTTTGAGCAGAGCTGTGCAAATAGTTTTAGTATTCAGCTGCCTGAAACAAAATGGGTATGGAACTTGTTGTTACTAGGTTTTGTTTGTTTGTTTTTGTTTCACTAAGGCACCTTTTCCTCTTAATTCTGTTGCTGTGGAGTTGAAATTCCCCACGGTGGAAGAGCAGGGAGAGATATATGGATGTTCTAGACCTCAGTGAGCTCTAGCAGGATGGGTATATGCAGGTAGATAAGAACTCAGTCCATCTACAGTCTGAAACAACCAGGTGTGCGATAGCTCCAGTCAGTTTGCTGCATTGGCAAGGGACTGTGGCTGAGCGAAAAGACATGGACTGATTTTTGTTGGATAGCTAACTCTGTATTCTAAGAATGTGCAAAGAGAGACTGTGAATGCCAGTTTTGCATTCAGTACTGTTCACTGTAATGATATGCTCCTTGTGAGTAATAGTTAGAATATTTCTGTAATGTATTTCAGCTTTGATAAACCAAAGGAATATGGCTGTGGAAAAAGGTATCTTACAGGGTTGAAATGGTGTCAGTTGTATGTGTGAGAGGATGCTAGGGAGCTTGGCACAGCCTAACCTAAAGGGATAGGTGACTATTTGTATGCTGACAAAGGAATCTCAGTTCATTTTCCAGAGCTCCACAGTTCAAGCATCAATTGGATTTGCATATCCCAAAAGTTCAGGAATTGATTTCTTAAATGATGATATTCAGGGCGTAATGATCATGTCTGCCTGTTATTATATGATCAAATATATTCCACAGAGGGTGAATTATTTAATCCCTGTGGAAACATGGAATTTTCAGGATACATTAGGACTGTAATGGGCACTTTTTTGCAAAGGAATGAAACTGTTCCATCGTCTAAACGTATGATCTGCGATGCCTTGAAGGCTGCTTAGAGAGGTAGATAATTAGCTACCCCACTGCCTAGAGAAATAGCTTAGAGATTCTTAGGAGCCTTATGCAAATGGTTTGGGATATTATACAAAATTAGTTTCAGTTAGGCTCAAATTTATCTAATTTAATTTAATTATTGGGAAAAGTAAATCTTTAACTGAGAACAAAAAAGGAAACCCGATAGGAGAAGATGGGGCAAGAAAGTCACTGGCATATAGACTACAGCAATTAGATTCTGGTGGATTTATAGCTGCCCTTCACTTTGTAGACATTCACCTCTAAGGCATCAGTAATGACTTTGTTTTATAAGACTCTCTATCAGTCAGAGTTAATACCCTAGACCGCAGGTGAAATAATTACTTAACGGAATTAAACCGTGTTGCTGAATATGGCCATATTCTATTTCAGCGTGCGGTGTACTCAGCTGGTAAATATCCATCCTTTTGGGATATTGAAGTCCCAGCTCATCCTGCACATCTCACTTGAAGTTTCAGGGGGTCTGTGGCATGGGACAGACGGTTATCTGAAGGGGAAACTTAACAGTTGTGCCAGGGCTTGAAAGCCTGGTTGCCTGCATGTATGAACTGTGATGGTCTATTTTATGTCTACGTGATGTCTCCAGCCATCTCTCTATCCCTGACTTGGTTATAGGTGCATCAAATTTCTCTGTAAGATGGGTGTGAGATTAGAGGAAGAGGTGGTGCACAGCCAATAGCTGATGGCTCAGGGTTAGCTGCCTCTTCAGTATGCAGGGCTCAGGCAGAGAGCAATAAGGAAATATATTGGAAGCAGCTCGGGCCTTACAGCTTGGCCTGTGGTTTGGTGGCTGAACTGAGACCAGAAAAGCTGGGGACTGGCAGTTGTTGCCTGAGGTAGGTAGGAAGACTGCCAACGCAGGACTGTACAAGCAGGGAAAGGGGCATAAACGAAGACTGTTGTTGCATGGAGAACAAAGTTGGGTAAGTGATATTCCAGGGTGACATGGATGAGTTAATGTTGTATATAAAGAAAGAAAGAAGGGCAGATCACTGCTGGGATGATGGACAAGGGGGGTTATTACACACGGATCTCTGCTGATTCAAGTGGAGCTTGAAGGATTTAAACCCACTCTTCATTAGTTGAAGTTCTGCAACTTCAGTGAGCTCGTGGTTTGTTTCAGCACGCGTGATGGTTTGGTAGAGCTGTTTTAACAACCTCAAAAGTGATGTGGCCACTGTCAGAGCAAATTCACTGAGCAATTTGAATACATGTTTCCGAAAAGCTTCTTTAGGAAGCATTTGCTTCATTTACTGCTTTTGGAATACTTACTGAAATTTTCATCCAGGATGTTTGCTTGCTCTTCATTTTGTTCTTAAGTAGTTTGTGGGCAACTTGTAGAAGATAATTAAGTGCTTGATTAACTGCAGTAAAAGCTTTCTTTTTATTTCAAATGACTGTTTTAACAGTGACAGTTCTTCCATAACCTGGCTCCTTTACTGATAAGTTTACTTCACAGATTGAATGCAATTTCAGTGAAATTCAAAAGTGGATTAAAACTGTTTAGGGAGTCATCACAAGTATAGGTCAATATATAGTACATTATTACTGTAAAAAATTTTGAGAATATAGTACTGAAGATACAGGTACAATCTGTGATAATTTGTTGTGTAGCTCTGAATACATGGTTCTGTTGATCTGTAGTTAAAGCACTTTGAAATGTAATCTGCAAATGTTATCTTTTAAAAAGTCTTCCTTGGGCCTTACAGCTGGTGGAAAGGAACTTGAAATAGATATTGCGGGGCTGGGAAGTGTGGTATTTTGTTTTGGAAGGCATATCAGCATATGTGCAAATATTATTCCTAAACGAGTAAGCAACTTGGAGGTGTGTACAATTGCATATATGCAAGGATTTGCTGTTTACAATGGTAATAGCAGGGTTTTGAATCTTCAGGGTGTCATATCATTATGTCTATGTATAGTGGGTACTTGATGAGGACACTCTTGTTTTCAGTTTTCTGTCATTGGTAATCCCAGACCAAACCAGTCACTCAAAGAGAAGAATTGGAGAAAAATGCCTGGTTAGAAGTCCACAGGTTAACATTCTAGTCTCATAAAAAAGTGACGCAAGAAGTTAGCTAATCCACCCTGGGATAGCGAAGCTGCCTTTTCTGCCCTAAGCAATGTTTGACAGCACAGGAAGAGTGCAGATAGCTCATCCACATGTACTGGAATTCTGTATGCTTGTATGGGATCTATTCTGGAGATAGTACAAAAATAATAAGTAAAAGAGTCTTAAACCCTTTCCAGTTGAAAAAAATTTCTTCTAGTCAAAGAGATTGTCATTATATTATGCTTATATTATTTTTAAATAGACACCTGTTACTCTGCTTACAATGATAAACTGTTGGAAGTTGAGGCTGAAACCTTTTCTTTACTAAAAACTCATCTTTCCATGTTACAGCATTTTATTATTGTTATTCCGTCAGTGTTCCTCAGGAATGAATCAGGATCTAGGACCTGCCACCCTCATCCGGTAGTGAGTGCTGCTCTTGGCCAAAATGTATAGACAGGATCATGGATTCCAAAAGCAAAAACCAAAGCTAGGTAAAATATTGGTGTTCTCTTCCTTTGACTTCCATTTGAACATTGCACTTCATTTTTAAGTATGACTTAGGTTTCACACATACGTGATCTGACTTTATCTCACTTAATTGGACTTTTATGTGGTCCATGTACTTGATGTCATAGCATCTCTCTTGATGACAAGGCATCCCAAATCTTTGAATATGCAGTATTTGACTAGCCTACCACCTTTGTAGTCATCTTAAACGTGTGAAAATCACTAAAGCTGTAGAGAAGAACACTGTCTTCAAATATGCAAATGCTTATAAATTTCACTTTCAGTTTTTTTTTTTATTTTCATGTTGGCAATGTGGTGCCAACCTGAAAACTAAGTGCAAAATTCATGTGAAACTCATAGTTTTGGATCTATCTTTTGTCATTACTGATAATTCACTAGATCCTAGCTTCATAAAAATAGCCTTTAATCATTAAGGTATTAAAAAAAACTGTTCCAGAGTGAAGACTTGATATTACTGATAACTTAGGCCCAAAGGTGAGTCTAATGCTGTAAGATCTTGGCTGAGGAAAACAGGGAGAAGCATGTTTTTTTTTTTTTTCCGTAATAGCATCATTTTCATTATTGACTTACCTCGCAGATTAGAATGATAAATAATAAATCCTCTTTCAGCAAATAATGAAAATATTATTCTTGCCTGTAGATGTGTGCCAAAATGCTTTGTTAGTTAGGGATGGGCCTTAATACATGCTTAAATACTAAAAGAAATTGCTCAGTATTTTTAATAGCAATACTGTCAGCAAAAGTAGACATGGGAGCACTTGCTTTTTGACTTAGAGGCAAGAGGGAGCCAATGTTCTGTAAGCATCTAGAGGGATTCTTCCTGCCCCTCAAAGCATAGATAATTCTGGGTAATGGCAAATAAGTTGCTAGATAGCAAGGAATGGTTCTTTGTAAACCAGTGCCTTCTCCTTGCCTCACAAAAAGCAGAAAAAAGTCTTCTCTTGACAATTTAGCCTGACTTTAATAAATATCAAGTGTCCTCTTCCTTCAGGGCACATATTGACTTGCTAGCCTTCCTCCAATCTTTCTTAATCTTTGTCAATATTTACCTCTTCATGCAATAAATACTGAGAGGTCAGCAGAACCCAACTTCCTCTCAATATTTGCACTTGTACCATTTTTTTGCCCATTTCAGTGAAATTCATTTAGCACTTGAGAAGAAAAATTAAAGCTGTTATATGAACTACTGTTACACAGTTAATAGTAATAAACTTGATGAACCCTTCAGACCTCTGGCTGTAAGCTGAACCCCCCAGACTACCTCTAAAGAGCTAGGAAATAATAGATATTTTCAGCCTTCAGTAGATGTACATATTTCTTATAAGATGGAATATAATGTTGCTGTATTTCTAAGCAGTTGAATTCCACACTGAAGTAATTAAATTGTATTTTACAGCTTTTAATGGGGTTCCTTAGGTGAATGGTTCACTAGGCAATTATGAAGCATCCATGGTAGACATATACTTCTCTAAAACTAAATAACTACAACTGTATTTTTAAAAGAAAATCTTACGTTTTTCCAGCATCTGTTCAGATGGCTGATATCCTATGACACTTTCTGTCTCATCTGTTTCACAGTTTCTGAGGGAAAAAATGGGGTATGGGGAAGAAACTGGAGAGACTATCAGTTTGGTTTGTCATTGACTTCAGTATCTGGTTATGCTGCTGACAAAGGAGGCAGGAGGGGTGCCTTTCAGACTGTTAAAATGCAGCTCAAGGCCCTCGATCACTGTTGAGATAGTGAACCTAGTACTGTTGAGCTGCAGCCTGGTGTTGCGGACAGTCTTCCATATCTTTGCCCTGTTACTGTATGGTCTGAGTCACACTCCTCCTGATGCTGCTGTCTATGAAATCTCAATATGTAGAGCTGCTACTGCTGCCTGCGTTGAGGGATTTGGGGATGTGGAAGCTGTTGGGACATCTGCTGCCTGCATTGAGCTCAACTGAGCTGGTCTTCCTAGATTAATTTGTTTTCTGTCCTAGTTACATCCTTAAATTTCCTTTACTAAACTTCCACTAGGTCGTGTGGAAATGGTGAAGCCACATTTTGTTATCATGAGGTTGCTCAGAATGAAACATTTACTCCTTGAAATCTGCTTGCTTAATAGCTTTTAATTGCTTTTTTTTTTGGAGCTAGACTGTGAGTGCATCAGTGAAGACTGCATGTGCCTTCTGCTCATCTGAATGTTAGCCTGAGCACCTCATGTGACAAGAGAGAAGTATAGTTCAGTTCTAAGAAGCAAATATCCAGATGTTGTATTTGTGTGTACGTAGGGGAAAATCTAGTTTAAACCCAAAATGGAGGGACTGGTATAAGTTCATACCAGTTATGAGGGAACAAACTATGGGAGGGAGGGGAAGGAGCTGAACTGTACGAGAACAAGTACCAAGGGGAAAGAAGGGCTTATATTAGCATCTATTCCCCAAATTGTCAAGCCTCATCCTAAATCCCTCAGCCACTAGTGGATGTTTGATCCTGCACTGCTGAGGTCGGCTGTCAGGGCTGTGTAGCAAGGAGGGTACGTCTCTGGTGCTGATGAGCAAAGCTCCAGCAAACTCGAATTAACAGCGCTATCACGATCTTTGCAGTATTCAACAGAGCTAGTTAAGCATCTTCCGACTGAATGCTTCTGCCTCAGGAAATCAAAACGTTTCATGGGAAACTATTTATTTCATAGGAACTTTTGGCTGGAAATCGTTGGAACATCTTGTTTCCCTCCCTATGCCTTTATACCATGAAAGTCAAAAAGATGGGATAGCAGTTTAAGTGCACAGTGAAAATTGTGCAGTTTCCTCTTTTCCCAGTTTGAGCAAAGGGAGATGTCAAACTGGTGGAATTTTCTGTGACCAAGGAATTGGGAGGAAAAAACTCCAGTCTGACATCTCCCTTCGCTCAAACTGCAAAAGTGCAGAGACATCACAGATTTGAGACCTAAGTTACATCTTAGGAGAACTAACTCAAGATCCAGACCAACTTGAGCTGTTTAAGTAGCCCTCGTTAATCAGCACTGTATCCCAACGTAGCTACTTTTCTTGATACTTAGTAGCAAATCGCAAAATAAATGGTAAAATCAAAAGGGAATTAAATTTTTCCTATCTTAGGTAGTGAAAACGGAACTGCAGTAGGAGCAGGGGTAGGACATTCATGCTACTCCTTTCTTTTCCTCAGAAATTGCATGTCTTACAAAAAACCTTCCAGTAAGATTATTGGACTAGAATTATACAATAAAAAGAATACAGTTGTTTTCTCCTGCCTACAGAGAAGTCAATTATATCTTAAAGAAGGAAGAGGAAGAATTTTTAGCAGTGTCTCAGATTGAGCTTCTGTTGAAATGAGTTGCATAAAAGAGCAATGGTGTAGCCGGGGGGCAGGTAAGTATTTTGGTGTCTGCCTTTGTGAAGATTTAGGATTGATTGAATAAACCCTCTTGTGAGGGTGGCAGTCCCACTATGTTTGTTACTAGCTGATTGGTGCAGTTGTTTTTTCTAAGATAATCAGCATGTTCAATCAAAAAGCTAATATGTGCATTATTGCTTTGCTGGTTTTTAAACCCTTTTCTCATTATAGGTATTGATCTTGATTAAAAGCTGTTCTCCAGATGTTTGGTTCCACTGACATGAAGTGATTCTCACCTTCTCTGTCTGTTGCCAGAGGGAAGGTATCTTCGTTCAGGTTAGTTACTGGTGCTTGATGCTAAATGTGAATACCAGAGCACTACTTGAGGTGAAAAATTCAAAAATTAAAAAAGGTCTGTTAAAATGTCTTAACCTTCTGTATTTACCAGAACAGTGTTCTTTCCTTTGGCATCACAGTATGCCAGAGGAAGTGTCATAAATACAGTTTTGAAGACAGATAATTTACACTTCTTTGTCAGTGAGTGCATATTGTCCCAGTGCTTTACCAGAAACTGGGGGAGGGGAAGATAGTAGCAAACAGTAGCAGATACAGAGATGCACAACAATCAAAACACAATAATCTAGGGCCAAAAGGGGGAGTGATCTACAATCAGGTTGAGCCTAGACAAAACTAGAAGCCCTGCTATTATACTCTGAAATGTGTGGGTGGACCTTTGTGTCAATGATTGTAGTGTGTGCAGACGTAAATCCCCAGTCATCATTTGCAGGAACATCACAGATTTTGACAATGGATATCTCAGTTCTAAAATAACACATACTTAAAGGCACACACATACATAAACGTGTCCTCTGTCCGAAGCCTTATCTAGTTAGAGTTTTATGATATTGCTTAGTTTTATTGTAACCTTGCTTATAGTGGAAGTGATAGGAAAACCTCTACTAGGCATGAGATATCCTGAGGTTTGGCTAACTACACGCTTCAACCCACAGTTTTATAGGCGAGACAGAGATGGGTCAGATAAGCAACACTGGTTCCTAATACAGCATAGGCCATGGCAATTCCTTAAAGCCTAGCAACTATATCGTGGATGGACTGGAGGGAGCTTTCTGAAGCCAACATTAATGCCAGGCTTAAATTTCCAGGATTGTTTGGTATAAAGTGTTCATAAGTCTTGCTAAGCTGTCCCAAGGGTAAACAGTCCTTATTTAATGTTTGTGTTTTATTCTCTGTCTGAGCTGGCTCCTGTTTCGTTTCTGGCCTTTGGATCTTATTATATACTTGTCTGATGGATTGGGATCCTTCCACTGTAGGTTTCTATTTTGTCTTGTAGGTAGTCACAGGATAAGTTAGGTGAGTTACACCTCTTAGACTTTTTCTTTTCTTTTTGAATAGGGCATGTTTCTTAGGCCTTTAAGCATTTTCATGTCTCTTCTCTGAATTTTTCACAAAAAATTTTCTGGATCCAAGGTAAAGCCTGGAATATTTTTGTGACAAAAATGAATATCTTATGAACTCAGTTTCAGGGGAACCCTAAATGAACAGTTTTGGTTTGTTGGCTGCCTGTCTAGAAGACTCTTGTTGATATTTTCTCTCAGCAGGCAAAAATAAGGAAAAATGGATTGGCTTTCCATCTTCTTGGATGCTAAATGCCTTGGCTGTCTGTGCTCTGTTTATGTTGAAAATATGTATCTGCTCTCAAACCAGCTGTAGTCCCACAGCTACCTGCCTGGAAGGCTGTTGCCAGTTTCAATCTGGCAACAGCCTCCCAAACATGTGGACAGGAAACCATTGCTTCAACGTTCTCATATATTGAATTAAAAAAAAAAACTATCGTGATAAATAGATAATTTTTTCACTGGGAGGTAAGCAAGGGGTGAGGAAAATGGACTCCAGTAGGGAATCCCAATGGAGCTGTGCTGGAAAGTATATTTCTTTTCCAGGGAATGCATTTCTTCCTGTAGCATGCTTACGAGGTTGCCAACCTAGGCCTAATTTATACAGTGTCAAAGAAAGCTTGAGTCTTCACAGAATGGTTTAGGTTGGAAGGGACCTCTGGAGATCATCTAGTCCAACCTCCCTGCTCAAGCAGGGTCCTCTAGAGCATATTTCCGAGGATCGCATCCAGATGAGTTTTGAATATTTCCCACGAAGGAGACTCCACTACCTCTCTGGGCAACCTGTGCCAGTGCTCACTCACCCTCACAGTAAAGAAGTTTTTCCTCAGGTTCAGATGGACCTTCCTGTGGTTCAGTTTCTGCCTGTTGCCTCTTGTCCTGTTGCTGGGCACCACGGAGAAGAGACTGGCCTCATCCTCTTGACATCCCCCCTTCAGATACTTGTACACGTTGATGAGATCACGTCTCAGTCTTCTCTTCTCCAGGCTGAACAGGCCCTGCCTTTCTTCATAGGAGAGATGCTCCAGTCCCCTCATCATCTTGGTAGCCCTCTGCTGGACTCTCTCCAGGAGTGCCATGTCTCTCTTGTACTGGGGAGCCCAGAAGTGGACACAGCACTCCAGGTGAGGCCTCCCCAGGGCTGAGGAGAGGGGCAGGATCACCTCCCTCCACCTGCTGGCAACGCTCTGCCTAATGCACCCCAGGGTACCATTGGCCTTCTTGGCCACCAGGGCACACTGCTGCCTCATGCTTAACTTGTTGTCCCCCAGGACTCCCAGGTTCCTTCTCTGCAAAGCTGCTTTCCAGCAGGTCAAGCCTCAGCCTGTACTGGTGCAGGGGGTTGTTCCTCCCTAGGTGCAGGACCCTGCGCTTGCCCTAGTTGAACTTCATGATGTTGATTATGCTATCTTGTGATTGCAAAGGTCCTTGGGGCAAGGGTTATTTCTTACAATGACAGATATACAACTGTTTATCTGGCTAGTATGATACCTGGGATAGATAGCTCAACATACATGAACCCTGTTTTAAGTTAAAATAGCTTTTTTTCATCCTTTAATACTCTAATTCAATTTCAACTAACATTCTTAATTTGCTTTGTTCAACTCTAACTGCATCTATACCCATAGTAATAAGGTGGGAAGATAATAAAATTATTTTTGTTCTTTAGGGTTTTTTCTTTGTTTTAAGAAAGTCCTGTATGTTAATGAAGCAGATGCTCACTGTTGAGCTTAACCAATCTCCTTTTCATAGAGCCAAAATAACTTATATTTAATTGGATGATATGTATATTTTGTTTCAGTTAAGTCATAAAGTAAATAAATTATCTGAGATATACTTGAACGCAAATACTGATATGTAAGAGTACTTAAAATGTTGCCCTACTTTGAAAAATGCAACTGTTTTCAGGGATACTTTCTGAATCCCATTAGAGGTAAAAATGTTATGAGAGATGATAAATGTTTAAGGACACACCTGCTGCTTCAGGGTATTGCTCCTTAAGCCTCGTTTGTTGTTCATCTTCTCATTTGAAGTGCTACATAGTAAATGATTTGGTGGTGATATAGTATTTGATGTGGTGCACCTATCTGTTTTTATGCCTTTTAAAAAAAATGGAGATTTTGCTAGAAATATTTTTTCCCTGAAATTACTTTCCTAACATGTTTGAATTTCAAAGAATTTATTTCCATTTTGTTTAGTTCTATATGTGAAATTATTCTAGTTCCCGTGAGGTGACACCTAAATGATTATTTTTAGGTAATGAATATATTCTATTTAAAGAATTAGTTATAGAGAAAATTTCTCTAAAACAGGGGGTCAAAAAATTCCACATAAGGGTAAAGGCAACTTAGGCTTCTCTATATTTAGTTTACGTTGTGGAGCTTTAGGGGGACAAGAAAGTCATCACATCAGTGACACTGTTTCCAATTAGATTTAGCTTTAGATTAATTGGAAAGGGCAGTATTGATTGTTGCCACTAAGAACTGGGAGTTATTTCATATGACAGAAGTCAAATAGGGTGGCTTGAAAGATGAGTCCTGCTCTTATACTGACATGCTTCTTATCTGTTTGATATTTGTTCTTGAACTAAAGTGTCCTATTTGCATTTGAAAGGAGATACTTATTTCCTAGCTGGATGTTTTATGCATGATCAATATATTGCGGTTTACTAAGGCTTTCCAGTCCTCTGGTGGTTCTTGGATGCCATCTTGACAGATCTTTTATTTGGGTAGCGGGGTTTGTTTGTTTGTTTGTTTTTCCTTATTTCAAACCTTTATTTTATGAACAGAAACCTACATCTTTCTACCTCTGATAGAATTAGCTATGTCATGCAATTTTTTCCTTGGCAGAACTTTCAGAGTCAGAAATCAGGGTTGAAATTTTGTTCTAGTCCTTGCTTAATAGATTGGACAGCAAAGCCCGCAGAGTTACTGCAGATCAATGAATTGCTATTGAAAAACCTGGAGCATCACGCAGTAGTGTTCCTGACTTCGGTCAGCTTAAGGAATAGCTGTTCGTTCCTGGATCAAGCCTTGTATACAGTTGCCAGACAGTTCACTGATATTTAGTTATCAGGCCCATATTAGATAATGCTTTTCATTAGTTTTATTTAGTATTTGAGTCTAGATGAATGAAGAAGAAAAATGTGGGGTTTTCAATAAGGTCAAAGCGTACATAGCTGCTATAGAAAATTCAGACATTGGACTCTGAAGAAAAACTTTACCGGCAAAATTGATCCCCAATAGTGAAATTAACGTGGGAAGGACTTTTTCTTCTGCTTGCTACAACACCTTCCAAAGAAATAGCATCACAAACCAGGGCAATAACATTGTTTCATCAACAGAGCAGTGCTCATGTGCTAAGGAAAAGATCGTGTAAACCTGTGTAACGATGCCACCTGGTGACTCCCACTGGAACAGGAGACTGAGGCAACTTTTAAAGGCATGCACGTGCCGCCAGTTTGCTTACTCATTCCACCAATTTTCCACCAAATTCTCCTGCAGAGGCCTCTGGTTCCTGCAGTACTGTGGGAATGGGAGGAATGACTCAAAATCCTATGGTAGCTTCTGATAAAGTTGTTTGGGGTTCAACTCGGTGTAATGAAATCCAGAAGAAATCTGTGGCCTCTGAATTTCAGTTGCCTACAGGGAGAGCTTTTCCTGGGCATAAATGTAACATAAAGCCTTGTAACACTCATGCAGCAGTAGCTTTTGTGCCAAATGATTAGTAAATCAATATATAATGCTGATACTACAGATTATTGCAGCTGCTCCAGCCTGCCAGTTTGTGCTGGAAAATGATGTCCTGAAACCTCAGAACTATGTTTTGGAAATAAGCAAGGGCATCCTGAAAGCTTTCTAACTAGTTGTCTCCTTAGGAGGCGGAAGAAGTTTGTTTCTGGTAACGTGCTTCTGATGCTTGATGTAGAGGTGCACTTCCTCTTCTGTTATGTTCAAGCTTAGGTTATATTCATCTTTACTTTTTTAAGAAGTCAGCTTATTTGGCATACGATAACACTTGGAATGCCAAGTTATGTTCAGCACTGGCTAGCCAACGCATCCTGCTTTGTAACTTTCCATTGTGGACCAGGGATTAAGAAGTCACGGTCCAGGTTCACCATTCAGTAATTCACTGGGATGAGCAGGAATGGGTCACTATTGTTCTCGAGCTGCGTTAAGACAGAAGACGACAACCTCACTTAATACTATAAGACTATTTTTAGAAAATAAATGTTGGAAATGTGATTTTTAAGATTAAAAAAAAAAATTAAGGCTAAACTTTAGAAAACGATGGCATAGTCTGAAGATATCCAGAACCAACTCTAGCCTAGTTACAAAATACTCAAAACTCAGCTTTGCCCCCGTGTATTGTTCTTGACTTTGTCTCAAAGTGGAATGAGACTCTATCTCATTTTTGTGTAAAACTTTATTTTAGGTATAGTAATGACCAAGTTGAATAATTAAAAAAAATCATAGCTTATCCACCAAGGTTCAGGGTAAAATAAGTGCATGTGTCTTCCACCAACGTGTTGGCAGATGAGCTGTGGCAGTTGAAGTTACCTCTCCCAGGTGTCCATCCTACCCCAAGGAGAGCTGGTGAAACAGAATGTGTTTGTGAGCCTCAGGCTGTTCAACACAAAGTCTGGCAGCCGAGCTTCAACCCATCAGAAGTGTAAAGCAAGCCGTCAGATTTTGCACTGCAGTGAGTGAGGTGAGAACACATTCCTTCCTGCTGACTATGCAGGCAGGGTGACAACCTTTCCCTCTGGTGGTAACTAACTGTTGCAAACACCTTAAACTGCTGCAGACTAACGTGGATCAAAGACCTAAACTCCCCTCGTATTTTTAAAGCTCCACTTGTCTTGAGAGTGCACGTTGCCTAGTTTAGATCAAGGTCTTTGACATGTACTCTGAGATGGTAGCATTTCAGTCATGGCTCAGTTCTTGGACACTTATGAGCTTTCACTTTAATATTGTATATTAATGCAGAAGGAAAGTTTCAAGTTTAAATGCGTAGAAGTCAAGAGATAAAGTTAATGATCTCTTGTAATATGAAATCTTGTAATATTAATTCACATACTGACATAATTTTTCTAGATTACTGGGCAGACAGCTAATGTATGTATGAATGCATGAGATTTGCCAAACACGTAGCTGAAGTCAAATTGTAATGAGTTAGAGACCTTAATTTCTTTTCCTCTACTTCTATATAGCTAAAACTCCCTGCCTTTAGAGGTGACTTCAAGGTGGGGTTTTCTCTTTTTCTTTCTTTCTTTCTTTCTTTCTTAAAGAATCTACCTTCTTATGTTTACTGAAATGTAGATGGTCTCTGCTTGGAAAATCAAGTTGGAATGAAAGACAATGTTTATGGTTATGTTCAAATTGCTGTCTGAGGAAGCAAACATTCTTAAAAACAGCAAAACCAGACATTTCATAAACACAAGGCATAAACCCTCTTTCTTCGTACTTCCCAAACAAGTGTTCATCTTTAAAACCTGTTACCCTTAGCAAGCTGTCAGTTACCAGGAGGCTTTCCTCCACTGCCCCTCCCCACCAACATTTTTGGGAAAAATGTTTGGTATAATGTATTAAAAGGACTGAAAAGAATTCCCAGTAGAGAAACCAGATAAACTGCATTCTCCTTTGCTGTTTGAAGCTATACCCCTGCATCCCTTCCAGGTTGTACTAAGTCAGAGCTACTCTGAAGGCCTATTTTGCTGCAAATGCATCTCCTTGCTCTCGAGATTATGTACTGATAGAGTGACACATGTCACAGCTCTTGATGGGGGGGGGGAGAGGCAGACCTGTTTCAATGATTACATAAAAAAAAAAACAAAAAAACCCAACACTCCTAATTCCTTGAAAACGCTTGTAAATGACTAACCTTTATTTTCTGTCATTTCTAATAGTGTGTTGTTGTGTAGTACCTTCTTATTCATATGTCAAGGTGAGCTATTATTTCCTCATGCTTAAAGAATAGGCTCAAATAATCCCCCAAAATATGAGGAAAACATGCCACATAGTAAAGCTCCAGCAGTTATTCATGTTATAGGATGTATGTAGATTTCCATTAGACAAGCAGCTCATCTACCAAGTTGACAATTTATCCTTAATTCTCTTTCACTTTAATTATAATGCAATTGCCTTAGATCTGGAGGACAACTATTGGCAGGAATTATAGGGCTGTCTTGATCTTCACAATTGGACCTTCAGCAATGATTTTCTTGTCAAATACAGATTATCTGGTCCCTACACAGTGTCTGTGTTATTTGTGGGACTGCACAAATATTTTTTTAGTGTTTTAGACACTAAGCCTTTTGGAGATGAAACCTTCCTTTTTTTGTTTGCACAAGAACTGTAAGGAATGTGAACTTTTGTAGCTCCCTAAGTGGGCTACAGGGACCAGTCATGTGGGCAGGAGGAGGGGAGGGAGAGAGGGAGCCAATCTGTTCCTCTTCTAGTGTCCTCTGTGTAAGAGCACGGAAGAACTGTGTGTTGGGAGGGGTGGTGGTAGTTGTGGTAGGAGCTGCTGTTTGTAACGCAGTTTGGATCCTTATAATATATGCCTATAGAGGTGTTGTACCTACACCTAGCAAGAGGTCTTTCTTAGATGAATTCTGTGCTTGCAGAGCCTGAATTTGCAGGAGTAGTTAGACTGTACAGCTGAGATGATGCAGTGGCTTTGGGCCACCAAAGTGGGGGGACTGTTCCCTCTTCCCTTCTCCTTTTCCACACTTCTCTTCCTCCTTTGGGCCCTGCTCTGGGCTTTGCATTCTTGCTTATTTCTTGCATCAGCTCTGGTGCTTTTCTGACCTTGCAACTCACTAACCCGGCAGAAAACTGGTCATTGCATTTGCTGGGTTAGTTTCCTGCTGGATTAATGAGGTGAATCACTTTACCATACAGTTAGAAAAACATTAGAGTTGTGAATAATTACCCAATAGAAAAGTTAGTAGAAGCTTTCCCCTTCCGAATTTTTCATCTCCACTCCCATAAGTATGACCAAGGTGCTCAGTATTTTTATAGTGAAACTCTTTTTTGCAGCATCTGTAAAACAGTAATTGTTCAGCTTGTTACCATCTAATCAGAGGCTGGGTTTTACTTTTTCCTTTATGAGCTGCGTTCCTTACCTTGGATAATTGCTGGTGTCTGTTATCATCTAACTAGTAGATGACCACAACATTGATTTTTTTAATAGTCCGTTATACTCAAACTGGACCTTGGGAGACTAAAAATGCTAAGATCTTTGAGCCCAGAAAAGAAAAATATGTCAGCTTAATTGAATTGGATGAAAACTGCAAAGATTAGAACAAAATCAATCTTAGCATGGTCAGGTAGTTGTTTTCTGGATATAGCTTACAGTCATCTTTCATACAGTTCTCAGCATTAAGATAAAATTTTAATTTCAAAAATATTTTGGAACTTCCTTTTTGTTTTGAATTGATAATGAGGCAAAAGATCTGAGTTTCCCCAAAGGGAAATTTCAACCCACCTAACTACTACATCTGAGTTAGCAGAACTGTTTGGTTTCCTGTTTGCTCTTTTTATTGGGTTGTTAAAATTGAAAAGTTGTTTCAAAAGGAAAATAGAAACAATTCTGAAAGTGCTAGAACTATTTATTATAGTGGTATATGTTTCCATCTAATCTTCTCCATCCTCTGACCTTTGGGCCGACCCTATTTTCTCCATTTCTAGCATCACTTGATGCTCAAGCGACATCAGGATATGGCTCACCTCAGTTAGAAAGGAGCCTGGAGTTGGTACAAGGGAATATGATGCCACATGTTAATGCAACTCCTCTCAGGAACAGATGCAGCCTCTGTGGGAATGGGCAGGCTGACCAGCCCTAATCACATCAGCTGATGTGGGACAGGATGGCTGGCTTTCTTGAATCCTGCCTCCACCAAATGTTGGCCAGCAACGTCCCTGGGGGCCTGCAGGTAAATTAGCCCTCTTTTTATACCATTGTCCTATCCAAATGTCCTGTGCAATCCTATTGAAACTCAAGAACCAGTGCAGCACATCAGTACTTTACATCTCTGCTCTGATCTTACTCGGGTATATTCTAATAGACTATGTTAATCAGCAACAAAATAAATAGTTTTTTTCTCTTTTGAGTTCTTTTGGTGTTTTAAAAAAATCAGATCTTGATGCTGCCCTGATTTCTATTGACAAGTGTAGTTGTTAATGTTGTATGTCTTAAAGAAGTTTCCTTGTTTAAAGGCTGAAAGGTTAACAACTGAATCCAGATTGTCTCCAGTGAATCAAGCTCAATTTTCTTGAGCTTATTGAAAGCAATCTGCTCCAAAGAAGCTAATTAGAGTGAAGAATGCAGAATGTTAGCCTGGGCAGCACTGTCTATGTATTGTCACCTACACTGTGCGTTTCCTTCCTGCAGTTTTGGGAAATCATTTAGCTGAGTCTATCTCCTTTTTCGGGGCGGGGGTGGGGAGGGAAGCAAAATGCTTCCCCAAAATATCTAATTGGAATTTGTGAGCTACAGCAACAAGGATGCTCTGATACTGCTAGCTAGGTAACTTTGCTAATGCAAACGTGTAATAGGTACCATCAGATTCGTCAGCTTTCTGTGGCTGAATTGATGGCTATTGACTGATTTGGATGTCTCAAATGATGCTAAAAACCACATTTATTTAATTGAGGACACTTAGTTGAGGCTTATGATGTTGAGCAATTATGTTTTCCATCTGTTTTTTATTAAAATTGCATTTGTCTTACTCTAGTGGATTCCATGTTTTGAAAGTGAGAGTGGTAACTGAGGAGCCGTTTTTGTCATATTTTGTTCCATGCAGGAGGAAAATGTTTCTTCACTAAATAGATGACAGTATCGCTTCAGATGTGGATATGCATGGCCTTAAAGTTAGCAATATTTGAATCAAAGATCTGATTTCTAGACTAATCTGTGGTATATGGATGGTGGATTTCCAGGACTAACTTGTGATAGCGGTTTTTAAAGATTATATACTTCTGCAGGTATTTTTTTTGTAGAAAATATTATAAAAAATGTTATAACTTTGGATTTGCTTGATATCCCTTAGGCACTGTGCTAATATATCAATGCAAAAATATGTTTTCCCCCTTGGAACACTAGAGGTCCTAGAAAAATCTTCAAGTTGCCCTCTCCACTCAGATGAGGATGTCTTATATTTAATTTCGATAAGCCAGTAGATCTCTGGTAGACTTTGCACAATGGAGTAGCTACCGGTGAGGTAGTTGAAATAGTTCTTTATTTCAAATGGCTGTGATCATTTTAACCAGCAAGACGGACAAAAGCAGTGTGCAAAGCATTCTGTAATGAGGGAGCCCAGTGATGGATTAGATCTGGTGAGGAGTTCATTTGAATCTGACCCTCTTTTAAAATAAATAAATGAAATACCAGAAGCCCTTTGCTTTTGGGGGAGCCTTTTTCTATTAGAATATCTACCACTGAGTCCTCCTACCATTGGCCTGGCACCTGAAAAAACCCTACTTCTGTGAAGAATAACCATTTAGGATGGTGGCAATAGCTGTCTTTCTTACGGAAAATGTCCCCATGTTAGGATGATGGGCTGGTGGCACATTCCACATAGATAAAGAGGTGGCTGTCTTTTAACTTCTTTCCTGTTTCAGAAGCTTTCCTAAATCCTTCTTTGCCTTCCTCAGAACTATGTTTTAAGATAATCCAATTCTGCTTTTAAACGCAAGATTAGAGCTAAAAATAGATATGGAGGAACAGGGTTTCATTGTTTGTTTCCTTTAAAAAGGAAAAAGCAGCACAAAATGTCAAGAGGTGGTGGAAGAAATACTTCTAGCAGCTTGATCTGCCTTCTTTGTGATGTGTGAATGTGAAAATTTGGGAGTAATTAATCAGTGTGAACTTTCCAGATTTATCATTGTTAAAGTACACCTGTGCCAAACAACATTGTGCTGATTCTGGGCAAAAATTTGCAGCATATTCATTAACCACCTCTACTTTTTTTTGTGTCTCATTTGCATAGAAGGAGCCAGGGAGAGGCAGGATTTTGGTTCATGCTGAGCTAGTGCCATATAAAGCAAGCAGAGACCTTGGCTAAAGCTCTAACTGCTCTGCTTTTTCCCCTTTGCTTCTTAAACTTTTCATATGAGTGGAGGCTACACCTGAACGCTACTGGTCATTTGTCTATCCCTGAGTACTACGTTGGTCCTGTAAATGTGTTTTTAAACAAGTTTAGGAGGTGGTAGCCTGGTGTGTATAACTAGGAACACCTTTATTGGAATGTAGTTTGGAATGCATCTTCTTTTTCCAGTACGCTGGACAAGTGTCTGGCTGCACAAGCAGTTATGGGAAGAAGGGAAGGTCTTGAAATGCACAGGAGTGTGCAGAGCTAATGTGTACCTTTCTGGCTGCCAGGTGCCTGAGAATTGCTTCTGCCCAGTGGTGATTAGTGCCTATTGAGTGGCCTCACTTGCATTTAGTGTGGCTGTGTATCAGCTTTGCTTGCTTGCTGGTGAATACAGCTGTCAGATTTATTTATGTATTAACTTTGCCTGAACAAATGCGATCATCAAAGTTTATTTTCTTGGAACTTATTTTTCTCACCATATGTTGTCTATTTTAATGAAGAATCAGAGAAAAGAGACTTAAATGAATTGCAAAATTTCCTGAACAAAAAAAAATTGATGTTTTTGAAATAAATGCATTTCATTCTTATTTTGAATGTTTTTTTTATTGTCATCTCTCTATTGCTACAGATATGGGAATACTTTATTTCATTTTATATGCTTTTATGTCAAACTATTTAATAGGAAAAAAATGGAGATTCTCCATATAGTACTAATTAGAAGTTGCCCTAAAGGACTTTAAAATAATAGAATATCTGTATACTGGCATCAATAATAGTAATATATAATTATACAGTGCTACTTATTTGTCATGAAATAATGAAAACTCCTACAAAATTTGGAAGTAATAATTGGAGGTTCCAATATAGTGCTTCTGAAAGGCTGGCACAGTTTTCCTTTCAGACCTGCCATTTCATTCTCTCACAGGAATGAGAACTGTGTGTGCGTTTGTGTGTTTTTTTTTTTTTTTTAAACTTCCCACAAAGCAGAAAATCAGAGTTTAGGTCTGTTTTCATACTCCAGGAGTTAAAGAAGCCTTTTCTAGAACAGGAAGCTAGTCATAATCTGTGTACTCTACCATTTGGAATATTAGACTTCTGATTAGATAATATAATCAAACATTTAAAGCAGCTCTTATTCCATCTGTATATATGGCTACCGACCAGCACTGAAATTCTCTGGGAGCATGGTAGTGTGTTCATTCACTGTTTTTGTTTTTAGCGCTTGGGCTGAGTCGGATATTTTTCACAACTGTGTTCAGAAATGAAAGGGCTACTAGGATATGACTCTCTGATAGAATATAGATAATGCACCAGGACTATAAATATGCAATAAAATAAAGATACTGTATGAAGTGGTGTACTGCATCCAAAGAAAGAACGTTTATGTGCATCCATTGTAGGATGCACAAGGTATGGTTTTCCTGCAGTGAGGGTTTGGTAGGATCTACTAAATCCAGTGAAGAAACGAGGAACACTGCAATCCGTATCTCCCGCAGGTCTCATGTTTTTCAACTGTTGTTGTTTGCAGAGACTGTACTGTACCCGTTTCTCTGTCTTGTAGGTCATGGCTGGCTCTTAACAGCAGATATTTAGAATGCCAGCAGTTCTGTAACTTTGGGCAAGTGGAATATCTTGACTGCTCAATGAGTATGTGCAGGCTTGACTGTCTCTTGTCAACTGCTACTAGACACACCAAGTCAAATAAAACCACTGTGGAGTTTAAAAGTATGCCCCTCCCTAAGCCCCCCACCTCACCACTTAGCCAAAGCAATTGGCAAACAGCATAATATGAACAATAATGATAGTTTGACATACAGATTGATAACCTGAGTTATCAGTCTTGACAATATTGATAATGTTGAATGGCAACTTACAGTATTGCAGACCTTATTTATGAACTACTTCTTACCATTAAAAGAAATTGATTGAATTGATGAATACTGAAAAGCCTAGATGAAGCTGGAGTAGTCCATGATGATGCAGTGGTGTTCAAATTATTTTACTAATCTTGTCGCCACCAAGATGCCATTCATATTGATGGTGGATATGCCTATTCTGTTGGCTTTGCTCCCACTCCACTGCAGGCATGGGAGGGTAAGAGGTGACTGTTTCATGAAGTGTTCTAGCAACCACAGGTGGCGGATAACTGTGTATCAATATAAGCTGTGTGAAGGCCATGAGGCATGCTGCAAAACAAAGTATTAAATGATATCTGATGTGTTTCAGCCTTTAAGGACTTCACTGCTTCTTGGGGGCCTCTTCCCCTTGAGGAAAGGGAAAAGGCAAGTGTAAATTTAAATCTCTGTGTTTGCAAACAGAATAAATGCAGATGTTTTAGGAGATATTATCAAGCTGATGCTCTGAATTTTGAGTTCCACCAGTCCATGGTGTTGATTTGCTCCCACTATAGGTTATGGCAGAATCATGAAAAACAGAACTGATGCAAGTCAAAATACGGTAGCTTGGGATGCTGACTGTGGAAGCTGATGGAAAAGAGGTTTTAGGAAGCAATGTGATATTCCTCTAGCCTAGCACTAGCCTCCTGTGACTGGAAGGTGCTTCCGAGCCTGGAAGACTATGGTAGGGTTTCTAACAGCTCCAGCTCCGAGAAGGGTGTCCCTTAAGGTTGTTTTGACACCACTGTCCTGTTGGCCTAGACCACTCAATCATGTTGAACCTCGGGTGCGCATGTAGGAACCATGTAGGACTATGCAGTCCTTAGATTGCAAAATTAATGTCTGATGTCTCTTGAGAGTTACTTCCCTCCCCTCTTCACCTTCCCCCACAAGACATTTGCATTCTGTGCTCTTGTGATGCCCCAGGCTTTAGTCACTGGGAACCAAATACATAGCATAAGGCAGGGCTGCCTAACAAGGAGTAGAAGACTGAAGTTTTAGAAAAAGAATATCTTACCATAGGAAATTAAAAGCTCTCAAATTGCGGTTCTTTAACATGCCTTGAGGTGCATCCTACCATATCTGAACTTGATCTTCTGTGAGTCCATGGTACAGCTGTTTCATGATGGGTAGTATTTCTTACCCTGTCTCTCCTGCTAGTCCTCTACGCCATCCCTCCTTGCCTGTGATGTTGATTGATTTCTCCAGGCAGAATAAAACCTTGCTCTTAAACACAGCCTCCATTTCTTCTCAAATGGAGACACTCCTAATTTGCCACCATATATACATATATATTTTTTTCTTCATGTCCCTTTGCAGGTTCCTGTGCCACATATTGCATGAGATGAGTCAGTGTTTGAAATAGTCAAAATTCTCAGGTTTGCAGCCTTGATGGCTGTCAGATAGACTTTTAATCAGGTGTGAAAACTGGGCAGATGCATAGAATGCAATATAACAGGGGAAGCTTAGAGTTAGCATTAATCACAAAGAACAAAATAGAATATATAATTTAATTCTGGCGAATTTCCTCCCTTGGAAAGGCAATAGCAGTGTTTCATTTGTATGGCTTAGTGTTCCTCCCTAGGATGCCTGCCAACAACCCCCTGCATCGTCACTGCCCAGCACCTTCTTACAGCTTTGAAGAAACTGTATGTGTGTATCACTAGTCATTACTTTGTGAAATAAACCTCTTTCAGAACTGTCATCCAAAAGCTGAGGCTTTAACTACTGCTTTTAACTGTCTTTTTTTACAGCTAAAAATGCCTTAATGGAAACAAAAAGTTACTGTTTTAAAAATACATTTTCTTCAAAAGAAGTGGGAATTGAGATGCCATCTGTACTACTGCTGGCTCCCATTCAGCTCCTTCAAATGAACACGAGATTAACAGCAGCACTTCCTCCTCCTTGCCTCCTCCTCCATCTCACAGCTCTTTTGGTAAGGTTCATCCAGAATCCTTGGGAAAGCGGAGGATATCAGCACTGCAAAAACTGTAGTGGGAGTTGTGGGTTTTATTTATTTGTTTGTTCTAATTGTATGGCTATTATAACCTTCCCCCACCCAGTGCTATGGTTTATAGGTTTCAGCTTCTCTTCCCCTCAGGAAGATTGCTGCTGGTCCAGAAAGGTTCGGGTAAAATTTGTCAGTTCCAGCTGTGCTGCTGCTCCTGGTCACCAGTCCTGGGCTTCACCGGTCAAGGCCCTGGGCATCTTCTGGTATTTGTGTCTACCCATCTTCCTAATTTTTTGGATCTTTCCCCACTTCCTGGATCTTTCCTCCAGCCAGGATCTTCACCTCTAGGCTCCTTTCTTCCTTTCAGCCTGTCTTTTGGGACTAGCTCTTCTTTCTGGAAACCAAGCCCCTGTTTTTTTTCCAATGTAAATAGCCTATGTGCAGAAGCACAGTGTGTGATCAGCCTCCTAACTGATAGGTCTCTCTCTTTAATTGGAGGTTTTGGGACATGCCACTCTTGTTTAGTCCCAGTGTTATCAAAATTTACTGTCAGCCCATACTATTCGCAACTTGGAAGTAGCAGCCTTCAGCCTGAGAGTTCAGAAGTTCAGTTTGGGACATTCACCCACGCATGCATGTGCACCTAATTATCTGCTACCAGCTAGTGTTCCCATCCTAAGCTATTTTTTCTACTACAGAATGTGCCTAAATCTCCCCATGTGCTATGTGAGATGTGAATTCCATCCCTGGAGTGGACACCGAAAACAACGGGACCATACATTTAGAGGTTTAAAGGTAGAGGATGATTGCTGAGGTGGAGGTAGAGTGCCAGTGTAGCGTGTACTCTTCCTGCTGAGGTGGGCTGGCCTTTTTTGGAAGATGAAATTTAGTTTTGTTTGTCTAGTGTTTGTTTTGTCAATCTAGTTCTCAGCTGCAATGTTTTCCAAATGGGATTGCAAGGCTGACACAAAGACTGTTGCTCATGTTAGTGTATAACACAGTTTTGACCAGCTGAGATTGCTGCTTGTACCTTTTTCATAACAGCAGCAGTAGCAAAAGCTCTTCTAAATGCCTTAAAAATCTCTGGTCTTCCTCCTTTTGAATAGAATCTCATATTATGGTTTTTTTGCTAATTAATTTGAGGGTAGGGCAGGGAAGATATTTTGAAGTGACTGGGGAGTGCTATCAGCGCTTGTGCAGTGCCTGCGGAAGGTCAGAGGACCTTAGAAAGACCTGCTAACGTCTGTCTTTAGGAAGAGGCTTAACGTGGTTCAAAAGAGTGAAGCTCTGAATTCTCCTATAGAGAATTGTTTTATAGCCAGATTTCCGTGAAAGAAAATGCTTTGCCCCAGCTCTCGTGTAGCTTGGTCTGGGCTTTGTGATCAGTGTTGTCCCAAAGAAGTGCAACTGTTCAGGAAATTTATAGATAGCAGCTTGGTCTCCAGTGTAGCAGAGGCTCATCTGTTAATTGCTTTGAAGATTAAAGTCAAGACCTTGACCTGGCATCTGAAACTGACTTTAGAGATAAGCCCTAGCTGTGAACTTCTGTCATCTCCTTTGCAAAGCCTTTGGAATTTAGAGGATAACAGATAAGCAGGATATGCAGGACAGCATCTAACTGATGCAAAAGAATTGTTTTATGGAGACTTAAATTATTTTGGGGGCCAAAACAGTCCTCTCTAGATCTGTTATCCAGGATTCTCTGCTGAAAACAGGTCAGCAAAGAAACGAGTGAACGTTAGGTCAGGTAGCCGCATTGAAGTGACGGTAAGTAAACTAAGCATTGATAACACCACCGAGGTAAATAACAGCCACTTCCATTTGACTTCCATTTGAATTAATATAATTTTTTTTCTTTTGATTTAAGATGAACCAAAAGAAACATCTTCCGAAGGGGAGGGGGAGCAGTGGTGTTTTTTTGTTTTTTACTTTTTGTTTTTAGTGAAACAGTACTCTCTTTCTTTTCTCTGCTACTGCGCTGCCCATCCTTCTGCCTCCCAACCCCCTAAATGTGCTTGGATTGAATTGAAAACTTATAAAATGAAATGAAACATCTTATTCTGAGGTTGTTTAACCCTTTTGTTATAACCTTTCAAAGCAATTTTTGTTTAAAAACTGTGTTTATTTCTTTTTTTTTTCCTCCCCCTCCATGTTAAAAATCATTGAAGGCAAACGCTTCTGGCAAGTTAAACAATTTGTTTAGAAACGTTTAGAAACAACTGAATTCCCTAGTAGTTTTGTTTCCAGCACTCAATGTCATTCTTCATCGAAAGCATCTCCGTTAATCAGCTATGATGCAAGCAAATAGGGATTTTTTCTTAGAAATATTCTAGTTACTAGCATGTCATGTTAGAGGCAGATTTGAATGAGATACTTTGGTTGAGCGTACTCTGTTGATGGCATTTGTTTTTATGGTGTTTAAGAGTAGTGCTGAAGGAATACCTGTTGCACTTGGCTGACAACAAGGACAAAGTTGCAAACACTGCATGCGCTGCAGAGCTTGTAGCACATTAAGACAGTTGCCAAAAAGGGAAGAAACCTGTAATGTGCTTTCAGAGGAAAAACATCAGCTATTGAAATCAAAAGGTGAAGGAGATGGGAGACTTAGGGGGAAGAATGCAGAAGTAAGGTGGTGAGATCTAAAATGGAAGCAAGTTGAAGATGTTACATGGCAAGTAACGGAAGACATTCTGAACAAACGACTGTCAGCTCAAAGCAGAAAGGTCTTTTGGTCTTTTGTGCGTTTTTAAAAAGCGCAAACAAAGCAAAAAAAGCAGCACCCCACTCTGCTTTGGCTGCATCTGCTTCCACCTGGTTCCTTCTTAGGTTTCCTTTCCAAGGACGACTGCGTTACTTGAAGTTCATTTCCACTGTTAACACTGGTGGGATTGTCCAGTGTGGGTTATTGTTTACCTGTTCTTATGGACTCAGGTAAAACAGTCTCTGCCCTGTTTGCACTGTCAGGTCTCTAAGTGAGGATTTCCTTCCTGGAGCTTCCTCACTTGTTATATTTTATAAGAGGCTGTAGAGGAGTGACTAATGTAATTAGCAGTGCTGCTGTGCAGGAGAAGAACAGGAACCCAAAGGAAAACATTTTAGGCAGAGAGGGGCCTTTGCAACTTGTAGTAAAGGGTAAATGTATTGAGGAGATGGGGAAATGAGGATGGGGCCCCTGAGTTCTCTTTCAGGAAACTGTGAGGGCACCTGGAAATGGGAAGAAGCAGAGCCCTTTTCTCCCTACATTTTATAAGAGGGGACAAAAGGGAGACGTAAGAAAAAGAAAGGACTTGCTGAAGTTTCAGAGCTCTTACCCAGCTGCTGTGGAGTTTTCTGAAAACTATGCTGGAGAAGAGCAGTGTCCCTCTGTTTGCCCAATGAGCTTCTTTTGCTCTTTTCTTTTTCTCTCCTTCCCTGTTCCCCTTACCGCCACTGTTTACTGTGCTATATAAAGTGAATGTTGTTCTCTCTACTACATCCAAGCCCTGCAGCTGGTGCTCTATTTTGAGAAGCAACATGATGAAAAGAGGGTCCTACAATTCAGTTCAAATCGCAGCCACTCCTACCAGTTCAACCAGGGCTCTCCAAAACAGGCACAGTTCCTTCCTTCTCTTTGCTTTTTATCGAAAATAAAGATACTGATCCCGTAGGTAACGGCTCTCCTGTGACGCGTGAACTAAGCCCGAACGGGAATCTGATATAAACTCAGGGAGTTGGAGATAACTTTAATTTTAGTATTTGTTATCTATGTAGCAATAGCTGGATACTAAGCACTTGCATAAATTGTTTAGTTTCTGTGAGGAGAAATACTGGACAACCCTTCAGAGCGTACTACTGCTTCTTTGTTCACTTTTTATCATAAGAGCATCTTAAAAGTTAAGCCACAATAATTATTGCGCGCATGTAGCAGAGATGAATCAGTTCTCCTTTGCAGAGAGATCTGCTTGTGTTAAAATGTTCCCTTTTGCAGAAGCAATCTGAAACTCCTGTTTTATTGACAAAAATAAGTCTCTTCAGCTTTAGAAAAAGATTGACTGCTGCTTTATGTCCTAAACTAGCGTTCCAATGAGATAGACACAAGGGTTTCTTGGTAACTGTGCTATTAATATTTGTCTTAATACTTTATCTCTCAAAAAACAGACAAATTGATAAGCTTCCTTTGCATGTATGAAGAAAATATTATTTCTAGCTGAGGCCATCCAAAAAAATGCACCTGGAAAGTCAGAGACTGTTTCTTTCTATGCAAAACTATGAGACACTAATGGTCTTGAATTCTATAGCTCATAAAGCTATGGATCTTACTGTTACAATAATCTCTCTATACCACCTTTAAAAGCAAGGCATCCTGGGGCTATTACACATCAAATGTTTTATACCTGAAATGCAGCAAGGTTATCATTAATAAACAAAATTTTTGTAAATGTTTTGACTACTATTCTGCAAACATGATGAATACATATTTATATTCTTAGCAAACTTTATTTTATAAGCCATAGCTGATGAAAGTTTTCAAATGTATGAGACATTGGCAGCTCTAAAGAATTATAAGAAGCATAATAATTTTGGGGGATGATCTGTAACTGAACTAAATCTGGGTCATATCAGTCTACAAGGAGGCCTAATTCAGGTGAAACTTTAAAAGTCAGCTTTGAAAGTTGCAGCTTTAAGCTTCAGTGCATGTGTTCCTGTCATGGCCTCTTTGGTGCAGCAGTAGTAGGACTATCTCCATTCCCACAACATTTTCACCTAGGGAAAATTCTTCGTGATGACTTCTTTCCCCCCCCCCTTCCTCCCCCCTTTTTTTTAAATTCTAAATAGCAGTGTGATATTTAAAGAATTAAAATTGAAAACAAATTTTCCATTGGGTAAGTTTTTAAAGGATTGGCTAGTCTATGTTTCTTCATCACTGACCATTTATAGCTTTGATATATGCAAACCCACAACCTTTTTCTAACTTGAGGAAAACTATGATACCATTTGCAGTTTTCCCTGAGTACAGGCTGGAATCTTTATTACCTACATATTGAGGAGTCTCTGCTCGACCAAGTCATGAAATGTTGTTGGCACCTGTAGCTCTCATTAACCTCAGAGATCAGTAGCTAATTCAGTAGCCTGCCATATCAGCCTGTTGGAACTGAAAAGAGTTTAGTGAATATCCTTTGAAATCCTATTTGAAGGCAGCTGTTATTTAGAAGATTTAAAATACTTGTTATAGATAGCTTGTGACATTCACATCTATCTTGTCTGAGGTCAAATTAAATTAAGAAATGTAAACAAAGCAGTAGCATTTAAAGAGAAGCATTCAATAATACCGTACTAATTTATCTCTCTTTTCAATTCCTTTTCTGTCTTCAGGCTGTAAAACTCCTTAAAATGAATAAGTCTTTAAAAATTAAGTAAATTTTAATGGAAAAATATTTTTGTTTTAGAAACAACCATGGCAACATATCAGGGAAATTTAATTTTATTCTGTGCTGATTAGAGAGTGCTTCAGATTTATCTCAATCCATATAAGTTCCCAAAATTAATTACAGCTGTACATGTTGCATTTGTTTTGTATTCCCCAAAGTTACAGGGTGGTTGAATCTGTGATTCTGATTAATGTCTGTCTACAATATTGGGCCAATTTCTGCAACTGTAAATTTGTATAGATGCACTGATTACAGGAATATCAGAGGAGACAGAGAATCTACACCAGTAGAGAATGTAGGCTATTACGAATGATATGGATAGGATGTGAATGAGCTACACCCACTGTATCCTATCTAAAAATTCACCAGTTATTTAACCAAAGCAACGGAAGAGTCAATTGTTCTGCCTTTGCTTGCTGGATATTTGTAATGGGTCAGTCACAACATCTTCTTCAGTTTGGTAAGTGTATGTTAGGATACTCTCCAAACCTCCTTGGAAGCTGTTTGGTCTGCACTGGAACTGGTTTGAACTGGAAGATACGAATCTTAAAATAGTTCTTCTGTTTTTATCAAGTGATGGGACTAAGCATCAAAAATGAGAAGATACGAAAGTGAACATCAAAGGCAAGGGGAGATGTTAGATACTCTCAGATATCAAAAAAGCAGTCTTTGGGGTAGACTTTTGCTAATATGAAGGAGTGAATTGGGTCTATCAAAGGATCGTTTTGTCTCATTTCTGAGTTTGTGGTGTCAGGCATTTCTGGAGGATAGTTGATGAAAAAGTTGATAATTTTGTTCAGATTACTTTTTTAAAAAATGGACCGTATCAACTAATACTAGAAAAGATCTTGGGAGAGGATTTAACTTGCTGACTACCACCAGATGTTTAAAGATCTACTGATTGTTGTAGTTTTGTGCAAGAATGCTCACTATTTCAGGCGACTAGTTCAAGCAATTGCTGCTGATAGTGCCTTGACTTCAGATATGATTTTGTTTTGAAATTTTCATTATCCATAACTGATTTCAGCTGACTTTTTTTTGTTCCCTTTCTTTCCAGAAATTAGCTCTGCAATGTTTTTTGGGTAGTCAGAATTGAGAGGGATGATCTGCGTACCTTGCTGAATGTTTTGTTTTATGGACTTTGTGAGAACCTAGCTTGTGCTAATTCCCTAAGGGTAAACAGTAGTGACTATTAACTGCTGTGTCAAATAGCAGCTTGGTAGGTTCAGGCTAGTTTTTGATAATGATAGAATTCAGGACTTACAGTGAGAGCAAGAAAGAGGCTTGAACTGAGCGTTTGTAGATCAAGTCGTGGAGCTTTTTCAGGTATCTGATAAGTGAACCTGAGTGAAAACTCTAGAGAGGACGAGCCCTCAAGAGGCCAGCAATACTGGGATAGTAATACTAAAGCGTAAGAACTATGGCCTAATCTGAGGTTCTAACTACAGCAGAAGAGGAAGAGTGTCTCTTTTTTCCACAGTTTAGACTTTTCAGTTCCCAGCTGCTTTCTTCAATGCTTTGGCTGGGTTGGTAAGCAGGGTTTTGCTTGAATTTCCTCTGCTTTGGAGTGGAGAAAACTGTTAGTGTCCTTTTGAAGATCCTGAAAGGGGCCAGTTAGAAGGTGCCTGGAAGAAAAGAAAGTTTTCAGCTAGGCTTTGGAGATACCAGCTATATGCAGGGGACGGTTGATGGGTTAGTAGGGGTGATATTGGTATATTTCTTGCTGTGTGAACTGCCACAGTTCATTAAATGTAGCTGCTAAATTTTTCCTTAGTGTAATGACCCAGTAAACCTCAAATTCAAGTTCAGTAGCAGCAGATCTGTGATTCTTGCTGGATATTTCACCTAACTCTTGATTAGAGACCCTTGTCATTCAGAATTGTGATTGTCATTTGCCCCCTTAATTATAGCTGCTATGGCTTGCTTTTTGTTTGCCTTAATTGAGGTTGGTTTTAATTCTCTGAATAATAAAGTACTTTCATAGATGATGACATAATAAAAAAGTTGTCACAATAAATCTGACTTTCTTGAACTTACTAAATGCATTAATAAAGATGAAGAAAGATAAATGCAAATATAGAAATGAGATGACTCTTTTTTTGTAGCCAGTGTGAAAAATGTCATTTGAATTGCCCTTTCAGACTGTAAGGGAAATGATCAACCCCACGGGAAAGAGTTGTCAAATCAACGCAGATTTTTTGGTGTGGGAGGTGTTAAAGGATTTCATTTTCTTTTTTGTTTTTTTGTGGGTTTTTTTCTTCTTTGTAAGTTTTTTGTATACAGCATTCAAAAATAATTGGGACTTTCTTCGGATAATTTTGCTATCTATCACTGTTTTTTATCTTTCATGAGAAAAGAAATAAAGGGGACATTGCCATAATAACAGAACAGATTTAGCTTCTAGAGTATAAATCACGATGTCCTGTTAGCCAGGTGGGGACTTCTCTAGTTATGAACACTCTGCGTTCTAATACTAATTGGACAGACTTTCATGAAGCTGTATAGTTGGGATGGGGGCTTCTTCACATCAGATATGTGATATAATACGGTATACTTTGAGAGTCGTATCTGCATGAGTTGTGCTTGAATCATGACAAACATAACGATATCTGCTCTTTCCAGGGCATTATTGATTTCACTGTGGCTCAAGATAGGAGCCTAGCTATCTTCCGTAATATTTTTGGATGCTGCATTATAACTGAGCAGCCAACATGTACATGTACTTCAGAATGAGAATGAGGGGAACCCTAATGACTTGTGAAATTCCTGGGTTGATTTAGTTTTTGACTGCATTCTCTCTATCCTGCCACTCTGGCTTGCTCCCTACCCTTTCCTTTATTACCTTCGATAGCTGTATACTATTTTCTGTCATTACCTCCTGTCTAGAGGAGAGAATCTGTAGCTTGCTTCTCAACATTGCTTTGTTTTCCAGATGCTTGGTCTTTTCAGCCTCTTTTGGGAGGTTCTGTATCAACTCAATGAAAGTAAGGGTGATTTGTGCTTCCTATTCTTCCCTGATTTCTTTGTCTTCACCATCTGTTGTCTCCTTCCCCTTCCTCCTCACCAATGACAAGGTATCTCAGCTTAAGTTTTCCAAAGAGAAGGTAAATTTGGACTGGTTGCCTTTTCAGATGCCAAACTTGACATACTTTAATAAAAATTTTCTTTTTTTTGGTGTCTATGTTCCTGCAATCGACTGTATTTAATCTATTCTCCATTAGGCACTTAATCATTAATTGCCTTTGAAAATTCAGGCTGATGTGGATTCAGATTGTAGTTGCCCTTCTGCATCTCATCTTGAATTAGGTGTCTTTATGTGCAAAGATTTGCTTTTGTTGCTCAAGTTCTGGGAATAACTCAGCTTGCACTTTCCTCCCAACTTCCTGTACCATTAAATGAGTTACGGTTCCCCAAGAGAAAGCTTCAATGTTTTGTGTTTTTATTCTGAGAGGGAAGGATGAAGATGCAGTCAGCGTGTCCAGGCTGTTCTTTCTCAAATAACCACAATCTGGAATCCATCTTGAAACATGTTTTCCAGAAAGTTTGTAAGCGTTAAGCTTCTATAAAATGTATCGTGATTTAAACAAAGAAACAGCCTCCTGCACTCATAGGATATTAGATCCTTATTTTCTTATTCTGCTTGTTTTGGGTGTAAGTTTATGTTGTCTACTTTAGGTTTCAGATTTCCGGCAGCAGGGAGAGAATGCCTGTATTCTGAGAGTCACGCAGTCCCACTCATTGTGGGCTCTCAGGAAAGTACTGGCATTACAAGATAAAATCAAACAGCACTCTGAACATCATGCATATACTTATGCTACTAAACCTGTATCTTTTTTTTTAATAGAACAGAAATCTATTCCTATATAATACTTTCTTGTATCATATTTTTAACATCAAACAAGAATACTATTGAATTTAATGTCTGTTCGTATTTGACCTGGGTAAATTGTTCTAACCTTCATCCTAAACTCGTCTCAGTTGTAAATGCTTTTCTATATATAGGAAAATTAGGAATCTGGATGCATTGGTTCTTGCATAGAGTTACAGCTGGGAGCAGAAATAAAGGTTAAAAGAAATAAGCAGAATTTCCATTTCTGTAACCATTTGGAGACACAGATTTGTGTAACACTTATCCAAAGTAAAAAAAAAAAAATGGAACCACTAGATACAACAGTGGTAGAACAGTATGTGAGATGAAGCATGGCTCATCACGGCACCTCTGTCCGCCTTCTTCCCTTCTGAAGGCCCCTAAAACTGGGGTGGGGTGGGGGGAAGACCACACCAATGAAGTATGTGCCGTGAAGCTTCTCCAGAGCTCCCTCTGGTTTTGTTTCCTTTTCACAATTTCCTATGCATTTATAGCTCTTGAGAATGTGTTTGAAAGCCCTTGTGAAATTGCTACCATTTGCCAGCAGGTGAGGGAGCTTATAAATGTCCCAGAACACAGCATTTGAAAGAGCCATAAAAAGTTGAATCCAAAACATTGCCCCTACTGGCGTGCTAGGCCTTGCTAGTGTGCCGGACAAAGCTTTTGTTTAATCTCCTATAAAAAGAGTGTGTGTTTTTTTTAATAGAAACAAACTAACAAATCAACCTCTACCAAACAGATTTATTTAAAATTAATCTTTGTGCTCCTATATTATAACCATTTCCTGAAGTAATTCTTCTCCTCTAGTAAGCATCTTTTTCATATTGGTTTCTGACATTCATATTGATTTATGCTGAGTTGGGGGGACTTCTGTTGAGTAATAAGTTAAACAGAGCTGCAAAGAAAACCGAATATTTCTCTGTGAGTCATTAAATTGTCAAATAGTGAGAAATATCACTTTTCCCCTAGGAAGTCCTGAATCAAGGTTAAAATATTATTTTACTGTGTGTTTCTTCTAACATGGAATGAAGTTTTAGCTTTAACTAAAAATACTAACTGAAAATGACTAAAAATACTAACAATACCTCCCTGGTTTACAAAACTTGAAATAAAACGATACTTACTGTGATACAGAACTAAAATTTTTACTTTAAAATGTTTCTTGTACAAAGCCAGACTTTATTTTTTCTTATTCCTAGAACTGATGCTGGCCTATGGGGGGGTGGGGGGGGGAATCATTTAGACAAAATGAATATTGGCAAATGGATTATTTGACAGCTCTAAGCTTAACTCTCAAATGATTATGAAAGTGATGTTAAAAATAGGAGTGGTGAATATGGTTTGAAAATTAACCAAAGTTTATTGTTGCTGCTATGACTATATAAAGACTTTATCCAGTATACAATGTTCTTGAAGTGCAGTTCCTTAATTCCTGCCCTTACTGTCTATGCTGCTGGCTAGCAGAACCTAAGCCACGACATTATGAATTTGTTGAATATTGAAGCTATAGTTTGGAGAGCTAAGAGCAGTCCGCTTCACTATAGTTGAAGCCAGGTACACCTCAGTTGTGGTTGCTGACCTCTTAAGCATCATTCTCTGGAGGCTGTCATTCTATTTATTTATTTATTTACCCACTATTTTAGGAATATAGGACTCTGGGAATGGATTGGTACTCTGGGGAGGGAGATGTCTTGGCTTTGGCAGTGAATTTAAGCCAAAAGAAGGAAAAGCAGCTATGTTGCACTAGTAGGCTGTGTTACATGCCTATAAGGCACTTTCATTGCAATCCTGCTGTCCTATATTGCAAGCTGCTCTTGTTAAGTGTAATGAGGCTCATCTGAAAGTTTTAATAATCTTTCAATATGTTATTAAACCCCAGTTACTCATGAGCAATTTCTGTGCATGTATTTGAGGTCAACATAGCATGCAAGTGATTTAATTAGTGCATCATGTCCGGTTGTACTCACTTGTATTGTTTTAATTAGAAAGGTAATTGAGAAATGAACGGACTTTTTTTTTTTTGTCTTACATTTGTATCTAAACCTATTTGTTATTGTAATTACTCCTTGCCCTACAACTTCTACCCCTCGTTTATTTATTTATTATTAAATTAAGAATATGTAAAGAGGAGATACAGCTATTGTATAAAGGCTTATTTGTTTCAGTTTGACTAGGTCCAACAATGTAATTGGTTGATCATCAGGGATGACTGAGGTGCAGTCTTGCTTGTAATCCCTACTCCTTTTCTGTCATGCTGCATCCAGATTCTCCCATGCAAAACCAGTACAAAAGCAGAGAGGGAGTCACCTTTTGTTGCTTTCAGTTACTGCACATGCTTTTATCTGACAGGCATTCATCTCACTAAGTCATCGTGTACTCTAAATACTGGCTGTAACCTTCTTAACCGTATTAGCTGCAGTATCTTGGAGAGAATTTTGTCATTACCAAGTCAAGATTTGAGTGGTGTGGGGGAGAAAGTGGAAAGGAGACTGAAAATGCAGTATTTATTGAAGTCAGGTTGGCAAATAGATGCAGCCCGACTCAGAATTTGCATTTAACATTTGAACACATAAGAGCTAATAATAATTTCTGTTGCAGTAGAACATCTGTTAGACAATCAGAGCTTGAATTAATGAGGCACTGAAAGCAGTTAGCTAAAGGTTACAAAATAATTAGTGTAATAATATTATTAAACTAGCCCTTCCATTGGTTAAATTGTAGCCTGTTTCCATAATAAAAATATATTATTTTAGGAGAGCTCAAAACTTTGCTTTGGAGGGCAAACAGAATCAATGGAAAACACTTTTGCAAAGTTTGAGAAATTACATTGAACTGGTCTAGGAGTATAAGTTTATATTTAAAAAAAAAAAATTTGGATTTGAGCCTCTCTTGTCTGACATGAGGTCAAAAAGGGTTGCATTCACTCTTCATCCCATCCATATAGTGAAACCTGCTTGCAAAGGAATGCAGCAGCTTTAATTGAATAAGGTTCATTATAATTGAAATAAGTTACTGGCTTTGTGGGTAGTATTGAGACCAGCTTATTTTCTTTGTCTTTGTTGGCTGCAACAAACACATTCCTGCTTGCATGCAGGTAAAAGGATGTGTTTTGCCATTGGGGAATATCCTGTGGCTGCAGATTTCAAAATGGGCCAGTTTTTCAAAGAAGTTCACTGTACAGGTATTTCTTGAATATTTAGAAGCCTGTCGGAGAGCGGAAGGTTTTTGGTGGGTGGGTGGGTGGGTATTTGGTAGGCGAGTTGGAAAAAATTCCTTCAGAGCTGCAAGAATCTTGCTCCTGACAGGGCTGCTCCACCTAGAAATAAACTTTCTCTGAGAAATGGAACTAACGAAGTCAAATTTCTTATGTATTTTTTTTAACCTTGTGGTTGGGGTCTTTGTAGTCTAATAGACAGTAAAATTGTAGCTTTCCTGTGGTTAGGCCACTCGTTCCCTCCCCTGCCTCCCTCCCTCCCATGTAAATTCTCTGGTGGTAAATAAGTGGTGAACTCACTCTTCAACCTTTCCTTTGCCAAGGGCAGTAATAATCTGTGGCTCATTTATCTGCTTGCTTGATTTCAGAAAATGTGTAGAAGCTCAGTATGTTTTGAGAAAATTATAGCTTGGCCA
Source organism: Struthio camelus (assembly GCF_040807025.1). Lineage (NCBI taxonomy): Eukaryota > Metazoa > Chordata > Aves > Struthioniformes > Struthionidae > Struthio > Struthio camelus. The sequence goes on from NC_090943.1 coordinate 53,305,925, forward strand.
AATCCAATCAATGGGTTCAAAAATCAGGGAGGGAGGGAAGAGACAGCACATAAATATGATGCATGATTACATAAGCTTTGTTTCTTTAAAGGCTAAAATAAAATCCTCAGTGCTTTTATTGGCAGTTAGAACTTATAAAGATTTTCCTTAAACGGGTATGTTTGAATCCTGTGTGGTTAAATCTGTTGCTCTTGAAGTTCCAGTACAGATGAATGGATGTGGTTTAGTAAGGGATGAGCTAACCTTTTCATAATATGGGCTGTAAGGTCCCACTAAAAGTCTACTTTTGTTTTTTGTGCATTTGAATTAAATACGGTGCATTTCAGATGAATAAACCATTCAATAATGATTTGCAAAAGTTTCAGAATAAAATTATCCAGTATTGTCTTCCTGCTGCCCAGTGAAATTCTATCACAGCAACCCTTGCTGTACACCTTGATTTTTACCAGAAAAAATTTTGACAAATAATTTAATGCTAGTAAGAAAATGGACAAGTGTGCTTCATGCACATTACTGTATTAATTTCTCTGTTATCAAGTTCCATTCCTTCCTCTGCCCTGCTCCCAAACCCGCAGCTGTGCGTGGCAGGCTTGTGTTTGGTGCAAATCTATTGTTTGTTATTTTGCCAGGTCTGTTACGGTGAGGTGTCCAATAGAGGCCAGAGAACTGAGAGGGCTGTTTGATTAGCAGCTTTTGAAATATCTGCTAAGTGTCGTCCAGAAGTTCTAACTGCCTTAGTTGTCTGGAAAAAGCAGTTCTGGCACCTTTGCAGAGACTACTGTGTTTATTAATAGTCTCCCCCTTGGTTTTTTTTTGTTTGTATTTTTCATGGAGGGATGCTGTAGTCCCATCTGTGCAGCAGTTACTGCTGCAGTAACTCTCTCACTAGTAACAAAATTGTATTAGTTTTTTTAGCGTTTGAAGAGGAAACACAGCCTTGAAGAAGGGAGAGGATCAGGATACTTTCATACGGGTTCTGACACAGGTTGGTCAATGTAAACACTACAAATCACTTGGGATGTAGCCCACTGGGATCTTGGAGGCAACTTCCCAACTTTTCAGCAAGAGTCTTTTCCTTTTTTCAGCTGAGACTGCTAATCCTTTGTTTAGCTGTTGGTGGAAGTCCCTTAAAATCAAGGCTGATGCACCCTGGCAGCATTACTGGCTTTGGCTACCCTTTTCCTGTTACCAGGCACCCCAATCTGAGACGGGGACCAGCAAAAGCTCACGAGCTACCTCCACGAGCCTGCAGCAACCAGGCTCTGCCCTCCCTCCCTGGAGGACAGAGCTGCTCAGTTTCGAGGGCTGTTGTTCTGGCAGGTTTCATGCACCTAAAAATTAGTTCAAAACAATGCTTAAAGCAGTAGAAAATTATTTTGGTTTTATTCCCTGGAGCGCCCCTTACGCATGCACGTGCAGAGTTCTGGGGTTTTTTCCTCATTGCCCTAGGCCTCCCGTATGTGTTTGCTCTCTGCCTCACTGCCACCCTCTCATGTGAGTCATTGATCTGGGAGGTGAGGACATTATAGCAATTTTTCTTGCTCCTATTCAGAAAAGAAGCCTGCTTCTGTGACACAGAGAATAAAGCTGCTTTCCTTAGCCTTTTCTAAAACATACACATTGCACTCAGTGTGATATTTGCTTCTTATTGGCACCATTCAGTGTTTTGTTCCAGTGCCCTTCCAATTATTACTGTATATTAATTTTGATTAGACAGGAGGCTGCTTTGTGAGTCTTGACTTCCTGCCAGTACAATCGAGTGTGAGCCATGGGAATGAAAAGCAAATGTTACTTTCAAAACCTTGTGAGGAATATATTACTTATAATTCATACTAAATATATATATAATTTTAAAAAGAATAACCACATCTTTGTTAGTAGACCAGGAATTAAAATAACACCTCTACTCTACCGTAAAATGGGGAAGAATATGTGAAAGTAGACACCGTATCTGTGTAAACTATTTTTGTTTTATTTATATACTTTCAATACTCAACCTTTGTGTTCTTTTAATTTTTAATCAGCTGCTCCTTTAATGGATCAACAGCTGTTATATAATTTAGAGGAGCAGAACCAATGGCTTAAGTTCACAAACTATTTATTGCAAAATATACGACAAGGAATTCAAGCAGGAATATATTCAGGCAAGCTCTGTGGTCTGTGCTATGTCAGAATGGATGATCTCAGTGTTCTCCTCTGGTCTTGTTTCTATGAGTCTACGAATTCTGATTGGAAGTTTAATTCTCAGATCTTACAACAAAGAGAGTTAAAGTACCTGCGCAGACCTTTTTGGGGTGGAGTTCAAAAGAGTTTGAGTTTTTTTTCTTTCCCTTTTTTTTGCTCTACCTATTTTTCTAGCTGAAGTGATTGTCCTTGTCCTTCCTTGTCCTCTTGTTCACTGCACTCCCTTCTCTGGCGGGAGACTACTGACTTGTCACCATACATTACTTACTGTTGAGAGGATAAGTCCTATGTCCCTGCTGTACATAGCTCAGTCAGCAGCAGGTGCTGGAAGAGCAAAACATGTCAATATTTCGTGCATTTAAAACCAGACACATTAAACACATTGACTCACATATGGTTGCTCCAAGGAGCACTATACATGAGTCTCTTTTCTTTATGTAGGTGTACTAAACTGCTATTACTAATATGCCACCAACCTGGCAATATAAATGTGATTGCAAGTAAACAATGTGGTGAGGAAGTATTAACTAGGTCATAAAATGAAGTACCTGAAAATTAAGAAATGCCAGATTTATGTCTTTGGATGGAACCTGATTGTTGCATGTATCCTTATGACAGGATACTCATGTATGATCATTGAATTATAGAATGGGTCATGAGATATGTGCACAAAGGGGGAAAACTGAGGCTAGTATGGATGCTTCCTATTTGTTTACTCCCTGATTTTACAGTTAGAGTTTTATTTTAAATTAGCCTTTTGTGTGTAATTTAAAGGTCTGCAGGAGTCTGAACCTCATTCCCTTGCTCTTCACCTTTTTCACTGCTTTAATCACTGCCATATCTTTGAAGTCTTCCATCAGATTAGCTTGATTTCTGAATGTAGTATCGCAGCGTGGATCTCAGAGTTAAGCTGCAGAGATAACTACTCTAATTGGGCAGGGTGAGAAGGCTTGCAGGTCAGAGCTGGGGTATACTGGATTATGAGTTATATTTGATCTAGGAGGAATGACTGAGACTGGTGTCTAGTTGTTTTCTTCCATGATGGTCTGTGCTTTACAACTCTGATATCTCCTCTCTAGATCTGCCAACACAGACCTTGGCTTAAAATCTTCACGTACCGTTGTTGTTCTTTGACATGCTACCAAAAAGAGAACTACCTAAACGAAGAGGAAAGAATACTTTTCTATAGTTTACTGCCAAACTGTAAAAGGGGCCCAGGAATGGGCCTCTCTTGCTAATTGACCTCTAGATTTTCAAGGCTTCTGCAATAGAACTTGACCAAACAACAACAGAAAACATTCCCTTAGTCTTTATGCTGAATGTTTAGAAGCTTCAGATTTAACAGGTATTAATAGCTTCTCCAAAAAAATGATTCCTATCTAATCGTAAGACAAAGATCAACTCGCTGTCAAGTCTCAAAGCCCAGTTTCTTTCTAAAAGCCATTTCTAAATGTGGTTTCTATGAGACCGAGGCAGTTACTGAAGAAGTATGTGAATGCTTAGCAACCCTAGGGAAAGATGAAAGCATAGTACATAGATATATTCGTCCACAAATTATTCTAGCTGATTCTTTGAGCTGTTGATGGGCATATAGGTATGGTTTAACTACGTATTGAACATGATCTTGGTACAGGAGAGCAAAAGGAAACTGAAACAAGAGGAGATGTACTATATGAAATCATTCCCCTAAGAAATAAAATGAAATCCCACGGAGAATTTCCTGGATTTACAGGACTGGACTTTTGTTTCTATCAATTTCATATCTACAAAAACAAAATCACTTCAGTGGAGCTGTTTCTGATTTTAAACAGATTGGAAATAATTAAATTTGATGTCTCATTTAGTGGGGAGGATATGTTACGGCCTTTTATTTGGAAAAGCAAAAAATCCTCCCACTAGTTTTTAAGTTACTGTTTACTAACGACACTTCTGACATGCAAACTAAAAAAGGTTCTATTTTCGTTTCCACGCCATCCATTGCAAGACACTGCAGAACTCACAATAGACTTGCTTGGAAAATAACTCTGCCAGTTAATGTAACACTTGTGAAGTAAAAGGTAGATTAAATCTGACACTCTTATTGTTTTTTGAAATATTACCTAATTTAGAACCAAAATATTTGCTCCTCTTCCTCTCTCCCCCCTTCCCTATCCCCCTTTTGACCTGCCTAGCTCTAGTAGATTTGGGAGTCTGATTGCTTAACCAGAGCTGAGAACCTGAGGGACACTTACCACTTACCGCAATAATGTTGATGTTGATGAAACAAAACTTCTCAGCTTTTGTTTCACAACTCCAAAAGGTAACAGAAGCCAGGAAATCCTCTGTATCGTCGTCTGAGAGAAGGCACCACTGGCTAGACTTTGCAAATCAGTACAATAAACAGGAGATGGGCATAAATGAATAAAGCAGTAGAGGCTTCATAGGAATGATCTGCTTTTGGAAAGATTTTTAAAGGTATCTTCTAAGGTGGTTGTTTATCTTAGGTCTTCTCCATTCCCTGAACAATGGGTGTCAGTGCTATTTCTGCCTAGATATGTTTGTCACCTGAAAGTTCCCGTCTGCAGATCACACCCAATTGCAAAACCTGCAAATGTATTTTATCCCTCTAAATCCTTTCACAGTGCCAGAGAACATCAGCTCTCTGTCACCAGCCTGCTCTTGACTTTTAAAAGAGATTAATTTTACCACCATCGATAGGAGCAGTGTGTCTGATGTTAGATGTTGGCAGGTATACTGAACAAACTCTGCAGAGGGTAGGATTTTCTTTAATTTCCTCTGAGTAACAAGTGTTTCTGTAAAGGGAATAAGCAATGAAGTGCTTCACATTGTTGCTAATCCTTTGTCTTATTAGCAGTTGTCCAGCATTACCAAGGAATTCCTTCCCCCATACCCCGCAGTGTCTTTATCTAAGTAGCTAAATTGTGGTCTTTGTAACTTTGTAATTTAATTTTATAAATAGGGTTTGCAAAAATAAATGCTTGATATACAGTTGCTGGGTGGTTGCGCAACTGTGCATACCTTCTCACAGATGTGTAGAGACCCAGAGATTTAATTAGCATTTCTGGATGTATGACAGTATTGATCCTAGGACTTCCAAAGCTACCTGTGCAGCTTGGGCTGATCAGTGACAACACAGATATTGTTATCCTACTCTAGCTTGCTGAGGCTAGCCCTGTGCAACCATTCCCTTCTTGGAGACAGGGTAGCAAGTAGCCAATAAGCACATTTCTGAGCGTTTTAAGGGATTTTTTCCTCAATGTTAAACTAACCCAGCTGAGGTAACCTAACACAACAATATATTCCTTTTGCCTATTGAATATGTTAATTGAGACCAGATACTCTGCAAATAAAAAGATATTTTGAAGTTTCAGCAAGACATCAGATTGTATTGTGGTGCAACCCATGACTCTCCATAGCTAACATTTTGGGTACCAAGAGTCGGCAGCTGCCTAACTTCTGTAAAGTAGGTAGCAGAATTTCTGCTACCATCATGCACACACAGAAATAGCACCATTTTGGGAAGGGTGAACAGTTTGAGAGTTATACTGTGCCTGGAGTCCTCCGACTGTAAAGTCATCTTCTTATGTGCCTTATCTGAAAGGTGTGCTCAGCGTGCATCTAAAACACTGACCAGATTGAGCCATTCTTAACAAAAAGTACAGCTGGAGGAGGAGATGGCCTTTCCTATACAGTAGTTCAGTGGTTATAGCATGTGTCCAGAATGTGGGAGACCTGGTGTCAGTTCAGTCCTGCGGTTGGTGTGACTCCGACTTGCGTCTGTCACCTCCCAGAAAACTGTTCTGGAAGGAGGTATTGGCCAACATTTTTCAGAATAGGAACTGTAACAGCCAGAATTACTAGTTCAGCTGAGCACATTGAAGCAGAACATAAACCAGAGCTGTAACCTTCCTCACTCTTGAACCGATTCCCTATGCACCTGGTGTCTTAGCTGTCTACTAGCTTGGAAATATCTTCGCTACGTCCCCAGTAGCCCATACTTAGATTTTGAAACCCATGAAAAGGCCAGGCTTTTAAGATGCTTCCTTCTTAGTAGCACAACATAGTAACTGCTTTAGTTGGCTTTTCATGAGTAGACTCTGAATTAAACCCCAAATACATCTTCAGAATGAAATGCAGTTTTCTCTAAGATCTGAGCTGGTTCAAAACAACCTAGGGCAAATCCTAGAAGCAGACCTTAACTAGCAGGTCAGAGTGACCTACAGCTGTATCCCCACTGTTTCTGGCATTGACCTAAAGCTAGTTCAAATATTCCAGTGTGGTATTCTTTCTGAATCAGGCCAATCTTTCATGCGTTGCGTAGTCTAAGGTTAGGACTTTGCTTTGGATTTCTGCTGTAAGAACGCCCCTGCTAAAGGTTAGACACTGCAACACTGTCCTTCTGTGCAATACAGTCTGTTGAGACTCTGGTGTGCTAAGTCCCTAGAAACAGAAGACTTTGAATCAAAACTGGTAACTGAGTTTGTTTCTAGTTGTGAGACTGTGCTCAGCACAAGGGACCATAAGTAAATCTTTAATGAAAATTGCAAACCGTTTGCTTTACCAGTGGATATGAATTTTCTCTCTCTGAAGGATTCCCTGAAAGACTTCGGAAAACTATCCGATTAAGTGAGGAGAAGAGGGTCTTTAGAACAATCTCAGATTAATTCAAAAACAAACCAAAGCTTGACATTGCTTGACAGCAAGTCGTATCCAAACCATTGACTTTCTGAGTTCCAGCTGCAGTCTTTTTCTGGTGCCATCAGCTCTCTTCCAAAAGGTGGACACCCTTCTAAGAAATGGTCTCAGTCTAGCCAGCTGGTAGTCTGCTAGCCTTGAAATCTGCACCTAACTGTCAGTTCAGTTTGAAATTTGTGTGCTGACTTTCTCTTCTGCTTTATTTAAGAGATTTAGTTCTAATTCTTGAATATCCTACATATTAATATTTTCTCAGCATGCTTACACTGTGCAAGTGAATGTTAAGCAGAAATGCCTGAGATCTTAGAAGCCGAAGCAGCAAAGTCTCTGTGGATTGGTGCAGTGACCAGTGAGATATAAACTGGTCCGGAAATAGATTATATATATACATTCTCACATTAGTACCTCTTGGCAGTGCTTCTTTACTTGGCAGTTTGCACTACAAGGGTACAGCTGTGTTGTTTTAGGAACTAGGGTGGTCTGAACTAGCTTTCCTGTTTCTTTCCTGTGGTCCGTCTTTAGGGTGTTGATGTGCTATGCATGATTTATGTATGGATTATCTTGCCTCCTAATTATACTTTAAAAGTAGTGGTAGTAAATTTAAGCCTTGACTTCTCTTAAACTTCTCCCACTCGAAAACAGAACCGCCCATGTTAGTGCAGGCAAACAAACGTTTGCGGAAAATTCTCAGGGCCCATTTTAAAAATCAGGGTTCCCCTGGGCCATACTGTGGCTGTGGAGTTAAGGTACAATCCAGGGATCAGATTTAATAATGCTGTTGCTCTGACTGCTGGATGCATCAGGATTCATTTTTGGTTCTCAGAATACTGCAGTGAAAAGTTTATCCTTGAAATGACAGGTCTCTGAAATATTAAAATCCTCAAACGTTGGCTGCTGTCCTCAGCTCACCCAGCCAGCTGGCAGAGAAAAACTCAAGGAAAATTTTAGACCTTCTCTCTCTTCACTGAGGAAGATTCTATATAAGCAACTGTTGGTACATATTCATGTGTGAGCACATATATAAGAACTTGCCTGGGAATGTACTTTCTGTATTGGTCGATAAAAGCTCCTAAGTTTTCAGATTTGTTTTTCTATCTTTGTACGAATATTAGAAATATTAGCTCTTCAGTGATGTAGTTAAGTGTTCATGAGGTTAGCCTTTTGTGTGTAGCAACACCTAGCTCCAAATGAGCCACCAATTTAATTTTTTAACAAACGGTGATTGAAGTGATGACTATAAATTACTTTAAAAAGCAGCTAGTGGTTTTTTTTATTTTTGCAGTTACAGAAGATGGTCAAGAGGTCTGTAATATTCAGTGCTGCACTCTGCAGCTCTTACTAATTATAAAAGATAAGTGTTACACTGCTTGCAGGAGAGTGATTAGCCTGCACACTGAAGACAATGATTTCAAAGAGCTCAAGTCTCATTTTCCGAATTCACTTTTGTTAGATGCTTAGGATTATTCATCTTGCTGTTTCTCATGAGATGTGGGCTCCTAAGTCAGTGATAACTATCTAGTAGAATATACTGAGAAGAAGCGTTTAATTGAGAGCAGGAGGGGCTGGGGGAATATACAGCGAGGAATCCTGACCTGGAAAGGAGACGTGCATTTAGAGGGGGATTGGAAAGAGTTAGGGGTCCATACGGTGTGCGCACACGGGATGCTGCGAGGCATGACAGGATGTTCTAGGAGATGCTGTGCAAACACAGGATGGATGTGAAGCAAAGGTGGCTGGAGCTGCGGAAGCATGGGCAAACAAAGCAAAGTGTATAATTAATCTGAGATTAGAAAAAGATGAGAGAGAATAAAATAATTACAACTCCACGAAGGCATTGGAGCAAATTCTACTTTCCGTGGTGGTATAAAGAAATGGAATTGCATCGATATCAGAAATAGGAACATAAAAAAGACCTCGTAGAAATCTTTACCAGATTTCACGTAAGAAATTAGGATAGGATGTCATATTTGCACTTACAGATACCGTAGATTATTACCACCAAAAACAAGGTAGTCCTTGGAGTATGTGCATATATGATATATTTTTATTAGGTTTCTAATTCCTGTAAATTGTAATTTATGTTGTCCTTGATATTGTTTTTATATTGTCTGCTGATAATGCAAAGGCAAAATTTCTACTTTTTGAAGGATTCTAGAAGGAAATTTTTCTCTAGAGGCATACACGTTATTTCACTGTTACTCGTGGTCCTTTCTCCTGTGAATCTAGAGAATAATCTCTTCCGCATGGGTTAGGACCTTTCTTTCTATAACTTTCAATATATTTTCTTGTCATACCTTCTGGCAAATTTAAAGGGAGCCAAATTGGATATAATAGAGATTGAGTTCTTTTTATAACCTTTTAAATAATTAAGTCCCCTCTACATCTGTACTGTCCAAGAAAGCCTAATCCTCTCTCTCAATTAATGAACCTTATCAACTCCCCATGTGGCAAGTATTCCTTCAAGAGTCTTTCCTCATAACAGTGTTGTCAAGTGCCTTGTGTTCTTCCCTGAATTATATTTTTGTAGGGTACACCAGGTGAGTGTTTAATTAGTATAATTTGAGATTGGGTGGTTAGAAAGATTTTTTTTTTGAATTTTTCTCTGGCCTTAGAAATGATACACCAAGTTTTCTTGTTTGTTTATTTTAAATCCAGTAGAACAATTTCAGTTTTAATTACAGACCTTATTGCAATGGCACATAATAAATATGTTTAGTTGCTGACCGTTGAAAGGGATATTGGATGTCAGGGACAGAAAGTCAGTCAGCTACTTTAGTAGGAGCCACAGGAGACAACCTTCACTATATTTGAATTATGTATTTCAAATATTGCTTTTTCACATAGGGCATTATTGCAACATGAATCTTTTTTATTAAAATAAAAAATCTAGTCTTTATAAGAGGATAACCTATGTGAATGGTGACAGCATTTATAGCAAGGAAGGCAGGTGTGATTCATGTATGAAAGCTGACTGTGAAAACTGAGAGCTTTCTCCAAGGTCTTATAATAAGTGAGAGGGGCTTCTAAGCAAGTCTTATAACATTGAAGCAAAATATTCAGCTGGAGAGAGGCCATTTATCAGGACATGATACTTGCAATTCTGCTTCCCCCAAAGTACCAACTTCCTGGTAAAAATAATCATGTTTCATTCTTTTCCGGGCCCTGCTATAGAAATAGGCCAGCAGTGTGCTGTGCTTTTCTTCTTGATTTAAATGCATAATATGCCAAGGATTTTACTTCTACATAGTTATAAAATTATCTGTGGATCTACTTGATTTCTTTTTTTCTTCCTGAATAAATTAAACCCCTAAGTTGCATTGATGGACATGGCCTCTGCTGCTTTTCAGTATTTTTTTTTTTTAAAGTATGGGTAGTATCTCTATCTTTTTTCTTTTGTGCATGTGTTTGACTTTCATTATAGGCTTAATAGAAAGCACTCAGTTCGGTTAGATTACCATGACTCTTGGAAGGTTTCCAGTGCAATGAAAGGCTGTTCTGTCTGAGGATCCCTCATGTTCCCTGGATTGGATCTTAGACCATACAGAAAATCTGCACTCTACGACTTTATTTCTGATAAATATGGACTGCAGGAGACTAGCTAGTGGGATTGTCTTCGCAGATGTAAAGACATAAAGTGGTAATAAATGATAGAATATGCTAAGGGAAAAAGAAAATACAGGAATGAGGTAGAAAGAAGGCACTTTGCTTAAAGCAGCAATTTACAAAAGGAATGCACACTGGAGAGGAAGGAATCTAACTTCAAATACATCAGAGCTGGGAGAAAAAAAAGAATTTGAAGCTTAGAACAGAGTGCATCATGACTGGAAAAGGTGAGTGTTACTCCCATCTTCAGAAAAGGCAAGAAGGAATATGGGCCGATCTGCCTCGTGTCCATCCTGTGACATTTTACAGAGGGAGTCCTTATGGAAGCTGTTTCCAGGTACGTGAAGAGCAAGGCGAATGGGAATGATGGCATGGATTTATCACAGGATATCTGTGCATGACCAACCTAACTGATTCCTCTGATGGGATGACTGGACATATGAATAAAGTGAGAACAGTGAATGTTGTGTGCTTACACTTTAGTAAGGCTTTTGATGTGGTTTCTCATAGCATCCTTGTAGCCAAACCGAGGAGATACAGACTACAGGTGTGGACTAGAAGATGACTGAAAAATTGGCAGCACCATCAGCTTCAAACTGTAGTGGTAGTGGTGTCAAAGTCTTTACTGGGAGCCTCAGCAAGCCCAGAGGTGACTGAGGAGAGTGGTTAACATGCTGGCAGGAAGGGCTGCTTTTTAGAGGCACCGTGATAGGTAGGAGAAAAGGGGCAACAGGGACCTCATGAAGTTCAGCAAAGGTAAATGCAGAGTCCTGCATCTGGGAAGGAATAACCCCCTGCAAGAGCACAGGCTGGGGGTTGGCTAGCTGGAAAGCAAGGCAAGGACAGAGGGAGATTTTATTGCTGTCTACAACTATTTAAATTTAGATTGTAGAGAATATGGAGCCAGACTCTTCTCAGAGGTGAATGGTGAAAGTATCAGAGGTAATGATCACAAGTTGCAACAGGGAAAATTGTATTTGGGTATAAGGCAGAAAAATTTTCCCTGTTCCAGTACTCAACCATTATCAAGGTGACCAGACAGACTGTGGAATCTCCATCCTTGAAGATTTTCAAAACTGTACTAAATAAGACCTGAGCAACCCAACCTGAATTTGAAGCTGGCCATGCTTTGAGCAGGAGTTTGTACTATATGGCCATGCTTTGAGCAGGAGTTTGTACTATGTGTCTCCAGATGTCTCTTCAACCTAAAATTATTCTGTGAGTCTCTCTGACTAAGCCCCCTGAGTACAGTGCTTTAGATAACCACAGAAAAATGCCTGATTGCTGAGCTGTGTCGTGCCCATCCACTGTGTGTGTATCTCTCTGTGTTCACTAGGGAAACAATGTTAGAAGCAGGTAATCACTTCAACACTTATGTGCATGGTGAACAACTTACCAGTAACTGCATCATAAAATATGTAAAAAGCTTTGCAAATCACTGACCATTGTTACAGATTCATATAGTCTAAATAGCCTTCCAGATTTTTAAAAACCTGCCTCTTCCATTAACAAAAAAAAAAAAGAAAGAAAAGAATTGGAACACAGAGAATGATCAAGTGCAGAAAAGTACAGTTCAAAAAACAGACATTCCTACTTGCTTGGAAAAGTTGCCTGATCAATGGAATCATTAAGATAACATATAATCAGATAGTGGGGAGTGTTCAACTTCCCAGCTTCCCAGCTTTCATGCTTCCATGTGCATGAAAGTCTTGAATAGAATGTAGTTGTTCCCTGACTGTCATCTTCTCCTGAAATCAAACTGTTCCTATAATAATTTTCTTCAAACTCCTTGACTTGTATTTCAGCCACACCATTATGTGAAGCTACTGACATATGTAATCTCTGAGCTGTTATGAGTAATCAGTCTGAGGAAAGCTTTGCTGAAGCCTGTAGAGAAGGCTTCAAGAAAGAAACAAAAGTGTATTTTATATTTATATATATATATATATCTGTGTGTGTGTGTTATGTATGTGTACAGATATATATATATAAATTGCTTCTGTTTAGAGTTCAGAAAGGCTCCTTAAGAATTAAGGGTAACACGTCAACCCATCAAGTCCAGCAACATCAGTTGAGGAAGGATCTCTCTGAATATTTGCTTTTTATTCTGGATCAGTGCATCATTTAAGAGCCCAGTTATGGAATTTTAATGAAGAGCGTCTTTCTGTTGAAACCCACGGAGCTTTGGTTCAAACATATAGTTTGCTAGATGAATGCTGCTATTTCCAGCCAATGACTCTGAAACTGCCTCCGTAGATAATCTTATGATATAACAGGGTATATATTTAGTATATCATTCATGTTGAATTGTACCCTCACAATCAACTCTTCTCTGGAACCAATTCGACTGTCGTTTTGCAAAATGGTGCCACTGACTCGTGCGGGCCTTTTGGATCTGCATGAAATACGTGATAGGCAGCAAAGGGACTCAAGTTGCTTCTGTAAAGGTCTCTTTTTCGTAATGGCTACAGGACATAATAGCAACGCTACCCCCTTTATTCACTGTGCTGAGCAATAGAGTTTTTTTAAGGTACCTGTTTTTTCCAATATTGAAGTCATTAAAACTTTGACAGTGGCTTCAGTGGATGCTCATATCTATGGAGTCCTATTGTTTTTCTAGTGTAAGCGTTCTGATAGCTGTGAAATAAATGAATGTTGTGGTGCCCTCAGAAACTTTGAAGATTAAGGACTTAGAATTGAAGGATTCCTAGCGCAAGGAGTGTACCTTTTATTGAAATATTATGTTCTATCACATTGTAAAATTCAGGCATAGTCATGAATAGGGAGTACCATTATTTCAGTGTGTCCATCTTGAAATTTATCACTGGATGCAAGAGATACTTTCAAGAAAACGATTTATGCAGGCAACAGGTATGACTGATGGGAAACCATTTTATAAAAGGGAGTTAGCATACTTGTGGTTATGTCTGCGTTTTGCAAAGTAATTATCAAAAGTTTTAGGAGATGGATTTTCGGATATGAAGTTGGGTATTAGTGGAGAATACCATTTGGTATTGGATGATGCTCCTTTGACTCTGAAAATCGCATCTCTGTGAGGGTTTTAGCTTTGTCATGCCTTTTCTTTGTTATGAACCTCTGATCTAGGAAATATTCATAGTGTACTGAGAATTTTGTAGGTTCTTCAGTATTCAGATTCTGAATACTGCACCCATCTCAATCTTCAATGTGAAAATTCTGAAGAACAGAGAGCACTCTTGTTATGTAAAGGAAAATACAGTTTTGTCCAATGATCATTAGATTCTTATGGAAAAGCATCATAAAATGTAACATGTAGAATTTTATTAAATGCTAAAGTAGTTTTAAAATGCCACAGTAAAGCTGTTTGTATTATTCTCCAGTTAAAAGTTATTACTCTCTGTTTTTAACCTGTTTGTGGAGTAAATTCTTTGGAAACTTACTTGTTTCTTCTATTAAATTCATCTAGACTCCGCCATAATAGGAATGAAAAAAGACCCCAGGGGGCCTGAACTTACTCTTGGCTGCTATTTTTACCCTATTGGAGACTTTATGTGAGTGAGATACAATGTTGTGTACTGAGAATGAAATCTGTCAAACACTTTGGAAAAACGTGGCTAATTTAGCAATGTTAGATAAAACAACTCCTTTTGCTTTCTCCCCTGAGAGTAATAGCCTGTATTTTCAGCACAATTGGCCTTTGGCAATTGTTGGTAGCTTGGGAAGGTATTTTTGGAAGAGGAAGGAAATAAAAAAGGATTAAACCACAGGGAATTATAGAGGAGACAGAATGTTGAAGAATAGTAGTGCTAAAGAAGAAATAGCTTTACAGCAAGTTCCTGGACTATAGATTTTTATTTGTCATAATCTCCTTATATGGGATCAAAATAGGTCAACTGCACACAAAAAATGCATGCTTTGTCAAAAATTCATACACATAGATAATACAGATATTAAAAGGTATGGGTCTATACAAAAGCACTTAAAGTTTGCCTATAAATACACTGTAAGAATATACTCTAGTCTTTAAGCGAATGAGCGTACTTATTAATAGATTCAACAGTCTGTACCAAGGAATTTATACAGTACATTGTCTTTTGTGAGGGAGAGATTAGACTGAATACACACTTAAGTCAAATTTTAAAATTACTGGTAGCAAGTCAGTTTGACATAAATTAATTTCTTACTTGTCGTGAGCTTCTGCACTGAAAATTAACAGCTTGTGTGCGTGCAACCATGTTTTAATCCTGTTTTGAAGTTTCCCACAGGCATCTGAAAAACTTCTGCTATCCTTGTACGTTAAACAGCAGACTTGATGCGATAGCTATATCTGTACTTTTTCTTCCCTTTTACTGGAAGATATTCAGCAGTGTAATCATGAAATAGGGAATTTGAACATTGACTTGGCTACAAAATGGACAAAGACTTATCTGGAGATTTCCTCCATTTTGTGGAAATGGAGGACTCCCAGTTCTTCCTTTCTTCTTCAAAGCGTTATTAATTTTGTTATTATTTTATTTACTCCCAGAGAACTGAAGAAAGGCTTTAGTGGATATGTTAAAGGGATGGTTCCTTCAAAATAAATTTTAAGTGAAGCATGATCTACTGCTAAGCCTCTTGTTGTTGAAGGAGAATCATATCAGTTGGGTTAGCCAATTCCACCCATATGCAGTTCTGATGAACTCCATGGACTCCATTCTGTGAGTGCATGAGTGAACATGAGTGCACTTTTGTTTCTTTGTCCAGAGTTTGTGCTTAAAACAGCATTCAGAATAATTGCCCTGGATAACAGGCAGATGTAATATAAAACTAATTCAGCTGCTTTTACTAATTGGTGTTTTATTGCAAGGCTTCAGTGTTGCAACTGGAGATTATTTGTAGATCCCAACTAAAGTACGTCCCAGGGGAATAAGATGACTCTTGTGTTGATCATTTCCTAGTTGCATTTTATGGGATAGGTAGATCTTAAGGATATTTTTACTTGCCTTAATTGGTACCGTCTTCTTAAATGCATAGTGGTATTAACATCTATCCAAATGTTGTTTATGGTAGCGTGCCTAGCCAAAAGTAAATCTATCTTGGTAAGTCTTTCTGTAAGTCATGATTATTTCTCCTGAAAAAGGTAGGTTTTTTACAGTGTATTTTTCCTTCACAAACATAAATATCAACGATAAAGCAGACGTCAAAGAATTATGGAATTTAAATTTATTTCTTCATTTTTTCTTTTCCATTCATCTTCAAAGTTCATCACAGTGCAGGTTTAGTGGAGAACCTGAACATAAACCGGAGGTAAAGGAAATAGATGATTGAATAAACAGAAAGGAATTTAAGCCTTTTCATTCTTGAACAGTATGCATCTTGAATTCTTGACTCAGCTATGGGCTTCTGGCATGTATGTTTACTGATCTTCAAAAATATAGATAATCTGATTTAGTAAGATTAAATCGTATTAATATTTGAACAGCATTTTAATAAAGAATTCAAATCTGTTCTCAGTTATATCAGCATGAATCCAAAATAACCCTACTGATTCCTGATAATATTTTTTTTTCAATAAATCACTAGCGCTAAGAACTAAAGGTACTTTAAGGTGCAGTACTTTTGAGCTCTTAAAATACTTTATTGTAAGATTAGCTTATTTGGTTTCTGTCTCACCAACTAGTTATTAGCTGCACTTCAGTTTGCACCAAAACATTTATAAACAGTGTTTAGATGGAATGTTCGGCCATAAAGGGTCTTTCTAGTTCCATATCCGGAGTCTGAGGCTGAATCTGGAAATTAGCTGAAGGCTGAAGAATGACAGTTCAGTGAAATATCTACTGAGTTATCCTTCCTGCTTTTCAGCAGAAGATAGGTATAGGACTTGACTTGCATACGAACATGGCCTGATGCTGGATGAACTTTTCAGAGATTAATTTCATGTAAGCATTTAGCCCTTTAGGCTTCTTGAAGTGTAGTAAGAATATAAGAATCTTCCAATGAGAAGATATCTCCTAAGTTGTTTTTTTTAATTCTATTCATTAGTAGTAGCAAGGCATCCTGCCTCCTTAGTCAATAGCACCTGAGTGTCTCCAAGCATGTAAGCTGTCCCTGGAGTTCCACTAAACTAATTTCTCATCTTCTTGATTTACTATTAAGTTTCAGACCTTTTTCCTAAGATTACATATTCTGCAAGGTTCAGTTATAGATCTAGTAAGAGTTGAAAAACAAATTGGAGATGCCTACAAACAAATGGCTTTGTAGAGCTGAGCCCATTTTCAAAGTGTGAATTATAGAAACATAGCAGACTGTGGACCTGCATGGAATGTCAGGCAGCCCAGTGCTGGCAGCTTTAAGGAAATGTGCTTTCTGTACGTTCATTGTGGGTTATCTTCTGCCTCCAACGAAGTTAAGAATGTTAATGGCTGACTTTGGAGTCAGTATCACATGCTTTACCGAATTTCTGCCTTGGACTGCAACTTAGGAGAGGTACACCTTTATCAGAGTATCGTGCATTCGTGGGTTAGTCTACAGTATCTGCATGACTGGCCACTGGTCTTCATTGTGCACCAGAGGCATTTTCACAATGTAAATATTGAACGTGTAATAACAATTTGTTAGCCTACGCAAACTGAGAAAAGTGAACTGAATTCTTGCATCTTTCTCCATTGTTGCTGTCATGAGTGATTGACATCTTTTAAAGTTGGACAGGACCACAATGACATACACCAGACTATTCAGGTTAGTAGTTATGGAGGCAGAATTATTGTGTCCATTAAGAAATAGTGATGTTAAGTATCATTAGTGCAAATCTAGTTGCCAGTAGTCCTAGTGAATCCTAGTGAGGTGAGGTGATAATTGCATATATCCTTCACCAAAGTCTGCTGACAAAGTAACCTGCTTTGTCAACTATTAAAATAAATTCAAAATAATGATAGAAAATATGAGCTGTAAAATTCTTCTGATGTGCATTATCTATCATAATTATTTGTTGGGTGGAAACACCCTGATCTCTGAGCTGACTTCTGTGCTACTTCCTCAGCCTTAGCAAAGCTTCTCTTGATTAACAGAAATAAATTGCATTCTTAAAATAGCCAATAAGGTGGTTTTCACCACTTATTAGAGACTGTCCTGGTAGCTAACTTCCCAGGGCTTTGCCTGAGGCTGAGGTGGTTTCTAACAATCCATCATTAACTTCTGTGACAACCATGGGGAGGCTGTGATTGTCAAAATTAGTCATGACATACTGTAGGCTTCCTACTGTCATTCTAAAAAACGCTGTTACACCAGATTTTGCACCTTTGCTAAGTGACTGTGCATGGCAATGAACTTACATCTAGTTTATTTTACATACTCTTGAAGGCAATTTTACACTGTATTTGTTCAAGCCCCTCCTTAAATGTCTGCTAGTGGAAACACCCATTCTTGGGTATCGATGTCACATTGTCTTGCACACATCACAAGAGCTCCCATTTTTGCCTGCAGCATTGTATAAATCACTAGAGGTGACGCAGAATTTGCAAACAAACCCAGTGAACTGGAAACAGTCATAAGTTATAGGGTGCGTTGTTGATCTCCTATTGAGATGAAAGCATAGATACGCAGCTTTAACTTCACAAATTTCAAATCTATTTTAAGCACACGCTGTTATTAATGCAGTTCATATAAATTGCTCCAGCTGATAGTAAGTTATGCTTTGACTATGTTATATGTTGTAACTGGGATAGAGGGTTAGCATCACATACTTGACTCCTCCCTCTCTTTTCTAGAACTTGTAAGAAAGGCCCAGTGTCCTCCTTCCAACACCTGCCTCCAAGCCCCCAAAACAAATACAATACATCTGGTAATTCAGATATTTATATTACCAATAAATACTTATGCCTCCAAAGAGGTTGATCATATCGTGTCATTTCAAACAAGACAGATTGGATGTCAGTCATTTGAATGGGAATCTTGCCTGAGAAAATGTCATTCAAGTTATTACTAACTTCATCACTATATTTATACTGTGATTTACTATATTTTACTACTATATTGTATAACAGGGAAACCTTTACTTTTCCTAGACTGACTTCATTATGGAGTAAGCAGTGGTCACCCACACTTGGAGGGAAAAATTTAAAATTTCTGTGAATAAATGTTGATATTTCAGCATTTTGTTTCAATTCAGAATTTCCTTGGAGACAGAAACCTTACTTCTTATGTTTTTATATTTGGTCATGATTGATGGGAAAATGATGCGTTCCAGCTCTGCTAAGTGGCAAAACTTTGTTTTTATTAATCTGTGTGGGCCAGTCTTGTATGCTGAATGGAAAATACCTGAATGATAAAGAAGCTCTTGTGTGATGAACTGAAGGACAAAGCATGCATTAGAGGAGAACAGAAGTAACACTTCAAGGATAAGCTGAAATAGAACTTCAAGTGATGTGCAACTGATGTAAATTAACTAGGAATTATAGACAGTAAACATGTCATGCTGGTATATAGCAGCGTAAATCAGAATGGCTTTGTCTGCGAAGCTATGATGAGCTAATGCATGTGTGAGGAGATGGCCTTAAAGGCAGCCCAAAGTTCAACAGGCATCACTTTCTTAATCATGTAACAAGTGGTGAAAAGACTACTGCTCGTGCATTGGCATTTGTAGACGTAGTTTTAACTACATTGCATGATATTGCCAGCTGAGAATCACCTTAAATTTCAAAAAGCAACACAGCAATAGCATAAGGAATTAAAGAGCACAGGATGGAAAGGAACCTTGAGATGTTCATCTAATTCATTCCCAAAGAGGAACGATGCAACTTAAAATCATTCCTAACAGTTGTTTATCTAATCCTTTTTATGAACAAAACCTCTCCAGCTAGAGATTCCATAAACTCATAGTCAATCTCTGCAATATATAACTGTCCTCACCGCTAGAAAGTTTTTTCTAATGTCAAACTTGTATCCTGTTTGCTGCAATTTAAATTCTTCACTTTTTGTCCTATCTGCAATTAGGACAAGGAGATCAATTTATTCTCTCATTTCTTTCAGCTCTGCCTATTATGTTATACCTCCCTTCAGTCTTCTCCTGTCTAGATTAAGTAACTTCTCTTCCTTCCCTCTTTCCATATAGATCATATTTTGCAGACCTCTGACTCTTCTCATTGATCTTTTCTGGACTTTCTCCAACTGGAACATGTAGTACTCAGAGAAGATCTTAACAGCTTCACAGTGACCAAGATGATTACTGTGCATGACTTGCCAACAATACTCTTGTTTATGCTTGTCAAGATAATGTTTGGCTTTTTCTCAACAGTCCAACATTTTTGCCTTATGTTGTCTTGTAATCAATAGTCACTGACATCCGCTCTATCCCTTTTGCAAAATTGTTACATAAGACAGAAAAAGTGGTTACGTTTGTAAAGTTTATTTCTATAAAGTTTTCCTGATTGATTAGTATTTTTTATTTTTAAAGAACTTCTCCAACTTGTCCATATTTTTGAACAGCAACCATGTTTCCAATATGTTTAAAGCTCCTCCAAGCTGCTGTTATTTATGTGTTTAATAAACGTACTTCTTATTGCATTATACAAACTAACAGTAATCTTCAGTAGAATTGGGCCAAGTATGTCCTGGCCATACTTTCTAGTGAGCCACTAATAAGTGTGTAGGGCATGTTTTTCTGTCATGTATACATCTATTTTATAATAGTTTAACTATTTTATAATAGTTTAATGGTAGTGTTACAGTTCTGCTCAAAGGAAAATTTTGGAATTGCTTAGTTAATTGTAAAGCAGTTCTAATAGCATTTTAGAAATGTTGTTTTATGTTCCTAAAAAGTAAGGGAAGGTAGCTGAAATTCACATTGTTGTGCTGCATGAAGAGGGGCAGCAATCTGATAAATAAAGTTTTGATAGCGTTATTTTCGTAAGAGATTTCTTTGTTCACTTTTCTCTGTGTTTTTGGAACTCCTGACCGAATGAAAGAATGCTTATAACCCTTTAAAAATGATAGAGGTTAGATCTAGAAACTATCCATTCCAGTAAATGCAGCTGAAGATATATAATCTACAGAGAAAAAAAGGTTTTTTAAGGCTGGAAAACTTCTAACAAAATGTGAAGCAAAATCACTTATTGTGCAGAAACAGATAGTGGCTAGGAAAGATCCAGTACGACTTGGTTTGCAGACTTTTGTACCTTCAGAAATGGTATGGCTCACACCCTCTGCGTGTTGCCCATAAGGTATCATGGGCTGCGAGCAGCACTGGACAGACAAGAGCGCACGTGCGCGTCTGCTCCGGAGTGGCCTGCACCAAGGAGGGGGTGTAAAGCCATGTTTGCTGTCTGCTCACAGCTGCTAACCTGCGTGGAGGTTGCTTCTTGGCTCGCTTGGGAGTACTCCAAGGCAAATTCCCCCATGTGTCTGTATGTTTACTACAAGTGCATTTATCACCCCTTTGTCTGCATCCTAAATGTATCATCTTGATATAGGGGCCTCTATCAAGCCCCTCTGTATTTGCAATGATATGTCACCATAGCTGAGCAGGGGAGACGCGTGGGGCCTTGCTGGAAGGCCACAGGGGGCTTGTAAGCAATTTATGCTCCAAAGGCATCATGAACGCAAAGTCCCTACTTCAAGTAGTACCTTGATAAGTGTTGGAAAGGTGGAGATGTAGCCGCAGAAGCATGCCTTCTGCAAGCATTTTCATAGGGATCTGAATGCGGATAACATCTTTGCAGCCCTCTATTCTTTATTTGAATTTCTATTGTACATGTGCTGCAGTTTCTATGGCTGTCTGTTGAACAAACGTACAATGTAGAGGAGAAGGTATGAAAAGCAAAATTAGAGGGGAAAAATCCATAAAATCTATACTGTTTTTTGTGAAGATCGTTTGTGATATTATTTGTGATAAATATAGTTACGAAATCCATCTGTCTTAACCATTTGCATTCAAAAAAGTACTTAACCAGACCCCACATATTTGTGAATTTTTCTAATCTGGTACCTTTGGACCCACAAATAACTACAGCGTGCTTTCAAATAGAACAAACTTTGCTAACAAAGATAGCATGAGCTAAGACCCCTGCTATGTACCAATAGTGCTCTGTAGGTAATGTAAATACTGAGCTATTATGTTGCCTCATGCAACACACAGCTGGATAATCAGACTGTTTATAAGGCATGCAGTTTAAACAGCCAAATTTTCCTCTCTGCTATGGATAGGAACCTAATTCGACAGAAGTAACTTGGCTGCTCCAAGTGAACGGTAAAGATGTGGGGGAGGGTTTCCTGAGGGTACATAGGGAAGGGAAGGGATACAAAACTGTTGCTATTTCTCTCCATTTACATACTTTTTATCTGAAGAGGAGGTTATCCACTGCGATTATTGTACACTTAGGGGATATGCTGGCTTTTTTACTTTTCTTAGTCATGCAAGCATGTCTCACAGATGTTCCAGTCGTGTGGACTCTTTGCTTGCTCTAGGTTTGATGTGTAACAGATGGTAGAGAAATTCAGCATGGAACTCCAAGCTGCCTGATCGTCCAGGAACAAGTTAAGTCGTTGGATAGGATCATAGTTCTGAAATTGGCAATAGATGCTGAAACTGATAGTGCAGGTTTAAACCCTAGTGGTTAAACTCTAGTATTGGAAAAAGGGCAGTGATTCTGTTGGCCTGTGGTTGTTGGGGACCCACTTCAACTTGCGCTAAGTCTCTGATGTGAGTATACCTTCTCTTTATTATTTGTTGTAATTTAAGAGGTATTGTTTCATTCTATGCTAGAGAGAAAGAAATTTTGAGACCTCAGCGCTTCTTTCAAAATAAAGTTGAGCTAGAATTTTGCTCTACACTATTTGGTAGGCAGTAGTAGACGGATTTATACTTGGTGTAACAATGTTTACATGATGATATTTACAAGAAAGCTTTTTTTTTCCCCTTCATCCAAGTCTATATTCCCCAGACTTATCCACAAGGGGGACATAATTCTAAAGAAATATGTAGCTCATGTTTATTTTTGAATTCACATTTCTAACTCTCCTTCTTAATTTAAGCAATTCTCTCGGACTGTCTTGGGAAAACCTCAGAATTGCTTAGGTTGCCAGTAGGGTTGTCAGTGTCAGAAAGAGAGGAAAATGCAACCTGTTTTTCCTTTGAGGAGGTTTTTTTTTTTTTTTTGTGCAGATGAAGACCTAAGTCCTGCGGGAAAAATACTTTGCTTGCCTGAGTGTCATCACTGACTTCAGATTATTCGTGTATATACACTTGCTGAAGAGATTATTGAGTATTGTGCGTGTGTGTTTTAAAGAACATTACTTCAGTCTTCCTGAGAATGGCTTGAAGTTTTCTCATTTGCTTCTGACATAGCTGAAGTTATCTGATAATTAATCTAGAGGCTGTGATAGTAAGCATTCCCTCCTCCCTATGCCTCTCTGTCTTCTTTCTTAGCAATTAGTAGTTTGTGAAACAATGATTTGAAATAGAGCAAAAAAAAAGGCTTTATTTAACAACTTGGCTTGACTTCAGTACTCTAGAAACGCTGTCATAGTGCAGAGTTTTCACTTTGCATTGTGACTATGTTCTCAACTCCTTCAAAAATGAGATATAACTGCTAATACACTGTGCCTGAATTACACTACGAAATACTCTGTGTACGCAACAATTCCTTCTAACCTTCTGGTATTAAAAATCAATCCTATATGTAAACAAACTCTTCCATCCCCTGATGGGGAGGGAAGAAAAGCTCAGAATAATATACCATATTGCTACAGACTGTCAGCAGGAGTGCCATTCTCTTGCCATTGTCTGGCTGAATTTGCATTTTTGGAAAGGGAATTTAATCTTTGAGCAGAATTACCTTGAATGATGATTGAATGAAGGAAATTCTCCTTTTCTGTGGATCATTTGTATATCCACCAGCACACTTTGCCTCTTTTTGTACGATTTTAATGCCAAATAGCTTTGTATGCTTGGAGTTTAAAGTGTAATTCTTTTTATCCAGTATTGAGTATTAGAAACTGAAGAGCAAGATATCCTGTCTATTCACCTAGCTGTAAATACTATATTGATGAATATTATTTTCCAGAATAAATTGCTCTGCGTTTACCTAAAATACTTCCTAAGCCCACTCAGATGACTCAGATATCATATCACCTGCTAGGGACCGCATTAAATTGTCATAAATAATGTACTTCACATTCATGTTTATTTCTCAGCACCTTATTTGAAATTATTCTTGTGAATGAATTACTTTTTTCTTCTATTTTAAGTCTGCTTTTTCTTATAAGTTCTTTTTGTCCTTGAAAGTCCCAAATGTCTAAACACAGACTTCTCCATCATCCTCAGTGAGGAAACAATGGTGTTTAGAGATTTCTAGCAATGTGAGATTTCACAAGATCAGCTAGCCCAACTCTTACATTCAAGAAGTACCCTTGGGTGTTTAGAATCGAACATGACACAGGGCAGAGGTTTGTCAAACCTACTCCCAAAATCCCTACTAGTAAAAAAACATGGAGTCCTAAGTATTTTAATCTTTTGTAATCCTCGCAGTTAAAAAAAGCTTTTCATACTAGCTAGCTTAAATCTTATCTGCTTGAAATTTAGCTAATCTTTTCTTGTCCTATCTTCCTAGTAGACATTGGACTGATTGGTTACCTTACTCTTCAGAGCAAACCTTTGCAAGCTGTTGTTGTCTCTTCTCCCGTGATCCTCTTTAGTTTCCTTTTCTTTCCTCATGATATTATTTTTCATGTAGTTCCCTTCTGCTCTCTCATTTGGCTTCATCCTTCTGAAAGCCAAGTATAGCATTACAATTGAAACTCAGTAGCACTAAACAGAATAAGTAATTACCATCCTTGCCTTGCACAGGAATTTTGTTAAAACATATCGACATGGTATCTGCCTCTATGTAGCATCCTAGAAATAAGTCAATGGTCTGTGATCCTCTAATACTCCACATCCTTTCAGAACAGTTGCCTACCCAGATTTCCCTGTTTTGCGCTTGATTTAGCCTTGCTAAATGCTGTACCCGCATTTGTTTCTACTGATCCTTTTCCTTGCTAGCATCAGACCATTTTTTCTTTCTTTCAGATAATTGCAACCCGTTCAAGCTTGTCGTCATCTATATGTTTTGTATGTACACTATGCTCCAAGACCTAAGTTACTGATGAAAATAATTAATAGAACTGTGCCTCTGCAGGGTCGCACCTGAAATGCTCTTTCAGCTTGACACAGAACTGTTGACAATAACCTGTGTGTTTTCATTTTGGCCCTTTATTACTGGCAGTAAGTGCTCTGCAGCACAAACCATTTTGAGCTGGCAGCGTCAAATCTTCAACTCATATCCTCAGTGACACGTGGTCCTTCTGTCCTTCAAGATAGAATTGTGTATTAAGGTACGTTTTTTAGCCAAACACAATGACTAGATCAAAATCTTCATCATTGATGATTTGTTTGCTTTGAAAGGGTGTCTTTAGCAGTCTGAACACCATAAGCTTGCATAGAGATTGTTTGCTGCATGTCTGTGAAAATCACAGAGTCACAGAATCGTTTAGGTTGGAAGGGACCTCTGGAGATCATCTAGTCCAACCTCCCTGCTCAAGCAGGGTCACCTAGAGCATGTTTCCCAGGATCACATCCAGACGGCTTTTGAATATCTCCAGCAAAGGAGACTCCACTACCTCTCTGGGCAACCTGTTCCAATGCTCTGTCACCCTCACAGTAAAGAAGATTTTTTCCTCAGGTTCAGATGAAACTTCCTGTGTTTCAGTTTCTGCCCATTGCCTCTTGTCCTGTTGCTGGGCACCACGGAGAAGAGACTGGCCTCATCCTCTTGACACTGCCCCTTCAGATACTTGTACACGTTGATGAGATCGCCTCTCAATCTTCTCTTCTCCAGGCTGAACAGGCCCAGCTCTCTCAGCCTTTCTTCATAGGAGAGATGCTCCAGCCCTCTAATCATCTTGGTAGCCCTCCGCTGGACTCTCTCCAGGAGTGCCATGTCTCTCTTGTACTGGGGAGCCCAGAACTGGACACAGCACTCCAGGTGAGGCCTCCCCAGGGCTGAGGAGAGGGGCAGGATCACCTCCCTCGACCTGCTGGCAACACTCTGCCTAATGCACCCCAGGAGACCATTGGCCTTCTTGGCCACCAGGGCACATTGCTGCCTCATGCTTAACTTGTTGTCCACCAGCACTCCCAGGTCCTTCTCTGCAAAGCTGCTTTCCAACAGGTCAACCCCCAGCCTGTACTGCTGCATGGGATTATTTCTCCTTAGGTGCAGGACCCTGCACTTGCCTTTGTTGAATTTCATGAGGTTCCTCTCCGCCCACCTCTCCAGCCTGTCCAGGTCCCTCTGAATGGCAGCACAGTCTTCTGGTGTGTCAGCCACTCCCCCCAGTTTAGTATCATCAGCAAACTTGCTGAGGGTGCACTCTGTCCCTTCCTCCAGGTCATTGAGGAATACATGGAACAAGACTGGACCCAGGACTGACCCCTGGGGGACACTGCTAGCTACAGGCCTCCAACTTGACTCTGCACCATTCACCACAACCCTCTGAGCTCGGCCATCCAGCCAGTTCTCAATCCACCTCACCGTCCACTCATCTAGCCCACACTTCCTGAGCTTGCCTAGGGAGACAGTGTCCAAAGCCTTGCTGAAGTGCAGGGAGACAACATCCACTGCTCTCCCCTCATCTACCCAGCCAGTCATTCCATCAGAGAAGGCTATCAGATTGGCCAAGCACGATTTCCCTTTAGTGAATCCATGCTGACTACTCCTGATCACCTTCTTGTCCTCCACACGCTTAGTGAGGACCTCCAGGAGGAGCTGTTCCATCACCTTTCCAGGGATGGAGGTGAGGCTGACAGGCCTGTAGTTTCCTGCCTCCTCCTTCTTGCCCTTTTTGAAGACTGGCGTGACACTGGCTTTCTTCCAGTCCTCAGGCACCTCTCCTAATCTCCAGAACCTTTCCAAGAGGATGGAGAGTGGCCTAGTGATAACATCCGCCAGCTCCCTCAGCACTTGTGGGTGCATCCCATCAGGGCCCATGGATTTATGGATGTCAGGTTTGCAGAAATGATCTCTAACCTGATCCTCCTTCACCAAGGGAGGGTCTTCCTTTCTCCAGCCTTCCTCTCTTGTCCCCAGGGTCTGGAATTTCTGAGAACTGGCCTTAGCAGTGAAGACTGAAGCAAAGAAGGCATTCAGCAACTCTGCCTCCTCTGTATCCTTCGTCACCAGGGCACCCGCTCCATTCATCAGTGGGCCCACATTTTCCCTAGTCTTCCTTTTGCTGTTGATGTATTTGAAGAAGCCCTTCTTGTTGCCCTTGACATCCCTTGCCAGATGTAATTCCAACTGGGCCTTAGCCTTCCTTGTCGCATCCCTGCACACTCTGACAACGTCCCTGTATTCCTCCCAAAAAGTGGAGATTTGGTGTATCCAGATGTTTCTCCTATCCCTTACTCTAAAACAACTTTTACCGTGTCTCTTTCCCCAGCTTGATTAACAGAGAAAATAACATTAACAACATAAGATAAGCTATGCCAGGTCAGAGCGTAAGTTCTCTAGCTTAGTATCCTGTATCCAAGAGTGGTCCATCACTGGTGCCTAGGAAAAAGCGGAAGAATGAAGCAAACATACAGTGATGGTAATTCCTTTTCACTTCTCTTTCCTGAGTAGTCTCCCAGGTTCCAGTGATTCATAATCTGAAGAGCTTTCTTAAGCAGAGGTTGTATCTTTGCATAAAAAAACTACATCTCCTTTTGTGCAGCTGATTTGATAGATTCAAATGCACAGTCTTACTTTTATCTGGATTAATCCTTGCTCATTTTACCAGCCATGCTAATCTTTGCTAGACTGCTCAAAACAAAAGGTAGGATGCAGAAGTCTGTAATGTTTCCAGAGGAGACAGCGTCAAAAAACCTCACTCCCTGTGAACCTTCACTCTGCATAGTACATACTGCAGTCACAAACTTTCCTATTGATCTGGCCTAGTTTGTTTAATCTGAGCACAGGGACAGTGATGTGGATGAGGAGAGTATGAAATATTTCCCCCATATATGGCAGCTGTACCAGTAATTTTACTCCCTTCCTTCAAAATATATCTGAACACTGTCACTGTAAATCCAGATTCGTTGTCAAATGATTTCCTTGTTATCTGTTGCAGCTCTCCTCCCACCTCCCCACCTTCTTTTACCAACAGCCGAAAGGGGAGAATTTCTTATTGGATTACTTTCAGACACTCCTTGAACTTGCTTTTCCTTAGTTCTAGACCTCCTTGAATAAAATGTTTCATGTATTTTATGATGAACCTAGCATGCAAGCCTGGATTCTCTGTGAAGAATTTTTTTTTCCCTAGGGAATTAGCCTTTGCCACTCTCTCTCACTGCTTGTCGCTAGCTGGTTCCGCCACTATAACCACACTGGCAGAATCCTCCTTGCAGAGATTCCATCCATGCAAAGAGAAGCAGGCTGTCTTCTAGCACAGCTACAAACCATCTCTGATTCACACAGCCTAAGCTAAATCCTAACATTTTGCAGGTATTGCTTCGTTGGTGGGGATGTGCTTTTTTCTTTTTGCTCTGTGGGGTTGTAGCTCTTGAACCTATCCCAGCAAAAGTTCATAATAAACATGTGGGGAGTGTAAAGCTCCCCATGTGGACCACAAAATTACTTTCAGGTTATTGCATATAATCACATTTTGGTTGTTAGTTTGCTGCTGGATTAGCTAAATGAGCAGAGAAGTGGTAGAGCCAGATCAAAAGGAAGGGAAGCAAAGCAAGGTGTGACAGGCGAGAAAGGGAAGGGGCTGCCTGGGTGCGGTAGCAAAATATTAAACTGGCTGAGCAATCTCGTCGGATTGCACCCTAAAATATCGTGTTGATTTATATGTTGGTTTTTGCAGTCACTGGAAATCACGATCTTCCAAGGAGTATTAAGTTGCAGTGAACTTTAAGCCAGTTTACTTCAGAATAAGAGCGTTCCCATAGACACGTAACATGCTTTAACTTATGCACATTAATTTCATGCTTTTCAGCTTATAACTTTCCCGTGCTCCCCCACATAGATGTGTCTGAACTACATTTTATTATTATTTGTTATTATTATTTTGGATTAAAAAATAAAGGAGAAACTGCAAAACATGAATGCAGCTAGCAAAATGCTTGAAAACTTTGTTACACTTGCAAAATCTTATCTTTTACAGTGTCCAGGCACTGAATCTAAGTTGAGCTCTTAACACAGAAGTGGCAGATCTTTGCCATCATGCTTTCACTAAACAAAAGCAGATTTCTGTTCAGCACAGATGTGAATTGCAATATCTACTTAGGTTATATTAACTTGATGCCATGCATCCTCTACAATACAATAGTATTCTCAAGCAAGTTAATCTCTGGATAGCATGACAACAGCAGTCAAAAGGCAGAGCTCACCAGACGTTTGGACGATGTTCTTACTCTACTTCTTTGCAGCATATCCAAGTGGAAGGAGGTGTGGGTGGTGGCAGCAGGTACTGAGCCACGGTGACAGATTTGACAGGTGCAGAATCAAGAAGCTAAAGCTTTGAGACAAAGCTCTGCAGTCTGGCCGTCTGGGAGGCATCTCCTTTTCCTTGGCTTTGCTGGTGGGTGTTGCCACTCTGACTGGTAGGACATGGTCTACTGGCTGCTAGAGTGTGCAGGCTCTTCATCTGCTATTAAGTTGCGAATATCTGCTTGCTACCATATGGCTGCATTAAAAAGAGGGAAAGAGGCGAATAAGCTGTAAAGCAATTGTAAGAATCCTGTTGAATGCTATTGCATGGTGACAAGGTTGCTGGCTCACCTTCCTCTTCCCCCAAGTCATGACAGTTATGGGTTTAAATAGATACACCTGCATCCATTCAGCTCCTATCATTTCCCTGCAAAGTTGTTTGAATTAGAGATATTTCTCTGCTTGACGCACTGAAATCCTGTAAAATTCAGGGTGCTCGGATAGAGGCCCACCTGTGTTTTTTCCCCTCTGCTACTGTGAATATGAAGGCAAGGGTGGAATTGAGTGAGACAGGATTTGCTTTGATGGAAATGTTTTGGAAAAATTGCCAAGCTAACTGGATTGATCTGATGAGGAAAGGGGGGCTCTTCTATCCTCTGCGAGTGGTGAATACCATCACATCACAATAGAAAAGAATCATGGAGCACCAGCAACAACAACAGAAGGAGGGTATTTTTGCAATATAATAATTGTCTGTATGGCTGAAGAAGAACAAATGCTTTCCTGGCTCCCCATGGAACTAATAAAGAAAGGCAGGTTGAGGAGCCTGGGATAATTATTTAGCCGTCTTAAATATTTATGAGCTACAGAATGTGCTACATGCAATTTAAGAGGGACTTGACAATTGCAGCATACATCATCTTGTTTCACATAAGCTAAAAATACTTAATCTTTCTCCTTTAAAATAAAAGCATTAATCCTAAATATGTCTTTAGCTAAGAGAGAAGCTGTAAACTGCAAGAGGAAGGAAGAGAAGCCTTTTCCTGTTCTAAAGATACAGTTTGGGGAAAACACTGCAAGAATAAAAGATTTATAGAGAGGATTGCATCTCAGTTTTCTGGGGATGGTAGTGGTATGTTATTTGTTCATACTAAACAGCTCAGTCTTGGTTTCACCAAGATCTAGGGAATTTTACTCTGTTTAGTAGGCTGGAAAAAAGCTAGAATTTCAAACTTTTTTTGTGGTGCCTATGAAATCGCGGCTGCAAATCCAGAAGACCAGTTATGAGGGGGCAAAGCTCTCCTTATGCCATTTCTTTACTGCACTCTACATCCACAAAACCAGAATGTGAAGTCTCCTCTCACTTTTTCCAGCTTTTACATGAGATTCTCTGCTCCATGTGTGACTTGTTGAGGGATAGTCACTCCTGGATATTTCTAGGAGGTTTAAAGAGAGTTTCATAGCGAGGGACTGATTCAGCTGGGCACTGAATTCAGAAAAAGTTACATGTAAGATTCCTAGAGTATATTAGTATGTTTTAGGCACAAAATTGAAGCTAGTGCTTGAACATACTTCCTGAATTTGGGCTGGCGTCATTTCTGCCTCCCTCTGTATCTCCAAATTAGTAAAAAAAACCTCAAATGCATGGTTTTATACTATGTAGAAAGTGCATTTTGTCTGAAGGCAACTCTGTTGTGGAAGTGTCAGCTGTAATGTGTTCCTTTATGGTTTCTTCACAAGTTGCACAGTAGATAAGTTTACAAGCATGGATGAATTTCGATTTATGTATTTTTCTCTCTTTGCCACTTTTTGCACAATCAACATATCTGAAAATGTTTTACTAATACCTTTGGCAGCCTGCTTAATTTTTCACTTTTAATCCTGGTAGTCCCCTTTATCTATTGTGATAGTTTAAGAGCGGCCAGGTTTAGGACGATCAGGCGTATGGATTTTCTCAGACGCATCTTACTTTTCTGCCAGGAAATTTTGTCCAGGAGGAATTTGATTGCTTTGGCCATTAGGATAGGATATTATCTCCATATGTGCACACAAAGTAAATCCACTAGCTTTATGATGCGTGGGATTTGGCATGCAGATTAAATGTGCAGGGCATGTCCAGGCAGCCAAACAGTTTCAGACCATCTATGCTGAAGAGACATGCATTTGCTATGTGGTGTCACAGGAAGTGTGCAAGCTGTGCATGCAGCATGATGACTGAGGAGCCATCTGCTCCTGGAATTCCCTCACTCACTGCACACAGAGAGGCAACACGTGCACATATTTATGCTCAGAAATCCACGGTCATGTTCTTGAGACTGTCGGCTGTGACTTATCTGTATTGAACGGTTGGTGTGGGAAGCGATCAAGGAAAACAAATGTTTTCCTCTCTAGCATCTAAAATATATAGTATCCTTCATGCAGTGTGCAATAGCAGAGACTTAAGGGATTTAATTTATTGGAATGAATTTACTGGAATGAATTGTAGACAGCAACCAGTAATGTGGAAGACATTGATTTTTATCCTGTGTAAATTGCGTAGGTGGGATGAACACACTGTGGAATGAACATCTCAGAGCAGAGAGCCTGTCTTATGTTGCCCCTCAGTTTTCATTGCTGCAGAGTGGAGAGTTTCAAACAGGACAGTTGCTTGGGCTTATGCAAGCCCAAGCATGCCCATTAGCTTGGTAGTGTATACTGTCTTCCTTCTGGCTCAGTGGCAGCAGCAATGGCAGAACTGGTAGCTTACTGCAAAAAAAGAGGGAAAAATAGATGAGGGAAAGGAAAACATGCTCTCCAATTAGATAATGGCAAATATCATACTTATGCTTGTGGAAGGTCAGAAAGGTAACAGCTGAAGGAGTCAAATAATAGACAAATTGATGATGGTAACTAAGAAAATATAAAAGGGACCCAATCTCTCTCTTACTGATAAAGCCATCCGAGGTGCAGTAGATCAATTTAGCCATGGCTGTTGTTAGGAAATTGCTCCTGTTTGATGTTCCACAAGCAGATCATGCAGTTTCCTAGGAAACATCTTTTTCCACTTAAAATCTAATTTTCTTACATTGCTCGAACTGATGAGTCACCCTGCCTGACTTTTCCTTACTTCCCTTTGCCTATTAAAATATACCCATCATGTGGAAATCCAGGGATTTATTGGTCCATATCACCTTGCTTTTCAATTAACTCTTCTGGTTCTTCCCTGTCATCAGATGGTCTACTTGATTTGACAAGACTTAATACAAGAATTAATAGGATAGAAGATGATTGGAATTTGAAAGGAGCCATGTACCTGCTAATGGGCCAGTATGCCTTCATGCTTACTAAACTGGGAAGAATTCATATACAGAATATTTTTTCCTTTATGTCCCACAACGAAAAGTTAGGTACATTTCGTTGAATAACTTTGCAACACATTTCCCAGTATATTATTATTATTGTTGCACTGTTAATTATTTGCTTATTCAGTCGATTTGCAGATGATTTTAGAGTTAGTAGTGATAGTTATAACCAATTGCTGTGGGAAAGTAGATGGATTTTGTTGCATACTGCAAATCACGATGAACATTTAAAAGCCTCAGTTCATGGATGTGAAACTTTATTTTAAGTTCATGTAACAAATGAAACTTAAGTTGAATGGAAAATTGCCACAGAAAGAGGCAAGTCTTACTTATGTCTGTGATAAAAGGAACAGAAGTCAAAGACCAGGCTGGCAGCTGGAGTTTTCAGTGACTACTGAAATTAACAGAACTCCTCGATGAAAAGTGGAAAATGTTATAATTTACAGTTACCTGTTATTGGTACTATATATAAAATCCTAGTCGTTTGCAGATGTCTAATGAGCCCCTGTGGCTGCATCATTAATAAAATTGTGGTCCAGCAGAATGCAGCTTCCATGAAAATCCTCTGTGGGCTATATTGCTTATTCTCTTTCCATATGCAGTTGTGCCACGATCGGTATTCCTGCCACTTCCCAGTGCCTCTGATGCCTCAGTTGTCAGTATACCACTGATGTGCCAAATACTAGTTACTAACACTTCAGAGCTTCAGCTGCTGACAAACAGCTTACTGTTTAAAGGGGCAATATCTCTGCATGGGTAGCAGAGTAGGTCTCCACCATCCCTGTAAGAAGATAGGTTAAAAAAAAAAGATAGAGTGAAACTCATTTTTTTTCTGAATCTTCTTTTAAGACTTGGTTGCATTTACTTATCATTTGATTATGTACTTGTATCTTATTGTATATCTGTTTGTATTCTGCTAGCACATGGCCTGTTCTGCTGCAGCTGGTGAGTGGGTGGTCATATCATATAAAGCTATGCATAACCCTTAAAAATTCTGGTAGGTTTGTCACTTGCATTGGCTGGCACTGTTTTTGGTTTATATTCCTGTCTACAAAAAGTTACAAAGAATGACCAAGGTTTTCAAACAGCAAAGTTTCGAACTAGGGCAAGCAGTTTCTCTAAATATTATTAGATTATGAAGTATGTTGTAATGTAGAAATGGTACTTACATATCTGTGATCTATAGACTTGGAGCTGTTTGTAAATAATGTGCCTTTTTTTAATGAAAAGCTTTGCAGCTTCATTTCAGGTGATTTATTCAATTAAAATAGGTCTTTCTAGCTAAATTTCAGACTACTGATGATAGCTTTAAGGTGTGAAGGAGCTAGAAGTCTGAACTTCAGTCTAATATAAGTTAGAGAACTTCACCCAACATAAGCAGCAAGGTTCAAGCCATGAGCTTCTGGTTCAACGACTGTGTTTTTTTCCTGAAAAACACGTTTAATACAGACAGAAAGATGTTAAGTAACATAAAACTCAGTGTGTCCCGTATGTAAGATGTTTCAATATGAGAAAACTGTAGAGATTACGTATTCTCTTTGAAACTTTCAAACCTTCAAGATCCTCTTTATTCAGAATCCTGACTCATGGAAAATTTTGCATGGAAATTCTTTAGTGGTTTTGATTTTTAAACATGTGACTGGCAAGGAGTGAGGCAGGGGAATAATGAAAAAAGACATGATTTAATGTTGCCATTGCCAAATGCAGTATTTGCCAAATGTAAATATTCACACAGGCACTGAAATTCACACCCAACGAGGAAAATAAATAGACTATCCACCTTCAGGCCATTGATTGCAGGTAAATCCTGAGGCCTTTTCCCATGGATTAGCTTTCTGTGCTACCAAAAATTTAGCACCACCTTCCCACTCTTTTGAACAGGTAAATAGGATGGATTAAAACTCTGGCAGCAGAATCCACTGCTTCCTAGTAAAATGATGAAGCTAGCTGAAATATAGAAGGGTCTCACTACTGCATTCTCCTTTGTATTCTGCTGGAGTTGAAGAAGTGAGATTCCCTCTTTTTCATTCCTGTCTCTCTCTCCACCCCTCTGTCCCTGTTTCTGTTAATAGTTGTGGTATACCACTGTGCACTGCCTACATGGCATCTGGTTCAGGTGTGTGTTACTTTAGAGATTGGCTGACTCTCGGCACAAAACAAAATGCTAATTTAATTTCTTTTATCCTGGCTGATGGCCTTTCATGTTCTAAAAGCGAAGTGAGGTGAATTATAGGATTTATTTGTTTATTGCTAGAAATGTGCTGAATGGCTCAGTAGAATTTTCCTAGCAGACAACAAAGGCTTTTTACTGACCTGTGGGTCACCTGAGTAATTCGCAGTCAAAACCACTGATCCACTGCAGAATCTGAGTCCCCAGATCAAAATTTGTTATCAAGGTACAGAGCACAGAAAGGAAGATAATTTATAAACCTTGTGCAAAACTCAGCATCTCTTGGTCCTCCAGTTCATGCAAACCTTTCCCTTGTTTCGATTCAAATGGGTCATCCCTGTATGTTAAAATGAAAATGGTGATTTTCCCCTGGTTGCTCAGAAAACATCTTTTTTTTTTTTTTTTGCTTCATCTGTTATTAACCCATTTGACAAATTTGAAGTTTGGTGTTATAAGATATGTGGAAGCTGCTGACTTGTGCAAGTCTGGGAATTTTCCTGTAATTGTTAATTGGTAACATGCACCATGAATATGTCGGTGTAATTCATATGCATAGAATACCTAACTCCTGTTAAGCTGATGCAGCCTATTGATAAAAGTCCTAAGCCATTCATTCCTGTCTTTTTGTCTGCTCTGGCAGGAAATCATTTAACCTAACACTAACGTACTTCGTGTCATTCGTGTATAATTTTCACCTATCTCATGCTGGTGTAGTGAAAAGTAATTTGTGTCCAGAGATGGATCCTCAAAGTAAAGGCAGACTTTACTCTTACGTATGTAGTATTGTTCTTGGAGAAAAATGGAACTCTGCTCAGTGTACTAACGATATAATTATAGGGTGTCTCTTTTCCAGGAGTATAAGGGAGATATTAGTTGTCAAAACGTGCATGAACTTAGACTTCAATGCAATATTTATGAAGATGATACAAATGGATCACTTCTGTTAAATAGGGAAGGTCTTAGTGATAAATGGCATGGAATAATATGCTAGGCAAATGTAGAAGGTAGTTACTGAAATTTGATCTGTTGTTTGGGGGTAGCCACAAATCACGTGGTATTGTTTCTACTACCTGATTAGATCAGGAAGTAGAATCCTCATAATCAGTAAGCCATCTTAGAAATACTGTTGGGGATTTGACTCTGTCATACTGGATAGCAGAAAGAGTAGAGGTTTTGAAAAAATTATCAACCAATTTGTCATTCCTGTGTTGCCAAGCCTCTCCTGAAGCATTGCACCCAGAAGATTTTGTCTTCTTTCTGATACACTGGCTGCTTGCAGAGTTTAAATTTCACTTTCTGTCATCATGTTTGCACAAAAGAATGACATGAGCTAGTGTGGTCCTAGTTGAGATAGATCTTTTCTACCTTTTTTAATTAGCTCTCTAAAGGTCTCTAAAAGGATTTACAAACTTATATTATGCAATGTCTCAATTGCATAAAATCTATTGCTTGTCTTTTATTCGTATACATGCTTAAGATTGCTTTTCGTTGTGTGTATATGGGAATACGTATTGATTCCTTGACAGACCGTGTTGAGCAAACAAAGACCCAAAGGAAATAAATTTTCCAGCCTTTGTGACAGGTTGTGCTGTGTTTGCTGTTTAGAGATGAATGATGTGAGATGAGATGGGTAAACCTCAAAGAATTAGTGAGATAACGTAAGTTTGCACTGATATGAGAAGTTCAGATATCTTTCTATTTTTGTCCTGGAAGCAAACATTTCGAGTCTGCATAACTGTATGAGAAATATCCAAATTTAAAATGGGTATGTTCAAAACTTTCTGCTTTCAGGACAGAGCAACATATATAGCAGTATTATTCTTCAAATTTTGCCCTTTTTTTTTCCACCTTTCTTTTAGCCCTAGTAGGTGTAAGGTAGCATGGGATATGATTTCACAGGAACAACACGCACAGACACCCTGCACAGATAACACTACCGTAAAAAGGTACATTAAGCTTGGCATGTCAAAACTCTTTTCAGAATTGGAAGGTACCAAAATTAGAATTTTTTACCTTCTGAGGCCTGACTTTATAACCTCAATGATGTTTTTGTAGTGCAGCATCCTTCTGGGTTGAGATGTGTTTTTAAACTTTTTGCAACAGCAAATCACATCTCTTCTCTCACTTTCCTTCCATCCTATTACATTGTACGGACAACCATAAAAGCTGTCTGCAGAGCCAGACTCTTTAGACTGACCGCTCCAAGACCTAGTAACAGAGTAAAGGAGTATAGTGTCAGATTGTCGTTCCCTGCGTGGACAAGTTCCCAAAGGGGATGAAGCAATCTCAGTGGACTGTAAATCTGCTGATAACAGAGAATGGTGGTCCTCAGGGCTCTTAGTTTCCAATCCAAGGCCAGGAAGGATGTGCACTGTCCTAAACATCTGTCTTTCTGCTCATTTTTCCAAGATTTTATTCCCACTCTCTCCTATCCTTCAAGGTTGACTGAGTCCTTTCATTCCTACTCCTAGCTGTGCATAGTGGACCCATTATCAGCTCTTCAGTGGACAGTTTTAACTGCTTGGTACCTTTCTCCTTAGTCTTGCCTTGCAAGAGATTTCTCTTCAGGGCTTCAGTCTCCTCATCCATGTGTTCCCAAATGCCCTCATCAGGTTCCCAATCCCAGTTCCCTTCAATCTTTCCTCCTGTAAGATGTGTCCCTTCCTTGCTAGTTCCACTTATCACATCAGTCATGTTTCTGATTCCCATTTCTTGTCAACTTCTTTCTTGGCTCTCATCCAATTACTTCTCTAGGGAGACCTCTCAGGTAGGATCACCAGTTCTGTGTGTAGGAAATATTTATCCATTTACCCCCTCAGAAGTTTGGGTTAGATTTTACTGAATTTGGAGGTGATAAAAGTGAGAGACAAAGGTTGAATGAATTATTTATCCAAACCAGTCTATCTGCTGCTACTAACAAGCTGATGGTGATTTTTGCTGCTTTTTTTTTTTTTTTTTCAAAGTATTTCTCCAGCAGTATCATTCCAAACTGTACATTTTATATGAAGGCTGCCACCACTTGTCCTGTCAATAGCTTAATTTCTCGGTGCAGATGGGATGTTCGGCAAATGACCTTTCCCTAAGGGTCCTTTCATTTCTGCTGAAGAAGCCAGAACTGGAATTAGAAGCAACATAACTGTCAGGACAATGCTGCACCCAAATTAACAGTGACCTATTAGGTAATGTGGCTGTACTGCTAGTGTTTTTTGCTCCATATAGTATCATGCTGAATGCATATTCCAGGCAGTACTCAGTCCTTGAACTATGCTGTGTTGCAGGGTATAGGTCTTAAGAATTTCTTATGGTCTCTCACCATTATCTAGCTATTGGGTGAGAGCAGGGGATTCTTGAATGTCTATTTTAGCTAATAATTTATAGCACAGGTGAATCAGCAACAGAGCTTCCCAAATCTCAGATGCTAACTATGTTGCAGAGACAAGTATAGTCAAAATCTCCAGGGCCTTCTTGCTTCCCTTCTGCCACACTTTGTAAAGTGGAGACCTTATCACAGTATAGTGTGACAATGTGTATCTTTCCCCTGAGCTTCCTTCCAGGCATCAGGACTTCGGCCATCCTTTTGCCCAAGAGAATTTGTAAGCTTGACACCTTAGTTGGAGGAAGAGCATATGGAAATGAACTGCAGTGCAGCATGTGGTATGAAAATGATTTTAAATTCTGTCATTATCAGAGTTTAACATTATGGTGGGAGCTTTCCCTTAATTATTCCCTAGAGGGAAAGAACTGCTGTTACTAACTAGACTGAGGCCATCTACTAAACCCAGTACCCTTTTTCTGTTCTAAAGATTAAACATTTATTGTTATCAGGAACATTTCTTAAAAAAAATAGAGAGAAAAAGAAAAAAGTTTGGGGGATTTGGTTCATTACCTTATGGGTGGCAGTGGGAGATATGGCTGTGCATTCCTTTGAGAGGCCAGGTTCCCAGCTGGCCACAGTAATCGGAGATTGGTTTCCAGTCAGGCTGAGAGGCATTCTGGTGGAGCCAAGCAGTGATTATTTGAATGCTCATCTATGCTTTTGCTTTAAAGAGAGAAACTGTGATTCTTTAGGCCTCAGCTGCATAGGACTTTACATACCAACCCTTTAGACTTCAAAACATGAAATCTTTGAATGTTTTGGGGAGAACTTGGGCCCTTATATTCTAGCCTTTACTTTAGCCTCTGCTTCCCTGTCCCTTGCTATAAGATGATGGAAGGTTTTCATGTTCACCCCTTACATTCCTCCGTAATGCCACTTACTTTCCCCTTTCCCCCCCCTTAAATAGAAATGCAAGTGATAACCCTCTGAACAAGGTATGTGCACTTTCTGAGTGAGAGTTATCTTGAGATCATCACCTCTTAGTCTAGCAGATGATGGGTGAGATTTTAAGAGTCAGGAGATGCTGCTTTTACTCCTAACAACTGGCTATATGATTTTGAGCAAACCTCTTCTGCTGGCATCTATTTTCCTTTCTCAGTTTTTCTGTCTCTTCCATTCATGGTATGCATTTTTCAGGATGAAGGACTCTGTTATATGATTTTTACATGGTTTCACATAAGGGAAACATGAACTTGTCTGACGCTTAGTGTGGCATTGGTCCTAATAGTAAAGGACAACTGAGCAAAACAAACTGAAATAAACAGGATTCGCAAGATGCATTCAGTTTTTTGCAAGATAAACAAAATTCACTTCAGCTGGCAATTTTTTTTCTGGAATTTAAATGTTTCTGCAGATCTTAAACAATAGAATTGTTTGACAAGCCCTTGCATGGAGGACAGAACTTGTCTCCTGTCCCTATAGATTTTGCGTGCAAGCCTCTCTCTATTTTTAGCTCTGCTGTTTGGATAACAACACTTACCTGGATTAAATCAGTTCTGTTTAAGTTTAGAAAAATTAATTTGAGGCTTAGCCCAAGTGTAGGAAGGCTCAGGCAAAATGAAATTCTCTGTGACTTTAAAGAGCTAGCGCAAAATAGCAAGGGTAGCAGTGAAAGTAGGGATGTCAGCTTTGCCTTCACAAGAACAGAGGCTATGATTTATGTGACTATAGTTACCTATTGCAAAATGCAGTCTTAAGGAAGATGAAGGCATAAATAATTTTTATCTTACATTGTTAGGCTATTCCTCAAAATCCCTTCTTCAGGGTTTACTCTGAGGTAAGAGACACAAAGCACCTTGTTGGTATCAAGGTCTTTGTAAAAACACAATGTTGTAAGTAGTTCTAGACTTGCTGATACTGTCACTTCCAATAACCAGAGCTTGTGCACTAGACTTAATAGGCATTTCTGGAAACTGAGATAGGAAAGCTGAACTTAATTGCTTCATTTTATTTTCATAAAGCTTGGTAATTTTCAGTGAGTGCATTTATGTAAGCTCTCAAGCCACTTTTTAATTATTTAGCAAAACATTTAAGCACATGCTTTGATCTACCCTATTCAGCAAAGCACTTAAGCACCTGCTTATGTGCCACTTAAACAGGTTGAAAGAGATGCTTAAGTGCTCACTGAATAGAGAGAGATTACTGAGCCAGGACATTAAGAGGGAGTGCTTTAATATAGTGATCAAAGGTATAGGTACCAAAAGAGTCTGACCCTATCTGCGTTGTGAAGACCTGAAAGCAAAGTTGAAAATGCAGCAGTATAAATGGATTTTCCCCATCTCCGCTTTGGGGAGGTTTCCTACGTGGTCTTCAGTGGGTTTTGTCTACAGATTGGTTTTGTCTCTCTCTCTGTGTGTGTGTGTGTGTGTGTGTGTGTGTAATTTCAGTGTCACCAGCCTGTGTCCTGACAATGCAGTCTTTTTCAGAACGAATAAGCCATGCAGTCTGATGCAGAAACAAGTCTCCTGGAGCTAATAGGCTCTGGTTTTTTTGCTCTGAGCACTTGCTGTTTTTTTCCTTGCAGTGATGTCGGAGCTCTGGGTTAACTCTAACAGAACTATTGATTGACAAACTAATGTCATGAAATGGTCTTATAAGCTATACTGTGGGAGTAATTTAAATCTTACTGTGTCAAAGGGGCAAAAGATAAACAAGCTCAGTTAGTGGTTAGAATAATTTTTAGAATAATCACAGCTTCACTGTTTCAGTTTTTAAACAGTAAATGATTTTAAGAATTTTGACCTGGGGACTTAACTGGGTGCGCATCTCTGCGTTCCTGCTGTGCTGGCAGTCATCAGCTCAGGCCTAATTTTTTTTATGCTGCCCTAGAGCACAATGGGTATTTTTATCAGGCCACTAAATGGGTTGCAACAGGTCAGAATAACTCATGCTAAGGTGATACTGCAGTTGCCTATGCATATTTCCTGTATGTCTTCCCAGTTGCTAAAGTGCAGCTCTGGAGAGCAGCGCCATACAAAAATACCAATGCGTGGTTGCTCCATCCTTACAGTTTTCTTCTTTTATTTGGGTGAACTTCTTTGGAGAAGTGTATTGTCTTTGTGTAATGGCTTTAACATTTTAGAGAAATGGAGAAACTTTATCAGTCAGAATTGCAATGAGAAAATTTGTCTTGCTAAGCAAGCCAAGGTGTCAGCAGGTTTTTTGAACATGTGTAGAGCACCATATATGGTCAGGCAGGAGTTGTAGGGAATTTGATGAGGCAAAGCTCATATTTTAAAGCACAGTGGAGCATCCATACAGAGTTGATGAAGAATTAATAATGAAACTTACTTTCAACAGCTTTGTTCGCAGTAGGAGCAAAATTCCTCAAAATCAAGAGGTAAGAAAAAATCGTTAGGCTTCCAGGATAGCAAGGGAGACCTGGCAGTCTGTCAGTGGGGTAACTACACCAGCTGACAGACTGAGAGACTGCTCCAAAGTCATCAGCACACCTGTGTGTGTCGAGCCACCTGTCATAGGAGTGAAAAATATACCCATGGCTAGCTCTGAGTTATAACTGCTAACTGGGCAACAGATCTGCAAGTAATCCAAGAGAGTGAAATAGCCCTCACATGAGTCCCTACAAATTTCGTTTGTTGCCAGAAGGCTTATCTTACAAATAATAATAGCAATGAAAAAAGAAAGAGTCTACACAGGAAGTCATTTTTTTGAGAGGTTAATATGATACTAGGACTACTACAATGTGTATTATCATAGTAATGCAAAATGTTCGCACCTATACAATTACATACAGTATATGTGCATAAAGTTGGATGCAGTGACTCTATTAGCTAGAAATGCATTCACTTATATGCTGATGGTTTGCATCCAGCTCAGAATAATAAAGAGGGGGATGCAGGGTGGAGGAAACCTGGAACAGGCAAGGCAAAGCTTCTGGTAGGGCCTAGGGAGGGTTAATTCCAATTTCCAGTACTCATCGCAGGCTGCAAACTCTCCCCAGGTCTCTAACTAATGCCACTACTGTAATATGCTACAGGAGAGATCAAGGCCACAACCAGGGTCCTGAATCTGTACAGTAACAGGAAATATATTGGGTAAAATTCCTAGATGATTTTAGGAACTGACAGAACTCCAGTAAATGTAAAAAT
Source organism: Struthio camelus (assembly GCF_040807025.1). Classification (NCBI taxonomy): domain Eukaryota; kingdom Metazoa; phylum Chordata; class Aves; order Struthioniformes; family Struthionidae; genus Struthio; species Struthio camelus. Next base: position 53,347,807 of record NC_090943.1, read on the forward strand.
GATCCTTATGGATCCTTTTATTTGACTATGGTAAAATTCCTGCCTAACCCAATTCCTACCTAATTCCTGAGCACCTGAAGGCGACTAACTGCCTGAAGGAATTTAATCTGGGTGTAATTTAATCTTGTTTCATCGCTCCCCAGATAATTAGAAATTTTCTGTACTCGTTTGCCTCTAGAGTAGTTTTGTTATTCTCCTTCAGTTTACATTGTGCTGCCATCTTGATATTTATGCTTACAGTATATTAATGAAGAATCATCAAATTTCAACCTTTATTTTGCTAAATTCGCTTCAGCAGAAAGTGAATTAAAAACAGCAGAAACCAAACAAGGGGAGGAAAAAGTCTTCCAGGCCATCAGTAAAAGGGTCAAACATGACAGCCTATAAAATGATGCAAACAAAAGATGACTGCATATCCTCTCAAAGGCCTTCAAGTTATGAAAACATCAGGTAGCAAGGACTTAAATTAGAAGTTTAATTTCTTGTTCCTGGAATTTGTCAAACAGTCCCTCCTTAAACTTAGTAAATTGTGTCTTCAATAGACCTCTCAATCACATAGATTCTCTGTCCCTATGAGTCTTTCTAGAAAGTTGTTTCATCGCTCCCCAGATAATTAGAAATTTTCTGTACTCGTTTGCCTCTAGAGTAGTTTTGTTATTCTCTTTCAGTTTACATTGTGCTGCCATCTTGATATTTATGCTTACAGTATATTAATGAAGAATTATCAAATTTCAACCTTTATTTTGCTAAATTCGTTGAGCCCAGCTCATGTCACTTCATAACAGATGTTCTATTCCCCAAACTAGGCATTAGCCATTTTCTTTACCTGCTCCAGTGTAAATTTACTTTGGTAAACATAGCAGACCAAAGTTAATGTCCTCCATGAATCCAATGTACAGTGCTGCACAATGTTGCCAATACTTCTCTCTCTTAAAAATACCTTGCCTTATGCATCCTAGAACTACTAGAATTAATCTTTTCACAACTATATTACTTTAACAAATGGTGGGCGTTCCCCAACTACCAAAACAACCGGATCTTTCTTCCTTCAAAGCATCCAGCTGATGAGCCTATTCCCAGATTTATATCTTGAAGGTTTATGTCCAAAGTACATTTACATTTATTCATCCTTAAATGGATAAGTTTGCCCTTTGTGCTGTTCAGTTTTACTCTGTTACTGTTTTGTTGGTATTGTGTGCTGGAAGTGAAAAGTTTTTTGATCTTGCTCTACTTTCTAGTGATGTTTCACACATGAGATCACTCCCATACCTCTAGTTGGAAGTCACAGAAGCTGAATATTGCAATGAGAAGGATACAGGAATGAGACGTATTTTATTGTTAAATGTTTTATTTATTGAAAAATCCCAATCTGGGTTGATTGAAACTATGGATTCAGTTTGTCTTCCACATCCAAAATACATCCTGAAGTATATTTTAAAGAGTTGGAATGCTTCATTCTTTAAAATTTAAAGTTATATTTTGTTTTGAAATAGAGTTCTTTTTGTTTTTGAAAGAGTAACACTTCCCCTCCCTTCAGAAACAAAATGGGGTGATTTGAAAGATTCAGCACAATCGCAAATATTTATTTAACAGTGTTCTCATTTTTATTAGAAAACCACACATTTTTCATTTCAGTTAAACCTCAAACTAAACCCAGCCAGCAAATGGAAAACAATGGTATTTGTACAGCTTTAGTCGATATTAAACTATACTCATTTCTTGTGATGATAGCAGTGCAGAAGGTTGATAGAAATTTCACTCCTTGTGCCATATTTTTTTTTTTTTGCAACTTGTTCTTCACAGAGTTAACTAGAAATGAATTTCATTTCTTCTTTGAAATGTCCTGGTTGGAAATCTTCCATGGAAATACAAAGTTTTGTCAGAAACTGCTGGACCACTGAATATAAAATGCCCATTTCAACACATCTCTTTTTGCTTTATGAACTTCAGCCAGAGTTAAGGCTGCTTTCTGTGGGAACGGTGCTTACGTTGCTGTTGGCTCTCCCTGGACTTGCTGAGGGACAGCCAATCTCAGGGCCAGTACACCTGGTATGAAACTGATGGAGCAGTAAAATTGACAGTAATACCATTAAAGAGATGAAGGTCTGGGGAACTTTTAGTTTGCTGAGAATTAAATATTGCCATACAGGCAAGTGGCCTAGCAAATGCCATTCATACAGTGACTTCATATTTCATGTGCCTAGCAGATTGAATATTATAGGACATTCTACTTATCAGAAAGTCTCTCTTGAAACCTGAGATGTAAGTATGACCAGCTGCAATATTTTTTTAATTTGCTGCTTTGCTGTTGAGGTGCTAAATGCAAGCTGTTCCTTCATTTATAGGTTCAGTTCCAAAAAGTCTTGGAAGTTATAAAGGATAAAGATTTTGTGGTATATACTTTTTTATAGAGCAAATCTGGTTTCAATTCTTGTCTGTAACACTGATTTCCATGTGACTGTGGTCAACTCACTGAATCATTCTGCGCTTAGTTCCAGTCAGCTGTAATGCCAAGAGAATAGTGTTTCCTTTCTTCCACCTGTTGTGTAATTTATTACAAACTTTTTGAGGCAGGAATTGAATTTTTCTATGCTTTTGTATGATGCTTATCCAAAAATTTGTATTAGCAATGAATTTTTCGGTCTGTGGTCGTTCTAAGAACTACGAAGGAATTATTTCATATGAACTGAAAAACTTTCCCCTCCAAAATATTTTACTCCATCAAAAAGTAAAATATTAAATTTGGGTTGAATGAAATAAAACACTTTATTTCAAATTCAAAACTTATGTTGAAATAAGTTGTAAGCGAATATCAATATAAAAAGTATTTTAAATCTGAAAATGATGCTTCAATTAAAAATTAATCAAAAGGAAATTTACAGACTGTAGCAGAGATTTTCAATTTTCTCTAGTATGAACACGAACACCTAACTGAAAAATTTTGTTCTACTATAACAACTTTTTTCAGGGTAGGAGGGAAAGAAAGATTTAACTCTAAAATTTGATCCAACTGTCTCCAGTATAGAGGGCCCCTGATTTTTGGAGGTGTCTCCAGATGTTTCTATAATACTACACATGATGAGATATTCACCTCACTACCTCTTAACTTGAGCCTTTGCTTGTATGCCTAAAATCTGGACTCAAGAGTGTTTCCTACTGATAAAGCAAGGGAGTTCAGAACTCATTTCTTCAGCCTTTTGGAAAATTGCCCTTAAAATTACTAGCGAGTTCCAGTGTGTATACAGATGCATGTCATGGTGATGCTCAAACACTGAACTAATAAGCAGATATTGACTTCCACCAAGATGTCTGCTTCACTGAGCAAGCATACGTCAATGGATCAATGCAGTATTAGCAAGCGTCTGACCCTCTGTTAGGGGAGGGTGCCTGCTGGTAGTGACTTCTCACTGCCATCTATAGGTATTTCACTGCAGAAGGGATCTCTTTGGGGGAGGAGGGAGGGAGGGAGGGAGGGAAAGGCGAACATATGTGATGGTAGGAAATCAGGAGGTCTTCAGTTTAATTATTTAAAAGGTATTTTTAAAAATACTTGAGTCCTATCATTTTAATTAGTTATGATGGATTGTGTTTAGGATGTGTAGACTTTTAACCCATTAATGGGTCCCTTTTAGTCATAAATGCAATGACCTAATGTAACAGTTGCAGTATTCGTGCCAATGTTGAAGTCAAGTGATGCAACAAATAGAGTAGAGCAAACACTCTCTCTGCCAGGCTACACAAGACAAGGCGGCCCAAGTTCAGCCAAACAGATGACCACTCAAAGAATGCATATAAGCTCCAACTGAAGTCAAGGGACCACAGCTCCAGCTGCTCTGAATCAGAATATTTCCAGAAAAAAAAGTGCTAGCACTGTGTCAGCTTGTATGTTTTGGCGCCACAGGCTTGACTTAGTTAAAACCTGCAGGGAAAACGTGGATGTGGACACTTTCAGAGAACAGCCCTGCAACGTGCTTGGCATGATAGATAGATACACAATAATCTGTTGCAGAAATACTTCTTGGGTATGTGCTTAAATTCCGCTACTAGTGAAAGGAATCGTTTACATCCATGGGAAGCAGTCTTTTTCTGAGCCCCCACATTCACTTCTGAGCATAGACTGAGGTTTTATTTAGCTTATATTTTATTACTGTTTTAAAGGAGACATTTTTCAAAACGTGTATTTTTTCCACCGTTCTTGAGGAGAGCGTACATGTATTCCTTACCCTGAGATGGATTTTCATGGCCTAATATAGCTCTTCCAGTGCATCTGTTAATGCTTGCTGGCATGCCACAGCCCCACACACTTTTGTGCTAACCAAGTTGTTTTGGGTTTATGTGCAGACACATGTAAGGGAGCAGTGCCTGGCTTCTGATGTGTCATAAAAGAAACTTTAAAAAAAATTCAGTGGCAAAACCAACCACACAGAATAGTTTATCATCATCAACAGACTAAACTAACGGCTTTTGTTATGAGAGATGTTCAGATTAAATAAGTGGGTATGAGGAAGGAGACAGAAAAGTTGTTAGTATTGGGAATTCCATGTACGTATAACAAGTGGATTAGGTACACTTCAGTCTTGCTAATTGCTGAGTGAGACATCCAGGTATCAGGAATATCCTAAAAACTTGTTATGACCACTGGTCTAGAGTCTGCTGGAATCTGTACTGTTTAAAGGAATACAGGTCTTGCTGAAATGGAGTATGATCTAAACTTTTAGAGGATATTTTAAAGGCGGGGTTCTGATGACATGTAGTCAGGAAAGATTTCAGCACACCTTTTGTAGAGATTAGCTGTGTTAGACGATGGGTTCTAAACAAATCTGGGTGACTGCATTTCTCAAACCTTTCTGAATTCTCCTGTTTCAGTTGCATATGGGATTTTTCAGGCTTGTTCCTGATCTGTCATGCTATGTTACCGGGCTTTCTTGTGCTGTAGAAAAGGTTCTGTGGCAGTGATGAGTGATGTATATAAATCAAATATATTTACTGTATGGGAAGGGTATGAGAAACTAGACCTGAGGAGAAGTAGATCTATTGCAGTCCTGTGACTGCATCACTTATCTTTTGCTATTGAATCCAACTTTCCTGGGATTTACTCTAGAATGTCCTGTTCAGCTCCCAGGAGCAATTAGTTTTGGAATAGACATAAGTAAAACTGGTTTTCCAGGATACATATACATGTGTGTAAGTATTTATATATTTATATATTAATCCTTTATTTAAGAAGTTCCAAAACACAGCTGTGATGTTAGGTATGTGCTCCATACAGTTTACAAAGTGACATAGCACTTGAGGTTTATTGGTCTGTGATTAGACAGACTTCACCATTTGTCAGTGGTACAGTCATAACACACACAAATCAGCAAGAGGTTCATGTGATACCAGCCTGAATTCTTTTTCTTCTCTCTTTTCCTTTCTACATCTGTGTTACTGTAGGGCTCACATGTGCCCACACAGTGGCTTCATCAGAAATTCTGCAAACTGTCCAGTCTGGCTCCTTGTTGCAAAGTGAGATGTCTGTGAGAAGACTGTGAAATGTGAATGGAGTTTTTTCATCTTCTGCTGAAACGTCCTGTGACTCTGCCATGATGTATGGGCAGGCAGGAGGAACTTAGCACCTGTCAACAGCTTGGAGCAAATCCTGCAGCTTGGAGACTTTTTTTCAAAATGAGCACACATTTCTGGTGTTTTGTTGACAGCTGCTGGGTTTTCAACATCTATTCAAAGCCTTATTGTCCTTTGTGTCTTCTTGAACCTCTTACAAGTACAATAGATGGATCTGTGGCATTAGAGCCAAGTGTATTTTCGACCCTGCTATTTACCAAAACACTGAAGAGGAAGGAAACCTAGTGGCTTTCGAACAATGACATTCTAGGCTCAAGGCCATAAATCTATGCTGTCAGATGGGTGCTGACACTTCCTTCTAGCAGCAGTTGTCAGACTAAAGAGGAACTCTATCAATACTTGAGTCCTAGTAGACGAAAGGTTTTTCCCAGAACAAAGTTGGCAAGGCTTAATCTATGCTGTATTGGATCCTAAGCAGACAAATTTGCGCGTGGAAATCAACAGAACAGGCTCTCCTCTCCCTTCTGCCTTACCCACCACATTGGCATCCTCCAGAAGCCTGTATTGCTTCTGAAAGTTACTCTAGTGGTCACTTCTGCTATAAAAGGGGTGTAGATTTATTTGGGAACATGTAAGCAGATTCCAAAGTTACACTGGTTTTCAGACCAGAAGTATTGATGCTAGTTGCAAGTTTCTATTAACTTAATGAATAAGGAAAATAACCTATGTGTTCAAGAAGTTTTAGATGCCAAGTGAAACTGCCTGAATCCAAGAAAAAAACACGTCATGATACAGAGAGGAGTTTGATCAAGTTCAGGAAAAAAAAAAACCATCAGTTGTGACTTGCAGCTGACTGTTTAGGAACTGTTTTGCTGTTGTGGTTTTTTCACGGGATGCCATTGCAAGTACTTTTTTTTTTATTATTTAAACAGAGTAGTCCTTCTTCCACATGCCCTTGGAAAGCCAAAGAATGTCGTCTTTGTTGCAAATCCTCTTTATTACAGCCAGCCAAATTCTCACTTTAAACTTTAGTTCACAGAGCAGCTATCATTCTTGCCATCAGCTCAGAAAAATCCTCTAGGTTAATTTTTTGTTGAACAGTTGAAAGAGAAGCTGTGCCCTGTGGTGGATCTTTGTCATTTACCACAGGCCACATCCATCTGTGCTCAGCACATCTTCTGAACAAGTACACCCAGGTGTTATAACAGTACACACATGGGACTGGTTTCCAGGCATAAGTACCCGAAGCAAAGCAAATGAATGCAGTGAATTTTCCATATAAATAGAGTAGTTTTGTGACTGCATATTTTCAGAGATAAAGGCATATCCAACAAAGTTAAAAAGGATAAAGTTAAAGTCATTCTGCCAGTTAATTTAAGAGCAAATTGGATTTACTTGATGTCTGCATACAGAAAGACCTTAGATTTTGTATTTAGCTGTGTCTAAGTTCTTTGACTGAAATGTTGTCATCAATGTCACAGGTACTCTTAATTTCGTTGCTACAAAGGGACAAAGTAGCCAGCAGAGGGAGCAAAGGCTTGTTAACAATAAACCTCTGCAAGAACTATGTGACCTTATAGGGTGGTCAGGAAGGAAGCAAAGGTGCCCTATGTATTTGTCTCCTTCAGGAATGGAAGGAAAGGTGAGAGATGGAAGGTTTGCTGTACTTGAAAAAGGAATAGAGTCGTATGTTATTTTCAGACTTGCATGTAAATCTGACTGTGTTCAAAGGCCCTGGAAATCCATCCCTACAAATTAAAAAGAAAAAGGCAAACCAACATTAAAAAAATAGGGACATTACATTTTATTCTGATGTTTCATTTTTTATATACTAATAACTTTCAGCTAATAGCCTCAGAACTTTCTGAAAGATACCTTGTGGTATCTTTGGCTTGTGATTTGCTCTCCAAAAACAACAGAGTATATAGCATTTAATGCCTCAGAAGTTCATAGTGAATCCAGAAGGGAAGGAAACGATGTCAAAGTATTTGCACCGGATGGAGGAATTCTAGTTGTAGACTGCTAAGCTTTCTTTGGGGAATGAAAAGAAGTAAGGAAGGTTTTCTGGTTTGTTTCTGCTCGCTATCCCCCTTTTAGCTCTGCTTGGAATACTTGAAAGCTAAAAACTTTGTTTATGAAGAAATAAAAGTCTTTATAACTATATGCACGTACAGGATTTGCCAGGTATCTTAGAACAAATTCAGTGAGTGAATCCAGATAAACTGGGCATTCAGTAACCTCTGCAGTTTCCTTATGCATGTAGTTCAGTTTCCCATATGTGTCATCTGCTTCTCTGTGTTATTGGCCACTAATGTAAAGCTCTGTCAGAGAAGGCTGCATAATGACAATTTGCTGTTGATTGCAATCTAAAATTGCCAATCATTGTAATTTCAATATGGCCTCATTCAATCATTTAAATATGGCTCAGTATTGGTCACATAGGCCAATCCTGTCTTTTTTTTTCAGAAAAATTGAGGGTGAAAATACTGAATGTTTTCTTCATGCCTCTTTTTCTATCTCCTTTCTCCTTTTCCCCCTGCACTTGCGAGCCTCCTGATTTGCATGTGTATAATGATAGTCCTCTAAATTAAGGTAATAGTTTCAGATCTGGCTACTGCCTGCCCAAAGCCTACCTCATCATCTCTGGAACAGCTGCAGATTTTTGTTGCTGAAGGGCTGGACCAAAAGCATTAAAGAGTACATTTAGTATGCTTTCAAAGGGCTAGGCACACTTATCCTCAGTCCAGAAAGCTGAGGAGGAGCAAAGAGGCAGAAAAGTAGCAAGAAAGAAGTCCTGCTGACGTGGATCAGGATTTAATGAGTTGACCACCTGCTCTTGCAATCCTTGTCCGCAAGATATTTGAGTCTATGAATTCAGACATGACACTTACAGGCTTTCAGCTAATCTTGCTGTCTGGCAGCGTAGTCGCAAAGAATGTGACCTCAGGAATAGAGAAGATACCTCCTGGATATCTTGGCAGAGCATGTTAATAAACATTTTGACATCAACAGCAGCAACTGCTCAGCAGGCTGTAGGTTAGGAGGCATGTAGGATTTCTTTTTAGCTCTGATATTTATTAGGCATGGGAGAACTTATATGTCAGGTTTGGGGTTCACTGAATCTTCAGTCTTAACTGGTAATGCGTAATGTAAGGGAACAGAGGGAAGTGTGCGCTATGACAACATCTGCAGAATAGTGCTTGGGCTTCTGGGAAGGACAGCAAGTAGAAGGGCCTTCTGCAAAGGAAAAGAAGGAAAGTCACCCGTGGATGGCTCCTGGTCCTCTGTTTTGACCTTTCTACATGTCTTCCACTGTCAAAAGTGAATGTTCTATATCTAGATTAACAGCATAGTGGGACTTTCTTCTGTCCTACTGTCTCCTTGGCACTGCTTGTGGCTCCCTCATTCTTGTGCAACATATTCTAAATTAAAATCTCTTAAGAGAAGCTCTGGCTTAGGTCAAGTAGCTGTTGTACTTATGGAGCAATACACCAGCTAAGACTTTGTAAAGAAGAGGCATAGACTGCCTTATCCCAGCATAAGAGGTTTTACTTTTTGCTTGCAGAGGTCTTCCTTGTAGAATGATCCCTGCTGTTTGCTTGGTAGAACCCGTTATTATGGAGAGCTTGACTCCATCTGCTTGTCTCTCCTGAAGAAAATGTTATGTCTAAGGTCAGAAGAAATGTAAAGTCCTTGTAAGGATGACTGGAATACTGCATTCAGAGTATGACTTATGTTTTTTCCTGCAGTGTGTTTCTGCAGAGAAGATTAGATTTCCTTGGGCACAACTTCACTTGTTCAGGAATGTGAGTGCCTATTACTTTCCTTATTACTCAAACTGTACAAATTGAGCTGGCAACGCTGCCATTTTCTAATTGAATGGGAATGTTAGCTGTATGATCTCTTTGTAGGGACTGATGGCCTTGATCCGGTCTTGAATTTTGAATATGGCAGTGTCAGCAAGCTTTCTTTATCCATGATTTCTGGTTCTGTTTTGCATTTGCATTTTCCCCTCCTTTTGTGTTGGGCCAAGCTCAAGGGCACACAAACGCAGGTGTGCCACTAATATATAACTTCTCCTATTTCTTGTAAGTTGAGAACATAAAGCAATCTGAGAGTAAAACAGGAAGAGATCTGAAAGGCGAACCACTGGGCAGAATGAGGGGAAATAAATTCACTTTTCAGCTCCCCCACAAACACATTCTGTGACTTGGAATATATTGCTTGGATCGATATCCTCCGTACTATTTGGGTGCCTAAATCATGGTTTTCACAGCCTCACAGGCAGCTCAGTGATCTAATGTTACTCAGAAACCCCTCAAACTCCATTTTAAAAAGTGTTTAGTTATTTTGTCTTCATTACTATTTAAGAATTTCACAGCTCTGGAGGTTGGATACGTTCTTCTAATTTCCAGTCTAAACTTATTTTGGCAAGTTTATGCCTCTTAGTTCTTATGCCAACATAGTTCTTTTGATTAGCTCTTTTCATTCCCTGCTGTCCTTTACCTCACTCGCCAATATATTTATAGATGGCAAGCATATCCTCCTTAGCCTTCCTTTTGCTAGGCTAGGCTAGCCAACCTCTTTAGTTTCATCTTGTAAAAAAGGCTCTTCATTTCTCTGATCATGCTAGTAGCCTTTCACTGCACCTGTTCTGGTATAGGTTCATCTTTCCTGAGCATGGATGATCAAGGATATATGTAGTATTTTAAACAAAGTTGCATCAGTTCCTTGTGTGACAATGTTAACCATTCCAAATTTCTATTGGAAATCTCTCTCATGATTAGTACTCAGTTTGCATTTCATTCATCTCCTTAAAACAATATAAATGGTATTTCTATTACTTTCATATTAGAAATGAGTATTAGAACTGTTCCTACTGTATATTAATTTATGATGCAGATTGGTTGCTCTAGGAATGCCCAGCTTCTGAATAAAGTGATTTAAGGAGCTTATGACAGGCACATTTTGTTCTCTGAATGATTTCTCCGTCATGTACTCTTAGTGAAGAGTTCCAGGTGGGGGGAGATTATGTCAATAAAAGCTATGTCATAGTGCATGCACACCAGGAAGCTAAATTATATCCAGCATTTTTCCATGCTGTATTTTGCAGATACAACATATCCCTTTAATGCATCACATGAGATACTATAGACTGGGGTAGTGCCATGTAAATGTTGATATGCAGTTGGAACATTTGCTTTACTCATGACTGACGAGCCTATTTACAAATTATGCAGCTCATCCAAATGAATGTCAATGATGTCTTTAGCACTCATCATACCTCTTAAATATCCCTCTTTGATATATGTCACTCATTCTGTCTGTCCTACTGAAATGCTTTGGTACTGAACTCTCAGTTATCCAGTGAAAGGTCTGTTGAAGATTAGACTCTAAACCTGGTGATGGCACAGGAGTGAAGACATCTTACATTGAGGGAAAAATGCTCGCTCTAGTCAAAAAGAAATGTTATATTTTTTGTGGATTGGTTTTTACATATTTATTCACTCACTTTAAATGCAAGCTGTTCGGGACTGCTCAAAGGTGTCAAGTGGTAGAAGCAGTCCAATCTGATTATTAACCAAATCTGGAAGAGGCCTTTAAGACATCTCTTAAACTTGGAGACTGTTATGGCTTTGATGGACCGCTAAAGTCTGTGCAGACAAGCATGGAGAAAAGCTAGGTCAAGCCCTCCCATTCTCCTTTGACATTGCCATTATGCTCCCTAACTGATAGCACAGTAGCCCCCTGGGACAAGCTCCTAAACTTCTGTGTGTTCTTTTATGTTGTTGTAGCTCAGCTGGCATCAGTGAAACAGTGGTGATTTAACGCTAGCTGAGGAGGTGGCTTCCTGAGCTCAGGGGGCTATGGCAGAATAACAGGCCCACGACTGGTTTCTGCATGATTTTTACTTAAAGTAAGGTTCTAGCTAGTTAAGAAAAGGGACTTCTGTGTCAAAGTCCTTTTTCCTGAGAGACTCGGTAAGCAGTGTGTCTCCTGACTTCGACAGAAATGTAAGAAAAAGATGACAGGTGAGTGTTTATTGATTCCACTTACTGTATATAGCAGTGCAGACATATTGGCAATACCAGTCTATGAGTTTGTCTGATGCAATCCTGAGAGCAGAAAAATGTTTTAATAGAAGTAAAGTATAACCTGAGCTTTATTACAGATGTCAAGTTTATTGAAGTGTGACACGAAGAAGGTTATTGGGGTGTTACAGTATATCCGCACTGTATGAAACAAAATCAGAAACAAAATGAGTCTGTTTCCAGTCTCTTTTGTTTGTCAGATCGCCTGGAAAACACTCTCTTTTCCAAGAAGAAAGGGATAATAAAAGTGCTAATGGCTTCTTCTGTCAAGCATGTTTAAATTCAGGATACCCATTTGGATGAAATATATTTAAAATGCTGGTTGGTTATTTCCTTTTTCTCTCTTTCTTTCTTTTTTTTTTTTTTGGAAAACAAAGCATACCCTTTTCATATTTTCTTTCATAGAGATGCAGAAGATCTACTGAGTTTGAATCCAGAGGACTAGATTTTTAGGATGATGAAGTGTAGGTGTGGATTCAGATCTCAAATTTTAGGTTTAGACCCAGTGCTTTACTGTTCTTTTCCTCTAATTAATGTTTGTATAATAACTGTTTTATAGTTTATCAAGCCTTGTCAGAAGAATGCAAAGAATGAGCTGTACGTTTGCACAGTATTTTAGCACATTAGAGTGATGGTCCTGCTTGCTGTCTGTGGGACAATTAAGAAGAATCTTCTCACAATGATTTAATTTATGTGGAACGTAAGATGATCTTTTATTCTGTTTCAGAGGAAGGAATTAGATGTTATACCAATAATCTTAAGTATATATCTGAACAGTTGATCTCATGGCATGCTGAGATTGTATGAGGTGATTTAATTGGATATGCTGATCTGAGTTCACTGTTTATATGTACACAGCTATTTTGGAAAGGGAGCTTGCTAATGAAAATAGAAGAAAAACTTTAACGAAAAAGCACATTTGGTACTTAACTAGCAAAAGATTTGCTTTCCTCATTAAAGTCATTATAACTAAGCTCAGGAATTACACAAGCACCAGGGAATTCCTTGAGTTAAGTTAATAAACTTGCACTTTATTAGTTGTGAGGGGCCTGATTATTCCATCAGTCTCGTGATGGAGCCTAAGATCAGGTACGTGGACATGAGCAAGCAAGTTATGAAAAAGGAGCTGTGAAGCTCCTATCGTATAAATCACTGGTAAAGAGATGTTTTTTGGTCTCTTTTTTTGGAGACAGGACAAAAGGAATTAGTGCTGCACATGCCGAACCAGAAATCAGTAATGTTTGATCTTAAGAAATTTACCGGAGAGCTGTTCAGTTAATTGCTAGAAACTCTACAATCCCTCAAGTCTCTCTGAACACTTCAGGCCTTGGGAATACACAGCAGGGTTTGGGATTTTTTGTTTGTTTGGTTTTTGCTTTGTTCTGTATTGTTTTGTTTTTCTAGCTAGCTTTTGTGGTCACTTTGTATTCTTTTTACTACAACAGTTTTTTTTGTTGTTTGTTTGTTTTCTTCTTGGTTACTTAAGTCTTGCAGCAAGATATAAAAATGAGTTTTATTTACATAGCTGCAAAACACAATGGATGCTCACGCTAACCTGCTTTCAATTTTGTAATATCACCTGTAAGGTGAAATGTTAAAAAGTACTCTCTCCTTGCTGTGTAAATATCTCTTTTGATAACACTTGCTAACCTGTCAGGTTACCAGTGCATGCTTTTTTGACCTGGAGAATGCTCTTAAAATGTTGCCAATTTGGGCTTAAATTGATTTAATCAGTGACAGAGATGAATCGGCTTTGGAGCCTGGTGAGCACTGAAGTTGCAGAACACTGAAGAAGTTGCTTGAACTGTTGGGTCTGTATGGTGAAACTGGAAGTCTCCAAACTGTCATTAAGAAATTTTGAGAATCAACTTTCTTAGTGGTACTTCCCCATTCAGTACCAATAGTAAAGTTGTCTAAGGATAGCATACCAGAAGTACTATGAATGGGACAAAAAGTTAGCCTATTTTATTGTATTGTATTGTATTTTATTTTATTTTATTTTATTTTTTGAATCATAGAGAACGTGAAGATGGTAGGAAATAATGTAGTTTTGGTCACGGCTCCCACTTCTGAGTGCAGCACAGTAAAACATCTAGCTTAAACGTTGTCCCTGTCATTTGCCACTGAAGGTGAAACCTTAGTGGGAGCTGAGCTGCCATTTGCAGCTGAGCGGATGAGCGTGGGCAGAGTGCTGCTCCTGTCTATAGATGGCACTGACCTGTGCTATCAGATATACCCTGCTGTCTTTCCATCAAACTTGTGCTTCCTGAAGCACCTTTGGAACAAGGCAGTTCAGAGAGGGCCTTTCCAGCCATGTTCACAAGATTGAAAAAATGAAAGAAAACGTTAATGTTGTTGCTACTAATATGTTTTAATATGGTGAGTTTTTCCCAGTGAAGATAAAATCCACTTTCCACTATTACCCACAAAATAGGCATAGTTTAACACTTTGCTCATAATTAAAAAACAGGACATTTTGCAGCAGAATTGTTGTGTTACCTCTGAAGGGACAAAGCAGTTTAGCATGACATATTAAGGAATTAGATTACTGGGTAAATAGTCTTTTCTAGAATACACTGTTCTTTACCAAATGTTCACATTTGTAGGCCAACAAAGAGTTAATAATCAATTGCTACTTAATGAACCTATAATCACCTTATTAAATCCACATTGAATGTGTACTTAAGTGTACTCAGAGTATTTTAATTTAAAATGTTACCATAAAATCTGGAAGTGGAATTAGCGTGGTGCTTTTGAGATTACATTAGCAGCAAAACAGGGGGTGGATAGTTATTGTTAATTAAACCATACTGACAACATCCAGTGGAATCCTAACGATGTGTAAGTTTTATCTATTTATTTAATATCTTACAGTTGCAAGACTCTGCCTAACAAATGATTTTTTTCCCTCTCTCTTTTAACTCTCGGGATTTTTGGGGGACTAATTTTGTTCTATTATAAAACCGGTGAAAAGTTGAAGTGAACCTTCCAGTTGTCTCTGGAACAGGCTTGACAGTAACATGCTCCATGGAGTGATCGAACAATATTATTTCACTATGAGTTTGTTTATTAAACCTTTTTATGGGAGTTATTTTCTTCCATCTAACCAGTCTCTGAGGAAAGCTCTTGATTTGATTCCCTCTAATGAAAGTGTCCCACTTATAATATATTCATGACCACAGGTGTTAGGAAATCCCACATTTATTTGCCCTTCTCTGCTTAGGTCGAAAGATCCACCATTTTCCCTGGTCAGCAATGTCCTTTCCCTTCCTCCTTTCTGCACACCTGTCCTCATAGTGTGAGACTGAAAACACCAGTCATGTGCCAGTAAATTGTGTATGGGATATTTTATTTTGAGATAATTTGGTTTGTCACAAACTCTTTAGAAGACGCTTCAGAAGAGGCTGCTGTGCTCCAGAAGGAACTTTTAGTTTGTTCCTGCAACCAGCTTCCCCTACGGGGGCAGGGGGGCAGGGGTGCACCCAGGATCTACTTACTCTCCTACCCTCTCTGCTGTTTTCTTTATAGGTTTGAGTTACTAGTTTAATCTCTACTGCAGTTACCTCTGTCTTTTAAAGTACCAAAATTTCATCTCTCCGATCGCCTTCAGTACTACTCATTCCACTCTTAGGCTTGTTTCAATACCTGCTGAGCACTGGGAAAGAGAAGAATGCAGCATTCCCATTGTCTTTTAACTGGTATAGTCCATCATCTGTCTTAAATATTCCAGGTGTCCACCAGACCTGTCTCCTTGGTTGTTGCCTCTGCTGCTGTTACGGGATCAGTGCCCTTATGCTGTGCAGCCCTTTTTGGTCTGAAGGAACAGTCTTGTTCCAGCAAGCTTTTTATCAACATCATACGCTCTGATAGGGATAAGATCATGAAGGTTTTACATCTTATTGTGCCTATTATCCCTTATTGCTGTTATCTGATCTTTAGTCTCCCGTCCTGTCCTCCTGTTCCCCCCACCTCGCTCTTCAGCTCTAACACTTGAGTAGTCCTAGTTTGCTGCTGGTTGTTTCTGCTTTGACTTTTCTCCATATGTATGAACACTCTGCTCAAGGGCTTATTCAGCTTTATCCCTGCTCCTACATCTTGTATGTCCTGGAGCTCCCCTTATCCCTTGCGGTCTATGAATTCGGGTCTCCTAGCTGTTCCCTCAAATACTTTTTCCACAAACAGTTTCTTGTAGTACAGGTATTCTTGTCAAGCAGAGGAATAGATTGCCTTTTCCCCTTTACTACGTTGCTCAGACACA
This sequence comes from Struthio camelus, assembly GCF_040807025.1. NCBI lineage: Eukaryota > Metazoa > Chordata > Aves > Struthioniformes > Struthionidae > Struthio > Struthio camelus. The sequence goes on from NC_090943.1 coordinate 53,363,722, forward strand.
CAACTTGTCCAAATAACGACATTTGTAGCAAAAATCTGCAATGTTACCTTTCTTATTCTAAATGCTAAAACCATGTTGTCTTGCTCCCATCCATCGTGGTAGAGAGTTTAATTTGGACTTTATGCATCATTCAACATCATTTTCAATTCTCTGTGAAGGGCCATTCACGCCTATGAGGCCTAGGCATTAGGAGAATATGATAACAGAAAAACGGACATGAGATGCTGAACAGGCCTTTTCACCCCTACCTATACTAACCATGTGGTTACTCTTCATTTTTGGAAAAGCCATCTAAGCAACACTTTCAAGCAAATTCCTTGTACAGTGTGAAGTGTTCTTGCCCAAACGCACTTGAAACTACAGTACACTTTGATCTATCTATTGCTTTGCTTTAATCACATTGATCCAGTTTTAGCTCTTTTCCTTCTGCCAAGAAAGGGCATCACATCTCTGCTTGCTGAAGGTTATATTCTGGGAACCTGGAAGTTAAGTCAAGCCCCTGATCCTTGTAAAGTAGACAGGACCTCATACATTATTTTGTAATCCTTTCCATTCATCCTCTGTGCACGTATGTGCATGCCACAAGTAAGGATTTGCAGAACAGAGCCTTCACTTTGTTTATAATTGAAAACTACTGTTGAAGAAACAATGATTCAATAACCTTTTCTGAGTCTGGCCTAACGTCTCTCTCCAGAGACCATAGTGAGCACAGTGGTAAATTGATTTTAAAGAGAGTACAGCATTTCTCACTCTTTATGCAAGACTGACTAGAGTTTCAAGCTTCTACTTAACAGCTTTGGCTAATACAAGGCTCCAAGCGTTGATGTGGAGTGTATGTGTGTATATATAGCAAGGGCAGGTTGTATTATCATCTTCTTTCTTCAAATTTTTCCTACTGTAAAAGAAAAAAACAATAGTAGGATAAGTGAATGGACCATTTAAACGAAGATGTAAGGGATGGTAATTTGATTCTCTATGTACACAGTAGTGATACAGAGTTTTGAGGTAATCACTCTTTTTATGTCGCTTGAAGGAAGACATGTTTTTCCCTTTTCACCTTACTACCAGGTTGGCCAAAAATGAAGTTAAATAACCGTGGGAAGACCCAAGAAGGTCTTACTTTGGTGGGGGGGAGGGGAAAGAACTTTCCTGCAACAGCATGTGTAAAACAAAGAAAAACTTTATTTTCTTGAACTGACAAAACTAAAACACTAATTTAAACACACATTCACATTCATGTATCCTTTCATCTCAAAATATAAAGGAAAATGCACGCTGATGGAACAGGCTCAGCCGGATTTGAAACTAGTGGGGGTTGTAACAATAAAGTCTCGTTACTAGCCAGGGAAACGACAAGAAAGTCTTCACTGCATTAGTACCAAAAGGAAAACTAAGGAGAATGTGAACCTGCTGCTTAATGGGTCAGGGCACCCAATGACAAATGACAGGGAAAAGGTCAAGGTAATCAATCCTATTTTGCTTTGATTTTCACTGGCAAGGTCTGCCCTCTGACCTACCAGTTTTCTAGTCTTACTAGCACGGTCTGAGGGAATAAAGCATTAACCACAGTAGAGAAAGATAAAGGAATAGCGTTCAAGCTAGTCATGAGACCAGATGAGATGCATTTGAGGGAGCTGGCCATTGTCTTTGCAGGGCTGCTGTCTAGCGTCTTTGAAAGATTATATTATGATGGCAGCTAGGGGAAGTGTGTTTGGGGGGAAAAAAAAAAAAGACAGGCAGACATCATACCTGTCTTCAGGAAGGGCCAGAAGTCCACTTAGCCTCACCTTAATCCTGGGATGGTTATGGAGCAAATCCTTATGGATTTGCATTTCTAGCCATAAGAAGTGGAAGAAGGAGATTGAGGACAGCTAGAATGTATTTACAAGAGGAAGTTGTGCCTTGACCAACCTTACAGCCTTCTACAATAAGATAAATGGCTCTGCAGGTAAGGTGAGAGCCATGGATGTTGTATACCTTGATTTTAGAAAGTCTTTTGACATGGTCTCCTATAATCTCCATATAGGGAAACTGGTGAAATGTGGAGAGGATAAATGGATAAGACGGTGGGTGGAAAATTAGCTGGACTATCAAGCTCAAAGGGTGGTGACTGATAGCACAAAGTCTAAAGTGAGTGCTGGTCACTAGTGGAGTACATCAAGGATTAGTGCTGGGGTCAATATTGTTTGGTGCTTTTATTAATGACCTAGATAATGGGAGAGAGTGCACTCTCATCAAGTTTGTGGGTAATACCAAATTGGTAGGAGTGGCTGAGATGTTGACAGGCACAGCTGCCATTCGGAGGAAGCTGGACGTGTTGAAGAAATGAGGTGAAAAAAACCCTGTGAAGTTCAACAGAAGGAAATTTGAAGTCCTGCATCTGGGAGAAAATGATCCTATGCAACAGCATTGGCTGCTTGCATAGAAAGCAGTTTTGAAGAAAAAAGGGATCCCCCTGGAGGTTCTGGTGGGCACCAAGTTGAACATGAGTCAGCAGCGCATCCTTGCAACCAAAAAAGCCAGTCACATACTAGTCTACATTTGTAAGAGCGTAGCCAGCAGGCCCAGGGAAGTGATCTTTCGCCTTTATTCAGCACTGGTGAAGTACACCTGAAGTACCATGTCCTGTTTTGGGCTCACTGGTATAAAAAAAAAAAAACATTGACATATTGGAGCAAGTCCAGCAGAGGGCCACCAACATGTTTCAGGGGCCTGGAGCGTATGGCGTATGAGGAGAAGCTAAGAGAACTGGTCTTGTTCAGCCTGGAGACGAGAAAGCTAACAGAGAGATCTTATTGCTGTCTACAGCTATGAGCTGGTGCGTTACAGAGAAGATAGAAATTCTTCTCAAAAGGTGCCCAGTGGAAGGACGAAAAGCTTTGGATGCAATTAGAAACATGGAGAATTCTAACTCAAAATGAAGAAAAATCTATTTTACCGTAAGGGTGGTCAAGCACTGGAACAGGGACTAGGAGTGGCTGTCGGTTCTCCATCATTGGAGATATTCAGAACTTGACTGGACATGACCTTGAGCAACAGGACATGCTCTGGACATGCTCTGACTGGACCTGGCTTGAGCAGGAGATTGGTCTAGATGACTCTGGAGGTCCCTTCGTAACGACACAATTTGTAATTCTATGATAACAACAAACAAAGCTGCCAAAAACTTGATAATATTAGTTCAAATATACCCTTTTCTCTTATTCCCCTTTTAAGTGTAATGATTTTCCCCAGTGAATAGTCTCTAAGACTCTGTTTTCCCTTTTGCAAGCCCTTTTGCAGTGTCTAAAAACATCAAATAGTAACAAGCAGTTTAATAGAAGTACTACGTAGAGATCAATGATTCCAGTTTTTTTCCTTCCGTTGTATAGTTAATTCTGGTTGTTTGGCATTATCTCCAAATCATCAAGGATTATTTTCCTATATCATCATTCCCCTTTCCTTTGGGTTGCCATACTTGTTTATTGCCACTTGGCTATGGTGAGACATATTTCATGTCTACAAGGCAAATCCAATCTTCCTAACTTAAAAACCTAAACACAGACAGACAGGTTCTTCTTCCGTAAAAGGTACCTATGTCTCCCTGTTGCATATTACAGAGAATTTAAATCCTTAAAAAAAAAAAAAGGATCATTTATTTTAAGGCATCTAACTTCCACCTGCATGAAGATTTTTTCATCTGCAAGGGCTACCAAAATCAACAATTTCATCAATATAGGTCTGTCCAGTTCAAAATCACAAGTCATTAAACATTAACAAGTGGTTTGGGGTGTTTTAGGGTTTAAGAGGTGCATTTTATTTTTACAACGTCTCTTATATTTCAGAGAACCACAAGATTTGTAATTGGAGGGTCATTCTCCTCCTTTCCTTGCTAAAGCTGGATCTGTAGCATGCAATATAATAGTTGACATTATAAGAGCGAATATGGAAATCTTCTCTGCCAGTGATCATATAATCATCATGATTGCTAAAGGATGGAAGGGAGACAACCACTGTAGGAGTAAACTTTGTTTTAGATCAGCAGACATACCTGGAAAAAACAGACAAGCTTTCAGGATCAGAAAATGATCCAGAAGAAGAGTCTATTTACCCAGAAGCTATCCCTAATTTAGATGCAAGTTAGATTTACAGCTGGGTGGGCTGGAATTCACCCAAGACAAACAAAATTGTAATCAGAACACTAGCAAGTGGCTGCAACAGTCCAAAGTCAGAAGAAAATATGAAAAAGTTTAAAAATTTGTCCAATTTATCCATCTCCATCAGCTGCCCCAGTAAAATAGCTTACCTCTCTTTACAAACCTGACTTCTTTGAATAATTACAAGGAACATGGTTCAGTTGTCAACTGGTATTAAAAGTGTTCTAGCTCCATTAACTTTGTGAGGTTAAGGCAGCTCATGCCAGCTGAAGATCCTTTGACCACCACACATCCTAAATGTGCCATTCGTTAGGCTGAGCTTGCTTTTCCCATGTGGCAATTGCAGTTCAAGTAGAGAGTGAATGACAGAACAAGAAGGGTGAAGATATCCATTGCATTTACTGGTTGCTATTATAAGTAAGAAAAACAACCTGCCAGGCAGGAAGCAGGAGGAAATGGATTCAGCTTTTGCAGGGGCCACAGGAGTTGGTGGACAGGTGATAGCATCTCTTTGCATTATGTGACTAATAGGTTATCATTAGTAGCTTGTGAATCAGCCCGTGACAGTTTTCTCTGATATGCTAGGACAACGAGCAAGATACTAATATGTGTGTTTCTTTTATTTGGAGTTGTTTAGAAGTCAAGTTGATATGCTGAATTTTTTTGTTTGTTTTCTGGACAGACACATGGGCTATCTATATTCAAACTTTTTAAAGTATCCATATGATATTCAATAATACATTTTCAACTCTGGGACTAAATTATGATTTGGAAGATGTCAGTTACAAGAAACTATACCATATTTTTTCTGGTAGCCTGTATTTTGTAACAATTTTATCTCTGTTTTGAAAAAGCTTTCTGCAACATATATATTATTTGATGGTTCAGTGAGTCCATTCAGAAGCACTTTCCACTTTGCAAGGATAATTATCTTTATTAGTTCTGTACCTTGATAGTGTTTCAGCAGAGCATTGTCAAATTGCAAATTCAGCAGAGTGTCAAATTCTATTAACCGTAAACTAGCTCATGGAGGAAATAATTTGGAACTGTGTGCAAATGATGATACTTTAAGGGGTTTAAGTGAATGCTCTGCTATGTGCTTTTGCCTCTTATTACCAAAAAATTATGAGACAGTTTATTTTTATTATTTCTTTGTCCCTGTGTGTTTGGAATGACAGTTTTTCTCTCATAAATACATGTGGAAAATCTTAAAGCTTCTATAAAGAACGACTGATCTCTGAAATAACAAGCTACTAGCTATTTTAAATCAAATCGGTTCAAAAGTGTCATTTTATTGGTTTGAATAATAAGGGTATGCTACATACTCCATGATTCTTTTCCAAAGTGCATCTTCCTTGCAAGAACTGAACTGTTAAAAGTCAGGCAGGAAGTATGCATAGCCAGTATTTGGAAGGCTTGGCAATCTAGTAGAAGATGCTTATAACTCATGCTCTGTTGATGTGCATTGTTCATGTACTGTTCGTGAAAGCTGAAGTAACTATGGAGTTTCTGCAGAGCTACAACTGCGCAAACTAAAGAGATATCTGTGATGAATTTCCAAATGACCTGACTCAGGAGGACAGAAGTAAACTGCAGGAGTAACTAGGTGAGAAATCCAAGGCAAAGTGATGAAACCCAGAGACAGGATTTTGTTAGTGGCAAACGGGAAAATGAAACTCTAGAGGAAGGCTGTGATGGTGCAAAGTATCCTGCTTAATTTCCCTAGTCAACTCAATTTCATTAGATGCTGTTAGTGCTTACATTCAAGACTGTGCATGTATTAATCATGCTGGAGCTGCTGTCCTGAGGTCTTAGGAAGTTCAGTTTCCCCCCTCCACAGACTCTTTAATATTTGCAACTTGCTCTTCCTATTTTCTCACTGGTTGATATTTGTTCTGTGGTTAAAGGGGACTGATACAGAAAAGATAAACTCTCTGCACTAGCAAAAAGGATGTTATCAATAACTCTGAGCTAGGGAGTGTTTCCTTTTACATAAACTCCTTCCTTTGCTGTTGCTCCTCTTCTTTAGAGTTACTTATTGTCATGCTTTGGGACATGCAGTAATGAGGAGCACAGAGAGACGTGCACAGGTTAGGAGTCATAATCAGGCAGTGACCACAAAGAGCACCACTGAGTACACATGGCATCAAACTGGGGCAGCTGACAATATGCTGGTGGTCAAGGCTATAATTCAAAGGGACCTCAACAGGCTGCAGAAATGATTTGAGAAGAACCTGATGACATTTCACAATAGCAAATGCAAAATCGTGCAACTGGGATGGAACCTCTGCAACAGCATAGGCTGGAGCTGGCTGGCTGAGGAACAGCTCTGTGGAAAATAAGCTGGAGTCCTGGTGGACAAGAAGTAGAACATGAGTCAGTGTGTGCCCTGGCAGTGATGAAGGGTAGCTGCATATCGTGTTGCCTTAGCAAGAGTGTAGCCAGCAGGTTGAAGGAAGAGATTATTCACCTCTATTTGGCACTTGTGAACCTGTGTCTGGAGCACTGTGTTCAGTTTGGGGCTTTCCCAGCACAAAAAAAAATACATTGACAAACTGTTTTTCTAGATACCTATATTTAGACGGCTGAATCGTGCCCAGAGAGACAGCACTGTTTCTCTGTGTGCTGAAATTACTGCATTAATAACTGTGCAAGAAGCTTTTAAGGCTTTATTCTCACCCTCATTCTGAAGCCATCTCACTTTGCTGCAAATTAAGACACATACCTGTGTTAAGATGAGGATAAAAAAGGTGAAAGCTTGATGTTGGATATGGTATCAGAGAAGTGGACCAGGAGAAAAACTCCATGAGGAAGTATTTCTGGCTTTGAACTGGCTGCATAGTAGCAGTGCTAACTGGTGGTCAGGCCCAGTGAAATGGTGTGGGGGCAAAGAGGTGGATATTTTTGGCCCCCAGAGAAGTGGTAAAGAGTCACAGCTGGTAGAAGCCCTCACAAAATCTTGTCTTCACTGTGGTGGAGGAAACTGGGAGAGGAGAAGACAGAAGGAAACAAGTAGTTGGAAGAAGAGGGCTTGGCTAGGTTCACCCGAGTGTACCCCGTTCTGCACTGTATCTTTGGGAATGGATTTATTTTGAATGCTTTCATCTCTTCATGATAGAATAGTTTGTGTGGATGTTTCTTGGATAAAACAGAAAGACATGCACAACTTTCTACATGATTTTATGTCCAGTGATACCATCTTCTTGTTGGTTAGGTTGTGTTCTTGCATCCTGTTTCAGCTGTAGCTGTGCCATGTGTAAGACATTACCCCTTCAGCCTTCTAGTGGTTAACTTCCAGTTACTTCATTTGATTCAATCAGAATGACCTGGACTGGAAAAGGCTGTTATACAATGTACTGGTAGGTCTGACAAAATTTTCACTTCTCTGATACACTGATAACCCAGAGCAGTCTGGGGATATTACCTGCCTTCATTTGAGCACAGCCAGGGCAGGATACAGTAAGAATATGGTTAGCACCGTTCTTGTCTTACCACTTTTTGCCCTTTATCATCCACTTCCTTGGAAGCCTCAACCTACGCTTCATTTCATACATGTGTATGACCATGTGCTCTTCTGGGTCCAGCCAGGCTGGTAGAAGGGTTTCTGCTCCAAGGTGCTTGTCTCTGCTTCCCTGCAGGAGATCTAGGGAAACATGACCTAATACACTTTTGGCAAAATCATCTGCTCTAATTAAATGGAATGATTTAAATGTTTAAGATAACCCACTTTAAGGATGAATTTGCCTGAAGCAAGCTAAGCATCTTTAAAGCAGACACATAACATGTTCTGTCAGAAGATGTAAGGGACTCCCACACATATGGGAGAAGTTAATCTCCAACTAGAGCAAGTGCTATTTTAATTAGCCAGCTTGAATAAGGGTGGGGACATCTGCCCATGGACTAATTGATAGTGCAAACTGAGGCAGCACAGAACAATTTTAAAATATTAGAATGTATATATTAAGGTTTACTGGTGTGAATTTCCACTTAACCAGTGTAATGTTATGGAGACCTATTCATGTGTTAATGAAACTGTTCCCTCTTGCTCTAAAGAAACACTTGCTTTACAAAGCAATGTTGATATTTCACTTGTTTGATGGCGATTCTGTTTTAAGCTCCATTAGAGTACCCATTTCACAAAAACTTTCTTTTTTTTTTTCCTTCCAATTTTGCTTTATGTAAGCACTGAACCTCATGCCTAACTTCAGGTATGTGAACAGTCTTAATGACTTTTAGTGGGATTACCACCACGGTCTGTCTATTTAAAATCAACTATTTTTATTATGTTAATACAATTGCTGATTCAGTGAAACCTGAATTTAGAGTTTGTCTACTATGGGAAATTAATCCAGACTAATTGATGTAAATCAGATTAATTAAACTCTTGAGAGGCCTTTCTCATTTGGAATAAAAACTGTCTTAATTCAGTTTTGTTTAAATTACTTCCAAATCAGAGAAATTATTCTGATCTAAAATCATTGTAAAGTCATGTGAGGCACTGTTTTGTCCTGGTAATTCAGTATTCTCCCTGTGCAGACAGCCCTTAGTCTTTGATTTCACTAGTTTTTTTTGAGAATTCCCTGACTCTTGCTTTTCAGTGTTTGGAGTGCTACTGCTGAGGGATATCAGGATGTCTAGAACTGGACAGGAACTGCATTTTTGCAGTTAACTACCAGTTTTTACCCTTTTGGCTGCAGATTTTTTTGTTGACCCCAGTTTTAGAGGTTGAAAGCAAGGAATATAGTACAAGAATTTAACACTGGGTCAAATCCAAAATGTTTATTTGCCTGGCAACATCTGTGTGTTTTCTTTTATCTGTACACACCAAACATGCTTAGACTTCTCATGTTCAGTGCCTTGGCCCTCCCACCTAACGGTGAACGTAGAAGCAGAAGGTAGATAACACAGGTAAGAAAGAAATGGGTAATTTGCTGGAAATCTAATTAGGTTGTAAAGTAATCCTGAACGTCAGGAGCACTGTTTGTAAATCTGTGTAGGTTGGAGATTGGATGCGTAAGAGTTTATGAAATCTTCACCACTGGAATCCTTTCTGAAAACATGAGAAAATGTCTTTTGGGAATAGCATCAGTGTCGGTGATCCTACCTTGGCATAATCCCTTTTTTTCTATGATTCATCAGCATTATCAGTTAGTCCATGGGCAGATATTCAATGCATGAATTTGTTCAGATAAAATAAGAAAGAACGTGGAGCTTTCACATCTTCCAAATAGGGCTCAACTTATTTATCCACCACTACATTTGCAATAATGACAGTTTACAGAAGGGCAAAAGAATTAGCATGGAAATAGTGGTTCACTTATGATTTTTGGAACAGAATAAATTATAAATATCAGAAGAAACTTTAGGAACTGTGAAAGCCTATCCTAAAGTCTTAATCAGTTTTATGTGACAAGAGAGTCTGAGTTAGAGCAAAATAAATATCCAGGGGTTAAGCACAAAATTTTCTTTGGTGTCAGTTATCTTGGTTCAGCCAATGATATTCGTACAGAAAAATGTGGCAAAGCTTTACTGATAAGTAGAATAGAATAGGATTAAATAGAATTAAATAAATAGAATAGGATTTGATAATGCTCATTAAATCTCAGACATTGAGCTACTATACTATTTGTAGACAGTTAAGAGGATAGCATTCTGAATTAAGGCAGCAGCAAAGCATTTGTTTGAGTCTTCCAGTAGTCAGAGGAATGAAAATTTTTTAATGCGAAAAGGTCACCATTAATTAGAATTTTTGATCTATGGCTTTTTAGATTTTGTTTGCGTTGTTCATAAATGGAAAAAAAGCCAGAACAGCACCAAAATAAATATTACACAAAATATCTGGAAATATTTCATTTCACGGCCATTCGATGTTGAACCTTGTGTAGTGAGTTACCATTTGCCTCCTAGGAACTCTGTTTCCCTTCTCACTTGCGGATGAAGCTCCATTGCTAAGCTACATCTCCTTTATCTGTACTTGCGGTTAAAAAACTTTTCTGAAACACTTCATTATCTTGGCAAGAGCAAAGAGGTCTAACTAGTGATTATGGACTGTAGATGAGAAAAGAAACTTGAGGCTCTGTGACAGCTCGTGTCAATTTGCTTTAATACTGAAGTGATCAAAATTCTTAAAACTGAAATATTTTAGCTAAAGCAAAACTTTCCTGGAGAAAATGAAAAAAAAAACCCAGAAGCTGTAGTCGCTGTTTTTTCATAGGAAATTACTAGCTACTTAAGCACGTGCTTAACTATCTGCTTGAATAGAAATGTTTTTCTGCATCAGGTTGTCAACTGAGTGGAAAACGTCATGATTCTCAAGAGTGGCACCCCTAACACGATATATGTCCTAAAATGTCTCTGTTGCATTAAAAGTCACATCATTTTCCTGTCACCTGAGACAGGTGGAAGCTTTAAGCTGTTGTACGTTTCTCCTTTTCACTGCTGCTCCTTGCCCTATTGCGTTGCTAGCTACTCTCCCTCCTAAACCCTCTCATCCACGCTCCCTTTCTTTGACGGGCACCTTGAAGAGTCACGCGTCACATACCTTTCCCCGATCAGTGTTATAAAGCATGCCTACTGAGCTGCTGATGTTACACTGGTGGATCCTATGGCTGACCAGAGGAGGTAACACCGCCTAAAAATAATTGAAAGTAAAGTCCTGTAGTTTTTTTCTTCTTCTTTTTCCAGTGACTTTGAATGCAGATTTTGGTGGTGAAGGGGTTGGGGTTTTTTATTTTTGTTTTTTCTAACTTGTGCAGCTTTATGAAAACATAAATATTAACGTCGTCTTACCAAAAGCCTTGACAAATTCTCTCTAACAAAAGTACAGAACTTCGGATGTCTGAGCTCTTTGTGAAAGGAGAGAGAGACAGAAACCTACTGAATATTAAGCTAAGTGAGGCAAATACCCAACTACTGTATATGTAAATAGGAAGAAACACACTTTTCTTTGAGAGCTTTACAATCAAACAACATGGCTAACGGCAGAAAATGGAAAGATTACTATCCTTATTTCACTGATACAGAACTGGTCTATTATCAGTCACAACTGTACTAGACAGGGAGTCACAAAGTGGCAAAAAGCTGGAGTGGAGGATTTAATAAAAAACTGTTGAAAAGCTACAAAGGATAGAACAACTCAGGAAAAGCGCTGATGAGATAAATGATCTGTCATTCTTTCTGAACTTTGCTGAGACATTCTACTGCATTTTTTTTCTATGCTATTTAAGGCAAATTGTCTGAAGTGATGTACTAATATGAGCTGTTGAGGTAGATGTACTTGCTTATGATAGCTACCTGAGTCCCCAAAAACAACAATTACTCTGGTGTTCTGGAGAATATCCTCTAAGGCTGTAACTGCCTCTAGCGAATGAGAAGATGCTTTTTTCTCCTGCTCCTCTGCTATAATGAGGCATTCAGAACATCTATCAGACTGCTTTTGTTTTAGTTTCCTTTTATGGTACCATTCAATCTGCTTTCCCAGTAATATAATTAAATGCCTTTGAATTAAAAAAATGCTGTAATGGGGATAATTTATAAACTTTGAGAGAAAAAAGATTGATCTTTTCACAGAATTTAGGAAATTATTGCTTTCAAAGGTGGGTTATAAAACTTTGATTGAGTGACAGTGGTGCATTGTATGGATGAATCTTTCTGAGCCTTGCAGTTGAAAAAGCTGTTCAGCAGCTAGAATAACCAGTCTCTATCTGAATTTTAAGCAGATTTTTTTTATTTTAGCTCAGAAGACGAGAAATTTATTTTTTAATTTTTAGTGTGTTGCTAGGTATAAGGTCAAAATCCACAAAGAAGTGAGTGAAGCGAAAGTTCTCTTTCTGCAGCTTGCCTTCGCTGCACCCAAGAGCAATTGTCAGGCAATTTCTGTGCAAAATAGTTAATAGTTATTTTTTTTAAACATATTGCTTTTGTATTAAGTGTCAAATTAACCTAGCTTACAAAGGCTACCTAACAGCACAATGAGTGAAAAACCTGTGCATTGCTACTTTCTTCTTCTCAAGTGCAGTTTTAGATTAATAAGACGATAACAAGGAACAGTGGTCCCTGGAGCCTGGGAGCCAAACTGGAACTAAATGACCCATAAAACATATCGCACTGGTGCTTTTAGCTGTCTCACTCAGCTGTGGCGTCATTGTATATAGATGCTTCTCTTGGAGTTTGTTTTAAAGTTAGCAGCATGATTATGTCAAAGAACCTGAAATGCAGGCTCCAGCACTGCAGATATATGTTAATTCTCTAACTATGGACCCAATCAACCCTCTGTTAAAGATGTTACTTTAGCTTAATAAATGAGGGGTTGACTCAGAGTTGCTCATATTTCACAAAACAAATCACTTACGGACTAGTAGGCTTCTGTGAATCCCTTAAAATAATCAAATGTCTCCTAATGAATTTTGTATATGAACTGTCTTTGGTTTGTCAAGTCCTGAAGTAATTATTTCCGGCACAAGTGGCCCTGCTGTGCTATCAGTATCACTCAACATGGGATGGTCAGGGTCTCACGACAACGTAAACTGTCTGTCACCCCTTTCAGAAATCTGTATTGCCTGTTAAATGTGGGGAAAAAAAAAAGGGAGTTTTGTGGGTTTTAGGAAAACTGTACTACTGTATACTTTTCACCTCAAAATTTCTTGATTGTTAATATTTTACCACAAGAACAAAACACAGAGCTTTTTTTAAATTGTCTGTACTACTGATCCCCTGTCTGGGCAGGTTTTCATCCACGTAGCTACCCAAAGAAAACAGGTGTATGTACTTGTACTGTAAAGCCTAATAAAGAAATGTATATGCTTATCTAGTGTTTCTTTCCACTGCCTCCTCTGGATTACTCTCGTATTCTACTAAGGCAAGCATAATGCAGATATAATAAAAAGCTTAACCCCAACAGACACAGAAATGAAAAATCAGGATTTCAGACGAAATCTGTCCCTTTCAAATATTATAATAATAAAAGCTCCTTCCCATAGAATAAATATATTTAACCTCAAAAGAGTTATCAGTGCATTACCTCCCTACTGCTTATGAGAAAGAGATTCAACTGGCTCATGAGTTATCTGTCTTTTATGCTCGTGACAGAAAGATAATCATCCTCAGGGGTGATATATGCTAATATCTGCATAACTATGCCAAACTGGCAGCAGCTGCTTCATGCTTTATAGAACTGCCATTTGCTCCCACCCACACCGTTCAGTCTCTGGACAGCTATTGCTTTTCCTTCTGAAACCTATTTCACTGTATTTAAAACTGTCGTTAGAAGTTCAGCTCCCTGAAGAATTCTATAAACTGGGCCGCTATTTGTAAACGCAGTGATTCAAAATTAGTTTTTAAATTTCCCTGTAGCCTCTAGAACATGGACTGTTTTTTTTTTTTTCCAGATGCATTGAGTGACATCGTACCCCAAAAGCAGCGGCAAGGATCAAGCGAGAGGGGCACCGAATGGGGCCAAGTATGCCAAAATCCTGCTGACTGCTGCCACTGCCATTCTTGAAGGGTAGTTTGGGGTCTGTGATGGTAGCCCGGAAGAGAATGGGGCTGGGCTGGGATGTTCTGTGCAAGTCTCTGTTTTCTTGTATTTGCATTCCTGGCTACATGAACAGTTTCTGGAGATATGTGTCTTTTTATTTCTATTTCAGTGCCTATCTCCAGGTAATCTGGGTTGATGAATGGCACCCTCAGTCTTCTTGATTCTGTAATTAGTAATTATAAGGCTTTACTGTTGTGTGACACACTCTACTAGAGTCCAGCTAGCAGTAATCCCACATAGAGCAGAGCATTTGCTTGTAGTTGCCTATTGTGAATAAACACCTGATTATTTTGTTTTCTCTTTAACAGCTATCATTTAAGGAAATGCAGGATTATAAATAGTAAAGCAAAGGTACAACATCAGTGAGTTAGAAGCTGATCCTCTGAGGCCATTCCTTGGGTTAATCTTCCTTCTTAAAAATCCTCACTGAGTTTACAAATTGTAGCTGGATGCGGAAGACAAGAGGAGATATGACAGGAGAGAAGATAGATTTATAACTGAAAACCTCATCATGAAACTGCTGCTGAGGCACTGTTTTGCACTTAGGTGGAGACTAGTAGGAGAATGGAAAAATGTCTGTCACTCTAGTAGCATGATCTTCTTCCTCATTTGAGAGAAGCTGCTACTTCGTTATGAACCTCCGGTAACCTGTGTTGGGAACCCAAAGGCAATAAAATACATCACAGACTTTGTGCTATGTGATAACCTAGTATGTATTAACTATGCTGGCCTTGTGTGCTACCCATCTGTGCTTGTGACAGCTTCATATAACTTACATTCTTTTTCTCTTTCCCCTATTTCCTGTACTTTTCCTCTGCAATGTAAGATACGTTATGTTGAACGAAACAAACTGTTTCACTTTCTTTCTGTAAGGGAAATTTTTCATTCTCCTGATGACATTCATAGCCATCCTTCCCTGCACGCATTCCGATTAGAATTGATGTTTCTTAAACATGCTTGACCAGAACTGTATTTCAGATGATGTTTTGGCAGTGCTATTATTATTTCCCTAACTCCACAGGAAGTACCTTGTCCCAGGCATCTCAAGCTTGCATTTCTCATGACAGCATCACACTGCTAGCTTGTAGATCATACTGAAATCAACTGCTACACTGTATTATTTCTACTTTTTTTCTGCCTTCTCCAATGAATTCCCAAACCTTAGCAAAAACGCGTGGTATTAGTCCTTAAAATTGTGACCTTATACTTAATTGTATTAACTTTCAACTTGTATTTACATCTATTCCTCAAAGTCACCTAGACAATGAGTCTTCACCTGTTTGAGATGTTTCTCTGCTTTGAATTGTTACTGAATTTTACCAACATGCTCTCACCGCTTATGGGAAAGTTATGAATGGAAATATGAAATAGGGTTGTCCAAAGACTCATCCTCCCTTACTGATATTCTTACTTGTTTTCTTCTATAACCAATCCTTTATATGCCTTAGAATTTTTCTACTCCTACCAATCTTCTCTAGTTTAAGCAATAATTTCCCATGTGTCCTTGTGAGATGCTTTAATTAAGTTCAAATAAATGAGACCTATAGTGTTCCCTTTATGTAGAAAACCGGATTCATTATCAAAAAAGATAATAGTTTGATGCAGTCTACATTTGGTTGACCCATGTCCTGTTATATTTCCTTTTTATTTAGCATACCTTTAATTTCTTTTCCTTCAGAACTTGTTTCAAAGTCTCTTATGTCATTGCAGTCAGACTGTAGGACCTAGATTACTTTTCCCTTATTAAATAAAAGAATGACATTTGCTATTTCTCCATCTAACATCACAAACTCAGAGAGGTATAAAATATTTGCTGATGGATCTATAATTTCAGTTCTTAAATTCTAGAATGATAGTTATCTAGTCTATCTAATTTTAAATGCATTTTCTAATATGTTAGCTGTGGGAATTTTCACTCCTATAGAGTTTTCATTTCTCCTTCACATACCTCTTCCTGTCTTCTGATAATCTTGTATCCTTGTTTATCTCATTCTTTTTCTGTATTCTTAAACTAGCCATGAAGATTACAAGTCAAGTCTTTTCCATTCTTTTCACTTCTTCTCTAAGCTTAACACTTTTATCAGTCCTGCCAGGCTTCTTAAAGGTCAGACACCCCATATACTTTGGGAATTATCCATCTGGCAAGAAGGGTCCCAGGTCTGTGAATATTTTCTAGGAATTGGACGTCCAAAATCTTTCTCCTAGTGCCAGTTCTTAAGCCATATGTTGGTCTTCAGCATCTCGCCGTATTTCATTCTCCTTCCCTTGGGATCAGTTGTAACTATTCTTACTAGAAGTTGATTGCTATGAGGGTGATGTTTGTAGTACTAATGTGCTGTTGAGTGCAAGGGACAAGGGCTTCCCAGTTTTTATCTCATGTGAAATAAGGAATCAAGCAATACAAAACCAGTTTTGCTAGGGATGGTTCTTCCTCAATCAAAAAGATTGCCACTGAATGGATTTCTTTCTGGTGCGCCTCCAAGTACGCCTGTATATATGAAGGACCTGCAATTGTATTGGTTGTGAGATAGAATTTGTTCTGAGTTTGATAGACATACAGCAAAATGAAATCTTTAATTTTTGAATATAAAATAATAATCCATTGATATTACCTTGCCTAAATGATGTAGAAAAACACACAATATTTTTGTAAGTCTCTCAAAAGTTAGTGGCATTTACAATAAATGTATAATTTAGTAAGGAAGTAGTTGAAAGCAGTGCTTTTCTTGGCTCTACCACTGTGTGGTCTGTGATGTATTAAAAAGCTGGAGGGCAACTTGCATTACAACAGCAGGATCTTACAGCAGCAAGATAAATCAGAACAACTTATTCTACAAAGTGAGAAGAACCTTGAAATTAGACAACTTGCATACTAACGAGTCAGTTTTACTTGTTTCCTCTGGACAGAAAAATACAGTCTAAAGCACCGTGTCAAGAAACATATCTTCAGCCTAGTTACGTTTTACGTTATCTTGAGGAGGAAGGAATAGCCTTATGAGTGTACCTCTTTCTTCCTTAAGGCAATGGGAGGACCCTATCTGACTAACTTTAAGTAGCTCCCTAGCTTTGAGATAGTCTTGGGAGATGTAATTCCAGCCCATGAAGATTAGTGGACTATGCCTTTTTTTTTCTTTCTTCTTTTTTCTTTTTCTCCAGATAATACAGAAGGAAGGATACAGCCAAGTACATTACAAGATTTTCAATGTAAAATGATAAAAAAAAGTGCTGTGGCATCTGTTGAGCCTGCAGAACTCAGCTGGTCATGAGGCAAGAGCCTACACAGGTGCAAGTGACGACAGTTAGACATTTACATAGGACCAACATCACCTGCAGCTACAAATGGTCACTTTGAAAAAGCCTACGAAAGACTAGCTCTCCTGGTTTAGTACATAATCTTTCAACGCTACAGTTTCATTTCAGAAAATTCATTAAGATCTATCAAGAAAACATTTTAGATTTACTGACCAATGGATCAGAAATAGCTAGGCACACTAGCAGATACAGCCAGACCCCAGATATCTTGACATTTACTGGTATTATGCCATGCCACTGAATTCCTGGATGTGATGTTCCTCAAAACAACTGTTTTCCCTGAAGTTTAGTTGAAGTTTAATGTAGATCAATTTGTTCTATTCCATAGAAAAATTTACCCTAGTAAAACTGTGAAAAGCCCTGCTTCAGTGGCATTTAGAAAACAAAAGGTGCTTTAAATAATAGCTACTTGAGATTCATTCTCGTGATGTATCACTGAAACCTCCTAGTGCAATTATAGACTTGGAATTCACAGTTGCTTGTCATGTATTGTTTCTCTTTCTTTATAAGCCATCAGCTAAGGTATTCAGCTTCTAGTTCTTGAAGATATTAGATTGTAACTTCAAAACTACTTTGAGGGGAGGAGCAGTGGGTGTTGCTGTTGATGCTTAATCATTTCAGGTAATGATCTATTAAATGTTTCATGAAAGAAGCTTTCTTCAGCGGGTAGAACCAGGAGACTTTCAGCCTAGAATCCTTGAACTTTCCTGGGTGTCACAGTTACCAATCCAAGGAAATAAAGCACTATTTAAAATGCCTGAAATAATTCATTTCTTAAAAAAAAAAATCCAAACAGAAATCTCCCCCCAAAACAGGAGAAAGGAACATTGCAAGGGTAAATGGTAATAATGAAGCAGATATGATAAGGCAGTAATATAGAGAGCATGAGATTAGTTTTAAGGCAGAGGGTATGGGTATGCTGCAGGCCAAGACGGAACTGTGGTTCATTCTACAACTGGCTTTGTACAAGCTGCTGCTAGTACTGAGAGCTCCACAGTTGCAGCAGTACAGAGCACAGTGTGGACACAACTGCTTGTGTATTCCCCCAGCTTTTGGGGTGGTTTACATAACCTGCTTTGGGCTCTGTGATCTTGCAGCATGGGTAAAGCTGACTCGGTTTTGTCAGCTTGAGGTAATGCAACATCTTAACCACAGTATGATTTCTCTGCATGAGAAATTCTGACTGTGGCCAGGCTTTTTCAGGTCTCGTTGTTCAGTGGCAGTTTAACATCTGGTATTGTTCACTGAGAAAGTGGAGAGGTAGCTATGAAGGAGTTCTTGAGTATTTGGGATTTTGTTCTTCCTCAAAATGAAATGGCAGAAGTGGTCAGCTCAAGAGCCTTTTTACATCTGTCTATTCATACTTTACGTTTTATTGGAATTTGTGCTACCAGGGTTGAAGAGGTGTCACCAAATGCAGACGTTCCTCACCTCAGGATTCCTCATGTCTTTCCAATGGCAAAAATACTTGCAATGCCAAGTGTTCCCCTCTGACTGCACTATTGTTCTTTTTTGACTTGGAAAATACGAATAATGCGGTGAATATTTCTACTCTTTTCATCACTGAGACCCACAAAAGATCCCTTCTATTTTAGAGTTTGTTTGGTTTTTGCCTTTATTTTGCTACAGAGACTAATGAGAAGGAATATATTGCAGTAAAAAGAGAAAAAAGGGACAGGTGTTAATGAGTCATAGTGTACCTCCCAGACTCTCATCAAAAATGCTTTAATACCTTATTATTATGGAGGAAGCATTCTGGTTTGTGTAGAACAATGTTAGAGATACTTCAGCTGTTTTTTATCATAAATGTTACTATTTCTGAATTTCTTCGTAAACAAAGATGAGTCCCTGCCCATACAGATTTTGGTGAGGAAGAGAAAGCTTCAATTAAGATTTTTCTAAACCCTGAGATATTCTTCTATATGCATAACAATTGTAATCTGATGCCTTGGAATGCTGCAGGGATCCCCACCCTCTCTGAACTGCAATTGAGTTTTTTTTTTTTATTAGTTCCATTCATGTTAGAAAGCTTTGACAGAACAGCAACCAACTATTTTCCTACAAATTAGAAGGGTTGCTACTTTTCCAGTAGAATACAGCAGCAATTCTTTGGGAGGAATTGAAACAAATACCACTTTAGAATCAAGGTCTCTATCCTTTGCCACATAGTATAAGTCCTGGAAAACTGTAGGTTTGGACATTAAAAAAAGACATACAAGATTTGCTACTTATTATTTTCAACTCAGAGCAGCGTACATTTTGGGAGAGAAGCTTTTATTATGGGAAAACTAGAAGTCTTTTTTTTCCCCCCATCTTATGTGGAAAGGCACTATTTTCTACCCTATTCCAATAGGGTAGAAATATTCAATTCACCCTATATATATTTGATGTCACATGGTTTGCAAAAGTCATGCTATACTGTGTATACGCTGTGGGCCGGGTCAGCATGAGCAAGTAGACGACACAACTGGCTGACGAGGCTGGCATTGCAAAAAGCCCCCAAAGCTGGTGTTATGTTATCAACATTCGGACACGTGGTTGTTCAGTGGGGAAACTGAGCAGCAGCTGGGAGGGTGGTGGCCAGGTGATGGACTCTGAATTACTCAGCCAGCTTCTCACTCCTCTGTATGTCAGGCCAGATGCCAAAGTGCTCCTGGGCTGGGTGGCCTCTTCCCTGCGGGGAGAAGTTCAGCAGGAGTGAGGAAACTCTGTGTTATTTAGGAACTTAGTAGTGGCCATTGTATCTTCATCAATCCCATCAAGAGCCTCTGCCAGAGCAGGGTGTCCTGACTGCTGTAGAGAGAAGTGGGGAAGTACTGCAGTACAAAGCGGCTTTCTTCACTACCCTTGCAGGGATTCAGCCCGTGTTGGGAGCAGCTATCTTGCACAAAGTACTACCCTGATTATCAATTCACCAACCTGATAAGAAGGAAGGGTAGCTTTTGCCATGCTAAGGCGACAAAGGGAAAAAACTCTTTGTGTTGGCTCCTGCTATACCTCTCCATACAACTGGAACCACTTCCTCCATTACTGAAATGTCGCAGTAGTGCTCAGCATTAGTTATTTATTTTAATCCAGTGGCGTATATGATAAAAGCACAATTTTCTTACAAAAAAAAAAATTGAGCTCTGACGTGCTGTATTATTAAATTATTTTGTTTTCCCTCCCAGTTCCCATCAAGTACATCAACTAAACTGTTAAGAAGAGCCTGTTGGAGCCAAATGATTTCTAAGTGGTCTGCATCAATCATGAACAGATCATACTGTCAGAATGCTCAGGCAGAGGCTGCGCACGCAGCTGACAGGGATGATTCAAGTCCTCAGTGACACATTGCAGAGGTGGTAGGATGGCAGTGTGTATCACATGCAGATACTGCTGTTAGGGTTCAGAGATGCAGAAAAACAAATAATTTTTTTTTTTAATTTATTTTGAGTGGACATGTGCTTGTCAGTTGTTGGTCTCTGCTTGTTATGCATCATTTGTAAAGATGCAGATTCTGCATTTCTCAGAAGTCAGGGCTGGGCAGACCTGGGATTTTGCTCGTACTGATGGTTCTCTCCCCAGAGAATTGTAAACAGGTGTCAGAGGATCATTGTTAGAGATGGTAAAAAATTGTCTGACAATGTGGGCTCCTGGTGACCAATCAGTACATTAAATTGATTTTTTTTTCTTATAGGAATATCCTTACAGCTCTCTATAAGAAGTTTGTTTCAGATCCAAGTAACGCCATGAAGAAGTTGTGATTAAAGGGAGTAAATGGGAAAGAAAAGAGAGATCATAGGCACACACAAAATAGGTTATATGCCTTACTTTGTGTAAAGAACTACATTGTCATTGGAACAGGGGACTAGAAATATTTTCCTACATTCTAGATCAGAGCCACCACCCCTGAACTGTGTGATAATGTTTCAGTTGGTAGAAATATTACATGTTTTCTACAAAGCGAAAGGAGGTTCATCAGTGGACGCTGAGAGAGATCAGTCCCAAAATTGTCAACAGTCTAGTGTTTGTCTTTAATGATGGAGACTGAGATTCAGGCTTCCAGATGGACATAGGAAGAGCAGAGGTCAAGCATATATCTATATTTACCTCTGGTTTTCATGACAAACTGCATAAAGTCTTATGATTTTTCTTAGGCGTAATAGTTTTTTTTTTTTTAATTTTTAAATTTTTAGGAGTTTGGTGAATTATGTTTTCTGTTTAATTTCAATCAAGGTCGTGGCCACTTTGTCTTACAAGAGGAGTTTAGAATTGATCCTAACATAAGGAAGTCAGAGTATAGAAAAAGTAGCAACATGTAAGTCTGTCTCTAGAGAATGTTTTGTGACATTCCAGTGCCTCTGAAATGAAAATACAAATGGAAGCATTATGTTAATTTTCTAATTGCTTTTATGAGTGTGGGGGAGCATACAGTTGGGATTGATTACAACAGTCCATTGTGACATCAGGATCTTAATTTTCTGATCAAATTCCAGATTTTATAGTTCCTGTATAAATGTAACAGAAATGTTTTATATAAATCCATCCTCATCATTGGCATTGTCTGTCAATTAGTTTTTTTCACGTAACTGGGCAATGAAAATATATTTTCTCTGAAAGACCTTCATTTTAAAGTAATGACAAAATAATTTGAATATAGAGCAAACTGGATGGAGAGGTTACAGAAAAGGAATCAGTGCAGAACCTGTAAGGATAATACTGAATTTATCTTTTACACATATATTTCTCTCTCTTCCAATTATCTACCCTAGTTTTATACAGTCCCCTAGTGATTTTGTTATTTTCTGTGCTCAGTTTGGTTTATCGTGTCTTCTAGATAGATGCTACTGGCTTATAGACAACTACCTGGTAATTTTCTCAGACTGCTCTTAATATAGCCACCATGTCTTTCACCTTGTCAAAACTAATCTTCTGTCATGGAGTCTTCGTTCCCAAAAGAATTCGTAGTCGTTATAAACCAAATTTGCTTCCAGATAACGTCCCTGAGTTGGCATCCTTGAGGGCTGTTCTGCCGAGGCTTTTGTTTTTCAGGGTCATTCCCCGTCTTCCTTATGCCAAGGCTCACTCGGACCAGTGCGTCAGCAGGATTCGCTTACATTTCCCAAGAAGATCGCCACTTTGCCTAACAGAGTGAGTTCACAGGCAAAAACAGCCGTTCATGTCATTGCAGGTTAATCTCAGAAATAGATGCAATTCTGTGGTGCCGTCAGTAAATTTATTTATGGGGACAGCTTTTCTGTCCTTGCGCTGTCTCTGCGAGAGCAGGGGACTGTCTGGCAGCTCCCTGTCGCGTGCAGGCTGCAGAGTCTTCCCAGGAGCTGAGGAAGAGGCTCGCGCTCCCTGACTGCAAATTGCAGCAAACCAGAGCACCTCCGCTGGCTCTGCTTTGCTGTCCGCGTTGCTAGTGTTGGCTACGGAATACCAGAAAACTGGCTCCTCCACTGGGAAAAAGAAAGTGCAAATTATGTTCTTTAATATGTATGAGAAACTGGGGGTAGGTCAGGACTGAGCGATGAGTTGAGGGTCTTATCACATATCCTGGGAAAAGCTTAGGGTAACGCTTAGGTTTTCAGATACTTGCGTGACTGTGAATATCGATCCTGCAGTACTTCGTATTCAAGAATCACTGTAGCTTGATTTGGCTTGGGCAAATTATATGAGATTTTTCTTCGTAGCAGAACTGTTATTGCTTTGATGATTAAATAACCTTTTTTTTTTTTGGCATTTCAGTCCAGCTAGTTAAGGCTTATGGTCTAATTAGCATTTGGTATTTGATAAGTTCAGAGACTATCAAGAACCTCTAAATAAAATATTTCAGAATCAAAATGTCCTGTCAGAGAAGTCTGTTAAAACAAAACAAAACAATTTGTTCTTCTATTCCTCGCTGTTTACATTACAGTTTATTGGTTAATGCTTCATGCTCAGAATGAAAACTTGATGACCTCAGAACGTCATGTTTCACTACGTCCTGAACTGCTCTTTGTTTCTTTTTCTCTTTCCTTTTTTCAGCAAAGGTTGATAGTCAGAAAATCTCCCCCATTTGCCATTGTCTAAAAGCCTTGGGAATGACTGAGCAATAATCCCTGCCAACAAATAATTTGCTGTCCATCTTAATGAATGTCACTGTAGAGATAATGATGATTGCTCATATATCAGTGGATCCTGCATCTGAATACTTTACTGTCTCATGCAATTATTCTGTATTAAGGTACAGAAGTGCAGGATAATCAATAGGAGGCATATTTTATAAGGAAAACTATTCACCCCTTCTAGTGCCATTTGATAATTTTGCCTACATCTCAATAGTATTATTTCCAAAGTGAGTGACTACTTGCATACGTTACTCCTGTCATTTCATTGCAATTATACATTATTTTAAAGTTTAAAACTGGTCCTCAGTGACTAAGTCACCAACTAAAAAAATTCTTAGAATTCAGGCCTCTTCAAGTCTGAGATTTTAGTTTGTTTCAAACCTTCATTTGTTTTACTTCTCACCTTAGTGAGAAAAAAATAAATTGTACCATGCAACAGGAAGCACTTTCTCCATTAGTGTTGTGAAAATGCAAGTGAACCAAAATTTAGTTATTCACATATCTCTTCTTTGAATCCCTGTCACTTTTAAATGGAAGGGCTTAATTCCCTGTATTCAGATGAGGAATTTTGGTTTTGGTGCTTGCTGCTTGAGGAAAAATGGTAAAACGTATTTTTATGTTCTTGAGGAAGGGAATAGTCTCTGTAGAGAGTCGAGCAACACAACCTGAAGGATATAAAAGAAGGGGAAGAGTGGCTGGAAGGAACCATGTTTGCAGGTCTTCATACAGAAGAACAAATTAGTCCTATAAGACTGGGAATACTTCCAAAACTCCAAACACATGGTTTAACTTTTATATCAGTAGTACATGGGATGCCCAAGTGGTTTTTATTATGCTAGGCAAAGTAAAAAAACAGGTACCCTGAAGGGGTACCTTTTAATGTAGGTGGGAAATGAAATAGTGACATAGATAGGTGAAGTCCTCCAAATAACAAAGAAAGTCTGAGGTAGACATCATTCATCTTTTCTAAATGCTGACTAAAAAGAATAGAAGGGTAGTAAGTTTTGAGTAGTAATAGTCTGATCCGAGCAAT
Organism: Struthio camelus; assembly: GCF_040807025.1. Classification (NCBI taxonomy): domain Eukaryota; kingdom Metazoa; phylum Chordata; class Aves; order Struthioniformes; family Struthionidae; genus Struthio; species Struthio camelus. The sequence goes on from NC_090943.1 coordinate 53,387,830, forward strand.
ACTAAAGTTTTCATTGAGTAGCTTCCTCTGTCGTTCAGGTATCCCTGATAACCCATATTCCAAAGGATTTCACAGTGAGCTGTTCCAGCCATCAAATCTATTCACCAAAGAAAACGGGAACAAAAGCACCTAGGTATGTGATACAGCACAGGGGTGTGGAACAGGTCTAGTAAAAGGCAGATTTTTTGTATATGTTTTCTTTGCCTCGCAGGGTTCCTTCCCCACGCTCCTGATGCCTCAGTGGGGACTGGGAAGGTGGAGAAAGGTGTATGTTGTTTGTGAAGGAAAGGAGTACAAAGAAATTATCTTCGGATGTGACTGTTGCTGAGAAGTCACACTGGTAATGGACTTTTACCTTTAGGAGCTCAGCCTCCATAGATAAATGTCTCTTTCAACTGGATTGAATCCATCAGTTGTCTTTGATACAATGGATGTTCCACTGGGGAACATCCGGTCATGTCTTTTTTGCTATTCATCTCTGATATAGGCTAGAAATTCTTCTTTAGCCACCAAAGCCTTCCTATTCAGAGTTCCACCAGACTCGATTTGTGTCCTTGTTTTGCATAGGAGGCTTTTTGAAGAAGTTGTTATTGTGCACCTTGTTCAGGGTCTTCAATTTGCAAATAGCATGCTGATGACTTATGTCTACTTTTCTACCAAAAAAAAAAAAAAAAAGGAGAGCATCATTTTCCTGTTGACACAACATGTGAATGATGAGCTTTTGGTAAGGCAGAAATGATAATGGGCACCAGAAGCCGGTCTTATCTCTATTCTAATTCAGCATCCGTCACTGTTGTGTCTGACTGCTCCTCAAAATTATAAAGGTGCCATCCTCTCTTCCTTCCTGCAGGAGTGGAAGTTTTTTGTTGCTTTTCACTTCTCAGTGACAACATCATAATGTAAAAGCTGGGTGGGGAAACGGACTTTGATGTTTCTGGGGGTTTCTACCAGATCTTTTCTAATGCTGAATCCCACTTTCACCATGTAACTTCTATTTTCTGCTCACCCACGTTTCCCTCCTGAGCTTGAAATTTGCTTCTGTCACTTAAGTCAGTGGATCTGACTTGAAATGCAACACAGGAACACATTTGCAAGTAAAAAGGAGACAGTTTTACCTCATCTAACTTTGGATACTATTAAAAATAATTCCTGCTTCCCTTGTGTTTGTAACATCGACTCTGGAGAGAATATTAGGACAAGGAAATGGTACCCTGCTCTTTGATGTCTCCTTAGCCTGAGTGGAAAGGGAGGTTGGAGAGAGGTTTCTCAAGTGATCTATTTTCTTCTAGGTACGTGGCCACATGGTATTGTTTATTGCTGCCTATTGCCTATACAGATCACAGCCTTCTACTGCTCCGTTTGAAACAGAAAGATGATTTTTATCACTGTGCAATGTATCTGCCCATCTTGGTAGGATAGCCACGAAAATTAAACAGTGTTCTCTGCTACTTCCTCTACAGGTACATGCATGCCCCCCCCGCCACCACCACCTGTGTTCCTCTGCTTGATGAACAAAGATTATTTTCTTTTTATATTTTACAGGAAGGCAAATTCACTCAATTTTGCAAAACAGCTTAATTACCCCATTATACCTTTAATTATGAGAAAACATACACTATTAATGATGCTACCTTCAAACGTAGCTGAAACAATGCCTGAACTTTTCTAGGTCACTTTTTTTTCTTTTCTTTTTTTTTTTTTCACTTTTCGCTTCCACACCATTATCTGAAAAGCAAAAACATCGACCACAGAAAGACAGCCTGGTACACAGGTGCAATGGTTGCTACTGAACTGCCAGCGTGGTGCGGTTTGTGCGGTGGTTGCCATAGCGACAACATCATTTACAGAACATAATCCCATTAGGAGAAAACATTTTTAAACTGAGCTAATTGTGCAGGAGTTTGCACTGCTTCACAACCTGTTTTTGAAGGATTTCATTTTTAGGGTACTAATAAAAGACCGATTAAAAGCATTACGCATTGTCCTAAATTGCCTACAGAAAGAGAGGAGGTAGGAATTATGTAAATTATTGCAGGTATCCTTAGATCAAACCAGTATGATCAAGTAAATTAATTCATGGGCTCATTTCGGTGTTAAAAGCCAGCAGAGAGCAGCTGTACTTGTAATGTAGTATCAGCTTGGGCAAATTCTGGTTGTCTTTGCTAAACTGTTCCTCAAACGGCCCTTTCCCTTGGAGACCCGCTTCATCCCTTTAGGTGAGAGCTGGGAATGTGTCTGTCTTTTAGAAACTTCGGGAAAATTTCCTCTGCGTGTACTCGCACACGACGAGGTATTGAAAGCCAGGTGATAATTGCCTGGAAGCAAGCTAATGGATTGTAAAAAAGCAGGATGAATAAAACTTGGATGAAACACGTCGCTGTGAGAAGGCAAAGTTAGATTTAGAAAGAGGGAAAGAAAAAAGGAGTGCTGAGATCTGCAGGAGCTATCAGAAAACAGGGATTTCTAGCTAAATATTCTAATAAGTCATGTTCAAAAGTCTGTCTGACTTAGAAATTTAGCCTTGCTTCAGAGAACTATTGCTGCCACATACCTTAAAAATAGAAATAGGGATGTTGCTAAGGGTTAAACAACAGGATCGTACCTCCTGAATTTTAGCTGATATGAGTATTCGGCTTAGTAACATTTCCGGCCATCAGTCGCATTTGCATTCGAGCAGCAATCTGTGGCATTCGTTGGCACTGCAAGTCGGGGAGGTCAAGAGCTCAGAAAGTTTCAAAAGGGATTTGGATATATGTACAGCTCCTAAGAATATCTGCAGTCACAAAATATTAGGAGTTATGCCACTCTGCCCCATCTCCTTTCCCTTTTCCTGTGCCTTCGTTCTGCATACAGCTGTCTTCTGCTGAGGTCCTGTTTACATCTGAAGCAAAGGGGATGAGGGCTGCGGGAGACAAGGTGCAGACTGGGTGGACACCTTCTGTCCTGCGGTATAGCAATGCTATGTATTGTGGGAGAAGTGAAGCCCACAATTCTGGAGGCCAGATCTGGTCTTGGCATGTAGGTATGTGGCTTTGCATAAGGTTTTACTGATTTCAGTGGGAGTTTCACCAGTTTACATGGATCTTTTAAAGGCAAAAGGTGGTCTGGCTAAACAGCAGAGTAAGAGAAGTTATTGAAAGCAAGAAGGCATATTTCAGGAATCTGAGTTATGAACAAATGAAGAAAACAGAAAGGTCAAAAGTAAACGCCCAGCGAGGCTAACCAAAAAAAAGAGGAATAAATATCAAGAGACATTAAAACTATCACCGTATCTTTTTCGCCAGATGGGCCAGGAGCAGGAAATCTCGGCAAAGGGCTGCAGGGCTGCTAGAGGGTCAGGGCATTAAAGGAGCGTTTGGAAACGGAAGCACCCTGGCAGGGAAGCTGAATGAGCGTGTCTGCCTGCAGCGTGGAGGGAGGCAGAACCTGCCTTTGGCGGGGGCACGTCAGGGCTGTTTTCTGAAATTAAAATGTCTACAAAAAGAGCTTGTTGAACAGATTAACCAAGCAAGCAGTCGCGAGTAGGCAGGATGAGGCAGTGACCTGAGAATTTAAAGGAAGTTAGGGGTGAAGTAGCAGAATTATGAGTCACAGCATGTGTAGTCTCACGTCTAAAACTTCTAGAGGTCTGGAAGGTGGCAAATAGGATGTCCTTTTTTAAAGAGTTTTTAAGGATTTACAAAGGGTTCCAGAGGAGATTATGGAAACTGCAAGATTATAAACCTGATGTCTGTACCAGGCAAATTAAAAGAAAATGCAATAGTGAAGACCCGTGATTCACTTGGGTACCGTGAGCTTGGCTTTTGTTTAAAAGATAAATAATAAAAAAAAATCTTCTGCCTCACCAACCTTTGCATCAACAGCCAGGTGTATCCAGCTGATACACTCCACTTGAATTTCTAAAAGGCATTTAACAAAGTCCATCACCAAAAAAATTTAAGGAAATTAAGAAGCTGTGGAATGAGAGAAGAGATGAAATAAGAGTCTTTGCCTGTATATAAATTGCTAAAAAATAGGAAACAGATTTGGTGTGAATTACAGTTTCTTGCAGTAGAAAAGTTATCAGGAAAGTTCTGCGGAAAACTGCGCTATTCAACATATTTCTAAATGACCCAGAAAAGGGAGTGAACAGTGAGATGACTAATTTTGCTAATGATACCAAAGTATACAAGGTAGCAATAAGGAAGGCTCACTGGGAGGAATTGCAGAAAGGCCTTGTAAGACTGTGTGACTACATTAAAAATGGCAGATTAAATTCAATATAAAGAACTGTAAACTGACTATGGAGAAAATACAGTCCTCTCCTTACATATAAAATGACAGCTTCTGTGATGACCTTTACAAATCAGGAGTGAGATCTTAGTATTATTGCTGGAGAGGTTAAAACACTAAACAGAGAAGAAAGCAGAAATTATGATCTTGAAGCTACGAGAGTATTCAGAGAAAGTGTCATCTACACAATCCACGTGCTTTATAGTCTTCCTTGACTATCTGCTTTTTGTTGGAGACAGGATATGGAGCAAGATGCCATATATGGAGATAGTTGTATATGTTTTTACACACATACATATATAGGTTTTGGTGTATGTTGTATATATGTTTTTACAACATGGTCTTTAGGTATAACTTCCTCCTCAGAATGAATGAATCCTCTTATTAATGGACTTTAACTCAGTGAAATAACTTTATTAAGTTTACTGTTCTGCTTTTCTTTCTTTGTGCCTCTCAGAAACACACCCACACAGACACCCCCTCCACACATACACGTAACAGCCAGCATGCTCGTAGATGGCAGTACATCTACAAATAGCAAAGAGAATATTTGCTTTAGTGATGAGAGACAGAAGTATTTGTTCTCTCTCTATGGAAAGCATGACAATATAAACAAAGTCAGTGAGCTTGCTTTCTCCTTTTCACTTTTTTGAGAAAGGGAGGAGTAGGTAAAAATGTAGTGTAATACAGCTGAATTTGCAAAAGACTTCAGTAGATCCAAAAAATAGGTGGTAATACTTTTTAAGCTAACCATAAATAATAACAGGTTCTCAATAATAGACTCTCAATGTCTTGCTTACAAGGTTTTTTATGTAGTCTGTGTGATATAAACGAGGTGGTAATACATACCTTATTTCTGTCCTGATTGCCTGAAGATCTGCTCCCAAATTCTTCAGCTGTCGGTTTTATATTTAAAAAGTAACTTTTTCTTGCACCTGAAACTGTACAAAAGAGAAAATTGGTTCTAAGAAGATTTCCACCTTTTTTTCTTTTTTTTTTCTTAAAGAAGTTTGAGGTTGCTGAAGTATCCCACTTGACATTTTCAAAATTGGAAGTGGGAGATCTATGAGAAGGAAGGAGTAGAAGGGGGTACAACTTTTTTTTTTGATTATATTACAATAAAAACTAGCAGGTCCAAATAAAAACATCTGAAAGTACCAAAATGAAATGTTTAAATTGATCCCTCCAAAATGAAAAATACTGTTAAAAATGCTGGATATTTTCACTTTTCATCCTGTTTGAAATCTTCAAAATTATTCCATTTTTGCCTGAATGTGCTGGTTAATAAGTAGCGTTTTGGACCAAACTGAATGTTTTCATTTCATTGTTCACTGCACATCATTAATCTGGTTCTTTAAGGCAAAAGCCATAAGTGACTCTCTCTCCCTTTATTCTTTTCTCTTCTCCTTTTCTAAAACAACTAAAATCTCTAAACCCTAAGGGTAGCTATTATGCCTGCAGTAAGAAAAATGCACTGCTTGCAAAACAACTTTGACTCTTGTTTCCATGGGATTTTTTGCTCAGCTTTAACGTTTCTGCCAAATCATGTAGTGCTGACCTGTATGGTACTTAATTAATTTTATTAGGTCATTAAAAAAATCTTTAGACAAAATCATTTTAGTTTACAGCCTTTCCAAATCATGACACTCAATCTGATTATTGATAACAATAAAACTTTATACAGAAATGAATGAAGAATTTGGGTGGCAAAGTGATATTCACCCCTATGCTGTGTGTTGTTCAATTCTTAAGTGGGTGGCAAGGCAATTTTTACAATCAAGCTTGGTCTTCCATCCCATACCACTATTTAAAAGCCTGACATGCAGTAAAATAAATACGAGAATGTTGCACTCCTTTCTCAGAAAGAGATGAATTGTTTTTGAGGGAGACTGGGTGTCACCTCGAATGTTTTGAGCTGCTTCAGCTTGCGTATGGGGATAGAGCTTCAAGCTGGCCAGGCACTGAAAGTAGCACTTCAAAAAGCAGCATAGCCTTGCATGAATTTATTAAAACTCTTCAACTGCTACCTTTAGGGATTTTTTAGAATACTATTTTGTTTCCTACCATGCTTATGTGATTGTTGTAAAAGTTGACCGCTTCAAAGTATCGGTATTGAAGTCAATGAATTCCTCGAGTAAATTGTTATTAGGCATGAGGGATCTTCATCTGTACGTTAAGGCCTGGCCTACATTCCTAAATGCTGAGCTGAAGATAAGCTTTTTCTTCAAGGTTATGATAATTTGTGCCTTTCACTCAGCACCTGCTCTAATGGGGTCTTACTCAAAGGATAGAACAGAAGAAAAGGATATTTCATTCATCTTGGCTTTTTGTAATCTGCGTCCTTTAGTTGAAGGCTTTTGCAGGGAGAGAATCAGTGCAGAGGTTCTCTCTCTCTCTCCCTCTTCTTTTTGCTGTTCCAGCCACAGTTGAGCAAAACTCACCAACTCCTTTGGACACAGCCCTTTATAAACTACAAGTGCGTTTGTGAAGGCAGAGTACCAGTCCCTGCTCAATAACTTCAGGGATCATTTCCTAGCCTTCTACTACTGTTTCTCTCACTGCCAAGAGCCTACTTGAACTTATAGCATTGATTCAGGGACTTAATTCACCTGAATAGCCCCATATATTTCAGATGAATCTGGTAACACAAGGATTAGGAGGCAAAGTCACCAATCAGTAAGAAGCAAACTAGGCTGAATGGCTGGGAGAAGGTAAGTCAATGAAAATTCAGTTAATTCCTGGCTGCCTATATTTATTGGGCAACATTTAACAGCAAGAGTTTTGACAGGTTAGGGAGGCTAGTGATATTCTTTCTTTATGGCCTGTGTATGGAAAGCTGTATATGGAACCTGTTGACAGCACAGGCACAAGTTTCAGTGATTTCAGGCTCTAAGCCACATCAGGAAAATGGAACTAGCAACTTTATGAAACTGCTTTCTTCAGAGTCTATCCCAAATGAGACTTTTGTCTTTTTTTGGTTAAATCCAGGCTAGCTTTACATTCTGTTTTAGAAAGGGCTATTTTTCAAAGAACTACAGAGCTTCATAGGTCCCACACACCAGCTTTGGAGCTGGCACTTTAGTGACCTATATGCTCAAGCCTAGGTTCAGATAGGTTCTACTGTTTCTTCGATAATTTTTGTATTACAGCTACTGTATTTTCTGTGCAAAGGAACTATATATTGATCCTTCTAATGGCAGCTTATCAAAAGTTCATTTGCTTTTGTATTTGTGTCTAGCCTATGACTTTACAAAAGATCTAACTTTTCCCATCAGAATTTTATTTGGGTCAATAGAATCCTTTTGAAAGAATGTTTTATCTTTTAAAATTACATTATGTGATATTCATCATAGATTTTTTTTAAAGTAAAATATATACTGTTTTTAAATTGGCTCTCTGTAGCATTAAGGCTGGGAAAATAAAATTTTTCTGTTTGAGCCCTGAATTTAATTTTGGAAAAGAACTAGAACCATGTATTTTTCAGATTGTGAAATATGCTTTTTACATATTTTCCTCATATATTTTTCAATCAGTTTTGTTTTCTTTGTCTCAGCTGAGATTGGCAGTAGAAGCCTCATAAATTCAAAAGCCTCTCTTATAGGATTTCCCGTCTAGTACTGAATTTTGAAGCAAAGAGAGTAGGCCTTAAAAATGAATGACTGGAAATTGTCCAAAACAAATCCAAGCTCCAGGTCTTAGACGGTTCTCCCATCAGCCTAGTATAATATTTTAGTTTCTACATGTAATCAGACAGTTGTGAATGTGTAACATCTCTAACTAGGAAGTAGAAATAATTTTCCTGTTGATATTTAGCATTCATATTTGTGCCTCTAAAAATCTATTTCTTTGCCCTTTTTTGTGACTACTTCTCTGTGCTGGATGCAGCGTATCATACAAAGTACTAGACATGGATTCTGAGAGTAAACTAAATTTTGTTGGTTTATGTTCATCCTGTCACCTTCCATTTTTATCATGTTCACAATGAGCAAAGTAGTCCAGAAAAAAGCGATGGTTAGGTGCACAAAAACTAAAGTATAGAAACACAGTTTTACTAGTTCTGTTCAGTTTGGCTGGGCAGCTTCTTCCTGCATGATACCACAAAGTAGTTGAACTTCTCCATGAGGCCATACCTTTTACAAGGTCTCCGCAGACCAGGCTCTCCAGGAACACACAGGGATATGAAATTCAAGATGCACTGGGAGGCACAAGGACCGCGGTGTCTAGCAGGCGCATGAGAAAGCAGGCAGTGTAGAAGGACTGATGTAATGAAGGGCTGGGAATGGAGAAGCTCTCAGGTGTGAGGTGACTTAGAAGTGAACAGGAACACCATGGTAGGAAGTACCTGTCTAAATTTGAATTTGGCCTCTATTCGAGCTCTCAATATTTCTATATGGCCTGATCCAAAGACCATTGACAGCAAAGGAAATCTGATTTCAACAGAGTTTGAATACAAAGATAATCTTTTTTTCCTCCTCCTCTCATAAGCAGAGCCATCTAAACGTCTTTATTTTTTAAAATAAAAAACGTCCTTTTGCTGTTCAATCGTTCATTAAGTTTATACAATAGCATTTGCTTTGTATTGATTCTCACAGAATTATAGGAATTAATCCATAGTAGCCACCATAAGCTGATTTTAGGGCAAAGGGATCCTACTGGGCAGGTACTACAATACTGCAGTTAAGCAAGGCTTACGAGATTAATTATGTGATATTTTGCAGAGATGAAAAAAAAAAAAAAGCTAGATTTTGAGGCTACTCTTTGCATGCTCCACTTCTCCAGCAAGTGGCAGGTGTCCCTTTTCTTGCTAGATGAACTTTCTCACTTATCCAAAAGAAGCCTGAGAGATTTCAGTTGTCCCTTGCTTTTTTTCTGAAGTATTATTTTTAAAGAATGAGAATTACTGTTTTAATATGACTTTTGTAATTTTATCTGCAAAATGCTATGACTGGAAAAAAGACCCCAAGCCCCAATGCTAATGTATAGGACTTGATGCAAGAAAGTTATTCAGGCTTTTGTAAATCTAAAGGCTCAGCTTCTTTCCTTCATTCCTTCTTTTTCTCAAATTATGAAAAGGATACAAATGATAGAGAAAAGTCTTTTCTCCTTACTTAAAGTGTGAAAAGCCCCTGTGGGGCTTAGACACCCTAATGAGTGTTTTCAAAAATATACCAGGAGATAAACTTGTTCTTTGAAGGAGACAAAAAGGAAAGAATCTAAACTACATTTCATAGAACAAGTATCTTTCTACAGAACCCCTTGTGTACAATACTAAGCTGCAATATGGAGATACCTGAAAAAATAATCAGCAATATTTTCATAAAGGTCAAATCTGTCTGACTTTGTCCTTGTACTTTAAAAAGGTTGTTGTGGGAGGAACCGGTAATGACTTTGAAAATGGTTAAGGCAGTGAATGTCACAACTGAGAATATCTGGACTAAAAGTAAATGTGTTATATACATTGGCCTTAGTATATAGTTCAATGGATAAACTATTATAATACAGATTAGGAGAAAGGTGTTTAGAGAGTATAGGCCTGTTTCAAAAATCCACTAACGACTCCTCTTAAGCACAATCTTTGGACTTGTGCATGTTCGAAGATGGAAAATGAAGGAGGAATATTTTGAAAAACTCCACTGAAGTAATTTTTCTTTTGAGTGACAATTATGTATATATTTTATGGTTGCCTTGAAGAATCCCAAGCATAGATCATGATACCCCTGTTTGTGCCTGCTGTTTAATACGATGCTCTCAACCCAAAGAGATGTGTTATCTTTCCTATCTAAAAGAGAAAGGGATAAAAGCAACCTCTTTTAGACTGTATGTATCTGTGTAACACAAACACTGAAAATAGTCAAGTTCATGGTAACCTGGAATCACAAGTGTACTTGCTTATGGGGTCTGAATGATCATGTACCAAATGCTAACGCATTTGGACTCAGAGACACAGAGGCTTATCAGACAGGATGAAGGATATTGGGCAGATGTATTGTTGAAAAAGAAAGGACAGTGTCATTCAAAAGCAACACTGAAATAGTCCTCTCTTGGAATAATGAAAAGGAGCAACACTACTGATGTAACGTGTAGTTAGTTAAGTGAAAGCTCAGTTAATGAAACCATCTATCAATAAGTATAGGGCTTGGCTGCCTCTGATCTTTGCAATGCCTACTCTAGGCATTATCACAAAAGCTGTGGTGGTTGTATCTTTCTTTATTTCGTGTTGCAATAACTAAGTTTTGCTTCTAGTTGAGTAGTCCTGCTGGTGGCAGCTAGCAAAAATGTCTGTACAGCTGGAAGGAAAGCAGAGTGGAGAAGGAAAGAGCTTTGTGTCTGGCAAAGGCCAGGGAGTTTTTAGCCTTCTCTAGATGATACTTCAGATCATTATGGACAGAGTGTCTCCGAATTTTCCAAATACAGAAAAAACCCCATAAAATCAAGTAACTTATTCAGTTTGTCCACTAAGACTACAGAGTTAGTGCATGTTGTCTTCAGATCCTGTCTCAAGCAGTTAAGACACCAAAGGTAAGTGATTACTTTGGGGTTGTTCTGGGGAAATATCATTGCATAATTGTCTTGATTTTTATATTCTCCACTGCTCATCCATTACTGGCCAATGTTAGAGTGTGGTCTAGATGGATCTTTCATCTGACTGGTGGGCATTCTTATGTTATAGTTTTTGTTGAAATAAAACATGCCCTTGAATTTTTGTTATTTTTATTGTAACATAAAGAGCTTTGTCGAACTGGAAAGAAAGAAAATTGTATGTTTGATGTGCATCCTAGTGATAGAAACTAGACAACAAAGCCTGGGCAACTTTATGTCTTTGTATTCTCAAACTTTCTTACTCTTCTGAGGGTCTTTCATAATTAGTTGGTATTCTTTGGGCTTCTGCTAGAGCACTTATGCTCTGTAGAAGCCATTTCAGTGTGACCTCTTTGCTGGTTGTGACAAAACCATGTAAAAGTATTTAAAAAAGGATTAACTGGCATACATTTAAAAGACTATAAAGTGTAATAGTTTCTTTTTTGTTCCTCTGTCTTACCTAAGTGGAAAACTATGGGTATAGAATATTTTAAAGTAAGACCATATAAGTAATCCTGTCTATCTTGCAGTGCCTATTAGATGTTTCTAGTATGAAATTAATGTGTTAACCTCTCCATAATACATCTTTAAAAACGTTTAGGACATTTTCTTTGAAAGAATGGTTCTATTCTGAAAAGTGGCAATACTAAAATGTCACCTTTTAACTTGTCAGATCTACTTTCTATGCGCGTTCAGAGTTTCATCTGCTGACTTCAGTGACAAAAATATGTCTCTACAGCTTGTTTTACTCTTGCTCACTCTTCAGAAGTCACACAGCTGCACGAAGAGATCTCGATTCTGCTCCTTTCTGTGTATTTATTGATGTTGCACTAGTTTGATATATACATTGAAGACAGTGGAATTCTGAAGATATGAACACAGGCCTAATTAGTTCTGCATAAACTTTATTTCCTCATGGTGGTATAGCAGAGAGGGAGGATCTACGCTGGCTTCAGATGCACAGTGATTTTCTAGAATGGCTACTGGAAAGAACGTGGGAAAGAAATAGCCTATTTGTAGCACAAATATATTTGATTGGAAATTTCTGAGAGACATCAAGCACTGAACTCCACGCTGCCTTTTCTTACTGGGTTGCTTGTCCTAACAGAACAATTCTTTTAATCCCTGAGTGGTGGAAAGGGTACCTAAGGGTAATACAAAGCATCTCCAAGGACTCATTTTAAGGTTTCTCTTTCATCAATATGTACCTGAGCAAGGGTAAAGCAAGCCTTTCTGTTCAGAATTTTGCCAGAACATTTTTCTAGCTTTACTAGTGAGGTTACTTTGTGGGTATAGCTCACATATGCCTTGCTGCTGAAAACTTTTTTTTTATTTATTATTTATACAGTCATGCATTCTCAATGAAAGGGACATTCCTCTATTGCTTTCACTGATGTCTGAAGCTATATGGAGGAAAAAAACTAGCTCTAAAAAACAACGCCTTATTGAAGATGGACACGAGGAGTTCAAAATTAGAGCTTTTCTTTCCCTCGATACAAGCTGTGTCAAAGTCCTTGAATTTCCTTTTGGGGAGGAGCTAAAATTCTTTAAATTACAATGGATTAGTGTTTAGAGTCTTACTCTCTATCCAAATTTCTGGGCTTGAACCCAGTATCAGTTTCTCACTAGGGAAAAAAAAAAGGATAGCTAAGCATAAATGCATTCTTGTGATGATCACATGCTTAGAAACCACGGTAATGAATGTTGTATAGATACATAGATAGAAAGCAAAGCTGTAAGCAGATAAAAATGTAAAAAAGAAACATTCCACCTCTCCTCAAAAACCCTTTTGCCACCCAAAGAAGTACATTGGGATTTTTTAACAAATTAAACAAATGGCAATTGCATATGAAGGTTCATAGGCTTATACTCACATTATTATTCATTTGAATGTACTTTTAGAAATGACACCTATTACAGAATTATTATCTGTTTTCTGCTTGCCTTGTCTTTATGCAGAGTTTTATTGAAAATTGCTATCTAGTCCCCTTTAACATAGTTTTCACCTAAGCGAGGTCTACAGGCTTTAGTGGCTAGCTGTAGTGCACCCACCTGTACAATCACTTATTTTAATGAAGGGAGGAAAGTAGTGGAAAAGGCTCTTAGGAGAATTACTTTTATCTTGAAATTCTTTTCCACGTTCTTATCACCCTCGATATGGCAAAACTCAGAAACCTTTCGTAGTTGCTGTGATACATTGCTTTTTAATAGCCTGGTAGAAGAAAGCAAAAATAAAATTCAAATGCTAGCTCTCAGGGCTGAAAGGATAACAGTAGAACAAAGATAGGTGGAGGTGGGGAGACAGATGAAGCCAGCTCAGCCAAGTATAAAGCCGGCACCAAATTGAGACACAACATGGGTGTGACTCTGTCGAATGAAGTGGCCATGTAAATTAATTGTCCACCGCTTTAAATCTGTTTATATCTTGGAGGATTACATGCAACTGATGTGACGTTTGAGTAAATAAATGAACACTGTATTCTTCTTAGCTTAGCAGGGTATTATAAGTCTCATTGTATTGTAAGGCTTATTGCTTCAGGCTGTTGACCAGGTTATTGATGACATTTTTGTCCATGCATTAGGGAAAAGTGAATCAATGTTGGTTATTAACAGTCATTTTAATCCTGTGAGTCTCCCATGCGTATGGGATATGATCACAGCATCAGCTACGGTGGTGTTCCCAGCTCTGTTATTGATTCTATACCTGAATCAGAAATGCAAACATCAGAAGCCATCCTCTGCTTCCCTCAAAGTGTTTGCCATGTTCTTCTGCTATAAAAAACATGAGAGTGTTTTTAAGGGTCTTTTTGAGTGCACTCGGGAGGATACACCAATATATACTGAGGGCTATGCTGCTGTTCAGATGGACCTCAACAAGCTGGAGAGAAGGGCAGAGAGGAATGTCATGAAGTTCAAGAAAGGGAAGTGCAGAGTCCAGCCCCTGCACAGGAATAACCTCATGCATCAGTAGAGGCTGGGGGCTAACCTGTGGAAAGCAGCTTTGCAGTGAAGGACCTGAGGGTCCTGGTGGACAGCAAGTTGGACATGGAGTCAGCAATGTGCCACTGTGGCAAAGACAGCCAGCAGCACCCTTGGCTGCATTAAGCAGATTGTTGCCAGCAGGTCGAAGGAGGTGATCCTTCCCCTCTGCTCAGCACTAGTGAGGCTATTTATGAATCCATGGGTCCATCCTAGGCTCCTCAGTACAAGAGAGACATGGAAAGACTGGGAGTGAGTCCAGCAAAGGACCATGAAGATGATTAAGTGACTGAAGCATCTGACATACAAGAAGAGGCTGAGAGAGCTGGGACTGTTCAGCCTGGAAAAGAGAAGGCTTGGGGGGATCTTATCAATGTCTATCAATATCTAAAGGGAGGAAGTAAAGATGATGGAGCCATACTCTGCTCAGTGGTGCCCAGTGACAGGAGAAGAGGCACTGAGCACAAACTGAAACACAGGAAGGTCCATTTGAAAGTAGGAAAACACTTTTTCATTGTGACAATGACTGAGTACTGGACTAGGCTGCCCAGAGAGGTTGTTGAGTCTCCATCCTCGGAGATATTCAAAAGCTATCTAGACACAGTCCTGGGTAGCCTGGTCTAAGTGACCCTACTTGAGCAGGGTTGTCAGACTACGTGATATCTCGAGGTACCTTCCTACCTAAACCATCCTGTGATTCTGTGATTTCATTTTTCAGATTCAAAAAATCCAGCCATAGACATTACTATTGCTTTGGCAATACTCTCACAGCCCTGGGCACCTTAAGATGTCTTTGCATTCTGCTCAGATGCTGTCTTTTTGAAACACTACTCCTCCTTTTTCTCATCAAGGTTACACTCTGGATAACCCAGTGATCTGCTGGAAGTATGGGATTCTTCCTACCTAACTACCTATTTAGTGTTTTGTCTGAAATAGCTATCTAGGCTTACTGTAGAAGATCTCTCAATAGGCATTTGTAGGGTATAGTTGTCTAAAATAAATTGCCTCCTTGAGTACCTGTTTCCATTGACTGCAAAAGTAGTCTAATCAGCTAGCTGAGTGTAGGTGCTTACTTTTTAGAGGGCTAAGACAAAGTCAATCCTACTTGTATTATCTTCGGAGACAGCACACTTACTAGCCAACATGCAAATTGTTGAAAAGGTAATTAATGGAAAAGCAGAGCAAACAGAATACATATAACCATACAAACACAGACAACCTGTACGATGGCATAAAGTATTGCATTCACTCAGATATGTAGAGAAAAATATATATGTAGAATTCCTAAATATTTATCTATATATATGTATTTATGTGTGTAAATATATATATACACACACATATACTATGTGTATAAATATATAATTTCTAGCTTAATTTCTAGATGAAAATTCATCCAATGAATATTCGAGCAATTGGTTCTATTATTTTTATTTATTTTAAATGCAAAATGATCTCCTTTACTATAGTATCTGAGATGACACATGTATTTAATATATTTATCCTTATGATATTACTCTGAAGTAAGGAAAGGAATATGAACCCCATGTCACAACTTTTGAAGTGTAACAGACTGACTGATGCCTGGGTTTAGGCTCCTATCTCCTACTAATTTCAAAGTCTTTACAACCCTGGTGTCAAAATGGATAAATTTACAAAGGAGACCTATACTAGGAATTCAAACTAATTTTTGTAGTATAGCTTTGAACATCAGACCTCCCCCCCTTATTATCTGCAAAAGTCAGGTGGCTTATCATTCTTAGTTTAGATGGTATGCATTTTTTTCCCTGGAAGGATTTCCTTGGAAGGATTACCTCCTCCAGGCTCAAGATCGGTGCATCCCTCTGAGTAAGAAATCCAGCAAAGCGGGCAGGAGACCTGCATGGAGGAGCAAGGAACTCCTGGCAAAACTCCAACAGAAGAAGGAAGCCTACAGAATGTGGAAAAGGGCACAGGCCACTTGAGGGGAATACAGGGACGCTGTCAGAGTGTGCAGGGATGCGACAAGGAAGGCCCAGTTGGAATTAAATCTGGCAAGGGATGTCAAGGACAACAAGAAGGGCTTCTTCAAATACATCAACAGCAAAAGGAAGACTAGGGAAAACGTGGGCCCACTGATGAATGGAGCGGGTGCCCTGGTGACGAAGGATACAGAGAAGGCAGAGTTGCTGAATGCCTTCTTTGCTTCAGTCTTCACTGCTAAGGCCAGTCCTCAGGAATTCCAGACCCTGGGGACAAGAGAGGAAGGCTGGAGAAAGGAAGACCCTCCCTTGGTGAAGGAGGATCAGGTTAGAGATCTTTTGTCCAAACTTGACATCCATAAATCCATGGGCCCCGATGGGATGCACAAGTGCTGAGGGAGCTGGCGGATGTTATCGCTAGGCCACTCTCCATCATCTTGGAAAGGTCCTGGAGATCAGGAGAGGTGCCTGAGGACTGGAAGAAAGCCAGTGTCACGCCAGTCTTCAAAAAGGGCAAGAAGGAGGAGCCAGGAAACTCCAGGCCTGTCAGCCTCACCTCCATCCCTGGAAAGGTGATGGAACAGCTCCTCCTGGAGGTCCTCACTAAGCATGTGGAGGACAAGAAGGTGAGCAGGAGTAGTCAGCATGGATTCACCAAAGGGAAATCGTGCTTGGCCAATCTGATAGCCTTCTCTGATGGAATGACTGGCTGGGTAGATGAGGGCAGAGCAATGGATGTTGTCTCCCTGGACTTCAGCAAGGCTTTGGACACTGTCTCCCTAGGCAAGCTCAGGAAGTGTGGGCTAGATGAGTGGACGGTGAGGTGGCTTGAGAACTGGCTGGATGGCCGAGCTCAGAGGGTTGTGGTGAATGGCGCAGAGTCAAGTTGGAGGCCTGTGGCTAATGGTGTCCCCCAGGGGTCAGTCCTGGGTCCAGTCTTGTTCCATGTATTCATCAATGACCTGGAGGAAGGGACAGAGTGCACCCTCAGCAAGTTTGCTGATGATACTAAACTGGGGGGAGTGGCTGACACACCAGAAGACTGTGCTGCCATTCAGAGGGACCTGGACAGGCTGGAGAGCTGGGCGGAGAGGAACCTCATGAAATTCAACAAAGGCAAGTGCAGGGTCCTGCACCTAAGGAGAAATAATCCCATGCAGCAGTACAGGCTGGGGGTTGACCTGCTGGAAAGCAGCTCTGCAGAGAAGGACCTGGGAGTGCTGGTGGACAACAAGTTAAGCATGAGGCAGCAATGTGCCCTGGTGGCCAAGAAGGCCAATGGGATCCTGGGGTGCATGAGGCAGAGCGTTGCCAGCAGGTGGAGGGAGGTGATCCTGCCCCTCTCCTCAGCCCTGGGGAGGCCTCACCTGGAGTACTGTGTCCACTTCTGGGCTCCCCAGTACAAGAGAGACATGGCACTCCTGGAGGGAGTCCAACGGAGGGCTACCAAGATGATGAGGGGACTGGAGCATCTCTCCTATGAAGAAAGGCTGCAAGAGCTGGGCCTGTTCAGCCTGGAGAAGAGAAGATTGAGAGGGGATCTCATCAACGTGTACAAGTATCTGAAGGGGGAGTGTCAAGAGGATGAGGCCAGTCTCTTCTCCGTGGTGCCCAGCAACAGGACAAGAGGCAACGGGCAGAAACTGAAACTCAGGAAGGTCCATCTGAACCTGAGAAAAAACTTCTTCACTGTGAGGATGACAGAGCATTGGAACAGGTTGCCCAGAGAGGTAGTGGAGTCTCCTTTGCTGGAGATATTCAAAACCCGTCTGGATGTGATCCTGGGAAACATGCTCTAGGTGACCCTGCTTGAGCAGGGAGGTTGGACTAGATGATCTCCAGAGGTCCCTTCCAACCTAAACCATTCTGTGATTCTGTGATTATGCTAAGCTATTGGTCAGAGCAACAGTATTTTCCTAAGTATCTAACATAGCCTGAATAATCATCCAGTTTTGAGAAGAAAAGCGAATATAAATGATTTCTTTATTTTTCAGGGGTGGGAGGTAGTGACATTTTTAAAAATATATATTTTTTTATTATCTGTGTTCTCTAAGTTTTTCCTCTGTCTTTTATTCTAATTTTTATTCTAATTTTTCTTCGTTGTGTCTACTGTGTTCCCCCAAATATCTTTGTTTTAATGGTTCCATCAGTATATTTTTCCTTTGAATGTGTCTTCCTGTTTTAGTATCATCAAATATGCATGCTGATATATACTTTTTTTATTTAACTCCATCTTTCAGTCTCAAGCTTAATATGCAAAGTCTTTTTTTTTTCCCAGTTGACTCAGTGGTTTTGAAACGTTATAGTTGTAGTGGCTCTTTCCAATTTAATTATTTTTCTTCTCTAACCTGGAATAATCACAGTGGTACACTTAACTGAAATACCTAATGTTAGATGAACATGAGTATAAGTTAAAAGTGCAATAGTCAATGGAGAGGACAGTTCAGAGCTTAACCATGCTCTGAACTCCTGTCTTCTTCTGTTGGCTATGGGAAAGCTCCAGCACTTTGCTGAAGCACTGGCAGTTAGGTGTGATGAATGTGAGTCAATGGGTCTTTAGCCAATTAATTGGATGCTAATTGAGAGTTGCCTGCTGCAGAGGAATATTTTAACAAGTAACTCAGATAAAGATGACCCTTTCTTAATATCTGGTCAAAGAAGTATTCTGCATCCAAACACAGATATTGGGAATGTTTGGGCTTCATTTGGAGCCCAAATCAGCGGTCTTCCTAAAACTATCCCACTGGCAGTTAATGTACATATCCATCACGTATGGGATTAATCATGCTTTTAAGGAAGTGATCGGAAGTTTCCCATTGATTTTAGTGAAATTTGGGTCAAGTTCTGAGGTACCAGGGACTTTGTTTCTTAGGCTTCTTTTGTTTATTAAGAATTTAGAGTTGGTAAAATTTAATCTGGTTTACCTTTCTTCCTTTCTACTTTTCCAGAAATCATGTGGTGGAAATTAGACTATTTAGTTTGTTCTGCCCAGGTTGTACAATATGCATGGGCAGCTAGAGGCAGGTTTGGGACTTCTCAAGATTTTCTGTTAACTTACATTAAGACTTTGGAAATAATAATGCAGCCCTGGCTCAGGACTGACTGACCACTGTGCTGGCTGGGAGAGGGAGAAGATAACCCTTTTTCTTTCCCTTTCTCAGCATTCAGCCCAGCTTTGGTAGGCACCAACAAGGGACTTTCAGGAGCCCATTAGGGCTTTGAAATGTGTTACCTCCAGAGACTCTCAGTGAGACTTGCGGTCCCTTAAGGTGCTGTTAAAAATCTCTCCTTAAATGTCTGTTTCTTTTCTCCTAGGTATGGTGGCAGGTTGCTGATATGTTTAGCCAGGGTCCTTTGGTCAGTAAGGCGCTTGTCTTTCCCTAAGGATGCATTCCTGTCAACAAGGTGGCTCATTGGCATTCTGCTGTGAAGATGGAAGAAATCTGCCTGTAGCAACACAGCAATGGCAAGGTCGGTGAAACCGAAGGGAAAAAGAAAAGAGTTTGCAAGCTTTTTGCTCTCAGTGGGGGAAATTAAAGGTGGCTTGTGTTATAAAATATTAAATAGTGATTTAATCAGCAGTGAGATATGTAAGTGAGCTTAATTAGAAATACATATTATTCTTTGACTTTAAAGCACAAAATGAAAAATTAAAGCAATCTTAGAGGATATGTAATCAGTGAGGAATAATATGTTGGAAAATGAGCTTGATGTTGTAATTGGTGTATGCAATTAAAATTAATTAATTTCAGTTAGCATACATGCATGCAAATATGAAATCAACGAATTTCGGATATTAAACTCATAATTATAGTGGTACTATTGCCAGAGCTGGTGACAGAGGAATTGACTTTTCAATGGTAAATACTTGCACTTCAGATATGAGGTCTGTTCTCTCTGCTATCGTGTCAAGCTGAAACCTAATGATTAAAACCATCTATCTGATCAACTATGATTTAAAAAAAAAATGTTTACAATCCTCCTCATTTTGATTTGCACTTTCTAGCTTTTCAGCTATATATCATACCCAGCTATGGGATGAGTACAGGATATTTTTCCGTCAAGAGCAGTTTGATTTTAAGAAGTTCCCACCCACACACTCACTGGTTGACACCCCCCCTCCCTCCTCAGTTGATTGTCCCATGTCTTTGCTGATATAGGCTTGCAGAACTGTGCTGTAAGCCAAATCGTGAAATGATCCATATTTGAGAGAAGAAATCTTCCCTCTGGCTTCTATGCAGATTACTTTGTTCTTTAATAATTATTCACCAAGGAAAGAAATTTTCTTTGTTTTACCTACAAATAAATCCCACATTGCCAACAATAAAACTGCTCTGATGTAGGGAAATTACGCATTGTTGCAGACCTCTCAGCTCTGGTCAAAATTTGCTTCAAGTCTTTATAGTTCTCTGCTTTGAAGCCTGACATATTATTATATAAAGCTCCTGCTTTTCTGAAAGTCATCCAGGGTAACGTAGGAGCAATTTTAACATCATATGATTATATTGCTACTGAAATGAATAAAAAGCCTAAAACAACAGAAGTATGATAACTCAGGAACTACAGCTATTATTAAACATTAAATAGGGTACGTTATGCTCTAACATTTTTTTGATCCAGTTTAGCCTAGCAATCAGCACTACATTAATCCTCTTCAGATTATATATGCAATCGAAAACAGTAAGCAGACCCCTATTGGCTCAAAGTGTCATTAAAAAAAAATAAAGAAAGAAAGCGTTTAAACTATCTTTAAAGTAAGCTTTCCTTTTCTCCCATGGTACAAACACACGTGGAAGGGGAATTCAAGGACACTATCTAAGAGAAACAGAAATGAAAAGATCCACTAAGGAGTGAAAAGGAGGCCAGAGCTTCCTTTCTTCCACCTATTTATACCTGAGTACATGGCATACAAGACTGCAGTGCCTTTGGTTTTTAGTTACTTCAGCAAGCTCTCCTGTTCTCGCAGCAATCTGTTCATTGAAAATATGCTTCCTTACTAAAGCATTTAGCTATTTAAAAGCAGCCGTTTCTCCCAGGATGTGTGTGTGAAGGGTCACCCGGGTTCCTGAAGCGATGTGCGTAGGGAGGGCGTGCACGAGTGCGGAGGGTGCGGGAATCTGTGAAAGACAATTGCACTGGTGCCGTTGCAGGTGTAGGTTTGTGCTGAACGCCTGTGGACTGAGTGAGGAGGGCTGCAGCTGCTTTTACTCCAGGTCCCTGTGCCTTTTTTAGGTACCTGTAGGTTTCATCTCTGTTGTCTCTTCCCTCTCTTTTGTACTGTAGCATGTTTGTGTGTGCTGTATATTAAAAATGAAATGACAATCGTCATATTGGAGGAATGATAATTAGGTGAAGTAGGTAGTCTGTGCAGAAAGATCATGTTTGTGTAAAAATGGCACCTGAACAGAGCTATACAATCACCAGGAAAATGTCTGATTTGTTTAAGCATTACCACTTTTGTCCGCTGCACGCAATAGCAACAGGAATCAAAGCAGCTAACTTTCCATCATCTCAGGACAAAGGTGCCTGTTTGATTCAGCTTCAAGGGCTGCATGCACAATCAGACCCCTGGAGATACTGAAAGGCAGAAACCAGAGAGATGCTTCAACAAAGTTCGTAGGGAGGAAGCTGCCTGCATGGAAAGAAAAAGAATGAGAAGGAAAATGAAAAATGGAATGGGGCATGAATCTGCTCGGAGATCATGGCAAGGTCTAAAAGGGGAAGAAAATATTCAGTAAGACACTTAGAATGAAAATATGGTTGCTATTAAAACAAACAGAGTCATTACTTAGGTTTAATGAAGCTGAATTTAATCGAGAAGGAATTGAACAAACTGATGATTGCACATTGTAACGTAATAACATAGTGTGACAGAGCTTTGCAAAGCGGTGCAATTCCTGCCTCCACATACATGAAGGTTAGCAGGCAGCCTGCAGAGCAATGCAGCTGCTTTCTGGGTTAGGAAGGGTTGAATTTCCAGGGCCTTCATCCCCTGACAAGTGTGGATCTCAGGTGTCATCCTGAGGGTGAGGAGACAATTGCCTTAGGGCGCTGTGTATGCATTCAGCTAGGTGTGAGAAGAGTCAAACAGGGAGCAGCTGGGTGATGAAGTCTTCTTTATTCATTGTGCTGCAGCATTCTCAAAGGATCCTCTGCCTTTCTGCTCTGAGACTTAAACCTCGGTTTTCCCACGAACACGTGTGCGGCTCTCCCAAATTCTGAGTAGGGAACCATGCCTCTGTCCATGTGCTTGCGCCTGTGCAATCCCTGTTTGCAGCACAGGTGCAAAGGAGCAACCCCCGAAAGGTGGTGCCACTCCACTGCCAGCTCTCCCACCGGAGAGTCGCCTGCAGTGTCAAGCTGAAAATCAGTGGGGAGCGGGCTGGGGCACAGGGCGCGCAGAGCAGTGGGACGGAGCTAATGAGGTGAAGGCGCGCAGCTCACTGTGTGCACTTGAAAAGTAGGGTAACACAAAAGTAAAGGAGGATCTATACTTCTGGAGTCAAAAGTCCGAGTCTGGAGGGATACTTTGAACTGCTCTCTTTCCTGATAGAGATTCTGCAGTTTACTGCGTTTATATGTGCTTTAGCTCTTCCCCTTGACACAGTGTTGTTCTTTTCATGTCAGCAAGGTATTGGAAAAAATATGTGCATTCAGGAGATACGCAAGTCCTACCTCCTCCAAGATTACAGGAGGATTTCCACACCCTAGTGTGAAGAGGTAGTGGATTAAGGAGGGCAACAATTCAGCCATGCAAATGCTGCAGATCTGCTGCTCTGCCCCTTCCAAGATGGCTCGCAGCGCGGTGGGAAAGAATAGTTGTGCTCAGCGCTGACCAAAGTGACTTTCTTTGGTGTTGCCTTTTGCCGGAACAGGGTCTCTACGGGGAAAATAGTATATCTGAAGAGCGTGTGCTTTCACCATATTTCTGTGATAGAAGCTTTTACTGGTGCATGCAGCCACAGAGATTGGTGAGCTCCGTAGTACGTGGCTCAGCAGCATGCTATCTTGAATGGCTGGAAGAAGGGGTCAGGGTCTTACCTGCTGTCTTTGTGTTAGGGCAACAGATGCAGATTCCTGCCTATGTGTGGTTATACAATCCTAATGTTCTGAAATTAGGAAGTTCCTTCACTTCCATATGGCAGAAGACACGAGCACAGCTATGTTACGGTTCTTCTGTTTTTCCAAGTAAGTGAAAACAAAGGGACTGGTTTCTGTTGATTTAGGATGCAGATGTATTGCACTCATTAAATTTTACTATCGAAAGTCTGAAGGTAGAGTTTATGCCAGGCCATAATTCCAGTTTTATGCCCTGGTAACTTTTATGTAGTTCCTTAAGAAGGAATGCTTTTAAAGTCACCTTATTTTGCCCCCCCCCCCCCTTCCATCAACAACTGTTGTTGGTAGCTGCAATAAAAACAAATTCTGATGTGTGAAAATAACAGGCTCTGTTTGCTTTTCAACATAGAGAGATTAAAAGGAAAAGTGTGATAATTATTAATTTTTCTCTGGTAAGTGAATCTGCACGTTTTTTCATCTGTCCCCAATCCCCATTTTGCTGCAAGAGACGTTTTCTTTTTAAGTTGTGTTCATCTGATAGCTCTGTTTTAAAAGATTAGAAATCCCTGTCCTATTCTTCCACCCAAAGAATAAAATATATGCAAGGAACAGAATCTTAAATCCATATTAAAACCTTTAGAAAGGGCTGGGTCAGTTTGAAACCGCCAACATCATAACCTTTTCCAGAACTTTGCACTGCTACAATTCGGCCAAGAGAAACAAAATATGCTCCTTATTTGTTGAGCTGCCTGATCTCTCAGGCAATATCCAACTTCACCTTGGGTTTTGAAAGCACAGCTATGAATGGAAAGTGCTTTATTGTTTGCATTACCTTGTGTGGTGACTAAGACAGTTTAATCATCAACTTCTAATGTTAGGAAAAAAGCAGATTTCAATGCAGGGGGTGGTGATATCAGTTCAGTGGTATTCTAAGAATCTGGCTGCTTTTCCTCCTGCAGAGGTTTGTGTCTCAGCCTTCTGCTTAGTTAGCCCCAGGGCCCTAACAAGGAGTGAGGCTTCGGAGAGAGAGGAAGATTGTGCCCCGAGTAATCATATCTCCCCTCGGACATGCAAGAGAGAGGTAGCGGCAAAACAGTATGAAGCAAAGTTATGTGGCTGATTTTACATTTATTCTTTGGCTAAGTGCGGAAGCCAGGTGAAATACATAAAAATATATACATAAGGAATACATAAGGAGAGAAGATGGTATTTGTGTAAATCAGGGATTGAAATGGGCCAGTATTTAATCACACCGTATTGTTCCTTCCCAGAACGTAAAACGTGTACTGGCACTTTTCAAGTGTAAAGCCTGCAGGAAAAATAGGTTTCATTAAGTGCTTTTACGTTTTCATTTTGACCCCAGTAAGAGCGGAGAACAATGGTGAGCACAGATGTTGAAAAACTCATTAGCCAGATTCCTGCCAGTCATGAGATTTTTTCAAAAATTATTTAGTTAAAGGTACTTTTATTTCTCTTCTGCATGTTGGATTAAGTACTCAAAGTTTCCTTTACTGTCAGGAGTGCTGGAGAGCTGCTTTTAAAATTTTATTTAAATTAAAAGTAAATGGATCATTTAATCAGTTACGTCCAGGAGCAAAAAGAGCGCACCAAGTATTATGTGACTAGTAAAAAAAGAAAATTCCAAGAGTCGGCAGCGCTGTCTCCAGCCTGCATTTACTCAAATCCCTGGAGCTGAATTGCCTTTTGGCACTTCCTAAAAGTGATGAGTAGTAAAGAGAGAGTTGGAGATGAGGGAACACAGGTGGAAAGTTTATTATAAAAGAAGGAATTAAGGATTAGCAGGGGAATTGCATTCTTATTACTAGCTGCCTTTTAAATGCTTTGTAGGCTGCTTAAATGGTCTTGTGATAGATATATATGCCAGGGTCCTAAATATTTCAAGCTGTTCTGCTAATGCCACTGTTAAGGAAAGGATGTGTATTTTCTTGAAATGTTTACATGCTCGACTGGGAACATGCTCTTCTAGCCAGCACTGCTCAGGGCTATGTATGCATCTCCCTGATATCAAGGCCAAGATGGGCCAAAATATCTTGCTGGTGCTTATGGGACTATTCCAGCAGCTAAGGATTTCCAGAGCACGAGGGAATTTTCTCTGGGGTGCACCTTCTTGCCAGATGCGCCTGGGAAGGTGAGGTGCTGGCGTCATTGGAGGGCCAATGAGCATCTTTGCAGTCAGGGAGCAGGAGAGGCTCAAAGAAGACCTCCTAGAGCTTCACATGGCACAACACGTCTAAAACCGAGGCAGCGGACAGAGCATCTTGAGCAGGTTAAAACAGATGCGTAAGCTAGAGCATCAGCTGGGCAACTATGGACTGATTTACCCCAGCCTAACTTCGCTGCAGTCCTTGGGGCTGAAACCGCAAATTACGGCTGGTAACAATCTGTGAATCTCACACTTCACATTCAAGGGTTTTAAAAGCCTTCGATTGATTTAAGATGCACAAAACATTGTAAATCCCTGCAGAGTTGACCAAAGTGTATAAAGGACTTCTGCAGCTGTGACAGTTTGTTTAAAATGCGTCATTATAAAACCCAGAGGTGGCAACACATTCCTGTTTTCAGTCGCTTGTAATTTTGCCAAACTTCAGCAGTTTGGGCAAAGATTTTTCATGCTGGGCGTCCACCTCAGGCTGATATGTTGATAATTTTACTGGTGCTTTATTATTTTTTTAATGTTATTTCTGAGAGGTTTGTATAGCTGCTTTTCCTTCTCTTGTTGTAATGTTTCTGCTCAAAGCTGTGGATGTTTTTGATTATTTTGTGCTGTAAGAGTGGAAGAAAAGTGTCTCCCTGTCACTCGAAGGTTAATTGGGGTTTTCCTGGGGCATTCATCTTGGGACAATGATGCCCAGATGAAAAAAGAAAATGTACTTCTTTGAAGACATCAACCTGGTAAAAAGAGTGGTCTTTGGCTGGTCTGAGAATTCAGTTCAATTTCCCCACTTTCTTGAAACAAAGGGAAAATTCTCCAACTGCAATGCAGATTCCTTCCCATGCATGAGACCCACCTCAAAGATCACATGCAAGTGTGCTCATGCCCCTGCACCTATTTATCACCACAGGTCTGATCACTGCCAGCACTTGGGGTCTTTAATCTGATAAAATTGACAGGAGATGCTTATGCATACTATTAAGAAAGCAATATTCCATATGCTCTCTAATTGGTTTGAATTTATCCCATTATTTCAACATTTAAATGTTGCTGAATGTAATTTAGATGTGTCAGACTCATAAAGTGCAGGCTCTAGTGGGAGTTCATTACTGAAAAAAGATACATTCACCAAGACTTTTTTGGCACCATGCCCAAACCCTCAGCATTTTGCTTACCTCATGTGTGGCTTTTGTCTATTTGCTCTACTATTACATCCATGCTGAAGTCATCTCTAACACATTCCTTTTATTGCTTCCCATTTGTTATAATATCCCTTTTCCCCAGTCATAGGATGTGTATATATATTTGTATATTTAAGGGAGTGATAGCTCTTCCAGAACATAGAGTTGTTGTAACTAGAGTAAACAAAAAGCTTCCGTGAAGATGCTGGAAGATATGAGAAGGCAGCTCCTTTTAGTGACTCCCTGGCTGATGTAACAAAACCTGATAATTACCATCTCCTAATCTGAGTGTTATGACCAGTGCTACTATGTGGTTATTAAAATCTATAAAAGATAAGCACTTTCTTCCCCTAATTGGAAGGCTTGATCCATGGACATTGCACACAAGGCAAGCTTTTCTTTCTCTTTAGTCCAATTTAATCTGTAATGTAAAGGAAAAACATTTTGAAAAGCAATTTAAAGGTTTGGACTACATGATTTTGTGACACATTTCTATGATAATAGTAAAAGCAACCCTGAAGAAAGTCTTAAGCAGAATCGCAGAACAGGTGTAAAAAGACACTTATCCCTTTGATACATGTGCACTCACACAGCATGGTGGGAAATGAATGACTCAAACTGCAAGGGATTCACTTGTTTTCATCATTTATCTCAGTGAGAAAAGTTTTAATATGGTTGTCTTACAAATATTAATAAGCAGAATTTAATCCACAGCTGTGCTCTAAGGGGTCAAAAGGTATCTATTAAGCCTCTATACAACATCCTTCTCCTTTTTTAAGGTGCAGGAATTCTGTAATGGCTTTGATCCTGGCCTTAACCTTTGAAAAACGGAACCGTTTCTCCTATAGGCGGTTTCCTTGATTCCAATACCTTTGTGCAGCTTCTTCTTTATGACATGATCACAAACCAGGCTGGCAGTAAGGGCAATGATGCCAGCTAAGGACAAGTAGGAAAAGATTCACGGGTAGAGATAACGTCTTTTTTTGGATGTGCACAGAAAAAAATTGATAAGCACATGCTTGACAGCTCGCCTTGCTTATGTTGACCATCTGATTTGAAGAGAAGACACCTACAAGAGAAGACATGTTGTAGACACCTACAAAGTGACCTTGCAGACACTCCAGACATGAAAAATGACAAATTGGAACTGTAAGCATGTTTCGGGCACTTAAATATGGCCTCACACATTTGTATCACATTTTTCTGTGATTTGATCTCATAGTGTGGGAAGAAGACAGCTCTGTGTGGATGCTGAGAGGGAATATGTAAATACACTTTCTGTCTTAACAATGAACTTCTAGCATATACCATCTTGATGTCACAATTACAAAGCAAACCATGATGTTACACCTTTTTTAACCATTCCTCCATGCATGCACTGGGGGCAGTCCTGAACCCCTTCTCCCTGCTCTTGGTGAAACCACAAGTTCCAAGTGCTCTAGACTGGTTTTCTGGAGGGGGAGGCAAATGACAGCTGCCTCCATTCCCCAAGCTATCTGCCTGCAGCGGTTACATCTGCATGTGGAGTCTGTAAATCCTTGATCTCTGAGCAATCTAGGATTAGCCACAAGAAAGAAGAGCTACAGAATAGGCTTTTTAAAATAGCATATCGTGTATTCATATATGTAGAGTTAGGGGTTGGATTAAGCAGTCTTCCTTGCTAGACCTTCCTTTTCTCTCCTTTCCCTTCTCTTACAGCATGACTCAGTGCTATCACTTACATTCTTCTGGTAACTTACTCTCTTTTCTTGGCTTAAGGCTCTATAGTAGTTAAATAACTTCTTCTGATCCCATGCTTTAGAAAAGAAAACCATTTTCTTACCCAGGTAGCTTTTCCAAACTGGTGGCCCAAGCAAATTCCTTTGAAGAAAAATCCTTCAAAGCTATTTTGTCTTTGCCAGTTTTTGTTTATTTGTTGATTGTTTCTTGAGGATTTCACCTCTTCTTCTTTCCTTTAGTTTAACTCTGGCCATACAGGAGGATTAATATCACCAAGATAAAATAAAGTGCTCATGATATAATTCTCCGCACCAAATTCCTGTAGTTCCTCCAACGTGGAGAAAGAATTCCAGGCCATATAAACATTTTTCCTTTATAGAATATAACTAAAAGTCTGATCTCCATTTGAAGTATTTTTGTATAAAATAACTATTACTTTGCATGTGTTTTCTTATCAGTTGTATCATATCCTTAACTTTGCCTAATCAGTTTAATCTGCCTTATGCAAAATAATTTTCTTTCCTTCAAGTAAGTTAGAATGAGATGCATCACTTCCAAAAGTGATAACACATCGCCACCACCACCGTCTGAACACTACCTTTCTAAATATTTTTTTTTCTCTTAGTTCACTCAGACTTATAACCAGGTTAGATTTTTATTTTATAATTTAATTCTGGGAGATGGATGTACTGTACAATGCTAAGGTGTCATTGTAGCAATAGGTAGTGTCAGAAATCACAAGGAGATGCTGAAACACCTCATACTTTCTTCTCCCTGGATAAAATTTTGTCCCTCTAGAGGCCTACATAGAGACTATTTTCTATGTGAGTGTATATGTGTGACACACACAAACTTATAAATAAGTGGTCCTGCTGCATGGAAAGTGAATAGGAATAAAGACTGATTTGCACTATTCTAGTTATATTGTAGCAGAATTTGAAAATCTTTTACATGTGGGCTACATTAACTGCTAAAGAGTGAAAGGATTTCTTGGTTGTGGGGCAAGTTGTGTCCAGTAGGGAAAGTAAGCTGATTCTGTCCTGTGGGAATGACTGGAAGACCAGAGAGCTTTGCAGCATGGCAACAAGTTGATTCCAGGCTTGATCAAGAATTTACAAGTCACCAAGGTAATTAATGACTTAAAATGGGAGGAAAGGGCATTTAGTTTTTACAGGGAACCACAACTTACTTTTTCAGTTTAAATTAACCACTGCTATTCTTTAAATGTCTCAGAGACACTAGGGAAAAAATGAACTTGTTTGTCTTTGGAATTTTAATAGCCATTACGATTCTTCATAATAAACATAACCAAAATACAATCTCTTGTCAATCAAACCAACTAATGAGATAAGCAAAAGAGTAGATAGCCAGGGAACAATATCCAGTTGACTGACAGGTGCCCACAAACTCTTTTGAATACACAGGCAGCATAAAGAGAAATTAAAATATTTTCTTTTTCTTTATTTATAGTAGGATGATGCAAGGGAATCTCATCTTAAACAGTGAAAGGTGAAGGAGCTTTTCCTATGGGCCACGAAGCATTTTGAGCCTTCATATATTTCAAGGGTGCAGTTCTGCGTGCTTAATCCAAATTCACCCATGGCAGAAGGGACAGCCCAAGTTGTAAAGGGCATTTACTTTCCCCGATATGCTTTCACTTGTAATGTCAAATGACAGTAAGTTTTATAGAAGCATGAGTACAAACACGGAGTACAAAGAAACACCTAATCTGCCTAAGTGCACTGATTTTCCCAGAACGACAGTGTATGTGGCAAAATGCCTTTTCTAAATGTCAAAAAATGGCTGTCTGAACTCTGCAGGTCCCGTGGGTGGCTGCACAACTGTTAGGCAGCGCTCTACACTACATTGCTTGTGTCCCCTTTCAATTACACTGTTAAATGCATTAAGCCTTGTCATGCAGCACAGGAGACAATTTCACCCGACTGGGTGTATGCAGACAGCCCTGTGTCTGAATGGTTCGAAATCAAACGTGAAACTCAAAGGATTATATTTTGCTTGGTTTCAGATCAGTAATTTGCAAAGCCACCAATATTGTAGACTTTCCACTAGGAGCACCAGTATAGTAGGAGCTACTTGAAGTTCTCAGGATTACTTCAATTTCTTCCAAAAAACTACAAAAACTGACAAATCTGCTAGGGCGTCCAGGCTTATAACAACTTGATCCTGGAGGGCTGGAAATGTTTGGCTATGACATGCAGAGAAATCTAGCATACTTGAGCCACGTGGTTCCAATCAAATACTAAGCTTGTTAATGTAGTCATCTGCAAGTCCACAAACTGAGAAATAAACAAACATAGATAACATAGATCATATATACTGGACCAAATCAGGGAAATGTGTAACTCTAATGAAGTCTTATGAGTCATTCTAGGCAAAGGGCTGCACATGAAGCATGTAACGCTATAGCGAGAATGACTGGAATTATGGGTGATCTGTTTTCCTGTAGCGCCTCTCAGGTTGTGCATATGCTAGGCAACACAGCCTCTGGCTCCAAATGTTCCTAATCTAAGTATAAAATGTGAGCAAAGTTCTTTGAGTGTTGAGAATTGGAGTCATGAGCAGGGCTATAGAAGTGATGTTCCCTTTCTTACATAGCGTTGGTGAAATTACTTCTGAGAATCACTGCCAAGGGAAAAAAATGCAACTCCGATTCCAGTCTGTTTCCATGTACAAAAAGAGCACCAAAAATGTAACTGCAAGTAAAGCACAAAAACGTGACAGTGAAGGTAATTAATCAGTGGAATAGACTACCAAGAAATGCAGTAGAATCTCTATGCTTTAGAAATGTTTCACCAAAGTTACACATCTTTATTAATGTTATATTCTAGTTCAACTATTGGGCTTGATTGCAGGAATTACTAGGTCAAATTCAATATTATGCAGGAGGTCAGACTAGTTGTTCTTAGTAGTCCTGTCTAGCTTCAAATTCTATGGGCCTATGACTTTTCTGCAGCTGTAGTGAGTGTAAATAGATGTAATCTTATTGATATTGCTTCCTGCATGCCTTTCTCCTGCTCATGAATAACCATTTCTTTCGTTGTGATTTTTCTAATGCAACCAAATATGAGTTTGTTTCAAAAAACTGAATATGTGCCCATGCAACAGCTACCGTTTGACTCCCTCTGGGAAGCCGTGACCACCACCTCTCTGCCTGAATAGAGGGTCCAGCCCTGGGGCTTATGTCTGCCTGGTATCTTTGTGGGAAGAGAATAAGGAAGTATGAAGACGCAGAGGAAAAACATGTCTTCAGGAACTTATTTCGTAAGGTATTGTGGTCCTCAGGAAGTGTGGGTTGGGAAGCAAAAATTAGTCCCGAGGCACATGGATTTATTGTCGAAGGTAAAAGAAAAATGCAATGTATGAAGTAGTTGTGCTGGCTAATTATACAGCAGCATGACTACATAATTGATCTCTCACTAAGCACACATTTGACATGCGTGTACATACACTGCCACTAAAGTGCTTAATTTGGTGTGCATGTTGTTCACCGGAAGAGTTAACAAACACTGACCTGTGTGTCCTCAGATCACTGTTTTGTGTGCTGCACACTCTTAACGGACACCTAAGGACATAATATGACATACAACTTTGGAACAATGTTTGCCAGTAAAAGCTGCAATGTAAAGTATACCGCAAATGTGAAATTAATTACCTAGCTGGGGCTAACGCCAAACTTAATATTTGCAAGCTAAACTAGGCCAAGGTGAGCTAGGGACATAATTACAAAGGGAATACAACTGCTGTTTAACTCACCAGTAAAGCTAATAAGAGTCAAACCACTGGTGCTGAAATAACTGTCATAAGCAGTGCCCTATTTTTTTAACCATATAGGAGGAGGATACGGTAGAGAATGAGGTGACTGTAAATGAACAGATGAATTAAGTGCGGTTTTGGATTGAAATTGAGGTGTTACTTTCCTGCAGATTTAATTCTTGTAAATAATTTGCCATTTCAAAGCTGTAATGGTTCTGATGAAGGAATGCACATGTGCTAATCAGGTTTCCAGAGAGTTTCCTGTACTGAGGAAAACTCACTGATTTGTTTCTAGGTCTGAGGTCACTCCAAATTTTGGCAGGGGGCTGCAGGGTTTTGAGGGATTCCATTTCCTCTTTTCCAAAACAATTTTCTTTTTAACTTTTCCTTTGTATGCAAAATCTTACTTTTCTGAATTTCAATTCCAAATTGTACAACAACATTTTTGTAAATAAGAGGTTTCCCTCAAGCTACACTTTCCAGCTCTTGCCCAGCTCTAGATTTGCAGGATGTCTGTGGGTGAAAGTGAGAATTAGGAGATGAGAAAGAAGTTGGTGAAAAGTGGGTTGTCTAGAGAGGACCATATTGGAATAAGTGAGGTGTGGACAAAGACTTCAGCAATAAGGATATTTTTAGATGATGCTTTTAGACTCAATGAGATCTTAAGTGAGTGGATCCTCTTTTCTGAAGGGATAAAATGTTCCTCTACACTCCTCCCACTCTGTTAAGCAAAATAGTTCAGCTACTCACTCAAACATTGGAATCAGGTTCCCATCTTTCATGTGTTCACAGACCACTAAAGAAAATTTTCACTCCTTTCCCAGGCAGTTGCACAGTTCTCATTCACTTTGGTCATATAAGGTTATGTCCCTGCACAGTGATGTTTTCTTCTTTCCTGCCAGAATGTCACTTATTTGAGCACAAACATGTAACTGCTGTCATAATAATAACCATGGGTGAATTGCTGTTCTGAGCTGATTCCTGGTGAGCGATTCGTTTTTTGTGTGTAAGGAGAGGTGGGTAGATAGCCCACCTTTTTTGTCTCAGGGGGGTAATAATCTACTGTATTGCCAAAAGATATATGGCATAGTCATTCAAAACTGAACATTTGTCTGGATTACTCCATCTTAGTGTTAGTTACTGCGTAGCTTTTGTACACTTGGAACAGCAAATAATTACATCACATCATCATTGCTGGGAAATGCTTGTTTTTTAGTTGTCCGTGTATATAATTTTAATTCGATGCAGCATTTCACGAGGAACTTCTATTAAACTAAATGTCACTCCTCCCCTGTGAATACCAGTATGTTGTCCTGGGAAAAATCACTACATCCTCTTTCCTAAACTTTGTGTGCAAAAACGATATCTGCAGTTTGTGCCCCAGGTCATAAGGAAATGTTAGTATCTACTGGGACTGCAGTGAGACTAGTCATACCCAATCAAGGGACATATGCAGGTAAGCTGCTTGTAACAAAAAAAAAAAAAAAAAAAAAAAAAAGGAAGCCTCAGTGCTGCCGTCCCCTTGGGGACATGAAAAATCTTCGAGCTAGTTAGGTTTAGGTTAGCAGATATAAACTTAATGAAGTTTATTTGGCCAAACCTATGCTAAAAACATTTAAAAAATAGTAGTTTTCCGCTTAGCCAGGGTCATTATTAATTAGGTGGATTTGAAGAAATGTGTTCACTGTACAACACTTGATAACAAAGCTCTTGTGATATTTCTATACTGGACTGCAAGCTAATACAGCCATAGTGGCTTTTCACTTCCGTGTCTGAGGACCAAACAAAGCTGCCTTTGCCCAGTATTTCATGACATTTAAAAATAATGTCCTTTGAAAAAAGGAAAGAGGAAGAAAAAGAAACTGTGCTGCTTTGTCAGGAGAAAATTTCCTTTGTGTCTAATGCAGTTCCCCAGAACAATGTAGACCTGCTTTACAGTCACCAGAGCTGTGCTCATGGTTCTGGGAGGTAGTCCTCTACACTTGGCACAAATCTACTCCTCTCACTCTTTGCCTGGCAAAGTTGAAATTTTTCTAACTCCATAAATCTTGAGCCAAGAATCCTCCTTCCCTCCCACCACCCTCCCGCAACCCACTTCTTATCGCTGTGCATCAAATTATCGTGTTTATAAAGGCGGTGTGAAGCAAGAAAGCGTTTGTTTTAGAATGCCGTTATATGCAGTATTACTAGCAAAGACAGTCGTGTAACTTAAAGATTTTTAAAAACTGCCTTTATCTCCAGGACCCATTGTGGGAAGGCAAGATATATAGGTTTGGGACTTTGTTTTCTTTAAAGAAATCTAAATCTATGCTTCTAATGACTATGAAAGAAACATGAAGGAAATGTCTCTGTTTTTAGCCAAAACCTTTTCTTGTGCGAATTGCACATATGGTGTCATAGAAATATCAACTGAATAAGTGCTGCTTTCATCAAGTTACAGAGTAAAAGGAAGGGGAAGAGAAGGAGGTGCAGAAGAAGGATTTGTAGGCCATGTGGGAAAAGAGGAAGAGGAGATGCAAATTTCAGTGTTGTTTAGTTTTCAAAAGCATAGGTAAATCTTGCTGTCGGAAATGCTATTAGACAGGAAGCTTCCATTTTTCCTTATACTCATTTCTGTTGGTGTTTTTTGTGCATTAATCTAATACTATTTCATAAGGGAATAAGGAGATAAATTCATTTTATAAGATGTAGTCTCAAATTTAGTCAGTGCCTTCCAAATCTGGCGATTTACCTCATTGAAGCCCTTCAGCTTAGCCTAAAATTAAGTATAATTAGCATAAAAAAATCAGCCATTACCATAAAATTAACCACAGCAGCTCCATCTGTATGATTAGATGGCTCCAAGTTGCCTGCATTGTTTCTGCTCCCACAGCTTTTGCCCAGAAAGCACATTTGCAGTGACAACTTGGTCAGCGGTCTGTCACGGGAGTGAATGTTTGCACTAACACTCATGACTTCTTCTCTGTCAGAGTGTGGGAATGAGCATTTCTTCATAGGGTGTGAAAGTTCGCACAAAGCAGGTAGGAAAGGACTGCGGAGAGTGCAGTTATCTGCCCATGTTTTCAGCGTTCATTCAGCATGCATTGCAGGTTCCCAGCTAGCACTTCAAGACTTGCTTATTCTTTAAAAGGACCAGGAATATTTTTTTAGAGTCAGCAGCAATGACAGAAGAAAACCCTGCAGTACCAATGTTTGTTTCCCTTTCGCTCAACTCACATCACCAAAACACAGAGGAACATATTTCAGCCAGAAAGACAAAACCTTTCCCACTGACATTTGCTACCTGGAAGCTGGATGGCGTGTGGGGTGAGAGGGAGGTCACGTTGGCTCCCTTCAGGCTGGCTGTGACGGCTTGGCACGGGTTCGCTGGCTGCAGTTAAGCTGCCACTTCTGGCCTGAGTGACAATTTGGCAGGGTGCTCAGGTGCAAGCGGCAGAGCAGCAATCTGTTCCCTTTCCCAGCCCTCCTGGCCAGAGCAACCTTCGTGCTCTCGCTTCAGCCTGGAGCTCCCTCCCCGTATTTTATCTGTGTGTGCGAGTGCGTGTGTGCCTTTCCCTGCGGTTGTGGCATTTGTAAGACACCAGCGTTTGCTCCATCTGGCTCCCGAGTCTACGCTGCTTCTCATGGCAGTGGGAATGCAGGTTCCATTTCAGAAAAGATGTGGTCACCACTTTTTCCTTCTGTTTTATTCCCTGACATGCGGGTGGCACTGGGGTCACCGTGCGAGGGCCTTTCCGCTGAGACTCGCTCAAAAATTAATATGAACTGCGACCAAACAGCTCCCTGACCATGCCTCCTGCACCCTTCTGCCTCCACCATCCTTTTGACCTCATCTAGGAAGACGAACCTAGGCCTCTCTGCTGTCAGAAAATGCTAGTTTGCCAGAAATGAAACATTTTGCAGAAGTGCAATTCAGCCCTTTGTTGGCAGGCTGTTTTTAGGTGCAGAGGGCAGTGAAAGGAGAAGGAGTGGGCAGACAAGGGGATGAAAGGGTGAGAGACGAGAAGAGCTGGTGTCAGGAGATCGCATTCCTTCACCTTGCCATAGCC
The DNA here is from genome assembly GCF_040807025.1 of Struthio camelus. Taxonomy (NCBI): domain Eukaryota; kingdom Metazoa; phylum Chordata; class Aves; order Struthioniformes; family Struthionidae; genus Struthio; species Struthio camelus. Next base: position 53,423,576 of record NC_090943.1, read on the forward strand.
AATATGTGATTACCTTCAGGCATAGGATAGGAGCGCTCCCTACAAATCCCTTGTCTGCCTGATTTTCAGCAAACTCTGTGCATGTATGCATTTGAACTCAGGAGACAAGGGAGGCCTAAGAAACAATTTCTGTTTTTGGGAGGGGTTGGTTTGTTTGTTTGTTTTATCTTTTAAAAAGGTGTTTTTCTCAACATTACAGTGAAAAATTCCAAAAGCTTCCTGTATTTCACAACATTTTCATATTGTTTTCCTGCCAGCCATGCTATACTATTATGGTAAATATGACCATTTACACAATAGGCGTTGTGAAGAAAGAGCTAGCAGTGAGCAGCTATAAACCATGATGAATAATCAGGAAATGAGCATCATCAGTCAAACGGTTGGAACTGCACATTTTTGGAGCGCAGGTTTTGCTGCTGAAGAATCAATGTATAAAATGACCAGTTTGCTCTCTAGTCTTTGATTAGACATTATGCCTAACCTGATTTTTATCACAGAAAAGCATTTGAATTTCAGGATTTTTTGGAGAAGAAAATTATTTGTATTTCTCAGCTCTGAGACTATTACCTTCCTACTTTTGCTTGATTTCATTGTGATCCAGGTCATTTGTGCTACACCATTTTTAAATTTGAATTATTCAGGAACGTGCCTGGATTAGACTGCACAACTGCATTCTGTTACTTATTATGTAATTAATAATTGAAATTTCATTTTTATTAATATTTTCTGAAGCGCATTGTAAAGTTAAAATATAATTAACACATTCACAATCAGTCCTGTCTTCTTATTTGGTACAAGTCATCAGAAGCATAGTGACACTTCCATTCTAATGACATATCCAGGGGGAAAAAAGGCTTATAATATTCCAAAAGGACAGACTCTCTAGGTATTAAATGACTAAGATAGTTGTTTAGTGCCATTTTATGCATTGCATTATACAGCAGAAGAAGTGTGCATTTGAATGGCGTGCAGTTGCAATTAGAAAGAGAAGATGAATACTGAAGGAAGTACACATATCATAAAATCCTATATATTAGAGAATAAAACCTTTTCAGGTCATCTGGCCCATCTGTGAGATAAAGATAGTCCTCTGCTGCCCCTCTTTTAATGTATCCCCTGCTATACCTTAAGTGTTTCCAGTGAGAGACATACAATACTCTCCTATGGAATTTATTTCACAGCATAATAGGTAGGTAGGCTACTTTTGATATCTATCCTGCATTTTCTGTCTTTGTCACCATTCAGTATATTAAAGAAAAAGGGAGGTGCACCTATGCAGGTGAAAATAATATTTTAGACAGTGGTCTTTTAGAGACCTAATTCATCCTCTGATTCAAATAGTGGATCACAATGTATAGAATAAATAAGAATATGATTTGTTCCTGCCATGTGTTTCTGCATCAAAGACTGCTGATGGGCACTGTGTAGTGAAAGCCTCAGAAAAAAGCAATGAGCAATAAAGAAGAAGAAATAAGAGCCGGGTATGATATTTGATATGGTGTGATTGTTACAGACTGCTGGCACTGGATGAAGTTTCAGGGGATAGGCATTCAGTTCCAGGTTTTGCCATAGATTTTGGATGCAACTTTGGACAACAGAGACAGTGTTGGAATACGTACGAATATTTATCATTCACTCATGAATGACCTTGCTTTTCTATGCCACAAACCGAAAAGGAAGAACTGCTGCTTTCAAATGTACTGGGCCAAGAAAAAACATATTCATCATAAAAATGACTGTAGCCCCAGCTTTGAAAATAACATGCAGTTAGTTTGTTCTCTGCTCTTTGTCATCCCGGTGGAAGTGAGGCAGCTGAGTCCAGAGCACAGGCAAGAAATTGACTGTGTGGCCTGAAAATGGCAATGTTATTCTGTCCTGGTTTATAAGAGAAACCAGTCAGGGACATCCTGTCTGTGGCTCCAGTCCACTTTTTACTAAAAAAGTTCCACACAGAGTAGTTATATGTCTGTACTGGAAATAAAATGACAGTTGACCCGAGGTGTCAGAAATACTCTTTCAAATGGTCTTAAAACTACTTTTATTCCTGTCTCACTTCAAATACCACCTAAATGGCAAAGAAAGTCTATAACTAGACTCGGATAAACTCACTGTAGCAAGCGGTATGTATGTCCTCCCAGTAACTGAAGCCAGCTTGTTAGATCCATATGCAACAGGAGTTTTCAGCTCATTAAATAAGTCCCACATTCTTTTACCAGCTCCTTAGGTGATTTCAAAAAAAACCTTCTAAAATGATCAATGGTTTGACGTTCCAACTGCCTCTGAATGGAGACAATAACCTCTTTAACCTCTCAGCTATTTACAGGTCAGTATTTCAATCTTGTTATGTAGTACAGAACACATCTCATATCTAACGTCCTGTCTTATTCTCCACCTTGCCTTCCATACAGGTTTCTTCAATACAGTGCCCATAAAAAATAGATACCCAGGCACTGTACTAATTAAATGAAAAAACAGCCTTGACTACTCTTAGCTTCATCAGCTGTCAGTTGCCTTCTCAGTAAAGAAATCATCTTGTTGTCTAGAAACATGCTTCAGGTTTTGCTGGCCCAATGAGTCATCATGGCTCACCATATCTGACACACTTGCTACAGCTAAGAGTTAAATAAGTCATGCTTCATTCTGTAAGTAAGAAAGCTCAAATATTAAGTCTCTTTATCCATTGTGTGTAATGATCTGCCATTTTAGGCAAGGAGATTGGTAATGAGCATGGCCAGTTCCTTCCCTTCGTGCATGGATAGGTGGGTGAGGGTGACTGCATTACCTCTGCTTCACAAGTTGTTGCTTGATATCTGAGATGTGGTAAATGCGGTTCAGTTGCTGACCAGTTGCGAAGTCCAAAGTGGTCTCTTAAACCACAATAATAAGTATGCTGTGAACCACAACAAGAAATAAGGCATTCTGCTTCACGGCTCTGACCAAAAGCATGCATGCAATCTGTTAATGTCCCAGCTGCTAAACAAGGGCTCATCCCCTTTCATTCATATGCAGGCCCTTATATCTTCTTTCACTGAAAAGCTAGGATCTTTCCCAGGTGCAGGTAATATTTCTTCTTATATCATGCAATTTATTTTGGACTAATGGAAAGAAAAAAAAATATATATATATATATATACACACACACACACATACACACACACAGATGCATGCATACATTTACACATAAATACATATATATTTACATATATATGTAACAAGTGTAAGTGAATGTGGTATCTGAAAGAATCACATGCTGGATCAGAAACTGGAATACTGTATTAGCTGTACCTACTTCCCTGTGACTCCTTTGGCTAGTCTTTCATACTACTTTTATCTATGCATGAATAAAAGCTTGTTTCTGCTGAATTTTCTAGATTTATGTAATTTTGAGTCTTTTATTCTGTAGAAGGCATAAAGTATAGACAGTAGCAAAACTAGGATCCTTCCTAGGCTTTTTAAGTAGTTGTGGTGTTGGAGCTGTAACGGGTTAGAAGGTGAACTCAAGCCTTAATAGATAGGTTCTTATTTTCTGCTACAGGTGCCAAACTCCTTGCAGCTCTCTAGTCATGAAGGAGAAAGTTATTCTCCAAAACAGTTAATTCTTTGGTCTCTTATTGCTAGCAAGAAATGGTGAAGACTGAACTGGTAGAGATAGTTTTAAGACCACAGAATGATGAGAAATAAGTAAGGCGTTTTGGGCCCCCACCCCAGGTTAAGGTGCATGATTGCACAGATCCCGAGAGCAGAGCTCCTACAACTGTCTGTGCAGGTAGGGATGCTGTTTGACAAGGGCACAGGATGAAGTTACTGTCACAGGATTATTGAGGATTATTATTGGCAGGATCCTATGACCTTATCTCCCACTTCAGGTTCTCCCCCTGGAGAGAGAATTGTCTCTAGCAGTGTGTTGAGTTGTTTGATGGCTGCTATAGTTTCTGGATAGACGATGTCAGGCAAGATGGACAAAGAAAAAGAAGAAATGATTGGTAAGTTCTGAATCACAGGCAGAAAGTTTCATTCTTCTTCCTTCCTCCTATCTGGACCGTTTCTACAATAGCTCAGAAGACTACTTAAATCTCCTCTTTAATGGTAAAAATGTAAAGCTGATTTCCCATTGACTGGCATATCATGCAGTCACTCACCCTGGGATAAAGCAACTGGAAAAGTGTGGCATTCTGATTTGGTACAATTTTTACTTAATTTCCACTGGTTTAAATGAAATTTTGTAAAGGTCTGGGACAGTTAAGAAATAGAAACTGTGCCTGTGACTGCCTGCTACTGTGCATGGTGGAGACAGTTTCAAAAGTGCTTGAGTCTAATTAAAAGCCATCAATGAAATTCAGCCAGCAGTGAAAGTTGGCTTAGCAAATTGGAGATTCATTTATTGATAAGGCAATAGGAGTATTAAGGATGAATTCTAAAACTAAGAACACAATTAACTATTGTAACTCTGTTCTGCACTTTGTCATGAAACTTTTAACAGCAAAATTGTTTAATGAGATAAAAATATTGAAATAACTGAACAGAAAATTAAAAGTGATAAATATAGTTCTGATGTGACTTAGTGTGCTGAGCTAACAGTGATTGAAAAGAAGAGATATGTTTTTTAGGCTTCTGCAGAACTGAAATCTCCAGAGATCATAAGTGGCAGAACATCTAGTCCAATATATGGATCTGTATGGATTTAAAAATATCTGAATGAGGAAAACTACAGTAAAAACAAGAGCTACAGAAGCTGGAAAGTCAGCACCTGGTGAGCAAATTCACTGACTGCAGCATGGGGTTTTTGTTGATGTTGTTGCTCTTGTTTATTTTTTTCATTTATTTTAAAGTGAACCAAAAAGCTTTATTAAGTCTGCTCCTCTATTCTTTGTTTAGGCAAAATCACCACCAGCATTTCAACATGGGAAACAGGGAGGCATTTAGGAAAAAAGACTCTAAGTCTCTCCCTGTCACTGTATGTATCCCCACAATAATCTGTGATAAAGATAGTCCAAGGAGATCAAATGCTAGTTTTATAAAAATAGCTTCTGCTCTCCCTGAAATGCTATGGCTAGATTCTGATACCTGTGTGAAAAAGAGTCCCACTGTAAGCTGTGAGATTGTTTATGGAGCAATGTCTATGAGAATTTTCAGAGTGAAGAGAAAAATGACAGAAAAATGAAGCCTTTATTTTGGCTTTATCATATATAAAACCTCACCTTGTTTTCTAGGACATGCATGGTAGAATAGCATCTGTTCTTTAATTTCACTTTTTCCGGGTCTAATATTGTTTCCATTCTTAAATGAACACTTTGTCGGGATTTATGAATGCTCAGAAATTTCAAAGCCCGGAATTCAGAGAGTTAGGGAGGAAAATTAAAATCCTGAAATGCTTGGGAAAACATAGGCAGGTCACATAAATTGGAGCAAAATAAGTGTTTTAAAACAGAATTTCTGTCTGCATATGTGCAATGTAGAGTAATTTTCAGGGGATACATTGGATGATGTGTGAGGGAAAGGGCTATGTGGTTTGACTCCAGCCCAGATCAGTAATTGTTGCTGTTCTGATAGCAGCTAAGCGGTCTGTGCAAAATGACTTAGTAGTCTCACTCCAGTTCTTAAGAGTAGATGTTTGCAGGACAAAGGCACTAATGAGCTAAGCAACAGAGAAAATGGTGGAGGGAGCTGCCGAGACTGAACTTGTTTTCATTTTGCATTTCCAGGCTAGGACGTACGGGCAGAGTCGGAGGGAATGTACAAATTGAGCAGGTCAGTCTGACGGCTGCCGTGTGGGTTACTGAGGAATTTTAACCAAGAGGGATGGCAATTTAGTACATCCCATGAGCATCAAAATCATGGGAAGAGGGAAGAAGAAGTTTCCTTTAAGCTATGTCTCCACACTAATTGAGCTCACCTGGAGCTCAACTATAGTAGATCGATGAGAAGAAAGGAGGTAAAAGAAAAATCTCCCTTCTCCCTGCTTAGGGGCCACCCATAAATCCAGTTTGTCTACGGTGATGTGGCAAACGCTGCATCAAGATGGTGGTCTCTGGACCTGGATAAATTGAAAAAGCAGAGGATGTAACCAGCGCTGAGCAAGTCAGGACAGCACCGCCTTAGCCAGTTGTCCCTACAGTTTGGTGCTATCATATGTTGCAGGCAGGCAAGCGGGTGGCAGGATGTCACCGCACCCTGCTAGATAGCTTAATAGGGGCAAGCATCTAAAAAGAGAGAGGCTGGGCAAAAGAAGTGATAAATGCACAAGTAAATAGAGGAAGATGATGTAAATCATGCTCCATCTTTCTCCACAGGCCAAACTGAAAGTATGAATTAGCAGCCCCTGTGCTAACTGAACCTGTGCCTCTGGTCAGATTTTTGGATGCAGCAGTGCTAGGGTGGGCTCTGGGGGCGTCTTTCTCCTAGCTCATTGCAGAGCCTCTCTCCCTCTGCCTGCAGCTCCTCATGCTTCAGAGGGTGGCAGAGGAGGAGGAGGTGGCCCTGCCCAAGATCCCCCGCTCTTCAGCGCCTCTCAGGTGGGCAGCGGCAGCTTGCTTCCCCCTCCCTGGGCACGGGGATTAAATCTTCCTACTGCTATTCCCTTGGGATGAAACCCTTAAAGAACTGGCTGCATTTAGTGCCAATATCACTTTCTATACAGGCTCATTTTAGTTGCTTACATCATGTGCTGGATTTAGAATACCTCCAGTGTTACCATGGCAACAGTTTCTGCTTAAGTGTAGGTGAGAATGTAAGTTAATTTTAAATAAGGTGAAATGAAGGAGGGGGGTGAAAAAGCCCTGGCAAAGCATCTGAAGCCACACAGATCTAGCCATCTAATCAGTTTTGTAAGTGAGCTTCTGAAGCTCATATCACATCCCCAAGGTTTCATCCTCCTCACGATAAAAAGAAGTTCAGTGCCTGTTTCTTTGGACTGCCAGTGCTAGCGGCAGCGGCAGACCTGGAAACCTTGATCTCCTTCTCTTTTCCGCACTCTCCACGTATGCACATGAGGCAGCTGTGCGATGCTGAATGCTTTGCACGTGGCCAGGCTGGAAGATGAATAAGACCTAGAAACACCTTGTTGGACGCTTTGAGGATTCGCTAAATGTGGCATTAGTGCAATTTTACTGCTGCTGGTGGTTGTTAGCAGGAGATGCCAATGAGCTGCCCTTCAAATTGTGGCCCAAATTCGACCCTGAGTGGTATCCTAAAAATCTGAAGCCTATGTATATGTATATGTGTGCGTGTATATGTGTACATATGGGTATGTATCTACATGTGTAAAGAGAGAGAGAGAGAGAAAGAGATGCACATATATATTTATTACTGAGTCTATTATTTGAAATTAACAAAGAAAAAAACCCACAATCTCCGAAACAGAAATATTCTTTTTGTAGTAGAATTACTTGGAGAAGAAGAAGAAATTTATGTGTGAAAAATTGATGTAAGGAGCACTACTCACATAAGCATTACTAAACTGGCCCTTTTTGCATTTTACCAACCCAATCAGAGCTCTCTTTCTCTCTCAGCTTCATAATTGGCACTTATCACCATTGTGTGTGAGTGTCTAGTCCATTAAATAAATATCAAGGTAGCGGTAAGAGATCCAGAAGCCCACTTAAACATTCACCTAGTCATTTAACTCTCTGCGATCCATGCTTTGTAATAATTACCTTCTTAATATACACAATTTACAGCTTAAGAGCGAGCAACTTCAGAAAAAATAAGGGGAGAGGTTTATACACATACATTTATGACACCAATCACAGTTGCACTGGGAGACCTGTTATATCATAAGCGACCTTACAGAAGCAGTAGGGGTTGAGTGTTCTGTTCTAAAATCTGAGTAACAAAAGGATGCTATTTTGATTTTTGTAATAAATAGTTGCTTGGTAACCAGCTTTTGTAAATCTTTTGGTGATCCTGATAGAATAAATATGTATGCCTAGATGATTGTCCCTTCCTTTTACCTGGAAGTGACATCCATACAAACAAAAATAAGAGTGCTACCTCCTACTGGTCCATTCATGACCAACAATTTTCTAAGTAGTAGGACACAAAAGACTGAGGCAAAGTTACTGTGCAGATTAATAGGCAGGACCACCTTTTTAAAGTTTGCTTTCTTTGCTCTGATTTTCACTTCTTATCTCCATTTCATTTCTTTATTTTGCCACAAGTTACTCCCCTGCTGCTTCTCAGTGCAGGAAAGCTCTTTCTTCTGGAGTCTGAAGAAGAATATTTCTAGAATATGACCTCCCCAGTACAGTCTGCATATGTAAACTTATGAATGGCTTGTAAAGATACTTCCAACTTTTTATCGCGAACTCATTCAGTTGTGCTTGGTGAACGGAATTATGGCTTCATTTATGCTTGGATCTTCTATCCAAGTGATGTATGCAGAAAGCCCAGTTAATTACAGTATCATGCAATTTCAAGTCAGTCACAGTTAAAATCACAAGATAAGAAAGGAGATGGCTGCTGACATAATGATTATTAGATTTTCAAAACCATCTGGATTACATGGTGCATTCATGGGGATCAGACTGCCCTGAGCATGCCACTAGAATCCTCACTGCTGGTCTGCTGGTAGCTGGATAGTTTATTAAGTGCCTCACAAAAAGATAAGTTATTAAACATTGTATTCACATGGTACATGTTTTAGTAGGTATTCCTACAGCCTAAGCAACCAATATGCAACTGAAATATTGGAAATCTTAAAGGGAAAGAGATTCTTTGTGTAGCTAATGTATTATGAAGAAAGACCCGAAGGAGGGAAAGTAAAGCAATGGTGGGAAGAATCAAGAAGAGGCCCCAAACACAAGGATCAGTGAGAAATAATAATGAGATAAACTAAGGGCATGGATACCTCTGAGGATCACACAGAAAGGAGTAATAACGGTTGTGTTGTCTTCATGGAAATATAGGCAGAACCTGTTTACAGAGAATTCAGTGTGAATGACATTGGTGACGCTGTATGAAATGCGTTTCCCCTAGGAGAGACAATATAGAGATTAATTTGTGCTTTGCCCAGAATATTTGCTTCCACTTAGGATATTTCCTGAACAGGTATATGGAGATGCAGCGCTACAGCTGTACTACAACAGCTGTCCTCCTAATCACAGCAAGAGAAAAGGAACTCACCTAAGTGTGATGAAGGTTATTTGAAGTTTCTCAGTCAGATACATGGGAAAGTTCACAAAAGGAAATGATTTGGAGTCTCTTTTTCACTTGTGATAAATGTGGGACAGGAAAGAAAGGCGTCAATGAGTGGTTTTCGAGGTGTGGTCTGTGGATCTCTGGTGGCACCTGCCACCAGTCACTTCCAATGGTTTATAAAGGGAGGCTAAGAAAAGCAAGTCTATCTGTAGATTCAAATTCTGTTCCCAGTGGTCTGCAGCTACAATGGATAAGCTGAGTCTACAGAAAACTGCTAACATCTGCTATACTTATTTCCTCCTGCAAAAAAGACCCAAAAGGGACTTTTTCATTACTTTCATAATTCCTTACATTTAAAAGTGCTACTACTATTAGTCACACTTATCATTTCTTTTACTCAAAACCTGCTATTTAAGGAAGATTTAAGGGCCTTAGGTCATTTCTTTCCCTGTACTGGAATATACTGTTCTAAGTAAAGACTGGATAAGCTGAAGAGTTGTCAAAGCATTTTCATAGCGTCAGACAATAGACAGTCTTTGGGGCAGATGATGCTTTTCTTCTGCAGTACTTTATTCCATATCTACGGTTTTGGAAGGGTACTGGATCTTATTGAAAAGAGTAATTTCCACACAACCTCCCCTTATTAGTGTTTATGCTAATTACACCATAGGATTTTCAAGACTGAAAATCCACCAAGAGAAAATATTTTCCCAAGGAAAATATCTGTTTCATTTTCTGGTGATAAATCTTCCATTTTGTTCTTGTTGAGCAGTCAGAGAGAGTCCAGTTGCCTCACAGCTTTGTGCTGTGTAGGTTTAATGCCTCAGACAACCATTTTGTAAAGAATTTCTGTAAGATTACACAGGAACACTAATTCATATCCAGTATTAGAGTATACTTTTTCCTTTAATTCTGTTATGATTTCCCTCTAAGCCTATTACATATTTCATTTCCTGCGGAGGAATTTCACACCCTACCAGAGAGGTAAAACAGCTTCCAGCCTGTTGGAAGATGCAGTGTGGGAATAGGGGCTGGATTCTCTCCTACTGATGAGTCGATGCTGCGTTTGGACAGAATATAATAATTTGCCCAGTTTCCCCAGATGCTCCTGCCTCTCTCAGCTGTTAGCTCAAGAGGAAATCTGTACATATTGCTCTAATAATGAGCTAGCTTCCATGTTTCTGCACAACACTTGTGTGTATGTTTTAGACATGTTTATTATTAAAGAACCTGGAATAAGAATGCATGTTGCTGGTGAGATTGCTAGCAGAGTTTTAAAAGCTTGGAAAAGCTTCCTTTGGAATTAATAAACATCTCTATCAATCAGCAGAAATTACTCACCAGCTTTAAGTAGGTTATAATTTTTTTGAACAAGGAGATAGAAAAGGTGCTTGCCTGTTGCACAAGGTTGGAGATCCTGCCTTTCTTCCTCCGTGTCGTCCTTTCCTCTCTACGGGTTTAGTGGTTTCATAGTGGACTTGGGCTGCATTTCCTTCTCATTGACTTCCTCTGAAAGAATCTCTCCTGTTACGGAGCACTGCCAGCTCTACTACATCATGCTTTCATTCTGTTCAGTTCTCTAAATCCAAGGTACAGGAAAAAGTTTGATTTTGTTTGTTTACTTGTTTTATTTCCTGGAGCAATTCAGACTATATTAACTGCGCGCTTACTTTAGAAGATTCACCTTTGGTTTGCAGTGTCATGTGAAAGATGACACTATTGCCAACATCGTTCTATCCTTTCTTCAGTGTTGACTGTACAGTTCCTTATTCAGGCCCCTGAAGATACTTGTCCTTCCAACTTGTGGTCTTTTATTATATATTCTCTTTTGTCTGAGACCCTCCCTGGCTTCAAGGTTTGCACCTGTATGACCTGGAAAGCAAAAGAGGAATTGAAGAATAGCTTTCTAAACAGAGAGACTGAGAAGCCTTTATTCTCTGTCCCTGCTTGCTGACATTTGAATCCTCCAGGACCAAGGGCAGGTGTCTTGATAAATCAAAACTCAAAGAGCTCAAATTACTCTGAATGCTATGGTAGACTGGATACTAAATAAGGCTGACTTCTCAGGCCAGTGACACCAGTTCTGCCACTCTATCTCCAGCAGCATACCAAAGTATATAGTGAACCAGATCAGCTTTCTTCTTTTCTCTTGTCCTGTTCCCTCCTTAACCAAAGGCTGGATGGACTTTAAATAGACAGAGATATGACAATAAAATAAAAGATTGAGCAAAAATGCATATGGCCTATTGAAACTTACAGAGTTGATTTAAGGCCAGCTTCAATATTAAATCAAAATCAGTGGGCTTGGGCAGGCCTTCACTGAATCCTTGTTGCAGTGTGGACCCAGCTGCTTTTCATAGTCCCCTCTGGCGTTTCTTGTCAGCATCAACCAGGAACACGAAGATGTCAAAAACAAGTGAAACCTACATTGTTCCAAAGTCTGCCAAACCTCAAATGCATGACACTGGCCTTTACAACGTGTGACATGTTCAAAATAAGGAACTCAATTGAAAACTGTGTTAGAGAATATTGAAAAATGATGTGAGGGTCTCTTTCATGCAGTCACATCTCTAGGATCTCTATTTTAAGAAGTTAGTGGGAACTGGTTGTTTTTATATACAAATATATCAATCCAATATTTTTGAGTTTGTTTTGTCTTTTTCTCCTGAAGTTCCCAAAGGTAATGAGTGCAGAAAGTTTTGAAATCCAAAGAAATGAAATTTCAGGACATGAACTGTGTAGGAAGGGGCTTATACACAATGTTTTGTTCTGATTTTTTTCAAGGGGTGTATCAAATGAAATAGAACAACTTGAGGTGAAAATTGAGTTTGAAAATGGAAAAACAAAATGATGCCTTCCCCAAAAGCATCACAACAAAAGGTTCTCAAAATCAACACAGTTCTGTGCTACATTTACCTGTCCACAAATTGACACTTCCTGCTAAAGATTTTTAATTGCCACTGGTTTTGTAATTCCATGAGATTCCCAAAGCTCCTGGGTGAATTAATCAGCTGTCAGGTTTGTGTTTGTGCTCCAGCTGTGTCAAGACGCTGTCTTAGGATGGCACCTTGAGCACAGCTCACAACCATTTTCCCTTCCCAGTCCCCTAGTGCTCTGGTTTCCATGGGAGGAATCTAAGGCAGATGAATTAGAGTTAAGGCATGGCAACAGCCAGATCCCTGATGCGATGTGGAGCACATCATTCCCACAGCGTAAAAGATGTGACAGTAAGTTCCATACTCCAGTGCTTTTACTATCAGAAGCTGCAGTTTTCAAATTACCGTATGGAGCTGAACAATTACAATAATAAACTGAATGTAAATTTTGATTGTACACAAGCACTATCGTTCATTACATCCAATTGAAAGAGAAATATCAGGGTGTCTTGAGAAGGAAGGCAACAGAGCTGGCAGGCTCATCTTCCAGACCCAGGCAGGACAGAAGGAGGAGTACCTCCAACCCCCAATCACACAGAGCGAAGAACCGACATACCCATCCTTTTGTCACATTAAACTCTTTGTGTCACAGGTAGTGGTTTCACCTTGATTTGAGCTAACTCACTGACTTAACAATGAAGACATATCTTTTGTGATAAGAATTGTGGTGCGGAGAAGGTAAACCAGACTGAAGAAAATACGGCAAGAGCCAATGCTAAGCTTTCAGTATTAATTCCAGGTGCTTCTAGGTAAGGGCTAGGGATTAAGAGGAATAATGGCAAACATTTTGTAAATGCAGGAGACAGAAAAATGGTCAGGGCTCAGTACACAGGCATAGGGCTGACTCATTGCCCACCTCAGTCTCTACATTTACTCTTTTCATGATTTCTCTGCTGACCTGTGGGAAATTACAGAGTGGAAATTTCTTCTTCAGCTCCTCAAGAAGGAAAACCTTGATGGCAGGTCACATTACACATTTCACAAGCCAGAACTGATATTGTTTCCCAAAAAAACCTTTCACTTTTTTGCTTCTCCTATGGGGTCACATAACTCCCCAGCTTCAAGCTTCCACTTGGAAGTTAAACTAAAAGTAGCTCAAGGAACAGTTTATATTACACACCAAAAACTGATTGATAGCAGAACTGAAGTTTACTTATAGTACAAAAAAACCTGCAGAATTAACTCCTGCATCATATTTCTTTTCCATATAAATTTGAGACCTCAGGTGGGAGTTACTGACAGGAGCAGGGGCAGCAGTCTTCATGAAAACTAGTTATTATATTTCCTTTAATTAATATTGGGTGAAATCCTGACCCTATTAAATTTAATGAAAATTTTGCTACTGATTTCACTGGGGCCAAGATTGCAGTTCTAAAACATATAACCTGATGACCTGGAACTCTGTGTCAGTTCTTTCATTGTTATTGTTACTATTTTTAAATATAAACTGTGCATTATCATTTAGATCTATCAAATTCTCATATTTTTTCAGTGGTCCTGATCTTGATGTGCCTTATACCAATCCGCATGATGTATTCCTCTCTAATATAAATATTTTCTTTTAAATCTCATGTTTTGAGGCACTGTGATTGGCAATATTTGTTGTGAACATGGTACAACTCTTTTTCTTCTTCAGGATGGGTACTCCAGTAGGATCTTCCATGACAATTCAATCAGTTGTTTAGCACTGTCTTAAATTCAGTGCATCTTTCAATTAAAATGTTTCAGCCAGGAAGTTCTGTGACCTCATATTCTGTATTTGTCATGTCAGAGTTGTCTAACAGAACCAATTCATCTTTGCATTCTTTCTAGTGCGTGTGCGAATGCAATTATGCATCTAGTTCTCTGAAATCTTCAGGGAATTCAGGATAATCTGTACTAGACAGGCAGTATATTGTTGTGTCCTCCAGATTTTTATCCAGACAGATACACTTAGTGTTTTCTCTTTTTTTTTTTTTCTGTGTCAATTAAAATGTAGTTAAAAAAATTCAACTATAATTTTTTCAGATAGCTTACTGTTCGGAGAAAATCCATTTGAAGACATTTCTCCTTGATAATGCTATCTGAAATAAAGGATGCCAAAAATATCTATTAAAAATACATTGAAAGCAACTTTTAAGGCTCCCACATAGATGGCTGAGTTATATCAGTGAATAGGCTCCATATAATATTAAAAGTCCATTATCCTTTTCAAAAATCTAACTTGTTGTTTGAGAGAAGATGTCAGGTTATATTTAAAGTGGGATCCAGAAACTCATTTCACTTGCCTACTCAAAAAATCACAAAACTGTTATAGAAAATGGAGAGGTGTTTTTTTTTGTTAAAAACTTGATGATCCCCTGATATCCAAACTTCCTTTAGAGATCATTAAGGAAATTCAAAATAATCAAAACCTTTTTTTTCCACACTTTTCCCAATTAGCATTTCACATACACTTTTGTGTTTTTGGAAAACAAAATAATTAATCATTCTGTAGAGGAAAAAGCATCAATGCAATTGCAACTTGCCCCTTGCTTAAGCTAATTTCTGTACCTATTATTTTTGCAGAGCAATGTTTTACAGAGCTGGGTGATATTACAAGTAATTAGCATAATGAAACAGAAAAATGATCCCGTAACTATTCTAGTCCATTTTTTTGTGATTTATAACTTCTTGGGGGCTTCATATGAGTTTTCTCTAGAGAAGAGGATGCAATACAATACAGTGCAATATAGTAGAGGGATGCTGAATGATTTAGGTATTACTTGCCCATGCTTAGCTACTCGTTTGTAACTAAAATGGCATCTATAACTATTCTTCACCGGGCCAAGTGTAGCAGGTAGACACTCTGTGGCACCCTGCTGGTCAGAGAACATTAAATAGCAGGTAATAAGAAGAAAAGACTTTGTTGTTGTTATTTCCAATCTTCAGTATTTTTTAAGACTGTTCCAGTATGTAATCTTGTCTTTTAGTCAGTGAAAAAAGGCACAGAAGCATCTCTAGGAGCTCAGAATATCAGTCTAACTGGCACTGCCTGTTTTTTTTTTTCCCTTCACCACACTCTGGCCCTTTCAAATGCTGCACGCGAGCATAGCTGTTCTGATTTCCAAGTACCTATGACAAGCAACGCTGAAGGAGGCCTTATTCTCTATAGTTTTTGCCTGCACCTGAGAGATGCATGCCTTTTTTCCTTAATCTTTCCTGAAAATTCCCATTCATAATAAGTCATAAATTATTCATGATTAGTCATGAAAGTCATGACTGTGGTCATGAAACTTGTTTGCATAGCTGGGTTTGAGCTACTGAGAGCTAATGTAAGTGTCTGTCTTCTCCCTGCACATAACCAAAGGTAGAACGAATTCCTAAATTTGGAGGTTGATTCGGATGCTTAGATATACATTTGCTATCATTTAAATCTGTAAAATGTTTTTAGCTTCGGTAAGTCTGTTCATGAAGTGAAGAAGTGATTCATTTTAGGGAAATCGGAATCTGAGTGCTTGATTGCTTCCTGTGTGTTCCAGTTTACCAGCGAAGCATGTTATAGCACTTTAGCTTTTAGCAGAACCAACATAGCTCTCTTTTCTGACAAAGAAATTTCTTCACCTGCCATTGGAAATATGTTGATATTATGGTCTGTTGCAAACCCACTCCACAATTTGGTGTGAGTGGCAGTCACTACTCAGAGATTGCAAGAACAGGGATACAAGAGGTCAAAATGAACTGCATTAGCAGAGCTGTGTGAGCAGTCTGGCAGGCTCACTATTCGCTAAATGTTAGAATTCCTTTCCCTTCACTTCACTCATAAGCTGAAAACACTATGAAGCAGTCGCTCTGTGAACAAACAGCCTGAACATGTTCTTAGTGTAAGTAGTGTTCCACCAGGCTCTCATAAAAGACATTCACCCTCCCACTAAATGAGTAAATGAGAGGTTGATTGATAACACAGAAGTGTATTTTTTCAAACTTCTAGTTATCTATAGCTGCACAGTAACTTCCTGAATTTACAGGAAACCAAGCAATTCAGTTCCCTGTAGTTACACAAGCATGAGAGGGCAGACACATATTTTGCAATATGCTTATCCCCTTTGAGGGTATAAAAGACGAGGTCTTCATGAGTTAACTTTTCCTCACTGGTGGAGCCTTCAAGTCCTTCCCAGTGATTCCTCTCTCTAATGATTATTGCTTTTTCATACTAGGGCATGTGGTGGCATGTATCTTCCAACTTGCTACATGTGGTTTTTTTTCCCTTCTTGGCTTTAACAAACAAAGCAAACAAACATTAAGGCCAGTTTACCCCAGTGTTCCCATCTGGTGACTAAGCAAATTCTGTTTTTGCATCCAAACCTGAAAGGATACATAGTTCCTAATATCTAATATATCTGCTCAGCTGTTGATTGGGAAAATGGATATAAATGCTCTGAGACCTTTTTATGTATTTTCTTTACATTGATAGCATTAGCTCCTCTTACTGCTCTTAACAGAAAAACAAAAGTTATCAGTGAATTTTAAAGAAAACTTCACTGTAAATATATGGATGAAATGCAGCTGTTTATAAACAGCACAGAGATAGAAATGGAATATTCTTGGATACAAACTTGAGATATTTTTGTCTGTGTGCATACATGATGTGCATTTCTGTCAGCAGTTACGGCTGAAGTTTACTTCAGTTGCCATTTACTGTTTTTTTTGTTTTGCCCTATAACTACCTTTTTCAATATTTGAGCTTTTCTCTTCTTTGAGAAATAGGTATACTTCTTAAAAATAGTTTGTATTTACAGATATTTTCGATATGACACTAAAAATGATCCCACATAAACAAACAAACAAAAGTATTTAGGATTTTGTAGTCCTGAAATGCATTTTAATATATGCAGATAGAAACGGTCACCTGAAAATTTTACAACAAATTGGAGAATATTGACTGATTTTTGTATTCATAATTCTACAATTTCAGTTAGGTATGTTCTGTGGATAAAGTGCTGAAGTTATATTGACAGATTGGGGATTAGGAGAGAAAGAGGGGAAGAAAATCATGAACACTAAACAAAAATTGTTAGCGCCCATTTGTCATCCCTTTGAAGGATGCCCCCATCACAGCTGTGGAAGGACCAAGAAGTGGCCCTTCACTCTGTATATATTCTATTTTACTCAGTGTATCCTGTGCTGCTAATATGTCTGTGGGTGTTGTCTACTGTAATTTTGATCCCGCAGAATTATTACAGATATGCAGAAAGCTAATGAAACTTCTGGCTTATATGTGCTTTGAAGAGCTTAACAGGAGGTTGGGTAGCTCGTTGTCTTGCAGAACTGAGTCTGCACCACCATATTTCCTACATACCTCCATGACAGTGTGGTCTTGCTACTCTTCTGCTTGCTCTCCAGTCGCAGAATAAATCATGAGAATATCTACTGGCACCTCTATAAGTATCCTCCGCACATATTTCTTCATGCTGGTATATATAATCTTTGTAGGAAAATATGCCTCTGTTTTCTCCTAGTAGCAAGCCGCTGGAAAAATAGTCACTACTGTATCTATGAATCTGCCTCCCTTCCTCCCTCCTTCTGAGAGTTATACTAATAATTGGTATGGTCCATTGGTCTAAACTGTAACTGCATCTTCTGACTGAAACAAAGGTAGAGGATAGAAACCTGAGATGTGTTAACCTGGAAGTGTTTTGCTTAAATGAGCTGCTGGTTTAAGATTATTTTTGTCTCTAAGCCCAAACAGGGCAATCAAGTTGTACAGTAGGCTAAGAAGAGATTGACTGGGGAGCTCAGGTCACTGCAGCACTATATTCTATGATATATGGCCCAAAAGTCCTAATACATAAGTCAATGCAGCACGCTAAAGGTCAGTGCATCATCTGTGAATAGCTTTGCTTAAGTGACCTTAAGCTAGACTCTCTCAAATGGCCGAGTTTGGATTCTGAAACCATGAGAGAAAATTGCAGTCAAAGAAATAGATTAGAGAGCTATATACAGGCAATTCATTGGCTCCTCTTGTTCTGTAGTGTTTGTAATAACATTTACCTTCAGGCTTGTTGAAGTACAGATGCTGTAGACAGGCAGAAGAGCCTGTTTTTAAGCCTTTTTCCCTTCTCAGAGGAAAGACAAAGACGGTGCAGTGAGTGAGTTAGTAAATCAAAATGTGCCATTTAAGTTTGATGAAGTCACAGTCCTCTGAGTCAAAAGGAGTTTTCTCATGGACTTCAGTGGGAACAGGGCATCAGCACGAGGCTGATCAGAGCTCTATCCATTCATCTTGCATGTGGCAGGTGAATGAAACAGGGTTAAAAGAGAAGTTTAGGCACCGATGATTCTTTGGCTTCTCCTAGCATAAGTTAGCAGGCTGCACCGCCTTAGTCATGTTACTACTAAGTTTAGGTTGTTGTTGTTCTTCATGTATTGTACTTCTATGTAGTTCATTGAACTGGTTTCTCGTAAGTGGGTTCTCACTAACGGATCACTGCAGATAGGCTGTATAGCAACCTTATCCATGGGTCTATCTATGAAGATTCAAGCTCGTCCTCAGGTTTCAGTAGGAATGGCATCTTGGAATCTTAAAAACGTCCTCAAGGTTCCTCTGATCTCCTGAAGTCCTGGGATCTCATAATGAAACCTTTCATCATGCTGATCCCCTAATACTCAGTAACCATATCCTCAGCTGCTTCAGAGCACTCACTTACACAGCTTTCTTCTTCATTCATTCTTCTTTCTCTCCCCCCCCACACTTTTTTTTTAATAGTAAGGGGCAAGCAAATGGAATAATCCTGCTTGGTCTCTGAATGGCAAGTGAACATTTCTTAAAATACAGCTCACCAGTTGTCATCTGTTTCACTATAGGCTTCCCATTCATCTCCGGATTTTTAATTCCACTTTTATCTCCTTGCAAAAATGAAGCTTTGGAAATACTATGAAAATACAGAGGCCCAAAATCCCCATATTTTGAATTTTAAAATGTGTTTTCTATGTGGGAAACCTTGTGTGTGTTCTTGTATGTCTGCCATATCCTGTCTGTCTTCTGCATATGAGAACATTACAGACTTGGAGGTACTACCAGCTGTCTAACACAAAGTACACTTGATGCCAAACTAATATTATTACTTTGAAGGTAAACTCCCCCCACCTCCAAGTCACAGGTATATAATAGCTTACTGTGCCATACAGTTTCAGCATGCTGCCATTTGACCTGCCCAGATCTGTGCAGCACGTCCTTGTCTTAGGACTGATTGTAGCTCCAGCTCTGATTTGTAGCTCCAGTTCTTTCAAGAAATGATGTCATCCTCTAAAGCGCGAGCCAAATTGGCATCATGCTCTAGGTGCATAGCCAGTCTGCTTTCCATATTGTTCTCTTGGCTGTAATACATCATGAATAATCTGTTCAAGACAATCTGAAAACCTTAGCATAAGGAAGACATACTTCATATCCCTAAAGTGACTTTTCACATTTGCATAGGCCTGCCCAGTGAGGAGCCTGTATGCCTGAGAGGGAGAAAATACAGATCTCACACAAAACAGCTCTGTGATTTTATTTATTTATATGACTGAAACAATGACTGAAGCCTATGATTTTTCCACTGACATATGCATACAGTTTTTCCTGAGATGCAGGGACTGAATCTGTCAGCCTCCTGATGAGCATTACAGAGAGAGAGACACCCAGGATAATTTAATTAGACCCCAAGAAATAACGCAAACTGAAGGACATTTTCTGGTTATCAGGGAGTAAAGTCATCTTTATAATGGAGAAAAGCACCACCCTGATTCAGAGACTCCTCTCCTGCTCTCTGATCACCTCAGAATTCTTTTTTTTTCTATAATATTGAGTTCTATGACCCTCCTCAGAGATTTGCCTCAAGATCTTCAGCTATGTGAGATCCATAAGGAAGTGGGGATAAAAGTGATTTATGCTATGATCCTAAATTCTATAAAGGATGATCCAGGTCCAAAGGATATTTTAGAGTGACTTGAAGATGTCTAGACCTGTATTAACAACTGAGGAATGGCTGTGGTAATAAATGATGATAGTTACCTGGTCACGGCTGATTCTTTCTTGTTTTCTTTATAGTCCCTAGCTCTGGAAGAAGATATAATGATGCTTTGATAAGTTATGGATCTGTCTGTAGAATTTCACAGGCCATTTTTTTCTTCCAGGAGGTGAGTTTAGAATGGGGGGGAAACACCCACCAATCTCTCTTGGATTAGGTAGAGCTGGTGAAAAGGAAAGGTAAAGATAGGAATAAAAATAGGTAAGTGTGAAGATGTATCTTCCTCCCTTACCTCAGCTTAGCTGTCAGGGTTGCAAACTGGGACTGACAGCCTGCAACTCAGAAGGTTTCTCATTATAGCTCGATCCTGTGTTGCATTCCATTGTTTGAGGGACCTGTGCCTACTGGACATAGCTGCCGGCTGAGCTTAGAAATATAGGATCTATTCTTAGCTGGGCTAATGATTCCCAGTCTGAATTTAGCAAATTTCTGCTCCATTTAAAGCTAGATTTTCTGACTGGAGAATGATAGAAATAAGATCCTCTTTTAAATATTTTGATATCTTCAGATGGAAAGCTGCTGTAGAAGTGACAAATTGGCATTTGCTACCCTTACGAGAGTCTTTCTCTTCTCAATAAAGTAAGAGGTTAGCATTACCACAACTGAATATACCCCTTTACAGAATATATAATAGTTATGCAATTTGCCTACTCAGAATAATATAGCTACCATTATTAATAATTATAGGTAAAATAGTTCATTAAGCCTCTATTTTACAAAAACCAATACATTAACTAACTAAAAATTATGCTCAATGACCCATCTTTTAATTGCCAAAATCAGAATTCACTCTCCATCTGCTCAGAAATGTACACAAAACAAGGCATTTAAGTCATCAAAGGATAAGTGTTCCAAACAATAATGATAGATATGGCTTTGTAAACTAATCTGATTTATCAGAAGCAATAGAGTCCTATCAAATAAATTTTGTTAATTTGTGCCAGGAAAAACTGATATACTGAATATTTCAGATCTCATTGTTCTCATTGTAAGCAACTGATATGAAACGAATTACTCTATATTTTATGTTATGTTGGTTCTGGAATTTAATATAAGTCCTATATTTTCAGGATTCCATTGATGGTATTAGAATTTAGAGATCTGCAGTCTGGGTAATTAAGATGACAGTTCTAATACGTTTGGCATAAAAACAGTGCATGGGCTAAGTAAATCAATCTATTGTTCTCCTATGCGGTATAAATATAAAATGGAGTCTATGATGTAGAATATTCCCAAAGTCTATTAAAAGAGAGGGAAACTTATTTTTTGAATTGTAATGAATAGACTTGTCATTACTCTATGAATGTCCTAAGCAAAGTGAGTGAGACAATTTGTTAAATATAGGCAACATGGTTGAGGAAGATAGAATTTACCTTCAACGTTTAAATTCTTCTTCTCTATCATTATGTCCCAGATTCTGTGTGAATGTTTTGGCTTCTGAGAAATGGAGTTCAACTTTCAAGTCGTTCACCATATCGCTGCCCTTTTTAAAACAAATTTTAGTAAAAACACGCAATCTTAACTCTGACATTGCAGAAGTCACATGACAGAGTCTTAGGAAAAAGACTGCAAATCAGGACAAGTGAAAGGTGAACATTAAAGCCGAAATCTCAGCTCCATTCACAACATCTGATAATCTCTGTTTGACTAGACTGGCATCAAAATTACAAGTCTACATGCAGACTTGTCTCAAAGTCTTAAACTTGAATTTATGAAAGCTAGCAGATAGCTATGAAAATGGATTTATTGGCAGATTTGGCAATCAACTTTTTTTCAAGGATTAATAGATAATACTTATGAAAGGAAGTGTTAGATCTAATTCACTAATATTTTGTGAAGGAGCTGAGCAATGGCTGGAGATAATGGAGTAAAATGAAAAGTAGGTTAAAGATTGTGGTATTTAGGACCATTTCTGCTGCTGGATGCACTTTGTAAAGGGGGTGCATTTGGGAGAAACTGTGAAAAGTTATGCGTCTGTATCATAGCACTAAAGAAAAGAAGTGCTCTTATTTGCATTAGGAACATTCTGGAAATGGCCTTTCATATCTATTGCTTTCGTTGATCCTTTCCAGGGACATATATACTTTATGTGGTCGTTAATGAGCATTAATGAGAGTGAGCAGAAATCTGCTATCTACTGAATGTGCTGTGTAGAACCTGCAAGGTGACTCTCGTGCAGCTTATAGGCACCATGGTTGGTAACTTCTTGAGTGAAAATTTTGAAAGTGATTGGCATGTGTGAAATTAAATCAGCAAAAGCTTACAAGCTTATTGAAGAGCAAGCAACAGCAAAAGAATCTTTCGCAAGTCTGATGTTTTGACAACAATTAATATCTATTCATATTCTACTGAAATTAGAGAGCAGAAAGAAACTTTCTATCTGAGCGAATGGAGCCTTGCTATAGATTAAGTTCTGGATGAGATCTAGCTCATGGAGCAATCATAAATAGAAAACAAATGAATAGCCTCAAAGGGTAGATTTATTTTCATTATTTTTTCCCTTGAGAATTATCTATACTTGACCTTTGCAAATGGAGATGTTGTAGTTTGTATGGCACAAAGCACAGTCTGTCTCTGTCTATGCATACCAATCCTTTGTGCTTGGCACTGTCATATTTATGAGTCTTGGTCATTATTTGGACATATCAGGGAAATAGTTTGGGAGAGCAATGGAGGAAATCAATGTGTCAGAAGTTGGAGGTAAGTTCATGGCCACTTCTAGTAAACATATGTTCTTAGTCTTTTAGGTTAAAATATCATTCATCAATAATAAGTCAAGTAATTCATTCCTTAAAACAGGATTACTTGTGATTACTTGTAATATAATTTTTGTAATCCTCTCAAAAGGATCAATTCCTTTAAACAGGAAGAAGGAACTAGTAAATGCTAGAGAAGATTATTTTTTCTTAAGCATGCTTCCTCACTCATGCTGTATATATATGTTTATAATGTAGAAGATGACCAGGACATCTGTTAAACGAAGTTGTAAATATAATTCACGTTCTTAGGCATATTTCAGAAGTACATAAAAATGATTCTCTTTGAAGAGTTCCCTAATGAGTCAAGATTAAACATGCTTTTAATATGATAATTTCTAGTTATTTATTAAATGGACTTGGTTATGTCTCAAGGCAGAGGTCATATTTCAGCATGAAAACTTTAGAACAGGACCTCTACACATGCACAGAAAAGATCAGGAAGGCAAAAATGGTTCCTTCTCTTTTATAATGAGATCATTCAAAAAAAAAATTTTCAACAAAATGACTGTTTTCATGACAACCTAAATAAAATCATTACTATTTTCTTTAGTGAAATTTTATTAAAAATAGAGTGCTTTTGGAATAGCTCAACTGAAATCATACTCTTTCCTCCAATTAGCCTTCATCACAAAGAGTTTCCCTCACTTTGACCCAGCTCTATCAGTTAACAACATAAAACTTTAAATGTAAAATGGCAGGCTTAATGAAGAAATCTCAGTAAAATAGTATTTGTGCCAAGAAAAATCTCTCATTAATTTAAACTGAGATGGTGTTGAACTGAAACAAAAAATGCAACCATGTGTAGGAGTGGTCTTGCGTAAATGTAGGTCTCAGATTTGAGAAGCAATGAAGAATTAAATCAAAAGCGTGTGGCTCACTTGAGAAAATTTTTTCCCACATGTATTTAATGGTAGGTGACTTATTCCTGTCTTAGTTCAGTAAGCCAAATGCTATTCTAATTTGCATCGAGTGCAAATGTAACCCAGTGATTATAACATGCCTAGTTCACCTAATGTGTCTATCCTTCTGTTTCTAGGCACCATCTGCTTATGGTATATTTTGTTTTGCTCTCTGCAATACCTGAGAAAAGCATGGCATAGAGCTAGAAGAGATTTCATGCCTATACCATTGAATTTTTGCCTAGTCCTGAAATGATGCTATGAGGTCATTAGAAGTTAGCTGTGAACTGCTCTTCTAAATGTGCTTGTTGATCTCTTTGCAGCATAATGAGATGAAAAACTTTTCTATTCTCATACAAAGAGTGTCATTTTCATTGATTATTTTCTTATTTTTATGTGAAAATATTTTATCCTGCAGCTTAATTGATAGCTGACCTTTTCTCCATCTGCTCTAAACTGGAGTACAGTGTTTCTCTTGTAATTACATTTCTACCACAAGGTATTTTTGTCTATTAGGAGATCAAAACCATTACTGACAGCAGGACACAGTCTTTTCAATATTTTAATCAAGAAGCCCACTATATTTGTCTGGTGCTTTGGCTTGCCAACAGGAGTTTAATAGTCTACCCCGAAGCATTAACAGCAACTGATCACTGGTCAGAAGTTCTAACTAGCCCGAGGTTATATCAACCCAACAGACAGGACATTAGCTGAGAACAGGAACTTTTCATTAATTGTTTATGCAGAGGACCCTGTGTTGGAAAGGTGGATGCTTTCTGATTTGCCTTGGGCAGTGTAAACCAGCCTGATGAAGCCATTGCAATTATAGGATGTTAATGAGGAAGGAAAGAGAGGGTGGAGAGAGTTACTGTGAATGAAGCAATAGTGGGTGTTATTCTGTTCCCACTGCAGTCAATGGTCAAGTTCCTGTTGATTTAAAGAAGAGAGGGAGTAGCACTACTGGCTGAGGTCCAGCATGATGACTTCCCATATCTAACATAAGCTGCTGCCTGGGCATGATGAAATGATGTTTTGTCCTGCATGAGGCTGGACGTAGTGCATGACTATTTTTCTGTCCCTAACTGCTCTTACCTGAAACATTTGGGTCTCTACTAAGCATGCAAAGGACAAGCTGAAGGTTTTTCTGCCTTTTAATCTGCCCTCAGAGACTTGAGGACTGAGAATATCATTTGGTTCATAGGTTATGAGCTGTGAAGGCTGCAATCAGCAATGGGTGGTTTTTCACCTGCTTAGGGGGATGGCCTGAATCACATAGCAACTTGAATTCCTCTAGTATCTATAGTCAGAGTAGCTGGATAGACAGAAGGGTATGCTTCAACACTTACCATTGCAAGCTAAATGGGACATCTGGATCTCCAAGTTCATAGAATTGTTCTTAGAAAGAGCTAGAAGGATTATCTGACTTGGACAACATCTCTGTTTGCAGACTGAAAGCCGTGTAAAAAATGTTTTCCATATTGTGAAAAACAGGTCCTTAATTGCATTTGTTTTGGTTTGCTTTATCAGCTCAGAAAAGCAAAGAGCTACCTTCTGTGCAGAGCTCCATTTAGGATAAAACAGAGGCGACACCAAAGGCTAACTTTTGCTCTGATATGTAGTATAAATCTAACTCTTCCTTTCTGAGAGCAGAAACAAATTTGTATAGTCATAATTTATTTTGGCACTGAAAAGGATGGTACCATGAAATTCTGACAACATGTTATCAGGAAGCAAATAAATGCGGTCAGGGCTGCTTAAGCTCGTGAGAGGAAGAGTCTTGGGAATGAGATCACTAAGTGCGTATTATTTATTTTTAATGCGTAAAATTATGAAACTGCTCCAGGTAGCTTTGCTTCAATTTTTAAAATATTGTTTATGATGTGTTCCTTAAAGAGATCAGGTTGATAGCCGAGGAGATTAAAGTTTCCTGTAAAATCAAATCATTGGTAACTCTGTGAGGAGGTCTTACCTTATTGTGTTTTGTGCCAGATCCAAAAGGGCCACCTAAGCAAGGGATTTTTGAGCCCTTTCAGTTCTCTCCCTCTTTGACAGGACTATGAACTGAAGAAGATGATGATAATGGGCTGGTCACTGTGTCCCTACTGTATGTATTTATAGAGGCAGTTCCTAGGCTGGGGCCAACCAGGGCCTACAAGCACTCCTGAACACCTGCACGCTCTGCGGTGCATCAGCTGTCTAGATGCAGAACCTGAGCCTCCAGTCTGGGGAAATGAAATCTCTCTCGGTGGAGGAGATTTCATTTTAGAAGTAAACATCATTTAACAATGAACATTACGCTGGGGGCAGTTTTGACAGGTTTGGTTGAACTGACTGTTTAGATCAAAGCTGAGGGCTGAAGCAGCTGCTAAAAGTCACCTCTAGCAAACAGTTGCTTTTCCCAGGAGCCATTTTACTTTTGCTCAGTAAAAAACTTATGTTAATCATAAGTAAAAAGTTATGCTTAGATGATGATTCCTTCCTTGGCAAGAGCACAGTCCCTCTTGGCCCATCCCCAGGCCCTGTCCTGTTCCTGCGGCATTGCCACTGGAACCAGCTGGATGGACATCACACTGGACAGGTGAAAAAAAATAAAAGAGTTCTTTTTTAAAAAAAAGAAGATAATCAGTAAGATAAGTACTGTACACTAATTGTACAAAGGCTGAAACTGGAACAACACAAAATATTTCATAGGTAAACAAGACCTTGCTGCTGAGGAAGGAACATAGGTAGTTCTCCTTATCCCTCAGAAAAGGACATTTTCCTGCTGCAAGAGGTGTCTCCCCTATTTCCCCTCAAAACTGTCTATTTGTTTTATAAATTTTGTTATTTAAAAATAAATATTTGTCTTACGAATCGCTCCCGCCTAACAAAACCAGATCTCTACATTACCGAAGCCGTGGTAAAATTTTTCTCGTGTTTGCTTTTCATGATTCTGCACAGAACCCATCAACTGATTACAGGCTACATTGTATCTTGGATTGCTCATCCACAAAAGAGACTGAGAGGAGTGAAAAACTCCCTGTACATAATCCGTGGTCCAGAAATATAGAAGTGAGACGTTCAGCTGGCCCAAATCCTTCCCTCTGTCTGTGCTCAGTTGGAAGCACAGCTAATCTGATATAGAGTAGACAAGGGGAGGGGGCTAATAATTGCCATTTAGTCTGTGCCTTGAGTAATTGCTGTCAGACAAGAGCCATAAGGAAGCACAGGGGACGAGTGACTCAGCCATGTGTGTCTGAGTCACGCCGCCTCCTGGGTCTGCTCTGCTGCAGTGGTTTTAGGGCAGGATTTTGGGTTTTTTCCTAGCACTTTTCCAGAGCTGTGCCTAGAAGCAGACACCAGCTCTAGTGCAAGTTTCCTTCTAATACTTCCTTTTATCTATTTTACAAATGAGTAAGTACGTGTAAGGAGAGTTTAAGAGATTTTTCCTTAGTATGGCAATAGTCATACAACTCATTTGGAAATGACTGCTTTATAGTGCAGACTGAGGTTGAGAGTAGTTGACTCATTCAAACAAACAGAAATGCGGGAGTTAAAATAAATGCATCATAAATTGGGCATATCAATAGCACATGCGAGACCTATTCTCTGTCATGATAGCCTCTAAACTGGGATCCTTAGAGAGCTGAAAAGCGGGCTCAGATTCAGGGGTCCAGAATTACATGTATGTTCCTGTGCCAAGTATTTATTATTTCCTGCAGCCTGAAGGGCTTGAATGAGTTGGTAGGAAACACTGTGCACAGGCTGTAAGTAGGATGTAGGCCTATTGCAGCTGGACCTTGATTCTCACTTTTCTTTTTTTCTGGTTTTATTTTTAGCCCAACCCCTTTTATTCAAGAAAGCACCTGGATGCTTGTAAACAGCGTCTACAAACAAAAAGAAGGATCCAGTGTAGCTTTTTTCAGCTACAGCTATTACAGAGAAGGAAAAGCTATAGAAGCTGTTAATGAGACAGGTTAAAATACCTGAAATTTTCTTATATTTCTCTGTCTACATTTGTAATGATTGCTAGTCAGAACGTTGCACAGTTATGGGACAGGTTTTGTGTCAGGTAATGAGGAAAAGGTGTTATGGCCCAGTTGTGGTAATGCTTGCATGTCCTTCAGTCCTTTGCATATATAACTCCTCCAGCATAATTAGCAGTGTACTCGGAAAGCGCAGCCTGTTCTAGCACAGCACTGTGTGACACAAGGCATGAGGATTTGACCGTTCCAAGAGTGGCTGTTTTATAGTCTCTATTCCTTTTTATATTTCAACTTTCAGTCTCGCTGCATAGTTATTAGAGTCTACGACAGATCTGGCAGACTTGAGTAGAGCTAGGCTGAAGAGGGGTGTGATCTGGAGTAAGGCTATGGCTTTACTCTCTGTGTCCTCAATTCCCATAAATGGCAGCTTTGCAAAGGCTGCTCTGTTGGGAAGGGATGATCAGCCACTGCTAGGTTACTGGCAAGGAAGGAATCTAGAACAAGCTATGGCTTTGTGAGATCTCTCCTAGTTTCATTATGAATTCTTTACAGTTTTGCTGTCTGGGGTGAGGAAACAGCTTCTGCCATTGCTTCTTATGTAGGCTTGACTTACGTGACTAAACAGGCTGTAAAGCTGGCAACTGTCAGAATAATCTTTCCATTAAACTGACGGTCCTTTTTAATGTAGTCTGTTTTCTTTTAATGGTAGATGGTATAGCAGTGCAATGGAAAGCAAATTATTTTTTTCTTTTTAGTTTAATCTTCTTAGGGAAAGAGGTAATCCTCTGCTAATTTCCTCCATCAGAGCAAGCATATGTCTCAATCACATTTGTAGCTGGAGCAGAACAGCACTCAGCACTCAAATTATGCTAATAACCATTTAGATTACTTCTTCTCTGGCATTTAGTCATATTGGGAATCCAGCAAGTGAGTCTTTCTACCATGTGAATTTATGTGTTAAATCTATATTATTTTGTTTAATACCTCTGCAAGCTTTGGCGTGCAACTGTCCAGCTCCTTGGCTTCCTTTCAAGCAAATCTAAAGCAATGCTATAGTCCTCCCCAGCTGTGTATGAATCCTGTATTAGTTGTTAATCTTTCCTACTTTGACCTGGCAGAGGCAGGTGGGAGGGAACTCCAAGTGGTTCTTCAAATACGGAACATACTTTATTAAAAAGCTTATGTAGGCAGGTGAGGTTATGGTTATGTGTTAGGGCAGTCACATGAGACAGTATGGCTACATCATCAGAACTATTAAAATAATACTGAAGAGAAGGATGGCCTACACTGTATACATAACTGCATGTAAAAAGCCAGAACAAACCTGGCAAAGCAGGAGTTAGAATCTGTGGTCTACAGTATTTCTTCTCATGTATGCTGGATTCCGGTTTCGCTTTATATGACATAAACTTCTAAAATTTCATTTGTTCTGTGTCTAAACTGAAAATGTATCAGTTCTTCCTGATTTTCTTATCATGCCGAACTATGAACACTCTTGTGTGGATGCACATATATATATATATATATATATATGTAGTACTATACGTTAAGAGTGATTGAGACTAAGTCAACAGGATTGTCACTGATGTTTGATGTACTTTTCCCTTTCTTGTCAACTTTCCCCTTTGTGCACTTTTTGATTGATTTGTTATGCTGTTGATAAACACAGCTGAGCAGTAGCTGTGAGAGTGGTAGTAAATACAAATTTCTCTGTAGCATCTCCTTAACAATACAGAACAATAGGCATCAGTCTTTTGTAATTATGGTTTTGGGGTGAAAGATCTCCTCTTGCATTAAGGTGCACATAAATAAAGTTGAACTAAGCTACTGTGGTTGCGAGGATCAGTTGTCATAATCCAGCCATTTAATCTTTTAGAAACTGAAGGATATTGAAAAACCTGACCTGAGTGTTACATGTAACTGTGTACACCTCAGAAAGGGATGGCTGGGATATAAGGAGGATTTTTTTTTTCTACTCAGTATGACCTCCAAGGGGCACATTGAAGCCTATTGCAACTTTTTTGAAAAGTGAAAGATTCCTTGATATAGATCTAAGTTTAGAGCTAAATTTATGTTTGTGCACATATACTTTAGGCCCTTCGCATTTATTTACAGAATAAATGAGGCTTCTTCTCTGGCCAGGAGCTGGAGAGCAACTCTAAACAGAGAATGGCATGCAATAGTGTTACATCTTCACCAAAGCTGACAGGAGGATTACCTGTGGAAGTAAGATAGGAATAAACCTTTGAAACTACATAATTTTCTATTTATGTTTCAGCTTTTCTACTTCCATGCTTTGCAGAATCAACTAGCTGAAATCTTCATTGAATAATAATTTGCTGGACTTTTTCATACTTAAATTTCAAGTTAATTTAAACAATTGAAAACTGTTGGGTTGGTATTCTGAGAAAAATCTTCCTTTAGCCCCCCGCTTCCTGCATTGTATTCAAAGTCACATCTTCAACAACATTAAGGAGCATTTTCTTAATTATGCTATGAAGAAAGCATTTGATATGCTTTGCTGTCAGAATGGCTGAGCTGTGAAACCGTTATGTATTTCCTACCAATGGAGCAAACCTTCCTCTAAGACCTAGGATCAACAAAGCGCTTAAGCAGCTGCTTATGAGTTAGAATCCCATCCCAAGGCAAATTTTTAAATCCCACTTTTCATTAGCTTCTCTGGGATTCTCCATTACTACTTTATTTAGGCTGCTTGGGAATGCAAGAAAACAGAGAAAACTTTGTGAAGATGTTTTCCACAGCTGGGAAAAACCCTGAGGAGAAGCACACTGATATTTTTCAGTTTCATTCCAATACTGCAAGGTTTAGATGAATGGATGTTGAAATACAGAGATCATTTACTGTACCAACTACTCTGTTCACTGCATTATCTTTTTCCTATGTGCCATCAAGCCAATCCACTAATAATTTCATGAATAGTGTTCTTTGTCTCTCCATTGCTAACCTAATTCTTCTAAGATTTGTTTTTACAATGGTGAGAATTTGGATGAGGGGTACATTGTCCAAACTGATTTATGTTAGTTCGGTATTGATTTAGAATGCTTAGATATTCAGCAGAAATCATCTTTCTCTCTCACTTGCACAGGTCACAAGAAATCAGCCACTTTAAATATTGTGTGTTAACAAATGGTATCTTTTGTTGTTATTAATGGCATTACAAAGGCACCCGAAGGCTCTGCCTAATAGGAGGGATGACTGAGATAAAAACTTGTAGAAATAGGTAGTGGGAGAAAACCCGGGTTCTGAGGATCTTTTGTCTTAAGCTGGCAAGAAGTGGGTAGGGAAGCAGATTAAAGAAATGACTTGCCCAAGACCGCAGGTAAGTGGCAGAATTCAGGTTACTCTCACCTGAGACACTGAGTCGTACTGTCTTCTCAGGGGACCAGCTATTTCTACAGACGTGTATTTGTGTCTGCATATGTGCTCGATCTATGCTAATGGGCAATGTGGTTCATATAAACTGTTCTCTTTCTTAATATTGTAAGGATTATCACATGCTTAAGAGGATGACTGAACTGCCCAATGATCTGTTAAGGGGTGCCAATTAAAGTTTTAATGCTGTACCAGCCATTGTCAACTTGTAAATGATTTCTCCTAATTTGTTTTTTTTTTCCTGTTAGCACATACAAATGCTTGCTTAATAAACTTGGAAGTCCCCCAGGAATTCTGTGCATTAAACCTTAATAATTGAAGAGTGGAGAGGAATAGCTGAAATAAGAATGATTACATTCTGGAACAACTTTTAAAATGCACTACATCTACTGAAGATATCATAAACTCCCATGGTCCCATAAACTCAGCATGTGTTTTGGTTTGTCTCCTGGAAGGATCATCTCTCAAATCCCTGGAACAAGTTAGCCAGGATAGATTATCTGAAAATTAAAGTTCCTCTTGAAATCTTTTTGCATTTGAGATGTTCCATTACCTTCTAGTACAGTTCCAGTAACTTCAGTAGAACTACAGCTATTTACATTGTCTGAAAATTTGGCCCACTGTATGGATAACGCTATCTACCATATTCTGTTCAGCTGGTGACTTGAGCAGTTTCCTTTCAAGTCTTTTTCCAATTCCTTGAACCCTTCACATCAAGTCTAACTCGATATAGTGCTGGAAGATGCAGCCCAGCCAAAGAGTAGTCTGCAGATGATAAGAAATATCTAATATTGATAATTATTGGGGGTAAAAAATTCCATATTATTAGCTACATATTATAAGGAGGATTAGAAACCAAAATTCACCAATAATTAAGGTGAGCAGTTTTCCTTAAAAGTATTTCTTACAGGAGACATTTTACCAACGTTCCTTCAATATTTGCAGGGGGTATAGAAGTTATAATAACAATAATCATAATGTAACAACAATATGTATTACCAGAAATCACATAACTGGAACAACAACATTAATAATAAGATATTAAAAGAAGCAATATAACCAGATTTAATAAAAGAAATCCTGCATATTCCAAGTTAGTGCTATCTGCAGCCAAGAGAAGAGTTTTCTGGGACTGACTGCTGCATTAGCACACATCACGCTCATCTTATGCTATTGCCCTTCTCTTTGGGTCTTGCTAACATGGCAGGGCACGGTAATTTTTTTCCTCACAAGCTTGTATCACTGTGTTTTTCGGAGAAATCAGCAGCACTAGATGTTGCTCTGGATCCTGTTCCTTTGAGCGGTTGCAGAAGAAGCTCAGTATATTTTATCTTCAGATCTCAGCAGCTCCACTGTGATTTTAATGTAGAGCAGCAGCATATCTTTTCCACAACGGTGCTCATCTGTATACCGCATTGTCTCTGTCTCTACACTAGTAACATACATTATACATACAGTACATGCTGTCAAATCATCACATGGCCCAGGGGTGGCCTCTCTCAGGATCACTAGCAGATTGAAAGCCGTCCGTGCTTGCACACATGGGGTTTCTCCATCAGGATCGGTCCCCGAGTCAATTGGCAGGGACAGCGGGACGCGGCACCACTATTTTCCCTGTTGGTTCCCTTGAGGGGTCGATAGCTCTGCTGTTACGTAGCCCAGAGCTGCCATGTGTGAGCAAGCTGAAGTGAGCTGGATCCACACGCTTTGCCCTCCTAAGCAACAGGCAGTTGGTGAGCTGCATTGGCAGAGGTCATCCAGAGCAGCGCCTGTTCACGTTTGCACTCGGCTGACACACGGAGGGAGTTTTCCTTCTTTAGGAGCAGTGTTTGGGCTTTGTGAAATTCAGACCCTAGTCTTCCAACTTTGCATTTGAAGCACAGGTTTAGGAGTATACATTCTCGTAGGGGCTACATAGAGGAAAGAGGTGTCTTATCAAGCACAATGGCTTGTAAAGAAAAAGCCATCTGAGGTGAGTTGACATCCATCATTTCTTAGCATTATATAAGCGATATTTGTTTGAGCTCATCTCTTTGGTTTGAGCACCAATCCTCCTTCCTTTTTCAAATGGCATTTAATTATATACTTCAAAAGCTTTCACTTCCAAAACAATTGTTAAAGAAGAAATAATTTGATGAAGTAGGATTTATTGGACTTCTTTTTTATAGTTAGAACAAAAACAAATCAGCACAACAGCCTAATTATGAGTTAATTATTCTAATAACTTTCTCTCACTTTCATTTTTATTTTTAATCTTGATTTCTTTTTCTGTGCTGAAGAATAGGAGACAATCCAAACAATGAATTAATTAATTACTCTAAGCTCCTTGATGTCTTCCTTGTTCTTTCCACCCCCTCTTTTCAGATCATTAGAACTACGAGATAATCAGGACAAGAATTAATTTGCTAGCTACTTCCTTTCTCCCAGCTCCTCTAATTTTTCTTTCTCCTCTAAATCCCATTTTATCTCCCTCTTTCATGCATTCCATCTTATTTATTTTTGATTTTTTAGTATGTTACTTAAGTTACCTTAAGAGCAGATGGAAAAAGACAGGCAGTAAAAAAGACCGCTATCCTTCATTATCTTCTCAGTGGTGAATTTCTGTAGTTCTGCTGTGGCCTATTGAAGTCAATGGAGCTCTGCTAAAATGTTCTTGGGGATCTCCAGTCCTTATTAGAGTTGTCAGAGGCATCACTGTGCATTGCCATTTGGATCTGCTTCATAGGCAGTATGGTATTTTGTAGTACCGAGTGCCAAAAAATCCATGCCCCGCCAAGTGGTTCATAATTAGCGGCACCCCTCTTCCTACCTGCTGCAGCTTTCACCCTCAACTTCCACTCCCTGGAAGCTAGGAATTAAATCTAGTGACAGAGAAGGAATTATCCATTGCCTGCAGCTTTGCAATGCAGGTTTATTCAGACATATCAGATTAAAACTTCTCTTTCCTAAGAGTCAGAGCTGGGGAGTTGCTGGTGGTGCTGTATCAGCACCTAGAGATCCCAGTGGGATCTGTGATCTGTTGTGTTCAGCACTGTATGAAGTCGGCTTAAGAAAGGGTTCCTGCAGTGAAGATGTCACAGCATAAGTAAACCAGATCACTGAAAAGTGACAGAAGAAAAAGACAGAAGGCTACATTGTATTGCCTTTCACAGGCACACATAAGCATGCTCTGCCTGTGCTCCAAGCAGACTAGAAGCTAATATATTTTGTGTCTCAATAGACCTGTAATGCTTGCAGGGCTGACTATAGCTACATGCTTCTGTTTCCTAACTAACTTAACAGTCAGGGGCTTGGAATGGCTTGGACGGAGCAAGCTCATGCCTACCTCCACAGTGGGGGTCTGAGGACTGCGAGAACCTGAAGATATCTACTCCTCAGGGTGGTAGGAGCATCAGGGCTAGTGCCTAAGCTCTACTGATGCACAGTTCTGTAATCTTGTTTCTGCCGTGCATGTTGTAAAAAAGTAATGAAATGTCTCATCCATTGTTTTGACATGATATTGTCTATTGGTACTTGTATCTCAAAACCACTTAAAAACTTTCAGCAGTCAATGACTCAAAGGTCATTGGCACAAGGTCTTGATCCCTCATCCTCCACATCATAGTTTCTCAAACACTTTAAGCTGGCATAAGCCAGCTGCCATTCCTGCTAGAAGAAGACGTCCGCTCTTCTCCTATGCAGAGGTTCACTCCTGACTCTATGTTACCCCTCCCTTAAGCAGCCCGAGCCCTGGCGCGTTTATGCAGCAAGTTGCATCTGAGGAGCAGTTTACAATAAAAGCAACCTAGCAAAAAGGTGAGGTTTACTTGTTTTGACAGCAGCACTGATTTATGCCATCTCAAAGTGTGCACGAAAATGTAGTTATATTTCTGCTAACTAAGACAATGTTTAAAGAGCCAGTAGATCTTGTGGTCCCTCTTAGCCTGTGGTCTTTTATGGGATGCGTTGAAATGTGTCTTTAATGTAATAAGTTGCACTCTTTGCAAACTAGTTAATATATCTAGTAGTACCTAATGATGCAAAAATTCTCAGCCCATTACAGTCAAAGAGAGTTTTGGCATCAGCTTCAATAAAAACCAGAATTTCACATGGAATTTCAGTGCTAATGAAAAACAGATGAAAGTAATAACCTTTACCTCACCTAGTAAATGGTAAAATCTACAAATCCTACTCGGCATTTACTGTAATATATATTTTGCCTGAATAAGATTTGCAAGATTTGGCTCAAAAGATATGTATATTGCTTGCAGTGTTGTTTTGATATATTTCCATGGTCTTACAAAGCTGTTGTTATATAACTTTTTTTTTATAACTCTTTAACTTGTTCCTATATTTCCTATCTCTCCTCCTTGAGCCTGTAAGAATATTCTTTCTCTCTTCTTTTCTCCTTCACCCTCTTTTTCTCCCTTCTACCCTTCTCTGCTCTCCTCCTACTCAGAGGACTTGCATGTTAATCCTGCTGCCATTTCCAATGTCTGAGTAACTATATTAACTTGGATAATGTGTTTTTAAGGCACAGCTCTGACATGTACTTTGTGAACCACTACATCCATACAAAGCAATCCAACATGTGCATTTTTTAAACATTGGCTTAACAATGCTTTTGTCTACTGATAATTTTAGTCCTGCAAAGTCCTTCAAGCAAGAAAGAGTCTGCTGAGATGACAGATAACTAAAGTCTGGCTTCTGAGCCCTTAGGTGCTTCCCAGAGCTCTCTTGTGGCCAATACTCCAGGCAAAGGAGGCCATAGAGTGGAAGCTGAGTCATGTCATGGGGAAAAGGATGCTAGTTACCTACTAGGGGATGAGCAGGTCATAACTTACAGCTTCAACTGGTGGTAATGCATTTTCTATAGAAGCCCCTGGAGCAAGAAAATGTGAAGGATGCAAACACCATTTCTTGGGTCACAAACCAGGCATAGCCATAGAGGACTGCAGTTCAGATAAGTAGAGTATATCTGGGATAGGATACCACTGAGCAGGAGAGAGAGAGTGCAGTGCTCCAGTTGTGAGATTATAGCCCCAGCTTCTGTGGCAGGTACTGGCTTTGCATTGGGTTGCAGATAAAATAGCCATTATGCTTTGGGAGAGGCATCCATCAGGAGGAGACAACTGCTAATCCCAGTCTCTGAATTTCCCTGGGGCTGAGGGAGTCTGATTTATCATGAGCTGGTGAGTAACACCATCATAAGAGGCCAATTTGGAAGTAGAACAAGCCTGTGAAGCCCTGGGGACAAGGGGACAAGGGACTAAGGTCTCACTTTGTGAGTGGGAAGGGGGATGCAGGCATGTTGGAATGGCATAGCCAGATTAAAATCATGGAAGGCAAGGCTTAGGGTCAGCAACTTTTGGCCACTGCTAGGGTAAATTAACAAATCATTTAAACAGTATTGTAAAAAAGTACTGCTATTTTAAGAAGTTACATACAATGACTGAGAATGTTTTGGGTCTTGAAAATCAGAAAAAATATGCACATTAATGCTGAAATTAAGCTATTTCATCTGTCTTGTCAAATTAAGCATACGGTGATATTTTTCAGCATAGAGTCTTGATGAATTTTTATTTTTATGCAACAAGAAATATGTAGCATAATAAATATCTTTCTAGAATCCTTGATCTTATTAAAATGAATTGATATCTAAATTTTGGATAATTCTCAGATAAATAAAGTAAATATTTGTTTCTGATGCTATAGTTATATTTGAGCCTAGGTTTTCTACTGTTATTCTCAAATATTGAATTTTTGCTATAAAGAGAAGTGATCAGAGTTTGTCTTCATAAATAGCATTCTGGAGGATTCACTTTAGGCAAAAGGTAAATAATTATGATTTTATGAACTTTAAGAATTCCTTTCTCATTATCGGATAAAATTTTTCTTTTCCCTCTGCTCTCCTCTGCTCTCCTCCCCTCCCCTTCCCTTCCCTTCACTCCCTTCCCTTCCCTTCCTTCCCTTCCTTCCCTTCCTTTCCTTCTTTTTTCTCTTTTTCTTTTTGTTTTTCTTTTTCTTTCTCTTTCTTTCTATCTTTCTCTTTCTTCTTTCTCTTTTTCTTTCTCTTTCTTTCTTTCTTTCTCTTCTTTCTCTTTTTCTTTCTCTTTTTCTTTTTCTTTTTCTTTTCTTTTTTTTTTTCTTTTTCTTTTTCTTTTTCTTTTTTCTTTTTTCTTTTTTCTTTTTCTTTTTCTTTTTTCTTTTTCTTTTTCTTTTTCTTTTTCTTTTTCTTTTTCTTTTTCTTTTCTTTCTTTCTTTTTTTCGGAATTCCCTTGTGGTGGTATCCTATTTGCAGCTGAACTGTGAAGCCCTGAGGGCCAAGGATACAAATTTTTCTTCTGTTTGGAAGTTAGTAGGGACTTTTCAAAGTGGTCCATCTTATATCAGCATTGTACTTGGAGAAAACTACCAGTAGTGCAGAAGAAACTTCTGTGGGTGCTGACAGTTTTGTTGGAATTTTCTTTCTGAATATGAACTATGCTATTGTCTAGGTCAAAGGCTCATTGTGGTATCTTTGGCTGAGAGAGACCCTCTATGCTTTCCTGCTTAATTTCTGTGTGCCTGCAGACTAGTCACCTGGTCTCTGCTCCCCATGCGACAAGTGAGGAGGATAATTCTCTCTACCCCAACAGGTGAGTCATGAAGATCATAGTATGAGACACTTAGTGATATGTACTGTGCAAATAGATTCCATTTAATATTGTGTTGATCTATATCTCGGAAACATCTGTGAGCTCCAGCTGAGTTCAGAGTCCCATTCTGCTGAACAAGACCATTAAGGGAGCCAGCCCCTAGGAATGGAATCCATGAATTCTGACTCTCGGTCTTGTCCACTGGCAACACTATATTCTGGCTTGGCAAAATGACAAAAGTTGCAAGTACTTGGACGTAGACCAGTTCCTCCTGAGATGCCTCTAAATGAAAATGACTTCATATAATTGAAAAAGTAAAACAAATCAACTAGCCAACCAGACATTCAGAGAAAGGAAATAAAATAGCTCTTTCTCTTCTCTTTCATATGTTTACATTGTAATGATGCCACCTACTTCCTTTTAGGTGAGCAAGTCTTTTATTTGCAAAGGTTTTTCTTGAGCATATTCCAGTTCAGGAAGAGCATGTTCTTATGCTTCTAGTAAAAAAAACTCTCCAACCCAAGGCTTACGTATGTGGACAATCTGTCTGTCAATATGCACCAGATGTGTTGATCATAAAGCTGATTTATTATTCTAGGCCCATATTTTCTCATGAGGCAGGCTAATGAGAAAGGAAAATAGATAAGGGAAATGTCAAGGAGAATTGCAGTAAAAATGTAGATTGTTTTGCAGACAGGTAAATAGAAATGGGGATAAAAAGCAGGAACTTCCATTCTGCCACAAAAGCTTATGCTATTCAATATTGCACATCACAAACATGACTTGTAGAAAATATATGTTATTATCAAGTATATTCTAGTTGATTTATGCTGGGCATCTGTGAAAACCTGCAGTTTTAAATCTATTGTTGGAGCAAAAATCTGTATTTCTGAGATACAAACATTGCAGGAAATAGTAACGTCTTCAATAATGGAAAAGAGAAACGTTACAGTTGCAGGGTCCTGTATGCTTGTCCATGCCCAAGTTCCTTTATAACTCATCATTCAAACAAAATTTTATATTCAAAAAGCGTTTACCAATCAAATTATTCATTTCCAAAAATTTTCCAGTATAATTGATCACTTTATTCCTGTTTGAATAGTTCCCATTTCCTTTTATTATTCATGATCAGTTCTTTGAATAAGTATAATTCAGCCTTTTATTATAGGGAGATAGTGTGGAACAATGGACAGGGCAGTGGGCTAGGATTCAGGAGACGTGGTTTCTATCCTAAGCTCCCCAACTGATCTGGTGATCGACCTTGACCAAGTCAGTTCTGCTCTGTTTCTTTTACTATTTCCAAGATGGCGATGACGATACTGGCCCCCTTCAAAAAAGTTCTTTATATCTGCCTGCTGAAGCTACGCACTATATGAAAGTCAGATGTTTCACCAGTTACACAAGGCACATGGTTAGCTCCTGCTGCATTTGCCCCTGCTCCCTCGGAACAGGTGGCCTTAGCTTAATAAATTAGAAAATAATAATAATAGACAGTAGCAGATAACCAGTTGCCTTCTTCGTGCATAGATATGTAGGTAATCTCGTTCAGGAGGGAACAAAGAACAGATGTTCCCTAACCATTTGTGCAAACCAAAAATTGCGAGTGCGAATGTTCATGAGCAATGAATAAAACAGAAGAACTGAACAAAATATGATTTCAGAATGTATGCAGATATTTTTGAGGACTAATGTGGAAATTTTCACCTAGCTCTAAAAATGGCATATTTAAGAAAATGAAAGGGTTAAGGGAAAGTTTTTTGTTTGCTTTTTGTTTTTGTTTGTTTGTTTTTAACTCTGAACCATGTCCTGGGACATTTTTTAAAATGTCCTCAGTCTTTTCAGAACAAGACTAAGCTGGCTAAGTGGGCATCATACCAGGACATTGCCTCAGTTTGCATGTAAGCCTCTCGTTACGTGATTGAATCTGTGATGCAGGCAAAGATTAACTCTCCTTTCTGGATTCTTTCAGTGCTAAGTTAATTTTCTCATGGTTCAGTTTTAATTGCCTTACAACCTTCCAGGACTTTCCCTTTTCTCAGAGTGAGCATTAAAATAACTTATTACAAATGCAATTGTTACGCTGTTGTTATATTTTTCTTTCTTCAAATATTTGGCTACATTTGTCTCAAACTTTCTCTTCCACCACCTTTAAGTTATTACATGGCAATGCCATTGATTTAAGGCAGATCTACAACATCCTGCAGATGAAAATTAGATTAGAATCAACTCACTAATTGTAAAGATATTTTCCCACTACTTGACAGGCTACTCATTAGCAATATTACAAATAGGAGATAGGTTATTAAGCTTGGATTAAATGTCTTAAATCACTACATGCTATTTTCTTTTATTGTTGAATGAGATGAAAAATTAACTCTGATCTAGAGGTTTCCTAAGATATCAACGAGTTTTTTTTTCTATAAATTGCAATTATTTAACACCATTAAATGATAACCTTGTTTGTGCTTCTGAAGTTTTAGCAGAAATTATTGTGCTTTTTTTCTAAATAGTCAAAAACAAACCTGGAAGATGTTTTTTCCTCAGAATATACACCTCTAAAATTTCATGAAAATTTAGTTTTTTCTTCTTTTTGACAGGTTGCGGGGGGGGGGGGGGGGCATGTGTGTGTGAGAGATACGTGTGTTAAGATATGTGTAATTCTCCAGATCCTTTCATACAATTACACTCTTTCTACCTTGAGGAAATGCCATATGGTATATTTTGTGCATCATCAGTAGCAAATTTATCTTGGTGAAAATTATTCTCTCAACTTAGAAATCTTCAAGTTTAAGTACAGGGGCTGCTTCCTAAGGTTAAAGATATCACTTCTCTCTTTCATGCTAACCTGAGTAAAGCAAAGATGAAAGCTGTAAAATATCTGCAAGCCTATTTGGCACCTGATCAGCTCTGATTTACAAGGATGTTCATGCTACTGTTACTGAATTAATATACTTGTACCACTTTAATTTAAATATTTTCCAGACCAGTTAACCGGAAAAGCTAAATAGGTGTTTAGTGTTTAATAGATATGATTACTAGTTTTGTTTAACTTATTAGTAGAGTTAGGTAGAAAATGTTTTTCTCCTGCCTCTACAGTTTTTGAGGTATAACAAGAATGTTTCTATGCCACATGAGGAAAAGACTATAGTCTCTTTAGGTATTTTTTATGTACACATGTGCCTGCACTCACACGTGCATACACGCGCTGTGAGAAAAAAAGGAATTTACATCTTCGCTGCAAGTCTTAGCCTTGTGGTGAGAGTACTTACTGAAAAGTATAAGCCTAGAGAGAATGGGCTCAATTTAGATAATTGCTATATCTGCAATACTAAGTATTGTCAGATGGGTTTGCTCGGAAGTTTTACGTTGTATTTGAGGGTGTCTACCTGAGAGATGTTTAAACACATGTAATGCTGTGAAAGGTTTCATTTCAGCAAATCAGCGAATCACTGAGAAAGAATTTAGATGAAAAATTCCCAGTCATTTCCACTGAGTCCTTCATTCTGGTGATCGTTTTCTTCTTCCGTCTTCCCTTCTTTATCCTCTGTATCCTCAGAACATATTTTGATAAGATGGTTCTGTTCAGCTAAATCTGCTGGAATTTTAATGACAGAGATTCTTCAGACATCTGGCACAACTTCTGGGCCTGGAGTCCTGAAAATAAGTAGCACCCTTCCTCCTATCCTCCTCCCTCATACTTTAGAAAAACAAAATGGGAATCTCGTGTCTTCTGGTACCTCTGTTACAAAACAGGTATAACAGGTCAGAGGCTCCTCAGGAAAGGAACCTGGCTAGAACGAACACACCGAGCAGATCCTGAGATATATAGAGGGTGCTGCCTCTGCCTCTGCAGCAACTCACTTTTCTGCCCTTGCTTGGCTTCCTTTTGGCTTTGTGTTGTTCCTCTGTGCTCTTTCCAGCTGCTTTTTCCTGTCCTTATAATTTGAGTCAGATTCAACTGCTTTTTCAACACCTATCTGCCTCTGCTTATTTAACTTAAACGTGGCTTCAAGCTCCTGTATGTCTTTTACTTCCAGTTTCTCTTGCTGTGCAGCTACAGTACATGCACATGATGTGTTGAAAACAGGGTTTGCCCCAAAAGATCTGTCTCTGGTTGTGCTAAAGTAGCTATGCTTTTTTGTTTCCAGCAACATCAGCTCTTCTGTCTAGGCAGGATTTTGCATGGTGTGCTTTAATGAACTCACTACAAGCTTTAAGCTGGTTCATCATATCTCATTTAGCTAATTTTGCAGTAATTACTCCTCAATATACAGTGCTATACTGTCCTAAACTGGTAGTGGATGCTTTCCCAGGCTAAACACCGAAATCCACTGGGATGAACCAAGCAAAATCTATTTTTTCGTAGGTTTATTGTCCAGACATAGTTCATCTACTTCGTTGCATTTTTGTATTTTCTGCTAACTAATTTCTTTTATCTGAAATAAACAATCATGAGAAATGCTAGTAAGTCTCCAAAACACAAGCACTTCTGTGGGTATGTTCAGAAATGAAATATGAATTAGGTGAGGAGGCACAGAGCAGCACAAATCGAGCAGACAGCATCGCTTTCACAAACCTGAATGTTGACCCTCAGGGTTCAATGTATTTTTTTCACTAACCTAATCAAGCTGTGAATGTTACCAGAAGACACTTTTACATAACCTGTGCATTACCAGCTCATGCAGCGTAATGGAGAGACACACTTTGGTGTGTACAACTTTTGCACTGAAGTACAGTGTGCTTACTTTGGAGACAGGTATTAGTATGCTAAGCACTAGGAAAGAGCTTGAATGTCTTAGTTTTGTAGACCACCCAACTGTAGAAGCTGAAATTCATGCTATTAGCTAGCTACCTTGAAATTACACCTAAATTACATTAAGGTAAAACTGGTAGAAGCATCTATTAAGTGAGTAAAAGAAGTTCCAAAGTTGTCGAAGTTTATAAAGGCACAAAAGATGCAAACGGTTTATCTTTTATTCAGAGGAGCTTTGACATTTCATCTCACGCTCAGCTGACAAAACACTAGATATTTACAATCTCCTGATCAAGGATCTTGCTCTTAAGAAACTTCAAGGCATTCATGGGAGAGGTTTTAGAATTGGGCACACATGTTTATTTTATGACTTGTCCATCTCAACTGTTGACTCCCCTCCCTTATTTAGAAATGTTGATGGCAAAGCAAGGGCAGTCATGGCATGCAAGTAGCTAAACTAGTAGCAAGTGGTACCTTACAGAGGGATAAGGCAGCCTTGCCTGCCTCTTGAAGGAATGAGCAAGTCCCCATGGGGAGCCCTTCCACACTCTGAACATTATATTTCAGCTAAATCTGTGAACTGACAGCTTTCTTCTGTGCTTGTGGGGCTAACTTTACTCATGGTACCATGATATTTCCCAGTTTGACAGATGTTTGGATGAACAGTGTCACATATTCCCTGCCATGCACTGAAAGGAGAAAATGCAGAAGGCTTCTATGCACATCTTTTAAAAGAAATATATCCTTTAAAACGTCTCTGCTGTGGTGCTAACAGAACACTTTGACAGTAGTTAGGCACTTATGTCTTGTGGCCACTGCTTATTCCAGTCTTCGTTGTTTCCTTGTACTTTCACCATCTGTTTGACATTTGCTTGTAGACTGCTAGTTTTAATGCTAGGCTCTTTTTGGGGCGGCAACAATATTATTGCTGTTTTGGCACACTTCATAGCCACAGTAGGGTTTAAACGCTCGCATGAGGGCATGTAGGCACATATTTTTTCCTGACACTGCAGATCTGGACTCAGACCCACATCTATTTTATTGTGTTTCGGGAAATATTCTCCTCTCTCCTCTTGCCATCTACATTGGAATCAGTGTAAAAGTGTAAGATTTAAATGCCTTTTAGATATCTTACCCCCCTCCCTGTCCCAGTGCCAAATCCCATATTATGTTGAAACCACTTGCTCTCTTTCAACAACCGTGTCATCGTTCTGTGGAGACGCAGTGTATACATTAAACACATTAGCATAACATCTGCCATCAATAGCTGACACATCTTGTTGCAGTGGGATGGATCACAGCGCGTATGGTTGGTATTTATCGCTGAATACATAGGAGGAGAGAAAGGGATGAATGGACAGAAAATTGTGAGCTCTCCAGCTCTCAAAGCCAGGGATTTTAAAATCAGTAAGTCTACTGCCTTCCTCTAAAATGCCTACAAAAGACAGCAGTGAAGAGACTATATAGAGGCTTGGTGCTGTTAATAAAGCAGCACTAATACACATATTATGAAGATAAGTAAATGAGTAAGGAAGAAGTCCTAGTTAATCTGGCAGAAAAGTGAATCAAATGCTGCTCTCGCCTGGCCTCCTGTAGTCCCCTTGGCTCTGTGCTTTAGACATGGGCCCTTTTGATTGCACACTGCTCTTTGGGCAGAAGTAATCTTTGTGTTGGACTTATCAGGCCAAAAGCGACCGCCTGTGCTGGACCCTCCTTGGCAGCTGGGGCCCCACGTGTCTTGTCCTTCTCATCTCAGAGAGATGAGAGAGGACCTGCAGTGTCTCAGTTTTCCTTAGCTGTGCCGTGACTGCTTGCGCTGCCACCCCCTTGTTCGGGGTCACCAGCGCACTGCAGCGCACGAGCTCTGCCCTGGGCTAGGCAGCCAGCTTGGAGCATCTCCGGCCAGACACTGCCCGGGGACGTCCCTGGTTCCCGCTAACAGCCCGGTGGCACATGTGCTCGATGGCTGTCAGTGGGGTCACCTGGCGCACCTCACGCATGCAACCCGCAGTGATGGGTGCAGCAGTCTCCTTCAGGATCTTTGGTCTCAGATGCTCAGTGATACTGGCCAGGTTGGTTAATGTCTCCAAGTCTGATATCCTCCTATGGCTCTTCCTAAATATCCCTCAGT
Source organism: Struthio camelus (assembly GCF_040807025.1). Lineage (NCBI taxonomy): Eukaryota > Metazoa > Chordata > Aves > Struthioniformes > Struthionidae > Struthio > Struthio camelus. The sequence continues at coordinate 53,468,191 of NC_090943.1, forward strand.
AGGAAAAAACATAGCCTTCACGAGTAAGCCTTCATATGGTGTCTTCAGGGTCTAGCTCTTCGAGAAAAAATAATAAGCATGTGTTGTCCTGTTGCTGCGTATTTCTTTAATGCCCTCTGATATTAATCAATAAGTGCCAGCTATTCCTAAGAGAATGCTATTCCTAGCAGCATGAAGAGAGAGGTGAAAATATCATTGCTCGCTAGCACAGATTCGCTCATCCACTGAAACTGTAAACATGTATCGTTTATTTCTCTTTTTGTTTAATGTGAGGCTACTTCTAAATTTTCTAACAGAGAGGCTTTATTTCATTGCCTCTTGGCTGTGTATAGTATGTGCGGGTCTTTAGCATCTCTAAGGAAAACGTCTTCCTTTTGTTTGGCTTATTATACCCACTTCATGAGGCTGTACTCACCATGTTCATATTAACAGTTTCAGGGGATACACAGAGAAATCTCAAATAGGTTTAATGTCCTTAACACATACCTTAACCCTTTTCCACTGTCATTTTCAGATCATTCAAAACAGCTTTAAAAAATGCAAGTAGTCTATCAAAGGGATAATAACTGAAATATTTTACTGAGAAAATCAGTTATAAATTGAGAAAGAATGTGCTAAAAGGGAAGGGAAATGACTGGGCAGTGCAGTAGGGCCATGCTACAGCTCTGCCACTGGATCAGGAGGGTGTCTGCATGAAATTTCCTATTGCAGATAGCCAGGCTGAGGTGACGCTTGTGTTTGCAAATTAAATTTTCATGCCAGGTTAAGCCAGACAGAGTCACTCGCATGCACACTGATGGTTAGTGTGGAGAAGAGTCTTCTTGTAATGCCTCCAGTTCAGGCCACGTACAAAAAGGCAAGTCAGTTTCTATATTTTTATTCTACCATTTTTAAGCCAGTATTGACCATACTGAGCTGCAGATTCCAGCCTTAAGGATTGCCGGTGCTGAATTAGAGACCTTCTGCTTTAAAAGCACGTGTATGGAGCGAATCAGATAGGGAACTATGTGCACAAACTGTGTTCTGTGCTTCTAGCAGAAACCAAAGAGGACGGCTTCAAAGTGCAATTAGCACAGCATGTAAATAGTGTACATTATGCCGCCCAGACTGTTAAATGCTACATTCCACAAAAGCCAAACCAAGTTCACATGCATACATATCTAATATCACTGTCACAGTAAAACTCATCTCTCTGTGTCTGGATATGCTGAAGAAAAGAAATCTGAAGGCTAAGCATTATTCGAGCTATTTTATCTTTTTTTTTCTTTCACTAGGATTATAATTTGATGTTCATTTCTCTGTTAGCATTTTGTATTCAGATGTGTGGAGAAATCAGAACAGAGTTCCTTAAATTGTGTTTCCCGGGAGTATTTAAGCTGCTGTCTAATGTTGTATTTCTTTTCTCACAGAGAGCATAACTTATGTTATTAGGGCATAGTACTAATTTTTTTTTAGTGCAACATGCAGCTCTTTAATCAGCAGCGGAATTTTAAATTACTGACTGCAAAAGCATTTAGTTAAATCAGGAATTCCTCTGGATACTAAAAGGGCTTTTAACAGAGGCAACGCCTTTTGGGGCCCTTGATCTGCAGTGCCAGGTTACCATTTCACCTGCAGAGAGGGCATTGTCTTGGCTCAAACATTGTGAGAATGTCTTGAGGTATTTCCAGGGAGACATTTTGGCAGTGTCAGAACTATTGATGAGAAATCTAAAGCAAACAGACAGGGAGAAAATGGACTGAACGTAAAAGAGTCAAAAGAAGGAGATAGGAGTAGAATAAAAGACAGTTTGGATGATGGCTGAAGTACACTGAAAGAATGAGGAGAAAACTGAACAAATAGAAATGTAGAAGGCAAAAAGAAAAACTGCAAAATAGGAGGCAATAGCATTAAGGAGAAATGAGCAAAATCAAAACAAAAGAGAAAGATTAAAAGTGGAAAAGACATAAGAAGAAAAGGTGAGAGAGAAAGAAAATGAATGGATTGATGGCAAAAAAAGGGGAACACTAAGAAAGTGGATGGAGATGTAAAGGAGATGATTGGAAAGAGATTTTTGTCCTTAACTTTGTCATATGGGCATTATGTGAGTTTTGCAGACAACTTCAAACTGAGCAAGGGAAAAAGAAGACAAGCTCTGTTCTTCGGGCAGCAAGGGTGCCGTGTGAATCTTCAGGAGTCAGAAGCTATAGGTAAATCTAGGTGGTTCAGAACTGACAGTGTCAGATTTTGGGAATAGGATTGTGAGATTTTGTTTGCGTCTAAAGTAGAAAACAGTTATACTGTGATGAGCGCCAGAACCTAATTCTTCATTTTGGCTGACAGAATTCCCTTCTCACACTACTAATGAGTCAATGTTTATATTCTCAATTTGGCCATTCTGTAATAATTAAAAAAAAAAAAAAGAGGGATTCAAAATCAGTATTGTTTTATGAGTCTGAAAATATTTGTATTTATTCAAAGACGTACCCAGTGTTTATATATTAATTCAAGCCTTCCTTAGACTCATTAAAACTTCAAAATTGAGCTGGAGAGATTCTTCGAAGGTTGAGATCACGTTTTTAGCAGAAAATTTTGTAGCTAATATTAGGGTAGAGACTCTGATACACAATATCAGAACTGGAGAATGTCTCAAGTTGTTCATATTTTCCTTCCCATACTTCAGCTGCTCTGAACACCAGTTTGAAATAGCCCTGCGTAGGAGCTTCCTTCCACAAAGACAACGATCCTTTTCCAAAAGTTATGGCAAAACTCTAAGGGTGAGTCTAGCAAAGTTATGCAGTTTCTGAGAAGAAAGAGATTCTTTCTTGAGGAAAAGTACTGACACGTTAAAAGTGGGAGCTCAGTGTTAATCTTTCGGAAGTTATCTTGACTTAGAAGTGCTGAGTATCCTGTTGTATTTATTGACTTGAAATTGCTCATATTTAAGCCACTCAGCTTGTTTACATGTTTGAGTATGTATCTAAGGTCTGAACATTAGCTTTCTGCTGTTTAAAAGTCAGTCTCAAATTTATTACCAAGTCTGAAGATCTTATTCTTGCTATGTAAAAACCCTTTATTGCATTTATTTTTGAAACAGTTACTTGAGACAAACTAACCATGACTCTCTAGTAAACAAGCACCCTTTCGAAAAGCTAAATTTGGGGTTCTGATGGTTGGTGGTAAGCAAATGAAGTGAAAAATCTTTAAAAAGCACAGAAAACGTGTTGTATGTTTCCTACACCTAAAAAGAATAAAATAGGGTATGTTTCTTTACCAACATCTTCTAGGCATGATTCTGCCCAGAATGTACTCTTTCTAGACTATCCTTCAGAGCTACCTTCTCTTTTCAGTCTGTTACCTTCACTTTGTCACTAGTTAGTGCTTTCCCGTGGCTTCTGCTGCTCACGTAAGCACCTCTACTAAAAATATTTGTCCTAGAACTCTTCTGTATACGTGCCTGGTATGTACTTTTGTTATAGCCAGAACCTAGTGGTTTTTTGGAAGCCGCATATTGTTCCCATCTTTTTCCACGCTGCATGAAAGAATTTGTTTCTTATGTTTGTTTCTTTCCAAATGAAGAACACTTGTTAAACCCTTTACTTTCAATAGAATTTGAGCAAATCGTGACAGTGTAATGAGAATCACTGCTACACATTACTTTGCCATTTTAAAATGGATTCTTTCTATGAATGCTTGTTACCAGTTTTCCAATAGCTGCTTTCAACTCTTTCTAGCAGGGAAATAATGAAGGAAGAGCTGAGCTTGACACTAAAATCATGACTGAACTCTGGATAAAGCACTGGTCTGGCTGGGTCTTGCTGCCAGCAGCATCCTGTCGAGAATCACTTTCTCTGTGACTCTAAGTTGCTGATATGTTTCATGTCTTAGTTCCCAAAATTTATCTCAGGATAAATCATTTTATCCTGTTATTTGCATTAGCCTTTCAAGTATTTTATTTTGGCCTAAATATTTGGGCAGAGAAAGCCTTGGTTTATCCTCAATTTTCTTGTACCCAAATCGAAAAGCATGTTAATTACAGACTTTTCAAGGCAGTCCTCTTTGTGCTACTGTAAGGTAAGTGCACTGTAGTTATCATCTTCTCAAAAAATTGAGACCAGTGACAGCCAACATTCAGATGGTTTTGAAGTCTAGTTAAGCGCAGAGAAGTTCGGGTGGATATATGAACCTCCTGAGAATATCTTACCTACCTAGACTTTACTTAGGAGCATGCTCTCTCATGAGATACTCTCTCCTGCTCCGGATAGAAGTGCCACAAAAGCAGTGTGTCTCTGATGTCTGATGATTTCGGTTTTTCATACCATCTGGGATTCAGTGGGAAAGTTTAAATACACTATATCAGTAAAATGAAGAAATTCCTAGTTTAACTTAAAACCCTAGGATAGGGTTAATAATTTTGCCTGTGAGGATTGCAATGCATTTTAAGTAATGTTGGGAATACTTGTACAGTGAATGCATACTTCATGGCCACCCAAACTTTTATATTTTTATGCTTTTCCTTCCATTATATAATCACTGGTCTCACTGGGAAATGAAAAAAGGTCTGTATAACAAACTAATGCGGAGTACTGAGTGTATATGGACTTCAAAATTGTTTTCTCTAAATCTCTGCAGCTTTTTAAATACCTCCACATGCTGCTGTACAAGCAAGGTGTTTTTTTTTTCCTTAAACAGACCTTAACAGTTCATCATGCTTTTGCATAACAAGTGGTTGATCATGTACCTTAATTACAAGAGCAAATTGAAGGCAGTTGCACTATTTATCAAAATAAATCATTTATTAGTTAACTAATGAAAAAGTCAACAGACAGAAGCATAATACTGGAGCAGTGTTAGTAAACATAGTGGCCAAATCCTTAGCTGGTATAAATCAGCATAGCTTTAATCTTTTCAACAGAGTTGTGCTGAATGATACCAGGTAAAGATCTAACCTTTTTTAGGTAACCATGTAAAGAACCATATGCACCAGTTTTGCATTGGTGAATTAGGGAAAAACATCTTTTGATATCCATTATTTACATCTTGCTTTTTATCTGTCTTTTCAGATGAAAAAGATAATCATGTTACTCATATAATGGGAGACTTCTGCTTGCATTCTGGATTTGTGATTCCTATTTTCCAAGCCAGTTTGATATGCACACATACAGAAACAAAATGTTTAGGATCAGACAGTTCAATCATTAGGTGAAGAACTGTGATGTTGTAGATGTAACATTTTGGGATCTAGCTGGATAAAAGACTGAAAGCACCAGTTATTCATCGTACACGAGGAAAAACATTTCACGTGTAAGGATAATGTTTTTCTTTTAGGGGAGGACTGCAATAGCTATTCTTTGTATCATGCTTACTCACGTAAACTCAAATGTTTGATCCAAACACTAATTGGGTTTCTTATTTTTATTGTTTTGTTTGTTGGGACTCTTTCCAGTGCTGCAGGTGCTTTGCAGATGTGCGAAGTTCTTGTCCCTCCAAAACTCACAGACCAATGATCAGTAAACAGAGGTCAGAGGAAGGAAGTAACAACATGGATTTTCAATAGGAATCAATATGTTTTGCTATGAAGACAGCAGGGCAGAAATGGATTTTGAAGCAGGGAGAAAGAATAGCAGGCAGAGGCAGCTGCATGATAAATTAGTAAAGGCCAGCAGATGCAGAGAGGGACCACAGAAGGGTGCCACAAGGTGACTCTTCAAGGGTGTGATAAAAGGGCAGGAAGAGCTCAGAAGTGGGGCAGAAGAAAGGTGAAAGAAAGGGCAAATCTCCTGTTGAAGTGCCATATCCACATGCCACTTTAAAAAGACCTTTAATGTAATAAACCAACACTTGCTATAAGAGCATTATTGGCCAAAAAAAAAAAAAAAAAGAAGCCTAGTGCTAGAGAATTGGGAAATGCTAGATTTCTGGGAACTGTGCTGCTTTGATTCTGTTCCCATTGCTCTCATCCTAGTTATGGTGTAATGTAAGGGTCTTGTAAAAAATGACAAAAAAATCACTTGTGAGATTTAAAGAGAGCAACACGGTACACATAAAGGCAGACAGACATTTTCAGTGAGACAAGGTATCCTAGATCACCCTTACGTAGGGGAATATAGACTGAATATGAAGAATGACTTCAGGGGTCAGACTAGGGGTTTATTTAACCCAAAATTCCATCTCTAAACATACTAAGATATAGAGTAATCCTTTTTCTGGGATGTTCTTCCAACTTTTATCAATCTGCACAATCAAGCGGGCAAAACCATATACTTTCTTCTTTTTTTTAACTCAAGCCAGCGCAAGTGTAACTACTTGTTGAGAGTTAACAAGACGAAGGACTGAAGAAGCACAAGCTGAAGTACCTTCCATTCAGCGTTGAGATCACATCTATATGACCTTGCGTTTAAGCGATGGGCTTCATTACAAAAGATATACTTGGCTGCTTTGGCCACTCTTTCTTAAGAGCTTCTGATCTCGGTGGATGCCATTGTCAGTGACTAGTTGTCAATACTTGGTGAACAAATACGTTCAAGAGCTTTGCGGTCTATTAATAGGTGATTTGTGAAGAGACAAAATACGTGGTATGATCAGGTTGTTTATGATGGAAATCATCCGTGAAGGAAAATGAATTTAAAGAAGTTTAGCTCTCTATCAGCTCAAAGGAATCACTGACCAAGTCTCAAAGACATTTCTTTTCAAGATATGACAAATTATTTTTATCTCTTTGCAAATGACTATCCAAATAATTTCAAAGATTGGTCCTGGATGAGTGCTGCACAATCATCAAATTTTTTTAGGTTAAAAACTAGCATTTCATTATCCTTTTCCCATTGCTTTGTATATCAGGAGGCTCTGCTTTGTTTAGATGCTTTTTTCTTTTGCACAAAGGAGAAATGTTTTAGACGCTTGTAATAACTGATGTTCGTGTGAGGAGTAGCTCTGGTGGTGTTTGGCAGCCTTGAAAGCTCCTTATGGTTGTAGGACTCTTCCACTCATGGAGCAGAAACAATACCCTGTGACTTAGACAATCAATCACACAGCATGAATAATGAGCAAACACTCAAAGCAACAGTCACATTTGCATAAACCATTCATTCAATACATTTGAATAACCACAAAAATTAATGAAAATCAAAAGGAGTTCATGGATCATTTGCCAACAGGAAGAAGGGCTAAAACCATTGAATAGATAGCTTACTGAAAACAATTTACATGGCTCTATCTTTCTAAAAGGAAAAAGGGGAGGCGGACTGGAGTGAAAATTAGCAGGAGATGAGCCTCTTCTTGCCCACCTCTGATTTCTTTTCATGGAGTTCCTCTGCATCATGCTATTTCTTCCTGTGATTAGTTGTTTTCAAGGCAAAACAAATATATAACATATATATAATATAATATATAATATAATCCAAAAACCTACTCTGTGACAAACTCGAAGAAAAAGGAAGTGGTTAAAAACATGATTTTAGTTGACTTTTTGCAGGTAGAGAACCAGATGTAAACATTATCAAGAAATACTGGTTTCCAGAGATGCTTGTGCTAATCAGTATTTGTTTATGGTACGCGACATGCCTGGAAAAATCAGTTAAGTGGGATGTATCTGTTTTAGATACATTCAAAATAGGACAGTTCTCAGAAAGAAGAAGATCTGCATTTTGTCTGTTCAATTTCTCTTCTTTTTCTCCTTATTGTAGAAAATGCTGGCAATCCACTGCCAGGAGTCTATATTCAATTTCAAGAAAGTAACCTCTTCCAGCTGTCACACCTGAAGGCAAAAACTAAAATAAACAAAGAGCTTATCCAGGAGGTGCTTTTGGCTGTTTTTGCTTCTTCCACTGCTCGCGTTTCCCATTTATTGGGAAGCCTTTTTTTCAGAAATGCATGCATCATTCAAACATGGACGCAATTAATTTCGTTAGTAAATTATGTGATCCTGACATAAGAGCAATTCCACATAGGATGGAAAACCAAATAACGTGTCTCTCTCTGTGAATTTTAAAATTAAACAAACAAGTCTGGTTATTTCATGCTGATTGTTGAATTCTGTTTTGTATCAAAATGCTTCCACCTGTTCTTCTTACTTTGGCAGTGTGATATCAACTGAGATTTCATACATGCCAGAACAATTACTCAAATTAAAAAATACATATTTATTGCTTTGGTAACTCCCATTAGTAAGGAGGGCGCATGGTCTACTTCAAAGAAGTGAATCTCTGCCAAGCATGGCTTTGCCAGGCAGACCGCTGATCTATTTTCTCTGTACAGTTCAGTCTGGGCTCTTTCAAAATGTCAGTATTTGACACTCTTACCTGCTTAGACCAAATTCTGATACTGCTTCCAAACCATTCACCTCTTGCAGGACAGGCATGTTGTTCAACAGCCTATTCAAAGTCTTCCAGAGAGACCTGTTAACTTAAGGCTTGTGTCAGCAAGTTAAACAGTTGTTCCGCTCAGCAACCCACATCTCATACAGCAATCCCTTTGAAGACACTCAGCCTGACAGCTGCTGAAATCCAGAGAGCTGCAGCCCAGGGAATCCCATTTTGGGGGAGAGGAGAAGGGAGAACCTCGCGCAGAAAGAGGCTCGCTCACTCGTTAGAGCTATCATCTAATGCATTTTGTAATTTTGGATCATCTCCAAACAAAGTCCCCTTTCTCTAGGGTTCTTCGGGCTGTTTTTTTGTTTCGGTTTGTTTGTTGCAATGATTATGGATGGAAGGACAACATATCAGCTTCTTACGGCGTTTATCCTACAGGGTTTGGAACAGGGGCATGGTGTTTTAAAGCTGAATGAACTGATCTGTGCCTTTGCAGGCTCACTAAGGGCCTCATATTCAGAGCCCTGAGCCTGTGACCACTCTCTCTGGCTGATATAGCTACTGTTTATGCACCTAGATCTTTGCAAGAGCAGCCCCCAAAGGCTACAGTATTGCCAGTTAAATCACAAATACCTCTTTCCAAGAAAAAATATTGATGCTGGAACCACCCTTTCATATGCTGAATACATTGTTTTGACAATAGCAACCCATGCAAGGTTCGTTTCTAGCAACCCAAAAAGTAAGATATTGTGCAGATCGCCTCACATTATTTTCAGCTCGAACTCCACAGACCGTTTTTGTTGTCTCTATAAGCAGGTCAAAGGCCCATTTTTTAGGGATTCAACTGTTAACTGCTAACAGGGTTTAGCTGTTCCTTCTTCTGCCTTATTTTAATCACAAAATAAGTCTCCCCTAAATATTGCAAAATCTGCGTCACCTAAATACCAAATGCTAATGACTGCTTTTTGGAAAAAGCTTTTCATGAAATTGGTTCCCCTGAAAAGCAGTTGTATAACATTTAAAAAGCAGTATAGCTGTATAAAACAAGTTGCTCATAGATGGAAAATAGGTGAGATTCATGGCTTAAAGTGCTAAACAATGCCAAGTTATTGGCACCTGGAAATTGTGTTATTTTTATCATGCTTTGTTATATTTTAAACTAGTTCACAAAAGAGCTATTTATTTATGTTTCCTTGCTTGCTTGCTCTGCAAAAGAAACTGCTGAGATGCTTAACAGGTGTCTATCTCTGTCCTGCATGACTTTATTTCTCATACTTGCATTTGTCATGGCTTACTGCTTAACTGATTGCTATTTCTTGTTTATTTCTTGTGTAGTTTTAGACCTTTTTGTGCTGATTTTTGCTCTCCCAGCTGTTCAGTCATTTCAAAGGATACATCTTCTCGGTGCTGCCTCCATTACTGTGCATGACCTATTCCTCTGACAGCAGAAAGAGAGCAGAGCCTTGGCCCACCTTCCTGGCTGTTGCTGATAGGCAGGTATGTCCAAAGCTGTTCTGACTGCAAATTTGTGGGTCATTATAAATGACTTTAAGTACTACAGGCTTCTCTGAGAAACTCAGCTGAACTATCATTGTCACATGTATTTATTCTTTCTCTGCAACAAAGAGGATCTCATTAATATGTCTCCTTCGGTCCTCCCAGAATTTCTCACTAGTGTTTCAAATCAGCAAAGCACAAATAAGAACAGTATGGTAGAAATCAACAGGAGAGCGAGAAGAGGAGTACCAGTAAAATAAATAAACATAAATAAGACACACGGGGAATAGCAGCTCCAGGGAAAATTCCAGTTACCTGAGGTCATACTCACTTTGTCCACACAAAGACCTCTCCCTGCTGCAGAATTGACTCACGGCTCTGCTGTCTTCTCTCCACTAGCTCAGTGTAGTGGTCCATGGCTTCCTCAACTCCCTCAACTCTTGATGCCTATCCCATTGGGTTTAATCAATCACCTTTTAGGAACTAGCACAGTTCCTTTATTATCCAGGTGTGTTTTCATGTTCTAGTATAGCCCTCACTTGTGCTTTTTGTTTTGCCAGCGTAAATACCCTCATGCTTTAATGCTTGTGAGCAGGTCAAGTGGCTTGCACAGAGACCCTGCCCCAGATGCCGCAATAACTTCCTCTGTTTCTGGAAGTCAGGGAATCTCAGCCTGTAAATCCCCTATCAGACCTATCAATTATCTTTTAATGGCACACCTTCACCACTCATAACTTGCTTAATTTAAGCTTCTTATATATCTCTTTAGTATTCCCACTGAAAGAAATGAAATGCGTTAGGTTTTCAAGCTTAAGCTTTATATAGTAATGTATATGACCAAATACATAGTTGCCTCAGACTGCAGTCTTTGACCTTTCTCTGACCATGTGGCCCTCACAGTTTAAATTCAATCTAGAAGCTGTAAACTGCTGTGAGCAAGTTTGGCATCTGTTTGAAAATTCAGTGAGCCCATTCTGGTGTTAAGGCTCTGTTTAGGCTGAAGTATCTCCAAGAAGGGACTGGTCTGCCACCTAATCTATAAAATAAGCGCAGGCATAATCCAGAATAATATGAAGAATTTCAGAATATCTCCATGTTGCTTTTAGATGGAGCCTGCTCCACACCATGCCTGCTCTTACTCCAACCTTCCAGGTCCTCCCTTTAACCACTTTGGTGCGTTTCTCCATGCTCATGAAAAGTTGCACAGAAGATAAAATCACCCAGCTGTATTTGCTCTCTCCCTAGCTAGCTATTGTCCAACTCTTTTACAACCATCTGCTACCTTCTGAGCAATGTAATGGAGAAGTGTGTATGGCCTGAAATTACCCATGTCTAAGAACATCAGCAAAAATCGAACATCTGAGCTAGAGATTTCAGCTTTTTTCTAAGCTCAGTGAATAGTTTTATAATTAGTGACTTTCCAGTTTAACACCGTGAGAGCTGAAGGGCATGATATCATGTACACTTCATTCCCACATGAAAAGTGGTAGTACTTCTAAATATTCATGACATTATTATACAGTTTATCAAATCCAGTGGTATTGCCAGCTTTTAATTTAGAGTACAGCTCAGCTGTATTTCACTTGTAGCCATAAGTGTTTTTTATTTCTTTCAACATTTGAATCCAAAGTATGCAGAACGGGTAGACTGTGAATTTTAAACTTCTCTCATCTCTCTTCAGATCCTTTTATTTGCTCTATTTTGTTTTTACTTCTTAAATAGATTGTACTTCTGAGCAGCCATTCAACACTATTCAAAAAATATAGTAGGAAAGCAGTTCCTGACTGTTACCTCTCATCTTTCTTATCTCTCTCATCTTTAGTTAGGTTCATTAAAATAAAATCTCTAGGCTAGAGTGATAGGCTATTCAATGCATCAGATAGGTATTTACCAATGAATTCTCTATCTACTCAAGCTTAATCAAGAAAAATAGTTGTTGCTCCAGTTAGACTACAGCTCAGAGAAAATGAAACTTAGCCAAAACCAAAGAGAAAAGTCTCCTTATAGCTTCATGGCATCCAAGCTATTGAAAATACTTGCAGCCTTATAGTCCAGAATCAGAGAAGGGGATCTGTTGCTGCTTCTCTTCTTGTACACATTTCTTTTTTCTTCCAAGAAGCTGGAGAGAGAATGCAATTTAGGTATGTTGGCATAGGTGGACAGCAGCTGTTCAATGTTGTCATCTGAACGCAGGCAACCAGGAGCCCCCGTGATTGTTTTTCCTGTAACCACAACAGCAGAGCTATCATAAGCATCTAGAGGTTAGGAGTCCAAGTTTCAGGCCTTGAGGAGTTCATTTACTCTCTTCCCAGTTTATTTTTCCTAAATAGCCTGGGAATGTGAGGAGTAGAGACTTCCCAAGAAGAGGAAAATGATGAAGCCAGTAGAGGAAGAGTATCACTGAAAGGTGTAATAATCTTGCGGTTTTATATTGCTGTACCATTTCATTTTAGGGCACAAGAGGAGCTTTGCTTCCCAGTCCTGTTTTGTTAGGTGGGAACAGTTATCAACTCTGTTCTGAATAGGTCTGTGGTTCTGCTATTTCTTATCCACTTGTCTAATTCGTATGACAGTAGCCCTTGAATGCCTCATTTGAAATCATGTGCTCTGAATAAAAAGAGCAAGGGATAATCCTTGTTCATTGTCTCAGTGGAAAAGTAGACAAAACATGAGAAAAGATACCATGACTTTACCCATACTACAGATAAAGAGTCAAGGCATAGCAATTGTTGAGTTATGCAGACAAAAGGCCAACCTTAACCTGTGACGACATGAGAGACATTACGTATATAACAAAAAGGAGGTAGTAGCTTAACGAAATTGCCGACCAACACAGAAATTACCTTATCATACCTGTACCACAAACACCAAATATGAGTGTAAAATAAGCAAACTGGGCCCAAAGGGAAAAGAATGAACAGGGGCAGGCTGTTTATTTGGGAGGGGGAGAGTAGTAAAGGAGAAGAACTTGGAAGGGATCCAACAGGCAAAAAAGCAAATCATGTGATCGGAGCTGATGGGGGTGCGCATTGATGAGCCCTGTGTTTGATCACCACCATTTGGAGCAGGACAATAAACCATGTATTTCCACTGTACGTGTACCTGACTTGCTTCAAGTGGGCAGGAGGGACCACGTGTCCTTTTCCCTGACCTCACTGATGGAATTTGAGGAGCTTTCTCCCTAACATCAACCAGGGAACACTTGGAGGGTGCTGCTGAAAAATACTACCTCTTCTTCTCCTTAACATTACTGAGTTGCCATAAGTCACATATGAGGTTGGATCCACTGTTCTTTCTAGCGTTTACCTGAAGCACTGTTTTTCAGTTTTGTTAGCTAGACGCGTACAAACCAAGATGTTTCACATTAAACTGAGTAGATATATGGTTAGTCTTCCTCCTTGACTTTCAACTGTAAGATGATATAAATTGTGGCTTGTCTAACTTCTGATATACGATGGTATATGGGAGGATATATAGCTATCATTAATTTCTTAAAAGGTATTAGAGCATAAAGCTATTGACCTCACACTCATGACAAGTTTAGTGCTTATGAATAGCCAGATATTTGTGATTAGTCAGGATTAGCCACAGTAACTGTGGCTATCCTGCAAATAGAGACATGTCTGCATTGCGTCAAATTATCTGTGCTGCTTCAGACTGCATTTTACCTGGAGAAAGTTTATTTCTGAATCTTCTGGGATCTTCTTAATAAAGGTTAAGCTATTGTATATTGATCTCTATATTATTTTTGAGGGCTTTCACGTTCTATAGATCTGGAGTTAGAATTGATTTTTGCACAGCAGAGCAGTGACTTCGGAAAGATGCTTTGGGGTACCTTCTCCTGTTATAACGAGAGTGATTAGTTCTACTACCTTGGTCCTTTACAGGCTTTCTGAGGTTTAGCATGTATGCTTGATGTTGAATTTGACCTTTCTTTGGTGCAGACGCTTTGGTTGTACTCTTTAAAGTAGCTGCCCTGTTCTTTTGGAATAGGCTCTGGTGCAGTGCTCAGAACTCCAAAGCCCCCATGCATTCAGTTAAGAGATTGGTTTATTTACTGCCTGCTATTGAATATTACTTAATCTTAAACTTTTCCCCTCAAGGAAAAAGAAACAATCTTTGTGGAGCTTCTGTTTTGCTCTGTGGCCAGAGAGAAGGAAAAAGAGTGATGTAGCTGATTGAAGAGGCTGTTTGGTTTTGAATCAAAGTGCATTTCTTTTCGTTTTCAAGCTCAGTTACATCCTGGAAGGATTTATTTTGAGGTAGTGTGTAGTGAACATTGTTTGGTTGATGTCCTAGGGACAAATTTCTCCATTTACGTATAGGACAGGTGCAACAAAGGCAGCTCTAGCATATGGTGTTCCATAGTTCTCTTTTCCTGTTTAAAATAAAAGCTTTCCGGGTATAAAGCTCGCTTGAGCACCCACAGTCTGTTTAGGCAGTCAGAGGCATGAGCACTGAACTCATATCTGTGGCTGCTGCAGCGCTGCTGCTTTGAATACTTTCAGCTGGTGCTACCAGTGGGGTTGGTGTAAGCAATACGGACTACTGTCTGCTGGGCAGCACACCAAAACTAAACCATTTTATATTTCTTCTTCGAGTGTGCTGAACTAAATGGCAAAGATATATTGCCATTGCTAAATTTGCACTAGTAATTTAGAGAGGAATGCTAGCCATCAGGTAGGACAAAAATTCCCTTTTCCAGCAGAGGGAAAAATCTCCTGAACAACAAAGTCCGATTATTTCATGAGGAGCAAAACTGATGACACCCACTTTGCTGTATTTTCCCCTACAGATCCCTGTGCATCTACTCAGTTAAGTATCTCCTCAGAGGCCTCCCATGGCCCAGCTCTCTGAGAACCCCACTGTGTTTGCACTGTACTTGTGTGCGGTTTGCTTGTCCCCTGACCAAAGTGTGTGTGAGAAGCTGTACTTGTCGGGCCTAGAGCTGACACGCGCATATGTTGATGAGTTAGTGAGCAGCAATACGCCGCGTGGGTATTGGCAGGTCAAAAATGATAGGGAAGGGTTAAGTTCATGCTGCAGCCTTTTTTCTTCCCAGGAGGAACTCATCTGGCTCTCTTCTCAATCCAGCTATCCATCAATTTTCATGAAACTTTCAAGAACTTAATTATCTTTAAGATTCCTGCTAATCTGTCAAATTTGCTTGAAGTTTGCTAAGAGGTCCACAGCTTCAGAAAGGGGAACTGGACTGATGGGCAGACGAAGCTTCACAGATTGCTGAAGTTTTTGTTCCTTAAGAAATCAGGCTTGAAAAAGAAAAAGAAAAAGAAAAGAAAAAGAAAAAGAACAAGAACAAGAAAAAGAGAAAGAGAAAGAAAAAGAGAAAGAGAAAGAAAAAGAGAAAAAAAGAAAAAGAAAAAGGAAAACAAAAATGAAAACAAAAATGAAAGCGAAAAAGAAAGAAAAAGAAAAGAGGAGAGGGAAACTAACAGTACAGATTTAATTACTGGTAATTTTCCTGTCCAAAATTATTTTTGAGCAGTGCTCTATATCTAATTATGACAAAATATTAGTGAAAAGAAATCATTTTTAGTATTTCCTGTAGACTTTGTGCAAAAAATGTGATCAAACCGTATACTCTGTGGTCCAAGAAAGATGAAAGCAAATCTGAACAGCTTGATGCAGTATTTCCATCTCATAAATATAAAAAACAAATCATTATCCATAATTATGAACTGCAGTAAAGAATAACAAAATGTTCTATCTCTATAGTTGGATTTTTGTTGTTTTTTATTTTGTATGTGTTAGGAATTTTTTTTTCTTATGTAAGTGACGGTTTTAAAGGGCGTTTAATTACGTCCTTGTAAGATACACTAAGAAGCTGACAGCTCTCTTGCATGTAGCAGTATCCTACATACAGCTCAGCAGTTTCAGAGGCATTTTTCTTTTCTTCCTTCTATTGTCTTTAAGAGCCATATTTGATAAACTTTCCATTTAACATTCTCAGAGACTAAAAACCTTTATTTCCTGACAGAGGTGCAAATTATCCTGTCTCCTTTTACCCTCACACCTCAGCTCTCACCTGAGCAGATGCAAATCTCAAAAATGCTCAGCACTGTCCCAGCTTTGCTCGCTTGCATCACTAGCAAGGGTTCCTGATGACAAAGCCTGTAGCTGAACTCGACAGTCTTGAAAATCTCATCCCCCCCTTATTGTCAGTCCTGCATTACCCATACACGTTATGCCATTTTTCTGACCAGAAGCGCTGAGAATACACAAGAGCAAAAAACATATGGACAGAATGCAGAATATTTCTCTGCCCTTGACCAAGGCCTTGATTCACCCTCTTTTGACTCCAGGTTTATATCCTTGAGGTCACAGGATTCTGCTAGTGTAAAGCAGTAGCGAATTGGCCCTGTAGCTCTCACCTGCAGGTAAAGGATAAAACAGACTGTTGATTAAGCAGGAAAGATGCCTGTTTGCCATCTTCTTTAGCCCGCTTACTTATTAATACTTGATGATGCTATTTCAGTATAGAATGTTAATAAGCAAAAAGCCTCAAGATATTTGTTTAGGAAAACTCCTTCAAAAACAAAATCTGTTTTTCTCTGCAAGGATATGAAACATAACATTCAGCAAAAGATGTACAGTGGTTCTTTTAGCTAGAATTTCCAGTCTCTCTCCTCCCTATTACATAGCATCTAACAGGATGCAGTTCTTGTTCAGTGGCGACTGGAACCATTAGGGATCTTCTAATTTATGCAGTGAATCTTTTTGCAATATTGTGAATTAAATGCACATCTGTGAGTTAGGAGCACATTTACTGCACTGGAACAAGAAGCTGAAATGAGGCCTTTCTGGTCAGTTTTTCTGGAGTACATGAACTCTACATGATGTGCTAGGAAAGGAATCACCTGGCTATTCAGCCCCTGCCCGTCTCTTCTCACCATCCATAGCACCTGTGCTTCCAGCTGTGTGACAGAGAAATTATCCCAACTAGCGGAGCGAGGCTTCTGCATAGGTCAGCAGTATCTGTATCGTTATTGCATCTTTTTGGTTTTGGAAGGGGTCGGGGTGGGGGGAAGCACTGTTTTGCCTATTTGCTTTACAAATCTTCACTCCTCTTGTATTAGAGAGGCTTGTAAGCAGATCTTCCTGCCCTGAGTCATTTCATTGGTTATTTTAGCAAAACGTTTTCACAGCCTCCACAGCCATGGCTTCATGTAACCCTAGATGTGCCTGAACTCTCCAAGCCCCTCATGCTTGATGTGGAAGTTCCCATCTGGTGGCTATGATCAAGCACTGAGTTTGGACACCTGACCACACTGAAGAGATATAAGGGGCTTAATGGGGGGGGGGAAGAAAGATAGCCCCTGAGAGTGTCGCAGCTAGGTGAAGCTGCTCCTAAAGGAGAGCTGGAGCTATGGGTGTGCAACTGGATCCTCAGGAGGAAAGGAGCTGGACCCTGCAGCTGGACATCTTGTGTCTCTCCTTGACTTTGGGCCGGAAACTCCTACAGGAATGTGAGTACCTACCCTGGGAGTCTGACAGCCAGGGGAACCCTTGGCAAAGTTGCTGTATGGCTGCTTGATGATAAGCATGCGGAGGAGCTGAAGCCTGGTTTAACTTCTTGGGAGGCTTCTGTCTCATAAGGAGAAGTACGAATGCCCTGTACTTGGCTTTCCTTCTTGGGGTGCTACTTAGTATCTCTCTGTGCAGCCTATCTATTTTTGAATCTTATTCTTAGGTATCCAATTCACTGCATGTACTGAACAGGGAGATGAGGGAGGGGGCAGGTCAGGAGTGTAACTACAGGTACTTGTGGGCTCCCTTAAGGCAACTGAAATAACACTTAAAGCATCTTGCATGGCACAGGTTACTCATAGGTTCTGTGTTATAACCCCTAACTCTCTAGGGGTGTCCCAGAAACCTGGTCATGTCTGAAATACTGCTAGATGCCTAAATCTATACACCTGGATCCCATTGTGGATGTTTTTCTCCCCTCTGGATTTCATTGCAGAAGCCTAAAGGTACATACCGTGGGATGTGGTTGGCACATCTACACACCTTTCTTGGCTATAGTCTTTACCACTGAAGGTACTGTTGCTAATAAGGGTAGTATATCCCTCGAGTCCATCAGGTATAATCTAGTGAAGCAACTGTTGCTCAGAGTAATGAGATTTCTCATTTAATAAAAGTATTTGACCATCAGCCAAAGAACTTATCTGACTTAAATATCCTGCCCCAGTGCCTCTAGCGGTGACTGGCTTCATGACTCCATTTATGTCTGCAACCAACTCTCCATATTAGGACTATTTCTGTCATAAGGCCCTTGAAAGAAAAAAAAAAAAAATTTGCTTCCCATTGGGTCCCTGGCACAAGGAAGGATTGCTGTGCTAGGAGAAAGGGTATAATGTTCTACAGCCACAGTGTCTATTGGGTGCTATGAGTAGCACAGTGACTCGACGAGGAAAAAAATTCAGTGCTCTCTGCAGAGTTTGTACTCTTTGTGGAAAGCAAACAGATTTCATGCATGCTTTAATGTCAATAGAAAACTAGAGATTGTGATTAAAGATTCTTTTGTTTTACTACTTCTGTGCATATCGCTATTATTTATCAAAAAAAAAAAAACCTCTAGGAACCACACTTTCAAAGGTTGTGAATAATGCCAAGTGAATTAATGGATTTTATTCAAGTGAATGTAGTGCAGCTTTATTGCTTAGATGCAGCAGTATCTACACATTACTTTTCAATTTAATTTTAGTAGAAATTAACTTATCTTCATGCAAGTGACTTTAAAGCTAATAATCCTAAAAGAATTAAGATTAGAAAGTAATGCTATCAGTGACAAAGCTCATTAATGGCTTTTTATCACTGCAAACTGGTGAACTATAATCAGGATAATTGGCCTAAAAGGAATACACTGTTTCTTTAGCCAGATATCCTTTATTCTACTTCACATTAATTACTCCAAGGTTTTGTTCTGGTCGCATAAACTTTGGATGGCTTGTCCACCTGTTCTCCAAAAGCCTGAGCAAGTGTCAGGTGTGCTGCTTTGGGAAGTCAATAGAGGTAAATCTGCAGCAGGCAAGATAAGGACATGTTGAAGGCAAATACAAAGACTGGAAGCATCACCAGTGCGATAACTTCAGCTGGTTCCAGAAAGATTCAGCCAGGGTATTCCCTGGGAAAAGGGGCTTGTCTCTTCAGAAAGAAGAGATGCTAGCGTTGGAAAACATACTAGTATTTGGCCAGTGTAACAACTGATTGGAATTGCTGGGGGGAATAGGATTTTTTACTTTTCATAGGAAGTATGTTATTACTTTAAGATCATTTGGAAGTCCAGTGAAGGCTGGTCTGCTCCAGGTCTCCCGGAGGGGGTGTGAGCAGAACTGGTATTTTTTGACTGTGGATCTTAAGCCTCTAGCAGAGGGATAGCCTTTTCTAGTAATTACACATATAGAACCTATAATATAAAAGGTATCAACTTGCTTTGGTATCTTTTAATAAAGCCCTTGAGAGTAGGCTAACACTTCTAGGGGCCTGTAAAGCACTAGTTATGAAGATCACTGGCCCAAAGAAGAGAGGCTGTTCAAGTAAAAAGCTTTAAACATGATTTCTGGTTGGTCTCTGCCTTGAAATACTGTTTTACACCACTGGTGGGTGGGTGGAGGTTTATGAAACTCCTGAAATTATTCAGTTCTAGCTCTGAGTCCAGAAAACTTATGTCCTATAATCACTGCTACTGCTTTGCCTTCTTTCCTTAGCTTATTCATCTTCACAAGGCAAGAAGGGCTAGGCGGTTTGTTCTATCTGGCTAGTTGCAGATGGTGGTGGCTAGTTGTAAAATGGGATTCCAGTCAAAAGTGAGCAAACCTAAGTATCAAAGCAATGTCTATCCCCCTTGCCCCTCCCCAGTCTGGAATAGTGGAGGCAAGAGGCCACTTGGCCACACTTCCAGCTGCTTTTGAGCCTCATCAGACAAGTGGGAAAGCTGCTATTTTGTTTTGAAGGTATAGGAATAGGTACCATTTGTTGTATGTCATTTCCCTGTGGCAAAAAGTGGTAAAAGGAGATGCTAACAGATTGGTACAATGCCCTCTTAATTTATTCTGCCTTCTGACCCACCATGAAGAAGCAAAAACTGAGTAAAGCATTGGGGGAGGGGGAGGGGGAGGGGGGGTGGCTGTGATAAATGTCTTCTGAAACTGAATTTTCCCCTAAATATTTTTTTCAGTTTAATTGAGGGAAGAAGGAAAAAAGTGTTTGCCTGGATGTGGTATAGTAAACTCATCCAGGTTCAGACAGCTTTTACTTTGTATTCTTGTGGCATTTCTGATGGGTAATAACTCAAAGGGTCTATTTCTTCCTTGTCCTGTACCTCATTTACTGAGTGTTTCCTGCACCTGGCAGACAAATCAATTCTAAACCAGCAGATTTCAGGGAGGTTTGGTGGTATGATTTATGTGTTTTACAGCAATTCAAATGGAAGGGGCTCCTTTACTCATCCTAAAAGTTTGCTGCGTTATGGAATGAAACAGATACTTAAAGATTCATATAATGCATTAACCATTTTTGTAACTTAATTCAGGGCATGATATATACAGCTGAGATCAAAAGCCTTTCCTAGCTGTTCTTTAATTCAGTTGCAGTAATGAATACAGATCCAATTAGAAGGGAGCTGAAACACACTGGAAAGAATTAACAGTACCCCTAATTTCTGTGTTGAAATAATGGCTGCTATTATAGACTTGATTTTAATCAGATACAGTCAGAAGTGACAGCAGTTATAGATTCATAGTGCTACAAGGGATATCTTTTTTAAATCATATCTTCTTATAAACACAGAACAAAGGCTTCTTCCATGCAGCACCTGTTGTTATGGAGTGGTAGTGCTTACCGAGCAACCGCAAAGCTGATGCACAAATAGCATGTCTGTTGGCTGAAATGGTTTGTGGCAGCTGACCCTGAGCTCCACCTATGCTGGACTAAAGTTTAGCCAGCCTTATTTTGAGTTTGTCTGATATGTCTTACAAGGGCTGTGTGGCAATAAGTCCAGGTCCTAACTGAAGCTTTTGGGTCAGAGCATTTTGTCTTAATGGTGTTGAAAGCAGTATTGGAGCAGCGGTCACAATTTTAAATGGAGAAATCAATGCCACAGCTACGTTAACTGAGGAAAGATGCCCCTTTGAACCTACTCTTTCAATAAGCAGTAATGTACTTTTGGAAAGACATGTTAAACTAAACAGGATGAGAACCTGCCAGTGCAGCAGGATGGCTGTGTCCTCTGTCTCCAAAGTTGCTCTAATTCCTGTGTTTTATGCTAATGTAAGAGGGAGGGAGGAAATCAGTATAGGTGAACAGACAGGGAATGAATCTGTTTGCACAGGTGCTCCTCTCATTCATCCATCCTTATGGTAAAATCTGTGTATGTTTTTTCCTCACTGGATTTATGTTTGTTTTAACTAGCCTATAAAACAATGAGGACTCGGTGTTGCAGGGAAGCATATGGCACATGAATAATTGCAAATGAACAGGGTCACCTTTTTTTGTTACCAGTGTATTTTGATATGGCCACATCTAAGGGTGTATGTGGGACCTCTTCACTTTTGACTTGCTTTTCTGACATTTTTGGGCTGATCTGTATGTCAGCTCCAGTATGTGCAGGAGAAGGTAGGGTGTCAGGCACTTTAGATGGAGACACTGGAGAACATTACATTTTCTGAAGCAATAAAGCCAGGTAGCTTAACTGGGCAAATAAACATATTTAGAGAAATTGATGTGTACTGTTTTTGTTGTCACTGAGGAAAAAGTCTCCAGACAGGCTCACCTTTTAATAACGGCTTGAGTGACGCACAAGCTCAAAATGAAAGCTATTGATAGTGTCTGGCTACAACATCTGTAATGCAATATGGGATAAATCTATCAGAATTTATGTTGGAAGATACTTTGCATGCAGCTTAGCTGTTAATCTAAAGCATATATTAACTTACTTGATTAAAATTTTGCAGCTGAATCAGAAAATTCCATCAGGAGGGATGCAACGCTTAAATGGAAAGTGATATTGCATGCTGCTGAATGAATGTACTTTCATATTCTGATTTGGCTCTGTTTAGAAGTAGCTTTTGCATGTGCTGTATTTGTATGGGGTAGGAAACTTACGTTGGATGGGGTTCCCTTTGGGATGTATTTGTTTCCTGTAGGCAGATTTTGTGCCTGCGATTAATGCTGTCTACCCCAATGTTAAGACTATTCTAGCTTCTGCCTCTAGGTTATGGTCTTTGGCTGTGTGACTTGCTCGGGGTAGCACCACAGTGAAAGGAGGTAATGGGGAGTATTTTGAAAGCTTGAGTTTCAGAGGAGTAACAAATACAGAGCTTGCTGAGGAGTAACAATATATCTGTGAAATACGTAGAAATGCATAAGACCACAACTTGTCTTACTAATTGCCCCTAGGGTTTAAAATATCCTACAATGGATGATTGCAGGGCATTAATTTGAACTGGTGACTCTCGGCCAGCTACTGTGAAAGTAGCAATAAGGTTCCCTGACTACCGAGTTAAACTGGTGTGAGGAATTGCAACCACAGTTAGACAAGCCTGTGTCTAACAAAGTTGTTTGTGTGGACTACAATCATGGGGAAAATGGGAGAAGTGTAGAGAACAAGAATAAAACTTAGTCACTGTAAATGCTTGGGACTTGCAGGAAATGATCCAAATGCCTCGAACATTTACTCACATATATAGAACTCTTTCCTATTATTCCTTTTTGTTGCAGGAGAAAATAAGTTAGAGAAACCTTGTTTTATTTTATGAGATGGTGGAGAGATGGCCTGGCATGTCTTTATGAGCCAGCCCTGAAACAGTATTAAACATCCCTAGAAGAGAAGGGGGGTAGATATAAATGGACACAGTGTCAGTGGTAAACAAGGCAGGGAAAGTGGTAGCTGTGTTCTGCAGTAGAGTTAGGAAAGGAAGTCTTAATTTTTTAATTTTTCCATTTAATAATTTTAATACATGGTCTTTTGTCTGTTAGAAATATCATAGCTGCTAAATACCTATATGTAATACCTTTGCTGCAGTAGACATGTGACCTCCTTGAATCCAGTGTTGAATGAGGAATGTGTGAGCAGGGGGAGAATACTAAGCTAAATATTTCTAGAGCAATTTTTTCCATATCAACCAGTGAATATACTAGAAAGCAAAATTTCTGAAGGAAGAAAAATGTGATATGTACTGATATGAGCCTCTAATGGAAACTCTTAACTCCCAAATGTGCTTCCTTCATCTCTATTCCTGATTTCATACTGTTTGCAGCATCGGTTCAGCTGTGTTTCAGTAAATTTCTACTTAACCATGTCTTTGCTCTCGCAAGTTAGAACTGCAACCAGCAAATAAGTTTCGATCTTCAGCATTCAGTTTGTTTCAAGCTGACTCTCCGTGGAGTTCATCCTCCCTTTCTCTTGTGAGAAGGCCTCATCTGCCCTACTTCTCCAGCAGTAACAGTTGTCACTTCCTCCGTCTCACAACTGCCATTCAGCCAAAGTAACTTATTCACTCTGCGGTAATCCTTTTTTTCAGGAGCTTTTCTCCAGTTCAAAACTGCTTCATGGTTACCTAAACCATTTACTTAAAATATGATAAAGACTATTTTAAGAAATTTGGAGAAGCAGAACAGTTTTGTTTTACTGTTTTTCTTTGCCTTTCTCACAAATTCTTTGTTTTCCAGTATCCTATTTAAAAATCAGTGCTGGTTTGGAGAAGCTTCTTATGCTAAGGAAACATTTGTAAAGAGTTAATATGTGATTAATTTATGTTTAGATGCATGAAGACTTAATCAATTGGTTTGCATCTTGGATCTTGTTTATGGAATGCCTTATAAACACCTGTTCACAACACATACCAATAAAGTGCTGTTCCTGCCGATATCATGGCTATGTGTGGGCAATTCATTTACTGCTACCTTATCAACTATTTTAAAACATACTTTACATATAAGGAGAGATTCTGTAGCATCAAGCTACAGTAATATTTCCTGTTTAAGACACTGGTCCTTCCCTCCTCATTGTAGCATTTGCAGTAACTCAAGACTGCAGGTGAAAAATCCAGTTATAGGTGAGAAACCCAAGACCAAAGGTGAAAAAGCAGCATTAAAATCTTGGCTTAGCTGGGAAGATTGGAGGGAGAAGTCTGAATGGATCTATTGAAACTGGCTCTACACATGGAACAGAAGAATATTACTTCTGTTGCATTCCACACCTAATCATCTGGCTCTTAGACATCTTTTCTAGTATTGGCCTACAGCACATCTTGTCTGTGCATTCCTTATTCATATTCATTGTATCCATGAAATAACACATCCGGAGTGTTCCAAACTTGCTAGAGACAAGCACATGTTCATTAAAAGTTGGAGTCACAGCTTGCAGCAAAACTCAAGGCTAGACTTCTCATAAGTAGGTTGGAAATGACAAATAATGAGGAAGATGGTGAATTTTCATCCTAGTCCATTTATTGCACTTGCATACCTCTAATTGCCTGGTCTTTCAGGTTTCCTTTAGCTGTATTCATGCTATGGCAGCCATCTCGGAAACACTGTTAACCTTATCTTTTTGTTTTCACCACCAGATAATGCATCTTTTCTGTCACATATCTAATAAGCTGATGTGCATGGAAGAAAATAGCTGCAGAAGTTTAAGATATTACCACCAGTTCTATTCTGCCTGCCCTTGTAGTGAGAGTACCCCAATAACGGGCAGCAGATGGGAGCACATCGGCACCTTGGCCACTGCAGTACAGTCTGGTGGGGTAGACCAAACCCTTCTTGGTTGTGGGTTTAAGCTGGGAACTGAATCAGCTGAGGGGCAGAGCAGGTAGCCCTTTCTGTAGTCACTATGGGTCCTGCAACCTTTGGGAAAAAACGAAGTTGGGACAGATAGGGCTAGTTGGGTCATAAACTACTGTACTGAGATCTGCCAAGCCTCAGGTTTGAGCTGGTCTTCCTAGTTGACAGTGAGTGTAATCTCATCTGTGGCTCCCACAGATATACAGCGTATGTGGGCCGAATTATATTCGGTATGCTCTCTGTATTCACTCTTTGCTTAAAGTTCTGTAGCTGAAATTTTCTACCAAATCTATCTCTGAACAGAGATAGGGAGAAAAGTGAATTCACAAACTAATACAGCTGCATTGGGAAGATGACTAAAAGTGGTGGGTGGTCATTAAGTGTACAAAAACACCTGGGTTCAATTTTAACTTTAGGCATTTAACTTCATCACTCAAACAAGGAGAGTCTCCATCCTCCAGAGGAGGGAGAAAAAGGGAACTGATACAGAAATGGGATGAACCCAGGCCTATATGATCTAATAGTTCAGCCTGTGCTGAGCTATTCAACTTGAAAATATCCTGATAGCTAGACTGTTAGAAAGCTGATGTTTGTAGTAATTGATCTGGTGATGTTTGTTTTTTTATCCTCAGCAGGAGAGAAAAGCAGGACTAGTCTCTGTCAGAAGTTTTCTGAGGATATAGATATTTATATATTTTTTCCTCTGCTCTGTTTAGCAAGTAGAGCAGAGACTCTAGGTGGTATTTGTTTCATAACTGTGCTTTCAAAATGATGATGCACAGTTTAGTTTTTTACTCTTCTACAAATTCTCATTGAAAGCCAAGGAGATCACTCATGGCAGTGAAGTGCAGGACAATAAGCAAATGCTTGCAGGAACAGGGGCTGCCTCTGTTCTTTGATCTGTAGTGCTGTTATGTTGTCCTTTCCTGATAATTGGTCTGCCACAGATGTTTTTCTTCTGCTTTTTGTGTTGTACATGTACACAAGACTTAATTGTTGTGCTTGTCTCTGCTAATGCATGGGAGTCCTGGACATAACACTAAATTAAATGTTTTAAACAAGAAAAATCTGCGTTCTAATAGTAGTGCACAATAAGCAATTAGGCTTCGCTGCTGGGCCTACGCAGGCAGCTCAATTCAAATTTAGCATGCTCCGTGCTTTCCAGGGTCAGAGGCTCCCTGCAAGTCCTCTATTGTATGTTCCCCTCCTGTACCTGCTGAGCTAATGATATCATTCATTAACTACTCTTGTTAGCTTTTTTGCTCTTTAGAGTGTATTTTTATCCATATAGCTTTCTATAGCACCTAAGCACTGCCACAAAATATCTTCAAGATTGGAAGCAGAATATTTTGTCCAAGTGAAAACTTCTTTGCTCTTTCCTCTGCAAAGAGCAATTGGGGCTGGCTTTAAATATCAATATTAAAATGTACTTCCTCTGACTTAGAACTGTGTTTAAAAATAATGAAGAGAATCTGATCACCAGCCTCTATAGAGGGGAAATGCTGAAACTGCCAGTAGGCAAGTTATGTCAAATGATGATGATCAACAGGTTTGGGGGCTTTAAAAAAAAAAAAAAACTAATTTCTTTCAGGTATAGTGATATTAGGAATTATGGCAGCAATAAACTTTTTTGACTAATGTTAGTCTTTGAATACATCCTGTCCCTAAATCAACTGTGTCCTATAGATAAAACAGAATAATCTTGCAGAGCCAAGAAAGTGATCACTCTTGTGGAGGAATTGCCAGTTAAGAATTTCTTATGGATGTTTTCAATTTTTCATGTCAAACTATTCTTACAGTAACACAAACAGGAGAGCAGGTTATGTTTGTCAGACCCTTTTGAGTAACTCTTGTTCACGTTTGTTTCACTCATTCCACCCTTTTAGTGTACCACCCAATAAGTTTCCCCTCTTTTACTATGCTGTTCATCATTAATGCACCACTAATGACCTCATTGTGTTGCTGTGGAATTCACTTATTGCTGGGATTCATTACTCTGTCATAGTAAGGCTATTTTTAGCCCAGACTCCAGCTGGCAATGGAGAAGAAACATAGGAAAGGAAATTGCCTCAGGTGTTATTAGTGCTATCTAGTTGCCTGTAGTAGCTAATGTTGCATGTGAAGTGCCCTGGAGTGCATGACTCCAAAATTAATTTTATTTTATTTCTTCAGCCTGAGAAGCAATAAACTAGCCTGAATAAATGTCTGTAAATATATGCCTCTGCTTTGAGGGGAAGCATTTTCAAACTGATCAACAGGAGCAGGTACAAAAATGTGTGGCAGCCAGAGCTGTAATTGAAACTGTTCCCCTCACATGGTACACCAAGAGCCTGAGCTGTGCTGGGCACAAGCTCACAGCACGGTGGCATTGCCAGATGATTGGAAGATGTTTTATCTAGGTGTTTGTGCTTGGGAGTACCAAGCAAATTTTGCATTTTGGCTTTTGCACAACATTCAAAGTAAGTTTTGTTTTCTCAAGAACTTGCCTGGTGTAGAGGGAGAGAGAAACAAACACTTCTGGAAATTTTCCTGCTGAATTTACTTATGTACATACTAACATTAATGCCACTGTCTTATATATAGAAAAGAAATTAATTTTTCCAACTTCTCTGGCTTCTCTCTAGATATACAATTTCAAATGGGCCCATTGGTCATACTGTTTCTCTAACAATAGATTTCAAGACATACCAAGTTTGGAGTAGAGAACCAAGACCTGCCTTGCTCCTGAGTAAAACCAGCTGCTGTTGCCTGACAGCCTCCCCTTTGGGAAAGGGAGATTAAAAGCCACAATCTAGCTCATGGTAGGTGCAGATCTCTGCATCTAAATGTACCGGCTTCAGCAGAGAAGCCAAATGAGTATGAGTTTAGAGAGCTCTCCTTTGGATTTAGCCTAATATTTTAGTGTGGTCAGTCTCATTACTGCTTCGTGTGACCTGAGTCAGGGCCTCTTTCCGCTGAAGAAATCTAAGGGAGTGTAACTGTATGCTTAAGATGCTCTACTTCAGAATTGAGGGTTTTTATTTTGATCCTTCTTGCACTGATTTAAAAAATTTGTAAAATTGTTTGAGACAAGTGTAAAATGTCCCTTGGCATACATAGCTACTCTCTCCCAACCCCTGGTGTAGAGTTTTTCTGTAGAATTCTCATTAAAACTCATTATTTTACTATAATCCAAATGCACATTATGAAAGCTTTCCTTAAGTAACAAATACATATTTTGGAACTCCTTACAGCAATGCTGTGCATATTGGAATAAATTCCCCTTCTAGTTTGTGTAGAGCTCAAGGAGGTGAGGGGGAAGGCAAGGGTTGTATCTCTGGGGAGAGAAGGCTTGGGACAAAACAACCCCAGGCAAACTTGTCAGTGGGACCTGTAAAGCATGCCAAGGCCAGCCAGGAACTGCAGCTCAACCCAGGGAGTAGGGGCACTGGCTGTTTCCCTGCTTCACTTTCTGCATTTCACACATGGTCTGGCACCTGTATGCCTTACAATTGAAAAACTACCCATCACCCTAGCCTTACTCAGCACCCAACAATGTCGGTTAGAGCTCTCTCTCTTTGCTACTGTCCTGGCAAATGTTTCCTTCTCCCAGACCCCTACAGCTGCAGTGAATCTTAATGGAAATTAGCTCGTTGATTCCTGGATTAAATTAGCCTCCAGATTTTCTTTATTCAGGATGATCAGCTATCACACTTATGTGATCCACATGACTAACTTGATAGATGTGGCATGCAACCAACAACAGGAGTTGGGTGCCTCTGGGAAGAAAACTTTATGCTAATGTAAAATGATTTCAAGGAGCACTGTTTGTTAAGGAAGAGAGATAAGCTTTTATAAATTGTAGCTTCATCCTGCTGGGAGTCATGGCACTCAAGAAATTAAAAAGGGTTAGGCTGGGGGAAAAAGGAACTACAAATTGCTTCTGAAAAATGTGATAGCAATAGGATCCATTTGTAAAGGCCATTGCCAGCACTTCTATGTTGAGTTAAATAGAGCTCTGTGCTTTGCCTCAGGCATCATTACTTCCAAACTAGTCTAAAATGACTATAATATTCTCCATTATATCCTTAATTAAGCATCACAGGACAAAGAAGCTTTGCAAACAAAGCACACTTCTGTGAGAACCGTTGTGGAGGAGGGAACTGTTGTGCATGGCATCTCTTCATTGTTCTAGGAAAGCATGATGGAAAACCCTTTTCAATATTTTTGTAATAAACTTAATCAAATTATGTGTTGTGAACCTGTGACTGATAATAGCTTGGCAGACTGGTGAACACCAAGGTGATTATCAAAAAATAAAGTTTAAAGAGAGAAATATAAATTCACTATCTATAACTCCATGATCATTATTCCAATAATACTGAATAATTGGATTTAAACAATAGGCAGTAAAATAGAGTTGAACCAACAGCCTGTTTCTGAGGTTGTAAGCTACTAGAAGTCTCATTTGGCAGCAGTCAGAGGGGGACAAATGAATTTTTAAAATTTAGAGTACTTAATGGTAAATCAGCAAAGAAACCATGGATTAAAGTGATGGATAGAAATCTTTTTACTGGCTTGGAAAACAGTCTTTTTCTTTTGGACACTTAAACTAGTATATTCATTTAAACCAAAAAGTCCAATTAAATTAAGCCAAAAATATGTTGGTTTCCAAGCAGTTTAAAGGGCATGGTATTCTCTGTGCTCTCTAGAATTTCTTCTCTAAATGAGACTGGCTGCCGCTTCTGCATTCTCGCGTGTTTGGGTTGCTTATGTGGCAGTAACACCTCAAGATGCCAACAGAACTGGTTCCTCGTCACATTAAGCGAGTCTTGTGTCTAAGAGGAGACGCTGTGCGCGTTGAAAAACTTGTGGAAAAGGGGGCGAGAGCGAGAAGGAACACAAAAATGAATTCCTGGGGTTTGTAGCTGAGGCGCTGGTGCAGAGCAGGCAGGGCTAAGAGCTTGGCTCTGTTTGGTGGCATTCAAGCTGGCAGCTGCTTCTCATCTGAGCACTGTTAATTTCCTGCAAGGGGAAAAAGTAGCTTGCAGATACAGTGTCTTGGGCTCATCAGCCAAGAGACATGCATCAATACAGTTAAATCACTCATGGATCTGATTTCAGACCAGAGTGGTCATATGACAGAAATTGCTAGTCACCACAAACGGGGGCACCTGCAGTCCTTTGTCACTGTAAGCTAAAAGGAGATTTGGGCTATTTTCCCTGCAGAATTAACCATGCTACCAACTGGAAGCTGTGTGACAAACCAGCAGTATCCACCAAGGAGAAGGTGCAAGACAGGTGAGCTGCCTCCTTCCACTGCCCTGAGCAGCTTTCCAGTTTGCCCATGTGCTGGGGGCTGGAAGAATGACTTATTGTGGCAAATGTACAGATTTGCCAGAGTAGCTGCTTTTGTGCTGAAAGTGCTTTGCAAATGCAGTATGCTAGCAAATTAAAATTAAAAGTAAATATATTCTCATAGGGAGGAAGGGAAAACATGTATTAATTAAAGTGTAAAGGGGAAATAACAGTTCCTTAAACTGGAATGGGTGGAAATCACCTGGAAATTGAAAAACATTTCCCTTTGCAAGGGAGACTAGGTAGTCAGAAGGACCCTTGGCATAGGATATGCTAGACGCTTTTTGGAATGGCTCAGAAGCTAGCTAAGGAAACTGAGGCTGCTAAAAAAACACTGGAAATTCAGGAAACCCAAAGGCAATTCCTTCTTCCTTTAGAGTTTCAAATTTTTTATTATTATTATTATTTTAGAAATTTAGGAAGGACAAAAACAGCCGCGCAATGCTTCAGGGATTATACGCTAGTCATTAAGAGAATGTTCAGTGGCCTTACCTAATTAAGAGAAGAGATATATGATTGAAAAATGCTATGAAACGCAAAAAATAACTGTAGCTAATATACAGGTGTTTATTAACTGTTAGATTTCAAGTAGATAAGTGGAATATTACTGATTAATATCAACATTTCTGACCAGTTTTCTTCTTCTCAGTGAAAGATTAGAGCTGCTTTACGCTATTTCTTTGGTTTAAAGTAGGCAAATTGAGATATCTGAAATTTTCTTTCTTGCACATAAACACTTTGGGTGGTGAAGGCTAATGTCCTGCATGGCCAAGGGGCATGTCTGGTGAGAAGAGCTGTGGTGGGGCTGGTACCTGTATTCATCTTGGGCTGCCAGAGCTTGGTTCTTGGAAACCAGAAGAAGGCAGAATGACTTCAGGGCTCTTTCAAGAACTTATATTGGGAGAAAGGTAACTGGTATAATTCCTGGAAACTGGGGGAATGGTTAAAGCTGTGTATATTGCAAAATTTGGTTCAGGCTGATTGCCAACACTAAAATAAAATTAATGATACATGATAAGTTTCCTTTGACTTCTTGTTTTGACCCAAGAATTAAAATAAGCTAGGGAAAAAAAAAACAGTTTTCTGTTTATTTTCTATCTTCTTTTAGCCTGGTCTTGCAATTGCACCATTGGGCTCTTCCTGAACCCATTTGTTAATTTTCACCAGCTTTAATAAAGGAAAGGATGTCTCAGAAATATTAGTCTCCTAGGTACCTGGTGAAACTTTATGACAAGGGAGAGAAAAAGGCCTTAGTAGAGCCTGATAAAGGGAGGGAAGAAACATATGAGTTCAATAAGTAATCTGTTCCATTTTTGGCCTGCTGCCCAGCCATCACAAGTGCAGCCCAGATCTGGTCACAACGTATACCTAAGAGTAACCAATAGCTTGGGGATGTAGGATTGCTAAGGGATTAGAAGACATGGAGTGAAGGAAGGAGACACCTAGGAGAAAGAGACGCTGCGGACAAGTTACAAATATTAGGATAAATGTGGGAGCAGTACATACAAATGTTCTTTAGCAGCTAATTTCTTTATTACAAGGAGGTCTTTTGCACTGTGATCTGCAATTTACATTGTGTTAGTTAGCTCTTACTGGACTTGTAAGGCACGTGGTATTGTTGCTGTTTTTAACTGGATGAAAATTAACGCTTTGGCTGTCTGTAAACTTGTCCCAGAATGAGCTTCCTGTGATGTTTGTTTAAATGCATCCCAATTGAGTTTTCTTCAGTGTTCACTTAAGGTGATGAGCAAGCAGGTTTTCAAAATTAATATATTTCCTGGCATAACTGAGAAAGATGAAAGCAAGATGCAGCTAGAATGAGATGTCTCTTATTTTGGTCACTCCTCGGTGCATGCATATTTTTTCAAATATTAAGTATATAATGTAGTTATTGTATTGTTTAACTTAATCTTTTGGCAGTTTGTACAGAACAGCCATGTTTCAGGAACCGGGTAACTCAGATCACACAGAACACATGGAATTTTTTCCCTTCCATTTTTCAGCTTCCTCTAGTCGATTGAAAAGCTCTTGTATATGATCTCCCTGGTTCTTCCCCATTGCAGCAGACACTGGATGAGGCAGGTCATTGTCTGCTTTTTTTTTTTTCCTGGCATGTGGAGGATATCCTTTCTTTTCTCTCTTCTGAAAAACCTCTTTCCTATTATAACTCTCTTTCCAGAGGTTATATAACTGCATTTTTAATATCTAATTGTTTCCTTCAGAAAGTTGTCCGCAACTATTTGTCTTGATTTTGCATTTATTTAGGCCACTATATTTGAGGACAGGCTAGACAGGATAGAAAGGTTGGAATTGAGCAAAAATCTTGCAGATTTGCCTATTTCAAATAACTTCTCGTGCGTGTCAGTACAGTTTAGAAGGCTTATCCCCTTAATAAACCCTCCTGCTATTTTTCTCTTACCTGTACTTTTCAAATTGCCTAAATCTGTCATGCTGAATTTAAATGGTGATGCAGCAGTTACTGGATTCTCTTTTATTTTTTTCTTCCGGTTGGGGTTAAAATATGTAGAAGTACTACCAAAAATAAAAAGAAAGAAAATGCCTTGCATCATCCTACCCACATAATATTAAATTTTGCAAATTTTAGTGATGAGTGAGGTTACTTATTGTTGTGTGCAACTGTGGGATGAGGAGAACTGTCATATCAGTGCCTAATGTACTGAATAATGGACCCTCTACATAAAGTGCATTTGCTTTGTTCCTATAGTGACAGATGCAAGGAATTAATTTCTCTTAGCAAGAAATGTTCATTGAAGATAAGGCCTGAAATAAACACTGACACACAACTGTGATACGCCCTGAAACTATTTCTTAGTGACAAATTACTGCTGAGGTATATAGACCCTTCCACGGAAGTGACACCTATTGAATTTATTAGACAGATGATATAGAGGGGACTGAATCATTTTTTGTCTTGTTTGCAGAGCTGACATTTACCAACTTTTTCTAATGAAATGGATATAGGCTGCTGAAAACAAAAGTCAGATGGTTATGAAATCTCTCGGACTAATGGCCATGGATCATAGAGCTACCAACAGTATGTGTGCTGCAGCATTTGTTTGTGTGGAGGTGGACGGATCCTGAGTTTGAGGCTTAGGTTGTTCATCTTTTTATGGGAAGTTGTGCAAGAGTTGCAGTCAGAGCTTTGTGCCCTCAGTGAATACAATGAAGCATGCAAACAGTTTGTGTATTGCACAAGCTAAGACTGCATGCTCTCACCAGGTTGCAGTGAAGAAGGAAGCTAAAGGAGCTGCAAATCATGCAGCATTGCTGGTGGAAAATCCAATTTTTGCCAAGTGAAGGAGCCAATGCAGTCAATGGAACGCAAATATTTTAAAGTCATCTTATTGCAGAGGAATGCAGGCTGCAAGAATTTTCTTCCGTGGCTACTTATCTCTGGAGACTTCTGTTAAAACACTACCTTTGCTTATAAGTCAGCCTGAATGTGGTCTAACCTTAAATTCTGTTTTTTGTCTACACTTGATCAGAAAAGATTTTGCACAGCGCTTTTCAAAAGCACTTTACCAAAGAGGGATAGTACCATGAGCTTCAGTTTACAGGGAGGGAAACTGAGGCACAGCAAAGTGATTGAATTAGTTACTCCCACCAAATCTGACAGAAACTACAAAACCCAAATCTGTTCATCATGACCTTGTATTGCTTTCTCCAGTCCAGCCCAATTTGTAGAGCTAGAGCTCATTTCAGTTGTTTAACCATGTTATTTTAGGATTTGAATCCAGGCTGCTGTGGCATTGGAAGCAAAGGTCACAGTTGCGCGAGACCTGAAGAGTGTGGCAGGCCATGTGGCTTAGTGAGCTGAGGCCTTTGCACACTCAGTTGTCATTCATTTAATCCTGTACTTAAAATGCAAGCAAGCAAACTCCTAATTAAAAGGCAGCTTTGTAATTTGCAAAAGAAGCATAAGAAATTTCCCCGTTGCACCTCTATCCGAATTATTATCAATGATCTTTTAAAAGGTAAATAGAGCAGTAATCCTCCTTCAAGGTATCCTGAAGGAGAGGAGAATAAAGTATCCTTCAATAGCTTAGGATCAAAGCGCTAATGAGACAAACAACTTCTGGTGAAGGCAGATTTGTGAAGGTATCTCTGCTTTATCCTCAACAACTGTGTGGGGGTTTTTTCCCCCCTCACTCCACATTCCCCTTTCCCACAAACCCCCCTGTGAGTGGTATCATAACTGACAGGCAGGCACATATGCTATACAGAAAAAACAACCCCCCCCCCCCACCACAAGTGGACATACGCTATGGATGAGCATTGCGTGACGTGGCTTATGGTAGTTGTCTCACGAGGGTTAAATTGACTCTCGCTCAGAATGCCATATAAACCCAGTGCACTGCTTTGATTCTGGTTTCCTCCCTCTTTTGCTGGACACCACGAACATATGGGTGGATTTGTCCCTAGGGTAGGTGTGGAAGGAGGTGCAGTGAGCAAACCGTTACAAAGAAGTATTAAACAGCACTTTCTGTTTACCTAACCTAGGGCCATCTCTGCAAATAAATAATCTTCTGACTTTGGTTCAGCTTGCTAGCGTTGGAAGGTTTATCACGCTTGCAGACCTCTTTATGAGTTCCCCACAAATGCATAGATGGATCAAGTATTTCTGGGTAGCAGGTCCCAGAGGCTTTGAGTCTGTTTGGCCTGAGGTACATCAAGACAACACACAGCTGTCCTGTTTCCACAGTGAAGTGTTAAAAGAAGCTATCATATTAGTCAAGGAACAGAAAAACAGCGCTCTGGTCTCTTTTTTCCAATCCTGTTTGTAACTGCTCCTCTAGCATCAGGCATAGGCTGGAATATGAATCTTGTTGCCAGTCCTCTCCTGTAGCCTCTTTCCCTCCTTTTGCCTACCCTAAAATATCACTTGTATCAGAGAATGGCAGAAACCTTTCTCTGCTTGGCATAAGAGCTCTGTGAAGGACAGACACTTCTTCCTCAGCAGAACTGTGGCGCACCTGTGAATCCAGCCAACAAGATTGGTACCGTTATACTTGAGCAAGATTGTGCATGTTTAATGCAATGCAAAAAATAAAATTTCAGCCGAGCAATGACAAGCCCCCAAGTTGCTTCAGATCTTAGAAAAGATTGTTTTGATATGATGGCATATGTGTAATTTTAGTATTATTTTTTCTCCCCAGTGATTTAAATTAATTTGAATCAAATCATTAAGCCTCAGACTGGTACTGAACATAATGACTCATCCCTAAATTAATATTGTCTACCCTGAAGTACTCGTGTCTAAATCACTGGAAGATTCAGGCTCTTCCCAAAGTCAGCTACATTCAAATGAGTTCTGCAGCAGCTCATTAGGTATGATGTAATTTATGTGCCTGGGTCAGCAAATGTTTCCCTGCTCTGGCTTAAAATGGACAAAGTATGGGTAACTAAACTGGTAGTTTGTACACTTTTTGACATTGGCTTGAGTGGAGAAAAAAGAAAAGTAAATATAGAGCTTGAACTGGGACAAAAGGCAGCATACACTACTGCAGGAATTTCTAGCTCCAACCTCACTTTTTCCTAGGACGGTGTGGTGTTATGTAATAAACCTGCCTGCCTGTCAACAAATTCTGTCTTGCAAATGATGGGCCTGACACCAGCACTGGAAAGGGACTATATTAAAGGAATATGTTAGCATGAAGAATAAATGCACATAATTAGACTGAGTTCAGTGGTCTAGGTTAAACCTTCATGTAACTGAAGTCAATCACTTTAGATGCTTGCGGTACGTTGGGTCTCACGCGTCGCTGTGCCATGGGCTCTGTTTCAATCACTGCTGTACAAGAGGAGAGACCTGCAACAGCATGGCAAGAGCAACCCACACGTGATTTTTCTACAGCTGTAGAGCCCACGTGCTAATGGGCCTCCAAGCTATGCATGAGGTAGTTTGTCCTCAGGTGATCTTAAAAGGCGTAGCCCCTCTGAAACAAATGGAGAATTATTAACTTAATCAGCTGGGCATCAAGCCTTTCTGGTTGTAATTGGTTTTTTTGCTAGTTATCAGCTTTGGACATTGGCTTTTTTTTATGTATTTCCAAGCCCACTGTTAAATGAGCTTATTTCTGTACACCTGTGTTGACAGGGTATGGCATTTCAGACTTAAGACTTAAGTAATCTCGGCCTCCTTAGGGGAAGAAGCTGTCAGTTGTTCCATATAATGAATGGTAGGTTTTTGGTGTGAGGTACCGCCTGTAGTATTAAGTAGCAAAGAAAGCATGGCTGTCCTAGATTGTAAAATGCTGGCTTCTGGTTGTGGTAGCTATAATAATGAATAACTGAATGACATAACTTGACGAGTGCTCCATTTTATAAAATACGACACACTTTTTTGCTTAACTTTCTCTTTCATGAACAGCTAGAACTTCCTGTCTGGAACGCACACAAATAAGAGAGAAGAAGTGATGGTAGAAAAATAAATAATATAAATTATTTCTTCTTCCTCTCCCCTTTGCTGAGGTAAGACAACTACCTAGCTATTGACTCCTTTAGCTCAGGTCTGTTCTGAAGCAACCCAGTGGTGAATTTATATGACCAGTCTTGCCTGCATCAGTTACTTTTCTGCCCTAAATATGCTAAATGCAGCAGCTATCTAGCTGTGTTTCTGTAACTTCTAGGTAGTTGGTGATTGCCCAGTCCCCAGTGCATGTGAAGATGGGCTTATCAACTGCTTTTTCTCTGGTCACGCTTCTTTAACTGTTCACTATCAATGGTCCTATCTCACTGCCGTCATTTTCAGATTATTGAAGTATAGAATCTTCTTACCACATCAGAGCACAATCCTGGGGCTATTAGTAACAGTTATTTTTAAAATAGATGGAATTTATAAGGCTCCTAAGCTCTACAATGAAGAATATTTAAAGTAGCTTTTAAACTTTTGATTCTACTTTTTCTTTTCTAAAGGCTTCCTTCACTTCTTCCTTGTATCTGGACTGAAATATTGTGTGGGAGGGTCTTGTGGTTTTTTTTGTTTGTTTGTTTTTCCTCCCAGATCAGAGGTATTATAGAACTCAAAATGGCCAGAGAAAATTTAAAAGAACATTTTAAGACATTCAATAAAGGATTGCTTTGGGGATGAGGCCTAGAAAATGAGTAATGACTTTTTTTTTTCATTCATTCTTTTGAACGAGTTTAGAAACATATAGTTTAGAAACTCCTGTAAGAAACTACATGTGGACGTACAAATTGTTAGGCATATTGCAATAAACTCACTGATCAAAGTTTTTAAACAAAGTACTAAACAAATCCATTAGTGAAATATTTTACTTTGACTCTATGAAAGCTGTTGTTCAATCATGTAATTTTCTCCTTTGGCAGATTTTCAAAGTTTTCAAAATATAGATTGTTCTGTAATTTTAGTCCCTGCAGCTGTGGCATGGAGTTAATTTCCTTACCAGTGAAGCCAATCTGCATAATCGAGATCTGAAACAATGGTATTTTCTGCTTTTCCTGCTGAATGTCTGCTTAAAGTACTTTTTGTCCTATCATAAACAACTTGCAGGAATATAGAGCATAATACCCAATAGAGAAGTTCACATGAAAAAATAACATAGCTAATGATTTAATGCTCCCATAAACTGAGTGCATGCATAAGTTTATGCATTAGTAGCGTCACTGGATGAATAGTCTCTAGCATTCGCATTTCCCGGTGAACCATTCTTTACATGTAGACTTCTCTCCTGCTTGAAGCCCCAGCAGCCCTTCAGTTCCCACAGATGGCCCAAGGAAGACTCCCACTCTCCCAGAGGTGAGGAAAGAATTATGTTTGTCCAGATGCCCAGGTTAAGTCTCTTAAAATATGTCAAAAAATAATAGACTAGAGAGCTGACAGGTGTGTGCTGTAGTGAGCCTCTGAGAGGTCTCAAATATCTCAGCTGTTGAAAGCAAAATCATAATTGGGCAAGAAAAAAACCAATGGTAATGAATGAACTTTGATAATAAATATTCCTGCATAAATGAGTTCCTTGCAACGTCAGTGGGGACTAGTGAGATGTAAAAAGATTAAATAGCAAAAGTGAGTTTCTGGAATACTGATGATTGCTAGGTAGTCTCTTTTAGAGCAGAGATCCAGGATTCAAATCCTTTCTCAATTCAATGGGACTTTTCTACTGACTTCAAGATTTCACCCCAAGACTACATATTGTGAGCACCTAATCATCTCCATCTGAATAGTTCAACAGCAATTCAGTATGGTTACCTTCTCTGTGTAAAGAGAGGAGACACTCTACAGACAGGCTCTTTGTCCATCTTTTTCCCCATGGCTGAAAATCAGATCTGTCTGAAAGAGGCATCGAATTTAAGGACTTAACACCTCTCATGTCTTAAAAGCCATGGACCCATTTCTCTCATTTATATATCTGCCCAGTGTCACACATCTAATAACATTTACCAGCATATCTAGAGTTACTCAGCTCAGAGTATTCTCAGTCACTACTTTGAAAAGCCCACCACCACCACCCTTTTGTTGTTTTTTTTTTTCCTTTAAATACTGGAGATTTTTATTAGAAAAGATATTTGGTTTCTGCTTCAGGTAGAGATTTGCCCAGCAGCACTTAGGGCAGGATGTTTGTTGCAGCCTGTGTCAGGGAGTGCTGAGAGCCGGGGGACCAGGAGCGCAACCTGACAGCGGGGCCTGAAGGCAGTGGCAAGGCGGCAGCAGTACCCAAATGAAGCAAGGGAGAGGGTCTGGCAAGAGTGAGCAGGTTCAGTCCCTGCCACCAGGCAACTCCTGAGATGAGGCAGGTCTGAGGGCAAGCTAGGAAGTCTTGACCTTAAGGCAGGGAGGCCCCTGCCGAGGCTTCCCAAGGCCATCACTGTAGTAAGCTGACCTTAAGCACTAGTAGCTAAACTCTTAGGAGTGTGCTCTGGGCTCTGGAAACCAGACTTGAACGTTTCTGGGGCTCTTCTGCTTTTAAAATCAATGATGAATGACTTACCCTTGCCTTTTATGGCTCTCCACGCTCTGGGACAACTCAGTCTATCAGAATCTGGTAGATTCTAGTTTTTAAGATAGTCATGTATAGAGAGGTTCAGCTCAGATCCCAGTTAGCCCTGCTCTAAAAGACTTGTATCACCTGTATGACCTTAGGCCCTTTGCTGAGTATCGCTATTAAGAATTCTGGTTTAGACGATACAGGAATGGTTGCGTACATATATATATGTGTATATTCAAATATATGAAAGCCTTGACAGAGGTGAGCAGTTTGTGTTATAGATGGCTATAGCACGTCAAATAGGTAGCGTAAGAAGTTGTGATGAGCCATGTGGCTGATCTGCATGTGGATTCTACAACAATCTGCAGTAGTTGAACTACCATTTCCAAAGCCATAGTTAACCTGCATCTACTTTGCACCGCGTATGGCAAGCTAAATTTCCAAAACAGAAGAGGACCCAAGGGCAGGTTTCTATGAGGAAAGTTATTCATTTTTTCAGGGAAAAAAATGACTTGAAAAATATGACTCTGTTTATGAAATACAAACCAGAGGTAGCTTGCTGGTTACCCAAGCAGAGGGTGCTTGAAGTGAAAACTAGATGTAAGCTTCACACTGGAAATACATTTCTTTCAGAGCCCAGTGCCTATGCTTCTCATATGCCAACACCTTCCACTTTGGAAAGCAGAAGCTATGGGGGTTCAGCAAGTACTGAGCCTAACATTGAAATGTCTATTCATAAGTCCAAGCACTTTACAGAATCAATGTTTTAGCTTTCCCACTCTCTAGATGGAGAAACTGAGGCACAAAGGGGATGCCTTATCTGAGGTCATACAGGGAGTCTGCGACAGAGCAAAGATAAGAATTCAGCTTATCATTATGCTTTATTCTCTGGATTATCATTTTTGTTCCCAAAACAAAATTGGTTCAGAATGTCCCTGACACCTTGGCCCAGTTTCCTCTACTTGTCGTTGAAACATTTAACCATCTCCATAGCTGAACCTGCTGTAACAAATAAATAGTTATACTTTTGTTTTTTCCATTCATGCACATTGAGCTATGTCTGCTTAATTTCAGAAATTAAGCCAAATAGGCTTATGTCTACTATTAGCTTTTTTAATAGACATTGTCATGGGGTCTATTTTTTGCTTTCAATGGTATATGTTTTTCTTAGTCTAAATTCATTGCAAAGTACTCATTCATATAAAAGTTTAGCATGTTGCTTGATAAAGATAGGCTGCTCCCTTTTCAAGCTATTTTGAGATATTAATTGCCCTTAAAAAATTGAACTGTTTTATACTTAGAAATACTATTTCATTGTTTCATTTCTGTACAGAATTCTCATTTCTATCATAGTTAAGATGCAAAAGCAATTCGATAAAACTGTAGTAGTTACAGAAGCTAGAAGTTGAGGGCTGTCCCTCCTTTCCAAGCTAATGTGGTTGCAGCACTAAATACTCATTAACTTCAGATTCCTGATAAATTTAAATACTGAGTGTCATTATTTTGTTCATGTCTCCTGCTGCTCTCTGCTGTCCTACTTCTGGAGGCAGCAACAGAAATCTGATAGTGCCACCATCTTCAGGGCAATAATGTGTTTCTCTCAGTGAGACACCCTAGCTGTTATTGTGAACAAACAAGCAAATAAATACAACTAAAGGACTTGGAAATGATTTTGCAGTTCGGGAAGATGTTCTTTATCCTGCTCACACTATTTATTCAAGGTTGTAACTCTGAGCAGTCACTCAGGGTTCTTGTTCTCTTATGGTCAGTTTGTGATTATATTGACTGTATCTGTTACATTCACAGGCAACACTAAAGGGTTTGGCATCTCCTGAAAGGCTAGGAAACACTTTTGGGGGGTTTAATCTCTGATGGTATGTTGATGCCTGAATACGATTCTTGGAAAAGGAAGCAAAGCATATTCTGTCATAAGAGCGAGGAGGGGACTGCTGTCCACTTTCTTTCGGTACAAAAAAATACAGTTTAAGGAGTTCATGTCAGCGGTACTCCTGGGGCTCTGCCTGCTGAGCTGGCTCTCCAACACAGCAATAGAAGTTATCTAACAATATCTTTAATGTCACCTGCAGAAACCTATGCTATCCGGGGCTTCACTGAATGGATATCTACGGATATCTACTGCTTGATCTTTGTATGTGGTTCCTTAGTATCAGATATATAGAGAAAAGACTAGATCTGTTTACATATAAATTACATTAATACTTAAGAGGGAATTTCTGGAGCCTGAATGCATGTGGAGAATACTACACGAGGATGGAGAGTAAGGTGAACCCCTGCTGATGTCACGGAGCAGTGTTGTCACATAGAGAAAAGAGAACAGTGATGCCACCCATCGAGTCAACTGGGAAAAGTGAGCTTAGTTCTGATTCCTAAAGTGACGCTCATGAGTTTGAAAAGCTAAACATATTTGCCACTTCATAGAGCATTGCTAGTTTAAAAGAAAAATAAGGCAAAGCTTTAAAATCTGACTAGCTAAAGGTTGACCCCTGTGCTGTTTTTCAGCACCAATGAGCAGCCTCCTTTTGGGAAGTGGTGTGCTCCAGATGTTGCTGGTGGTTTTGCACAACCAGGAAGGAGAGCACAACAAGGCTAGACATCTGCCATGTCAGTCTTGGAGTAGGGTTTTGTCTTCAAAGTGTAACATCAAGGACTACAGAGAAACTTTGGCTACAGATACGTGTAATAAAATCCTGTTAAACGAGGATTGCACAGTAGGACATGGTGTCACAGTCAGAGTTCCCTAAACGTGCAGCCCTAGCATGCTGGTCCCCAGCTCAGGAGCTTATTCCTGGTGGAAAAGCATGTCCTAGGCCTCACCAAGTCACAGGACCTCTGAGTCCTCCTGGCCCTGGCCGTGCTGGCCACCCACAACACTGAGAGGAGGCAGCCAAGAGGGGTCCCCCAAGGACCATGGGGCCTGCTTTCGCTCCTTCATCCCTCTGTCCCTGGGCAGAAGGCTGCTGGGCTCCTTGGACATCAGTGTGGGGCACACTGGGGTGCTCTGCTCACCATCACCTGCAAAGGCACATCAGTCCAGTTTTGAACCCTCAGCTCTTTCCCTTCTTCATTAGTTCTTCATATTTGCTTTCCTCTAGCCTTTTCCTATCAAGGGAGGACTTAGGGCTTGGCTAGGATGGAGCTTGGCCCTTGAAAGGAGATGCTAAAGGGTCCATGCTGTGTCAGCGCAAGGCCTTGGCGTGCCTTTGGTGACATTTATGTCACACTTGAATCACAAATGTGCTTGCCACCTGAGGATGAATTTTCCCTCTTTTCTCCTTTCCCAGCCCACACTTATGATAGGCTGTTCTCAATTCCAGGATTTTACATTATCTGTAAACTTCCCCTGAGCCTCCCTTGCCCATTCTGCACATCCCAGAGACCCTCAGACCATTGCTACACCACCGTGGCTTGAAGTCGTGCTGTTTCTCTCATTCTCTGCCTGCCTGCCTGTGAGGGAATATTAACTGCTCTCCGCAGCCTCAGTGTGTGGCAGGACCAGCGAAGCTACTGGTTGAGTTTGTTTTCAACTCTAGGGGCT
This sequence comes from Struthio camelus, assembly GCF_040807025.1. Classification (NCBI taxonomy): domain Eukaryota; kingdom Metazoa; phylum Chordata; class Aves; order Struthioniformes; family Struthionidae; genus Struthio; species Struthio camelus. The sequence goes on from NC_090943.1 coordinate 53,510,640, forward strand.
GAAGTGGTTGACAGATGTTTGGAGGATTTCTTGTCTCTGGACCAGCGCTTCATCTGTTCTGAGTAATTCAAAACACAAACAGTGGGATGGCAGGAGTGAAATATACTCAGAGCTGGGATGTCAAAACAGAAATATATTTTTAAAAAGACAAGCGTCCAAAAAAAAACGTTCATGCAATTTATAGCAAGATGTATTTAAATAGTTCAGATTTTTCTCCTCTTAACCCCTTGGGCTCCCACTTGAAATCAACTTCTAGTATATCTATACGAGTTTTCCTGCTTAAATATATCCAGTGCGTTTTGGTTTCTGGGTCCCTAATCTGCTGATAGGTGGATTGGACACATTTCCAAGGTGTTTGGTGCACTAGCTAATAACATAATCTGGGACCAGCTCGTGAAGCGTACATTATTAAATTGTAGTGTGATCCTGCAAATGCAGTGAGTGATAGAGTTTCACTGTTGAAGAGAGTGGTGGAGGGGCATTTTTTGAATAAAATTATTCAAAAAAAGCCAGAGAAGTTGGGGAGAGGTAGGGGGAGAGGAGTGGTATGAGTTAAAAGCTTGATTTTAGAGGAGGAGAGAGGCAGTTCTGCATATTTCAAAACACGTATCAGTATTAGAAGAAGAGTTGCAGGGTCCTCTGGCAGATACTGCTTGTCTGCTGCCTCATTCGGCTACTTGTGCGTAGTAAGGCAGGAGTGGTAGTTGATACCAAAATGAATCAGCGCCAGAGTCCTCTAAATGGATGTACTCCTTTGACTGAGTTACTGCCAATGGGCTAGGTGTTAATAACTTTAGTTGCAGGTAGAAGAGTAAATATTCCTCTGTGGGATCTTTAGGAGATAATCCCAATCAAATTCAAGAGGAAAATATAAGAAGTAAGTGTTAAAATAAGCAATGGGGAAAAAAAATCCAAAAACAGGATAAAAATGACATTATTTCAATTATATTTATTCTTTCTCTTCTGTTAAGTCTGATGATTATTAAAAAGAAAAATCCTAGAATATTGAAAAATGTCATGTCCCAACCAAATGTTATTTGGCCAGCCTAAGAGAGCTGTCTATTAGGATAAGGTTAACTTAGGATGAGGATATAATCCCACCATTGCTCTGCACTAATAAATCATTGGAGTGCTGCTTTGTTGGCTTTCAGCAGTTGCAGAAATACTTCTTTCCACCTGCTATTGATGCTGTACATGTATTTCACATGTGGGTGCCATCTACGTAATTTTCTATTCTGGTTATAATCCTTGTCATCAGGACAAAGTCATGCAGTGATATTACCTGATCTCTTGATAATCTTTGACCTGCGAATTAATCCATTGCTGTGTATTCTTTTCAGAATGTTTTCCATGACGGTGGATTCCTGCTGTGTTGTCACTGCTCATTGTCATGACAATTGCTTGGTAGGAACACGTCGTCATCTTCTTCTTCTTCTTTTTTACTTATTTCTTTGTTTTTATTTCTTTATTTTTAGATGCTTTCTGTTCTCATGGCATATATTACTGATGCCCTGGCATCTTCTGTTTTTGTTGAGAGCTGATGTGAAACTGAAGGCTCCAAATGTACATGCCTGGTGGATTTATGAATTATAGTTTTGAGCTTGCGGCACTTCTATTACCTCAACAGTAGTCTGGAGTGTGAATGAGTGTCTCTTCCTCTTTCATTCCAACAGATGGACGGGGGTGCAATCAGAGCCCAGGTTAAAAGCAATGGTACTACTTTTTTTTTTTTTTTTTTTTTTGTTAAACTTTAGTGTAACTCAGCTGACTGCAGTTCAGAAGAACCTGACTGATACTGATATCAGTGAAGAACTGAGCAAAACCTGCCTGCATTCAGGGGATGTTTTACTGATTTCTTCTACATTCTCATTTCTTATTTTAACAACAGATTTTACAGCTGATCTTATTTTAAACGGATTTTTAAAAGTTTTTACTGTCTATGAAGAAAGTATCTAGCCAGGGAAGATGATGCTGTTTTTTTCTGGACAAAGCAGTTCTCATTCCTGATCATATTTACCCATGGTAGATTCATAATGAATGTCAGTTTTGATCTGTTTGTGTGTGTTTTGGGATGGACAATACTTAAACATTCATACTTAGGGTATTAAAACACTTTGCAAAAGACTGTAGCCAAGGGCTATAGCTACACCTACCAAGATAGCATAAGAGTCAGTGAGTGGGTGGGGAGACGGAAAGGCCAGAAAAAGATAAAAAAGCAGACCTGGGCAATCTCTATTCCACGTAACTGGATCCAAACAATGGCATGTTTTTATTCTTGCTGACTCCCAGGTTTAAGATATAATTGTTTTCTGTCACTGGAGGCATTTTGGCCTTGTACATTGTAAACTTGATGGAGAGACGGGTTGTAATTTTTGGCCTTGTTACCAATCTGCTGGGTGATCCTAGAAGAATTCTGCTGCCTCTGGCTATTCATGTTTATTTTGCTGTACACTTTTTGAGGCAGACTCAGGTGACTGATGCTTTGATCTGAATCAGAGTATGAAATATGAACCCATGGTGATGGACAAGGACTTTTAACCTGGGAAGTTACAAGATGTATTTGCTGTGAGAGGACATGTACTAGAGCCCAGCTATATATTCCCTGCTCTTCCATGGAACTGGAAATCTGGGGTGCTTTAATTTCTCTCTTGGGAGCCAGCAGCACCAAGTTGAAATGTCACTGTCCACACCTAAAACATCATTCTGACTTTTTTGTTCCCTCTTCGTTCATCTTTCTTTTAGAAAGACTCTATTTTAAATTGATTTTGTTATTAGTGTATCTGCTCAGAAGCAGAGCACCTGTTACATATATTGAGAACCTGACTCCTGACTTTGGTGGGAGCAAGTGACAATGTTTTAAATTAAGCTGTCCTCACTGCGACTATCCTTCTTTCCTTTATCTCCCCACCCAGCCATAAATAACCAGGCAGCGGAAGGCAGGTAGTGTTATAAATTGTCAAGCTACACAATTGCCTCATGTTCTGCATTCTGTTCTCCTTCCCCATTATCATCCATTTTGAACTAAAAGTCCATCCATTTGTGGTTCTGCCATGAGATGATGTCAAATAAATTGGTATTGTAGTGTTTAAAAAGTATTAAAGAATACAAATACGTACCAATATATTGACAATGCTCAGCAACTCAAAAACCATGGGATATAGAATCTACTAGTGGGACAATAGCATTTTATTACTGTCATTTAAAGACCAAGAGGACTGAAGTATAATATGGGGAAGAATGATTATCGCTCTTACAGCCTCATTTAAAAAGATGAGTGCTGGTTTCACATGTCATAGTGGCCCATGATCTATTAAACCTCTCTTTCCTACTGTAGTAGGTGCTCTTATGATAAAGAGCTCACTATTTACTTCTAAAACGTCAAGTATATCATCCTTCCCATCTTGATGGTGGCTTTACTAAACTGTTGCCGGTAGGAATCGTAATGAGTTCAGGCCTCTTGATTTCCCAAAGGCTCAGCCATAAGCACTCGGCACAGTATCTGCCTGGTAGCAGTGGTGGCCGGCCAGAGAGCCGTCTTTGCCGAGCCTTGACTCGGATTTGGGTTCATGCTCCTCCTCCATTTTTTCGTACGGCGTTTCAGACTGATCCAGCCCATTCCACTACCCCTTGGCTGGTGTTTTGCTGAGGTATTTCCAGAGGTGCTCTAACAGGCATAAGCCGTTTTACATTACAGCTACTTTCCTCAGCTCTGCCTTCACGATCATGTAACGTACATCAGTTAAGTGTGAGCTGTGAAAATGTGTTACCACTTGTACCTATGGCTTGTTCCCTACACCAGTGCTAGGAGGTGAGCGTGACCTCCCAGGAGGACTGCTCCTGCCATATGCCTGTAGAAAGGACAGTCCTAATTCTTCCTATCAGTCCTGAGCTTCATCTCCGTTGATTAAAAAGGCGCACTTCTGTTCAGGCCTGGATTACGGACCTGAGTTTGGCAGCTCTGCAATGCCGACCACATGAATAAAAGTACATTTAATTTACAGGAAGGAGCATTGTTTAATCCTTATGCCTCTTCTCATATCATTTGCAATGTGTCTTTCCTGCCTCTCTTTCTGTTTCATACTGGTATTTTTTTCTACGTTATTGTCTTTTGTACTAGGAGCCAAACAAGAAAAAAGCATTCAAAGAACAGTTACCTAAATAACTGCACTCACTAAATATTTGCAAATGCACAAGGCTGAGGTGCACACTTTGTCTGTTTTCTGCATGTGCTTAAAACAGAAAATGATGAGTACTGCAAACAGCTCAGACTGCTTAAAAGAAAGAGACAGAACAAAATCTACCCTGGCAGAAACCATTCCACACTTTTATTGTCCAGAGTATGACTGGCATCTTTTGTTCATGTCTCTATATGTTAAGGAGACAAAAAAAAGGGGATCAGACCCCACTATGAAATATTCACTGTCTGCATTAAACAGTCATGTTGCTTGACACAGGAGATGTGGAGTAAGCCGGGGGAAGGGGGACTTAAGCTGTTTTTTGTTTTGTTTTGCTTCTCATTAGCAACTTCTAAGATGCCGAGGCGTGCATAAGGAAATGAAAACTTCTTAATTTTGCTGCCAGTTTCCTAGTAGATTTGTGTGAATGTGTGCTCTTTGCGGATAACCTTCAGGCATTAAAGAGGACCCCACAGACCATACCCTGCTATCAGCTGTGGAGCTGAATTCCCCTCCCCTTGCCATTGAAACATAGATGGAGGGAGGCAGTTTGCATAAAAAGTGATGACACAATATGGTCCGCTGTCTTGTTTTAACACACCAGGCTGACTTGCCAGATGGGGTTGTACTGTTGAGAGCAGACAATGCAACACTTGTTGTGTCTGATTTTTGCAACTCCAAGGATGAAGACCAAACGTGATATCATTAAAAGCAGGCTGGTATCGGTCAGCTACACCCTCCCCCCCCCCCCCCCCGCCCCTTTGCACTCTTCTGAAAATCTTTAGAGCTATGTTTTTGCCAGTGAACATTTATGTATCAATATTTTGTTATGCAAACTTGAGGTTGAAAAAAAAAAAGAAACAAAAATGAAAAAAATCTGCTCCTATGCTTGAGCCAAGCTGTCAAGATATCTTTCATGCCATGCTTTTTGTGCGGTGCCAATCTCAGAAAATTATACGGAGAAAGCAAGCTGTAACGCGCTGCTGAGAAAGAATGCTGTAATGCCACCGCTCTACAAACTAATAACCTCTGAGAGAGAGCATGATCAGTTGGGCCGTGTGAGGTATGTATCCTCCTTTTTTCTTAGGATTTCAGTGGTAAAAGCACAGCATTCAGAAGTGACTTTTACAGAAACAGTCACTAATAAAACCAGCTTCAGCAGGAGGAAGATAATAAGCTCTATTATATATGTGCTGCCAACTTCCAGGAGAATAAAGGAGTGTTTAAATAAATGCTTGGATTCCATGTAAGGAATCACTGGCCATGAGATATGAATACCAGAATGACAGCAATGATGTATTCCAGCCTGGAGACTGATCATGTGAGGAATATTCATTTGTCCAGTTTAGTGTTAGTCTTCCTAGTTAAGCTGACTAGTGACAGACACAGATGGGGGCAAGGGAAGGATTTGTTATCAACTTTAGCAAATCAGCCTATAAATAAACATGCTACAGAATGGGGACGAAGAATTGGGGAATCTCTGATTTCTTTTCTAGGGCAAGGATGCCTTTTCAAAACTGGAGGCAGTCATGTTAATGAGTGGGAGATGACTGTGATAGATCAGAAACAGGGGTTGAAGTCGGTAATAATCTTTGTTTGCCCTGTTTCTTGCTTGCAAGTAGGAAGGTTTTTAAGAGGAAAAATGTGAGTTGGCCCTGGTAAGTGATGCTAAGGGTGGATCTGGCAGCAGCATGGCATGAGCCTTGCACATAATTTTGGGGTAGGAGGGAAGCTGTGAGTGAAATATAATTATGGCTTGCCTGGCTGGTAATGCTGCCTTGAAGGTTCTCTCCTCTCTGTATTGTGAAGATGTTTTCAGTGCAGCTGGAAATGCTGTTGCTAACCAACATGTGAATCTGAACGCTAAGAATACAGAGCCACTGGCATTTTTTTAAGAGAAAATGTAAAAATTCTTCATCAGGAAGAGACTGGTACTTGCTAATAGCTTCTGGCGCTGACGAATTTGTGGGTACCATCAGTTCACAAATGAGAGGTTAAAAAATCTAGAGGATCCCTCTGAATATAAACCCTTAGTCTTTTTTAAGGTTCCTGGCAGTTGAGAAGTCTAACCCAGCACAACTTGCCATACAAAGATGGACTTGTTCATTTTATTGCTGATCTTCCTTTTCAGCTGGCTAAAAATGAGGAAAAATCAATTTTGGGGGGAAAGTGGTTACATGTCAGGAAAGTACATCCTGCTTGTAAATAGAGAAACTGCTGCACTAGCCATAGTGATGCATTGGTCAAGCATCCTTAATCAGCTCCTGACTCTCTGCTCCATTTGTGCCAGACGGCAGCCTGACACAGCCACTGGAGGTAAAAGTTGCCCTTGAAAGCAAGACCTCTGAACAGCTGTTTTTCACCTGCACGTGTTGCCAAAATACAGTGCTACCCAGGGGCCTACCTCTGTGGAGTAACTGAATTGCTGCTACCCTGCTAGTCCTCGGTGCCACCTCTGCCCTCATGAAGTAGGGAAACTCGTTATGTGGCTGCTAAAAGGAAGAGTGAGGAAAAGGACTGCTGAGGTACATGGGTGGCTGGCGAGCAGTCGGAGAGGTGTGGATTCCCACGGTACTGATTTCTACTCCATGCTCTTTTAACATAGAGACAAAAAAAGTCACAGGGTTCTCCCAAACCATCCTCAAAACCCTGCAGGCATGGTTTTCTGAGGACTGAGAACCAGGTTTAGTTTAAGATGCATTGTTTCAGTCTTTCAGAATAGCTTCTTTCTGAATGTGTTCCCTTCTCTGAAGCAAAGCAATGTATACCTAAAAGCAACCAGAACACAGATAAACATATTCCCATAACAAGGATTCAGTCCTGTTTCCTACTAGGCCGATTTAAGGTGTAGCTTTTTCTGCTTTAAAATTAGGACTAAGTCCAAGACAGACCTGAGAGATTTCCCTGTGGCCCGTGAGGTTTAGCACAGTCTCCCTTAACGTCACCTCTTCCTTTCAAACGCCAACCCCGGCGCTGCACGAGGTGTTGGAGGGATCAGGTGATCTCATTAGTGCTGGGAAAAGGGTCTGGGAAAGCCTGCTCCCTTTTCTCCTGCTGTGAGCATCTCTTCCTTTGGGGCTTTGGCTTTTCTGGCAGTTTGCATCAGTCAGGCGTTCATGAGGCTGACAGCTAAGCCCGCGTTAGGCCAGACAGCGCGGGGAGCTGCTGTGCCCCACTTGTGCTTCCTTGTCCCTCTGCGGGGCTCTGTCATCTGTTTGTAGCTCGAGCTGGCACAATTCAACAACCTTCTTCCTACCCCGGCAGGACTGTTGCATTCACTAAATCCACGTCTGAAGAGAGTAAACAGCAATCTGTAATAGCATTGCAGCTTCCGTAGTAAGTTAACCCAAGCAGTCTTTCCCAAAACCTTGACTGCACCAGGCGCTCTGCCTGCTTTCTGGGTGAACTGCTTTGCAAATGGGGCAGCACTGGGTGGGGATGCTCCTGGGTCTGTGGTGGAGTGGCATAAATGAACACCTAGCCCTGCTAAATAGGGCTTCTTTGTTCTGCCTCTTGCTTCAGCTAGGTTCTTATGGCATTATGGCATTCTTAAGGGCGTTATTAGGTGCCTCACTAATGCTGAGCTACCAAATCTTTTTTTTTTTAATAATTTTTCTTTTGGGGAGGAATGTCTTCTCTTTGGGGTGGCAACAAGCTGCGCTTGAGCACTGCTTCAAGTCTCTAAAAATAAAAGTTGGCTTTCTAAGTGCACAGCACTTTCTCTCTCTGTCTCTCCATCTCTCCCCCCTCTCTCCATGCTTCCTTCTGCAGGGAGACGTGGGGGAGCATTCTTGGCAACTGCTGAAGATGGATCCTAAGTGGTGCACAAGTGCACACATAGCAATCTGGCACACAGCAGGGGCTGGGGGCGGGAGGCATTTTGGATTTGTCAGCTCATCGGCACAGCTAGGTTCTTTTCAAACAGCAGAAGTTGCACAAGTCCCCAGTGGCTGAAATGCAATTGGCTAAGTTGTATCGGTCTGCAGAAGCAAAGATGTGAGGCCATAGGATCATTTCTCCTCCCACGCTGCATAACAATTTACAAATAGCGTTGCAATCCAGTATTACCACCTCCACACCCATTTTGTTTCTTGTCTTGTGCTGCACACTTCAGGGCAATTTTGATGGATCTGATTTTTACTTTCATTTCCGTGTGTTCATATACTAGCAATTGCATTAATTGCTAGGAACTTTTAGAGACCATATTGTGCTCAGCATACACTCCTGCCTGGCAGAGTTATTGTCAAGCACAGGGATTCCCAAAGGGTGATGCCTGCACCATATGAGTTACACAAGCCACTCCAAAGTAGTACCCTGGTTCACTGCTGAACCAGGAGCTGCCTTTGCTAATGATGCTCCTGCCACTAATACTAATACCTAAGATGTGTATAATATATCTTGTGTACATATATATATATATATATCTTTGTATGTTTGTATATACAGAGATGTACAAGATAATGTATTGCATTTCTGGTCTGGGATTGGAATCTATTCTGCATAGCATGATGTGAATTTTCTCTGATGAGATGTCTGACATTTTCCGAAAGGTCTAAACTCCTCTTCTGACTTAAAATAAGGGGATTTTTTTTGCTCTATTTTGGCGCAGTTCAGTAACGCCTTTTCTCTTTGGGATCGCGAGCAAAAGCACTGAAGGTTTTTACCTCCGTGCTCTTTGGGAGGTGTGCTCATCTCTGAGGATAAAACACAGCATAGTTAGGAGAATGTATGGCTTCCCTCCCCTAACTCCATCAGTTGTTTTAATTCATGCTCTGTAAAGTTCTTTTAGATATATCTCAGTAACAGGCCCTTGTAACAGTGTGATTAGGTTTTTCCTTTGACCTCTGCTTTAGTAGAAGTTGAATCCCAGGGAAAGGACAGCGAAGATGCCGACAGGCCTGTGCTTTTGCTGACTCATGACCGCTACCCCCAGCACAGTACTGCACTCTTTGGTGCAGTGAGGGGCTGCTTCTCTGAGAATAGGTGCAGCACAGCCCTAAGGAGTTATTTTAGAAACCATTAAGCCAATCTGTCATATAAGGCTCAGCCTAGAATTAATTTTATGCCAACCTGATGATCAATCCAGCCTTCCACAGAAGGGTACAGAGGGACTAATTATGGACTTTGGTATGACTGGAGTTAGGATGTTCTGGAAGTCTTGCTTCAGGACTTGAGCAGCTCCGATGAGCTATTGCTCAGCCTTATCTCCTAAAACATAGCTCTCCACTTCACATGTAACATGCTGCACCCCAGGTAGTGAACTGCTTGTATTGCTGGCTTCCAGATGAACTGATATATTTAAAAAACAAAACGCAGCAAAAACTTGATGAGCGATAGCAACCAAGGATGGAAATAGTTCCATATGCGTCAAAATATTCAAATGTTTCTTAGGGTAATTGATGGGTGGTTGAGTGAGTTCAGAAATAAACCTCTAGCCTAGTGATTAGGGCACTCCTCCAAATTCTAGTCCTGTTACTGAAATGTGTGAATATTCCCCTGTATATACCCACTGGTTAGAAGCTCAAGATTACTTTTGTCTTGTTCATAAGAATTTATTGTATGTGGTCCACTAAAACAGGAACAGTTTCAACAGGAGTGATTGGCAACCCCTATCTCGGAGTAGCTGTAGCTTGATGGATAGGGCCTTTTGATGGGCTCAATTCCCTTTAGGAAAGGAAGTGAACTAATTTTTTTTATATCCTGGGTCACAGATCTAAACCGCTGGGAGTTTTGGCCGTAGAAAAAGTAAAGGGAGACATAAGCTGTGGTCTTGATTTGCATAATCTCATTGTAAGCTGCTCTCCCAGTAGCTTGAACTAAGTACAACTGAATATATTCAGTTATAGATATATGGAAAGAAATGTAGTGAAAAACTGAGGCACCTCCACAACAAAGCAGAAGCTGTGTGTGGCTTCTGAGTGTCTAAGTCTTTTGTAGATATAGTCATATCTATTTTTGTTCTCTCATAACCTTGGGTGTAGTTTTCAAAGTTGAAAACTATAGAGGATGGAAGGGCTGGACTGAAACATGATTTCCTCCCATTATTGTAATATTGTTTTTCTGTGATGGTGCATAACAAGCTAGGTTTACAACATCATGGGAGACCATACGCTGACTAGGAAAGCTGTGGCACCGTAAAAGAAATCTGCATACAGATAAGAAATCTCAATAGTAGGGCAAAATCTCTTGTGGGAAATACATGCAGGCACATCTACAGGAGTAGGTCCAACACTAGTCTCATGCCAGAGTCTGAGCAGCTTGTTTCGTGTTGCAAGGACTTGTGCAAGATTGAGTGATGATGCCAGCTGTGCTCAGGGTCTTGAATTACAGCTATATGGTGGCCATAAGGGGACACACTGTTTCTGCGGTAACGGTTGGCTTGCTGCTAGACTGAAGAGCAGAAGGCTGGAAACGAAGGTAGAAAAAAGAAATAAGGAGTTTCCAGAATCTCTATTATTTATTATAACGCTCTTGGAGAATATGGCTTTGCATGTCAAATCCTTACCCTGACAGGTTTACTTTTGAATGTCATATGTTGGCATATTGTGCCATGTATAAGTCCAAAACAGATTCCTAAATCCCAGTATAGTCAGAGGTGAGATAATGTCTTATCCCCACTCAAGCTTTGCAGCTAGATTCTGTCTTTACTTGATCTAAAGTTATTGCGATGAGAAGTCTAGCTAAGGATATGCTAAAACACTTCCTGAAACAGATATGCATCCCATGCCTCAGCAGCAAACTTCCTTCACTAAACTGATGCCTGATGCTTTCCTCTGTTAAGGAAAGCTGTAATTTTCTTCCTCAGTAAGCTTGATGCCTTTGACAGGAGCTGAATAGAGCAAAGAAAAATTAAAGATATTTGTTTATGTAGATGGCTGCCCTTGATTACTTAACAGATTGTGGCAAATCAGGATAAATCAGGCTTCCCACATTCCAGTGCTGTATGTCCTATGAAGGTGAGAAGAAGTGGATCTGATTCCACATTTCTCAAGAGAAATGTTGCTTTCTCTAGTAGGCTAGATTATGTAGCTCTAATCAGCTGATATCTCTTCTCTGAAAGGTTGTAAAATAGAAAAAGAATTTTCCAACCCTACCAATTTTGTTATTTGAAAGATTTAAACATTTTTATATTTGTTTTAAAGACTTAATCTAAACATAGATGTAGTGCTGAAATTGAAATGTTTTTTGAACTGTAGCAGGCTAGTCGATGCATCGGTATATGCTATTTGGCTATTGCAGTTCGGCCAGTGCATCCTGATTTGGCCAGGTAAGCGAACAACGCAGCTAGTAGGGAAGGAGGGAGAGCCTGCCTAAATCTTGACCTTACCTATGTGTTACTATCAATAGAGAGACTGAGTTCTGAAAATTAATCAAATTCCTTTTTCTCAGAGATCAAAGAAAGTACTCAGAGGATACAGGCTGAATGTAGGGATTTGACTGCGTCACATTTTGTCTCTAATTTATCTATCTAGGGAGCCTTTTATGTTTTGCAGCAGTGGAAACATCCAGTTACACTTTTTCTTCCACAGACTACAATAGCTTTCTTGTAGAAACACCTTGTCTTCTGAACATTTACTTTTGGTGTTTGTCCCTTTAATTCTACAGTTCCATCAATGCTTCTGGTGTATTTTTTAATTTCAGTTTATAATCTTTTTTTTTTCCCAAAGGCACCATCTGGTCCCTGACATAGTTTAAAATAACAATCCAGCCAGCACAAACCCAGCAGCAAGACTTTACACCTCTCACAACGCGATATGAGAGCTTCCCCATCGATATTTCTCCAAACAACCACTGCCGCGATCAGGTCCCACTCTCTTCAAATAGGTCTTGCAGAAAGCAGGGCCTTGCAGTTCTTGCTTTATTTGCCTCTTGTCTTAACCTTAATCGTTTTATGAAAACAAAATGGATGCATTAAGAGAGCTTACAGCTCAAACTGTGGAAGATCTGCTGTAAGCTGCTCAGAGTCGGAGAATTTGGAGTTGGAGCTCACGTTTGTATTTAAGCTGCCCTCTGGTGCCTATTGTTAATGCAGTACATATATTTATCACTTGCCCTGGTGCTTGGAGATTCCTGGAATACTCAGGGAACAGAGGAAATCAAGTGTTGCAAAAATGCCTTTTAGAAAGAGATGACCCAGTGCTGTGGGTGTTTAATTCTTGTAAGCAGACATTAACATGCTATGTTAGCGGTGAAGGTTATGTGGGGCAGGATGGTTTTCTTGATTTTGGTTTCTGTGAGTCACTTAGAACACGAGGCTATTTTATCGTCTTGCTGCATGCAACAGTGCTGTATTTCGTTGTGTTTTCCCAGTAACCACAAATCAAAGCATGCCATTAGGTAATAAGATTGTGCGACTGTCGCCCTCGGTGTGGCTGAGGCTCAGCCCGCTGTTTCTCTTCGCGCTGTTGGAGGAGTTGGCGTTACCAGTGCTCTCTCTTTTCCACGCAGACACAGTAAATATGAATACATCCTTTTCTATTTGTGGCAAGCAGTTTTGGGAGGACCAAAACCACTGCCGGAGGGAAAAAGTTGGTTGAGGTGATGAATCAGAAAAGACTGGGTGGGGCTCTGGGACTTCTGTGCAGAGATTATCTGGCTGGTGGCACTGTGTGCCTTTCAGTCTATTTTTGCTCTCCTTTTAATTAAAGCCTGAGCTGGATGGTTATTTCTCTATAAGCTGTTTTATGCATTGATTATGCTCCTGTCCCCGCCGCGTTTCGCTCGGCCCGGCCATTGCGTTGGTTAATATTAGCCGGACAGCTGATGGTCACCGCGTGTGCCTTACAACAGGTGCAGGGCGACGTGGCCCTTGGACGCCGGCCCGGCCCGATGTCGCCGCTGGCACGGGCCCTGCCGTTATATCGGGAAGGGCCTAGCAGCTTCGCTGCCATGGCCCGTCCCCAGTTGCTTATCTCAGCTGTCCGCGGGATGTGAAGAGGGGCAGCTAGCGCGGAGGAAGGCTCGTCAAGAAAACGGGAACACCTGGCTTCTAGCAAGCAGAAACCCATGCGACTTCTTAATGGGGCTACCACTGCTTTGTGGAAAGGGTAAGGAGAAGGTATTAGCAGAGCTCGGCATTAGCAGTTTTACGGTGCTACTCTCAGAGGAAGGAGTCGCATTTAAAAAAAAAAAAAAGCAAATATCAGCAATGCAGAAATTAGTAGATATGGGTTTGCGTTAACAAGTATATTAGTCCTGGTTTCTTTACAGCACAGCAAAACATGAGCACTTTGGTTTTGCATTAATTTTAATTGGTGTTCTCTAATTTTAGAACGCTCCTGTGCAAAGTTACTTTCAATTCCAGTGGTGATTAGATGGTGATGACGTGTTTTAATAATAAACATGGGAGAGATATACGAAAAGAAATCAAACGTGCTGACTGCACTTGCGGGGACGGGGGAAGTGCTGTTGCTCTCCTCTAAAAGTATCTGTCTGCTGAGTGATAATATCATGAAGTCCTCTATCAAGTCCTCTATCCCTTTCCCCTTTTTTTTTTTTTTTTTGGAAACCATAGTAGCTTCTTTTGGTAAAAATAACAAAATGTCTGGGTAGCGTTTACTCAGCAGAAAGGCTGGAGAGAAAAAGGGGGAGCTGAAGGGCTTACAATGCTTCGCAGGATCATTTCTGGTTGCCTGTTCTCTTCGTGGAAATATCTCTTCCTTTACTCTGTGAGGAGAGGCAGGACCGCCAGGTAGATCCGAAGAGGTCGCTGTGACGCAGCGCGCCTTCGGTCGACTAACGCGCGCGTGTGTGCACGCGCACCCACGCCGTGCAGGCGCGCGTGCTCACGTGTCGAGTGAAGCACGCTTACCTAAGGCGTCTTGCAGGCTCTCTCTGCGGTGTGGGGCGGTCTGCCGTGAGCTGGAAGTCAGATGCTGGTGCTACTTCTGAATTCAAAAAAAAGAAAGGAAGAAGAAAAAAAAGACTTGTCTAGGAAAATCAGAGCGTACCACTCTGAACCGGTGCATCACCAAGGGCAGAAGGGCAGCTCCTGCAGTCCCTAGAGAGTTAGGTTAGCAAAGCACATTGAAATCGGTGGGAATCCCTCCTTTTGCTGGGTTAGGTTTTGGATCAGCACCATCCTCGCTCTTTCCATGTATGGGTGAAAGAAGTAGTGATGAAAGAATTTTCCGGAAGTTATGGAAGAAATAAGCACCATGTGGGTCAAATATATATAACACGGATCTGACGGGCCCATTTCACACACGTCAGATGTCTCTAGCTGCAGGCTAGGTCTATGTTTCTTTCAGGGAGAGGTTTTTGGTAGAAGCTGTTAAAATTTTAACATGGTCTTGACAAGGAAGGGAGAAACTGCCCTTTCTCGATGTTATTTGGGACAACTGCCTGTTGGGTCATGCCTTAAAGCTCACTAGGGGCTCTGTGCTGCAGGAACCATAACTTCTTCTGCGTTTGTGAGCCCCTTGCTGGGCTGGTGCCTCTGATTGAGGATGCTGAGCTACTGCAATGCTATTACGGTCACACTGCTCGTGACCTCTCCTGAGCCAGCCCTGGGCTGGGGCCTTGATGCGGTGGTGTGGCAGTGAGTTTTACACTATGTAAACTATGAGCATCTCACCCATCTCTGACTCAGGCTTCCAACCAAACCTTTCTCCAGCTCCCTTCCTGCTCCCCAGCAACCGCCAACCTTGTTTCTGTGCCCCTTATTTTGAGGTAAGGAGCAGAATTTGCTATGCCTCAAACCAGGAAACGCTTCAGAAATGCCTGGCCAGGAACCCAGGCAGGGTTACACCAGTGCCAGGTGCTGGTAATGTGCTGAAGGGAGGGTTGGCAAAGGCATGGAGAAATTACACAGCCAGCTCCTGTTGAAAATCATCTGTGACTTTGTCTCTCTAAGCGGCTCACAGAAGGATCATTTGTAAATTTGATGCCACTTTTTAAATACAAGGTGGCTCGGGTCCTGTGGTATTTGTAAGGGGATTTCGCTGCCACTAAATTCAGCAGCTAAGATTACTCCAGAAGAGCAGCAGCAATGCGGGTGCCTGGAGAGCCGGGCCTATCACTTTACGAAGTGTCTTACATTCACATAGAAAAGTACAAATGGGCATGTGGATCTCCAGCAGTGCTGTGGATACAATAGATTAGACTGACCGTGAGACAGTACGGCATGTTAACAAAAAGTTTGAGTTTTTTAACCGTTATGGGAAAATGCCCAGCGTTACAAAAGTTTGAGAAGAATAAAATGTTTCTCCTACTTTACTCACAAATTGCTGATCTTAGATAGAAGTTAGAGGGCATATCCAAATAAGTTTTACTACTGACCTTTCATCACCAGGTGGGTCGTGGAGTCATTGCTGTATCTGCGCAATTCTATTTTTTTATTAAAATTATGTATCAGTTTCATAGGAAACTGACATTACAGCTTTATGGGCTCTTGTATTACATTATGTAGTACATTACACTCATAACTTACCCTGCCATCATATTCTAGTAATTTCTTGGGTATTTAGCTTGTAATATCGCTACAACATATTATGAGAAAATCCAATTACATTTCTAAGCAGTATAGTAATCCCCTCTGCTGCTGTAAACACATTACCTGGTCAGAGTTATTTTAATTTGGTGATAATGAAAGAGAAGAATATACTGTAATAATAGACACATCTAGGTAGTGAGGAAGACAATCCTTTTTCCTTCATCAACTATTATTAAAATTGGCTACACAAATTCTAGGCCCTAAGAGTATATACATGTGAGCGTTTGAGAATGTGAACAGTATAACATACAAAACCATGGGCAAGCTACTCATAAAATAAACCCTATTAGGATGCTGACATCAGGGTTAAAGAGGCTAGCAATAGCCAAACATGCAACCAAGGTGTTCCCCAGTTATATATTGGCAATACTGCACTTCTGTGAATTTGTAAAGGAACGCTTCTTTCCCTTTCTGTCACAGAAAATCTAATCATGGTCTGTCTCCTCCTCACCAGGGTCTAAAGATAAAGCGCGAAGGAGAAAGGCTGTTCGGCAGGGAGACTGGGAAGTGAAGACTGGGACAGATTTTCTACCAGATGCTCCCCAGAGCAAAGGCAATTTCCAGACAAGTTTATTTACAGATATAGTTGTGTATTGCTTACAGGCTCACACCTCCTAAAAACTAGAAGGGGGAGAAATTATTGGAAAGATGGAAAAAATGTATGAACAATCTTATTAGAGGTTATAGATGCAATAAAGTAGATTATCTGACCCATCTTTTAGGGACGTCTGAGGAGGACATAGCCACATGGAGCCGAGTCTGTTGCTCTCTCTCTCTAGGTTCCTCTTGATCCATCCCTTCATGTCTCACTTGTTAACAAACTTCACTAGCAAACTAGGGTAATATTAACATGTTCTTACTGCAACTATTTATATTTAAATATCTTTGTCTTGAGATGTGAATTTAGAGACATCTATCTGATGCCAGATTGTCCTTGTTGCTTTCCTGGAAAGTACAGTCATCTCCCTCTTGCTGCTGCAATGGCAGTGGCACTGTTACTTATACCTCCACCTTGTCCTGCAGCAATTACGAAAGGCTTGATAAAAATCTATGTAACCCAATCTTAAGGCTAAAGGTATGTGGACAAATGAGGAGGGAGAGTGGAAAGGTAGCAAGTTTCTTCACAAGCAATGCCCCATCCTTTGGTTACCCACCTCCTCCATAAAGGAAGGAGGAGGTGAGGTGTTTACGAATGGGCAGGTTGGCACCTCCTACATGAAGGGGATGCCAGTAGGGAAGGCTCATAAAGAGTGTGCCCCTTTGAACCCTTTACGACATGTTGGCAGCTCCACGCAGACAGAGTGGTAATGGTAGAGTGATGAAATGGAGAACAGCAGCAACCTGGGCCCTCGGCATCCTTACTTGCAGAGCCCAGTGCTTGCAAAGGCCCAGAGAAGGAGAAGGGTGGGGTGACTACTGGTGATGGATGGTGTTGAGACCTCAGAGAGAAATGATATAATAAATGGTTAGTCTGACACAGTAGAAAATGTTTGGATAAAAGTGAAGGGTAATAAATAAACTCATGTTGCTATAGATCCTCCAGGCAGTGCTGGAGCAAAAATACTTCCTGATTTTCTTTCTCTAAGGGGAGCAAGTAGGGAGGCAGGGACTCTTATTTGTAATAGTTAGGCATGAATAAAGATGTGTTTGCTGCATATAGTCGGTGTAATCTAAGGCAGATCCAGACCTAAGTCAAGTATTCCTGCAGCTGTAGGTTCTCAGTTATCATAGCTAAGGTTATGAAACAACTTTCCTTGTGCCTTGTCGAATGTCACTGTCTAGAGCTGAGGGCCCCACTGTTGTATTCGTGCTTGTAACACCTTCTTTTCTTGCCCTTGCTATCAGGGCTGCCAGGAAGATGGGAACAATCAGACAGTTTGCCCCAGGCATTGACTCATTATATCTAATACATGGTAATACGTAGAGGGCCACAGACTTGACTTCTGTCCTTGAGTTTCCAAGTGTTCCTGTTTATCATTCTCTACAGGATTTTACGTTTGTTTTTTTTTTTTCCTGGCATCTTTGCATGCTTTTTTTCTCTTACTCATTTTTATTTGAATACAAGTGAACAGATCTCTACAGCTGCTGCTGCAGTGGTCAGTTAGCTAGGCTCTTCGGGCTAGGCTCTTCAGGTTGTTGCTGAGTAGATGAATATCATTTGCATGCAACATTACAAAATTAATAATGCATTTGATTAAGAAATCTATTAATTGATTTAGCAATCTGGGAGGGATAGCTAAAGACGTAGGTTAGCATCTCTTAGTTTAAAAAAAAGAGGTGTGGGGGGAATATGCTGGCTATATTTTTAATATTTTGAAGTACTTTGAAAGGCCTTATCCACAACCCCCTTAAATCAGTTAAAGAACATCCCTTCCTTTTTATTTTCTTTTAAAACATTGAGCGCTCTGCAAGAAATTTCATACTGCAAAGCTTTTTAAAATAGATCTGAGGGTTAGTGAGCAGTCAGAGAATGGCAGTGCTAAGATTATCTGCATAGCCTCAACATTTGAGGTCTTGTGCAATGTGTTTCAGCATACTTTCTACTGGGTTTTTGTTGGCGGCTTGTCTCCCTTTAGGAATCCCACTCCACGTAATGACAGCTATCCAGCTGTCCATGTTTAAAGGACAGCTATCCAGTAGAAAACAAAAAAAACCAAAAAACCCCCCACCCTACGAGCGCGATGGAGCTCTTATTTCCAAAGATTTCACTAGTAAAACTGTGAGCTTTTGTGGGCCACTGGTAATTAGGATGTATTGTATTAACGAATAAGGGAGGGGCCACGAGAGCATATCGTGCATGTCCCCCCGCTCCGATGGGGTTCTGGTGTCTGCATTGGGACTACTAGGACTGTCTAAGTGAGTTAGTGTTCATAAAATCCACATTTAAGTTAAGTAGCATAGTACATGTGTTTTCCTACATTTGTATCTGAGTTTTAGAAGCTGTTAAGAAAATAGGCATTGTAATTACAGAGCTTTGTTGCATACCTGATTGCTTATCTCCCATTTTCTGATCCATGATAAGGGTTTGGGGGTCTTGGCTGGAGGAGAAGGAGGCATTATTTTGTAAGAGGCACACAGTGATCTATGATTTAACCTATGATTCTTTGTAAGAGGCATGCAGTGACCTATGATTCAACTTATACTAGGCCATGGCCCAAGAGCTGCTATATAGACCTACTGACTTTTGCATTTGGAAAGTGAAGTCTGCAAAGCAAAACAAAGCATTTTTTCTGAACAGATCCCATTAATATGGGTAGCTCAATGTGACTGAATAGATCCTTGCTATTCCCTGTACTTTTGCAATGCACTAAACCCATGCTAACTGGATTTTAGGATTATTTGCTGTTCGGTATAGCATTGGCATCATAGGATTATAGTGTAGGACTTTCAGACCGCTAGGGTATGCAATACAAAATCCTGTAATATAGTTTCCATAGTATTGCAGTACATTCCCTGCAGATTCATCTTTTGTCCCCAAAGCCCTGTATTTTTAATGATCATATAATTGCTGTATTACAAATAACCCTAATAGAGCTAAATCTAGTTGGTAAGCAAGACGAGAAAGTTTTACATAAGAGAGAAAATGAGGGTGGAGGAAGTGGGTGGGGGGGGAGTAGGTAATTATGTATAAAATGTATTGGTTCCAACATTGTAGTTATCTTAATTACAAGAATCTATTTGAGAGTAAAGAATGTTTCCATAGATTATAGCTAACTAATAGGAGGGATTTTACCTGGTTTGCTACTCTTCTTTTTATTTGTAGTTTTCTGTGTGTTTACAAAGTGTTGTGAATACTGTTATTCCCACTGTACAGATGAGGCATCTTTGGCAGAGAGGCAATAACATTTGTTCAAGATCAGAAAAAAAGTTAGAGGGGAGAAAGAAGTCTTCTGTTTCCCATGCTATGTCCTCTTTGACTTTCTGAAGAACTTTTTTACAGCCACCCATCAGTTGCTGTGAAAGCGAGGTCGTTGTGGAGGGACTAGAAAAAATACTGCTCCACATTCCAGGCTCCAAGCAGCACACACATATCTGCGGGTAGGATTTCAATCCTATTGCTATCCATTTGCTGACAGTGCAGTAATGAGCTAAAACAACAACACACTATTCCCGGAGTTGCGTGGACATTGCTAATGCCGATGAATAAGTAAAGGTTATTTGTCATGACAAGGTGATACTTGTATATAACGCCAGATCTGATGCTGTTAAACAAGGAGATCTCTGCTAATCCTCATTTCACTTGGGAAAAAATACTGAGGAAGAAAAAAAAAAAATCAATATTTTCAAACGGGTAACATATATTTATCAGGCTTCTGAGAGAGACTGGAAGGTAAACACAAAGCTTCACAAAACAATTAAGTTGGAGAAATTTTGCCTTGAAATTAATATCTTTCCCATTTTCACACTTCTAACACAGAGGGTATAAGAGTAGTGTCAAGCCAATATGTTGAAGGGGGAGCTGAGCTTGTAATAACCCTCCCAACTGTTTTTCAGGCCTTCATAAATACCCTGAATTTAAGGCCCCTTTTGTACTGTGAGAAGATGACACATGGAGGGGCAAGACAAAGAACAGTCGCTTTTGTTGGCACCAGTTATTTGTGACGGCAGTATCGGTAGGAGACAACCTGAAGAATTTCAGGCCTCAGCTTGATAAGATAAATGAATGGATGTGAAGAGTGCCGTTGACTTCAGCATGGCTCAGGCAATAAGATCGTAGTCCCGGTGTCCTTTAGTGAGCCACGCTGCCGAAAGGGAGGAAATGTAGCTGAGAATCTTTTTTAAAGAAGAATGTATCTGAGTAAGATTATACCAGAAAAAGTCAGTCAGGAAAACTCAGGCCCACCTTTGAGCAGGTTCCCCAGGTGTGTTTGGTTACAGGAGAGAGGAGCTTGCAGTGTGAACCCTCTTTTTCTTTGTCTCGTGTAGGACATTAATGATGGACCTAAGAAGCTGCAGTATTTCAGCCATGTACAATTAGAGCCTGAACTGAAATTCTGGGATTGCGTAGCATATTTGCATTATTAATATTTTTATTACTATTTATCTTTTCTAGTGATATTTTTATCAGGAGCTCTATATGCTTGACAAATTGCAGAAGAGATTGGTATCTCCAATTTATAGAGCAGGGAAACTGGGAAGCAGAAGGGCTCTCATTGCTACCAGCAGGGACAGAATCAGTGTCCTCAGTGTCTTGTTCTGACTCCTCCTTATAAAAGCCTTGTTCTGCCAAGGACGCTTTAGTGAATATCACCAACAGTGAGTCCTCTTCCTCAAGGGCTGAGACAGGGGTGGGTTTGGGTGGCAGGTTATGGAGCAAAATTATGCCATTACTGCCAGAGCTTTCATGAGCAATACTAGCCAGGGCTCAGGTAGACACCCTGATGTTTAGCCCCAGCAAGTCAGTCTTACATGAACAATTTTATTGACAAGTAAGTCAGTCTGTGACACTTGAAAGATCCAGTGCTTTTCACAGAGTGGAAACCGATCTGTACCATAGTAATCAAGTGATTCACCATGGGAAATAATCAGAAATCAGAAAATGCCTTGTGACTCCTGGTCAAACACAGCACAGGGCTGATCCCGCTGGTACTCTGTGTGTTTCCTTCCAGGGCATCAGCTAAGGTCAGAGACATCTCTGCACCGCTCACATTCAGAGCTATCACCTCCACAGTTCATCCTAATATTTTCCTTTGTGTTAAGCAGAGTGAGGAACGCAAGGACAGCGCTGAGGTGAGAAACGAAAGGTTCATCTCCCTCAGGATCCTGGCCAACAGCAGAGGGTCTGGGAAAGAAATGGGGCATAAGTACTGAAAAAACTTTTCTGTGCTACACCTCCTCACCTTTGGGTACTGAGAGGTTTAGGGACTTCCTGGACTCTGTGGCATCCCAACCATCATGTTTAATAGACATGTCCCTCATGAATTTGCCTAGTCCCCTTTTAGGCACATTTTGTACTTTTGGTCTCTACAACATCCTGTGGCAATGAGTCACAATTTAATTACACATTGTGCGAATAGGTTCAATGCTGCATTGGAACTGGCAATTAGTACTTGCAGTGGCAATGCAAAGAGACCTTTTCTGTGTGAAATGTACTTTTCATCAGTGCTACCACATGAGGAGAGCTGCCTGTCGAAGCTTGCAGGAGGTGACAGTTTCAAGGGGAGACAGGGCCAGCGCCAACTATCAAGTTGCTGATGAGCAGTGCTGCCACAAGAAGAGATAGTTAGGTACTGTCAGCATGGTGCCACACACTTTGTACTGCCTGGCACTGGAACAATTAAAAAATCCACGTTGCTTGCTGAACCCCAACTGCTTATTTGGTTCTCTGTGGCCATGGAAACACCTGACCTATTTATACCTTAAGCAGAGTGAGTGGTGGCTGGTGGAAGGGAGGTGGCAGAAGAAAGAATGCTTTGAATTTGAATTTTAGAGACTCTTAATCAAGATGATATGTGGATGAACGTGCACATGTGCTTATGAGAGAGAGAGGGAGAGAAAAACGGTCCAAGCAGGCCATGGATTCCTGTCTCGTTTCAGCTGCTGACGTGAGGTGCTGCTGGAGCAGACATAATTTGCCCAGAGCCTATGGTATGCATATGTAAAATAATCCTTACCTTCTCGCCCACCACTTCTAAGGGTTTGTCAATGGCTGTCTCATGTCTTAGGGGAATTCATTCTTCTGTCACATTGACAGTGCACTACTTCACACCCTCTCTGCAGCATTCATCCCTGAAAAGGCTCTTGTACATAGAAATCAGCTTGCTCTATCTGGAAGGGAATTGAAGAGAGTCTCATTCTGCACATGAGTTGCCCATGCACCTTATGGCTCTCTCATGCTTTTGCCCATTTCTCAGTACAGCAGTGAAGGTGGGAATGAGCAGCATTAAGTCATTTGATCACATTAAATGGAGCAGGAGATTTCTCATAGTTGCATCTCTGGCTTTTACTTACTCTGCAGATTTCAGTGACAGAATAAAACCATGTAAGTTAGCAGAACATGGAAAAAGTAGGTATCACAGTGAGTTTAGAAATTCTCTGCAAATTTCCTTGCCTTCCTCAAACCAGTGGAGAATGTAACTGTTCTTCCGAGGGCATGTATTAATATAAAAGGGCAAATTAGGTTGTGGAATTGCACTTACCTGAAATGGAGAGAGGCCCTGACTAAAAGAAGAGATCTGCTAGAAAGAAAAAGATATTAAACTTGAAGTGTAAATAAGAGCTCTGCAGATACAAGATAATCAGGGTGCATGTTAGGAATGAAAGGTGCTCCAAGACTTTAAAGATCTGTTGGGAAACGTTGAGAAAGAAAGGATTTCGCTTTTGATATTAGTGAAAGAGAGCCTTTAATATCCCCAAAGCTCTGATACATAGCATCAGACCTCAGAAATGCAAATTTGGTAGCTCTTTAAGATGAAAGCTCCCCTTCCCCCCCAACACTTTCATTTTATTTATTTATTTATTTATTTTTGATTGCATGTTTCAGAACTGTTCATGTTCTGGCAGGTAATACTTTTTATCCTGAAAGTAAGGGTTGACTGAGGAACAAACTGTGCAAATTCTGTTCTCAAACACCAAAATTAGAGAGAAAATACCATCTGTCTCTTCTCCAGCCTACTCTCCCTGATTCCCGTAATGCCTTCTAGTGGAAAAACAGTGGAGCTAGCCATGAAGCAATTGACTCTACAAGCAGCAACGTGCCACAGTTTCGTGGTTTGTGTGAGGGACCTTTTTTCCCCTTCAGAGAAGGCAGGTGGGGTTCCTGGTCCCTGTTTGGATGAGGCAGGCTTTCCCGCAGCCCCATATGATGCTGAGCACCTCTGCCAAAGATCCTCCCCCCCACCCCGTGCTGGGTGCTGACTGGGCTTGGTGGGTCCAGCCAACACCTCCAAACATCCTTCCCGGGCACCTTCCCCTCACCCTGCCCCATTGACAGAGATTTGACAGCAGCTGTGACTTATTTCTGGAAGAAATCCACTCGAGTGCTCATTATCACCTCAGTTTCATTAATGTTTTTCCCAGTTAAGGTGAATATTTTGTTGTGGCAGCTCATGGGCTGTGTCTTTTGCCCTGCAAAGCCCACACAAACAGAGTCTCTACCTGGAAGCTCCTGCCAGAAGCTTTGCAGCAGCTGGTTGATGTTTATTTCTAACTTCCCCCTCCTTGTCCTAAACATTTGCGTGGCTTTGGAGACTAGTTACACAACACTTTTCTCCCTCTCTCAGCACCGCTGAGCAAATTTCAAGGCCCAGGAGGAGGTGGAGGAGGTAGTGATACACTGCACCACCTTTGCCCACCCACTTGTGACTGGTGTATAATAAGTACAGTTGATTTGAGGCTGCCAAATTGAATTCTTCGTAAACTGATTATTGCAAAGCTTGGCTGAGGAAAGTGTAACGCCTTTCTAACAAGCTCAGCTCAGCACAGCTATTAAGAGGGTTACTTTAATAATAATCCCCCTCTGGATCCTTGGCCAGGATTTTGGATTAACTAAGAGACTGTCTTCACCCCCACTCCTTCACCCCTGAGTAAGCCCACTTAAAGTTTTTTACAGCTATTATTGGTGCAGGCATGGGAAGACTTATTCTCTGCTGGTGTAAAGCAGCCTACCTCCATTGATTTCAGTGCCCTGACTTACTTTAGCATTGTGTGGGTGATCGTATGATTCAGACACAATCAATAAAGTTGATGGTAATCTACCCTCAATAATGTAATCTTAGCATTTTCCTCCAAAGAGAACTGTGTAGCCAGGGAAAAGAGCTGGCTGAGCTACTCAATTTATCTCACAATTTCTGTTTTGTGTTTTCTGCTTGCAAAATATTCATCCAACTAGTTTTTGGTTTATAATGTGTTTATTCCTAATTTTGCAGCAGTAGGTTATAAAGTAGGCAGGTAAATATGGTTTTTTAAGATGTGATGCTTTTGTGATGCTTTGTTGCCTAATTGCTGACTGTAAACATATAAACAAGGGGAGAGCCCTTCCGGAGGAAGTAGGATGAATTCATATCTACAGGCAAGTACTTCTGTTCCTTCAGAGTTGTGTATTAAATGGTCAGAGTCCCCTGAAATAAACTTAACTTGTATGAATTTTCACAGAAGGATAAACAGAAAACAGATTGCAATCGAAACAAAGCTGCTATTTGCAGTTAGCTCAGGTGGTGTTTAGGGATGGAAAAATATGCACCAGGAGCATCATTTTGGACAAACGACCTCCCTTCAGTTTGACTACTTGAGACTGTGCCCAATCACACACTGTGAAGGACCTGGTTCACGGTGGATATGCCGGGGGTGGGCAGGGATCCCATGGTGTGAACACATCTGCTTGACAAACCTCGCAGAACCATTGCAAGGTGTGAGGGATACTTTTCTTAAATATATATGTTTATACATGCACACACACACACACATTTTTCATATATGTATATATATATATGTTTATATATATGTAAATGTATAAACTTTAAATCCATAACCCTTAGATCACCTTTCTAGCTTATGAGCCTAGTTTAGTAAATAAATAGTACCTTAACAATAGCAACAGGGGGAGAGCGTGTCCTTATTTATTATTCTATTTCCTTTGCTTTTGCTTAATATTTATACCATTACAATATGGCAGAGTTTCACACGTCAGTGACATAGATGCAACATAAAGCCCACACTGCTACAAAGGGGAAACATTTACGGAAGTGCCAAGGAGCGGAACAAAGACCCAATGTGCTGCTTAGTCTGCAGCCAGCTCACTGCCAAGAAGCACGTGTATGGAATAATCCGTACTGTATGCTGGACACATGCGGACAACGCGGTCACAATTTAAAGTGATGCCATCTGCTTAGGAAAGCTGAATGCTTTTGATCTGCCCCTGGAACGAAAAAAGATCTGTGGCAGGAGTTTTGGGGCTTACGTTCCCTTTGTTGGTAGGAACCAGCGAGAGGTTTCAAGGGTCGGAGCTGACCCCGTTCCGCTGGGCAGAGGGCAGCTGTGCTTGTCCACAGAGCAGGCAGGGGGGCTAGTCTCACGCTGGCGAGAACTGTGAATTAATTAAGGGAGCGTAGATATTTATAATGCAAATGTTCTCACTCCAGATTTTTGCTAAAGTTGAAAAGCCTGACGGTTTTTGTGGGCCGAGAGTCTACAAAAGCCAAGGAAATAAATAATTGTGTGAGGTCAAGTCAAAGAATCTTTTTGTTTTGATTTTGCTCTAGGAAAATTCCTTTTTACTATCCATTAACATGCATTTTGAAAAGAAAAGTCATCTTGATTTGAAAAATGAACCTCTGTAATTAAAAGTGAATTTCAGCGGGACATTTTGAAATGCATTTTTAAATGATGGGGCATATTCATTGGAAATTACCTAAAACTAATGCTAAATCCTCTCAAAAAATGTTTTGTTGAATACTTTCAGGCAGCTTTTCTCAGCATATAGACATTATCCACTGCAGTAGGAGTTCTGGGGCTAAAACAGAAAGAGCATACCATGAAAAAGTGTCGTTTCAGGCTGATAATCCATAAATATTAAGGATAGTTGTTTGACATGATAAATGATATTGAAAATCACTGTGTGGTAGGAGAGGAAAAATGGCATCTGTGACTGTACTGTAGTTAAATACCCCAAGCCTTTGGCAATAAAATTTCATGCATTCATTTTTTTTTTAATGAGAAAAGATGTATTTTTTTCTCTTTTCAACATTTCAGACATTGAATAGTAGGCCAGTAATGAAGAATTGAAAGAAAAGAAGCCAAAATAATTAACCACTAACTTTTTTCTGTCATTCCAGGATGTAAAGTATCGGCAGACATGAGTAAATGTAGGTTTCCTTTCCCGGGGAAAAAAAAATATCCAAAGCAAGCAGTGTAGGTTTTATTTAAAAGGAAGATTCTCTTCTCCATCCTTATTAAAATAAAAAATTCAAATTTTTTAATGAAAACATGAAAAATTAGCTTTATTCTGGAAAAGGGGGTCTTTTTTTCTGATTGTATCTTTTAATCAAATAAGAGGAGGGAAGGAGAATTTGCAATTGCAATGTTAGAGAGCTTTGTTTAAAAAAATTGTAAAGCTCTTTCATTTCATCAGAAAATATAAACTACCCCTAAAGAGCAGTATATGAACATAGCCAAAAATAACCAAGCCTTCTGTTGCTTCTCTGCAAAAAAAAACCACCCATATATTTGCAATGTAGCTTTAGCAAGATGCTTCTTTACATCCGCCTCTTTGAATCAAGAGTGCTTTTCTTTTGGTGGGTGGGGAAATGGGGGAGAGTTGGGAGAGGAAGATTATGGTATGTTTCACTGCTTGTCATATCTCCGTCCTAACCGTTGTGCGCATATGTATAAAATGCGTTTGGACCCGGGCTCCGGAGGGAGGGCAGCTTTCAAGATACAGATGTCAGAATCCTCCCTGGCACCTGCATGCCAAGTGGTGCTTGCATTCAATGGGAAGGTAACATCAGAGACTAAGATGCTCTTTCTCTTCATCCACAAAGCTCCTTGCAAGGAGTGTATTGCCTGAGCAGATGAAAACAGGCTTGTGAAAGGCTGTGTGACCGCAATCAGCTCCATAACCTATCACTGATCCCGAGGGAAATGGGAGTATCTGCGTGTCCAGCCTGCTGGCTTGAGGTACGGCTCTGCAGGAGCTTGATTTCTCGAATCTGAATCGAGCACAGTTCGGAGGAGAAGGGAAAGAGCACCAGGAGCGTTCACCTTACATTTTGTCTCCCTGGACAGCGGCCAAACACCACCTTCTTGGAAAGCCTGGGCAACCCTTCTGCTAACCTGTCTGTGAATTCACCTAGCTGAGAGACGAGCCTAAGACAACTGCATGCCAGAGGGGCTGTGGGAGGAAGTGCAAACTGCATACTGACAAAGGGCAGCGAGTCACTGCAGTATGAACTTCTTCCAGGCTTCTCCCTTTTGCTCCCCCTGCCCCAGGAGGTTGGGGATAGGGTAACAGCCTGGAGTCACAGAGCAGATGAAGCAGGGACAATAACGTTTCAGGTTTTCCCATGTCTCTGAGAGAGAGCAGACAGTGATTTGGTCTTCAGGTTCATTCTGATCCTTTCGCCTTTGTTGACACAGTTATTAGATTTAGGAAAAATCTCCATGTTTATTTCAGAGGAAAAAGTTGACACGTCATTTTCATTCCGAACTGGGAAGAAAAACGCTCTTGATTTTCTCATGGCACAGAAATCTAAAAATTCACTTACCATCTATTTTACTGGCTTTTCAGTTCTGTATTTTTTTTTTATTCTTCCCTGGATGTCAATAGCACACAGTACTGTTTTTTGTCTCCCATGTGATGCAACAGCTGAAACACTTATTGTAATCAATTCTTTCTTTAAAACCTTATTGGTGTTGACTAGCACATCTCAACGTTGCCTGTAGATCACAAAGTTTGTTGTTTACATTACAACTGAAAATGTTTTCCATTTAACTTAATCTTTTCTATAGGTATCTATTTAGATACTACTCATTTGGATTTACAAAAATAAATGAAGCAGGCTCTTTGTTTTAATTTCTGTGGAATTATTCTGCTACACCATATAATCCTACATTTCCTTAGACATGTGCCTTGCCTAGTTTCATGCAAAGCACTCCTCTGCTTGGAGCCGTCAGGAAGACCCCTTGGGCAATTTGTTTCCAGTCGAGAGATGTTAATGTTCCGGTATGATAAAGTGTTGTTGCTTTCTTCTGTTTCATCTTTCTGTGGCACTAAGATTGCAAATGCAACAAGTGTTGATGATTGAGGTGCTTGCAGAGCCAAACAGCAAACCCACACCAGTGAAAACGGAGCGACATGATGTAGAAACAAGAGTCATCTTTTGATCCATTAACGTGTACTCTGTGTGTATGTATAGCTTGCTGTAATGTGCAGTCTCATTGACTAGTTGGCTATATGACAAAGGAGGTGCCTGTGTCATTTCTGACCTGTGCCTATAGAAAATGGGCTTTTAAAGCCGTGATCTTTTATATGCATTGCCCAAGGTTTGCTGCCAGAGGATGTTGCATGTATGCGTGGCATCGTCACACGAGAAACAAATTGTTTTTGCAGTTTGGCCAGCATCGTTAGTTAATTAGACCCTAGCTGTTTAGGCACCTGGAACAAGCAGTGGGATTTAAATTCTTCTGATAAAAGGATTTATTTATAATGAGTCTCGCCACATAATGAGTTCCAAGCGGGGGAAACTGACCATTAATGGATGACTCACAGCATTACCATAAAGATCAGAGTCACATATTCAATTTTATAAGGCTTACGTTCTTACAGCTCAGTAAGAGCATGGATTCTAGAAACAAATCTTTTGACTCCAGTTTTTTTACTGTGTTAAATTTGATACAGTCCTCCTATGCCTGAGAGTAAACACACAGGACACAGCAGACTATTTATTTTATTTCAAATGTTATTGCTCTTCCTCGCTACAGTTTCAAGAGGAAAAGAAGCTGGGTTTTTAATATTGCGAGAATGCTCAGCCCTTTTCAACTGGGAGATGTCAGAGGCAGCTGCAGACCTAAATGAAAGGAGCTCATCTCTGGAAATTTGCTATGCTGTAATAAATGCAGGGTTCTGCTGGTGAGCTGCTGATGGCCCTTTAATGTCTTTATACTTCAGCAGTACTCAAAGGCGCTGCGGTCCCTCCCCCGCCCTCCGTGGCCCTGGCAGCTCCCTTCCCCCTCCCTGCCCACCCCGGCTTAGGATTTCATCATGTGAAGGCGAGAGTTCACCATAACGTTCAAGGACTAAGCGGAGTTTGAAAAAAGGGCTATGCCTGCTTTTATCATACAGCCAGCGGCTTCCCTTCAGCTCGGATTGCTGTTCTGGTTTACTGGCATATTTGCTTTAAATATTTGGCTCTCTAAGTCACGTTTATATACTGTCTGCTGCCGCTATCAGCAACACGGGGGTCGTTATCTATTATTTATTTTATTGAAGTAGCATATGCTACACGTGAGAGAATACATTTTCTCCGTATTCTTGTGGAGCATTTCCCCGGTTAGCGACACATAGCACATTGGGATGAAAACCAAGAGTTTACCTTCCAGGCTCCAGGTCTCTGCTCTTTTTGCACTAATCTGTGAGCATTGGCATCTGCCAGCCTGGAGACAGGCAAAGCGCTAAGAGCGCGACAGCTTCCTAAAAACACATTTACAGCTGCGGAGGCGCAGACGGCATCGATGGCGGCGTACGTGGAGCTCGGCACAAGGAGCTCGGGTTTCAGGAAGAAGGGAGGCTGTGGGAAGCCGCCTGGCCGGAGCGTAACCTGGAGCGTGAGCCCCCTTAGGAAGCGTTTTCTCTGTGGAGCTGCAGAGATGTTGAGCCTGGTCATGCTGTAATTCATGGTACGGTACACGAGGCGCAGTATTCGCGCGCTGGCTGGTGAGACCCGGGGGGAAGGGGGGGAGCGTGATTGACGGGCAGACGAAACGCTGCCCCCAGCAGTCGCTGGTAAGGGGAAGAGCTCAGGCTACCGGAAAACAGTAACGGGCAAGAGGGTCCTGTCGAGGCTCTTGGGCAAACACAGGCAGATGATCGCAGCTGGACGGCAAGAGTGCTGCTCGCTGCTGGATAGCGATGGGTCGAAACGCAGCCTAAAACCCCAACTCTCTCTGCCAGGGGAGCAGCCTAGCAGAATACAGGCATGTTTCACTGCACCGATGAAAATACAGTCAGGAAGAGAGACGTTAGGTGGCTTACGAGACTGCAGTGAGCGTGGCACTCGGAGCCCTGCTGGGGGCAGAGAAACCGGCAGAGCTGTGGCGGCGCGCGCTGCGACTCAGCGGCCAAAGGCAACAGCGCCAGCTGCGCGGCGGGACTGGTCACGCCAAGGAGCCGGGCCTTCAGGGACAGCGAAGCATATGGCACTAAAATAACTGTAGATGCACGGCCCTCTCCGTCGGTCGGCCTGGCACAAAAGAGAGAGGGGAGGGCAGGCGCGCCAGCAAAGCGGGAGCCCGGCCCGGCCGGTTGCTGCCATGCAGGCCGGAAAGGCAGCTAAACCTGCCTCCGCAGTGAAAACACGTAGGGTGAGAAGAGGTCTCATTTGGGGGCCTGCAGGCTAGAGGGAAAAGGAAGCACGAAATGACCCAGCGGGGATTAAAAAAGCTCTTCCCTAAGGCAGGTAATGCTCTGCTCGCCTCTTGCCCTGCAAGCCAGCCCCTGCCCGCACGTGAGACCGAGCAACGGCCACCGAAGAAAGACGAAGTCTTTGGAGCTCGGAGGAGAGAACGTCACGTCGTGGGAAAGGAAAGCAAGCCAGCCTACGTCCCCATGGCAAGCGGCCGTGCAGCAGTCGGTGCCTCGTGGCAAAAGATCTCTCTGTTAAAAAGCTCGTTTTGTTTAACAGACGCAGAGTCCTCTCCCGAGCTTACCCCATGCTCAGTTGGCGGGTATAGCGCTACAAAGAAAAGAATCCGCAGTCATCATTATAATGAAACCTCAGTTTTTCTTACGCTTGGAATATTGCAGCAAAATACTGTCAAAAAGTGAGTTACTGTGACTGACATGATAAATATTAACACTGGGAAGTCAGCTTCCATCTTACATTTCCCTCATATTTTTTTTATTTCAGCTTGTTTTTACTGCAATTCGGGTTTTTTTTTTTGAGACATAAGTACTTTCTTACATAAGACTGTAGCTGTCCATTTTCTTCCAAAGTTGCTCATCTGTTCTTCTGCTGTTGTAGGAAACCTGTTTATAGCTAGGCTCTGCCAAGAAAATAAGATGAACCTTTTGCTCCCTTTTCCCAGGATGCTACCCAGCTGTCCCAAAGTCTCATTGCTCTTTAATACTGAAGGCAGAGAGAGATAAAGAGAAAGAGACTAAACGTACCTTTCTGTGGGGCAGTTTGCCATTTGGCACAAACCTCAGTCTGAGTCAATGATTAATTGTGTTTGCTGATCATAGTTCTGGGCTGGATATTTTAAAATAAATGATATCTATTTAAAAAACAGGAAGAGGGGAAAAAAAGAGAAAATACACACTGTAAGGTGCCTTAGTGCTTTTAAAAATATATTTTTCCTTTCAAAATAAAGACCCTAGGAAACTGAAAATATCTACATTATATTAAATGCAAGCAGGGACTCTGGAGCGCCAATTTATCAGATATTTGCAAAATCCAGATGTAATTCGTCCCTGATGTTGCAGTCGGGATGAGTTTATTCCAAGATCTATACAGGATCCTTTAATTCCCTGGTTTGACAATGATGGCAAACAGCCAGACTGCATTATATCTGCCAAGTGTTGTAGGCTGCGGTTCCTTTTTGCCTAAAGTGCCTTCAGTGACCTCATTGTTGTGAAGTATTTTCTGTGGTATTGTATGCATCAGCAGCCAATGTATTTCACTCAGCCTAAAATATCGTAGCCATTAGCTAATGGTGACATGTTTATACCTTTTCTTCTGTGCTCCCTTAGTCTGTGATCCTGCAATGTGAAATTCCCCTGTTAACCACGTTGTAAGATTGGGATATATCCTTGTAAATTGGAAGCTGAGTCACCAAAGAAAAAGCAAAAAACTTTATGGGGCTGTCTTTCTCTATACCGCTTAGTAAAGCTACCTTACGGTATTGTTCAATCTGGGTGGAAAGCAGCCCGCGAACGAAGAAACGCAACAGAGGGCAGGAGAAGAGGCAGGCTTGGAGGCTGATGCTCCCACCTCTGAGTTGCCTGAGAGCAGGCACAATTCACCGGGAAGTTTGGCAAGGGAAGCGCGGATTGCAGCAGCCTGAAGTTTCTTACTGGAACGGGCTCCCTGATCCCCCATCGGGGGTCCCACGCAGGTGTATTACACTTGCACTTTCTCTTGCAGAACAAGGATCCAGTTCTTTTCAGCTAAACTGTTTCCAGGTGCAGGAGTCAAACTCTGCCTTTGACTCCTAATGTTCCACATTCCCCAGAGCAGCCGGCAGCAGCTGTGGCAACACTGCCAAAAAAATAACAACAGTAAAAAAGCTGTCCATTTTCCAGAGCTCGTTTTCTCTTTAGAATTAACGATAGTTGTAATAAAGAAAATGCCAAAAAAAAAAAGAGCCCCACTAGGAATTTGGCATGGCTTTGGGCAAGGAGGGGGGCCGAATATCGGGTTCAATATCAAGCGTATGGACTTGGTAGGACAACTTTTCCCTGGGAGAGTGATTCGTGGCTTTGTTTTCTTATTTTCAAACTTAGTCTCCAAAGGAAGGATGAGAAATAGAATAGATCACATTTAAAATACCCAGGTGGAGCGTCGCTGGTTTAGGTCTTTCATCGTTAAGAGTGACAAGAATGCTGGGAGTTTCATAAAACCTGAAGGATACATCTGCGTTCCTTCAGCAGCCCAATAATAAAATCAGCCAAGGCGGACGCTACTGCACGGATACATCACTCACAATAAACATTTGAAAGGCATTACATCTCCGCAGCAAATGAGACTGTCAAAGAAGGCCTCATTCAACAAATCATACTAAATTATGGCATGTGAAAAGTATTGCAGATTAGCTACTCTTAGTTCGTTCAGTGCTTAATGGCCAATCTTGAATGGCAGGCAAGAAGAGGGAAGCTGGTAGTATTCGAGGTTGCATTAGCTACATAAATACAGGGGACATGCCGTGAACCTAATTCTTCCGCTGTACGTCTGGTTCCTTTGAAATGTAAGGAGCTTCAGTGTGTCTCAAGGGATGCTGGCAGCAAGTCCTGGAATATCCTAACACTGATTGTGGTGCTTCATGTTACTCACTTTGTTCCCTCTTTGTGGAGACTTGTTAAGTATTTTCCTTTTTCCTGATCTCATTGAAGTCATTCAGGCTGAAAATGTGTTTTGCTCTTTGTGGATCAGTGTGACAAGTGGCATAAATGTCTCTTCACGACTCGCTGTATTAGCAGCTGACTTGCAGCCCTCCGTCTTCGGCAGGCAAAGCAAGCTGGACACTGGGCTGCCTCCCTGCGCTCCCCTCCCGGCTCTGCTACTAGTTCTCTGCGTGACCTTGGTCAAATCATTTCTGTCTGTTTTCTGTACATACCAAACGGGGGTCCGATGCTTTCTTTTGATTATGTATGGATTGCATGGATGAAAACCTCAACAGAAATGAGTTATTAGTATTTGTAGACTGAATTATTAGTATTTATAGTGCCTCTGGCAAGCTCTGCCTTTTGGAAGTGCCAATAATTAGTTATGGCATTTTAATTAACGAGAACAATCTATAATCACTAAAGGGATGCTGTATTTTACATCTGATTTTTATTGTATTAATCAGTAGCACCTCATAAAAGTTATATTTCCAGTTAGTGGCAACACTCTTTTGCATATTTTTCCACTTCAAGGTGGAATAATTGAGTGAAATACCATTCTTTAAGATAGAGTGAACCTGATGGGGACTCTGTTAATGTCATATCAGTGCTTGCGGCAATTTTGTACGAGTTGCTTCGGGTGCTATTGAGAGAAGTTAAATTTCAGCTCTCTTGCTTTAAGAGTCAGTATTTCACTTTCTCTGTGGTGTAAGTCATCCTCTAAACTTAAGGCATATAAGCTGCACAGAAACTTAGTTTAATCTGCTTTCTTCTACTCATGCAGGTAGCTATTTCCATTAACAAGGTGTTTTTTCCACCACTGCGTAATAATGAATTTGGTCCAAAAAAAATCATATCTGTAACTGACCATAGAAAAAACATTTTTTGGTTGTTTTTCATATTTCTTTTCTAATAAAAAACATATTTCATTTGAAATCTAATTTCTTAAAACTAGTGAACTCTGATATTCTTCACAATGGTAACCTCATACGCCAAATGCCCACTCTAAATGTGAAATATATTTTGTGTTAGTAACTGTTTGTTCTTCATGTGGGTTTATGTTACCACATTCATATGGCTGAAATCGGTATTAAACCCTGTTAAAGAGTCCGTGATGATACCTTTAGAAACTTTCAAATAGCCTATGTTTTTCTGTGTTCTGGAGCCCGCTGGAGATGTGTGTAGAGACTGCAGGACTCTAGCTCAGTATGACCACGAACATTAATTTCTAACAAGATGTGAAGGACTGTTCATCTTTTGTGTATACTTGATATGAGACAGCAAGAGACAGTCTTGGGGATCGTATGCTCCTTAAATAGGTTGCTTTGCTGCAAAAGCTGGCAGAAAAATTCCCGAACAGCTTCACACTGTTGGCATTAGCGGTTGACACCCTTCTTGTATATGACAGGGCATGAGAAAGTGGTGTATGGCTATCTAAGCTCACTGTGAAAAGCCGAGTAAAATGGTTCAGAGCTGTCAGCACTACAAGAATTATGTTCGTTCCATGCTGTTATGTCCTGCACACGCACTGCAACCCCTAAGCTGATAGCCCCTGGATTTTAATTTTCAGGCTAAAGTCCCTTGCCGCTTTTGCAGTCCTCACATCTTCTTTGCAGGACTGTTCCTGCAAAGTGTTGCCTGATGGAGGGGTTGCAGCCGCAGATTTAGTATGAATGTTAATTAATGCTGGTAGTTCAAAGCAGTGCCATGGCCTCTTTTGCTATGAGAGGCACACATACACACGCTGTGTAACGATCCAGGCTTCGCCAGGGGAGCCGGAATGCCTTTAGCCTTCTCGTCTCTTCTCTCTCTCTCTCTCTCCTCCTTCCCACAAAGCTCCATCTGGTTGTAATTGCTATTGTTTATTTTGAAATCATCTGGGAAACTTTTAAAACAAAAAAAGCAGTTAAAATATCATTATTTTGTATCTGCTTTAATTTCCCTATTTATCCTTAAATATATCTTTTGAAAGAGTGGCCAGGATTTAGGATGTGCACATCAGCTATAAGATGAACTTTCTCAGATATCCTACTCACCTTCCCTCTTACCTCCCCTCCCACCCACTGAATCAAAAAAGAGAGATGGAAGACCTTCCTTGAGGGGAGAGTTTACCTGTGCTTAATTAGAGATTTAACTATGGGGCTTCAATGCTTGCCCAAATAGGAATCATCAAGTGAATCACAGCCTTGTGAAAATCTTTGGCAGGGAAACATTAGTTCTGAAGCTTGCAGATGGTTAGCCATGCCCTTGTTTTGAGCTGTGCTAAAGAGTGCAGGAAAAGATTCACAGCCAGAAATACTAGCACTGGCATGTATGTATTTATTTGATTTTGGCCATGCTCCTGTGCATGCAGGTTCATGGTTCTCTCAGAATGAGAGTCGGTGAATGCCGGCATTTGCCAAAAAGGAAGTACTTCACTGCATCGATGTGTTTATAAGCTAATGCAAATTGCTAGGGTACAGGGAGAAGGTCTTGGACGTCCCTCTTACTTAACGTTGCTGAAGGGAAGAATGGAAGGGTAGAGGGAAGACAGCGAAAGATAGAAAGAAGGAAAAAGGAATTAAGAAGCTAATAACAGTGAAAGCTTGCTGCCTGGGCTATGTCTCTTGCTGCGTTTGAATGATTTTTCTTTGTAGACAGCTTTGCACGACACTATTTTTAGAATCTCTTTAATAATTGAGCTGTAGCGATTGTGCTCAGCAGTTAGAACAGGCAGGGAAAATAGCATCTCAAAGAAACAGTGCACCAGGGTAATAATTTAAATCAAACTGCATTATACTGCATTCCCTCTTCCCCCTCCCTTTTAAAGGTGAAATGCTGCAGAACACCGAACACAGGGGAAAAATGAAAATTGGGCAACTTTACTGCAAGTAATAAAACCCATCAGGAGAGTTTATGTTGTAGAGGTGGAGCAAAGGAAGAGGAGATCTGGTCAGTTGTTAACAAACGGCTGTTACTAGGTGGTTTATGATGCCAGTACCTCAACTTCTCACCACTAGCAATGAATTAGGGCAGAACAGCCTGTCTCTGCGTTGCAACGAGAGAATTGTCAGAGAAGAAAAACATTTGTCAAACCACACTGAAATAAGCATGAAGCAGCAGTCCAGCAAAACACGGGATACTCCAGTTGTATTTCCACCATCTGATCTCTTTGGGCTATTGCCTGGCTGAACGAGCCGGTCTGTGGCAGTCGCAGTCGAAGCTGTGGGCAGTTGCCAGCGCAGAGCTGAGTGCTTGCTCCGCTCCTACCAATGGCGCTGTACGTATTCAGGGCAGGTTTCCCCATCCTGATTGCACCATATTGTCCCTAAGGCCTCTCCTTACAGCAGCAAATTCAGGGAAAACGACTGAGGTGTAGATAGCAAACCCAGGATAAATGGATCATTGGCTAACGTCACTTGAAAACAGCAGCTACTATGGCAATTTGTACGTTAGCATCACGCTACTTTGATTTTTAGTGAGCTCTATCATGCCAAACACTTAATAGTATTTCAAAAGGTGAGCAATTGTTGATAAATTCATGTCCTAATGGTATTATCATGTAATAATACTATTCTTTCAATAATAATTTGCTAATATTTTTATTCTTCATTATTTTATAATAATACTTTCATTACTGATGTGTCCAAGTGTGGTGGCATGGTTAACTCCTTTTTAAGGATTTCAGGCAGTTGCTTTGTGTACTGAATTGCATGTCTTGTCTTATATTAACATATTTCATATTACAATAAAGACAGAAGATACTTTGACATAGGAAAGAATACCAGGTATTAGGATTAGCGCTAAGTAATAAGCACTGGCTTTAAAGATATAAAAATAAATGCACAATTCTGCTATTGTCGCATACTGTAACATTGCAACACAGCAATAATCTGAATCCATTAAAAAAAAAAAAAGATGGGAATTTGAAAAAAAAATTTCAAATACCAAAAATGAAAATTTTACAGGCTCCTATTCTCTAGAATTTTCTTTTAACATAAAATCCTTTCCCATAAGCTGCCTGAAAAAAAAGATTTTGAGAATTTCTTGTCAACCAAAGAGTCTGAATATTGACCTGGTCTGCTCAGGAAGTCCAAAAATTGGGGCCTGAATACACAGTGATAGACTGTTTTTTGGGAGGAGAACCTTTTCTCTCTTCTAATTACTGTCCCAGGCCTGAGACTAATAAAGTAGCTCTACTTGTCTCTTAGGAAGTTTGATTTTCCTACCAGCACCCTGGAGATCCCCCTCAGCAATCCTTTATTCACACTTTTTACAATGACTAGAATTTATTTTGTAATATTTGAACTCAGATTCTTCCCTCATAATGCCTTCCTCTTCCACTTTTGTGACAATTTGTGTAAAATAATAATATTGACATTGTGACATGAGAAATATTCCTATGATAAGAAGCTGCTGTCAGAGCCTGGGAAGCTAATGGCTTCCCTTCAAGGTTCAACAACTTGGCTGTCAGGGTGAAAAGACTCTTTTTCAAAAACAAATATAATATCCTAAGTCATAAAGGTCCACTAAAAGTATTAGAAATATAATTACATGGCATTAGCCTTCTCTCCTGTTCTGACCTAATTTGGAAAGGAGTCCCTTCTTTGAAATTCAAGAAGATTATTAAATTGAATTCACTTCTAAGTGTTCTGTTGATTTTTTTTTTTCATTTCCTTTCTGAAAATCATTTCCTTTTTTTTTTTGTCTTGGTTCTGCTAAGACTGATTTTAAAAGCTTTAAAGCTTTTAAAAGCTTTAAAGAAGTTCGTGGGTTTTGACCAACTTGGAGTTGTTGTATCCTACTTCATGAATTGCATGTTGACCTGGTTCCCAGAATATTTGTTTTAATTTGGGAACTGTGAAAATGAACAAAAGGGAAGAAAGAATATAGCTCAAGCTAAGTTGCTCCTCAGTAAACAAGGAGATAGCTCCAAATTGTTAGCTCTGAAGTGTCTAATGCTTGTCTGCAGGCAAAGTAGTTTGGAAATTAAAAAGAAGAATGCCATATTCATAAAAAATAAAGTAATGCTAGCAGGATTTTGAAAGGGCTTCTCTCAAGAGCAGGTAGTTTGGAGACTAGGCTGATATTGTCATCACTGATATTCGGGTAGTATAAGCTTTCTTGGGCTATCATTGAGAAGTAGGAGGCACGGAGGTAAGACCAATATGTATTTTAAGACACTTTGCCTATTTTTCAGGTATCTGTAACTCTCTGGTTGCTTTAAGACTGAGATGTGACTGAGAAACACTTTGTAAACCCTGTGATCCATACTCTTCTGACATGTTATTATGGAAAGAGTAACCTGAAAAGCCTGTGTCCTGTACCCTGGTGGCCTCTGGGGGCTGGACTTAAGCAAGATGAGGTGCCAGAAAGGACTAGGATATGTCTGCTACAGTCTAGAAAACCAAGATGGGGGAATTTCACCCTGCAGAAAGAGTCCAGGGGGTGTGGGCTGTACCTGGCTGACATTTGAGAGGTCTAGATCCAGGGCCAAGATTCGTGATCAGGGCCTGTGACCCAGATACGGTAGAGGACAGGATGGGGAAAAGCGCATGGGGCCACTTTACACTACTTTGATTACCTTCCTGATAAGAGCACAGGGTTAGACTACAGCATGTCCTGCCCTTGCAAAATCTAGACTAATTTCTAATTTTTTTTTTTAATTTAAAAATATTCAATGCTTTCCCACAGCACCTATGCTAACCGAGAAATAGAAAGGTTGAGCCTTATGTGTCTGGTATTCTGTTATTTCCTGAACATTTGCTCTGGACTGCTTCTTTTATCCTCTGTCCTTCCCCTGCATTATCCCCAAGGTGTTCCCTTACCCAACAGGTAAGGAAGAGACTCAGCGCTACCTTGGAGCACTGCAGACATTGCTTGGCTGGTTCGCCATTGCCCAACAGATAACAGCTGACTTTTACCTGCTTTTTCCTCAGTGCAAGCAGTATCTTGAGCTCTGCCCACCTGCCATTCGTTATGAAACCTGTAATACCATGTAAGTTTGGGAACCCTGTCCCAATGGCCAAGAGGAATTTGCTGATTCTGTGGGGAGGTGAGGGAAGAAAGGGAATGCCAATGGCCGGCATGCAAGCAAAGCCATCTCATGGTCAAACTGGTCTCAAAAGTATGCTAAAGGATAAACTTGGCCCTCAGTTTTGAAAGAGAGCTTTTTAAACCTGTTAATGTCAAATATAATGCAATATTTATAGTGTTCTCTAAATGTTAAGCTGAGGGAAATATCCTTGCTAGTCAGTGTGCTTTTACATGACTGGAAAATATGTTTCACTTCTCTTCAATTGATAAATAAGAGTTATGAGGTGCAGTAACTGAGGACTAGACGAGTGTGAATAGGCAATAAATACAAATTAAAGCTTTTGTTTTCTCTTCAGCCTCATATTTGGTTTTATGCTTACTGAATGCTGGCTTATATTTGTTGTGGTCCCTAACTGCTGGGGTTATATTTAAATATGAAATATATATTAAAAAACCCACAAACGGTAGCTTGAATTTCTTGGCACAAAAAATTCATTGTTTACGGTTTACAGGTTAGCTGATATGCAAAGAATATGTGTGAGTACCATCTCTCTGCAGGAAGACAGAAATATACATATATCATTATACTTGCAGGCATTCAGCAGAATGGCAATTTTCAACTTCATAGACTTTCTTAAAGCTCAGCTGCATGAGCCAATTGGATCCATGAAATTGAAAATGAGCTCAGGTTGGTTTGGAGGGATTAGAGCTACAAAGAGCATCCACAGCATGGTGAACTTGGCCTTTTTGCATTATCTGAATCCAACCTCTGAATTTCTAGTTGGAAACTTCATTTGATGGAATTTGCAGTGTGCAGGGGAGAGTCGAGTGGACCTGTGGTCCCAGAGACAGCTTTGAGGCTTAAACGTTGTGAGCTCTCAGCTCAAGCCTGACTTCTCCAAAGCTTGAACAGATCTATTTAGTATTTGGGGTATTTAGGTGGATTATATGTCAGCTGGAAAGCCTGTGAGTTTTAACTGCTCATGTAAGCTTGTAACTCTATTTCTGTTCCTCTCAACCTTCCTCTTCTGAATTATGAGTGATGGGAGTTAGCTGTTAATGTATTGTTTTTCCTTTCAGTGAAGGGGAAAAAGGAGGAATCAAACATTTCATTTCTTCTCACTTAAAAAAAAAAAGAAAGAAAGAAAATACACAGATAATAATCAAACATCTGGAAAATCCTACATGTTTGACCTTATTAGCATCTCCAGTGTTCTCCGTGTAAATACAAAGTCATCTTCCCCCATAGATTTGTAAAATAATAGCAGTATTTCCTGCTCTTGCTACATCCCAGTGCACAAGCTTCACGGCAATTAAAGTGGAAAAAATACCTTCAAGAAGAAACATAGTGGGTGAAATACCTCAGTCTCAGTGACAGAAAAAAAGCTACCTGCTGTTGGGAAGGTGTCTGTTGCCTTCTACTGTTCTCGTCTCTTCAGTGCCCAGCCATTAAGGTGTAATGAACTTCTCCTTAATATCTACTTGTTTAAAGATTCAGCTTATATGGAGGGATCATTTAATCTGGTCTTCAGAGTACTTTTTCAAAAGTGAAATCATACCACTGTTCCTAGTGAAACCTTTTATTTCTGCAACTAGGAGAGGCTACTGTCCTAGAAAGCAGTAGAGGTTTTATAGATTTTAGGATCACTTGATGCCTCAGTTAGTTTTTAAATTGTCACTGTCAACAATTGCATCAAAGCAGAACTCTAATCAAAGCCTCACTGCACCATCTGTGCATCTGGTAAAAGACATGTTCATTTAAGGATATGCTAAAAGGAGATAGGTGTCAAAAAATTCAGCCTCCTATATTCATAGACACTAGACTGCAGTACAGTGCAATAGTCTCTCTGTACCTCATTTCTACACTACATCTTGTGTCAACGGTTTTACTTTTATGACAAAATATTAAGAATTAATCGTGAATTCTATTATGATCTTTTTAACATAAAGCTGAATGTTTATCCTTCCGCAGAGCCTGATGCTTTAAATATTTTTCTCTAAAAGTTTGTGGGAAGCTCCTGTTTTTCATAGCAACAACTTTCTGCCATTGTTTTTAATCAGACTGTCCTTAGCTAACACATCATCGCTATGCTCATTGAAGATGCCTACTGTAAAATGACCACTGCTTTCTGTGTCAGTCTAGAGAGACCAAAATCATTGTTAGTTTGATATTTAATAGTCCCATACTGAAAAATAAGCCTTTAATAAGAAGGAATAATGAAGAAAAATGACCATTTCATTCTAACCATGTAGATAAGGCACAAGTCTAAAGCTGCGTGTTAATTACATAGGAAATGTAAAGTTTATGCATTGCTATGTTATCAGGACCATTTGGGACAAGGCAATATGTTATTGTCAGATGCTAAATTTACTGAAGGATCCATTTTAAATTATATTTTAATTTAAAAACTAATTAACTAATTTACTTGTAAACACATGGAAATATTGATTGTGTACTGAAAGTGTAAGTGCATCAACACTAGGAGCCTGAGCAGTGAGCTTTATACATAACATAGTAGTCAAATGCAGCTTGAAGCGCGAAAGGGGCACTTCTATAATCTACTTATACATATATATTTTCACAGTACATAACAATAGACATTCTGGTGCTGTATTGGTATTTATGTCTTTTTTTCTGAAATGTTTCTTTGAAATAAG
This sequence comes from Struthio camelus, assembly GCF_040807025.1. NCBI lineage: Eukaryota > Metazoa > Chordata > Aves > Struthioniformes > Struthionidae > Struthio > Struthio camelus. Next base: position 53,552,734 of record NC_090943.1, read on the forward strand.
AGGTTTTTATCAGATTGGAAAGTACTTTAAGAATTTGCATTACACTTGGGTAGGTACATACTTTATGCTAATTTATCTCCATTAGATACTCAAATGTATAAATGCATTTACATAAAATCTGCATAGCTCTCAGGAAGCAAAAACTGCCTCATGTTAAAGAAATCACGTATAGATTTTATGGTACCATTAAGACTAATCCCAGATAACGAGTTAGAAGGGTTTTATGATATCACTGCGCCATTCGAGCTAAAGTGCTAACCTGGTGTTTTTATGGCTTCCTAAGTTAAATGTATTTCCTCTTAGGTCTTTGGCAATTATTTTACAGTTGTGATTCATTAATACGTAATGGACAGATCTTGTATGCTTTACTCTCATTACCTCAAACGGGAACAAAAATAAGGGATTTAAGAGCACCGTAAATATCCAACATTGGCATATTACAAGACTAATACACTGTAAGTCAAATTTTCAAAAGTATCTGATGTTCAGGCTAAATTTTTGAATGAGCTTAGGTCCCCTTTCCACACTTGAGCTAAACAGCAAAGCTGCAGGGGAAGTTCTAGTTCCAGTGATGTTTTGGGGAGAAACCCCATTAGTCTGAGTGGAGGCAGAGCGAGCCCCAGCGCAATGACCTGTTCCCTCACCGACGGGGCGGCGAGCAGCAGCAGCCACGCAGCTGAGTGGGTGCCACAGACCGGCTGGTTGTCCGCTGCCTGCGAGGATGGGAGTAGCATAACCAAAGGTTAAGGTAAGGAGCGGCACACGCTCAGCCTTGCTGGTGAGGGAGAGGGAATATTTCTTCATGTTGCTCAGATCAGAAGTACCTGCTTACACCTTCAAGGCTGAAGAGGAAGACTGGATTATTAAGTGGAACGCTAAGTATTAAGGCACAATTCCTTCCTAATTCAGCAAATTCAGGAAGTTTTCAGAAATATGAGGCTTTTGACCTAAGTGACTTTTTGTGACAAATATATCTTCAGATAGTGGTTGATACATGGCTGCATATAGATGCAGACCATGAATACAGCAGCATGGAAGCAAGGCCCGTAGAAGAACTTCTGGACTCCCACACTTAATCCTTGTCCATACACATATTCATGGAATATACAGGCTGCATGTGTTTATGCTTGCCTCATCTTTCTCTGATAACTAGCAGAAAAAGCAAGCAGAGGGCAAACTTTCGATACGTGCAGCACCTTCTCGAGTATAACCCACAAAGCCCCAGCTGAAAACTGTCGCAGCATTTCTTCAGAAACTGTTCTTCTTGCACCATGAGAAAGACAATCCTGAGAGCTGCTGCACAGCCACTTTCCTCTCCATTCTGATACTGCTATAGGAGCAAGACATAGCACAGCCAGACACTTCCCTTTTAAAAACAAATAAGCAAAGCCCTCTCTTTTGGTTGTTGATAGATTTGTCTAACTCCACTTGCTGGATAGGAGCTTTCCAAAGTGCATGCTTTCGGCTAAATTTCATTGAAATTTCAGCCAATGCCATCCAGCTGTTTCTAAGAGCAAAGCTAGGCAAAAAGCCAAATGTTTTTCCCTTACTAAAAACAAACAAACATAAGAACGGCTCTGACAAACTTTAATGAAAAGCCCCATTTCCCCAAAGACCTGAATCAGAACTTTGAAACTAGCAGTTTTTTTGGAGACTGCATTTTTGCTCTTCCCATGAGAATACACCAAAATTCTAAACTTTAAAATAACTACTGCTCACACATGTGCAGTAGAAATTTCTTTTAATTTTAGTAGATAATTTTCCTCATGCTTTCATAACATTTTATAAACTAAACCCTCTAAATAATTTAACTATCTGAGGCTGCAGCTATATGGTGAGTTTAAGCAGTCAGCCTTGGCACTGCTGCGGATCTGTTAAAGAAATACCACTGCACTATTGATTTTCTGCCCCTCTCAGTCTTTGGGTCATTCTATGCTGTCCAGAGGTTTTGGCTTACACTATTAATGTTTAAAACTATCTGACATGCATAGAACTTGGATCATATATACCACATTTCTCATGAGGGCCTTTTACAAGAACGTTTGATACGTGTGTTTTATCAGTTCTTTAGCATGTGTTGCTGCCTGTAACATGCTTAATTATCTGCTCAGATTTTCAGTTGGTCTTCAGTTACTTGAAAGGGTTGATCAGTCAAGTCACTGACAACTGAACAGCTGTGTTTACTTCTGTTGGTACTTTGTTTGACCAATTTGTTTTGATCCATCTAACAAAGAAAAAGCCATCTGAGTCCAGTTTTGGCTCTGAAAAATGGAGTTTGGTGTATTAAGCCTCTTTAGCCTCACTGGAGCTACACCCCTATGCATATTTCAAATGATGAGGAAGGTAGGTCACGGCCCCCATCCTACTCAAAAGGACAATGCAAGAGCTGAGTGGGACTGAAATGGAGGTAATCGCTGGATTGCTAACACTGAAAGAAGGAGACCTAGTAGGGGTAAATTCTGGGTGCCTAGAAATCAAGGTGCAGGAAAAGCTGAGAAGGAAATCTGGAGAGAAAGGGAAAAGGCTAGTAATAATGATTTAAATGGCAGTGGCCTGTGAATTATAAGGACAGTCAGGTTTAAGCTGCCTAGGACTTGGGATTTGATGGAGATTAAGAAATTAGGAAAGAAGAACAGACCTGTGGCAAGAAGCCTTCAGTTTGGAGGCCAGGATTAGCTATGCGGGGAGAATGATCATGGGACAAAGAGGGAGGCTGGAGAAGCATGACAATGTCACAGTCAGGAGCCTTCTACAAAGCATCACACCTGAGTCCATGCAGTGGACAATTTCCAGAACCTGAATGGATGTTCAAGGTCCTTGAATCTAACCTTTCCTTTTAAAAAATTCTGTGAAGTGCCCTGGCAAAGTATGTGTTTAATTCCCTTCTAGTGCTGTTGCACCTGAACAACACTAACCTACTATACATCTGCTAGGAAGTTACATAATTTGTTTTGCTTGTGTCTCTTTCATTAACCCCTCCCTGCTCTGCACATAAATAGTTTAGTCTTTACAAAATAGACTTTAACCGCATGGTCGGATTTTTCCTAGATCTGATATAGAGACAACTACATACAGTGCAGCAAAGGAGGCTGTTTATCTGCAGATCCCCTATCTCATCTGGTGCAGAAACTGGGGAGCATACAGAGGAGCTGAAAATGGAGAAAGAAAATTATCACAGTGAAATACTTTCCTAAAGGCATTTTTTTTCTTGCTTCCACTATGTTGTTCTGATGCAATATTAATTAAGACAAGACATAGGCAGAGAAGCTTTTACAAGTCCCGTTTGAACAGTATCACAAACTTGCCTCTGAACAGAAGATGTTGTCCCTTCAACTGAGACTCAGTCGTTGACCATGTGAATGTTACAGTACTGTTTCATGGGTTGTTTCTGTAATGGATCCAATGAGCTTTTTTCACATTACACTAAATAGGAGCCATAGTGTTCATAGTGGTCACCTACTCTTTCTCAGCAGACAGCATAGTAACGTCCCTGCAAGCTGCAATAACTGGGAATTGAGAGGCAGTAGCATCAGAAAGGCTTTCAAACTCAACTGCAACAGCACCTCTCTCTACTACCTAACAGAAACTAATCTTTCAATAGGCAGTAAAAGTTCTTCATTTTAATGGAAACCCTAGGGTCTCATCGGTATGAGCATTTGAGGACTCACAGCATCAAATGAAATCAGTAGGAGGTGTGCTTTGGACATAAAAGGCACCATTGAATGCTAAGTACACTTAAACTCTCTAAAAGCAAGTTGAATGCCCCCAAATAGAGGATGCTTTAGCCTTTTTTTTTTTAATCTGAGCCTCAATTCCTGTTAGTAAAATGGAGTTATTATCACCTTTTATTCCAATAGACTTTTGAAAAGAAAAAACAGTATTTATGAAATTGCTTGAAGGCTACAGTGGTACATGCAAGAGAAAAGTTTGTAAGAAAATTAAGTGTTACATTCAGAGCAGACTGTGAATAGTGTGCAAGAAGTAAAGATCAAAGCCCAACCATTAATGGTGATAAGAAACAAAATACTGAATAGCTTCTCATAAAGTGGGTACCATCCATCCAATGTAATGTATGGCATAAGGGATCTGTGAAGAAATAGTATGTGATCCCATGATTAAAAGCTCTGAATGCATTCACATAAAGGGAGCACGTTTAAGTTACACAGGCCATTTGAAGCTGCTCAGGAGAGCATGAGGTTAGGAAGAGTCTTGAGAGTGAATTAATTGATAAGGTGCAAGTGAGCAGTGCTATTTATAATACTTTTTATCAAATGCTTGTCATCACTGCACATGCAGACTTACCTGTAATTACAGAAAACTTTTCCATATGACCAGCTTTCTTTCCCTATAAGAATTACTGCAATTTGTCTTGTGTTTATTGGCTTTTGCTAATTGTGTCTCTTTATGGAAGGTTTTTAATAAGTGCCTCCTCTCAGCATTACTCAGAACAGTTCTTTTTGAATGAAATTCACTACTGTTTTTTGTTTAATAGTAGTCCAAAATTACCTTTTATTCTAAGCACTAGATTCTGTGCCATCTCTGCTGTAGGCTGTTTTGTAATAAACTTTTAACTACAAGTAGCATTGCTGGCCATGAGAACATTTCATAATCATGCTGCATTGCAAGTTATGACTAGCACCTCTGTCTCTTTTTTTCCCTGACTTTTTCATTCTCTGCACTGCACTTTTGGCAAACATCATATTCATATACTTGCATTTATTCACTTAGATATGGTGAGCAGCTGGTGCTAATGATTAGAAATAGCAAAGTGGTTTGTCCAATGAATGAGTTTAGTCATGTGATTTTAGAGTTTTGTTTGTGGGGTAACAGAAAGGAACAGTAGGTACCCTAGAGGAAAGAAAGTCTCACTATAAATATAAAGCATAAAAAGGAGCAGATGTGGAAAAGCAGATGCTTTCCCCTACCTCCTCCTTAGAATTAAGGAAACAGCCTCTTGAATGCTCTGTTACTGGGTGGAGTACAACAGTTTAGTAAATTCAGGAAGTGCTTAAACCTGCCTCCCAGCATACACTCAAAATCCTGGTTTGCTCCTTTGAACTATGAAGGGCCTTCTACTTTTATTAAACAAAAATAAACCATATTGGTACTCATAATGTTGGGTTTTTATAACCGGATGTGTCCAGATTACTCAATTTATTGAGTAATCTAAAGCTTTTGTTTTTCCAAGGAAACACTAGCACAAACACAGGATAAAATAGCAAACGGAATTATTCTGAATTTTACTGGAGCTTCAGAACCCTCTTTTCCTTTTGAACAGCTCCAATTTCTTTTGTGGGAACGTGTCAGAACATAATAAAAAGGTTAGGAGTATTACAGTTTTGTTTGTGTTCTGGGGAGACAAGCAATGCAGGAGCTGATATGCCAGGAATAATAATGGCCTATGCCTTTTAGTGAGAAGAGCCTTCAGGAATATTGTCCTGCAAGTGAGGTACGAAGTGTTTGTTGTCATTCCCAGTCAGGATCATCTGGGTATCTGTTCACTGGGTCTAGTGATGACTGGGATAAATGCACAAGGCAACAAGAAATATCAAGCAGTATATGGGTATCCTTAGTATACCAGTTTCCTCTAGCTGTTTTTTTCCTCATAATGACTCTTTTCTCTCATGACACAGAAAGTCATCTCTGGTCTTATGAAGACTGTTTGAGAAGCCAAGTCAAAGAAAAGTGGAGCCGGGTTTTTACAAAGAATTTTGTTGACAAGCAAAAACCTTTAAGAGGAAAAAATTCTTATAAGGAATATAAGAAAAAAAAGACTTTTCTTTTTTTCTCAAATTGTTTTAACTTCAGACAGGACCTATTCTGATATACTATTATCTTGCATAAGACCTGATAGAATGGAAGACTTGATACGCTTTCTAATGGTCTACTATTGTCTGCAGTACAATCGTTCATTAATATGGTTGTCTTTTCATTTAGCTGTAGGAGTACTCTGTACTATACAGTTACCTTGAGACTAAGGCAGAACGAATGCAAAAGAATGGAAGTGATCAGTTTTCAAGATATTTCTTTCTAGGGACTTTTTATATCTTTATGATATTACAGTTGCTAAAATAAAAAGGAAAAGAGTTATTCTTCTGTTACAGTCAAATCTCTAAAACAATATAAATCACACAACCTAGTTTGAGTAAGCCTGGACTGTTCAACTTTGTAACAGAATCCAGTATTTCTGATCAAGAAGTGGTATCCTTTTGTGGATAAGTTGAGTCTGAATATGGTCTTTCACCCCTTCCATGAGAGCCTCCATATGTGATGGAAGCAGCGCCGTTTAACAGAGGGAATCGTGTGATGGAAAGGATGTAAGCGGCATCTGGATGTTCTGTTAAAGACCTTCAAAAATTGGCCTTTAGCAATGAGTCTTTACTACAGCCTCAGGATACTCTTGGATCTCTCTTTTCTCTGACTTCACAGCTCTAGACATCATTATCAACAGCAGACCAGAAAATTATGTTTATTCTTTCTTCTTTGAGTTAACCAGTTCTTTTCTGTCAGCCCCAGATTAGACTTCTGCATTGGAGTACCTTGGGACTCCACTGGGAAAGTTTAGCCTATATACATCACAAATTTTGCTTCCCAAGTAGAGTAAGACATAGTGAGCAATTAACATCTATAATTGAGTCTCTGTACTGGCTTCCTAGGATAATCCATATTTTATTTAGGCTGTCAGTGGTGTTCTACAATGCACGTGACAATTTTAGGTTCAGAAATTACGTGAAACCATCTTTCATCCTTTATTTTGCTGCAACAGTTTAGATAAGCTGTAAACTTCTTGGACACTCTCTCACATGCCGTGGTGAAATTAATGTGTGATAGGGGGGTTTTCCTCCTCTTTTCTGCTTTAACAGTATTCTAGGAGACTGTTCTGCCACACAGCATCACTGCAGGTTTCCATCCACTGGTATCATTGCGCCTTTCCTTTGGAGTTTACTCCTTTTGGCAAGACTGGTGAGTCAAATCAAGTAACCTTCAGATCACCCTTCAAGACATATCATTTGCTGTTTCTGTTTTTTTTTTTTTGTTTGGGGTTTTGCAAACAGCATACATAGTTCATGTAACAGGTGCAATTTCTGCCACAACTCGTTGTCATTATGCTGCAGGATGGTATGCAGTACTAATCAGTAAATAAAAAAGCCATTGCAAGGGAAGAGGCCATGGTGGGAAGTCAAAATATGTGGATATTTTTAGTAGGAAAGCTGGAAATGAAGTGCTGCAGTTGTATTCTCCTACTGCTGTTCACAGTGTTCTCGCTACTTTATTTATACTGAGTGTCATGCATTGAGGGCCACCTCCATCAATTAGGAGTTTAACTGGAACCGGAAGGATCGTGTAATAGAGATGCAGGCTTTAGTTAGCCACAAATGTAGGGACACATGCTTAAAAGTAAAAACAAGAAAGTAAAAAATGGATTGTAATTTAAGACACTTTTCAGTTGTTCAATGAGGCAAAACAGTTTTACAGTATTAATTAACATTTTAGGGCATGCTACTTCTAAATAGGAGACAGTGTGTGTCTGAAGGAGGTGGCATTTCACTACAGAAAGACAGGAATAAATAAAAAAGTGGTCATTTTCTGAAAAGTACCTAAGATTTTACTCATGTGGTACAACAGAAGGGTAAAAGGCCTGCTTTTACTGTCAGCTGAAGAATTTGGGTACATTGGCAACTGGCAGTTGAAAAACATAGCGCTAAAACAGTAGAGGAAGAACATGACATGTACACATTGCTCCCTTCTTCTACTGCTAATTCTCTCTCCTTGCCTCTGGCAACCAAGCTGTCCCTCCTCCGTTTCGTATGTAATGAAGATGCCAAGAAAAGTTGAGAAAAGTTGCCTAGCCATTTCGCCCTCCTGCAACAGATGCGAAAACTGAACCCTGTGGGCTCATTTCTCCTTCTGCCCAGTTCGGGTTTCTCAGTCAGACTCTCCCAACCATGCCAAATGCTATCGCTCTGTGCATTGCTGATGGCTTTCAAGCTTTGCTCCCTCCCATCTCAGCCACATGGCCAAGGATGCCAGCCTTAGCCCGTCTTTGCACAGCTTCCTCTTTCCCTTGCCTCTCGTGACATGTGGCACCTACCTACCAGCGGGGTTCACAAGATGCTCCCTCTCTGCTGTTACCTCTTTATGGGGGCTTGTTACAACTGATAGGTCTCTTCTAGATGCAACATCTGTTTCTGGAAAGGTTGTGGGTAGATGAACATGTATATCTATAAAGGAAAAATACCATGAAATGTTTAAAATATTTGGTTATTTTTTAGCGTGGAGTTACCATCTTGCCTCTTTTGCTTGCATGCCTCTTTTTGTGTGTGTGTATGCTTTTGGGCCTTGAACTTGTGTTTCACTATGCCAGGATAGTGATTTACAGCATATGGAAGTATCTTGCAGGCATTCCTAATAGAGGAGATGGATATATTAGCATCTGGCTATTGTAATGATCCCATTTACTCAAACAAAAAGAATTTGGAATGAATTGGAAAAAGCTGTGACTAAGAAAATGTCAGTAAGAAAGAGCAATTGAAAGCAGTTCATTGTAAACAAGAGGAAGGAAATTTCTCTTGCTGGAAAAAAACCCAAAACAGCTAACTTTCCATGAAGACTTAGATAAGCAATAAAACTAAGTGGTGGATAGAATAAGTACTAAATAAAGTGTCTAAAGAGAAATCCTGATATCACCAGCAATTACACATTTTAATATGTTACTCGTAAGCTACTAGGGATGATTAGGACAGGTGTACGATTATATAGTCTGGTTATAATTAAGCCATGATTTGATAGCATTTTAAATCCAGTCAATAACAGAAAATGAAGAACACAGCAGCAGTTTTTTTGCAGAATTCTGTTCTTTGTGAATCTCTGTGGCCAACTGCGTATTGATGTCTATGGTTTTGTTGTTAAAGAAATCATCAATCCGTCATTATGATACAACACTGGATGTACTTCAGTCTTCCATTCTGACTACTGCAGGCCAAAATATTGATATGATTTATTTTCCAAGGTCATGTGTTATAGAAGTTAATTGACAATTCAATAACTCAACAGCATCCTTGAATATAGCTTCTTTATATTGTCTTGCTCTCATGAAGAAGCACAATGGAAGGCAAAAAACCCAACCGAGATGCACAGTTCCAGATAGCTGTTCTGCGCTTTTCAGGAAATATTCCAGTGAAATTTGCTAGAAAGTTAAATAATGGAAAATCTCATTATCTCACACTGTTGGCTCCGCCATTGTTTGTGGTAGATTTTGGGTATACAGTGAGTTTTCCAGCTCCTGGGCAGTTCTGAAAAAAGAAATAAATAATATTAATTGAACCAAAAATATATGCATAGATATTTCTATTTTGTATCTCTGTGCTGGAGGGATCACATGAAAAAATAGAAGTTTCAAATCAGACTGTATGTTTTGAATTAAGCTAAATTTAAACTTTTTAATTCTAAAAAAATGCAAGAAATGTTTCCAAACTAACATTGTTTAAGGATAAAATAGTTCATTTAAAAGATACTGTAATAATTATTTTTAACATTTCTGATATGTTGAATTTTTTAAGACTGATGAAAACGAAAACTTCTGTAAACTTTTGACAAAATATACATTTTTTCTTAAAATAAATAAATAAATGAGATGGCTATTAAAAAGCAGGTCCAGATATACAGCCCGAAAGTATGACTCATGCTCCTAATACTCCTTCTGTGCCTGATACATCAACAGTTGGTACCTTATATAAGCTTGTACCCGTCTTTCTTTTGAAACGGGAAATAAGAATTTTAAAGCAGGAAATAGGAGACGAGACTTTTGCAACTTGTATGGTAAGACCTCCAGCTAACAGTGTGAGTGAAGATTTACCAAGCGTTTAAGAGAACTGCTGCCTGCCTAACAGCACCACAGAGCACAGCGTGTTTCTCGTCTTAGAGAAGACATTGCACAGCTGCGTGTTAGAAGCATCAGCCGTGAATAGTACCCCAATTCTGCACTTTCTGTGCACAGGGATCTGCATAACCAGGGCTTCTTTCTGGATGGAAATGATAACATAGCAAGGCAACTGTGCTGTGATGCCTGGAACGATATGATTAAAGCAAGAAAACTAACTAGCGTTTCTAACTTGTGTTTGTATCTGTCGGGGTTTACACACACATATGAATACCTGTGCCTTTAAATGAGCTGCTGTGCCAAAAGGTTAGAAAATCAGAAAGCAAACAAAAGTTGCATGTTTTGTCTAAAACATCATGAGAGTGTTTCAAATATTCTCATCCTGGATCTCTGAACATCTCCGCAGCATTCACATATACCCATAAGCACTCTACTGAGTTGCTGCTCTTACTACTAACTGCCTTTGGTGAAGAATAAATTTAAGTTAATCATAAGAAGGATAAAATAAATGAATATAGATTTATGTCAGTTTTTTTCCTAAGCTGTTTCACTTTTAGCCTTAAATGAAGGTTACATAATACACACACCATGATTATACACACAAGATTTTAAAATGTCATTTAGCAATAATTAGTTTTCATGAAACAATTGAAAGCTAGCAGAGTTTTCTCAGCTCTCTCTAGAGACAATCAACTGCCTCACTAGAGCTCAGTCTTTATTTTGAGTTCATTTTCCTTTTATCTGTTGCCTCACAGAATGAAATGAAAAATATAGAAAGCTGTAATGTGAAAAAGTTACAAAGAGAACACTTAACATATAATCAGATTATGTAAAAGGGTATTGGCTCTATGTTGTTCAAGAATTTCACTGGCTTCTAATTGTCCAAAGTAAACTGATCTAACAAAAGGCCATTTGGGCTATTTCATTTAAAAACATGGTTCAAAGTTAAAATCAAATATTACTGCATTATCAACTTCCCTGTATTCAATATTAGCTCATAACCATCATATACAAATATAGATAGAAAAAGAATAACATTGGTATCAAATATTTGGGTTGAGATTAAAAGCATCATAATAAAATAGTAGTAAGTCTCTGAGAGGATGTAAACAACTGTTCCTGAAAAGGAAAATTTAATCTCAATTATCTATTAGTATTTATCATGGAAGAAAGAAAAAGGAAGTTGGTGGTTTTGCTTCATTCAGGCTATGATTTTCTGCATCTGAACTAATGGCTGATTCATGGTCATTGTATATATCCTAGGGAAAGTATGCAAGTTTGTGTCTGTGTGCGGTTTATGCACTCTCTCTTGCTCATGTTTCTTTCTTGAGATATTTGAGAGTTCTGTTTTGAAGTGAAAGGTAGAAATATTCATAGTCTTTCAGTAAAGGTGCCTTGTTTTCTAGCCAGCCTATATAGGTTTTTTACATTAACAGTATTAAGATGGAAAAATGCACATCTCAGTATAGACTTACTGGCAAAGCACATATGAGGTCAAAAAATATTCTTTAGGAATATGATGAATTAGGATTCATTAGGAATATGGTTGAGAGCAAAAAAGATAGATGTTATAATTTTATTATATGAATAAAATAATGCCCTTTCACCTGGAATAACCTATTTAGAAGAAGTCACTTTGTCTTAAAGAGGATTAGAGGGATTAGAGGGTGTCTCAGAAGAGACTGACAACAATGAATAAAGGCATAGAAAGGCCCTCAAATGAAGTGAAAAACTTGAAATTTTTTTACTTTAGAAATAAGAAGACTCAGCAGAGACATAAAAGGATATAAAGCAATAAGAGGTCTTGAACAGGTACCTGAGGAGCTACTTGCAACACAGGGGAGTATATACAAGGGGGTATGCAGAAAATTTATAAAAAAAATACTCTTCCACGTGATATTGAAATGCCGTGGGGTATTGCTAGCACTTGAATGTTGGTTATTTATATGGATAAGGAAAAATATCCAAAGTTTAGTGCTCAGAAAGAGCTTGGGAAGCTCTTTAAGTATTTTGTTTAGCATTTAAGTGAATGGTGAGGATAAGATTTGCATGACGGCAAAAGCCTGTAGTGTGGTTTCTTGCACTCTTCCATAAAGCATTTGCTTCCCTTCAGGATCAGAGGTAGGATTCTGGTAGGATCAGATGCACTGTGGTGATTTCTATGTGTGTGTACCTTTCAATGTGTGCACATTTCACAAAAGTCCCTTCCTTTACAGTAAGTATTATGTACAGGAAAGCAGTAAGAGCCGCAGATGCTATGCTTTTGAAAAAAATAATAAAAAGAAAGAAAGAAAGAAAGAATTTTCCCTAACCTAACACAATGGGCACCAAGAGACATCTTATTTCTGTAGGCTTTCTCCCAGAGGGGAGAAGGAATTTCTCAAGTGAAATTGTTCCTGAAAAGAAGGGTATAGCACAGTACAAGGACTGAAGTTTTTTGTTAGCTGTGGAAGAGGCTGGACAAGATGTCCAACATAACTTGCTTCACTTAGGAAATCTTTTAATCTTGCAGAGTTGGTAGACCTTGAAAGTGTGACTGGTTACCTCTACATAGTACAGAATCAATTTGAATCTTTACTAGACTTTCTACGGCACCTCTGTGGCAAAGAAAGAGATATACTTGTTTTTGGAAGTAGAACGGATCATGTAAAATGTTCAAAATAATGAGAAGGCTAAGTTATAGCTGACCAGACAGGTGATTTTATGGCTTGATGCTGCGTGTGCTGTGTACCCTGGAGCGTGGCATGAAGTTAAGATGAGTTTCTGAAGAATAAGACCTGCAAGGATAATTTTGGAGCCTTTCACGTTGAAAGGAAAGAAGGAAAGAAGGAAGGCATTCAGGGCAGTATAGGTTCATGTTCTGTGTCTGGAGCAGGCTCGGGCTCAAATATTGGTCCTGCCAAGCAAACCCATAGCTGGGTTTGGTCTTGGAGGGAAGTAACTAATTCACTCCAGAAGGGAGTGCACACATATGTAGGATAGAAAATTAGGGACCAAGGTCTGGAGCAAAGGCCAAACTGAAAGTATTAGATGCACTTTGACTATAAGGTAAGGAAAACTATGTGAAGTGTAGTGCTTGAAGCAAATGGATACTGAGCCTGCCTTCTGATAATGTGTTAATTTTGTCATTGTGGTTTGGCTTATGTGATATGCTCCTAGGTATAAAATCAGATTGTATCACATACCAAACCTCTATTACAAGATGAGCAAATACTCATTCCGGGCAACTCTTTCTTCATCTCTGCTGCTATTCTGCCTGTAGGAAAAGGCAACGGATTCCAGAAATGCGTCAGCCAGACGCAACTTTCTTTTGCTCCTCTCACTCCAGAATGGTTGACGGATCACTGCAATTCCCAAGGAGGAGTGTTTCATTACAGCAATCCTTCCTTCCAGCCCAGCAGAGAAGGCTTTCCCAATTGTAGTGGCCGAAATGCAATATGTTTCCTTCTATTTCATAGTCCATTTTCATAGAATAAAGGAGAAAAAAAAAAAAGGAGATAAAAATTCATGGCAGCCACTTTGCAAAAATGAACAAATGGTGGAGGGGGAACTTTCTTGTGACAGCTAATTATCAAATAACAGCAATAAACATTTTCAGGAAGGCCGAGGATGTACAAGCAAAATGAACTCATTTGCCTTCTCAATGTAAATTTATAGTCTGGATTATATTTCATGAATGTTATGATCCTCTTAAAATAAGACAAAGTGGGAGGAAAGAGAAGAGAAATGTTTCTTTTATCAGGAATTACAAGGAAAACACTAAGGTTTCCTGCAGGCTGCAAAACCAAAAAATATCAAATTCTTTTCCTCTTTTTTGCATTAATTGCACCGATGGTATTTATTTATATTGTATGTGTGACATGCCAGCATGTTGTTCTTGCTGTTTTTTGTTCTCAGAAAAATTGGTTTGTTTTCTCAGGAAAGCTTGGATAGCTGTCAGTGCCTTGTCATTCATCTGCAAGTCCTTTCAAACATCATGACTGATCTTATCTGGCTTTGATTATATTATGTCTTAAAACACACTTTCACTTTGACTTCTGTAATTTTTGCAGATGCCGTTTCTCATTTCACCAGCTTGCTAGCCTTACTTCAAATGCTTTTTACTGGAAAAATTCTCTTGAGACATATTGCATAGCTAGAAAAAAAAGCATAAGAAAATCTAATTTACCTGTGGGAATAATCCTAGAACACCTATTGCTGAGTGTCAAATATTAGTGTAGTAACACTGCAGAACAACAAAGTAATGTATGCCTCCCTTCCTGGGACTCCTATATCCAGCACATCGCTAGGAGATTTGGAACTAGACATCTCTGATTCCACCAGAAACTGAGTTTTGTTTTCAAAGCAGATAGTTTCTCCATTACTCAAAATAAAACCACCTGTATTTCAGGTGCAATAAAAGCAGTTGAATACTGACTGAAAAGTTAGTTATTGTGCCCCAGAAGCAATCTGCTACAAATATAGTTTTACCTCACAGTCCACTTTCGTGGGCACAGCATTTTACTGTTAGAATTGAATTGTTGTTTTGGCCTGTAATCCTTTGCTTTTCTTTCTTTTCTTTTTTTCTTCTAGCTCTCAAAGAGGTCAGCAGTAACATCTGTTAGTGTTACGATACACTACAGTAACTTTTCCATACTGGAGCCCTGTAGCATATTAGCCATGCAGTAGCAAGGAGACTGGCTTTTCTGTCTACATGATCCATAACACTGTGCTGCTAATTCAAGATGATTGAACTATTTTTAGACATTACCAAAAGACTCAGAATAAAGAAGCAATTGTATAGCAGTTGCAGAACCAAATATTCAGATTATCTGGCTGCTAAAAACCTGGAAGAAATCAACCTAATTTTGGTTCAGCTGAAGGGAGTAGGCTTTTTTAACAGCATCCCAAGTCAATTTAAAGTTTTCTTCTTGAATGTAAAACCTTTGCTGTCATGAGCCATGGGTTCTTTAAAAATAACCAACCAACCTCTTTCCCCCCTCTGATGGCAAACATGAGCTGTACTGTGAGAGATTTACTCCAGTGTTTGATGTTGACTGCATTGCACCTGGAATTCTAAATCCTATTAGAAACTGCTTATCTTATTAAGCGAGGAGTTTAATAGTGTGCTTGGGTAGGCCACAGCCAAAACAAGATCAGTAGTATAGTACTATTTCGTATAGTAGGGAAAATGATAAATATGACGATGACTGAATATGCACTAAAGTGTCAGCTTTGTCAGGAACATGGGCTTGAGATTTAAGTTTTAATATAATATTTCTTAAACTTTATTGACTGTCACTACTTACAATTTGCAACTTCTTCACATAATTCTTCAGGAACATTGAAAATGTCCCTACCAACTCAACACCTGAAGAGTTTTGCATTTGAGTTAAAAAGTAAAAAAGTGTTTACTCATAAACTGAGACAACTTAATAGGCTTATTATTTCAACATGGCAGCTTTCTATGGCAGTTTATTAGGGGCACTGCATGAGGTTAAGATAGAAATTTTTCATTATGTAACACGAAATTAGCAGATTTTTAACACTTAACCAATGTTATATAACATTCCTGTAAAGACGAGTGGTAAAAATGAAGCTCAGATGAAACTAGTGTCACGAATCCAGCAGGGTGGTGGTTTCACCCCAGCTGACAAAATTCTACCTTCTTCTACCAGATGTTGGTTTCGGATCCAATGTCAGCAAAAAAGTTACTTTTAATGTATTGTAAGATAAGGCATCCTGATGAGAGTGTGCTAAGATGGAACCATAGGATGGAGTCACCAGTAGTTATATATTGCAGTTGCATATTCAGCTCTGGAAAGAAAACATACACAGAATGAACTAGAAAAACCGGTAGGCTGAGGGAGGCCATACCTCATTTTGGCTGAGATGAGTGCTGACAGCAAATTATCACTGGTTCAGTAGACAGGTGGAAATTTTCCTGCTGTGATGGATTTTTCAGGTTCATGTGGTGGAGCTCCGTATTGCTTCCTGCTAGGAGCTAGGTGTTAGAGAAGCTAAAGCTTGCGAGGCTGCTCTTCCCCTATGGGGAAGGAGCAAAGCTGTGACAGTTACTGGAGCTGACTTTGGTGAATAATTCTGTGCTTGTTGTATTTGTGATACCTACGTAAAGAGAAAATTCTGCTAATGGAAGAGAAACAAATTCAGTTCCACTGCATTTTTTCTAACTGGATTTCCAACTCTAATGAATGAAAATTCATCTGGAGAAATACTAATTGGGTTTGACACCACAAACACAGCAGTAATGGAAACAGGTTTCTCAGATAGGCAATCTGATGATCTAACAAGCTGTCTCAATGAGATTAGCTAGTTTAAGGTCTTGTGACATTATTCATTAGTTTTCTAACACAGCAATCTTTACAGTACACTTCCCCAATTTGATGTTGTATCTCGTTCTCTAGCTATGGGCTCTGTTCTCTTATATCTGAGATAATGCTTCTTGTTAATTCATTGACACTCAGCAGTAAAAAACTAATGCTCCCTGGCACTTTACCTCTCACAGCATCTCTAGGATGTTAGGTTCACATCGATGTCTTTTTATCTTCAGTGGCAAGGTGACCAGATGAGTTCATCAACAAGGCATCAGCAAGTATTTAGAACTGGATATCTGGGAAATTCATCACTGCTGAAATTAGTCTGGTGCAAGACAACTGGTAGAATATTTTTTGTATTTTGAAGAATGGGCAAACTGCAGGAGTGTAACAGTTGATTGCCTAGAGGAAGTATCAAAAATCTGTGATTAGCAAATTCTTTGTTCATGTTGGTGCAAGATTTTGAAAAAGGCAAAGGGTCAGAGTGCCTGCAGTTCCATGCTGTATAAATGAGCGTGGCAAGGGAGGAATAGAAGAGCCAATATACTAGTCTGTAAATAATACTGGACATGTTTAGACATCATTAGAACTACAGTAAAGCATCCTCTGCATATTGTCAGGTTTAAAAATCATTTGCAATTCTTCTTGTGATTCTTCTTACTGCTTTTTGTGACAATTCTTTATTAGTGTGAAAAATTCATACTATTCAAAGTAAGCGTGCTATTTTCACATCTATCGAGAATAAAACTAAGTTGCTATCACAGAATATCTGCATTTAACTGAAAGGGCAAGTATTACCTTAAATTGCAGGGACACAGGAGTTGCAGAGAGAAAATGTGCTGTTATTTCTTTGTTCATCACACAATTGTAATGCAGAAGAAAAGTGTTTAGTATGCAGAAACAGGAATCAACAAATTAAATACATCTAACAGTATTTGTTTGTCTTGGCAGTTTCATGTATTTCTTCTTTTAAAATGAATCATAATATGAATGTAAATACCAATTGCCATATTTCAAGAATTAGAAAGTTTCATCCACTGTTTTTTTGTCAGTGTGTAAATGAACACTTAGAGTATCATAGGAAAAGCTGTTGACAAATGGAGGGTTGCTCAGTTTGAAAATACTTTGTCTTACACTGTTTTATTTAGACTATACCTATACATAGAAGTCAGCTGCTAAGAAATGAGTTTATTGTGCAAAATCTTCCTGTTTTATTTTGCTACCCAGCTAATCCTGGTAAAAAAACAGTTGATAGGCAATCTGTAAGATCTTGTAAGATGACATTTGGAAATCCTGCAGTCGTATTAGTCATTAGCCATGGCAATATTCTGCCATAAGGCAATGAGTCAGACAATTGATTAGAGAAGCTCATCTTGATATATCCTCCGGCATGAATGTGGAGAGAGGGAGAAGGAAAAGGGAGAGAGGAGAGCGCATGGGACACAGGACAGGAACATGGAGGAACAGAAGGGCAAAGAAAGTCTGAAAGAGTTTTTAGTTTTACAGCTCTTAACGTTTTAGAGGGCAAGGCTTAGGGTAATGCCAAAGAGACAGACAGCATAAATCATGAAGCTTCATGATTTAGAAGCTTTGCGAATGAAATCCAGCATCACTGGAAAATCTAATTTCTCTTGCACCCTTAGCAGGGCATCCTCCTCTAAACATGTGGCAGCTGGTGCCTGCCTTCCTTACAGGTGTTAGGTAAAAGTCATGGAGGAGATTAGCATTGAAAAATGATCTTTTTGAAAAATGATGTTTTTAATTCTGTCCATTTTCAAAAATGGAAGTGTGGACATATATGGCTTTACCTGCTACCACCATGTTTACTGAGGAGCATCAGCAAAATAACTGCCAGGACACAGAAGCTGACAAAAGGCTGACAGGGGACACTGGAGAAGTACTCACCTTTAGAAAATTGCTGGGCATAGCAATTAAAAGGAAAGAGCTCTGCCATTTAGGAGTTTGTGATGCTTTTGCTGGTGGCTGTGTTATGCCTCCCCTGCTGCTTTTTGGGAAATAAGCACAACAATTTTGGCTGTGATGCTCAGGTATGAAAGGCTGGGTGCCTGCCCCATCCCTGCAGTCAAGCTAAAAAGCTGCCAGATCCTCGTAGGTGAGAGGAAGGACACAGAAAATACCCAGAAAGTACTATACAAATAGAAAGAATGATACACACTAGAAGAAATCACTTGAACAGATAAGATTTTACCGTACCTGGTTTTGCAAAATTGATCTCCCTAATGTGTGCTTTTCTTCATAGCAGGATATGATGACGTAAAAGCCTTATTTGCAGTGTTTCCAAATGTCTGGGGCTATCTTGATCTGTCCTGAATTAAATTAATCTAGGCCCTCAAGTGATGCATAGTTCTAGCAAAAACTGGTGAGCCTTGTAATTTTACTCCCGGTAATGATTTGGTACCATTGGTCCAATGTACCCGTATTAGAAACAGTCAGAGGGGCTTGTGCCTTTAGTGCGGGGGAGCTATTACAAGATGCTCTCCATGAAGGCACTGCTGTAATGGGGTTCACTGACTTTCTTAATCTGCAAGGCTCACCTCTTTTCTTAGGCATTTCAGGAAAGAGGTTCCCAGTTTGCTTTATGTTTATGGGAAAGTGATTACAGTTATAATACAGAGAAAAGCTGATCTGGTTTATTTTTGCCTCATTTTCTGTAGTACCCTGATTGGTATGAAAAAACACCACCTGTGATAAACACTTACTATAACTGCTTTATAAATGAAAATGAATAATTTATTGTTTGTGCTTTTAAAAACTGTGTTAATCAATACCAAGCATTTCAAAAGAATACATGCAGATGATATTAGTGGCAAATGAGATTGCTGCTGAGATCAATGTAAAAACCTTGTTGTCCTCAATGAGACTATTTTCAGACTAGGATGTAGGACGTCACATTTTTGCAAGCTGCCATTACATAAGCTCATAGTGATGGATAGTCCTTTCCCCAGAATTACAAGAGCGGTAGAAAAGATGGGAGGGAACAAGTGTGAAGCATAAACAGAGGCACTGGGAGATGGGCTGAATTGCTCAAAGTTAGGCATTAAAGCAATGGTAGAACCAGGAACAGAGCCCTGATAGAAATTCTAAGTGCCAGCCCTAGTTCCTGCTTAATAATGTTGCTTCGCATGCAGCTTTCTCAGGTGATGCCTTTCTCATCTTTCTTGGGCTATGGAGATCTCATATAGTGTGTAACAACAAAATCAATTGTAAGAACAAGCTTCAGCAGATTACTCCCCACTGTCGCTAATTACTTCTCATGGTGGCATCTCACCTTTCTCTCTGCCCTGTCTCCATGCTTACGAAGCACTTCCCTCTCTGTCGTTTACATGTGCGAGCCATAAACCTCTCCTGACTTTGACAGAAAAGGTGAGATAGAGAAAAGACTTCTGCCTCACCTGATCCTATAATACCTCTGCATTTGTGGGATCACAAGGCCATGTAATACAGTCATAGAAATGAAGCAAGCCTCCTGTTCGCCATCTCTATCTCATTCTCAATTTGTTTAATGCATCTTTTCTTCTTCACAAGGAATCTCAACGGGCCTGTGCATAATTCCTCTTTGGGGGTATGTTGTGATATCAACACATTTAATTACCTTAAACAACTAGCATTTCATAACATAAATATTGCAATCAACCAAAATATTTTTGAAAGCAACACAGCATAAGGATAATGCCATATGTCATTAAAATACATTTCTCTGTTGGTTGTCGTATTAATCAGCCTGTCCTGTGGACTGTAAACTTATCACGAGTTTGGTCTGCATTAGGAATGGGCCATAAAGTTGTAACTGAAAACCTTCATGCCACTTGCTAAACTGACTGATTTTCCTTATTCTTGCCTTGTTATTTTATCAGTCCTCTCTAGTTGTTTTATGCCTTTGTATAAAGATTAGCTCCACTGTCTTATTATGTTTGTGTCTTATTCTGTGATGTCTCATTTCTTCCATGTAAGTGCTATTACTAATAGTCAAGTACATGAAGAAGTCCAAGGACTTTATCATTTCCTTTGGAGTACAGTTATTCCTGGTTGATATTGAAATATGCATAGGCTTTCCAGACGAAGGTATCTAAACAGAGAAACTATTTTACCTGGAAACAGTCATCAAGATTAATGGATCCTGTGGCTCATTACCAAAATGTATTTTAAGGAAGATTATTTGCGGCATAAACCATCAGCAAATAACACAGAAGTAAGGGTCATGGTCCAATCTTTCAAGAATATATAGACTTCTCTACAGCATTCAAAGGATTTTCTGTGTACATGCATTCAATTGATTCTCAACAGGATTGTTCTGAAATTTCTTGATGGGCACGAAAACGTGACCGAAGAACATAATCTGGCCCGTTGTGAAAACCCGACAGACTCACTGCCTAAAATGTGGTGTTTGCCTGTAAACAGACATGTCATATAAATATCTTAGTCCAGTGTTCTTGACCCTAGAGTCAGCAACAAAAGATGAACAACTGCAATAGCCACAGAAAGCAGATGAATCTTGAGGAAAGACAGATTTCAGGAGCATTCTATTTATCCATTTACACAGAACAGTTATACAGTATCTAGGAGCAAATGGTGATTCCCGGAGTCACATGTTGGTTAAAGTTGGAATAGCACAGAAGTTGCCAATTTTCTTCTGATGCTAAGCAAAGGAACTTTATTAGAATCAGGAAAGTCATATCATTCTGAAACCTACCCTCTATCTGCATCTGTCTCTCTTTTTCCCATCTCTGCTACTTGTTAAATTCCTGCCAAGAGCTTGCCTGTCCTCTAAAGCCAGACTTCTAGCTGCACGTTTAAAGAAATAACAGATATATTTTATACTTTTTGCTTCCTAGTGTACTCCTAATAACTTTTGTTAAGATACACAGCAAGCAAGATAACATTAAAGAGAATGGACTTTTTTTCAAAACAAAGTCAATCTTCTTATCTGTTACATCAGCAGAGCAGCAGTAGGGGTTAATGTAAAGGCAAAAAATAGATAAATGGCTCTGGCAAATGAAGCTTCCTCTTTCTAGGTGTCCTCATGCTTGGTTTGGGTGAATATGTCATTCATAGCTGTCTGTGCATTCGTTCTGTCGCGGCAGGATGTTAGACCTTTCCTGAGGTGATATCCCCATTTGGATTATGTACGTATTGGCTCCCTGCTTTTTTAACACAATCCTCTACAGGGGAAGTCATGAAAGGTTACTTCCCTTAACAGCCTGAAATGAATTCTTTACATACATAAGTTCCCCATATTCATAAGATCAAGCTGGCAAATGGGATTGCCATAGCCATAGTTTTTAATTAGCCCATTTTTTTCCCATGGACGGTAGTAAATTTAAATTTGGCTGCCAATATCCAATTCCTGTTGGCAGCACAGACATTGAGACACATACATGTTGTGCAGCACTGAATCAGTGCTTAAAAACTGAGTTCTAAATTTCACTGCTAGGCTGTTCAGTGCCCCCATAATGTCTTTCAAAGTCTTCTAGGCTCTGGTTTATTGTATTACCATTGTCAGTCTCAAGTGCAGTAATTTATATTTGTCACGACTGCCCTTCATCTGTTGTGGAGCAACCTTGTCTTTTTTTATTGGTGGAGTCGTCCAGTATTTTGAATAATTAAAGCCACATAAATAGTTCATCTTGGTGACAGAGCATACAACACTAAGACGTCTTATGTAAAAGCCATGTGTTTTACTTCTGCTGTCTAATTTGCTTGAACCAGGTAAAAAAATTGTTGTCATGAAAAATTAAAGATGATAATAATAGGCATTATTATCCTGTTTACTACATGCCGCTAATATAGAGAGATTTAGATTTCTCCTGAGGAATGGTTTGATGCATATTTGTTTTCAATTAAATTTGCATATGCTGCTTTAAAGAGAAAGATACTCTATTTATCTCTCTATTTGCTTTCACTGAGGAGGAAAAAAAGTTCCTTACTTCTCCCCCTTTTCTTTATCACTGCAGGAGAGCCCTGTACGGTGCATTATAAAGAGATTGGAAAGCTGGGTAATTAATCATGAGCTTTTATGTAATGGAAAGTTTAAAATTCATTAGCTTTATATCAGAGTGAGTGTTATGAGGGAGAACATGTTGTGAATGAGAGGGAGAGCCTTATAATTAAGGAAGTGTGTAAATAATAATGAAAGTCATTAGTGCCATTCAGTTTGTAAGAATGTCATAATGTAATTGGAGCATTAAAGTGAAATTTGCGATGACAAACATTAACGATACAAAAGAGACAAAATGTGGTTATCTTTAGTTTGACAGATAATGTCAGCTTTCTTGCAAGGCCCAGATGGCGCACAGGAAAATGTTATGAACAGTTTTATTTTAATATTTTTATGATGTGGTATTTGGGAATACAATGTCACAGACACACAAGGTGGCTTGCATTTGTGAACCAAGAGTGCCTTGCAGAGTACAGAGTCCAACGCTGAGGGACTGAAACAATAGATAGGGAAAGTCCTGTCGTTGATGCAAGATTGTTATTGCAATAAATGTGAGGTGCAGTGAAGCATGGTATTATGAGCTTGCTGAGTTTCATCTCTCTCTCCCTAGATACACAGTTTGAATCTTTCTTTCCTTAAGAAAAAAAAGAAGAAAGAAAAAAGAGATGGGGAGGGAGAAAAGGAAGAAAATGATTTAACAGTTATGTGGGAAATTATATGATGCTAAAATTGTACCATGTTCTGCTCTTTCAACGAAGGGACTTTCTACAGTATTGTGCATTCCAAAGGCTATAATTTTAGGGCGTGAAAAAATGTAGCTTCCAAACAAAGGAAAATTTAAATATGTCTATTGGATAAGGCGAGGCGAAACAAAAAGAAGGCAGCTGGAGAAAATTTGGGGGAATTGTATTATTTTAAGGGCAGTGACTGAGAAATAACTATGCTTAAGACTCCAGTCCAAGGCCTCAAAGTACTACTGTCTTAGTGCCTGTCTGTGAGGTACAGTGTTGTGAAATTTTATAATGCTTCCTATCACTTTGTGTTGAACGGGCCTAATTTGTACATAAGCAGTCAATAGACTAACCAACATAAAAGTTGGTTCCAAAGCGTTCAAGAGAAACAGTGTAATTGCTAAGTTGATGTTAAGCAGGCTCATATTCTGCTAAAAGTCTTTGGAAATGAACAGTGGTCCTTGATAAGTGAAAAAAGAGAGAGAAAGAGTGCCCAGAGGGATCCTGGTAAAAAGAAGGGAGGCACTGGTGGAAGGCGGAGTGCTCTACTCGCAGGTACAGGACATGTGCTGAGTTGCACTGGTAGTCAGCCTGGGGAATAAAGATGCTATTTGACCAGTACAACCTAGCAACTCTAATTCCTTATCCAATGATTCCATGAGAAGCGTTTTAGCCTATATATCCTTGAAAAACTTGTAAGACTTCCCAGTCACATGACAAAGGCCACTTTTTTGCTAGTTTTATCTCCACTGACAGAACTTGAGAGGGTTTTAAAATGACACATAGCAGGAATTATTCTCTGCTTGCTGTAGGGCTCCTGCCACTGTTGGGGTTTGTGCGTATGATGTAACAGTCCTATGTAGAGTCATACTGACTATGCTACGTTATGGTAATACCTATGATTATTTTTTGGTTATTTTTTTATGAGCATAAACAAAACTAACTTGATAGTACATCAGCTGTAAAGAAGAGGCTGTCAGATACATTTCCTCCAGCAGTTTGCAAAGTGCTGGTTCAGAAAACCAGGATTTAGCACTTTTTAAAAAAATTATTATTATTATTCCAGGTTGCTTTAAATCTTTTCCACATCCATACACTGTTTTGCACATAAAGGCACAATGTGGCCTTAAAGGGGACAGCTACTTCATCTCGCACAGACTGACGGAAAGCTATCTGTCAGCAAATTATGTTATGTTCCTAACTCCCTTCACTGAGAAGGGTCTCATCTCCTCTTCTGCAGAGTTCGTGACCAATATTTGAACTCCCCTGTCTGTTGTTTGCCACTTCTCAAACTGGGGAGGTTAATAAAGCTGAGGGAGGGAGGGGTAAGCACAGATGGTCATAATTTTACAGAGTAAGAGCTGGCCCTTTTTTCTCTGCATTGAGTGTGATTCCAACCTTATGAGGACTGTATAATTTTATGCTAACTTGTGTATAGATTATAGATTTTGAGAATTATTTGGTGATCTGGCAGGTTCATCCCTGTTTGGGTGAGATAAAATTTTTTGTAGAGTTATGTCTTAATTATTCCTGGTATCACAGCAGTGTTTAACTTGTGAGTATCCATAATACTAGCAGCTACATCTTGAAGACATTCTACTGTTGTTACCCTGTCCTGACTCCAACAGTATCTCTATTAATTTGAATAAAAGTGACCTTAGCGAGGATAGAGCCCAGATGTTCTTCTGTAGATAAACTTAAAATTGGGATCCTAAAAGCCTTTTTACAGTGATATAGCTCAACTCCTTTGCCTCATGTTTATGGATCCTGAGTCAGCAACCCAGCCTTGTAGTTGCATCCACAGTGGGGCTGAGGTGGGGGCAGCCGTATGGAAGCCAAGGCCCGTGCCACTGTCTAGGAAGTGCCCTGGTTGGCTTGCTCGATATTAGAATTCAAATGCAAGCCGATACTCGTGTGCACAGCAGAAAGGTTTGGATTTGAAGTGTCTGGGTTAATATATTTATGTCTTCTGCTCAACGGAGCTGAGTGGTGTGGCTTCCTGGCCAGGGTGAGCCTCAGAGTGTTTTGCAGTGAGGTGCAGTAGGCTGCAGGAAAGTGTTACATCCAGCTGACAAAGGTAATGTGGCTTCCTTTCTACAAAGGAAGGAAAGGATCCTTTCTAGAGTTTCTGATGGGAGAAGTTAAACGTTATTCTGAAAAAATTGTAGAGGAAAAACACAAAATCATATCTGGCACAGGAATATCAACATACTGGTGCGGTAGACAGTTATTTATGGAAATACCTGCAAAGGAGGCCTGGGCCTGCACCTCCTGACTGGGGCTGATTGGCACAGTAAGTCATCTTTTCTTTACCTCCAAATCATTTGCCAGCTTCAATCTCCAGTTTTTCTTATGGTATATGATCTACATAGTGGTATGTTACTGTTTATTTAATAAACAGTGCATTGTGTTGCATCTGTTTGCCCTGAACAAAACAGAACAGAGACGTGCTGAACATTATCAGGACCCAGACTTCTCAGTGCATGAAATAAATAACTGAACTGAAAGACCTCACAGTCTGTACAGTTGTCTTCTGTCTTCTTACAGCTGGGATGATCATCTTCTCTAAAATATACTGGTATTGCTGTTTAGTTTTACACCAAGCCTACAACTCCATAACCAATTTTTTTTAACATTGCTATGGCAGGGTTTGCTATGGCAGGGTTTGCAGAAGGTAGGTGGGCGTTTCTTTCCTGACATCGCTTTTTCTCTTGTTTCTCTCTGTCATTTCCCAGACCCAGGAAGTTCCCTAGTCTCCCTGGCTTCCCTTCTGCCAGTATAGCTTAAGACGTAGGTTAGATGTAGGTTTACTGATAGTTCAGCAATGAGAGAGGCACCATGTACTTTTGAAAGTCTGTACTATCCACATATCATTGTGGTAATTGAAAATCGTCACCGAAGGTTGGCTGCTCTCTAGGTGTGCTAGGAGGAAAGCTGTCATTTTATACCTTGCTTTAGACACAGAGATGCAATCAAGACTTTTCTTGGTGAGGTCCTGAAGGGAAACAGAGTGCTTTGCGCTAGCAAAGCGGTTTGTGATACTTATGGCTACTATGCTAAGGACTGTGACTACCCCGCTGGAGATGCTGTGTTTGTCATATGTCTCCCCAGAGCCTCTCATGCTTGTGATCTAAGCAGTTCCTACGTCTTAGGTGACCCTGAGCTGTTGGATTATTAAAGTTCATAAATCCTATTGAGCGACGTGGGAATTTCGTCATCTTGACTGCTCCCCTGCAGTACCCTAAATAGGTTGTGCACATTCCCCACAACGAATCACAAATAAGAAGATAACCAACTCACTGAATTTTCTGCTTGGGACTCCTCCTCCCGCTCTTTATCACCATTTTCTCTCTGGCCTCCTTCTAACCCCACAGCTAACAGCATTTGTTTGTTGGCTTTCTCTTTTGATTGCTCTTTCCCTCGCCCACTGCTACATTCCTTCTCTCTTTGCTCAAATATGCATACATGCATAGACATTATGAAAATTAGTTTGATGTTGAGTTTCTACATTAAAGATGTGCTCATGTCCAGCACAACCAAGAACTGCCTGCTACCTGAGTGGCTTAATCAGTCATAGCTGTTTAAACATTGTCTATAATACAACTAAGGCAGAAGGATGCCAGGCTGAGCCCTCGATGTGGCCTTTGGCTTACTTTTGAATGTCCTTCTTGAGCTGTCTGCCATCCTTTAGCCTGTGCATTGTCCACTGTCCCCCAACACTGTAACCTGAAAGTCCACAGTCTTCCTTCTATAAACATAAGTTAAGCAAAAGGCTACAGCAGGAAAGACCATTTGCACGACTGCCAGCTCTGCAGGCTAGAGTTCAAATTCCTGCTCATTTTCGTTTGAGAGTCATAGCTGAACAGGGACTGCCGTTTCTGGTCTTAGAAGGGATCAGAAGACCTTTTTTTTTTTTGTGGGGTGAGGAACTCCACACTGGAATATCCTTTTCAAGATATATAGATATGGTACATCAAACGCTTTGGGATTTCTAAAAGAAACTAAGAGAGGATTTGAAATGTCGAACACAAAGAAATGATGATTTGCTTTTACTGGAGAAAAGAATGTCTTCCTCAGCCTCTCTAGCAACAGATTATATTTTTAAAGGGTTGCTCATTGATCTTGCTCCAAAGAGAGAATCTTGGATTTTGGTGCCTGATCTTAATCCTAATGAAGTCCATAGCGAAATTCTCACTGGCTGTAGTGAGAAAAGCCTAAAACCTCATTTTCTCATCAAAATGAGCTGCACTGGCAAGCTGTACACAAATGGCTTGGTTAATTTTCTCTTAATAGTGACATTGTAGCTGGAAGAAATATTTCAGTTCTTCCTGAAAAGTGTTTAAAACCAAAATAATTTGGTTGCATTCATCTATTGTAAAGTACCATTTTAAATAGAAGTGCAGTAGTTTGAAGTCCATCTGAAAATTATGCATGATTAATTTGTTTGCAACACTCAGGATATAAAAATGGAAAAAAGGGTTTTAAAAATAATAAAAAAAAAACCCTAGGACTGATCTTTTCTTCAGAAGATAATGATGAAATATATCACCAGTTAGGTTATTATACTGTAGTGTCTTAATCTAAATCATTCCATAACTCGAAAATATAGTAGACTTTATATACTAGCTTTGTTTCACTGAAAAAGACTGCAGGCAGAAGAAATGTGCAAACAGTTATGCAACTTTTTATTAATGTATTAGGAGACAGTGCATGCCTTCTCTTACAAGAATATTCTATGATTGCAGAACTGCATGAATCTCTGTGCATGTTCACCCAGACAGTGTACGCTTCTAAACTGATTTCTGTTTTAAGAGCCAAGGAAGGTTTTCTCGATCTGCAAGTGAAATTTAGTGAATATAGTTAGAAAGTGTGCTCACAGTGGGCAGTAATATAATCTGTTGTCATACTTCAAAAATATCTTGAGCTAAAATGTTTGGTGTCGCCTATCAGAATTTTGTGTATGTGAAGAGCATTGATATCTCGCTGCTGTAGGGTGGTCCTACTGTGCATGGGCAATTTTCAAGACCAGAGTCCTAGAAAGCATGCACTGCAGGTTGATTAGCTGGTTTATTTAAAAAATATTGGGAGAAGTAGGTCTTGTGTCTCTTCTTCCAACTCCTCTTGAAGTTAGGTTATGCAACAGTTAGGAAAACGTGTCAGAGATCTGAAAAGTTTATCACATTTAGCCCCTGCTTAAACACACAGCTTCCACTGACTTCCAGAAAACTTAGATGAACAGTTATCCCTGCACATGTTTACAAATCAGTATAAGCAGCAGCAAACGAATGCCATGGTTTCCCACCTCTTAGATATAGATTGTGGTTTTTCTTTGTTCAAAGAAAAGTCCTGAAGGGGGAAAGTAAGATACATATTCTGTTAGATTCATATCTGACTCTGAGAAGGTCTGAGGTGATTTCTCAACAAAGGGAGGGAATTGCATCTCTTGGCCCATGCTATGTTTGACACTGCTCACCGTTCTGACTTGAAATAGTAGTTAGCACAAGGATATTGGATTTTTTTTCTGAGTATTTCCGTTGTTACTGCTGTAGCTGGCATCTTTTAGCTTTTGGTAAGTTGCCCCAAACACATCTTGCCACACAGGAGAGACCGGAGTGAACTGCCAGGACTACAACTTGGATGATCTACTTACAGATCTGTCATACAGCTTCAGCACTTTCCACTCTTAAGACGCTCAAGAATCTCAATTGTGGGAGAGAAGCTATGGATACGTGGCTGTTCTACATGTTCATTTTGTCTAGTAACTAGGGTAAAGTTTTGAAATGTTCACTCCCCTCACCCCCTCTCCTACTTTACCGGCAGGTGACTTGCAAACCGTCTGCTTAAGGAATGAGTAATCCTTTAACTTCCTGATGCAGCCTGAGGTCTCTCCCCTCAGCTGGGTTGCCTGCTTAGGAGGGAAGGGGGGAGTGAAAGGATGACATGCAGCAACAAGGCGAGGTTCTTTGTATTTCAGTGCACGCTCAAAATAGTTTTGATAGTCATTTTGCAAAATGAGCTTTGGCCCACAGTGGCTGGAAAATCACTTCAAAGGCAAAGAAATGATCCTGCCATGGTCACCGGCTCTAGCATGCTTCAGTGCAGTGCCATTTATAGCCTTTCTGCCACTCTTCTTGCTTTGTGCTACAAGTTGCACCTCATAGTGTGCGGATATGTTAAATAATGAAATTAAAACTAGATGGAGCCGTTTGCGACTGTAATAGGAGTAAGCCACACCAGGAGGTGCGTTAGCACTATAGGCTTTTGGTGTGCTTGGCTGAATGCCTCCGATCACTTGAGGCGTGCACCAAGAGTCTGCTAATGCATGCCCTGTTGTGGTTCATTGCTTGCTATATTCTTACAGTCTGATTCCATTCAGCAATCCGTATTAAAAGCAGGTGTTCACTTCTAAGGGGAAATAGGGATTCCAGGGGTGTCAGGATAATACTTAAAGAAGCAAATATTCCCCCCCCCCCCAAAAGCCTTCTATATATTTGTCTGCATTTGACTCGTACATTAGTTCCTCTACCTTTGTAATTGTGGAAGACTGTGTAACAATGACTTTTTGAAAGTACATAATGAAAAGAGTGCATTTCTAACTGTATATTTCCAATGAGAATTGTCTGTGGGAGTTGGATTACTTGCACTGCTCTAGACAGAAATGATCGCTATATTTCATATTACCTTGCTGCTTTATACTTATTGACTGTTTATTTTTCATCTGTAGGATTACTAATTGCAGATAGTACCAGATGCTTCTGTTTCTCCTTTCAGGTTATTGTAGTACAGGGCATTGTAGCAGACGCATGGTTATTCATAGGGCATGCATTTCCAGCAGCTGAATTGCTGGATCTGCTGTAAATGATCTATGGCAATTACATTTGGCGCTGTATGGCTATAATTTTACTGCATATTAATAGCCACCTAGCAAAGAGGTAAATGTCCTTTTCTCGGCTGGGTGCAGAACGAATGCCTGGACGTATTCAGTTGGATAAAACGAGGCTTGGATTTTTAAACGGATAGCAGAGGTTTTATGTATTGGAAACGTGTTTGATGGTGAAACGTCTGTTTCCCTTTGCCTTGATGGTGTGCAGCGAGGCTCTTGGAGAAATATCATCAAGTCAGATCCTAGATGGAGACATGCTGCGAGGGGGGGAGGGGAGGGAGAAAGGGATCATGTGCCCCATTTTAAGTAGCTCATCTGCTGCCACCTAAAATCTGCTGCAGTATTCCCCCCCCCCCTTCAGCAGCACGGGTGATCAGTGCAGATCCTGTTAAATTTCACTAGGAAAAATAATAATTAAAAGTACCCTCCTCACACTGTCACTAAAACCGTCCTGTGGAGTCAAGGGCATGTTTTCTTCCTCCCTCTTTTTTTGGGGGGGTGGTGAGGGGAGAGCAGAGGTTAGTGGCGGGGGGGGGGGGGGCCGGAGAGCGGGTGGGAGCACATACCAAGACACTGGAGGAGATTAATGAGCCTTCTCCTTATTAGTGCTGTCCGGCTGCTTTGTCTCTGCTCCCGGCTGGGGAGGGGCGGACGGTGGAGGGCTTGGGGGGGGGGGGCACGGTGAACGGAGGAGCCAGCGTGAAGGAAACCAAAGACACACACACAAACACGCACACAGACTCGCACACGACTCGGCCGGGCAGCTCCGCGCCCCAGCTGGACCGCGCAGCCCGCGAGCGGGCGGCGGGGCGGTGGGGAGCGCAATGGCGGCGGAGCGCAGGGCTGGTGTGAGGCGGCCGTTGGCGCGGCCGAGTCAGCACGAGCCGGAGCGGCGGCGCTGAGCGCGGCGAGCGCGGAAGCCGGCGAGGAGCGACACGAAACGCGCCGCTGTCTGCGGTCCGAGGCGCACCACGCTGCGTGGGCGGGGAGAGAGAGAAAGGGAGAGGGAGAGACTCACAGACAGACAGTACAGCCCGGGAGCGCGGCAGATAAAGGACAGAGGACAGGCAGTGAAAGAGAGAGAGAGAGAGAGAGAGGGGATCCAGAGAGGCACGGAGAGAGACCCAGGGAGAGGACAGGCAGCGCCAGAGGCAGGGCAGGCAACGGCAGCTCGGCGGCGGACGAGGCAGACGCGGGCGGCGGAGCGGAGCGGGGCGAGGCGAGGCGAGAGGAGCCAGCCCGAGGCGGGAGGCGGCCGGCGGGTCAGGCGGCGCCGCGGCCACCGCGCCCGGCCACCGCGCCGCGGCGGATCTCCTCCCGCGGAGGAGGCGGAGGCGGAGGAAGAGACCATGTCTTGCAGGAAGACAGGCACTGTACTGTAACAGCAGCGTATCTGCAGCAAAATAAACAAACCAGCCAACCAAAAATACCAAACAAACAAACAAACAAACAAAAATACCCAAACCGCCAAGAAGCCGGGGGCAGATCCCGTTTTCAGGCAAGGTAAAAAAAAAAAAAAAAGAAACAAAACCGAAACAAAATCCAAAGCAGAATCTGTAGACATTTGTGTGGCGTGATGTTCTTTGTTGTTGCGATTTTTTTTTTATTTTCCTTCCAGCATGTGTTTTCTGTCATTCTGTTGGAGTCATTCGCCCCCATCCCCCCTTCCCCCCTCCCCGTGATCTTTTTAATTTTTGAGGTCAGCGTGGCTTTGAGTGTGTGAAGCGGAGGGACAGGGAAATAGGAGCTGTGCATGGAGCTGGGGGCTTGCTTTTATTACATGCGATGTGCAATTATTTATAGTAACTGCAGGATTCCGACTGTAAAGATGTGGTATTTACCAGAGGAAAAAAAGGATAACGTTCATAGTCGGGGGCGGGGGGGGGGGGGGAATGATGATATTGGTGCTGAAATTGGAGCCTTGCGCTGCATTGCTGAGTCGCGTGGTAGATGCCAAACCCAGGTACGAAATTAAAGACTGTTGTTGCTTCTTTACGTTGTCCACACAGCGTGTCTCGGAGGAGGATGTCGGTATGTTGAGAAAGTTTCTTTTACTCTGCCACAATTCCGGTTGGAGCTGAGGCGGAGGGGTGCCCGGGGCACGGCGCTGCGCCTCTGCAGCCCGTCGCGCAGCGCACGAGGCTGAGCGATAACTGACGCGTTCACCTAAAATGGGCGGCGGCGGCGGCGGGTCGGGGCTGAGGTGAGGCGCGCGCGGCGGCTGCTCGTTGCCGGGGCTCGCGCGTGTCCGTCGCCGCCGTTCCTAACGGTCGGAGCCGGTTTTCCAGGGGCCAAGGTGTGCGATTAGGGAAACGCCAGAGAGGTGGTTGCGGAAGAGCCGCGGTGCTCGTAACGGTCATTTTAGCTGAGATGAGTGAAAGTGTTAAAAGCCCAGCAAAAAGTTTTACTCGCTGATTTGTGAAAGCGAATGAGGATTACGCCTTAAAAATACCCTCTACTTTGCTAGAAGAAAGCCTGGGTTTGTTTGAGTTGCGTTATTCCTAAGTGTGGCAATTTGAGGGTAAAAAGACTTTCTTGATGCTTCGTTAGCAGTTTTTTGGTTTTGTTTTTTTTTTGCATGCGGTGAAGGAGAATCATAGTCCACGAATTCCACTCATATTGTTAAATATCCGAGCAGTCTGTTGTTTTCATAAAATGTAGTTCATGTTACTCTGCTCAGTATAATTTTGCCTGTTTGTACGTGCGTTTCAACAGTATTGTTTGTAGCTAGAAACAGGACGAGCTCATCCTGTGCACCCGTTGTGCAGTCTTGTTTAATTGTTGCTTTTTGCATTCGTTTGCTGTTTCAGCTAGCAGGAATATGGCCAAATTTCAGGTGCGTTTTGCTGTGTTAGGTGTGTCTCTGCAGCCCTGCTCTGCCTCCTGTCTATGCGCTTGCAGGTGTGTGCAGTTTCGTTTAAATTCACCCCAGTGTTGCTGTTGTTGCTTGACACCCCTGCAAACGTGCTGAGAAATGAAAGCAAGCCATTAAATAGTAATGTACTGTTTCGCTGATCACCTGTTTGACTTCTCTACCATTGCGCCTAGCTAGATGTATGCCTGGTTTGTGTTCTTCCTGTCCTTCTCCAAAATGGCATATGTGCGTTGTAGTCAAGTACAAAGAATTGAAGCTGAGGGGTTGTTTTTTTTTTTTTTTGGGGGGGGGGGGAATACTGAAAACTGACCTGCAACTTTTCAGTCGTATAACTTAACTGCACACTGATTTTTGTTTTAGCAGTCTTCGTCACGGATCGAGGCAAGTTTGTGTGCGCTATTAGGCTTGCAAATTACTAATCTCGCAGTGACTTTGCCTCTCAGTTCCCAGCTGAGCATGGGTACCTTGAGAGCTGTGGTATTAGCCCTGTCAGAGCACGCTCTGGTTGGGAGCTCGGGTGTGCTCTGTTTTTAATACTACTTAATGAAGATGCTTCTCACTCTGCGATATACGAAGCATAATGGAAGAGCAGAGCAATGATTGGTTATGGATACTGGAAAAGGAAAAATGCAAAGGTAAAAGTGGAAATCCCTCAAATATTTATATTAGATTAATGAATGAAATTTGAGTTGTGCAGAAGGCTGGCTGATTAGCTAGGTTGGAGTCAGACTATTTTGTGGTGTGTAAAATGATTTTATTTAAATTTATTTTAAAAGTTGTATGAAACAGACTGTAGATACAAAATGATTGCTGTTTTGTGCTGTTGATAAATCTGATTGTGTTTAGATGTATTTAAGTTTAAGAATATCCCAATTTAATTATTTTTTTTAACATTGAAACACCTTATAATGGAGTAGCATTAATTTAAGAAATACTTGAATTTTATTTTGTCCTGTGAATTTACTGCTAACTGGTTTTAGCAGGAGTCTGAGTTCTGTTCCTTGCAGTTAAAAGTCAATTCAGTTGATACCACAAATCATTGCTGCATGTAATGCTTGCAGAATGCAAACAGCTGTAAACCTCTGTGGTATATTGTGTAAAAGGAAATACCTATAGAATAACTACAGTGTACACCATTATGCAAGATGTGTGTAGATATGTAGATACATCTAAAAAAAATATTTCTTCAGTTCCATAAATCTGTAGCCAGAAATACATTTATTGGCTATTTACAGCAGTCCATGCACTCAGAATCATACAAAGAACCTTGCCGTGATTAAAGATGTCATATATAAAAAACAGATGTCATATATAAAAAACAACTGTATTTTCTCTCTACTGCCTACAGTATTACAGGATAGTGCTCTAAGAAGTGTTTAAGTACCCATTCTACAGACCATTTTTCAGGCAATTTGTTCTTTCTGTTAATCTTTTTGACTGCCTTAGGGTTAAATGTGCAAGTGAGGGTTGCTCAGATGAGTGTTTACTGCATCGTATCCTTGGATGAAAAATTACATAAGGGTGATACAAGAAGCATAATGAGAGTTTTAACACAGGTGTAATGATAGATCAGAGGGACGCCTAAGAACAGTGCAACAGTCACTTTGAAACTTTATCCTGCTAGAGTAAAACTGGGAGCCAAATTATGTCTTTTCTGATTGTGTTGCTTTTCCCATGGGCATTGCTCGAGTTATTTGCATGATTACAGCATGCTGGACTTGGCCTAATAAATCACTATTATTAAATAGAATTTCTGGGAGTACACAAAAGAACCGAAGAAGTTTTAAAATCACTACTTTCTTGGCTTCCTGTCAAACTGTGATTTTTAACAACTAACTTAAACTTGCTGTTATTAAGAAAAGAACAAAAAAAAAGGTGTACTGATTTTAGGATGGCTGTTGCTCTTTCTTTCCTCCCTTGGACATCACTCTCGCTACAGTCAAAGGTGTCTTTGAATCTGAAAGTGTGTCCTGGTTTTGGCTCAATAGTTACATGAGTGCTAAAGAAAGACACAAGAACAAGTCTTCAGGACCTGTAAATTGGTGTAGTTCCGTTGGTTTTAGGAACAGTATAGTTCCAGCTAATGATATGCCCCTCTGCTAGGAACATACAAGCTCCACAACTTGCATGGAGTAGCACTATCAATTTGGATGGCATTAATTCCAGAGCAGGAAAGTGATTTTGGCAAGTTAGCAGATCCTTGTTTATAGGGACTACTCACAAATGAATGGCTTGATCCAGTGAGTGTTCTCAGTTCAATTTATTTGTTCAGTTGTAAAGAGAATTTGTAAGTTACGTGATTATTTAAAGGGAATACTATTCATATTAAGTAATCTATTTTCAAAAATATTCTTAAAGATTGGCCATTTGAGAAGTAATGTAACTGCAGTACAATAAACTTGCAAAATCCGTTTGTCCCCTGCTCGTTCATTTATGAGACTTGAAGTTCGGTATCAATATTCTCAGCAGGTAGTAAGTCAAGGAGATGGGTCACTTCTTCTAGAAGACTGAAGCATGCATCCAAGAAATAAAGAATATATGGTAAAGATTGTGTACATTCCAGTGGAAAGCATTTGATTCTGAAGACTTTAAAGTACTGTATATGAATGTCTTTGGTAAGATGCATTTCTAGGGCACTTCCTGTTCTAAAGCATTTCACAAAGATTGATGACAAACTACAATCCAGGTAAGTAGGATTTTCCCCATTTTAAGGATGGGTAAATTGAGTTGCAGAGAAATTATGCACACCGTGTGAGGTCATGCATCTAGTTCTTGACAGAGCCTGCAAATGAGAGCTATTAGAGCTATTTCCATTCCCAGTCTTATGCTTTTAACCCTGGATGATAAGGCTCCCTGAGTAATCACTGATTTTTGGATTTTTTTTTTTTCCTCTAATATTGCAACTTCACATATGAAACGGTGACTTTCAGAAACAAGTAGATGTAAATAAAATTAAATTTTGTCTTTTATAAATTTAAAAATACTGTTAAAATATTTATAAATATTAAAAATGCTGTTCTTACATAATCATTTAATGCCCTTTTAGGGAGGAAATACCTTTAATACGATTGAAATAAATGAATGATCGCTGGTCCTGGGTTCTTCTGGAAATATATTTAATATACCTATAAAATCATGTAGACTTACCTGTTACTGTAATGTTTTTGTTAGGTTCTTGCTTGGAGACTTAAAACTCCATCATAACAATAGCCGCTATGATTTGTGTGAGTATGCCGGTGTGTGTGCACACACAATTTATTAGAAGAATAAATAAGACAGAATATTATAAAACTGCATTGCTTCTTTATTAGAACTCATTCCTTGATAAATAACATCTGTAATTAGTTCTTGCCAAATATATATCTTCAGTTGTCAGTGGAGGTCCAAACCACTTGGTTACAGGATTTAACAGTTAAACTGCTTATCGTTTCTTCGGATTTCTGAAGTAACTCCAATTTCGGACTCTGCGTTATAGCATATGGTAGTTATGCAATAGGTGAACTTGCCAATGCCTTGCGAATGACCGTATGTAAGAATATTACTCTCTTTGTAAAGGTCTTTCATGTTCTTCCTTAACTTATCTTCATTTATAAGAATACATTAAGAATCTATACTAATACTTAATGTTTGGCATGTGCATTCCACCGTTACGAAATGCATTCATTTGAGGGGAAAAGTATTGGAGTTTTTAGTATTGCTTTTACAGAAAATAAAAGACTAACATAATGTCATCCCAGTGCTGCTGCCCTCTTCCACCTGTTAATAACATGGCCATCGCATACTGCCACTTCCGTTGTCATTAATGCAGCAGTTTGCAGGCTTTCTGGTAATCTATCATCAGTATACTTCCCCCCCCCCCCCCCCCCCATGGTTGCTGAAAAGGTCTCCTTTCATTAACATGTATCTTTTTTTAAATCATAAATTTAAACCATGCTAGATCATTCCAGATACCTGAATAAGTAATAAGCTAATATATGAGAATGTCATATGTTGCCTTTTTTTTCCCCTACAACTAAAACTCACTCTTACTGGGAGGAAGAGGATTAAATAGGGAGAGAAATACAAAGAAACCTGGGATAAACAAAATACCCTTTATGAATGTCCTCCTGTAAAATGTGTTAGAGTAAGTAATGCTGCTGTAAGAAACATGATGAAAAATCTTAAACAACCCAGTAGCACACTTTTTTCCCTGTTAATGCTGGGTAAACTATGAAGTGTGAAAGTGATAATGTTATACGGTATGACTTAGCTGAAATGCAGAAGGCATAGGTAGGCAGTGACAGCTGGGAATTTGGAATTTATGATTTGGATATCTAATGACTGGTTTTAGAAGTGTGGGATTCCAGAGTATTTGCTAGTCACTATCAATATGGGACTGCAGTAACTGTATAAGACTATTCTCATGGCAAGCTTGTTCTCACAGCATATGTTGAACTATGTAAGGTGAGAAGTGCATTTTTATAAGTGAAACAAAATGTTGTCTGAAGAGAAACCAGAATATTTTCATGATTCTTTCTCAAAACAAGATATCTACTCTTGATCTTTTCAGGCCAGAAGTGACAGTTAACCAAGTACAATGAGAGAGAGAAGTCCTATGGAAAGTATTTTTGTTTTTTGAACGCTTTCTAATGTATTTCTCATTTAGTCTTGGACAATACTATGATGTATTTATAAGCTGTTTATATAGCATCTGTGCTAAAATTATAGAAGATTAGTAACATCTTCAAGCTGACCAAGCTATCTCTTCCTGGTCAGTAGGGGAGTGTCCCAAAATAATCAACATTAAAAAAAAAAAAAAAAAAAAAAAAGCCCACGCACTTCCTCCACCTAAATACTCATTTTTTATCTCTCAGAGTCTTTTTTACTTTCTGTCTGCAATCAACACTAAAACATAAAGATCAAATATACTATATATAGTATACAAATATAATTCAGCTAATTTCGGGATTCTGTTTCATCCCAGTTTTAATGGCCACACAGTAGTGATTTTTATTGGATGCATAAAGTTAGTTGAGCCAGGTTTATATTCTAAGGATTGAAATCTGAGATCAAAAACATTCTTGACTGTCTAATAATTTTTTCGTTAATCAATCTTGATATTGCAGTATTAATATTTTTTATTTTATTAGACTCATGAGTTGAAGTCTTCCTGTGCATCCAATACAGAAAACATTTTGTAAATTTTCATTATATCCTTAAACATGAGGGTCTGTTTGTGATGCTTTGCAGGGAGTACAAGCATCTTGATTTTGTTGATTTTTTTGAAGAACTTTTCATGGTGTAACGCTTTATTTATCATAAAGTTATTGCAGTTTGTTCCTGAGTAAAGAGGGATGGCAAGGCTTTCCTGTTAAGTGAAACTAATGCAGCAATTAGAAGCATGTTATAAATACAGTTAAATTGTTGTGTGTCTAAACACTCCACTTTAATTGTTATCTAAGCGCTTTTAATCATTGATTTCATTGAATTCAATGGGAAGTTTTACTGGGGAGCAGACGTCGATGTTGATGCTGTCATGTGAAATAGATACAGTGCAGTGCACTGCTCTGTAGTACCTCCTTTGTGTTCTTCAGCTGACTATGCCATTGAACTTCATTAGAAGTGATTTACCTTCACTTGTACAAAAGTAAATATTAAATTGTTGTGGCTCAAACTAAACTTTAGGGTTTTTTCCATCATCAAGTGAATATTCCATTTTTGAATCTATTGCTATAGGTGTAACATTTAGGATTGTTTGAACTAGCTTACTTAATATATTATAAAGTATTTGTCACGGAGTCAGAAATGTTTATGATGTCATAAGAGCTTTAGGAGAAATGCATCAAATAAATAGGTTCACTCTAAAGGCTGACTACGGATTTTAATGCAAGCCTAGGAAATGTCTGATAGCTTTATAATTTGTATACTTTATAAACCATTAAATCTTAACATGAGGAAGTCTGACTTTCATGCTGTTGGATTTTGTTCATTTTCGAAAAATTTGGAGCTTTCTCCTACCTACCAGAAAAGAAAATTGCAAAAACCTCAAAAGAAAGCATAGTGAGTAACTTCAGGCGTCTTAAAGTGCCTTATTTCAAAACACATGCTGCCATGAGGAAAATAGTAGCAAAACCATTTCTCATTCAGATGTGATTTTGGGGCAAGCTTTATTTCACAGAAAACAAGTTTGACTAAATTGGGGAATGCACTAGCTTAATAGCTTTCTATGTAACAGTGGAAAAGAATACTGAGATATATAAATCTGTTCTACAAACAAGCAGGAAAACGGAGTACTCTGTAGTAACAGTAACTATGGCAAGCAGCGTAAGAATCCTGTGAGATGCTAAAAAGACAATGAATTAGTATGGATGGATAATGCAATTTTTATTTATGTAATCTGCCTACTGATTAAAAATGTCAGCATTGGTCCTTGAACGACTGGCTTTCTGAAGGGACCCTCTCAAAATCAGAGGCTGAGGTGAGGGAATGGTGGGGTGACGGACAGACAGGATTAGCGGCAGTAAGACTGTCTGAAGGAAGCAAGCAGGTTATGGAGGATCAGAAGCAAAGGGAAGGAGGACTTGCAGGAGACACTCCCCAAAGATTGAGGAGGTGAAGTTTTGGATTACTTGGAGAGATGATGTGTAGAGGTATAGCTTTTCAGTATGATTTGTTTTCTGATAAAAACCTTATGAATGCAAGGGTTTTTTTGCCTTTTTTTTTTTTTTTTTAGTCTTTGCATAGCAGATCAGGACAAAATGAGTACGCCACTTAAATCCCACTTGATTGCCTCAAAGTTGGGATTACAGGAATTGTAAATGATGTGTTTCTCTTGAATTTCACTAATGCGGAATTGCTCCTTTCTGCCACCTGGCAGAGGAGAAGGGAAAAAATCACAAAACTGTTGCCAAGGAGGAGGCTGAGCACAGCTATGCGGTGGCACGCACTAGGCAGCTACTTCTTGGCCTGGCTTAATATCAATGCGTGAAGCTGATGGGTGAGTCTTGGCAGTGCAGGGGAGGCATGCAAGATCAGGGACTCTGTAGAATGGAGCCGGGTCCTCTTATGAAAATAAATCAATTTATTTCCTTAATAGCAATTGTCTCAGCATACGAAGAGCTTCCTAAATTATTCAGATATTTACTGAAATAGCACAATGTGCCCTCCGACTGCCAAAATTCACACCTTTCTGTAAAGGGCTTTATAGTAATGGCAGAAGGAATGGTAGAAAAGAGCTGATTGCGGGACATAAATGGTGATGCAGCATTTTGGCTGCATGTAATTATGCTACCGGTAACCATATAGCCATAGCATTTGAGCTGTGGTTTCTGCAGGCACCTTGTCCACTCATTCTTTCATCATGATCGTTTCCGCAATGCGGGAGGAAGATGCGGCAAGCACATACCTCTTTCAAAGCCCACATATTTCTTTGATGTTTTGTTACTCCTGAGGCTTTTTTTTCAGGAAGGAGAATGGAGAACATAATTTGTACTCACTAAAGCTAATTATAATTTTTCCTCTACAGATCACCTCTTAGAGTTCTATGTTCAAAACATTTCTGCTAACTCTTTTCTATATTACAATTATGTTAAATGTCCAGGAGATGAAAGTCAAAACGTAGATTCTTTAGGCACTGATTTTTGTTTGTGTTTGTTTGATAACATATGCTTGTATCACATCTTTATTAATGTTGTCAGGCACTTTAAATGTATAAGTAATAAAATTACCTCGGTATACATATCAGAATAGAGGACTGTAAAATAATGGCACTGTAACAAAACGTTCTGCTGATTAAATAGCACGACTTCAAAATGTTGAAAAACATAATCAAGTCTAATTGCATCAATACTTTGAGAACAACTGTAGTAACGCCTGATTCTTTGATGTATCTGAAAATTCACAACAGACTGAGCCCCTTGGATTGTGCTGTGCATTCGGAGCAAATTTCATGGCATGGGAATGTGGTGGCTAGATTTGCAATGACTCAAGATCATAACAAAGAAAAAGCACAAGTAACCAAAGTATTTCTGATGCATAGTTAATGTTCCAGTGGAATGTTTTATTTATTACCGATGCTGAGTAGCTGGAACGAGGCTGGCATGTGATGGTATAACATACAAGCGCTCTTCAGAATATCAACTGCATATATAAGCAGTTTTAATATATATTCACTGCCAGATTTTAGTGTGAGGAATTCTTAGAATCCATTTTTGACCTCTAATGGTTTATATCAGAGCCAGTAACTTGAGGTCCTGTTGCTCTTAAGTATCATGCAATTATCCACAATTTTCCAGTCTTAAGTAGCCTTACAGCCTTAGTGGAGGGAAAAAAAAGAATTTAGAGGGTCGCAGAGGAACTATTGTTGCTTTCTAGGAATAGCAGGGTGTCGTGAGCATAGTGTAGTTACATAATTTGTCCTGCATCCTTAGGTGCATGATACAAACATGGGATTTTCCTTAACCACAGTCCACAGCCCTGACTTTGAGGTTACTGAAAGAGCAGGAAGCTAAATATTAGAGAAATTCGCTGCAGTCTTAATATAAACTCTTGCTTTATGTGCAGTCTGCCTCCAGCATCTGTGTCTCTGCCTTATTCCTGGCCCCTTGCACACATGTCACAGTTGTCTCCCTTCTTCTTAAATTGTCTAACCATTCTTTATACCAGGCCTTTGCTTTTATAGGTTGTGCCCCTTGCATGAGCTTTCCCTTGTTAAACTGATCTTTCTGACCCTTCTTGGGTTTTATTTTTCTTTCCTCATTTGCTTACATTCCTTAGCTTTAGTATCTTGCCTCTTTCTACATCAATTACCTGCCTGTATTTGAAATGACTGAAAAGTTTGATTTATTCATCAAATAGTGTCATTACTGTAACATTTTATGAAATTTATTGTAGTATGCTTTTTAAAATAACTGTGTAAACATTTGAACAAGCAGTTTATGTTAAAATATGTTATATAGCACATCATCATTATTCCAAATATATTAGTTCCTAGATCTCTCAGTCTTTGTTTTGGTGTCTCTTAAGGAGAGCGCTAAAACTATGTACATTTTTATGTTTGCATCTATAAAACAACAGATCTTTGTGGAATCTAGGAGACCTTGTGCTCTTGAACCTCTTCATATGTGTAGCTCACCCTACGTTCAAATTCAGTAACTCCATAGAATTGCGTATTTGTGATGCTCCTTGGAAGGTTTTTTTGTCCTGAAATCTTCATCCGGTTGCAAAAGCTATGCAACTAGCATAGAACCTAATATGTTAAATTGGATGCAATTTATTATATTATTTGATTGCAGAATGAAAAGAAAATGGATGAAGTTCTTATATGGAGACTTATTTTGTGTTTCCAATCTGTACACATGTTGAATAAGCTTAGAATCTGCACTAAAAACTGAAGGCTATATATTCTTGTAACTTTAACTTCAGTGACTGTGTAGCCATAGATTATGTTTGGAAGTGGAGGAGACCATAAAGATAGTTATGGAGTAAGGCATCTAGATGTCTATACTTGAGGACCTATAGTAAAGACATGATCCATTTTTGTGAATTGGATTCATAGAAGATTCCTTCAAAGACAGGGAAGCAATATGGTAGAAAGATACTTGCCTGAGATTTCACACGTAAGTGGAAGACTGACGTGTACGTTTGAAGGAGCGCAGTTTGCTACTGCCATTTGAAAGTTGAGGTTTACTTTTCCTGGAAATCTAACCTTTTTTCTATGTTTTGTTTCTCTTTTCTTTTTTTTTTTTTTAACCTTATTTTCATTCATCATTGCTAAGACACAACAGGAGAAGTCCTTATATTCATCTGGTTGCTACCAATATAATTCAGTTATTTGTTTTTTCAGTAATAGGATTGCTAATTAGGTTACCAATCTAGTTCACTAATTACCCAGTGTACTTTAAGTTTATTATGAAAATAACATTCTGAGTATTCCAAAACATAGTAAAGAAATAATGGCAGTAGTCTGAACAGATGATATGAGTTACGAACTGATTTTCTTGTATAGGGTAATCTTCAGACTGGTGGGCAGTCAGTTCAGTTAAGTCTGAAGCATCATTGAACTGAAGAAATCTCTTACCAGTTAAAGACCAAATTCTGTTGTTGGGGTAATTCCATATTTTAATGAGATGTCACATTAGCAAGTCATTTATTCCACGAAG
Source organism: Struthio camelus (assembly GCF_040807025.1). Classification (NCBI taxonomy): domain Eukaryota; kingdom Metazoa; phylum Chordata; class Aves; order Struthioniformes; family Struthionidae; genus Struthio; species Struthio camelus. Next base: position 53,595,512 of record NC_090943.1, read on the forward strand.
AATGGTGCAATACTTTCTCCTCAGCGAACTGATAATTGCTACTGATAATTGAACTTGAGAGTTCAGTTATTGGCTAAGCAGATTTGTGATTTTAAAAGCATATGTGTAAATGTCTCTAGTTACGTGGGAGACCTGCAAAAGAGTGAAAGGAACTTGTTTTTTCATGTAGCCTGCATTTAAGCTGTTTGAAGGGAAACTTTTGCTTTTATTGACTTCATGCCTTTATTTGTAAGGAGAATTAAAATGTTAGTTCTTATAACCTTATTGCTAAGACAAATATGCAACTGGACTCTGTTTCTGCAGCAAGAAGCTGGTATGGCTATAATATCCTTTCAAAATATGCATTGAAATATTTTGTGGTCTCTTAAGTTTAAGACATGCCTTTAGGTTTCTGAGTAAAACTAAGGTTGGGGTGTTTCCCCTATGACTGTATTACCAGTCCGCAGCTGAATTGACTTTGCAGCCCAGTGGATTGGAGTATATTAATTGAGGAGGAGAACTAAGTTACTTTTGATAGAGGCAAAACAGTTTTTTTTAAGCTTTTTCCAGAATTCATAAATTTGAACCATTGAACTGCCCCCATCAAAATGATTCTAGGTACAAAACGTAATCTTTACAATACCCGTTCTTCTGCTCACTAGTGTCTGCTAAATGAAAAGCAGTTAACTGCTGAGGACTCTACTGGCGTTCCAGCAAAGACACAATGTAAAGGAACTTAAGGTGAAGAGGATGACGGTAGGCTAGTATAATTGCTGTGAATAGCAACGTGTGGCTCTCTAGCGAGCTTTCTCCACTGATTCCTAGCTGTAAGGTAGGGAGGGAAGAAGGCTGGTAGTGGGTAATGGACGGATGGAGACCTGTTCCTCTGTGCCCTGCGTGAGCCATGGATAGGGAGCCTGATAGTCAGAACATGCCTGTTTACTTAAGTAAAGGAGGCCCTTTTATGTATTGGCTATGTAACCCACCAGGAGAGAGGATATATTTCCTGAGTCAGTAGAAGATAAATAGTGCCACTGCCTTTTAAAGAGTATGTTATGGTATAGTCAGAATGAAACATCATGAACATTTTTTCTTCTTAGTAGGGGGGCAGATCTTGGTATTTCCAAGTGCCTTAGATAATTTGAATAATTTTAGGAGATTCTTTCCAGTGAAAGCTTCTTAAAAATATTTTTATCTTAAAAACGAGCTTTTCCAACAGTGGAAATGGCTACAAATTCAAATGCTACAAATAGTGTCCGTTGGTGAGCTATATACTGTGCACAAAAAAGGGCTTTCCCAGAAAGGGACTTTCCCCCAAAAAAGCATTTCCCAAGAATCAGAGACTGGTGGTCTACCATGAGACAGTAACTCATAAAAAGAAATCCTAGCAATAAAAATCCCTATTGTTCCCTTAGCAATTTTTTAGTTCCTAACGTTATCCTGTACTGAATTTCCATTCCTCACGCTCAACTTTAAGAGGTATGGACGTCCCCTCAGTAGGAAAATAGGCAGCTAGCCATCTCACATCAGTGTGAAGCTTTTGAACAAAGATCCTTTCTGAGAGTGAAGAGGAACAAGGCAAAACAAAAGAAGTTGTTCTTAAGTAAAAATGAACTTCCAGCATCCTTTGCACTCCACAGCGAAAAGTAAGCTGACCAGCCACAATCAGTATGTTTGTAAAATAGATAAGCATTTGTACTACTTGGTAGAGAGTGAGCATAAAAGCTGTGGTATAAATGAATATCTTTTGTAAGGTTTTGAAAAGCACTGGGAGCGAATTCTAACTTGAGCAATGAAAGTAGACTTGAACTGAAATTGAACTGATCGTCCTTACTCATTGCCTTCTTCAGCTTGCATTGATACTCTACAGCATGCTTTAATAGGGTGTACAGCTGCTGTGCTCCAGCCTCCTTGAAATATGCCAGAGAAAGAGTCCTTCTGTATAATTGAGATATGAAAATAAAGTTTGAGAGATGTGTAGGTACTGTTAGGTAGTAGGTAGAAATACAAAGAACAGCAAATACGGACAATAGAATGCTGCTAGGTAATAGCAGAAATGCAAAGAATAGCAATCCACTCTTAATATTGAATTTATCACAAACAATCAGAATATTGTTACAGTATTTAGATGCTGATATGGCTGACTGTTTTTTTTTTCCCCATATTTGTTGCTAGTGATGCAAGTGATTTGTTGTTGTGATGCAGGTTTGCATGCTGTTTGTTTCTCATTTCATTTATGTTTCCTCAGAAATAAATCTGAGTCATTATTACAAATTATTTCTAAGTGCTATTTCAATCTAATTAGATTTGAAATGAAATGCATTTTGTAGACAGAATTTTGCATGAATGAAAGCATCTCTCTTATTTGTTCAATTTCTTACTCACCGTCTTGTTCTAGTAGTTCCTAAAACAGTTTGATATAGAGGCTGCAGTTAATTGTAATGTGCTTCAGGAGCTCCCGCAAGAAGCACGTAACTTTTTTTTTTTCCCCCCGGTAGTTATTACTTTTATTACTATTGTTAAAAATGCTGGACTTCAGATTTCTTTTTACATGCCCTATGTCATCATGTGGAGGCTTAAAAATATTTTAAAAATTCATTTCTAGTTTCATCAGTGACTGCATTTCAGTCGTACGCATGTTCGTGTTCTGCCACAAGACCCTGTGTAAAGGGGCATTGGAGGATGAAAGCCGTTGGAGAATTGTGGCATTGTAGCTAGGGAAGGGGGTTAGGGTTATACTTCTAGCTCCTATTTTGGCTAACTTCATTACTAGTTTAACCTCTGTATTCCTTAGTTTCGTTATCTGTAGGGAAATAAAATTGTTCTGCCTTTATATTCCCAGAATATTTTCCCCCCTGAATTAGTCTATAACATTTCTGAATGTTTTATTGTAAAAAGGCACTACAGGAGTATAAACTTTGCCACTGTTAATACTAGCAGCTAAAGTCAAATTAAGGTACCTTCACAAATTAGTCAGCTCAGTCACAGTTACGGTTTGTGTGTAGTCCATTAATCCACAGCAAACACAAAGTGAAAATACTCACTTTATAGTTGCCACTGTTATTCTGTGCTGTCGATGTCAGGTATTATTTTCTTTATGTAGTCCTTCTTTTTATTCAGGCAAAGCGTGCAATAACATATTTTTGGTAGCTTTAAGAGGTGATAATTTTGGAGAACTTGAACAGGTACAAGATTAACAGAACTTGAAAACTGAGGTCTTCATGTGTTACAAAACAAGTCAGTCATATTAAAAATTTAAGAATCGTAGCATCTGAGGCAAAGCTTGAAAGAATTACTCAGAGGTTTCTTTCAGTTGGTTTATTTTATTCTTTTGAATCTTTAAATTGGTGCTTATATATTCTAGGTATTTATGGTTAGGCCTAGTCAGGATAATATTTCAAATGATAGAAGTTTGTTGTTGGTTGGTTTGTTTTTAACGTGGAGACATGTATATGTAAAAAGAACACATCCACACATGCAATTTTTAAGTGTTGCACACAGCTTTCACTTAAGTGAGTAGGTTTTTATTTTTTACAGGACAAGGGGAATAGCTCAAATAAGTTGAGGGAAAGCTTTGACAAGATTGCGAAGTAGACACTACCTGCCTTGTTATTGACACATGAACCCCCCTCTTATAGTGCCTTTATCTTCACTTTGTAAAGAGAGTTTACCTAAAGACAATCCCTTTAACAAAAAGCAATTATTTGTAACTCCCTATGCTAAGTTTCATTTAATGTCTCAAAGTACTAGTTTTCCTGACAGAGCTGTATTTCTAAAATAATTTTCATTTAAAATGAATCCTCTACTCATATTTTATTTTTGGAGTGTAAATATTTTTCCAGTCATCTTTACCGTGTATGTCACGAAAGTATATTTTATGGTAATGATTATGTAGGGATACATACAAATTTAATGGCCTTTTGCCTTTCTATTCGGACTCACAGTTTCTGTATTTGAGACTCATATTTTTGAGTTAGAATCTATTATTTTTTTTCCTTGACAGAGGTTTTCTAGTGGTTGACGTGTAGAGGAGATTTAAAGGGTTTTTTACGTTGTCTGGTTTGCTGGAGTCAGCACGAATGTAAAAGCCCAGCTTTTACCTTTAAAGCATCCACTGACATCAGTGGCATCACAGTTTCACACTTGGTGTGGCCTAAATGTCACTTAAATCAGTGGCCTTTGAATTAAAAAAAAAAAAAATTTGCTCTGTTCTCATTAAAGCACTAAGTAGTTCTTTTTAGCTGTTCCATACCATTACCACTAGGCTCTTTATAGTCTTTCTAAACGCTGCTGTAGGTTCAAGGGGAGCTCCTCACCAAGTAGATGTTTTGACTGCTACGCAGCATGTATCCTCCTTCCTTTGTGCCAGAGTTCATATCCTGTTTCCCTCCTTATCCGAGGAAGTAAGTACCAGGCATAGATGTGTGACTAGGAGAAGTGTTATGATTACTTTTCCCATGTTGTTCTGCTTTATTAACATAAAATAATGTTTTAATTTAAAACAGGAGTTCGACTTTCTCTTTTCCAGTTGCCCTGGAGCATAGTGCCTCTCCTGGTCTCTGAGTTTTCTCTCGCTATTAGAAACATTACAGCTTTCCACTTGCTGCGGTTAGCTCCAGCTAGTCTTTCTCCTTTTGCTGTTAGCAACGTTCTGTTTCCCTGACCTTGAATTCTTTTGAATTTTCTGATATTTCTGATATTATGAGATTGCCTGTTTCCCACACCTCTTTGAACTAGGAAACATCACTAAGCCTATTCCAAGTTTAGCCAGAAAGATCAACTGGGTCTTTTCTTTCTGTGACAAGGGAGTTTCCCTCTTGCAGGGACTTCCTTGAGTTCTGTAATAGTTTATGTTGCTGAAAACGTGTAATACACTTTACATTTTGCATAAACAGATGGCATAAGTCCAAGCCAGATTCAGTAATGAAATAAGCCCAGGGTAGAATGTTGATGTATTTAGCGTTAATTTGCTCCTCAAAGGGTAAGATTTCCTGATTAAACCTTTTACGTCAGCCAGTAAAGCCAAAAGACAATGTCTTCCTATTATGGTGAAGTAGAGAGTGAGTTACAAGCTTTTGTGTTGGTTTTTTGATCGTCTAATGAGAACGTATATTCGTTATATGAACAAGTAAAAAGTACACTTTCATTCAGTAACTTTTTACATAGCGTAAGCCCAAAGCCTAAATTGCCTTTCATGTGTGTCATTACTTAGTCTGTGTGTATGTTTCTTTAGGACTTAATGTTCGAAAAAATTTTGGTCTGATCTAGTAAAACAGTTGTGAATATACTTTAGTGTTAAATATGTGAATAGTGGTTACAGGATGTCACTACCCATCTGTCTCCGTTAGGATGATATTCAGCTGACGTTATCTCCCACATAACTCTGTGAAAATAGATGTCTGCAGTCATTGTTCAATGATAGTATCGTATTGTTTTGCCCAGCTTTAACATATAAATAAATATATATATATATATATATATGCACACACACACACACACACACACACACAAATTTATAGTCCCACACTGCTCAGCTATAATTCACTGCAACTGAATGTTTACATGTTTACATTGACTGTGGCCATGAGCAGTAAAATAGATGGAAAGAAGGAATAAAAATGATTAGGTTAAATTTAACTAAGTAAACTAATGATATCACTAGTTCTTAAAAATCATATGCACAAGCCAATTAAAATACACGTATAATATAGGGATTGCCAAAAAAAGTTTCAATATTGTAATATCGCCTTTCATTAAAAAAGAGAAGTACTGTTCATGTTGTTCTTTTATTTGCTTGCTTTCTAAAGGTGATCAATCAAAGGCTCCATAGTATCGCATAAATTTTCAGTGATTTCGTTGAACTTGGACACTAAAAAATGTCTACAGACCTATATTTCAGGAGAGAGAGAGGTCTGTAAGGTTAATTTTAAATCTCTGAGATGAGACTTCTTCAAGGAGAGATGATTTCCAAGAGACAGTTCATAGACTAAAAGCAAGTTGATTCCTTTAGTAAATTCTATAGGAATCAAAGGAACAAAATGTAGTAGTAATTGTAAGACTTCTTACCATCCCCAGTTCACATCTGGTACCAATAATCCATAACATAGGAGCAAACCCAGGAACAATGAAAGAAAACGCTAACCTGAGATTTTCTCTTGGGAGGTAATTTTGAGTTTGGAACACGCTCACAAAAGTGTTTGGCAGAGGAACTAAAGACCATTGAAAGAAGTTTTATGTTGTGTCTCTTGAAACAGAAACAAATGTAACGCACTTAAATTATCCCTTCAGACCTCAGGCTCTGTATTTCTGTATTACTATGTAATTCTTTCTTCTTCTCCTTCTTCTCCTTCTTCTTCTATCTGAACTCCTAGAAATTTCTAGCCAGGTGTATGAAGTTTTCTCTTCTATAGTACTGGTTCATACACTTGGATTGATATAAATATTTAGCATATTAAGTCAACAAGCGTCTTTCACAAGAGATTATAAAAAGAGAAGGGGTAGACGTAAAAGAAAACTGTGGTGACATTTTTACTGTCAGGGAATTTGTTGAAAAAGTCATTTAAATGCCTTGCCATATTTTTAGTTAGGGAATATCCATGTTTTTGTCAGGTTGCTGATGCAAACCATTTCATGTTCAGACATAAATTCGAAGGGATTTTCTTTTATAGAAGATAGCAGGGTATTTTCTGTATAGAAAGGTAAGCTGATCTCGAGGCCCCAACAGGATATATAAAACAGCAGTGGAATTAAAGCCAGAAGCCACCTATTATTATGGCATGGAAAGGTTAGAACAGTAATAGTGCCAATCACAACTTCAATTCAGTTGCAATACTGCTAATTCTGTTGTGGCAAGGAGTCGATGCAGTCTGATATTTGAAAAAATTGCTACAAGATACTAAATGTTCACATATTGAGTAAATTACTACCACTGAAATTGAAGCAGTTTTCTCCTGTTGCATTTGAACCCTTGGCAACCCAAATACAATTGCCCTACAGAAGTTAAAAGCTTGAGATCTTTCTGACAGAATAGAGGATAATAGTGAGGAGGATAGCATCTCCTCCAATATAATGAAGGGAAAGCAAGGGATATCCCCTAGAGGAGGTCTTTTAGAGCCATAGTATGTGTATTGCCAGTGCTGTGCAAGCCGCCTCAGAATGTTACTTGGACAGCCAAGTGTTTTGTCCTTCTCCTGTGAGAAGCCTATTAGTTGTTATGGTGCCAGTGGTGGTACCCATCAAAAATTTGGGAACTCTTGCTCTGCCTCTTCTAATAGTTCTGCTCAATCTGAGACCTTATCCTTCACTAGTTTGTACTGAGAAGTCCTTTGAGAAGGAAAAAAAGTGTTACGAAGAGACTGATCATTCTTGCCTCCCTAATAGAATGTCTGTAAGAGTTATATTTCCTCTTTGCAGCTCTGGTTAGAGTTTGCAACCAAGATCAAAGGCGAATTGAACTCTTCCCTTTTTGGTCCCTCACACTGAAAAAGGGATCCTTTGTGCTGGAGAGGTTTAAATGGGAGGTAGAAGGAGATGCGGAGATCCATGTTCTGGCCAATAGAGTCGAAAAGAGCGCTGGAGGCAGATGTGTTTGTAGCATCATTTTTTTTCATGAAGGTAAGTCACGTTCTTTGTAACACTGAGTAGGAAAGAATATCCCAACAAATGTATTTCTTCAAGTTGGTATATCACTTATATTGTGATATTGTAGAACCTGAACTGATTAATTGATTTGTGAAAAGTTGTAGGAATAGAACACCTTAGAAACTGTTGTTTTACTTTGCTTTTGTGTTTTCTTTCTTTCCTTTTGTTTTTGACCTGCTGATGCAAGGGATATATAGCAAAATCTAACATCTAGAAACGTAGCCATTCAAAAATAATGATTTGGGAGTTATTTTATCCAATATATTCACTGCCTATTATTATTATCAGTAATCTTAGTTCTGTTCATCATAACAAGATGGGAGTATTTTTAGGCGACTGGGTAAGCTGTAAGCTAACGTGTCCCATTAAAGCATGTGCAGTGTCCTGAAATGTCAGGTGCTTCATTTGTTAGGATGTCCCAATACTTAAGATACTGGAATTGCAAGTGTGAAAAATGATTGTAAGCCAGAACCTCTATAAGGATTATGTTCATGGCATGCTCTAAATATAGCCAGATTATGAGGCAGACAAGATTTTGGTAGAAGGTGGTGCTTTGGAGTTTGGATACCATCTGTTTGAGGAACTTGCCGCACTTAATATAGCCAAGAATCAGGCAGTAGCTGGTGAGATTAATATAGATGTAACACAGACTGATTCAGCATTCTTATGTAAACAAGAGATCTTCAGGTTTTCCCCTCCTGATAAGTTTGAAAACTTCTAACGCTAGTCTCACTAGCTTCAAATGGTGTGAATCAGCATTGCATAGGATGGACTGTGAAAGAAGTGTCGGGGTTCTCCTTCCCTGTCAGTTCTAAAATATCAGCAAAAAGGGAACAGGTGCCTTCCCTCTGCCGTGGCTATACATCTTCTGATTTTATAAAATTGGTGACAAGCTACTTGCAGTGAAAGTAATTTAGTTCTGTAAATGTTTTTGGGTATGTAGGTAAGTATTTTGGGACATTTTGATTTTCTAAAAGGAGGAGTTTTGTTGGTCAAAGCACGTATGTTTTAGAAAGAATTTGGTTTCGTGGACGAGTGTGACTAACATTTTCTGGTACCTGCTGAATAACAGCAGGTTATTTTGGTTGAATAGCAAAAAATGTAACATTATGCTTTATTCAACATGCCATCGATTATGTTTGGCAGCCTTTGCACCTGCCTTTGGGCACAGTCACATACATATGTGAAAAGCCTCAGACCTTCTCTCCTTAGATCTCCAGTTAGACTATAGGCAGACTAAAACTTCTCCAGAATAAAGGTAGTAATGATGAGGATTGGAAAAAGTCAGACTGAAGAGAGGAAATGTAAAGGAGCAGTAAGCTCCCTTTCTCTTCCTCATTCTTCAGAAATACTTCTTAGAGATAGTCAGGTCTTTTTTAGCTCTCTGTAGCTTTGAATTTTGAAGTTCCAGAAGGCAATAGAGCCTGAATGTCTTTGGGTTTTTGTAGGAGAAAACTGGCAAGGGAAGACTCTCCCAGCGTAGAATTTCCCACCGTTTAATAATCTATTTGTGTGTCAATGGGTAAGAAACAGAGGTAAAAACTGGCAAAACTTAAATATAAAGGCAAAGCTCCTTGAACCAAGAGGCTATATTTTTTGGAGAATGTTCTCCAAAGCTGAAAATCATAATTACTATTGAGAATTGTTGTAACAGTACTTAAAGGATTGACCAGGTGCCCCTAATTCAACTCCTGTACAGTCTCAGAAGCTTTATCTGTATTAGGAAGATAGAAAGAGGCTGGTCAAGTAATATAACATGCAAACTATGTCAACAGCATGATAGCAGCAAATAACATAAGAGTTATATGATAATGTGGCTCCTGAGGGTGGGCTGGGCCATACCTCTTGTGTCCCTCTCTTCAGGGTAAGGAGAGAGGGAACGTTGCTTCCCTTCAGCTTTAATTTGTCCGTCTTCAAAAATCATTGGCACTTAGTGTTATTTTTGGTATCGTATATCGTAGACTGAAGAATTTCCCCTTAGCCACAGAAGATCTTACCTGTCAGCAGAAAATGTAAGGTTTTAAAGTTGACTGGGAGCCATAGGTCTTTTCTTGACTGGCAGCATCCTAACTGAGACCATGACAAAAGAGATCCGACTGTGTTGGTGTTCATATGCATTAGACTTGTAGTAGCAAGGTAATATATAAAAGGGATAGTGGACTTACCTGGATGGCGTTTTAAATGTATATTAGTGTAAATACTGATATTTTTAACACTTGGCTCACAGCTTTTCAAAACACCAAGCTCACTATGGACTTAGGTAATTAGAATGTACAGAAAAGATAATATTCCTCCTCCCGTTTCTTGCCTTATTTCCTTTTAACTTTTTCTTTCTTCTCCTCCCTCCTCATTTTTGAAACAAGGAGATGAAGTACCGAAACTCCATTAGCGCAACATTGCAGTTGAGAATAAAATTGTCAGGATGGCCACTTGTGGTTCCCACAACAATCATAACTAAGCTAAATTGCACATATATATTAAGACATAAAAGTTAACATAGTATATAGTGATACAGAATATTTCTTATAGCACATTGTGCCTGCCGTGGGAACCATCACTTTGAATATTTTGACTTCTGTATGTTTAAAATCTCTGAAATGTAATGTTCATGTATTTTTTTTTCTTCTGCGTATTAGTTTTTCTCTGTGTTCACTGGTGATAAAAATCAGGTAATGAATGTCATTTTTGTATCCGTGTGTAATGAATGCTGCATAGCAATCAGTCCCTCTCCATCATTTAAGGTTTCTGCAGTGAAAACTGATACAAAAAGAAATATCAGCGTGCAATAAAATGAAAAGTCTAAAACAGTAGACTTTAACTATAAAAATATATTTAAATTATGTATTTTTTATAATATAAAAAAGTCTGAGTCTTACCATTTTATAGTCTAGCTAGCCTTTGGTTCTTGTACTATGTGTGGCTTGTGAGTAAGTTAGCCAGTTCCCATGCCAAGGCTACATCATGTAGATGTTAAGGGGCTGCTGGGTTGCTAAAACCCTGAATTGTGAGGAAGTAAACTCACAGTGACTGCCGGAGCTAACATGCCCAAGCTGCCCTGGCTGCCTAGCAAGCCTTGGTCTGTCCTCTACTGCAGCGGTGGGGCTCCTGGCGATCCACTGTTGTCATCTCCTTTTCGACTCCTTCCAGAGACTCATCCTTCCTTTATCCTGTTCAGTTTGGCGCTCTAATGTTTGGATACTTTAGCTGTCTGCCATAAGATGATTTTTCATATACTACTTAGAGAGTCTGGATGACCTGAAATTAGCCCTGCGAGGTTCCGAGTATTTCAGCTCAGTTGAAGAAGATAGCTCCACGTTCAGCATCAGCTTTATGGTTGGGCTTCAGGCTTTCAGCCATCATCCTCTTTTTCGGACTCCCACTGAAATCGGAAAAAATTTTATATGGAACAGCAGGAGAGTTTGTAATCAACTGCAGGGTATTGTGTTTACAGTGATCTTGTTAAATTTGCTATAATTGGAGCTGAAGTGCAGAAACCCTTAGTTTAGTTGTTTCATATGAATAAAAACTGGGATTTTCTCAGGGGCCTAAGATACATAAGTGTCCAACAATGAATGTTCAAGGGATTTTTTTTATTACCCTACCCCCTGAGAAACTGCAGTTTAACATTGATTAACAGAATGCTGATTTACCCTTTAAAATTTTAAGTCCCTAAACAGACATACCACGTTTGCATCTCATACTGGCTAGTGGATTTATTTCTTGTATTATGTTAGCACCAGGTAGTTCCTGTCAAGATTTACCGTGGTGGACGCTGGATAATACCTTTTAAAAAGTATTTTCATCATCAAAGAAGATGCCATACATCTTGTTTTGTAGTTCTAGTTAAAATTTCAAATTAGACTCTAAAATCAAGGTCTAAAAGCATTATCTGAAAAGCAGCTACAGCTTTTCCTGATTCCAGAGCTTTTGCAAGTGCTCATAATCTTGCATCGATTTTGGAAGGTGTACAGTGAGACAGTAGTTACAACAGCCAAGACTTCAAGGCTCCATGTTTATGAGTCTAGGCAAGGTTGACTGTTAATAAAAATAAGTATTTTTTTATGGTCTTATCAGAGAAGGGAGGTCAGTTTTCTATGAATTGACTGCATAATTCAGCAGCTAATTCACCAGCTCTCTTCAAAAGAGAACAAGAGTCAAAAGAGGGATAAAAGTAAGAGGGGAAAAAAATGCAGTTTCTTGGGCTTCTGTCTACTTAGTTCTCTGACACAAAAGATACCCCTTAGATGCAACGCTTGAAAGAGAGATCTGACTTTGTAGGATTGAGATGGGTTCAGATCTCCGTTCATGAGCTTTCTTCAAGGGCTTTCTGGGGATCAGGGTTTTTCTGGCATGAGTCTCAACTTGGAGCAGTGCTAGCTTTGCTTGTGATGTTTCTGTGAGCTTTTAATAACTTGGGCTGTATGGTGCACTTGCATGCTGACGGGCCTGTTTTTGGTCCTTCCCAAACTGGAAATTTCCTAAAGATGAGTTCCTCGGATATTTAGAGGACACTGTATACTGTCCCCAGAAGTTTTCTGGCTGATATGACAGCTGCGGGCCTACTTGAAAATAACTTACAGTATTGAGCTTACTCCCGGATACTTTATTCTTTGAGGTACGATCAATTTTATTAAGTAACTTTTTGCTTTCCTGTTTTTATGGAAAAATGAAACTTGTCTGGTTGCTATTTATACTGTATATGCGTATTAAAGGTAATGCTTATTTGTAAGAGCTGTGAAAAATCATCTATACAACATACAACATGAGGCAATAGCAAAAAGAAAAAAACCCCAACTCATTCAATCATTTTCAACAAAAAGGTTCCCCAGAATATCAGCCACATTTTAAGGAGAGTATAGAGAACATTGCTTTGAAATGCAGTCCTTTTTTCTTGAAGTATTTTGGAAAAATGTAAACTTACTAAGGCAACTGAAGCTAATTTCAAATATGTTTCTGGTATACAATTATTTCTTCAGGTCCTTTCTTGTTTTGTTTATTTTATTGTCAAAGAGAAATTTCTTACAATTTGTATTTTCTTACAATAATGTGGTATTTTAGACTGGGATTTTTTCATTTCTAGAATGGGGTACAAGATTTTTTCTTCTTGTATGTGAAGCTGAAATTCTCCCTTTTTTCCCCTCTTATCAGTGTTTCACGTCTTATAGTAGACACCTTTTTTTTTTTTTTAAAGCAACCTTCAGTCAGAAGGTTTAGGTTTTGGTATAGACTGTCACAAATGAAGCAATACATACACTTATTTTATTGTACTTTGCAGAAAGTTCTCTGGCAGATAACTTTTAATGTCAAAAGGAAAGACAAGGGCATAAATTCTTTCTATTGCACCAGATGAGTTACAGTAAAACATGCTTAGGATAAGGTCTTTTTTATTAGGAAGGCTGATTTGCAAGAAAGATCACAGTTCCTCAGAACTTGACTTGCAGTGACAGAGTGGTTATTGACTTGCTCTTTCTCATAGTTGGATCATGTTTCATCAGCCTTTGGAAATCTTGAAGATATCAAAAATAAATCCTGAGTCTCAAAAGCATAGCATTACATATTAAGAAATATTGACCAAACAGATTGCATCTTACACAGAATTATGATTTCCATGCCTGCAAGGGGAATGTCAGCCTCGACTCAAAATACAATTAAGTAGGTGAAAAATATTACATTCACAGCTGGGCTTTTTAAATATTGAGAGGGAAAAAAAAACAATTCACTAGGTTATTAGGCTGAATACCTCAATAAATTATTAATCAACCCCCTTGGCAAATTCACTTATTTTGTATTCAATTTGAATTTGACGTTTTCTTGTTTAATTCTCCCCCCACCCCTGACTCTGCTTATTGGATCAATCTACAGAGGATGCATGTACTATGTTTCAGTTTCTATCTAGCAGTAGTTACTCTACTAATTAAAGTTAAAAAAAGAATACATGTGCCTGTTACATATTGAACCTAACTAATTTAAGAGAAGTATCAAAATCTCAAAGTCAGTGGCAAGGTTCTCAAGCTAATCTTGCTCAAAAGACTGTGGATCAGTAAAGTATTTCTAAGCTATTTCTCAGCAGAAATCCATAAATACTTGGTCAAAGGCTTAGCTGCTGCAAGTGGCATATCTTAGGAGTTTTTGTACATTTGAATATTTAAACAACTATCTTTTGTCATTAGAATGATTGTTTGCAATTAAAGGGTAGAATGTGTATTTAGAAATGTCACTTATTTGAGACATTTCACAAGAGAGACGTTCTTCAAGTAAATGGACAGCAAAACTGTACCAAGGATAGTAGTCCAGATCAGAGGCACATAGGATCATGCTTAGGTTGCCTGAATGTCTGTAAAATCTGTGGGCCTGACTAATAAAGTTAAGTGCCTCTAAAAATCAGTTGAGAGTAAGACACTAAAGCATTCATAACAATATGTCATAACATAGACAATATGAAAACTTTAGTAAAGAGATTTAGGGCATCTGAATGTCCCAAGTAGTCATTAAATTCTGAAATGTTAGCAAATTTAAATTCTGCATTTACATGAAAGCATTCCACCCCCTCTACCCCCTTCCCAAAGACAGTTAAATGAAGATCCTGGGAAGAATAGAGAGACTAGCTGTTGGACTGGGACCCGAGTCTGGAAATATATCTTTAACGAAGAGAATCTGTAGCACAGAGGCTCCTTTAGGATAGACATATTTATATATATGTGTTTGTATACGTATATCTCAGTTTATCATAGTCAATAAAGGCCCAGCACCTCCATTTTGATTCCTAAACTTCCCTAAAATGTATTCTACTCCACTGTTTTTTGAGCTGTGCTTTATAATCAGATTACTGTTTACCCTTTGATAAGCACAGCAATAAAATATGTGATGATGTGGCCATTCTGCAATGGAAATGGAATATGTTGCAAATTATAAAACTTCTTTCCTGCACTTTTCTTCTGTAATTTAAATCAAAGTCCTTTTAGATCATTGATGTAGTTAGTGGTTTCTAGTGCCAAGCAAAACAGATTGTCTCACAGCAAGTAAACACGATTTTGTATATTATGGAAGTTTTTTTTTTTTTTTTTTAAATCATATTTGAACTTGTGGAGACTTCAATCTGAATAACAAGATTTAAAATACTCAAAAGATACCTCACTATTTTTGTGATTGTTTTTTAAATGTCCTTCTTTATAAAATATATATATTTTCAATTTTAAATTTTCCAGGACATAGACTTTGGAGACGTTGGCCTGAATGCTTGATTTCTGCTGTATATTATTCATTGCTCTCTTTTAGTTCATGTGTCATGAAGCTTTCTGGCTAGGCATACGTGGAGCAGCCAATTATATTTTTAACAAAACTGTGTGGTCTCTTCCTCGTACATATGTCACCATTTCTTTCCTGAAAAACACAAGAAGACATCTAAACGCTATTTCTGCCTTTTCTTTTGTTCACAATATCACACAGAGCCTGGAATTACCCATTGGAAAAGGCAACCATAGTGTAGAAACCGCTGGACTTCTGACAAGATATACTCACAAGCCATAGCTGCACATCCACTGTATGAACTGACGCTGACGTTTTTGTAAACCAGGGTTTACTCCCTTTTGTCTTTAGTCTATTGCAACTGCTTTAGAGAGGATTTCTTCCTCTCTCTGGCCCTCAGGGTACCAGTGTAAAATACCGAACCTGTGCGTGCCCCGTTCTTACAGCTTTGGTTGCTTGCTTTGGTTGTTTCTTTTTGGGACTGATTGCAATGTCTAGTATATGATATTGTTAATGACAAAATGTGATGTATATCAATGTGTATCTTAAGATGACTATTAACACAGAAAAGGAACGCTCTATCAATATTTTTAGAGGCAGGTAAGGGACTTGATAAGAGATCCCGATGTCGATTTCTTTGTTATTTCTACAGCGAGCATAAGCTGAGGAAGTCTGTCACTTAAGTGGTTAGAGCAGGATGAAGAAATACTTGATGATTTCTTTAGTTTTTATAAAGTGCGTTTAGCCGTTTAGTATTAGCCATGGCAATCTAGCCATTTTAACTTCTAATTTATAGTTATAATTAGCTTTTCTTCTTCATTTTCTTGACACAACATGGGAGGATAAAGCATTGAATACAAAACATGGCATGCTTAAGGGTTCTTTTTGCAACACGTTATATTTGTCACTTAGCTGCATTGCCTGACACCAGGCAAAATGGGACCAGCAAAATGGGATTTAAATATGTATATAATATATAAATATATGTGAAATATAGAAATATTTATGCATTTAATGTATATTCATAATTCATCTGTAGTTTTAGGACTAAAATTACTCATGTTGTCTCTGCCTTAACTTTCTTTTCCTTCAGAAAAGCATCGAGCAGAAAACTGTGGGACACAAATTTGACAAGGAAAAGAAAAGTAATCATGCTCAGGAGATTCGAAGTTTAAAACAGGGTGTATCTCTAGATTGGACTCAACATTGCCAAAATCTTGTTTATTCCTCTTGCAAGATTGTAGACAAAACAGTGAAAATTTTGCAAAATCAGCTTAGTTAATGAGGTTTTGTCTGTATGAACTGTTGTCAATGGACTGCAAATGTTATGGGCTGAAAGTTTGTAGCATTGCTCTCTTAAGTCTAATATCCAAAAAAGCAAACAAATAATCATTTATGTTCCAAATAGGAAGCTCTGGGAACACTGGCCTTGGCAGTGCACAGGACTGGGGATCATAATCAAACTTTTGGCCTCTCATTTTATTGTCTGATAAACAAATCAGAATTACACTGTAGGGACATTCCTGGGTTGATAAAGATGAAAACTGAGTTCTGTGAATGCTATACCTAATGAAGGCCCTCGGATTTGTTTCTCGTGATTGATAGGCTGTCTGCTCAATGTAAGTTATATATTATAGTAAATCTGCAGCTTGAAGTCTTCCTTAGCCAACCAAGGGACCATGAATGGGGAAAAACGTTCTGAATGTGTTCAATTCAGGAAGATCATTAATCAAAATCACTACCCCAGTGAAACCTTTTGGTAAGAAATGTTGCCTGTGAAGTGAATTCCCTTAAAAATGAGGCAAAAAATTGTAATGTGAGATTTGGGGAGTGGGAAAACTTAAAAACTGGAAAGGAAAACTTCTTCCCTGTTCAGCAGGGTTACATTCTGTGTTCTTGTTTAAGTAACCATATTTTATCAATTATGACACGTAAAGAGCCTCTGTGATGCTTTATTTTTTCAGCCACAAAGAAGGTATCTGATAATAACAGAAAGAACAGAAATGTGTTAAGTGTGTAATATAATGAGACTGTATGGAAATTACATTACCTTCTGCAGTCTGATCTGTTTTATTACTGGTGATAAGGACTCATGGAGATTTGATTTGATGGAATTATCAGATGAAGAGATGCATTTGCTCATTTTTCTGTAGGTGGGAGTAAGACAAGTCTGTAGTCACTTTAACAGAGGCAAACCAAGGGCCTGACAGACCTGTCTGAGAATTAAACCAACCAGATGACTAGGCTGGGCTGGGAAAGCTTCACCTCTCCATGTATATATGTTATTTCTTTCAAACTCAATGTTAAGAGTTGAAGTAGGATTTCCAAATAATAATGACTGAAAATCTGAATTTCAGATTGATGCATGAACGTATCAGATGCGCCTGGTCATAATGTATGAAAGGAAGATGGCAGGATGTCAGGGGGCATCTTATTTATGTGCCTGTCAGAGTTCCTCATCAAATAATCTTGTACTGGGAATCTCAAAGGCTCTAGTCCTTGTTGCCTTTGGAAGAGAAGATTTAAGCTGTAACAATATAAATTGATTGGAATATGAGCTTGAAAACTTACTCTGTATTAAAACAAGCTTGGTACCCAACATCACATTAAATGGAGAGTATAATCTTTCAGTTTCTGGGTACCAATGATAAGTGGGGGAAGAATATCTCTTTCCTGGGATCTCATAGGGGTTCTTATAAAACCTTATACAGATTTATAGGTTTCTTTTTTTTTTCCTCAAGAAAGAAGAATAATTTTTCTTTAGCTACTGGTTAGTGTTATTTCAGAATATGATATTAGGAGAAACAGTAATAACTATGTTTAATTCCCGTAAGCAGAAGAGACTTTTTGGAGGTAAATAACATTTCCCCCCTCCCCCCCCCCCCCCCCCCCCAGTTAATTCTTACATGAAAGCTTTTTGCTGTTCTGCAGTCAGTGTTTGTGTGCTTGGGCAATTCTAGTGGTTAAGCGAAGGTCTGTTTCATCAGGATAGTGCTGCTTTGCTGTTAGCAATTATTTTCTTTCAGGGTTTGCCAATTAAGCTAATGCTTGCGAAAATATACCTAATTTGTCAAGAAGTGGCAGCATGAAATATAGGGGCCATTATATAAATACGGAGAGAAAAAAGCATCAGGGAAAGAGTGGGTGAGACTCAGTGGTATTTGGTCTATTCCTGTAGCACTTTCATTCTGAGTATGTGTTGGTCCACTGGTGATATTTGAAAAAATGTAAAGCAGGGAGTCATGGGCCATGTGTCATCTTTGTCCTGAGTTATTAAAAAAAAAAGTTTTCTTTCAGAAGAAGCTGTCAAAAATGTTTTATGTAAAAAGTGTGTTCTTAGTGTTGTGGTTCCCCCCACCCTGCCCCGGACACTGCTGTTTGACACATCTACATGTTAGTGAATGAGGCATCATGGCCGCTCCTTTATCACCTGGCGTCTCTTTAGACTGAATTTTTCAAAGGCATATGTGCTTTCAGTACAGACTTGTGGTTTGCTAGTAAAATCCTTAAGCTTTAGGAAGAACTGAATAAAGAAATAAGTGAAGCTGAGCTTATAGTTCCTATGTGTAAGGCCTCTCAGGTAACCATGGAATAAGTCTGAAGTCAAACGGAAGGCATCAAAGGAAGAAAGGGTAAGGACAGCGTGACTTAGAGGAAACAAATGTTTCAAGAACTTTTGTGTTAAACTAAAATGTACATAAGGCATATGTTCTTTTTATTTCAGATTTCATTATGTGTAACAGTATATCTTGGTGTATCCCAAACAACTTCCTTTTTCTCACCCAGAAGGTGACTGGGTACCTATAGTCCTGGTGCTTGTTCTGTGACAGCTCCTGGACTCTGCAATAGGTCTGACTAAAGTAAGTGCAGATGAGACCCCTCTGTGGAGAACCCAGAATAATGTATGTTGTGTTGTCGATCAGCATTTTATACTGAAATGATGATTATGGCGGCCTTGGGCCTCCAAACACCTATGGAAATCTCATTCAAAGGACTATGCCATGAGATGGATTACACTCTGGCAATAAATAACTGTATACCTAATGTATTACTGTGCATTTTGAGGAGCTTTTTTTTCCCCCTCCCCTCCAATTAAGATACAGGACCATTCTTTTGACTAGTAAAGTTAAAACTTTTGTGGCATCCTGCAAGATAAGCTAGAAGATTGCAACCAAAGTCTAAGTTGTGGAATTTATTCTACAGAAATTCCTTCTGTGGTTGCAATTGCTTGTGGCATTCACTATCTTAAACTGGGTTTCATGTTGGTGAAAACAGATTTGCTTCAGTGCATTCACCACCATGCATGAGTAGGTGAAGGAACTTCTGTGCAAAGCAGCATGCAGTCCTTTTGAAAGAGAGGCATGAGGGAAATATAAGGAATTTTTGGAGCAGATCCTCAGTTGATATAAATTAGTCTAGATGTAGATAAGAATGGAACCTGTCTAAGTGATGGTTAAAAGCAAAGAGGTGTCACTAGAAGAAAAACGTCCAAAATATTTGAGATGTGTACAAATGGGGCAGCGGGGAGTAGTGCCCTATCAAGGTAGTGAAGTTCTTGAACATCCTTCCAACAAGGTTAGTAAAGCGGCATCCCAGAGCCCATCTAATCTTTAAAATAGCTTTTGAAGGGGACTGTGTAATATGATTACCTTTGATGGCTAAGAAGTAGACCTGGTGATCTGAGATGAGTTTTAGTTTGTTTTTCCCTTTGATTTGTGTATTTGCCTGTATTCTTTATTGTTTTCATTACAGAAGTTGAGAAAGATGAATCCTGTGTATTGAAAGGAGACTTGTGTGTATTGAGAGGATAGATGGGAATCGCTCTGTGTCCGTGTGTGGAATCACTGGAACTATGCTATTTTCCACCAACTGAGAGTCTGGCTAGTTTAGGTTTAATGCTGTTAATTGTAGGGAAATGTATCAGGTTTATGTCTTGGAATGAGATGCAAATTGGTATATGTATTTGAAATGTGCAACACTGTTGAAGACTGGGCCTAAACAAACCACTCATTCCCAGGGTGCTGCTTTGTATACTTGATTGGCTTATTAAAGGGTTGGGCGGCACCTGGCTCCCAGTACACTTATGTGACTGACATTTATTAGCCAGCTTGTTCAAAGCCTTATGATCCTGGAAGACTTTAAATGGTCATCATGACAGATAAAAGAACAGTTTTTTTGAATATTTTCTCAAATATTAAAACAGGCTATCCCTATAGGTCACGTATATTTATTTTCTTGGGTTAAGCTTCTAGCTTTGCAAAAATATAACAAGCTAGAGGGAGCATCATTGTCGTTATTTGGCTGAAAATGATGACATTGATGTGAAGCCTTCTGACAGGGGATTAAAATAGAAAATAGCGATGGCAATCCATTAGGAGCGCAAGGATCCCTTTGAAATATGGAATTAGGTGTAAACGACAAAAATTTATTTTATTCCTAGGTTGATTGACACACTGTTCTTGTCCCTGCTGTCTTTTGTGAGTAGTGGCTTTCATTGCGGGTTGGAGGGAAAGCCAGTGCTATTCCTCCGAGGCGGAGATTTCAGCTGGGATACCGCTGCTCCCATTTTTCTCCTCTTTAAAAGACAACCGGGTGTTTCACAGGATCTGAGATCTGATCCAGAACGTTTCAGCCCAGCCAGCTTATCTCAGGTTTGACCATCGTTGCAGCTGGTCGTTGTGTGCTGGCCCGTGTGGGGTGGGTTGGCGGCCACAGCGGTGCTCTTTGTCCACAGATGCTCATAGCGCTGCAGCTCCTTATCAGAAAACTGGCCTCTGCTAAATGGCAGTCTTGGCTGAGGTGCCAACGCTAAATAAGTCTAAATAACCTTTTATGTGCAAAAGTGTCTGCAGCATCTAGGAACAAAAAATTGAGACAATTACTACAGATATTTTTGTAGGGATGATGGAAAGGGGACAAGCGAAGACGAGACAAGGTGGGAGACGAAATAACACTTCAGACCTTAATTTCCTTCTAAAATACTTGTACTTGTTTTTTTAAGGTCTCCTCTTCCATCTTTTTAAAGTCACTGAACTCATAAGATTCCACAGACTTTTTAGAGCTTTTTTTTTTCTCCTCATACTGGGTCTGAGCCTTTTGGTGTGAGAACTGGCATGGGTTATTTATATCCTGCTATGTGAATACCCAGCAGCAAACTCATCTCCCAAGTTCATATGTGTATTTCCGTGGGAAACGTGGGAAAACAGAGAAAGTGCAGTATTCTTAATATAATGATGTAGGTCCTGAAAGCTATGACTGACGACTGAGTGGTAGTGTGTTCAAGATAAAACGGTAAGATTTATTTTATTTGCTTTGGGGTGTGTTTTTTCTTTTTTGAACAGTTAGTTTTATATTTTGAAGCTTTCCTTTGAAGCCATAGAGACTTGAAGCTTTTGTTTTTAATGTGAAACCTGATATTTTCATAGAATTGCTTAATGCCAGGAACTGGAACTTTTAAGTAAATGGCAAATAATGGGAAATTCATGCTTTAAACCACAAGAGTTTGGCAATGTTGAGGGCAGTGTGTGCTGAAATCTTAAAACAATGCTATAATCTATTTCCAGTGGCTTGCAGGAATCTGATGAGTTAATTAGCAAAGACAGCAAAGCTATCTTTATATGTCTGAATCATGTATGTATTGCTTAGCAGAAATCATGACTGGCCTGACCTCTTTTTGTCGTGAGAGAACCTCTCAGTGTGTTCAGAGGTTTGAAATACACTCTGAAATCCTCCCATCCACCTGGTTCTAGCATATGGCCTGGTACCGTGAGCCGTTTTTGCAAGTGGAGAATCATCACAGGATGAGAAGGATCCTGCCTACATGGGCCACTTTTCAGTTCCAGTAGCCATTCAGCTGGAATAATTTTGCTTTTTTGCTCAGCAGCTTTATTTCAAGGATATACCTGGGTTTCATTCTTGCAGGGTTGTACCCTGCGTGCTCCTGCTGATGATGATTAGGAGTAGTTGTTGCTTTGCAGGACGCAGGATGTTGCTTGGCATTAAAACTTGCTGATCATCTCTTCTGGGAGGATACTTATTTGAGGCATAAGGATCTCAAAATTCCTACTTCAGTGACTATAATTTATGTGATGCACTTGACACCTTCAAAGGTACCCCCTGATGCATAATACAGAAACGGCTGTCTTTCCTGCTTGGGCTTTTTCAGATTTTCACAAGTCTCTCTGTTAATTTCAGTTATTGTCACCTACCAGTTGCTCATTGATGAGGATGTTGTAGTGTTTTTGCTCGTGTTGCTATTCTGCGCTTCCTTGACAGCTCTTCTGGGCGTAGTTTTTAAACTCGCATAAAATTACATGTATTCCTTCCTACAGACTTTTCTTGGCATCTGTGTGGCATGCGTTACATAAATGTACCCCACCGTACATGCCTTGCTCCAGCCATTTTTCCTGGAGCTCTGGCAGCATCTGCTCCAACTCAGTAGTGCTCTCAGCTCCTCAAGTGAAAATCCCATTAATAGACAAAATAATTGAATAACAGCGTTTGCATCCCCAAGCATAGGCTAATCAGCTGGTGCTTATAACTTCTTCACTAACCAGTTTGGTAATTTCTTTTCAAGTGGTTCTTCAAACAACCTGGTGGGCATCCTTGTATTCTTTTGCTTACTGTTGTGTGGGATGTCAAGTTGCTTCAAGGAATTAGAGGCTCATATTTTGTTGCAAGCTCCTGTAGACCATTTCCAAGATCCCAACATTCGTATAAGATTTGGCTCACTTAGAAACTGCAAAGGTTGTTGCTAGGCAAAAATAACCCTCTCTGTTTCCACCTGAGGATCAAAAACACAACTGCATGTGTTCTGTCGCTTGCGTCACTTCAGTACTTGAAGGTTTGACAGTCAAATCATTGCTGACATTTCTGTTGGTGTGCAAGAAAGAGAATAATCAAGTATGTTTTTTCCATACCAGTGCTGTTGCTGCAGGACTGGTAGTAGGTAAGATGTGTGCTCATCACTGAACATCCAGATATCCTGGAAACATGCAAGGAACAGCTACGTATTTTCAATCAAAATATCTCACTTTTTATGGATATTCTGTGACTGATTCCTTTTAGCTATTTATACGTTCTCTGAAACATTTTATAGAAATATGAATCTCTTTGAAAATCCACCCAAACAACCAGAAGTGTATGTTACGTATTTTAATATGTAAAAGATTAGTCATCACTTATACATTGTCTAATGAAGGAGGATGAAATTTATATTGAGGGAAGGGAGAAAGGCTTCACTATAACTGCCATATCTCTCAGCTCTTCTTTCATTATTGTTGGGTTTTGGCCAGAAGATAAGATTTTTAAAAATTATCCTGAGAAGCATTGTCATTGCTGGTTTGAAAAATGCTATAAACTTAATAGCTGTTAGCTTATATTTTCCACTTGCTTCTGTGTTCTTGGGGAAATTTACGGATTTTTTTTTTGTTTCAGTTTAACATTCTGTGGTCTTCTCATAATTTGCCAATGAAAAATTATGTTGGCATCAGAGATCTTAAGTGCAACAATGTGGGAAGTTCAGTTTATAAAAAGAAGTCTTTGGTAAAGCATGATAAGATTACGTTGAGCATCTGTGGCACAGGACCAGAAATGCTGTTTACTGGAGTCTTGGCAAATCTCTCTGCTTGCTGGATGTGATACCCTTTGTTTGGTTGGTTTGTTGTCTGTTTTTTGTTTTGTTCTGTTTGTTTATTTTCTGAATAGTTAATTCACAACACATGATAGCACTGAAGAATCCTGAAATAATTTGTGTCTCAGCTTTGGTATAGCTATCTATTTCTCAGTTTTGAGTTTTTTTCAGTTTTGCAGTGTCGTATCTCCTGGCTGTTTTTTTTTTTCTAGGTAAAAATGTAATACGCTGCATTCTCTTCCCACCCTGCGCTCCTTTTGAAGCATGGGGATGTGGGGTAATGGAATTTATTAGGAAAGGTTTCAAGTCATATTTTTTATTTTTTTCCTGGTGTATCGGCTCTATGAAATATAGTTGCATGTGCTTGAGATGCAGTCTTCCATATTTTGTTGTTTTTTGCCACTTTCATCACCATCATGTTGTGGATCTTGTAAGTGCATTTTTCTATCAGAAATTTCTGCAAATGTCCTGGTAGGTATGCAGAAAAATGAGTGGGAAGATGTACTTTGTATTATTCTATACAAATTATTAAGTGGTTTGAGGAGAGGAAATATTTTTATATATATAAATTTGCAGGATGGTAGATGTTTATATAACTGCATGTTCTTTGCCTCCGTGTGCCTGAGATTGTGGAGAGAGCAGAAGTTGATTTTTATGAAATGTTCAACTCAGTTTCTAGCTTATAAAGTTTGGGAAAATTTTGTGAACTGGAATGCACTGTCACATACTGTACAGCGATTGCAACTATGTGTAATTTAAAATGTGCATCAGAAACAAGGAGTGTATTAAAGTTAGGTCATTTACGGCTTGACTCTGTTCCCCCCCAAGCAGAATAGTATATTCTTCCCCTCTGCTGTTTTTGCGTGTTTGCACAAATTGCCTCAGCCTTTACAGATATGCAAGGCTGGAGAAGATGTGCCTGTTGTTTCAAGGCAGTTCAGCCTTAGTTTGTAAATGGGTCAGATATTCCGAAATTCTCCTTTTCTGTCCAATCAGTTATTTCGCTTGCAAACACAACTGCGATGAACAGCATATTCTGTATTGCTGAGGCAATGCCTTTTGCAGGTTTACCTGCAGAACTGTAACCTGGAGGTCTCCTTTTTCCCTCTACAGCGCCTCAAAAGGAAAATGTTTTCCTCTTGTTGTTGTTGTTTGTCATGGGATAGGATTTCTTTTCCTGCTATCCTTGATCGTTTCAGCTTTTGCTCAACTTATTAAATCAAAATCTGAATTCCCTGCCCTGGTAAAGGAGGTCACTTTCTAAAAGCACTTGCCTAGCTCCTTTTTTCAATATTGTTTGAACACTGAAACTTTAACAGGAGCTGAAGCTGTAGTTAAAAAAGACAAGTCCTTTTTGCTCATGCCCTCATTGATTTCTGTTGAAGCAAACAGATGAGCTTACATATAAATATGTATGCATTCATTTTTTTTTAATGAAAGTGCTGGAATTCACTAAAAAAGGTTAAAATTGAAGTGAGTAATCTTCAGTGCATAATGCAATTGTTAATTTTAGCTCTTTGCGTAGGAGCTGTTATGACTTGAACAGCCGGCTCTAGCCTTCATTAGAGAAGAAGCAGGCAGTTTTGAGACAGGTGGAGCTGGATCAAGCTGTGAAAGTGATTTGCTTGAAACTGGTCATTAAGTGTTAGAAATCTGGTCCTATCTATTGCATCCTTAACCCTACCATGATTATTGCTGTTGTTATTATTTACTTTTCGTCTTTTTCCAGGTTGACAATGATCCATCAAGCTCTCTGAAGGACCAGCATGGAGATTGGCGTTCTGAACTGTTAATGGGGACATGGGACTCACGTTGTCGTTGATCATTTGCGTGGACTTGACCAACAAAGAGCAACAGAAGACGCTAGAAAGACAGTGGGAGTTATAGCAGTTTTTTCAGGTAAATGTCTTCTTTGTTGAAGCTAGTAATTTCTGGCTGTTTTTTTGTGAACACTGTGTAAGCATATGGAAGAGCTATAGGGATAATATGTACCTGAAGAACTTGTGCGTGTGTGGATGCATTGTTGATGTAAGCCCTTAACAAATTTAACAGACCAGTTTCAGTTCCTATCATTCATCATGTTTTGAAATTTCAGCAAAGTACTTCAAATTTCAGTTGTAACTGCAGAATAGCCAATGCCATTATCCTTCTTTGGGGCAGGGAGTAGGAGGAATGAGAATAACTCAAAGCTTAAATTGCTTACTGTGATCAAATTTGCAAGCTAAATACTCAAATTCATTTACTTATGGAATGTGTAGTTTCATATTTTGCGAAATCCAGTCCTTCTCAAAAGGGAAGATAGTATTTTGATACATTATGTAGGATTAATTTTAATATTGTATTTACTCATTGTCAAAAAAAAGCAAAGATTCAAATGAAGAGGATTTACAGACTTAATATGTTTTATTTTTTTCAGTTAAACAAAACATAATTTAAAAAAAGTTGAAGGTAAGTGATACCAGATCTGTTCAATGTTAAGTACAAGCTGGAAAAAAAAAAGGCGAAGTGTGGTTTTGCTTAATAACCACTGTTTCATTGTTAAGAAGTGGTAAGCTATTGCAGAAGTCTATTTTTGAAATAACTCCCCTTTTCTTCTACAGTTTTTTTTCCTGAAGATACATCTTAAGTCAGTGAGGGAGGGTTAAGTTATTCATGAGTCTCATTTGACAATTGATCAGTGGGAGAGACTTGGAAAGGGAGTTGTAGAGAGGGAGAGAAAAAATAATAATAGGCTGTAACTTTGAAAAGCCTTTAAAGCTTCTGTACAACAACCCATTGTGAGCTGAGAGTAAATGCAGTTCAGTTAAGATATCTTCATTTGAGATACCTGCCAAGGGCTTCCTGTAGGATTTCCACAGTGCTGGAGAGTAACATGGGGTTTGGGAAGAGGCTTATGATTTTAATAATGGAGCTGTCAGTTTGATGCCTGAAAACATTGACCCTGAGAGCTTTATTGCCAAATTTAGATTTTGTATTTATATTGAAGTACTGAATTATTACCTCTTCAACCAATTTTTTTCTTTTTTTTTTTTTTTTTTAAACCAGTAGTAGAGTACCAGAGGCTTCTACTGTGCGCAAAAGCCATGACTGAGTGCTAAAAACCTACAGTATACTTGTTGGCCGTTGGGGTTTTTTTTCTTTTTTCATTTTCTTTTTTTTTTTTTTTTTTTTTTAAAAGATGTCTAGAGGATCGTGCTGACATGCCTGTGAGCTGCACATACCAACGGTCCTTCTCTGCCAGGTGCCTTTTGAGCATTTTTGATAAGAATCGCTCCCTGTCCCTGGCTGCACCTCCGCAGGGCTTAGGGCTGCGCAGGGCTGGGGCGTCGCAGCGCTTTGCCTTAAGCCTGTCTTCCACCAAGAGCGTTTAGATATGTTTTGTTTACCCCGACTCAGTTCTGCTCTTATCTGATATTGTTGATTCAGTACGTCTCTTTAGCTGGAGCGCACGTAGCTTTCAACTCTTGAGCTGCTTATTTTGGTTTACTTGTCAAAGGAAGTGAAATGACTTGGGAATTAAAAAGAAAAATTCATCCTCAGTATTTTTGTGTGTGTATGTGTGTGTATGTTTGTGTGTGATATCTTGACCTTTCAGGTCACCAAATCTTGTTACTTTAATTTCTGTCTGGAAGAATGTCTGAGCAAGGTAAATTGAACCAGGAGACAGCAGAAGAAGCTGTGAAAGAGCAGGAGACTGCCATCTCCGAAGTAACCACAGACAACTGTATCCTCAATAAATCTGAAAGCTCCGAAGTAGAGGAAAAGGAGGAGAAGTTGGGCGATGCCAAGACGGAGCTGCAGGTAAGGCAGGAATAGTGAATGGCCGCTTTAAATGTCAGCGTCTCACTGTTGCCTTTCTGTTTCTATGATCCCTTCCGCTTGGCTACATTTCCTACAGTCTTCCCTGATAATTTGAAACTGTTATATATTTTTCTTTCTTCCCTGTAAAATGAATATTATTATTTCATTTGTTTTTCAAGGTATTTAGGCTGCTATTCATATTATTAATTTTTCTGAGAAGCTAATCCCTAGACTTTGGTGCTAAAACTTGGTGAAATGTTTAGCTATTTTTCCTTTTTGGAGATTTAGCAAGTTACCTGTAAATTCATGAGATCAAGGTACTACTAATGAATACATACTTAATGTGTGGTTTGGTTTGCAGGTGTCACTGCCAACAAAAAGTTGTTATGCAAAGCTTAAGAAGGTAATTTAATAATGAGACTTCATTCAATTAGGGTTTCTGATCCTTTTTGCTCAACTGAATATAAAACAAAAGGAGAGACTACAATTGAAGAGGAGTATTTACTTAAGTATGTCTCTTCTTGTATTTTTATTACATGCAAAATTACAGGACACTGCACAGTCTGTGTGTGCACAAAGATGATTCTTAAGTTCTTCTTGCTTCCCAGACTGGGTTTGGGGAAGTGGATTCTGCAGTCAGCACATGATAAAATTTTAGGGGTAATTTAATCTCTATATTTTTTGGTAACGTTCTTGCAATGCACATTTTTCAATGAAGTGATAGATGCTTGTCCTTTTCTGTACTCAGAAACGAGGCACAAACCAGAACCAGCAGAAAAAGAGATCTAAGGTAAGGGTCCATCTCTATTTGAAATGGCATACTAAGCTGCCATGCTTGGATAAAAAGTTCCATTCAAATGTCTGTTTGCAATTGAAATCATGACCTTTTATCAGATTTTTTTTTTTTTTTTCCTTTTACCCCATAATCTTGTCACACAAAGGCAGAGGAGTTTCTCTAGATATGATGTACCTGGCTTCCCTTTATTTATCCATCATACTTTTATGCTACTGGGTTTGCTATGTACTTGCAAGTGTAGAAAGCATATGTGCTTGTATGTGCTACTGGGGATGGAAAAAGCTCATCCTTTTTGCTTTAGAAGTTAACATTTTTGTTTGAGTTTTGTTTAAATGAAATATTCTGGCTTCAAGGAGCAGAAACTGACTAGCTCTCTTCCTCTAAGGCACCTTTTCTTGACATAGGAAAAAACACTTATTTAGAATATTCCAAGTGCAGATCCATGAAATTTACACATTTTATTGTCCACATTCAGCTCTGTTGCTTTTGGATACCACCAAGAACCCAGAGGAAAAAAAAAAAAAAAACTTTGGGTTTAACTTTGTGTTGGATTAGGTTTGGTGTTGTAGTATCTGTTCCTCGCTTTTATCAGTTTTTTTGGTGGAAGTAAATGAACTGTAGCAGAAACGTTTACAAGCAAAAAGAAACCTGTCACCTTCCTTATGTGGAAGGCTCATTGCTTTGAATCACTTTCTGTCTGTGTCTAATGCAGATATAATTTTGCTGGCTGGGTAGGAAGACAGTAATTTGCAATGTTTAGGGATAGCTGGTGTGTAGAGACTTGGGGTCGTTAGTGGTTTGTTTTGTTTTGTTTTCTTTCTCTCTTATTCAGTCAGGAGCTAAAGGAAAACTTGTCCGGAGTCTTGCTGTGTGTGAAGAGTCGTCCCCTCGCCCGGGAGCAGAAGGTCTTCATGATAATCAGGTACATTTACAATCATTGCCGTTAGCTGCATGGTTGACCTCCGTGTTCAGTTGCATGATTATGTTACTTAACTGGGCATTTAACAATATCTTTTTTGGGGGAAAAATTACATCCAGCAATGCACACATTTTTATGAAGTTATCTGGCTTAGCGTGAACTTTATTTTGAAATATTAAAGTAGTTTTACAGTATGTCACAGGGTATTGTTTGCTTTTTTTTCCAGACCCCCTGAAAATTTCAACAAATGGAAAAGAATTCAAAAGAATTCAGATTTTTAAAATTAAAAAATAGTAACAAACAAAAAGAATATTAAAATGTTCTTTTCTCTAAGGCTATCTCTTTTGAGGCTACACCAGATACAGATCCAAATACACTCTGGTTTCTGGTTCCTCTGAGACCCAGTTTATATCCCTGTCCCCACCTTACATAAAATACACAGATACTTCACGCTCTGACGTACCTTGGTGGACCCAAGGGTGTCTCATGCTAAGTAGAAGTCATTTTCTAAACACTTGGTTTAGGCTTTCCAGTGCAGAAAAACATGTATTTGAATTTATCTGTACTGATAGTGTTGTATTCCCAACAGCTGGTAGGTTTGTGTGCCCCCCCACCACCTCACCCTGGATATTCCAGCACTGGTGATAGTCTTTGTAGACTCACTTTAAAAAACAAAAAAGCAAAATGAAAAAGTGAATCTCAAATATGCTTTTTTGTTTACCTGGTAAGAGAAAGTCTTCAAAAATGAAAACCAAAATAACATGAGCACTGCCTGTAATTTATAAGATGTGTATCTGCAAATGAGATCAGCCGTAGAGAGAGTTTAAGCAAACGATTTCTGTGAGCCTAGCACAAAAACAAAAAATCACATTTAAGTGTACTTTCTCGCAGTTTCCTCTGCTGACTTGAAATGAAACAAATTCAACTCTCCTCTTGTCTTATAAGTATGGAGAGGTTTTTTATTTTTTTATTTTTCTTTTCGAGAGACCAAAAACAAGGTTGTTTAGCAGGGGGACTTCTTCACGTTCTACTGCTCTACAATGATGCTTATGCAGTAGATAGGCAGGTTATTTATCGGTTGTTCTGTTGTAGGTATATGCTTTTAGCTTGACTTGCGTTACTCAAGATGCGTGGCCTTTGTTCTGCTTTTATTTGTATTTTCTATTGTTTAATGGAGAATGAAAAGGAGAATAATATAAATATAAAGAGACTGTATTAGACATCGCATGGTAGTTTATAATGTACTGCACAGGACATGTATTAAATGTCAGAGACTGGCAGGTTTTGAGGTAAAATTCCTCTCCAGATTGCACCCCGATGCCAGACAGAGGAGGGGTTCCTTTTGCATACAGCCTCTGGTCGTCCCTGATTTTGACCAGGTACGGCTAACACTTGACCCTGTTGAAACATTTACGGGAGATAAAATGCGTCCCTGGACCCCAGTGTCTGTCTCCTAAAGACAATTGGCTTGGCATAATGAATTAGAGAGGAGCTGTATTTTGTTCTCACTGACCTCTTCCTTGTGAATGCAGCTCAGCTTTGCAATGAAAAGCTGGACCTGCAGTCTTCTCCTTAGACTGGCTGAAGGATACGGGAAGTATTGTGCCAATTGAATCGCTTTGCTTTCATTTTAGAGGAGAAAAAGCCTATTTTCCGTTTGATTTTTTTTTTTATTATTATTATTTTATTTTAATGGTTTACAAGCACAGGGAATTAATTACCAGAGAATGTATGGTACATTGCCAGAACTACAGAGTATGGATTGTACTGCAAACTTGATGTTTGTATTTATATTTGAATACTTGCCTTCATTTTCCTGTGTAGGAAAAAAAAAAAAAAACTTGTTTACCTGTATTACTTGATCTTGAACGCTTACCTGATGGTTTACTATGTCCTTATTTAAAAGGAGTGTTGCCTTTAATGTTATACTATTGACCTATCAGTGTATTATTGCAACTTGAACATTTATTTTGTTGTTCACTATACTTACCTTGTATCAATGTATTTATTAACATTGTATTTTATTATTGAGAAAAATCAATAAAAATATAACAAAACATACCATAGATTGCTTTCACGACTCTACAGCCCTTTTGTGTGTTTCTTCTAGTGCAAGCCAATACATTAGTATGTTATATGTAAACTAGTATATTCCGTATGTTCATATATGTGCTTATATGTAAAGTCTATCGTTTTTCTCTTCTTTGAAATAAGTGCATTTTAATAGCCACTTTAAAGTTGAGGATTGATGTCCTGAGAATGGAATGGCCAGTTACATTTTTCTCCTCTCTTTTGAAAAGCTAATGGCACAGTCGCTCTACTTTGGGCAGGGTAGGGAATCCGCAGTTATCCTTTGGGGTCTCTTGACAGTGATCCATCCAGAGTTTGTCATTTGAATGAGAAATTGAACTGCCATTTCAAGTGAAAGAAAGCAGGCATAACGTTATGCTAGTCCTTTGAGTCCTCTGAGCAGGTTAGCAAGCGTTTTTCTATGAATCCTTATCTCCAGTGACCAGGAATTCCCACTCTTTCCCTGTGTACACTCAGTTTTCAGCTTATGTTTTCATCCAAAACTAACAAAAGTGGAGATTAGGAACAGTAGTTGAGGTTAATATTTTGGCTCTAGGGCTTTGTTTCTCTTCTACAGTGCTTTTCCTCTCAAGTCTACTGTACTGCATTGGAGCCTCATAAGAGAGCAGATAATGATTAAGCCGAGAAATTATTCAATTTCTGTCTTACTGTGGCATGTTCATGCTGATAAGCTTGTTCTGTTAGGGTTGTGTCTTACGTGTGTTGTGGTGGCTGATTTGTAGTTTTAAAAAAAAAAAATCTAAAATTCATAATTATTGAAGGCATCATTTGAATTCAGAGTGGTCTCATTTCTTGAAAACACCCCTCAGTTTAAAGTTTTGTTTTTTTGTACACTAGTGTTTTTTGGAAAAATGTGATGGAAGGGAATTTACTAGCATTCAAGAAATTCTGCTTTTCTCCAGTATTGGTAAATTTGGATTTCATTTACATGATGGCTGAAATTTATCAGGTATGCAGGACTCTCGGATATTAAAGAAAGTTGTATTATTGGGGAGCTTTGCCATAGCTCAGTTCAAGTAAGCATTTTTACGCATTTAAATATATAGTATTGTTTTGACCACTCTTCTTCAAAAGAAAATGAATACTGACGTATGGACTTTTAAGTTTGTACACTCAGATTCTTTTGAAGTTAAAATGGCATTATTTATATATTTCAAGAAATACCAATTTGTGTTTTGTTGAAACAAAAAGAATCTAATTTTTATTATAAGTGAGGAATATCACGTTTTTAAAAGGAAATCAGAAAAGGCAAGCCAGCATGACTTTTCAGGTTTTTTAGTAATTTTTTTCTGCTTAGACTGAAGCATGCTTTCCAAGGGATTCATGGTCTCTGCAGTACTAAAGTTTTGAGGATAAAATTCATGAAACCTTGGAGAAGTTTCCTTAGCACACTTTGTTTGAAAATTGCAGTGCGCGTTTCTGCAAATGGAATGTTTGCAAGTGTCTTTAAATATAAAGCACCTGATAACTTAATAAGCAGTCTGTGTACAACTGAGTTTATTGTCTGCTGGTGCCCTGGTACTACCAGAGCCTGGAAACTCAGTCTAACTCATGCTACATCTGCATGTGCAGAGCAGTCCATGTGAACCTGCAGTATTTTTAGTGAGGGGAAAAATGTTGTGTATTTCAGAAATCTGTCCATTGATCGTTATTTAACCTATATAATGTTTATTAAATTTAAGAATTATTTAAGGAAGCTCGTATAAAATATAGTTCACTGTTCTAACAGCTCTTGAGTGAGAATTACTAAAGTGGAGAATAATGTGCCTTTAATAAGGGTAGACTAAAAGCTTATAGTTTGCAAATATTAGGGAAGAAATACATCTACCAGTAGAATTTGGCCTTTAAGATCTCATTATTCTCCTGGAAAAAACAATTTTTCAAATAGGAAAGAAATGTATCTGGCTTCAGCTTTTCTAGCTATATACAGTATAATGCAAATCTCTGCAGGTTGGAAGGCATGGAAGGTTTACTGAATCTGGCCCTAAATTTGTCCTTTTTTTTTTTTTTTTCTTCCCCCCCCCTCCTCTCCTCCCCGCCCACCCCCCAACAGGAATCGATACAGCTACAGCTCTCAAGTTTTCCTAGCTTACAAGAAGAAGATAAATCTAGTAAAGATGACTCCGAGAAAGAAAAAGAAAAGGATAAAAATAAAGATAAAAACAGTGAAAAAAACAAGATCAGAATGTTATCAAAAGGTGAACTTAAAAATACTTAAATTGTTATAATTATTTTGCTAGAAGGGATTGTATACACGTATATATTTTTATAAGCATGTATTTCTTTATATGTGTATAAATGCACAGTGGAATTGTTTTTATACTTTGAAAAATTCAGAACATGAGTGTGTGTGTGTGTGTGTGTGACAAAGTTTGTCTTATGAATACTGGGTGATTCAAACAGAAGTTTGGGGTGATATTTATATTTTTTTCATGTGAAATCATTCTTCTGAATACTTCAGTGTGTTGATGTGAACATATACATATAAATCTATACATGATTATAAAAAAGATAAATGGGAGGCTACAATACGCTTTTTTCCTATTAATGCTAATATACTGGCGTGTCATACGTGCAGTGTAGGCAGCAGAGCAATGCTCTTCAATATAGCTCCTCTCCCATAGAGAATCTCTTCAACGCTTCAGGGAAATCCAACCACAACCTTTAACCAGTATTGCAATCTGCTGTTAGAGATCTCCATCAGCTATTACACTTATGACTTCTTCAGAACAGATTTTGCATCTAAACTTTTGTCTTTGTAACAATCAATGGTACAAAATTACAGAATAATCTCTTAAAAATTATCATTGCCTACCTGGATGCAGATCCACAGCTGGTGTGAATTGTCAGTTGGCTTCAATGGAGCTATCACAGTTCACCCCAGCTGGAGGATCTGTGTCTACTTTTGAGTCAGGCTGTATATACTAGTACTGAAAAAATTAATTCTGACTACTGTCACGCATCACTATTACCTGCCCACTCTCAGACGTCATTGAATTTTTAGTCTGTTAATGCAAATAAAATTCCCACTCGTAGGATGTCTCATTCTCTGTTTATACAGTGTATTTTAAGTGATTCAAAGATGTACTGATGATTAGACTTTTTTTTTTTTTTAATGTAGTAGTTGAAAGGAAGAACTTGGAAGGGACCTGACTGGCTTTAAATGTTTTTTGCAATTTTAAAATGACTAGCACTTTGTATCAGTACCTAGATTTCATGCTATGTTCTCAGTGGAATAGTAGAGAGGAAGCATGAACATCCGCCTGGTGTTTCCTTGGAGCAGATTTTTCTTTCACCTAAATTCCAAATGAACATTTTCTTTTTGGAACATATACTTTCAGATCATTGCTGGAAAATGGAATTTGATTTACGGTATAGCTTAATCTTCACTGTTGAAATGACATAAATGAGTGGGGGATGTTTGTTCTTTTTTTTTTTTTTTTTTCAGATTGCAGTCAAGAGTATACAGACTCAACAGGCATAGATTTGCATGAGTTTCTGATTAACACATTAAAGAATAACCCTAGGTAGGTATTTTCTGCGTTATAGCTGGCACTCCTGAAACAGTCATAGGATTCTAGTAAGTGTACATCATGTTTTATTAGTTCTGGAGATTGCTATGACGAAAAGGTAAAGGAGGTAGGATAGCTTTCTGCTATCAAAAGTCATCAACTCCTATTCCCTTTCCACTTACCCATTGCTTAATTTCTCTTTCAGTGACATCTGGTCTTTGTCCTTACCTTCTTTGCATAAAGCATCTAGATGATTTTAGCCGTAATATTTTATAACCGTTGCAGTTGGAGATTTGTATATGAATATTAAGGAGCGTACTTTTGGCAGTGTTGTACACAATTAAGCTGCTATGCGCAGTGCCCAATTCTCCTCTTGGTATTCCCATAGTTTTCATTTTGAGCAGCAAGCTCACCTCAATGTTAAATTTGCCTCTAAATGTCTAAGGAAGGAGCTGTAGCATTTTTGTGTTGTGCTTTAAATGTTTGCTTCAATTGAATTTATTAAATATATACCACATAATTCTGCAATTACAGGAAAAACGGGAATAACTAGGTACGTAACAGCTTGTGTAACCTTTTGTACTGAGGGCAGAAGGTCCCTGAATTGTTTTATCTACGCCAAATGAGAAAGTTCAAAAAAGCTAAGGAGTGATGGACTCTGTCAGACTTTAAAAAAAAAAAAAAAAAAAAAAAAATTATATGTTGGGAATACACTGGGGAAATTTTCGAATGTTTTTTGACAGGAGGTGAAAAAAGAACATCTGAGAACTTTCAGTTGAAAACAGAGCGTTTTGATTGAGAAATGCTGCAGCATGGCCTCCTGGGAGTCATAGTTCAAAGACATTGTTCTCTACGGGCCCTGACTAGATTAGATGTGCTCAGTCTCCTTACTTGCAGATCGATGCCTAGTGAAAGATACGTTTCAGACAAAATGTTGAAAATTTCTGTGAATAGCAGTTCTCATGAAAGAGCTGCATTAGCTGGAAATCTCATTTTCCATCAAAAAATGATGAAGAAGCACCAAAGCTCTCCCTGGCAATCAGTCTTTCCGTGCAAGACATTGATCACAGCACTGTGTGGGTGGAAGCGCTCTCAGACCGTGCCTGAGTGCAAGGAAGAACTAAATCTGTCACTTAGTGAAAGTGCAGAAAAGCAGACTGGAATATTCTCCAGATGTGGCAATGCGAAGCACATTTCACTTTTAATCCAGATGGCTGACAGCATTTGTAAATTCATCTTGCAAATATTGATATATTTATTTTTTTTAAATCTAAAATGACTGTTGATGATCGATGCTACAAATCCTTGCATTTCTTTTTGACAGGGACAGAATGATACTCTTGAAAATGGAACAGGAAATTATTGATTTTATTAGTGACAACAAGTAAGTTGAGATCCACGCTCAACTGTCATGTATGTGTATTGTAATGCAACCTGTGTGAGGGAGGTGCTCGTGTGAACCGCAGTGCTAGTGAATGCTGTTACTAGCACATTGTAAGATCAGGTTTTTATTTCCTGATACGTGGTGGTACTGCTTAAGATGCAGTAGATGTAAAAGAAGCCTTTGCTGTGCGTTATGTCATGATTTTTCAGTGGCTTCCACTGGCTCTGATCAGGCCTAAAAATGGTAGTAAAGCTTTCAGTGCAGGGGATGTAACTCAGTCATCTCTAAGGAGAGGTGCACAATCAGATGTGCTATCATGCAGTTCTGCTTGTTTGCTATGTTATTGCAATATGTTGAAAATTAAAACTGAGCTTTGGTGGAATGGGTCTTTGGTACTGCATGTTCTTTTTAATAAAATGTTTCTACAGCTTTAAAAAATAGAGTCAGAGTAGGAGGAGAGGAGGAAAGAGTGCTGATGGGAAATAAACATTTTGTCAGTTAAGAGAGGAGAAAAGAGTATTTGCCAAGCTAGATCCCTCCAGCATCACCCTGCATCGGACCTTTGGGAGAAAGGCAGATAGGAGTCATCAGTATCTCAGCAAATCTGCACTGCAGTTTGCAGAGTGTGGCACTGGGTGGGCGAGTTCTTTCTGGTGTATGAGGTACCTAGTTGATATGATGTAGCGTGAGCTTTGTTTGTCCAAATGTAGTGCATGGAACTGTATTTATTATAAACTGTAAATATAATTGCTTCCTATTGCCTGCCTTGCTGTAGCAAACATTTATGTCTAAATGCACAAAGTAGAAAATTTCAGTTAAATTACTGTCCACTGAATTATAGAACGTATTGCTATTGTCATTTAATTATAGCTCTGAGGGAAATGTAATTATCAATGCAATTTGTTTTCTTTTTTCTAGTAATCACTATAAAAAGTTCCCTCAGATGTCATCATATCAGAGGATGTTAGTGCACAGAGTGGCAGCTTACTTTGGAATGGATCACAACGTGGATCAAACTGGAAAATCTGTAATTATCAACAAGACCAGCAATACAAGAATGTAAGTAGCAACCCTGTTGTGTTTTCCTTGTTCCCTTTCACAAGAGCTGGTTTGTACCATGACTGCCTGTCACTTTTTTTTATATCTTTTTTTTGTGGTAAGAGTGAGTGCTGTTTATCGCTTTTGGGGGTAGGAGGGGAGCGCAGGGATGTCGCTACAGCTGGCACTGTGAGGTGTCTGAGAATTTAAAGATACATAGGAAGAAATCAACCCCATTTGTTCCTTGCAATAAATGTATCTAATGTCTTGGAACATTACTTTCTCTGACTCCTTAGTGTTACCACTTTTGCTATAGAAATGAATTCATTGCTTTACCTGTCACCTGATACCAAGCTGGTATATTGCTAAATAACCCAAATATATTGTGAAGATAGCCTTTTCCCTCTAATTGTTCCTCTCTGCCTTCAGATTCATTTTCTACCCAACCTGGTCATTTGGCATTCGGTCCCCTGCCACCACTTGCCAACATTGATTCCTTTTTTTCTTTTTGCTCTCCTGGTTCTAGTTTGTTTTCTTCTCAGATCTTTCAGTATGACCACCAAGTTCTAATGGGGTATGAAATCCTTCTGATGGTTCAAATGAATTGAAAAATTCCTAGCAGCTTAAATTCATACTGGCCTTTTTTTTGCTCTCCTCCATGAGTGTGTGTAAAGCTCACAAAAGCTCTGTATGAAGCATCTTGGCTGATTCAGCAAAGATGCAGTCATGTGCCCGTGCCTAATTAGCATCAAACTTGTTCTGCCAAGTGCCACTTGTGTATTAGTAAGCATGGAACTATGGCCTTGTCTTCCTCTCTACCTATAAACTGCATAATGAAGAGGAAGTAATTATAACCAGGTAATGACGTTTTGGTATCTGTTACTGGAACAGGAAAGCCCCATTTGGAAATTGTGTACTTCCTGTATTTAATTAGTAGGAGAAATAAAAACATCAATTTCATTTACATATCCAGTAGTTAAGATGTTTTGCCTAGACTCAGTTGCAGAGAGTGTTTTTTTTTTTTTTTAATGCTATTAGCTCCTCTTGCAAAAGGCTCAGGTCTTGATTTTGCAGAATCAAGTAGTGCCTCTGCCCTAACACAGTGGCATTTGTTATTTCTGAGCCCTAAAAATTTTCTATGTATGTGAAGCAAATTTAAGAGTAGGAACACATTTTTTTTTTTAGATCCTTTTCACAGGCTTTCCCCGAGGTATGCAGGCATCTGTAAAGCAACACTTAAAAACGTCAGTGCTGTTAAAGGCTTGAATAAAGCATGCTCTAACAATCTGATTTTCAGAAGTCAAGAGAATTACAGTAGCTCAGTAAAACTAAAAATCAAAATGCCAAGGTTTAACCTCAGGATCTGACAACACCTGCCCCTGTGCAAGGGCTTTGGATATATGCAAAAGAAAGAAAGCTGGGTATGCAGCAAACCGGTGTTCACTTTTGCGCTGAAAAGGGAACAATTTGTAGTCTCCTCTTGAATAAAACACAGTTCACTATATTTTAATGTGTTTTAGCCATTCCTCTCTCCTTACATTTGTCCCTTTTCCTTCACATCTGTGTCACATCCGTAGTGCAAAAACTGTTATAGATCTTTCCTCACAGCATTGCATCCCCCCTGATTAACTCTAATAATGTGATAATATCACATTAATATCTGTTAATGTCTTGCTATGTGTTGCTGTACATCTCATAGATGGTAGCTTTGGAACTGCTGTTGGAAATGCTTGCAGCACTTTCAGGGGACACTGAATTCCCCTTCAACAGTCAAAAGTTTGTCCGAGTGGTAAAGCTGTGGCTTCTTGCATGGTGGGAACAAGAAAGCAGGTTGGTTTACCAGGCATTGAGTGGCATTTCTGTGGGCAAGCTCAGCGGACAGGATGCTGCAGGGGTAGGACAGACTGAATGACCCTTTCGGCTTAGGACGTGTTCATGCAAGCTGGAGGTGAGGCACGCAGCTAGACAAATTTGTTCTGACACTGTTTGTGTGCAGATGTTCCAGAAATAAACATAAAGCTTTTGCCTTCAATTTACTAAGTAAAGCAGTAATAATTTTAAGCATCATATAAACTGCAGTTTTTTCTCTTCTGCAGTGATTTAATGGTAGATAACCAAATCATGTGGAGATAGCATTGCATCACAGTGCTTCCAGTATGTTATTTGCAATATTTTGATACTGCGCTAAAATAAAGCTTTGTACAAGTAGCTCTTTTTTTCATAATTGAAGGAGATGGCTTTTTTTTCTAAATGTCCCAAGCTCTGACAGAAAATAGAGGTTATTATCCAGCATGAATGACGGCTGATGAGAATTTATTATCCACTGCAAATACTGCCTAAGATCCACATCTGAGAAAGTGTGATATGATTTCATGTGTTCTGCATTTCAGTATTCTCAAAGGAAACAATTTTATGCAGTTCAAAATCAATACCAAATATAGGGAATGTGTTAACTGTATTAATTACTACTTGGAAAGTGTCCAGAGATCTGGAGATCTGGACAGTGACTGAAACACTGTTCAACATGGTTATACTGTACTATAAGCTTGAGTTTCAATTGTTTTATGCAAGTGTATGGAGGGCCCCCTAGACAGCTATTCTGAAGAAAGTTTGTGTTACGACAATATGTTATCTCCTTATCGCATATGGTTTTCAAAGTACTTTAGCTGCACACTCCAGAGAGGGAAGAACATTTGCTTGAGTTCTTAAAGAATTTCTAAACTATTCACTGCCTATGACTTTTCTGTGTGTGGGTGGGTGGCTGTGGGTGTGTGCATGCACGCGTGTTTGGGAAGAGCATGTGACTTTGCAGAGTCACTGTGTGGGTTTAAATAAGTACTGTGTGGCTTATTTCTCTGGTTGAGAGAGAGTTTGTGTCACTTCTTGGCTCACTCTTGCAGGCAATGAGTTGTTTCCTCCCTCCAGGCAATGAGGTGAATTTATTCTGTTCAGCAGAGACCTCTTATTCTCGCTGCCTGCAGCTGCTTGGGGGCACAAATGTCAGAAGAGTTAATGGCTTTGAGATGGATGGACTGGTTGGGGGAAGCTGAGAAGCTTAGAGGTGCTGCAGCACAGAATAGGATCTGTCAATCTGGGGATGGAGATATGAATGGAGGGGATGGGGGCTTTCATTTCTTTCATCAGTTGGCCACCTTGAGGGCAACATATGTCCGCTTTTATGTACCTGTGCCTCTAAAGGTACCTGCATGACGGTTTGGAATTTGAGAAGGTGCTTACTGGAGAAATCGTGGTTGGAAGGAGGGCT
Organism: Struthio camelus; assembly: GCF_040807025.1. NCBI lineage: Eukaryota > Metazoa > Chordata > Aves > Struthioniformes > Struthionidae > Struthio > Struthio camelus. The sequence goes on from NC_090943.1 coordinate 53,635,815, forward strand.
GTGATTTTTGTGTAGTCAACTGTGTGGTTTTATGGGGAGAAGAAAATGAAGGTAAAAATGCATCAGGGCTTGATTCTCTCTGGGATTGCGATCCTGGAGCTTTACTGACTTTTCTGAAGTCTCTCTTAAAAATGCAGTCAGACTATAATGACTATTTTGCAGTCTGAAAACTATTTATAACAAGGAGCTTAAACTAAGATGGGTTTTGTTGTTGTGGTTGGAATATGAATAACTCATACTGTTTATGAGCCTTTTTTATGAAATGGAATTCTAAAGTACAAAAGATGTTCTCAGATAGCTGAATGTTACCTCAGCCTTCATAAAGATAAGTAGGTACTCTAGTTTTCATTAAGGAATAGTGAATTTTAAAAATACTTGATATTTCAATGTGATATTTTAAATAAAGAGTAGTTTTAAAAAAAGAACAATTTTCCAAAAGAAATATCATAACCCCCTCTTTCTTAATTACAAGAGCTCAAAATACTACTAAAAATGGGACATCTACTTTGTTCAGTATGAAATTACTCTTGCATCACAATTGTATGTATATTTGTCTGTCATCTGTGTCTGCCTGTCATCTATCTAAAGATACATGAAAATGTATAGGGAATTTAAGTCAGTGAAATATGATATGAACAGAAGTTTGGAAGAGAGGCAATATGTTAGACAGGAGACATTTCAAATTAGAGTCAAAAAAAACTTGGATATGTCACCTTTTATTCCATATGTGCCTTATAACTTTAAAAAAAAAAAAGCACTAGAAGCATTTCAGAGCATCTTTCAAAATTTGTTCATGTTTTTATACATACCAATTCAATCAGATTCATGCAGCTGGTTATCTGTATATGTGGAGAAATGCAGAGGAAGTGTGTTGAAGTGCTTGATAAATGAAAAAGGGTTCTTATTTGGTTGGGATCATCAAACACGTGACAAATATGTCTTTACCACAGCCTACACTTGTGCATATTTTTACATAAGCATGGGTGGCAGAGTTGATCAGAATTGAGTAGGTGAGATGTTTATGATATATAATTGTTGTATTTAGATATTCTCATTCATTCTGAGGGTGTAACACATTTGCTATGAATTTTACACCACTGCTCACCTCCTCAGTTATAACTGATTTTTTTTCAAAAGCATCATTAATTATAGTCCTTGTTGTAACATTTGGTTCTCTTCTGTCTTACTCTATTACTTCAAAAATGCATGTGTAATCTTGGCCCAATCAAAAGGTTTTCCTGTGCCTTTGAGAAGATCCAAAGCTTTGGGCAATAATAGGATGTTATGTGAATTACAGAAGGTCTAGGGTTGAAATGTATCAGCAGAAGGAGACATACTGTGCGATATGCACTATATACGTCATAACTAAAAAAGTAGGATAGTATCTTTGGTTTTATTGTCTCCTCTACGCAAGAGTGATTTGAATCACAAACACAGAAGAAAAGTTCTCATCAGGCTTCTTTGTGTATATGCTGTATTAGAGTGATTGTTTTGTAGGCAACATCTGTGCTAGCCAAGGTGCACTGTACTCATTTCACAATTTTACAATAACAACCTTGACTTTAGTATGGGATCCTACAGGCATGGTGACTGAACTTTGGCAATTTCAGTAAGGAATAATTTCTAGAAGATTTTTTTTTCCCCTAGACTGATGTGCCAAGCAGACTCCTTGGGTTGCCAAAAGTTACGGCCTCTGGAGCCTGCAGAAAAGTATGGCATTCCCCTTGGCTGAACAAAGTATTCATGAATGCTCAGTCTAAATGACTTTTATTTCTTTAAGCAGTTGTTTGCCAATGGGAAGGATAAGACATTTTCCATGCACAATTGGTAACAGTCTTTTTTAGTCACGTATGCGGTAGCAATTACAACTGTGTACCTGAACGCGTAAGGACTCGAGTCAAAGCAATTCAAAGCTTGTCAGAGAGTTTAAGGCCCGCACTTTTGTTTTTTCCCATTGGAATACAGCATAATTATCTGGCAAATGCCTTGCTGTTTTGTGTTGCATCTGCATTTAAAGATCTTATGTTCTCCTTGGTGGTCACATGCTTGCACAGGCTAATGATCTCATGAGAGCAGACCCAGTGTTATGAGATACGTGATACAGGAAAACATATATGGGAACTCCATCATAGCTGTTTTTATTTTTTTCCAAGGAGGTTTGCCTTACTTTTCTTCAAGGAGCTATGAAGTTGGCTCTATTCCTCTGCTTCCTATTGCAAAGCAACTTCTTTCCTATGCTCACTACAGCACAGTTGCTCCTTGATTACTAAGAAATAAGCAAAAACTGGGTGTATATATATGCTTTTCCTCTGGTTTGTAATTGCTGTTGCTCAGTCGGAATGCCAGTGTCAGGTGTTACCGATGTACAGACAAATATAAGGGCATGTAGTAGATACCTGCAACCAAAATGGAAAAACTGTGTAACTGAGAAACAACACTCTGACTGAGACATTTTGTTCCAGTTTAACATGCACTATTACATTAAGAAACTAAGGATTCAGTAAGAATATCAATAAAACAACAAACACAAGAATAACCATGCAGCTACATAAGCTACATAAACATATGCAGTTTTGAAGTAACAAATAGGTTACTATGGTTTTTGTTGATTTATTTCTTGGACGTTTTCTAAACAAAAAATAATATTGAGATTAAATTAGGAAAGTGATTAAGAAAAAACTTTCTCAATGTAAGAATAATCCTGTAGGATGCAAGAGCACAGTGTCCTGGTATTCACTGTGGTGATGCTTATGCCTCAGCCTTTAGGGTATTGCAGGTATTCCCTGCTGCCGCAGGGCTGGGAGCAGCAGCGCTGAAGTGGGCAGTGAAGCTCCAGGGCAAGGGGAGGCTTTCACGGCTGAGAATGAAAGGGGAGCTTCCTGGGAAACGCTGCTTTAAGGGCAATTGCAGATTTTGCTCTGAGATTCAGGAAATGTCTGCCTCCAATAGTGCCCCGAACCTCTTGTGCACGGAAATGCTTCCGTTTTTCATCACAAAAGAGAGCGGGCTAAAGTGCCTTTGTTTTATCCAGTCACATGGTGATAAGAGAAGTAATTCAGGGAATGCTTACTTACTGTTAAGGGGTTTAGCAATATGTTAATATTATGTTACAGCATTTGTTTCAGGCATCAGGTTGCCAGTGTTTCACTAAATACCTTATAGGATGTTGTGCACATTGATGCTCATCTAGAAAAGATTTACCTCTCCCTGCCAATCTCATTTTTTTTAATAACTTTCTTAAGCTTAACATTATTTGTTCTTGGCAGACGGTCTCTCGTTTTAATCATTCGTGTGTTTTATTTGAAAGATATAAATGAAAAAAGTGCTTGGCGTGCCTGAGGTAGTGCTAAAGTTGACCCTTTTAAATACTGGCTTCGCACTGATTGACCCTTAAATGCTGGCTTCATTCTTACTCCAATCAGTGGAAGCCATTTAGCGGGCCCATGGAAGTGATGTACTCTGTAAATGGGATGTTAGGGTTAATGAACCAGTTCTAATAGTTTACATTATTAAATTTTAGTCTAATGTAATTTATCAAAACTAAATTGTTTATAATTAAAGTGGACAAGTACTTTACAGCTGTCTTATATTGTAATGAACTATTAGTTAAGCATTAATCAAGGGACATCTAATTTTTTTTCTTTTAGTTCTTGCAATCACACGACTCTAATAGTATAAGCAGAAGGTTATGATCACCTGGTCTTATGTAGGATGGTGGGAGATTATCCAGGAAAACAGTGCTAAAGAATAGCAAGTGGATAATTAAACTGAGGGAAGCTCTTCCTTTCTTAACTAATTAACTAGTGTTTTTATGTGCTCTTCTGAACTGTATCAGGAAAGTACCTGTTAATCAAACTTCTGTTTAGTCACTTATGTTTTCAAACTACTGGGAGCAGATCTGGAAATCTGAAATGGCATCAGTGCTTTATTCAGAAGTGACTGTACTTCAGTAGTAGATGAAATAATGTCTTTAAATCTGGCATGTAGTTTTCAGAAATGAGGTAGTGATACTAGCAAATGGATTTTTGATGTGGTCCAAATTCTTCTTAATAACTGCCTCTTACATTTCTGTTGCCTCCCTTTTGTTTCATGTAGGAAATATATGGCCCACACAGATGGACTTTGTATATGACGTGATCACTAGAAATAGAGAAGTATTGTGATTATTACTATTACTGAGAAAGCTGGGGGTCTTCCCTATAAGCAAAGTCAGTTGCTCCTGCTCGCTATTTCCAAGATAGACTTCTAGGCTATTTCTGAAAAGTAATTAACAGCCAGCTCTCTTCTTCAGGCCAGTGACCGTTCATGGGGTGACTTTGGTCCTTGAGCCCTTCTGCCAGAAATGAGGAAAATATTCATGACCTGAAGTGGAACGAAGCACAAGAATGCATTATGTAACAGAGCAATAATTTGTATGCATGGGGCGTTTCAAGAGAACTAGTGGTTTCTTCATTAGCCAGCCAGCTTTTGGGGAACTATGTTGCATTTATGGGTAGTCTTCAAAGCTTCATTTCCTTTTTTCCTTCTTTCTTTCTTTTTAGTTTTTGAGCTTGTTAGATGTGAACATGTAATTTTAAATAGACCTCTGCAGTTATGCAACTTCCTAATTTTCAGCTACTTGCAGAGTTTGCTACATCCTTAAAATCAAATATTAATGAATTCCATAATAAGCTATGCTACCACTTGTGAGCCTCTATTAGCTGGAAATCAATTGATGCTGTGCAAAACGTTCAGCCTAGAGAGAAATCCTGAATATTAAGAACTAAATGCAATCCAGAAGTGTGGGAGCAGGAGCAGGAAGTCCCACTGGTACAGAGATAATCTTAGTTTGATCGCAGGACAGCAGAGCATTTTGAAGCCCTTAAAATGAAAAGAAAGGTTGGCAGTGCAGCCCCATGTAGCAGAAGATCGTATTTCAATTTGCCCTTGGCCTGCTAGGGTCTCACGTGAGTTCAGAGCAGGGCTGCAATATTCTGGCCCAAAAATACTGGGCCAAATATTTTACTCAGGCAAACTCTCAGGGAGTCAAGATGTGCTATGTTGTTGCATCTGTAGGTTAAAACAGGATGACTTTGGGGGATTTGTGCTTTAGAAAGGCCTGTGAGGCTCATTGGGTTGTGCTATGATGTGTTAAACAATAATTAGATTTCTTGAACACCAGGTACTTGGTGGGGGAGACCTCAGGATCTGGCCCTGTGTTTGGCCCTAGTAGAGAGTAACTTGGCACTGAGCAGATTGTGTGTGTGTTGTTTCTGTCTGTCCTGCAGGCATCAGGTTCTCCATTATTTTTGTAATCAGAAATGCTACTGGTACCAACCCCACTGAAATCATGCTGCTAGTGTACTAGAATAGAAGACTTTGTAGGGGAGAGGGTTTTTCATAAGTGAAAATTAATTGAATGGCCTTCTCTGAGGAGTGGGAGACAGTGACAGAATAAACCTTACCCTCCCTGAAGGGGAAAAAAACCCCAAAACACTTAACTTCCCAGTAGTGTTACCAGTGCTGTTACTTTCAGCCCGTCAGATGTCTGATCATTGATCATTTCAGAGGGAGAATGCCTACCAGAATAACTACTCAGTTTTGTTTTCTTCACTGTTTAATAATAAATTGGGAACTTGTTCAGAGTTCAGATATTCATCTGAAAAAGTAATCCTTAACCAGGAAAAATGTAGCATTTGGTATTTGGTTTTTTTAACTACGCTACAGAGAAGGTGCATCTTGATGCAACTGTCTTGTACAGGGTTGATTTTTTTTTTTTTTTTTGATGGCTTCCAATGCGCTCTTACCATCGTAACAGAACTTCTCAGTGACTCATACTAAGAAAGCAGCAATCTGTTAATGAGGCTTTTACCTTCAAACGCTTGAAATGCCATCTTGAGTGGTTTTAAGTATTAAGTTATGATAGTATAACTGAGCTGTACTTTAACCAATTTTCTGTATTTAAATTCCCACTCTAGTGTTTTTTTTTTTAACTGTATTTGAGTATCCTTCAGCCCCTAAATAAATGAAACATATGAAGGTTCTAATTATTGGGCCCTTGTTCTTAGAAATGTTATTCTGAGAGGTCTTAATCAAATAATTTAATCTCTAGGGCTGGAATTCTGCCTTACATCATTTAGTTGGAGCCCCTTGACAATGGTGGTATTTGCTTCCTGCTTTTCCAAATGTGCTAATTCACAGACTATGCCCATGATCAAAAAAGTCACTGGCACTACAAATAATAGAGTTTTGGCCCAAAAGATAAAGTAAGGAAACAGTAATGCTTATGTAGTTTTACTGTGGCTGTAAAGCTGGACCCTATGAGGGCCTCCAGCATAAAACCAAAAAAAAGGCACAGCAGGCAGACATAGTAGATATTCACAAACTAGTAAAGCAAGAAAGGGCACCATACTGTGTCGCAGCATGCCCTCAACAGAGAGGCCAACATCATGTTGGACTGAGCAGTTGCTTTAATTAAAGGCAAGTGCAAATAACAAAATATAGTGAAACTATCAGAGTACCTGCATAACAGTGCCCTAAATCTTCGCAACTTCTCTGAATCCTGTCTGCAGCAGCACTTCTCCCCGGCTCCCACCGGCCCATTACTCTCCCGATCGCATACCTACGTAAGAACGTTTTGTCGGTTACTCATTTGGTTTGCTAGACAGTGATCCTGCAGGTACCCGAGGGTATTTCTTTGCTCATTCCTTGCCTCGTAACCTTACCTGTCTTTCACTCCATGTTGCCATTCATTCAAGAGAGGAATATTAACCTGCTGTCTCCCATTAAGTGCATTAAATGAACATCACATTGCAAATGTCCAACTGCTCATTTTTTTCCGCGTTGTGGACACCCCAGTGATCTCCAGTTTTGAACTTGCTTTCCTCCCTTGCATTCCTTTAGACAGCTGCTTGGCTATTACCTGTGATGTTTTTGCAAATGGTATGTGCTGCAGCACTTACTAGATTTTTGACTGCATCAGACACTGTACTGATAAATCATCTTTTCTGCACATTGTTGCTCCTTTTGAAAGGGATCTTGCAGCAGCCTGTGCACTGTGGTGCTGTCAGAAACATATGCCTCATAATAAAGATTTATGTACTGTGTAAGTCCACCCTGATAATTCCAGATTGCTTCTGTGCTTTGCTAATATAATGACAGAGTCCTTAGAACCGTAACATTCAAAGCTCATGCTTGTCTTTTTTCATTTGTCCTTTTGGTGTGATATCTGTGTTTCCTACTTCTTAGCCAATTATTTCAGAATTAACTAACTTATTTAAAATATGTGCACATTTTTTCCAGTATTTCATTTCTTGTCTCAATATAAACAGAGGTTTATGAAACTACATTAATACGTTTCTAAACATGACAATAAAATGCCCTGCAACTTATGTAGTCTGTGTTTCTGCAACATGTTCTTTAAAACTGTAATTTCATTAAATATTGAATACCTGGCTAAGATGCATACAGAGATGGGGATTTTTTTCATTACTATCTTAAAATGGTTCGCTCAGAAGCAAAAGCGTTAAATTAGTAAGTAATGGGGAATTCTTTTTTTAAAATCCCACGTAAAAAGTAAGCCTGAGGAACAAACTGTTTTCTGTCATACTAGGATAAATTGAGAGGAGCTCTGTTGAAACACCTGTAATTAGTTCACCTTGAAACCACCACATTGATGATAGAAAGCTCTAATACTGGATGTTGCTAACACGATCTTACTTTTTTTTTCCCCCCCTTCTGACAGGCAGAGGTGCTTGTGTGCTTATTCCAGGTATACCCTTTCCAAAATACAAGCTTTATTATAAGGAATGAATCTGGAAAATTGTCTTTTGAGGCCTTGCTTATGGACTGCAGACATATTTTAAGTAAATATTAAATGAGAACAGAAAATGATAGCCAACTTGCAGAACAAAAATCAAACACCTCATCTAAAAAAGGTGGTGATGGGGACTTGTTCTTTTATAGATCTGTTAATGTATATCTACCTCTGTTTAATGGCTGCCAAGTCATATCTCAGCATTAGTCCAGGTACAGATATGAGAAACTAAGCCCATGTCTTAAAATGATCAGTATAATGTCTCCCCACACTAAAATGAAGCTGGAAGAGTTGAAATATCACTGAGAAAGAGCACATCCACTCAAAATGGGGAAGTAGCATTGCCCTGAGCTTTTGTCTCAATACTGTCCAAAGTTTGGATCTGGTAATGCAGTGAAACATACTCCTGAACTGGGAAGCACTGGGTGAGAAACAGAGTGATACCTGTCACACAGGGGATCTGGAATTGAGTAAGCTGATCGCTCACCAAATAGCTATTTCATAATCTATCCTTTGCCTTGTTCGGCTGTAAAAGACAACAGAGTGTAAACGGTTACCCAGGGCTTTGAGAGAGACATGAGTGGGCTTTGCAGAAATCTGTAGGGGCTTGGGGAAATCTGGGCAGCTCTTCCCTGCAAATGGTTCAGGTGTGGACGGGAACCTGCTACAGTTAATTCCCATGGGCACCCCGACAACATTTAACTCAGCAGCCATGCCCCACTAGCAGCAGCCGGGGGAGCAGAGAGGGCTCCTCTTCTGCGGAGAGGGCATGGTTAGTGAAAAACTGTCGATTTAAGAGAGTGTCCCTTGGAAGGAAGAAATGTTCGTTACGAAGCACGTTGCTGGAAAGGCAAATATCTGAAAACTTTTAGGAAACATTAAATGAGTTCATAGGAAGGGAAATCAGTTTGTCGGCATACCTATTTAGATAAAGTACATCTCTGTCTTGTTGAAGAAGAGTTCGTTCACATCTGCCACTGCAGAATTGGATGCCCCAACCACTCTACTGGGTCACGCTGTGAGAAAAACCCAAGCTCTGACGTTTTAATGCTGTACACTTTTTGCCTTGACCTGTGCATAACTGCAGGAAAGGCACCATACATATTTGTGAGGCAAGCCAGAAGACTTGCTTATGCTGAATTTGGAAAGTTCTGACAAATGGTTCTGTATCTTTCTAAACTGATGTTGTCTTGGTTCATGATCTGCTGTATCCAGAATAGTGATCTATGTCACTTTTCTCACACATCAAAAAAACGTAGAGGTAGTTAGGAAGAGATGGAAATATGTAAATGTTTTATACTGTCATGTTTTCTCACTAGTGGCAATATGGACGGAAGGTTACATAAGGCTTTGGGAGATTATTGCTTTCTCCTCTCACGACGCAGGACCAACTCTCCCTCTATTAGACAGATACATGTCTAACATACTAAAAGTTTCAAAGGATATAGACTTGTTTGTGTCTCTTGTGAAACCATGATACTGTCAAATACAGTGTATAGTATCAAATATCATGTACATATGCAACACATATAAAATACAATATACAAATGTAAGGAAGGGAACTAACATAGGGTCCCTGTTCTTTTTATATTATAATGTCTATGATGTTGGTACATTAAATACAATTTGTGGTACAGCACAAGAGAAGCACAAGTGGTACAGCAGAAGAGAAAAGTAACAAGTACAGTATTGAGTAAGATATGATCTGTATTCTTGTGAAGTTGCATTTTAGGGCATAGATGCTTCACTTCCTCCAATACTGTCAAGCAATGAAGATTTGGATGATCAAAAGGTTGTATTTAAAAAAAAATAAGCCATTGGGATTTTTTTCTGTATGTTGTTTTTGAGGTGTAATTAGGGCACGCTTTCAAGTTTTTCAGTGCAATCTCCAAATTGCAGAGATCTCATTGACTTAAAGGAACCTAGCATATCCTCCTTAGCTTTTTGGAGTAGTGGATATTGAGGTTCTCATGTGTTCTATTGATCCCAGATATGGGAGCTAAATGAAATACTAAATGTTATACATGTTGGCAGCATTCTTTGCAAGCATATGTTTGTATGTGCGTTTTCTAGCACACTTTAGTTAGCGTGTAGATGGGATAGATTTTGTAAGTTGTTTTATGCTTTTTTTTTCCAAAAGATCCCTCCACAGAACCTAGTAGTTTCCAGTTAGGGTACTCCAGTAGCTGGTAGGGTCTTAAGAAATAACCAATGTCTCCTCACAAAGTCCATGCAAATCTCATTTTTACCCCTTACAATTAAACTGAGATGTGGCTTAGGTAAATTTGGCAACCAGTGTGACAATAGTGAATAAATTCATGATTTTACAGGATAATAATTACAATGATGATTGTGTGCCATGCCTTGACTTGAGTAAGATCTTAATTTGTGCTAGTACTGAAAGTAAGCTTGGTAAATTCATTCCCTTATGTGCGTAAACACAATATGGTATATTGTGCAGACTCCACTACCGACAGTATCAGGACTAAAAGAGCTTAGAAGAGAAGTAAATGTACTTGTTGTCAATTTAAGGTCCACATAAGATGACTTCACTGCATCTGCTGCAATACTGTAATTATATACTCTATTGTATTGGTATATTACAGTATATCACATCTTACTCAAAATTACGTCTTGTCTTCTACTTTTCAAGCAGTTCATTCACCTGCAAATTCATAAACTAATAATACAACAGATTCCCCAGAATAAATGTAGTAGCTTCACTTCTGTCTAGCAAATGCATCATATAATTATTAAGAGACACTACACACTCTGAATGTAGAACGTGCACTGATTTCCATCAGAGAACCAGACACAAATCTTTACAGAGTCGACTTCTCTGCCCAGATAATTAGAGAATTTGATTCCACTGATTCGTAGGATACAAATAGCAAATAAAGTTTAAAACCAATATTACATTTTTGCAAAAAAATTACAGTAAACTGGACTGCCAGAAAGCTATATGCAAATATCTCTGAAATAGCTTCTTTAAAGTAGACCCTAGTTTACATTTCTTTCAACTGTGTATCCTTTCCTAAATTGGAACATTTGAGCACTTAGTGACGGAGGCCTGCAGATTGGCGTGCCTTAAGATTTGTTGCTGCGGTGTCCTATTTCTCACTTGAAGGTCTTCCCTCAGCCTTTCCAGCCTTATAAACTGAGCTAGCTGTGGCGTTCCCAACCTGACTTCCTTGGGACAACTGCAAGGGATGGCTCTCCCCCGGCACCACTGTAATCCCGGCTGCCCCGCACGTACGCAGAATCTCTCTGGCCAGACAAACTTCTTGTCACAACTGGGGATTAATCACCTGTCTGGTTTGTAGGTTGTTTTTTTTAATAAACACGGTGCTGGGTCAGTACTTCGCAGATTATCTTCTGACAGGTGGAAGCATTTTGTAAATAGTAAATGAAATGAAAGTTTGCTTTAAAAAATGAAAATAATGCTATGAAATATGAAAACCGTCTTTTATTTAAATAAGTTAGTAGTTGGACAGGACATTTCCCAAATTGCTTTTCCAGTCTTTTTTCCTTTAATTTTGATTTTTTTCTTTTTCCCTCCATTTCAAAATAGATCCCGGTTATTTATTATGCTAAATATATAGTTTATTAGCTGTTTGGTAGGTAGCTTACAACAGTAATTTTGACGCTGATAGCGCAATTGCAGAAGCTTTGTTTGTATTTTAGGAAACAGATTTAAAAAAGCAGAAAAATAACATTCTTCAATCCCTCATTTTACAGCCGAGTGTTTGAGGGGTTCTTTTTTCTGGCCGTGCAGACAAAATGCTCGTTAACGGGAACAAAGGCAGAACAAATCCACTAATATGATTTTTTGTAGTGTTTCCGTTTATGAGCAACCACCACTGCGTTTAGTGCATTTAATGTCCCATTACAATAGAAAGCTATACAGAGAGTTCAAATTTATACAGAAAGCAAGGCAGAGCTGCTGTCTCTTAAAATTTGAAGTTTCTAACAGTTCATTACAAATATTTCCTGCATTCCTGGCAGCGGATTGGAATGGCCTGTAAGCGTGTGGTGTGAATGTGTGCTATGTTTTGATCTGAAATGCACTGCTGATCAGTTAAGTACAAATCTGTGTGATATAACAACAAAATGGGGGCTGACTTGCACGTTTGAATTTAAATGTTTTATTTTGAACTAGCAGGGAGCTGAGTTAGATTTTGAAGTTTGCAAAGGACTTTTTTTCAATTATTTTAAAAGCCACCATGTTCTAGGAATTCTGCCTTCGATTTTCTTCACAATGGGTCCGCTAACGTTAGTGGAGGTTTCACGTATGTGTACCAAATTTCATGTGCATGTCTCCAAATAGGCACGTGCATCTCCTAGCAGCGCTGCTGTTAGAAACAGAAGTGCCCCCTCTGCAGAGCACGAGCTCTGCCTTCCCTGGTAGAAGAAGTCTTCCAACGTGACGCGGCGTCTTGCTGCTTTTGTAAATCAGCTTGGCGTTTAACCGAGCCTCGACAGGGGAGATAACCAGCGTAGGAATTCTGGTTCCTGGTTTCTGCAGGCTGCCAGATGCCCTGTGGAAATCGGTGGGCATTCAGTGTGCGTTTGGGTGTGGGAGCGATGTGGTGTGCGGTGTTACTAACAGCGGCAGGTTCTGACAGTTACCAGCTCAGTGACACCAGGCGCTTCTTAGCATTTACTTTCTCTGCAAAGTATAAACGTGGAGCAGTTCCTCCCAGCTTATGAACCTGCGAATGTTAAGCTTTTAACTAGTAGGATGTAGCTCTTTAAAAGGAAAAACTTTAAAAATACCTGGAAGGGTTTAAAATCAGCGAGCTAGTTGATACTCTATGACTGTTCTAGAGTATTTTCCCCACTTACCAGGGATGAGATAATTATTTGTTTAAGCAAAATACCGTCAGTCCCTTCAGTTATCAGCTTCATTTGTTAGGAGTGAGAGACTCTTGTTTTTGTTTTAAGATTTCTGTCAGTCTTTCCTTACTTTTAAAGGTGGATATGTTTCACTAAACTGCAGTGTAGCTGGAGGTCGCAGCTACCGAAGGAGCAAATTAACATACTGTATGTTAATTTGTTTTCTTGTCCTTCAGTGACGGTGAGGAGACTCTAAATATTTCAGTGACTGAGACTGTGAATTCCTGCTCCTTGCTCCATAACAACAACAAAAGCTATTTATAGCAATAACAGTTAGCAGCAATGGAACAGCGGCCGTCAGCTATAGGCAGCGTCTCACGATGACCACAAATGTTAACTGATTTTGCACTAAATGCCTCTGTGAAAACAAAGAGCACTGCGAAAACAAAGCAAAACCAAAAAAAAGATTTTTTTATTGCTATGTTTTACTTTGCTGGCAGACCAGAGCAAAGGTTTTCTGAACATTTAAAAGATGAAAAAGGTGAAGAATCCCAGAAGCGATTTATCTTGAAGCGAGATAACTCTAGTATTGATAAAGAAGACAATCAGGTTGGTTCTCGGTTCGAGAGTTGCTGAAATTGTTCTGTTCTTGCAGGTGGGCTGACTGATGTTATTGTTGTTCTTTTGTTGTTGCTCTCCTCCTCCTCTGCTGTCCCCATCCTCCCCTTCTCCCCCCTTGGGCACCCGGTGGAGAGCCTCAAGCCCCGGCGTGGTCGCTTTAGCAGTGGCAATGTGTGGGTTTGCATGGGTGGTTTGCTTGGCACAGGACTTGCTGCATGTCAACCCGGTGGGGGGACTGCCCCAGGCTCCCAGCTGGCGAGAAGGCTTTGTCCGTCGCATTTCTCAATGTCTCGTGTAACTATGGCAGTTGTCCCCCTCCCCGCAGCTTGCTCCTTCGGTTGTGCCTGTTCAGAGTTGGATTTCAGGACGGACCGATGAGAAACTGGTGTAGCCAAAAAGGAGAGAAAAAAAAACCACACAAAACCACCCCCTCCCCCTCAAAAAACATGTTACAGTGAGGCCAGGTTGATTTTTGAACCATCCTAAAATAAGTTTTGACCAAAAATAAATCAGTTCCATCTTTTAGTTCCCTCCCTCCTCCTCCTGTGCCCTCACCATGTTTTACTGTCCGTGTGACTTATTTGCTTGTTTTGCATGTACTGTGGCAGAACTTCTCCTCTCTCTGTGTTGCTCGTGACATAACATAACACCACGTTATCTTAGACGAGTCTGATGAGTAGAGGAACGTCAGGGCCATGTGTGCATTTGTGCTACCTTTAAAAGCAAGTGTTGTGCTGTTTCAATCTAGTGTAAGCTGTGTACGTGAATGATGCTAACAAAAATCAAAAAGGGTTCTGACACAAATTACTTTAATGAGAAAATTCTCAAAGGTAAGACAGCATATGTTTTCTTTGCTTAGATTATATTTGTGGAGGCACCTGCCAATGAGTCTCTCATTGCCACTCTCCTTCCTGTTTTCAGTAAAGGACTGATCTTCCTTTCTTTTCTTTAATTTTTTTCTTCCTTTCTTTCAATTGTATTGAAAGCAGCCTTTCAGTTATGCTGCATCTAAGTTGGTTTTCAAGGCAAAACCTCAACGTTTTCAGGGCGTGATGAACATGGGAATCAGCCAAAGGAAGGGACCATGATCTATTTACAAGGTGCTGTGGGGAGAAGGAGCGGTGCTTAAAACCTAATGGCAAATAAATCACTTTTTGCTGGGCGTCCACCTCTCCTCCCTCCCCTTCTGCCTCGGGCACAGCCATTTTCGGCACTGTGGTGCCATTCTTTTCCCAATGAAGTTGAAGTCAAGGGTTCTTTTTTGGTATGGAAATGGTTAAAACTGTTGTGCCAAGTATTTTGGACTTCTCCTCCTTGTGAAGGTAGACTTTGGTGGGTTTCTCTTAGGGCTTATAGCTTAGTTCTTACTTCTTTGTGCTTAGTTTCCCTCTTTTCTTCCTTGATTTCACAGATAGCTAAGTACTCCCTGCCCTCCCATTCCTGGCAGCCAGTAGGCAAGCTGAGAAATCTTATCAATCAAAAGCAATGGCACTTAGGCACGGGGTGAGAAGATGTGAATTTCGGACTGCAGATTCACAGAAGTCATGCAGAAAGCCTTATTTCAGCCACTTGATCTAAGAACACTCTTGCAGTGTCTACCTGGAAACCCTAGGGCACCCAGCAGCATATCATGGTGCTTTGTACACCACCTTAGGATTGAAAGCTGTCGTTTTCATGCTTCATTTGTTTAAATGAACATTTATTATTCTCAGCTGACAGTTACTGAACTGCAGTTTTTAACAGCTCAACTTATATAATCCTCCTGGTTTTTTTTCTGCTCAGCAAAACAGAATTCTTCCATTTAGAGATGACAGACGAAGTAAATCAATTGAAGAGAGAGAAGAGGAGTATCAGAGAGTGAGGGAGAGAATATTTGCACAAGATGTGAGTAGTTGTTTTAATTGCCTCTTTAGTGCCATATCTTTATCAGTAGTCAGACAGTATTCTCCCCCTCCAACAGTAATGCTGCAGCTGGATTGCACAGTGGAGCTGGAGACGATAGGGAAAGATGATTGAAGCAAAGGGTCTGAGATGAGTTCATGAAGTATGTAGATTGGTTTCTGGAGATGGAGATGATAAGAGTTAAGAGAGAAAGAGGAAAGGTAGATAAAAGATTAGGCCCAGCATGTTGTCTGGGGAGTGTTTATCCTGTTTCTTTGAATGTTTGTGTGGTCTAGGCTTTCTTCTTTTTTCTTCTTTTTTTGCCAACAAAAGAGCAGTGATTTAAATGGGCACTCTCAATAATTTCAGATATCTGATCTATTTCATATTTGTGTCAAGTTGGATCAAATTTGTCAAGCGGCATTCTGCAGAGCCCCCTCACGATTATTTCTTTTGGACCAGTGTTGTAGAACTAAGACTAATGCCAAAAAACCCCCAAAAATACAACAACACCTAGAGATTAAACATGAAGTTGGAGAGGTTTTTTTTGTTGTTGTTTTTTTTGTGACTAATTAAGGAACCCTATTTCTGCTGTCACAGAGTCACGTTGTTGATGGTTCTGAAAGTAATAAAATGAAATGGGTAATGTAATTCCTGCCTTACTGAAGAATCTTGCATGACAGGCAAGAGTTTATTGCTAGAGGAAAGCATTTAAATATGAAACATCTGTGAGCTGTACCTCATGTTCCTGAAAAAAGGAGCAAATCATAAATTGCCATACTACTGTAATGGTGGAGTCTCAAAAGAAAAAAAAAAACATAGAAAGTCAACGTTTTATTGTTTTATGTCACATCTCAGTGGGAGCTTTGCCTCTTACAGGAATATGGGAACAAAACCAATTGAAACTGTTACTGAAAACTGTATTTGACAGTGTCCTTTTAAATTAAAACTGTTCATTAAAACTGTTTGCAGGATTAATAATATTATTTTAGGTATTCTTTTATTTTGCTCTGATTTTGGAGTTGCACACATCCAAGTTATTTTTCTTTAGCAGAATGCAACAGGGTTGTATATATGACAGGGTTACTGAGTCATTCAAGGGCTGCAAAAGCCTCTTTCACAACCTGTCTCCTATATGAGAGTTATTTTTTCGGGTTTATTACAGAGGAGCTTGTACAATAAGAGAAAATCTTTGGGTTTTGAAGCAGACTTTGAGTGAGGCAAAATGTTAAAAATACCACATGGAAAGCTGGTGCCAAAATAACGCCGTTTATATCACAAGAAGCAGCTAGAAAGGAGAACCAGGCTGGGAAACTCAGGTGGCTGGGAAAGCGTGCTGAAATTCATTGCACAATGTGCTATTGTTTATACATTTAGAGACTTGAGTTTTAAAGACAGGCAAGCGGTGAGCATTTTAATTGCCCACCGCAGGAGGTTGATGTGGTCCACTGGGTTAGTATCTCGGAGTGGCAAGGCCTAAGTAACAGTGTGGTTTGTGGTAGGAATTTTAAATGGACTGGGAGCGAGCAATTTTAAAGATCAGCAATGCAGATATTAGATATCTCTCCCTCTCTCTCTCATATCCACTCATTTGTTATCTCTCCCTGCTTATTGCAGGGGTTAGTGAGCCAGCAATGCATCATATTGCAGTAAATTTCAGCTTGTTGTACTAATAATATGACTAGCTATATTAATAGGAATATGTTTCTTAGGTGAGTCCTTCCGAGTGGAACATTCCTCACAGATTCCTCTAGGATTATGTCAGTGTGTGTATGTTGTGGCAGACGATGTCTTTTTTTTTTTTTTTTCTTTTTTGAACAATGCCTTCCTGTTGTAGGTAGTCTCTTACTGCGTGCAGGACTCTATAATTTTAAAGCCATCTGCAAGCATTAATTGATTTTCTCCATGTTTCTGTGAGGGAGGTGCCTAAGCCTTGTCAGGCTGCTCAAATTGCAGATGTAGAAAGAGAAACACGAAAGGGTTAATTGTATGGTATTTTTATTATCTCTTCACTATTTATGCTGCTATAGTCAAGCCTTTATCAGTGCCTTGCTTACAAGCCTAGCAAATGGATTATAGATACTTCTCTTCTAATTATAGTATGCATGAAGAGGGCTTGCATCAGAAGTCTCTGCAGTGCAGCAGCAAAGGTTGAGAGTACTGGCACAACCTGTTGCACTTAACGCCACTCTATAAATGTTTGAGGTAGCCAGAACCCTTTGAATAACTTATCAGCCCAAGAGTCAGAATTCTGAACAAAGTTTAATAGGCAAATGCAGTCAGGTTACAGGAGTAAAAAATTCTGTGCATGTTTCAAGCGCTGAGAAAAATGCCTTAACCTGAGCTCCATGAATCAGCAGCCAGAAAGCTTGCCAGCCCTTCCTTTAGATTTTGCAGCACTCTAGTGCACCAGGCCTCTTCATTTTCAAATGGAAATTTTGAACAAAATACATACGTTCATGAATACTGGCATCATTACAATAGTCCTTATGATGATTAGTCTGATGTTAGTCAGTCAGTGAATTACACTTTCTGTCAGATTTTCCATCTGCTCTATTGGCTGTCATCAATTTTGACAAGGGGAGCTGGAGATTTTAATAACCCCTGTCATGTGTAGAGTCATAGAAGGTGGCAGGGACTGAAGGATAAGCACATTAATATGATACCTTAAAAGGACTGATGAAGAAAGAGTTAATAAATTCAGTAGTTCTCCCTCACTGAAATAAAAAGTACAAGGTGCACCTGTTAAGCACTTTTCAGGCTGCTAATAGTAAAACAGCATTGCATGAGCTCTGTTATGCTCAAAGCTATTTCTGAGGTTGTAATTGTAAGGCCTAAACTTTTTTTATTCTTCTTCTATTTTAATTGGAAACTTAGTTTTACAACAATTTGTGAATTTTACAACCAAGTGCACTGGAGCAAAGGCATAGAATACCTGGGCTTTGGAAGGGAGAAGCTTCTAACCTGAACTGCTTTGGTTGCTTTTAGTAGGTTGAAAAGTAGTTGTCCAAGAAGGAAAAAGAAGAGTCTAAAAGAAGAAAAACACTATCTGTTGTTCTTTCCATATACATTGATTCAAATCACAGATTTAACTGAGAATCCCAAATGCATGTGTAAATGGTACAGTACGTTTGGCTTTTAAGCGTGCAGAAACTTGATTGTAAAGAACAGCAATCAAATTACTTAAGGGAAATTTCACACTTTGAGGTTAATGCAATGCATAACCTCATGAGCCAGAATCACATAAAGACCATCCATTTTTCAGAAGTGTATTCTCTAGTAATTATTGAGTATTTATTGAAAAGTGTAGATGTTTTATTACTTGCACAAATGCTAGAATTGCCCATGATTACACATGGAGCTTATTAAAGGCAATTATTCACTGCTTTTTAATTTCTTTTGGTATTAATTGTAAGGGTCATTTTTGACCAAGCAGTGTATTACGAAGAGCTAGATCCTCTAGATAAAATACATCAGAATTCTTCCAGGTAAGAAAACATTAAGGGTCTTTGCTACTGCTCTCTGATGCAGGAGATTCAGAAAACAGACCTGAAAAGCTTCAGGCTCTCCTATCTGCGTCGTAGGAAAACAGTCTGTAGTAGGAAGAAGAGGTTTTAAAATGAATAGAAAGGAAGCAAAGACATGCCTTGTTCTGTCTAACATAAACCCGTTAGGTACTGAGATTCCAGTGCGGCTGCACAGAGCCTTCCTTTGTGGTGGCAAATCAAGCAATAAGCTTTATTTGAAAGCCTGAGATCTATCATATCTTGTTAACTGATGAGAAAGTGATTACCTGATGGTATCCACTCCAGGATATTGCCGCATGTTAATAGTTATCTGTGTTGGCTAACGTAATTAAAAACAAGAACAGAAATCCCCCATATTCCTGGTACACTGACAGAGCTGATAGGCATTTTCCAGTTGAGAGCTTAAAAGGTTCTGGGAAGTAGAAAGAGTGAAATACTAGTTTCATAAATGACAATTAGTGGTATGCAGAACCCTAATGGAAATCTTGCATGTGGTGATCCCTGAGGAGGTAAAATTATAGGTAATGTTGTAGAACTTTTTTTCTTCCTTAGATTTGTTGCAGTATCTTAGATCAGTGTATGAGAGCCAAGTGTTTTATAAATACTTTTGACAACAGCTCTGTTGTGGTTTCTTAAGCTTTTCTGGTGCTTTAAATTGAGCATTATTGATGCTGCAGATCAGGAAAGCGAGTCCTGACCTTGTAGTAGCTAAATTGCCATCCAGAGCTGCTTAGCCATCTGATTTTTAACAGCAAAAATAACATAATAAAAAAGTGTCTGTCGTGTCTGTCTTCTCTGCCTCTCAGCCTCACACGTGCATTGAAAAATAGAGATTGCAGGGATTGTGTGGCCCTGTGCCAGCACCTTCAGCCTGGAAGACAGATGGAGTTATTACAGCATCTGTCCTTAAGTCTATAGTGCATCATATAGTGATTCTCATCAAGACATCATCAAGACTGAGCAGGGAGCAGACCTCTCCCATTGCTTAGTAAAATGTAAATCCTAGATGTTTGTTCTGCTTTATGCCCAATTCTATGGAAAACATCCAAAAATCGATGCTCATAATTACTTTTTTACAGAACAGGTACGTGCCCCTTCGCTTTCTTAACTTCTTGGGGACACAGACCAGTACTCTGATCTGAGGAAAGGTTTTTACTTACTAGTTCTGGAAAATTAGTTACAAGGCTATTTTGGAAATGGGACTGTAGTGAGGTTAACGCGCAAACGCCTGTCATGAACCTAGAAGTACAGATGCAGCCTGACAATCTGGGTTGTCCAAGCCCCCAGTGCGATCTCAGCACGCTCGCAGGTAGTTTGGCTGTGCTGGAGTCCACACAGCCACATTTGCCCTGCTCTTCTGACCCATGTACCTGGAATAAAGTTAGGAAAGTGTGCTGCTAAAGCTGCTTCCCAGCTGTAGTGCAGGCATAAAATTTGCTCCCTCCTATCCCTTAGGACTGGCGAGCCATTAAATTCAGAGCTGTGGTATAAGCCCTTTATTTTTTGCACCTTCACTACCTAAAGAAAATGTGCTCTGGGGCGGCCTCTTGGACAGATTGGCTAATTATCCCTTGGGAGTAAGGTACATGAAATGGGAGAAGATGAAGTGGCACAACTTGCGTGAAGGGTCCCAGCGATATGAGGTGAAAAAGTTTGGGACTCCTCTCAGCCTGGGGTCAGAGCCTTGGTCTGCTGCAGCCTGGGGCAGTTTGCTCCGTGGGTGCAGGGAAGGGAGGGTTTGCTTCCAATATCCCGAGGCTTGGCGTTAAGGAGAAAAGCCCCAATGCACCCCGGAGCCCTGCCCGTTCAGTTAGCGCGCTGAAAGGAGCTTGCTCGGGAAGCCCGCACCCCTGAGGTATCGACACCGCGTACGCCCTGACGTCGATGTCGAGCGGAAGAGCTGCGGCTTTCGCAAGGTGCTGCCCTGGGTTCCCAGGGCTGAGTTTTTGGCTTGGGTACGTTGATGCGATGGCACTTGCAGTGGTGCCCATTTACACCAATGGCCAATTTTGCCTGTATAGTTGTTTGAGGAAGCACTGGGAACAGGCACAGTTCTGTTGCTCCCTAGAGCTCTTTTACTATATATAGAGTAGGTCGTTAGCTCGCCCTTTTGAAAAGAGAAACATCCAAAATCCGTGCATTTCCTATACCATTAGGATTTGACAGGGCTAATGATGGCTTCCCGTTGTTCCTTGGGCTGAGTCCCATTGTTGTGGAAGCAACGGACGTGCTCTCGCGTGTCCTCCTCCCTTTGCTTTCCTTTTGTTTAAATTCAATGAAAGTACTGACTGTCTTTTCTTCTGCGCCTCATGGCGATCTAATCCAATGACAGCTACTAGGCACTTTGTGTAGCGAACATGAAATAGGAGGGAAATGAAAAAAATCAAAGAGGGAGAATTATTCATGGGAAATTGAGCACAGCTTCATTTCTCTGCATAAAAAATTAAGTAATGCTAAAAGAATTATACACTTGCCAAAAGGATTTATTTCTTCCTAGCCCTTCACCCTCTCAGGATCTAAATCCTCCAGCACAAAGTCTTTTTTTTTTTTTTGTTACAATAGATTTTATTATTGATAATATTATTATTATCATCATCTTATATCTCACAGTGGGTATGACTGTTTCCTCTCCAACTGTAAAATGAAATCACATATATTTTCTGATCTCTAAATATTACAGTAGCCTCCTTCCCTTTGAAGAACTTTGTCAATTTTGCATGCTTTCCTCCTGTTCGTCCTTCCTACCTGCAGCTCTGCGCTATTCTGCTTATTTCTAGGTAGTAGGGCAGACTAGTGGAACCTTACATTAAGTAGGAAGAACATTTTTCCCTTCGAAACGCCGGTATTTTGCGCATAGCACCTTCTTCTGATCTCAAGACTAAAAAGTTTCAGTTTGTTTCAAAACTGAGACCCCTTGCTGGCAATGTATTGTAATGCATGGAATTTATTTTACTGGCCTGACATTATTCTTGACCTTTTCTCCCTCTTGTCTTCTGCAAATGCAAATGATGCATGAATTGATATCCCCTTAAGCCTGAACAGGGGAGATAATTCTAAAATCAAGGAAGGAATTGGAACAGCAGAGCATATCTAGAACGTCTGATACAATGCCTTTTTTATTTTTCAGTCAGTTTGCTCCCAGGAAAACCTTTTTGTGGAAAACAGGTAAAAAATAGTTTGTTTGTTTGTTTGTTTGTTTTTTAACTTAGCTATTTCTCTCTATTATTATTTTGTCTATCCATAGTTGTTTATCCTAATGAGAAGACTGTTGAGCAAAGTTATAATCCAAGTGATTTGCAGTGTTTTTCTGCTTTAAGGGGGGGAAAGAGATTGTCTTGCAATATTATATCTGAGCAGCTAAGATATAAGTGCTGCTTTCCCAAGAGTTTTGATTTTAGTTTAAAAAGCAGATTTTTTGGGGGGGAAGGGAGGGCAAACTGCCCCTAATGTTTCATTTCAAATGACCAATCTCTGTCGGGAGTGCCTTTAGGATTTATCTTACTGATCTTTTAAAAGCACTCTAACGTTGTTTGGATGACAGTACTTAGGAAACATCACATTTATATTTCTATTATTTAATCTGCCTTCCTGTGGCGTTGAGCTGCAGCGCTGAGTTGTTGCTCAGAACCCCCCCCAAATGAGACCCACTTTACTCCTGCGTCATAGTAATGACATGATAATATGAGAGCCTGCTGTTATTTTGCGTTACCCTGTGACAGATCCTATGGATGTTCCTTTTAATTATACTAAATCCCTTTAAAACAAAGAAGAAACTTAGCTATGACATACAAAATATGAAGTGCTAGCTCCTTAGCAGCCGTAAATTAGCTTAGCTGTGCTGAAGACCTTAGACACTGTACACCCTTACGGCAGTTGAAGTTTGGATCCAAAATGCTAGAAATTTCACTGGTGAGTGTGTGAGCAGTGCTAGCCCAAGTCTGTTTGGTGCAGGTTTTAAAACTGTTTATCATTGGCATGAAGAAGGGGGAGATCATCTTTCACAGTGTTTCTATCTCTGTGCATCCTCACTTCTGTCAAGATGCATGTATGGGTGAGAAAATGACCCCACAATAAGGGTACAAACCAGCTTTTCTGACGGGTGGTCCCAAAGCAGTGGAATGAGGCAACTCCCTCAGGAAATAATGGCCAGTGTCACCTAACCACCTTGTATTCTGAGAACAAAGTGTATTTCTTCAACTTCTGTGGCATGACTATGGCGATAAATGTTTCATTAAAATAAATCAAAATTGTGACAGAGAAACCCTGACAAGCAAAAAGAAGGCGCTCTCATAGACCTACTTTTCCCTCTCTGGAGAGAATGGGAGAATAAAAGTGACGTAGTTATTCAGGTTCCAAAATCAGACCTGTGAAGTGTAGGAAGAGGCCCTATATGGAACAGACTGTGAATTTCACACCCTCCGTTTGTTTATGCATTAAATTACATGCTCACCTGTGGGTGAACCTGCCCAGTTCTAGTATCTGCATGTTTTTCACTACTTTCAAACCTGTGAACTGATTGACCAGCTTTCATGATACGGGGATGCATACTCAAGTGAAGACCAGGAAAAGTCCAGGTTGACAACTGGACTTCTATTATTATCTGCACTATTGTTATCAGCATTGTTATTAGACTTTGCATTCGTCAGAACACTGTTTTTTCTTGCTGCATGCCTTACAGCCTTTGATCAGGTGAATGACTTAAACTCATACTTAACTGTTTGTACATATTGTTGATTTCATATGTTGAAAGTTAGGTATATGTTTAAGTGTTTTGCTCAATCAAGACAAAAGCTCACAGCCTTTTCTTTTCATCAGAGAACCTGAGCATCTATCTGCAGAGATATCCAAGGGACTTAGCAAATATGTAAAATGATATATGCAATATTTTGCTGGCTTGCATTTCTTATATCTTATTAGTTTATATTTGTACAACTCTTATTTTGGATGTAGAAGCATGGTTCCTTGGCTTCTGAGAATTACCTTACTCGTTAACAGGAAATGTTAAGTGGTCTTCAGCCTCACCTGACTGGCATTTCATATGTTAAGTTGACCGTGCACAATATTATGAGGGAGGGTAGGAGTAGAGGGGAGATTTTAGCTTTGGTTCTTCATGAATCTAGCAAATTGGAAGGTGTTGCTAGAAATTAAATGTAATTTTATAGACAAGATGTAAAGCTGAATTAACTAGTCGGTTACTATAATCTTTCTTTCCATTTTTCAGTAGGCTGTTGGAAGACAGTAGTGTATGCAATGACACCCATAAGAAAAGACAGCTGTTTAGGTTTGTATGGCTTGTTTAATATCTGTTTCCCAATAACTTTTACTTCTGCGTTTGTCTGTGTCTTCACTGAGCAAGATCTTGATGGGTGTGGGTTTATCATCTTTCTGGCTAGAACACAGTGCAGAGAACAGGTTCTAATCCTGTTTATCTTATGCTCTGAATGAGAAAGTTGCAGCAAGGTTTTCCTTTGATTTCAGTGGTCTTTGGCTCAGGAACTATGTCTAGATTTTCAACTGCTCAGCTGCTTGGGCTGCCACAATTTGGGAGTGATTGTGACTGGTAGAAGTTTATTCTGCTTCGGTATAGAAGACTTGCACTTTTCACAGCCTCCTGTTCAGACCAACCTGTTTTCCTTCAATTGACTTATTAAAAGCTGAAATAAAAATACAGTGAGGTAAAACTGGGTCAATTTTCCTTATCTAAAGCAGCAGCATATAAAAAAAATGTCCTCTGTGACCTTTCTCTTCTAAACTCTTAATTCCTTCTGCCCAGAGAACTCTGCTGCCGTAGTGGTGCTAACAAGTTTCACATGCCACAGATAATGAATACAAGTCAATCCATATTTTCATGGAGAGTTTCTTTATCAGCTGACACACAGGATCAATAAGAGATCCAACCTGTTTGTTGCAAAACTCCACCTAAAGTGCTTAAGGAGGGTCTGATCTTTCCCACACTGTGAGTACCCACAGATTCAGTTAATGTCAGAGCTGTGTACACTGAGGTGCTTTTAAAATCAGTCCGTTGCCACAAGCCTTAAACAGAGCAGACAGAAGTAGTGAGTATGTTCAGAAGCATCTCCTTTATCCAGCAAAGCACCTAGGTAGACAGAGGTGCAGCGATCACTGCATGCGTATGTATGTATTGGCATGTGTTTCCGTATGTCGTAGTAATAGTTTATGTCACTTTAAACATCTAGCATCATATGTTTATATTACACAATTTTTCAGTAAGGTGCAAGGGAGCAGAATTATTTGGCCTGTGTGTTTCTGGTTGCTGCCTGTGCATGTCTGCACAGCGGTGTGGAGGAGGAGGCAAGACTGCACCAAAGGGGAAGCAATGCTGGAGCCCGTTGAGTTGCAGTGCATGGCCACAGGCAGTAGACAGAAAATCTTTTCTTTGTCCTTCAGGCTAGCCTTGATGATCTAAGTGTCTTGGATTGGGGATGCAAGGATAAGCAGGTATCTAAAATACCCACGTACTTAGGAGGCTTTCAGTAACTAATATCTGTTCAGATCTGGGGAACAAAAGGGAATTTTATGTATCCTGAAACCACAGATAACTAGGATACAGAAGCAAGCTATTTCTGTCCCCCTCTTTCACAAGAGTTTAAAACCAAAAGGACTGTTAATTTCTAAGCAGGAGAATGTAAAATAATCTGTAAATAATGCTTGCTTGTGCTTCTTTTTTTTTTTGTAAAATTTTAAAGACAATTTCTTTTAAAATCTTCCTTTTTATGTTGCTGCCTCTGTGCAGTTTCTCTTTATGCTTTGTCACTGTCTGGCTCTAGCAAAGGTGAACAGTAAATACTGATGGCATCTGTGTAAGGCTCTGATCACAGACAAGGAACGTGCCAGGCTGATCCAGATCTTCGACATGCTGCTCTGCTCCATCGCGTTCAGAGTGACACAGCTCGGCAGGCTCCCTAATAAAAAACAGGAGAAAGGAAAAACAAATAGCTCCATACTCATCCATTTGATTTGTAGAAAGTGCTTTGACCCTGCAGGGTGTTATACTTGAAAATAAGAGAGAGAGGTCGAAAATGTCCTCTGAAAGCCTCCCAAAAGTAAACGTTATTAGCCTTAATTTGAATAGCAGTCATGGTGCGCTAAGCTGTAGTAGGCATGCAGGCTTGCCACCCTAGCAGTAGATTGTAAGCTGTTCATCATAATAAGCTGAATTCTGCTCTGTTTCCTACTCTCCGCTCTTGGTTTACTATGTTGTCACTCACAATATCCTGGGTGCTTTGCAGCTGTTCAAGGCCAGGCAATCTCTTCCCAGAGACCTGTAGCTTGTAGATAGATAAACAAGAGAGGGAGAACATGATGGTGTGATTTAAGTGTGTGCAGAGGGGAAAAAACAGTCCGATGGGTCTCTAAGTGGAGCTTTAACATTTGAGAGGATGGGGTCATGCCAGGAGGACTCACGCTTGGAGGAACGCCTTGGATAAAGGTGCAGAGCAGATGAAGAGGCAGACAGGAGTGGGAACGAAGCGCGACACAAATAAAGAGGGTGGATATGAAGACAAAGACAGAAGGCAGGTAGGCCTTTGAAACTGGTGAGAAAAACTTCTGAAGGTCAGGATCAGTACAGGGGAAGCCAGCAAGGGGTTTGCTGAGGGAGGAGGCCAACCAACAGGCAACAGAAAAGAGTCCTCAGTGCTACGTCATGTTGCTGCGTCGGTTCCTTCTGGTGAAGTGCTCTTAGGATATATGCAAAAGGAGAGCAGTGATGTAAGTGCTGTGCATATAAATGGGTATAGCAGTATTTGCTTGTTGAAGCTGGATGAGTACTGAGGTCAAATCACCCTTTTCAGGCACGATGTCATAAATCCAGAGTATTTCCTTTAGTAGGTTTATTGCAGTCTAACCAAAGATAGACTCTGCCTTGACATGTTTGTTTGTGTATAAATCTTTGTTTTCTGATGTCCTTAGGGGTAACAGAGATAGCACAGGGAAGGCATCTGGCAGTCGGCAGAGCAGTACGGAGAATGAATTGAAGTGGACGGACCACCAGAGGCCATGGAGCAGCACAGATTCAGACAGTTCCAATCGAAACTTGAAGCCAGCCATAACAAAGACAGCAAGTTTTGGTGGAATAACCGTTCTGACAAGAGGAGATAGCTCATCAAGTAACAGAAGTACCGGCAAACTGTCTAAAACAGGTAGCTAGTACTGTATTGGGTTCACATTACCTTTTCTTTTTGTGATGAGGAATGACTGTGTTGGCATCTATCTGAGAGTATGGTGTGTCATGAATTGCAGGAGCAGTTGTATTTCCAGTGCAGAGTGAATGTCCGTCTATGTTACTTGTAGCTGGGTACGTAGTATTCAGTTTTTAGGAATCCAGAAGAAAACCTGGTACCTGGGGGGTTGCAAACCTTAGGTAAAGTTGGCTTTTCCTGGAATAGAATATTTGCACTTTCTATTTGAAAACTAGGTACAATTTTTGTAGCTTGGAAAGGTAGCAATCTTTTTAAACAAAGCAAGTGAATAGCATAGTTTTTAACTTTGTGTTAATCTTAGTCTTTTTGAATCACATGAAGAATTAAATGTCGTATATCTGATGAGAAATCCAAGAACATTTTTTTGTTGAGGGTAAAATGCAGACTCTCTGTAGATGGGAGTTGAGCCTCTCTCTAGCTCCTAGTGAATGAGCCAGTGCACTGTAGCATAAGCCATGAGAAGCACTGGATTCGGAGAGGTCCTGCAGTCTCTCTGTTTTCTTGTTTAGCTCCGATTAAATGAAAGCACCATTTCAGGGGAGGATGAACCTGGTGGGAATTCTGCATCTACTTGCATTAACTTCATGGGTACATTAACATATGGGTGAGTCATAGGGTCTGGATCTAAGTAATTTCAAGCCATGCCATTAAGCTACTCTATATTTTTGTGTAAAAGTGCATAATAAATAATGAGCCCGCCAGATGATTCCATCAGTTTGGTTCATTTGATAAATATAGTACAGGACAAGTGGTAATCAATACTTAGCACTTAGTGCTTTTTCAGCTTGAGAGTGTTTTATGGACATTACTTAATTTAACTCTGTTTATCAAACCTGGGTTGGTCAAATTTCACTCCTGTTCCCAAATTTGTACTAGTCTTTGTTGTGCCTCAGGACCCTTGGGAATGGAATTTGCAAAATCAGTTCTGCTAACCTTCAAATATTTTGGCATGCCAAGACCTCCAGATCTTGAACGTAGCTACGAATTTTGATGCATTTCATAGACAAAAAGGACTGAGGCTAGTCCGAAAGCTGCTCTTTCAAAACCTGCTGGGGGCTTCTGGACTATCCTGTCTCTTTTTCTTAACGCTTCTATTTTACATTTCTTTTGAGACTTTAGACAGATAACACTTTCATATCGCGTTATCCTAAGATTCTCCTTCAGTTTTACTCCATCCTTATCTATGTCAAATCATATGGAATTAAGACATGAATTTCACTTTGGTGAAATGTAGCACTGTATAATTGTTTAACTCTAGATTGTTCTTGAGCATGATGAACATATGCACAATAGTGAAAACAATGCACATGTGATTTTGAAACTGCACTCCTGTATTTTTTTACTTCCATAAGAAAGAGTAGGCTATACAAGAACAGGCATACTGGAGTATGCAGTAAACCATATTTTTAGCTCCATACTCCCTTGCCTTCCATGGATCTTCCTCCTGTCTTATAGTTCAACCTGATATGCATCAAACAGGGATAAGACACAGTACTTTTTGGTATGGCTCACATTAGGTAGAATACAGTTAAATATACTTCTCTGCAGTACTGTGTTGCAGAGGTATAGAGTATTTAAACAGTGTCTGAGAAATCCAGTTTGGAAGCTTGAGACATCTCCTAATTGCAAAAGATTAATACTTTTAAGTAGCCATCACGGTGTTAAAAATCAAGCATGTTAAATGATGCACTTAGAAAGTGTATTAAAAGAGAAACCTCTGAAGCGTGCCAATAATTGTAAATGGATCTGCACTCTCTATGTATCAAACTCAAAATCACTTTCAAATGAAAGGTGTTATAATACGTTTTTAAAACATCAATATTAAAATTCTATGTTCTTTGCCTTGCGATTACATATTGTAAGTGGTCTGACTCTTTTTAAGCAAAGTGTTTCATTTTGAAAGCTATTTGAGACATACAAAGAATATAAAAGAAACTAAATGAAAATAAATGTGGGGAGAGGAGAAAAAAGAGCAAGGCTGGATGTCAAAACAAACTCACACCTTCAAAGCCAGGACATAAAGTGAAACTGTCAGTCAGCCTGAGGAAAGTCAGAGGAAATAACATCTAAATCGCTGTTTCTGTCCTTATCTCTGAAATGTTATTATATGGCATTAAAACAGAAAAGAATGTCTAGTCAAAAAAAAATGGGGAAATATGCCCTAAGAAACTGTTCTTCCTTCAGCAAAAAATGCTGAGTGCGTTCACACAGCCTCCATGTGGTATTTGCACGTTTTCTAAGGTACAGTAGGTACCAATCAGCATGTTACTGTTCAGTTTTTTGCATTGCATCTTTATTATTCTGTAATTCAATCATAAGCAATACTTCAAGTTCCATAGTTCAGTAAACATGGAAAACTTTCTTATGTTTAGAGCTTGGGGATTTTGTTTATTTTGCTTTGACTTTACTACAGTGATTGAAATGGGATTTCAGAGGCATCACTACAAACATGTAAGCATGCTGTTGTAGGAGAGTGGCAGAGCCTGGTATGCATCAGTTCTGTCCCATTTTTCATCTGCAAAAAGTACCAGTCTGTTCTTTGAAGCGCTCCTACAATTCACAGTAATAAATTTAAAGCATTTTTGGCTTCTATATGGTACGTATGAAATCAGTTTGAAGTCAGCAATAGGTAATAATACTCTTCATTGGCTAAATGACAGAAAGTGTTCATGATTATTTTAAATGTGAAAAATATTCTAAATGTATGGTAGTCATCAAGAGGCATTGTGAAACAAATTTCTTGAGCCAGGAAACACTAATGTTTTAAGAATTTTCATTGATGTTTCACAGATGCCTTAGGGAAAATATAAAATAATGTAGGATTAGTACTGTTGTCTTTCTGGATCATTTCTAATATTGTCACCAAAATTAATATTCTGCCCTTAACATTAACTTCTAATAAATCAGAAATTAATGGTACATTGGTAGTTGACATGCAAAAGCTGAAGCACAGAAAGTTGTCAACCTCCCATTAGGCGAAGACAGATCATAGAATGTGCTGTTTTCCGTAGCAGAATCTAGTAGTGTCTGTTAGTCTTACGCTTGAATTGCATTCAGCCGCATGGAAATAACAGTTTAGCAAAGGAGTTAAGCTACTGTACTCATGCAAAACTTCACAGAAGGGGCTGCCTTAAACTCATTACTTGGTTATCTTACTGGTTCTCTGATTATTATCTTTGTACACATGTTGATTGTTTAAAAAGCACTGTTCCATTTAAAAGCACAGATTGTATCTTGCAAGTTATTTTCTGCTTCCTCATTCTGAAGCTTAATAGATATAGAGAGAAGTATTGTTTAAGTTATAATTCAGTACTGAGATGAGGAGCTAGTAATTTAACAAGCTGCAATCGAGTTGAATTCCTGCATCATACAAAACCTTGGTTAGTTTAGATTCCCCAGTAGTAGAGGGGGCTTTTCAGGGTTGACGAAGCACAAATAGTTCTGGTGAAGTGGATGTCCCTATGGCTGTCAAAGATGTAGCTGTTCAGTATCTAACTACACCCATGAAGAGAAGATATAGTTCATAGCCTATCGTGTTATTTTCACTGACACTGCAATGGTTGTCAATGTAGATTGTTATGAGAGAATATTAAGTCATGCATTCCAAAGAAATGTACTATGTGTGTGTATCTACAGATCTCAATAATTGTTGAAAGACTTAAAAGACCTAACTCTTGCATCTTGAGGCTTTTTTTTTTTTTAATGTATTTTCCCTTTTCCATTAGTGGAATGCACATCTGGTGGCATGTGTTTCTTTCCTCCCTGTTTTAAAAAAAAGCCGGCATTCTTCCGGCTCATATCAGCTATGTTGATACAGATCTGTAGGAATCATTGACTTCTTTGGAGTGGCTCCAAGTAATCGGAACCACAATCTAATCTCTCTTGTTAGGTGTTCGTTGCTAATTCGGTAGGGCAAATGCAATTATGCTGCAGACATTTAAATACATTAACCTTTTTTGATACAGTATCCTGCAAATTATAATTTGGTGTCTGGATTTTGGAACTAGATTTCTGCTTCTTTATGATTTCATTTAATCAGACATTAGCCTGATGGATCTCGTGAGTCCAAGAGAAATTGCAGGAATGTTGATATCTGGGCAATAAATTATGAGCCAACTGCTTCCAGTCATAAGCTTCCCAGCAACATACTGTGCTGAAACATCAATCTTATTTTTAGAAGTGCAGCTTGCACAGAAGTATCATGTTCACATAAGCACATACCACTGTCATAAAAGACTAAATACACTGTAATATACAAAAATACACCTGACTTCTAAAACTACCAAATAAATACTCCTGAGCCACGAAACTATATCCAAGGCAAAAATACTTCCAGAAGTGATCAGCACTGTGCTACTGCTGGAAAACTGAAAGCAGCGAGTAGATGTTGGTGGTCCAGTTGAGAAGAAAAGAAAATTTCTCCTTGACTTGGAAAGTGGGGTTAGCAGAGGAAAAGTTCAAATTCTTCCGCTATAAAATGTTAACCCGGAGGAAAGGGAGCAAACCATGCTCCATTGCTCGCCAGCATTCAGAACATTGGAAAATTTGGGTGCCTCCTTTCTCTGCCCCTCTCTCACCCTCCCAGAAATTAAGCTGTTAAGACATTGAGGTAATCTTTCTGTTTCTTTCTTACAGCAGTTCAGAGAGTGGTGAATCTTAGAGAACACTTGAAGAACGTATTAGTGGAAAGTGATAAGAATGCGAAGGCTGTTATTATGTCAACCGTGAAGCAGGAAAAAAAGTATAGAACAGTCTAGCAGAGGTAGCCATCATTACGTACAGAAGAAAGGAGGATGGTTTGTGTACTGGGGGCAAGAATCTCATTTACTCAAAGTTCCTTTCAGAAGTCGTTAGCAAGACATCTCTTAATATGAATCTGAACAAAGTGAGAGAGTTCTTTTTTTCATTCTCTGCCACACTGAATTCATTATGTGGTGGTTTCTTATTTCCAATTTAGAAACTGTGAAAACAGCTAATCAGAGCTAAGAAGGCAAGATTAATTTTGTGTGAGCTTCCAAACATGAGTTGTGGAATTTGCTTGGCTTAAAATGTCTAGACTTAAAATGATAGAAAATAAGTTGCAATAATGAAAAAAATTAAAATAGATTGTTCTTATACAGGTTAAATGAGGGCAAAAGTGTCTAAATAATAACTTCTGGGGTTATTTTGAAAATATGCATAAAACTGTGAAATTGTTATGGGTCTTGTGTACTTTCTTTCAAAATCATAAGCTTGTTCTACTGGCATAGAGGAGCAGATCTCTGATCTTTTAAGGCAGCCATTTTCAATGCTATCATTGTAGCTGATGTGTGGTGATAGCTTCAGAGATTGTCCTACTACTTCTGCTTAGCATTTGATAAGTGCACCTGAAGTCATTACAGTCCTTTGCCTTTCAACATTCAGAAGTTGGTAAAGATCAGTCTGCGATTCTACCATAAAACAGCTGAAGGGAAAAGTACTGAATGCCAGAGGTGCGATCTTCTCCACTTGCAGCGTTTCTTTAGAATAGCACAAAATGGGCAGAGAAAGGAGTCCAAATTGAGGCTTGATACTATTGACATGCTTAGAAATACTAATGAAGGGTTTCTGGAATCTCCTCATTGCTCCTGCTTCTCCAGATAGCTTCAAATCCGTTGAATTCAATAGATGAAGAAAACGAGGAGAAAGGGAAGCTAGAACTCGAAGAAGCAACATGAAATGAATGTAGAAGGGCTAGATAAATGCGGGAAAATAAATGGTAATTGCTACAGAAGGAAAATGAAGCATCTGTAGTTGTGTTTCCATTTGAAAATACTGCTTGTAGCTTGCTGAGGATGTCCTCCAAGAGTAACTCTGCCAATTGTAGAAACACTGAAAACTGAAATGATCCAATAAATAAAAGTAGCCCTACAGGAATAATCTTTCTGAATTTCCAGCCTCAGCCTACACTGAGAGGAAGAAATGCAGCCACTAACACAGCCTTGGAGTACACTGCAGAAATTAAAAAAAAATATATTCTGAAATTGCTATTACTTTTGATTAGCTTTTGGAGAGGCAGATTTGCTAGTGACAAGTTATGGACAGTTGAGAAGGATGAACATCTCTGTAGTAACTACCATCTGGATATGAAGTTTGAAAAAGACGGGCAGAAACATTTATCAGCTTTTACACAGCAATCCACAGTAATCTGTGGAAAGACCCTGCACTTATTGGATAGCAAGATTTGGTATGACCTATACAAATGAAACTTGTTTTGCTGTCATTGTGAGAGAAGAAATGAATTCCAGTAAGGACTTTGCTAAGAATGAATTAGAGACTTTAGTCAAACACTGGGTCTTCCAGAAGTATCTCAAATATGAAGACTGTAATTTTCCCTCTGAATAGGAAGAGAAGTTTGGTAAAACCTAAGTTTGACTTCCGTCCTTCCTTTCAGTGTATGTCTGCAGGAGGACACTAGCGAAGTTAGGGAAAATTTAAGATGTAAAGACAGCATACATAAGTAAAATACAAATAAATTTAAATTTAAATGCATCTTCCAGAAATAAGCATCCATACAGGCATTTGCTTTCACACCTCCTGTGTATTTGCTTTAACTTCCTGTTTTAAGCACGGTGTTTATCTGAGCTTTATGTTCTCAGCAAGATACTTGTCATTGCTGCATCAAAGAAATTGAAATTTAATCAAGTAGAATCTCTGAAGTTTGTAAATTATATTTGACTTTTAAAAGAATGTGACTCTTCATCCTTCCAGGCATTACTGCACTGTGTTTTAGCACATTTCATTTAACTTGACTGATTGTTTATAATAGGATAGCTACTGAAAAATCAAAGTCAAATAAATGTTAGGTAGCTGTGAGTTAATATAGAATTTAGCACAGCTGCCCAGTCCCTTGACTGAGAACTCAGTTGCTGTTTGTTTTTCTTATAGAAAACTGTTTTTTTTTTCCATTTATAAACCCTGTATTTATCTCTTATACTTTGCAAACTGATACCTTTGCATTATAAATATATACCGAGCTTTTTGTGTTCTGTTTGATTAAACCATTTCCAGGCTGGGGAGGGGAGCAGACTTTGCAGGGGAGGGAAGAGGTATTTTAAATTGTGCAAATCCCACTAAGCATTGAGCTCAGCGGGGAGTGGCCCCTCCAAACCCCCAATGGGCATGGCGTCATGCTTGCTTTTGCAGTGTTCGAAGCCTATCCCAGCGTGTGTGGCGAGGTCCGTGTGTCCACTGTAACCGCGACTCTGTCTCTGTGTTAGGCTCAGAGTCTTCCAGCAGCGCTGGCTCCTCAGGATCCCTGTCACGACTACATCAGCCTCTCCAAAGTGCACCTCTTGTCCCCGGAGTGACCGCCAGCTCTTCGGGCAGTGTGTCCTACGCCGAGAATGGGATGAGTGGCCAGGTAGCACCCAGCAACACCAGCTATATCATTCTTCCACTTGAAGCTGCAGGGATACCGCCTGGCAGTATCCTTCTCAACCCGCACACAGGTCAGTGTGGTGCCCGCCCATATTGTACTGCCCTTTAATATTTCCAGTGCCATTTGTGGAATTAGAAGATTTCTAGAGATATTTTACTTCAGGCACCTTATGCAGAAGGAAATGGCTATTTTATTCAGAAAGGAGATTTGGCAGGTTGTTTTTAGAGCCGCCGGTAAGTCTGCATTGGCTTTCTGAGGTTATCGTGGCATACCAGTGGGAAACGATACATAACGTTATATTCCTGCAGTCCCACACAACATCTCGGTGTTGTAAAGATCTGGCACTCCTTGGCTGTGAATCCTCTGAGATCTCATTAACTTTAGTAAGGAGAGAAAGGCCTCCATAGCGAAGCATGCTGAGATATGGGGCAACTGAAATCCGATGCTCCAAATTTTAGAGATTATGCTTAGCAGTAGAAGAATTACAGAAGGCTTAGAGGCTGCGTCTGAATTAGCACTTCAGAGTTAATTTTCTTATGCGAGCTATTTGATTAGCAGTTGTATTTAAACTGGAAGTTTAGTGAGAAAAGAAAGTTCTAATCTCTTCAATCCTGTATCACTCTGATAGCAGAGGCACGCAAATGAGGCACTTGCAGTCGTCTGAGCACTGTGTACACTTCAGAAACCACTCAGCTTGAACTTGAGTGCTTGCTGAAAGTCTAAGGCAATTTATTATCTCCTTGGTTTAGATGAAGTCCAGGTAATGTTACGCTATTACTCCCCGCAGTATTGTACGACAGCTTTAAAAAGGCTCAGGGAGGTTGAGACCGTGATGCTGCTTCAGTGATTTGGACTGTTTCAGCGACCATAACTAGCTATTCTGCCTTCCTTAGCTGAGTTATGCTGGGTTTAAAATAGCAAAGCATACAGTGCACTGAGTTTTCCATTATACTGGGAGCTGAGAATAGGGCCAAAATACTCTAAAAGTCCTTACTGGAACTCTTTATTTGGAGATTTTTCCTTATAGCTAAGGCTTTATGTATATTATATTTCTCTGTTCAGAGGTTTCAGTACCAAGACATAAAGCTTATTTGTGAGCCTGCTGCTAGAAATACCTCTATGGCCAGAATGCAATCAAGAAAAACTGAAAGTTGAGGAATTTAAGAAAAATAGTCTTTAAAAACTATTAAACCAAACATTCCATAAACGCGTAGAGTAGCATCTAGGGCTGATCAGTATATATCAGCATATGTAAAATCAGAAAGGAGTAAACTTTTTGTGAAGCTTACACTATTTACATGTAGTTTTTTCAAGCTATTATATTCTTGATACAAGAGCCTCATCCTGGCTGCTTAAGTGAGGTTTTTACACTTTTCTTGAAAACTGAAGTATGGGAGAGGACTGAGCATGGGAGATGGGCATAAGACAAAATCATCATTATTAATTTGTTCATTTCTATTGTGCTAGCAGTTGACAGTTCTGTCTGTAGCACTGGAATTTCTTAGTCAATACAAAAGAAGGCATTTTATGTACAATGTGATCCTCTTTTATACAAAAACTAGCAGGCTTAGGCAGAAGTCTATCCATAATTCAGTTGACAGGACTGAGTGAAACAAGTGAAAGGAATTACTACTGCTTCCAGCCACACTAATAGCTCAGAGGTCGTTTGTGTTCCTGCCCATGGCAAGGATGGAGACTGTAGCTCACCACACTTGCAGGCCAGCAGAGCTGTTCAAGAGGAATATCTCCAGCATGTTTTGTAGAGTTAGCAGTTTGCATCAGCTCGCTCATATTTTTCCTGGTAACGAGGGCGTTTTTTTGTCTACCGTGGGTATAGTGCCTTTCAGTACTGTCACTAGAAGAAAGTACTGGGTCTCCCCTCCTAGCTTGCCTCATTGTCCTCTGAAGTGTAATCGAGAGTTCTGTGTGTGTTGGGTGTTTAATGTTCAGAGAGCAAGTGTTTTTCTGTAGATAAAGTTATATGAGATTTTTTTAAACTGCTTTGTTTCTGTAGCTAATTTGTAAATATAGACATAATAAAGAAAACAGAGGAGGCAGGTTCTTTTAAAGAATGAAATTCTTATCTCGGATGCATAGGTTTGCATTGCCACCTGTTCTGGAAGTTGGGCTCTGTTGTAATGTCTGCTGTGTTTTTAACATGCAGTAAAATACGTGCTATAGATTTGCCACTTTTGGGGCTCGGAATCTTTGCATCTTATTACGATTACATTACAAAAGAAACTCCATAGGGAGGAGACTTAGAGATTGCTAGATGCTGTGCTCAGCTATCAAAGTGATGGATGCTGTCAGAAACATAGATGAAGAGAAGACGTTTTAAAGAAAAGGAAAAAGAAGCTTTGTTTCCTATAATGAATAGATTTTCTTTCTCTGTGTAACATCATTCTTTAGCTCTTTCTTCTCTTCTTGCAGAGTGGTTACTTCCAATCTTCTTCTCTTTTGATCCTAGCACCTTGTCCTTTAAAGATCTTTGCTTCCTTTCACACTACATAGACACTGGCTGCGCAAGCCTCTAATGGCATCCGGAGACGATGTCAGTATCTCCCAGCTCTGATCAGACCTCTCAGCTCCTTTTCAGGTGTTGGCAATCCACATTCTTTCCTTAACCATACTCACTGTTTCCTCTGATTTATCTTCTCCACTTTACCTTTCCTTCTCCTTCCCCAAATGTAGATGCTTCTGGCCCCTTTTGGGAGGGAGATCATTTATGCAGCTATGTCATTTTGCTCTTGACTTCACTCACTTCACCATTCTGTTTTACGCTTTAAAGGATTCTTCTTGACACGCTCCCTGACATAACTCCTTCAGAAATTAAGAGCATTTACATTTCGTCTTACTCCTTTGAACGACACCACAATCTTTGCCCTTCTATCAAGGCCACAGTTCATAACTTACAAATGTCTTTCCTATTACCATTTGATCTCTCCCTTTCACTTCCTATTCCAAGATTTCTTTTTAATAGGTCTTTTTTTCATCTTTGTAAACATTGCTACCTTTTCTCTTTCAGTCCTGTCATCCTTCGTTGTGCCATGGGAAAGGTTCTTTACTGTTTCCTTGAAGCACCTGACACAGACTTCAGGAATCTGTTATCCTCATCACCCGGAGTCCTTGCGGTCCACTTAACGCCTTTTTGGAATTGTTTTCTCTTTCAGCCTCTGCCTCCCCGGTTTTCCCTGTGGACAGTAGTCCTTGGTGCTTCCATTCGAGACATTTATTTGCATCTCTGGGCCTCATTGTTTACCAGCAGGGTCACAATTGATGCTCAGAAGATCATATTTAAGGAACCTCCACTGCCACTTTATCTTTTCACATTAAGTGGAACTTAAATCTCCCACATCTGTGAGGGGACACCAGTTAGAAGCAAAGATACATGAAATGCTGCTCTGAAGTATCATCTTAGCCTTCTCAAGTTTCCTAAACTACTTCTAGAGCCTAAGATTCCAAGTCTGGGGGAAAAAACAATCCATTTTCACCTAGTGTCTTCACAGCCCCAAGCAGGAAATCGAGTGCACAGAACTGACCTGTGCTCTGTTTCACTCACTTCACTCCATACTTTCCTCACTGCAAGTGAGAGACATGCCCCATTTGTAGTATGGCAACTTAATGTAGAAAGTGATGATCCTTTAAAGAGAGAAGGCAAGGTTTCCTTCATTAGCTCTTCAATATAGTTCTGACACGTGATTATTAAAAAGGAGGAGGGGAAAGAAGCAGTCTGAAGAACAGGCAGAACAGCTAGAGACACTTGTGGTATAAAAATGAGAAATGCCTTATTTCACTAATGCATTCTGGGTTACCAGATTCATCCAGGTCCCCTTTTTAACCTCAAGTATTCCTACTTCTGTTTACCTACCTTAAATGCTGTCACTCAAATGCAAATTTATTTTTCTTGTGTAAACATATATCGTTCCTTTGATTTATGAATTTATGACGGGAGTGAAAAGGGAACTGAAGTCACAGAAAATGTTTTACCAACTCAGGTGTCCCGTTTACTTTTCTGTTCATAAGACAATGATGCAAAACTTTGGTAAAGATAAATTTTTACGGACCTTATTTTTGCAAGTTCGCTTTCTCCAGCTGAAGTATCTGAAGCAAAAAGATACCAATAATTTATATGTTGTTACGTACATTCCAAATTCTACTCTTAGTGGAAGTTTGGACACAGTTTGTCCTATATATGACAGATTTCCCAAGACATTTTAAGTGCTTCTCCTCTGATAATTTCCTGTGCTGTCTCCTCTACTTACTTAGGGCACAGCTCTCAAAAATGCAGCCTTATGTTGTTCAGATGTGGAATTATATTAGTGACAAGGTTTTTGTTTCTTTCCATATGAACCACAGTGTGTTGCAAGTAGTCATATGTGTTTCACTGCTGCTGCTGGAGAATAAAATGCACGTGAATATCCGTTACCTCTGGTCTTTGTTCCACAGTTCAATTTTAGCGTTAATTACTTCATCACTGAATGACTTCAAGTAACCATAGCACCTGAATCATCTTATAGTCATGGCAACCTTCCACTCATTCTTTGGAAATAAGTACTGCCAAAGCAAATGTGCGTTCTGGCAGTAGTTGAAGGAGTTAAGAATTACGGGTTCATTTGTGATTTGTGCCATTCATAGCCTAACCATCAAGCTCATGTGTTCTCTATTTTAATCGGTGATTTAATTGTCTTTGGTACTGTAAAACTGTAATTTTATCATCTTAGTCCTGTTTCTGCTTCACTGTGTTGTAAGCCTATGATTACACACTTCTGCGCGTTCTCTTTCTCTCCCTGCCTGTCTTTATCCCCATATTTCGAGTTCTTCACAGTGGCTTGAAAATTTGGAGGAAACAACCTTGGAGTGCTTGGGAGCAGAATTCACTGGGAACCCACTAGGCTGCTTTGGTTGATTCCTCCGTTCCCTTGTTGTGCTGTGCAGGCAAAAAGCAATGGAAATGACTGAAAAAGCCACATAGATATATTTTTATATATTTTTCCTTATCTAAACACTGCCAGTTGACATGTAATGTACATAGAAGCATTAGACTTTGACTCTCTGTTGAAATTTAAAAAAAAAGATGCTTGCTTTCTGTTAAATTGCAGTTCTGTAACAGAAGCTAACGGCCTTCCCTGCAAAAATAGATAACTGATACCGTAATGAGGCATTGAGAGTAAAGACTATTTTATTGTAGCAGATCAGTTTTAAAGCAAGCTGCCTGTGAACATGTGGTTGTGTAATTTCGTGTAGTAAATCTTGCATTCTTGAAAGCGCTCAGCAAAGGGAGGCTGTCTTATTTCAGGCCAACCATTTGTAAATCCGGATGGGACCCCGGCAATATACAATCCTCCCAGCGGCCAGCAGACAATGAGGAGCCAGATGGTCGGACAGTCCCAGCAGCAGCCTTCATCCCAACAGCCTCAGCAGGTTCAGCAGCCACAGCAGCAAATTGCAAGTCACCTGGTCACACAGGTAGGTGTGGTGGCCATTGAAAAGGGAGAGGGAGCTCTTACTGATACTTGGGATGACCTGAGGAGGCGGAGGGAAAGGAAGTCAGGATGTTCTTCCTTTCTTTTGAAACAAATGGGTCCCACAGCCGCTGGTATTTTCAACATGGATGAAATGGAGGGAGAGAAAAGATTCTTTTTAAAATTTCATCTAAAGGATGCTTTCATTTTGAAAAGAACTGTTCAGGTGGTTGGTGTACGGCCACAATAATCTTTACATTTCTTTTGCAAAAGTGTCGCCACGTAAGTGAAAGCTGAAATGTTCCTTTTCAGACTAGCGCGCTCTGTAATTCTGTAGAAAGTGCTGAGAGTGGAGGAGTGGTAGTACATGTATCTTTACTGATTCTTTGCTGACCGCCTTTCCAAGGCTTTGAAAATAAAAGCATACAAATATTCATGCTTTCTCCTTTCAGATGTTTAATCACTCTTCACATTTCCTCTATTTTTATCAGTGTGTAGGTTTATATTATACTAATATAATAGTAACACTCTTGGTAAATTTGATCCCTAGTGCTAGCAGACCATTAGCGGTTCTGTCCTTCTGACTGTCTAAAATTTGACACTACTGTTCTCACTATGCAATTGTTCTGTTTTGGTAGGAAGCTGTATCATGCAATGTAAATATAGGTTACAAGAATACTTGGACCAAACAGGCCTGGAGACTTTCATTATCACCATCCCTGAGGTTGACTACTGAACACTATTTCTTGAGTGTTACTTCTGCCAAGCTGAGGGCAGAACTTGAACCTGTTAATGGTAATGTAGGAGGGGAGGAGAGGGAATTTGAACTGTAACCTTTCAAAGCAGTTTATTGCTTAACAGATCTTTGAGGATCCCCGAGAGCTCTTTAATTGTTCAGTGGCTCTGGCCCATCATACTTCCAAGGATATCTCCTGGCATGGCGTGAACTGTCACAGTCCTTTCCATGTCCCTGTTGCCAGCAGTGGGGTTGAGTTCAAAGACCATCAGGTGCAATGTACGGCCCTATGAACCCTTCCATTTTGAGTTATATCAGGCCAAAGAAGTAGCATTGGGTAGCCCACTGTCAGAGCACACCTACATAAAGAGGAAGACCTAAGATCCTCTGCCTGTGCCCATGCTGGCTGGACGTGACCCAGCTCTAGTCTAGAAGCTTTGTAGGCACAGTCATGGAGGAGATTGGCACAGTAGTTTGGGCACTGTGCCATGGAGCTTCAGTTCTCTGGCTCCTGGGCTGGACGTGGCACGTAGCCAGCCCTGACAGCATGTGGGCAGAAGAGTTTGGGTCTGTTTCAAATTTCAATTTGTAGCTTATCTCCCTGCTCTTAGATAGTAGACTGCAGGCCAGACAAAGGCAGCTACTCCGGCAAGAATCTTACATCCTATTTACAAGCAGAGCAGCCAAAGCTCTTCTGTATGTTTTGTGTGAGGTTATATTTTGCCACAATCTCATCCCAGGTTACCCGCACAGTAAACTGTTTAAATTCAGTGAAGTCACTTGGATTTTACTGGATTTGGACTAATGTTTATGGCTGTTGTTTCTTGATTTGATCTCAGCAGAATTTAGAAGAAAAAGGTAGTACCAAACCTGTGTAAGACTCAAATAAAAGAGAGACTAAAATGAAAGAAATAGTAAAGCTATTCCAAGGTAATAATGCTGTAGAAAATCTTTCTTTCACTTAGATAAACATCTTCTCCAAGCTGACAGGCCTGTCTCTGTTGTTAGTTTGCAGTCTGTTCATTGTTAATCTTTTTTAGCTATTATGTTCTGCCAAAGAAGCTTTACAATCACTGTTCCTTTGCCTATGACGCACTCAGAGTTAAGTCAGTTATTATCAGCAAAATTCAAATACACACTTATACAGTGCTCTTCTCCCATGTTATCTCTGTAAATTAAATGTAAAACTCATGTTTTGGCTTTGCTTCACATGAGTAATAATAAGGAATAGCTGTAGCTTTATTTAAGTCTATTGGACATTAAAATATATGAAAATTGGCCAAAAAAACCCACCCTATAATAAAGAATTGTATGGCATAAGGCTGAAATGAAGACTGAAATCACAGTAACTGACCTCTAGTATTCTGGCTGGTGATGAGTCACCTGCATTTTCAGAGCAGTGTTTGAGGCCTTTGTTCTCAATAACAGCATTCCTTGTTGTTTCTCTAAATGGCTTGTATTTATTGTCTTTTATTGTGTTTATTTTGCAGCCTGTTCAGGCAATGCAGCCATCTTCCCAGTCAGTCCAGTATCCAGCAGTTTCTTATCCTCCCCAGCATCTCCTGCCAGTCTCTCCAACGCAGCAGTTTTCTGTGGTATTAAAGATTTTTTTTTCTTTCCTTGAGGTGGAAGTGGGGTGTGGAGGTAGAGCCCATGCATTTTGGGGAGTCTCTGATGAGGATGGCGAAGGGCATTTCATGTGAAAGCCCCATCCAAGTCCCGCTTTGCCTTTACGCTTCTGGTACTGCAAGCATT
This sequence comes from Struthio camelus, assembly GCF_040807025.1. Classification (NCBI taxonomy): domain Eukaryota; kingdom Metazoa; phylum Chordata; class Aves; order Struthioniformes; family Struthionidae; genus Struthio; species Struthio camelus. The sequence continues at coordinate 53,678,049 of NC_090943.1, forward strand.
TTGTAAGAGTGTTCGCCCTGATTCTGGTCATCTCACTGGGATGATGAAGGTAGGAGAAAGGCTCTCAATCTGGTTAGTAGAGCCTCCAGAAGACATTTTATTGTATTTAGTATAGGAGCCTGGGTCTTCCCACTTCCTCTCCAGGGAGCACAAACTTGTGAATGTGAGATTTGGATATCCCCCTTTTCTGTCCGCAAAGACTGGAAAAGGGACCTCTATAAATCATTGTTTTATTTTATTTGTATACTAAATCCACTAAAGCCTGGATTTATTCCCTGCTCATACCAGAGCACTTGGAAAACAGAACAGTGGTGAAACAGCTGCAGAAGGTGTGATACGCCATGCATCATGACAAAGTACTAATGGACATGTATAATAAAAATAAATAGAGTGTACTTTTGGAGTCTGAATCTGGCATGGTGCTTATAGAGCTAAGATTATACAGTTATAAAATGAAGCTGACATTTTAAGAGGCACTACACGGTATTTTTTTCTGTTATTTTCTCTCTTGCTGTGGTAATCTTGTTCATGACTGATTACCTGAAAGTAGAGATGTCACCTAGTCATACATAGTAAGAGATGGAAACAAAGCTGCATGTATCCTTGCAGATAAAATAGTATTAATACCTGGTAGATGAGCAGAGCCATTTAAGGGACAAGAAAATAGGTTCTGTGCAGAGCAAAAGTTTTCTATCTCAGTGCTAACTCTATTGTCCTGGTTGTTAGGTTAGTGCTTTTCAGTAACTGATTTAATTTTGAAGCCTTATCTCCTTTATGAAACTTATTCCCTTCTATTCGCTGGTATTCACTTTTGTCAAGTGAGTGACGTACATCTTTTATGTACGTTACATTGTACACACAATGTATAAAGCGTAGTATGTAAAAGCTTTTGGTTTTTATTAGGCACATTTGGAGACATTTCAGGCTCAATGAAGTTTCTCATTCAGCTTATTTGCAGTCATTTGCCATCCAGGCAAGGAATATGCTAAGAGAGCAGACAGCTTTATGTGCCTAAATGTGTGGGGTGATGCTAAAGTTAATAGCTACTTTCTTGCACTACCTGAAGACCTGACTAAGAGTGTTTAAAATGTTTGCCCGTGGTGTCTGTTCGCAGAAGGGAAAAGCAAGTCTCTGTGGAACAAAAGCTTATGGCGTTGCTCTCCACAAAGCATTCATTTTTTTTCTAAGTTTCCTATGCTAGATTAGTTTTGGAGAATGAAAACAGCAAGGTTGTCAGGGCAATCAAAGAGGCTCCTTTAAAAAAATAACATTGCTGTTCTAAGTGCAAAGGATTTTATAATGTTTATTCACTGTCCGTGGCGGGGGGTGTCAGGAAGGGACTGTAGTCTGCAGGCTAGCATGTAATTCTTGCTGAATAGAACATATTTTGATTTTGAGTATTTAAGTCTTACAATGCAGGCCCAAATAAGATGCAAAGAACCACATTTGGAGACCTTTTCAAATAGAATAAACCTGAGAGAGAGCATTGATTTGTACGCGTCTTTTTGCAAGACTGGACAAATATCCTTGTTTCCTTGTGTCATTACCAACATGTAATGAGACTTAGGTCCGGTGGCTTAGTTTGGTATGCTCATCCTACCATAGATTTTTTTTTCCCTCCAATGAAATAAATTACCTATTTCTTAACACCGCTGAATAAACGGCCTTGAAATATTAGCTGGAGGCTTAGCTTTTTTTTCTCTATGTTTACAACCTGGGATTTTTCAAAACAGACCATAAAGGAAAAGGACTGCACCTGAATCTTACTGAATTCCTCTTAGGATCATTTTGAAACGTAGGTGAAATTACCAGCATGTCTTTGACTGAAGCATCCTGTGTTTAGGAGGGGAGGTATTCACTTATTTTCATGCCCTTTATATTTAAAATGTCTTCTTTTGAAAGCTGTAAAGTTCACCTGTCATTTGGAAAAAAAAAAAAAAGAAAAAGGAAAAAAAAGGAGGAGGGAGGGTAAGAGCCAAAACAATGGGCTTTTGTGCTAAGTGATGCCATTCACCTTAAGTCTAGAAATCTTCATGAAAGCCTTTACAGTGATTTTTGCTTTTAATTGCCTCCATTTCTGTACATGTTCTTGCATAGTATGGCAGTTATCTGAGCTGGGTTTGTTCATTTTCCTCTGTCTCTCATGCTCTGTTTGAACCTATTTTGTTTTGCTAATTTGTGTAAGTGTCTGCTGCAGACATCATGTTTATCGTCTTCTACTGACTTTTGCCCTGCAGCGAGATGACATGACAACACAATTTAACCAGATGAGCTTAAGTCGTCAATCATCAGGAGACAACCCTGAATCGCCTTCCGGTCCTGTCTACCCGTCACCGATTTTGCAGCAGCCGGCCCAGCAGCCAGGTTACATCATGGCCTCGCCGAGCCAGCAGCTCCCCGCGGGTGGCTTCACAGGCTCTGGGCCACCCGTGTCCCAGCAAGTGCTGCAGCCTCCGCCACCGCCCCAGGGCTACGTGCAGCAGCCACCACCCGCTCAGGTAGGCAAAAGCTCCTTCCATGCTGCCAGTTTGCCATCTGGCTCATTAGACCACGATAAAGAGAATACGAAAAATGCTGTGAATTCTAGATTTTTTTTTTTTCCCTGGGTAAAGGCTTAGCAGATTTTTGGGCAGCAGGAAACTTGCAAAGCTTCTACCATATCCTGGGTTTCAGCAATTCTTTCCCTATCCCTTAACCATTTTTTTTGCACGTATGTACATATGTATTCATATACTCCAGGACACATCTGCACTGAATATGAAGGAGGGGAGTAAGTAAATATCCAGAGTCCTTTTTCCCTGTATAAATAATTTCCAAAAGAGCAACACAGCACATCAGTGCAGGTAGCTGTTAATCATATTTAATTGGCTTGAACATGTGAGATGTCACAGATCAGTAATTTTTACTGTCTTCCTGAAGACTGATTATATTTTACTGTTCGCTACCAAACATTTCTGCTTGTCTCCTGGGTACCTTTACAGAATATTGAAAGTGATTACTGTCAAGAAGTAAAATGCACATATGAGTTTCTGGCCTGTTTTCAAGGTATACACTTTAAAAAGCCAAATTTCTTTATCTAATTATAGATAACTTCCTTTAAACTCTACTCTTAAATGACATTAATAGAATTTTTCCTGTTTTCATTTTTTCCTTTAGAAGAAAATATTTGAAAAATAAAGTAAAAAAGTTCCTACCAGTTCTTTTAATGTAAAATTAATTTAAACCCTCCTATTTTTAACGTGCCACTTCTTATTGAAAATCTGCAGTTGTCTTTGTTGCAATGACTGTGTACTGCCACAATAATGAAGAATTTGTACTGCTGTAATGTTTTAACTGAGCTAGAGATCCAGTGCCTCACTAATTAACAATAAAAGAAATCTGAAGAATACCGTATGTTCACACTTCATAAAGCACTGTGACACGCATTGTTTCTGTATTTAGAAATTATGAAGCCTTTTTTCTGAGAGAAGGCTTGCCAAAGATAATTTTTAAAGAGATGAAATTCAACATAACATAGTGGGTTTTTTATTAATAATATTGCTAGAAATAATTTTCACTGTTTGCCACCTGTAGAAATTTTTGTGAATTCTGAAAGAAAAAATGACCTGAAAAGCAGCAAATGCCTTTTTCCTTCCCCTGCATCCCATTTTCCTATCCAGAATATATTGTCTCACTGGGTAAGCAGAGGGCTGTCCAGCGTTCTTTGCTTATATATAACCTTGGCTGCCCTCCGTGTTTTCAAGCATCGTTTAATCAAACCCCACGACGCTTCTAGTGAACCTGATAAATATGAGCACCTCCATTTTGCAAGCTGTCATTGCAGCAAGCTAAGTGACATGTTCCACAACCATGCGGGCTACAATTTACTGTGGGAGTTAACAGGGCTACAGACCTTAGTGCTGCCTGGTGCAGCCTGCATGCTTCTCATCGTGGTATAGGAGACCCAGCAGCAGGGCTGCACAACTCCACCTCTCCTCTCTGAGTTGAGATTAGATTTGCATCCTTGCCTGGAGTCTGCGCTAGAGCCCCTTGGTTGTCTTTGTGGATCCTGCTTTTCTGCGTTTACCTATCGGCACCTGCCTACATGTGGCTGTGCATTTATAACCCTGAGGTGAAGCGGTCAGGTTCCACCTATGCAGAAGAGCAAGGTTTCGCTCATGGTATAGCTTAAATGTTACTTTGTGAAATTGGTCTGCCTTGTTAATATTTGCTTGGTTGTTAATAGAGAGATAGGGAAACTCCTCCAGAGGACAAGTGATAAGGAGATGCCTTTTCACACGTGTATTCATAGGCTGGCACAGGACCAGGGCCGTACTACTAGTGTTTTTTAATGGCCACAATACCCGCTGTGTCTCTGTCGGAACCGACGTAAGGCTTCGTTTGGGGGCTTTTGTCCTACGTCGCGATTGAAGAAAGTGGAAAGTCACTACAGGGAGAAAACATTTTTTGGGCTTGCAGCAATCTTAGTAATTTCACTGGGGAATCATTTGTCCTCAGGGTAGGTAGAAAGGTGAGAAATTCTCTTTCAAAGCACTCAGCTTCTCCTGAATCCATTACACTGCACAGACCATTCATCTCCAGTTTGTCACTGTTCCAAAAAATCAATCTTGTCCTCATCCCAGATATCTGTGTGGATGAGAGACAGTATGTGTTGGGGAGGTGTAGTCCCTGTTGGCCTTGTCCATATACCGTGAAAGAGCAGTGACCTTAGTCTATTGTGGGGGGCTAGCTCTTTGTGTCTGCCTGTGTATACACAAGTCTGATCTGCGTTTCAAGCTTGAATTCATTCTTTTCAGCCCTAAAATGCAGCACAGTAGTCTGGATACTGCTTGTAGCACGTGTACCACAAACAGGATATCTCTCGTATAAAAAGATAGGCAAAGCATTGGGAAATAGGAGTTCCTCTGTTCTGACTTTCTGGACTAGCCCTAACAATTCAGCCTGTTTGCTATGCGGGGCAGCTAGACCCTGACTCCTCTTGGATGTCAAAGTAGGTGGTTTGAGGCAGGCTAAAAAAAACAATGAAGATGTTAATATATGCAAAACACTAAGTGGTGTAATAATCAATGGAATGCAATCAATGTGAAAGCACTCTTATATCTTAAAAGTTGCTATTGAATTTATAGCAGTAAAAAAAAGGCTTGACTCTAATGGCTAATTAGTTCCCGTAAATGCATTGCTGACAAGGTTCTTGTAGATTGGCTCTGGGGCCCTATATGCTGTAGAAAAATATCAGAGCAATAAAAATTTGGGAAGAGGCCCTGTGAGTATGAACATTTCCTTTGGGAGGTGAAAGAAAGAGAAAGAAAAGCACTCCAAATCCTCAAACCCAAAGGTTCTGCGTTAAATTATTAACTCTTATACCAAAGTTCAATTAAATATATTTCTACAGCTGCTCTCCAAGATTTTCTATCCCACTCTGTATCAAAGCAGAAACAGATTGATTTTAAAGTGATGTGGCTAAGAAGTGGTGAAAAGACCCCTTACTTTTCTTTTTCTTCCCCTTTCCTCACAGCAGTTCCCCAGCTCAACAGCAGATTGATGATTTAATAACCTGAAAATAAAGATCTGTCTTTGTTCAGCCAGTTGGCAACATAGAGAAAAAAAAAAAAAACCCTTTAGTCTGCGTTTACTGAAAGAGAATTTAGCAGCAAATTCCTGTTTGCTTTCTCTATCATAAATAGCAAACGTACATCTTTCCCAGCCTCTCTGTTTTCCTCTCTTTCTGATGGTTCTTCTGTAGTACCCATGGGCTCAAGCACTTCCATAAAGGTCCAGATTTGTTGCTGGCAGCATTCTTTCACCAGTGCTTGACTGAAGGCCAAACGGCCACTTCTGCCTCTGCAAGTGAAGGAACAAGAAAAGTGAAAGTACTGTGCAAAGGGGAAAGCATACAGACCCTTACAAGTTATTTTCATGTATGACTCATTCCTTGTGGACGCTGTACTGGCAAAACGATGTCCAAAAATTTGACCGCATAAATTCTTTGAGAGGCTGGGAAAGTCATGGACGTATTGAGGGGTTTTTCAGATGAATTTATTTTGTGTTTTCATTAACTTCCGCTGGTTCTTTGCAGAACTCCCCCCAAAATGAATCCATAGCTACGATAAGGCAAAATCTTTATTCATAGCATGTGTTTCGTAGGAGACTTGTTATGAATGAGGTTGGGGAGTCCATTTAGAGGTGGAAATCCTGCATGTGCACGAGTCTTCCCTGAGTGATCTCAGAAGATTGTATTGAAGGACACGCCTGCAGATTTTGTGCACAGGCTGGTATTTTTTTGAATTGCTTGAGAGGATGATGGGGGGAGAAAGACTGAGCCCAGACAATGAGTATCCTGGGAAAAAATGGTATCTCAGTTATCTGTTTATCATTTTAGATTCTGTTATCTTCACTGCCTGTTATGCAACTGTAGCTGTCATTAGCAATAACGATAGCCTCAATAATAATCTGGATGACGGTGTTAATGCAAACCTAACGGGTTTTGTCAGCAACGTTAAGGAAAGGTAGAATACCTACGACCTGACAGAATCAAAGTGTAAATTGGTAGGGAAATATGTTAGGAAAGTAAAATGAGTCTGAAAGATGGGTGGAATCCTATTCCTACAATGAGGAAATAAGCAGCATACCTGCGTGCATAAGGGAAGCTGTTGGATAGCCACCTGAGGGAGACACAGCTAATAGTGTATTTTGATCCGTATGTGGACAGAACGAAACCAAAAGCCAATGCTGTATTGACTCTCTGCCCTTTATCTAGAGACAAAGCAGCTAAAAGAAGAAAAAGGTAGTGCCAGTTTGCACCATTTCTTAAGTGTCTCGGAAGTGATGTCCCCAGTTCTGTTACAGTTTAAGATAAATAAAATGTGGTATATGGGAGAAAAACATAGAAGTGAGTTGGAATGCTCAGCCTACAAAGAGGAGATTCATCCTTAAAATAAGAATATCCAAGGAGAAAGATCTGTCAAATGTTTTCAGGGTAATTATTAAAAAGGGGGGATTTTTCACAGTGTCAAAGACTAAGACCAAGAGGCAATGCCTTTAGGCTAAAGAAGGCAGCATATAGGTATGGTCTTAGAAGGGCATTTTTGTTAGTATAACCGTATAGCTATGTTGGCACGCTTGTTAGTTTAACAGAAACTTCCCAATTCTGTAAATAAGGAATGTTATATTAGCGAAAGGTCCTCAGTTAGACCATGCATTCACACAGGAAAGCAATTCAAATATAATTTGGCATTTCAGTAGGCTGCTACAGAAATGTGTTTTTTTTTTTGTTGAAGAGCACATAAACAAAGGTGTTAGTTACTAACACAGATGTAAAGAGAAACTAAAAAATTCAAGAGAGTTAGAGCAGATGATGTAAGCGATACCTGTTATCTCTGATCCTTCTGTTTCCACTGTTCACTAAAGTAATATCAGAAAGGGCAAATAACACGTTTCAGCTACTGAAATAGAGATGTACTCAAGATAAATGAGAATAGATCCTTGCAGACCCCTCAACCTCCAAAGGTATTTGTTATCCATGTCTATATTTTACACCAAGCCATTCTTTTAGTGTCTGATCTCTTAAAAAACCTCTTCTTTGCAAGTCGTGAATGCATGATTACTAGCAAATTCATCCATTAATCATTCTAAATTAAATGATTTTCTACCTAATACTTTTACTGCTAAGGACATTTTTCAGGCTGATAGATTGCCCCCTGATAAGCTACTAAATGGGGTATATAACAAATGTATTATGTTCCAGTGAATTTAGAAGATGGGAGAAAGAGAGAAAACCCTGTGACTAAGTCTAGATAAAGTATCATTCTGTGTGATAAAAATAGGTAAAAACGTGTCTACAAATTGCTCTGAAAGTTTCAATGTATGAGCGTTTTTTAGCTAAACTCGTTCGACTACAAACCTTAGTTCAAAACCTGTGCTCTTTAGGCTATGTTTTAAAGTCTATACACACAGATTCTTTTCACAAGAGATAATGCATATTGTTCTCATATGCGTATGTATTTGCAAATATCTAGGGGCTTGTCTAGCAAGGAAAACAAGGAAGTGGAGAGTAAATCAAATACATTTAAATCCTCTAAGCGAGATTAAGCTGCAGCCAGGAGAAATGAGAGTATTCCCATAGGGGTTTAATATTCTTTAATTTGTAGACTGTAATGGAAAATAAAGAATACTTGAGAGTGAGTCTAGTCTGTTCCCTTGCTCCAAGACAGGATCAGCTATTTGCATTGACTTTGCTCAGGTTGAGCCCTCTCACCTCTTTTAGGTCTCCTGTTGTAGAGCCGCCTTGATAAGAGACCCAGTCGGAGTCAGGTTTTCACAGGATCAGATTATCTCACAAAATTTACCTGGTCCCTCTTTTACATTACTATGATATGTAAACTGTGGTTTTACACTCTTAAATTTCCGAGTAAACTTTCTTAACACCTGGTAGCGTCTCTCTCCAGAGAAACAAATTATGCATCATGCTTTTTGTCTGTTTTATGCAAGGCACTTTGCTTTGTTACCTTAGTCTATAGCAATGCAAGTGATTCAAGGGTAGGCTGTAGACATTAGGTGTCACTTGGTATTGTCTGAAAGGGGGATAGCTTACAACATTTTCCAGTCAAAACATTCTTATCTTTCTGCGTTTGTTTGAATCTAGCTGATGCTATCTGGAAGAAAAAAAAAAGCTGTGTGCTTTGCATTGATTCAAGAGGAAATGAACAGGCTTTGAAGAATAAATGGGTATTCAGCCTCTTGACTGACAGCTGACATTGATTGACAGTTCTCAGTCTGTGTGGGGTTTTCGCTTCCCGGGCATCACCTCCTCCAGTTTTGTTGATTCTGATTCTTCATTCCCCACTGTTATCCATTCAGTGTCTTCTGCCTACCCAAATCACCTTCCTTGCTATCTTGTCACCTAGCTTTTTGTATCTGTACCTACTGGATGTTGTCTCTAGGAGAATTTCTGATGTTTCTCGTGATGTCCTGCTTGTATACAAATGGATGCAGTCACCTTTAATTCACTAAGACTTTCCTTTACGGGTAATCAAATTGAACAAAAGCATTTTTATGTGATTGTATGCATATATCTAAGTAGGCTAAATGCTACACATGAAGAAGAAAGTTACTGTATGATTTATAAAGAAATGCTGACTGATTTGGGACCTGCTGACAGGCTGTGAGAAGAGCAACATTTTTTAAAAACATTATTTCGATCTGTGTCCCTCTACGGTTTGCTGATAGCATGTGCTGCCAAACTCTGTCAACTGCCTGCAGAGTCACTGCAGCTGAAAATGAAAAATTTTGAGTGCTTTGAACTCGCTAAGGGTCAGTTGAAAACTGTTTAGCTCAAATGTCTCAGTAATGGTGGTATAGCATGTATAGGAAAAAATCTCTAGCTTCTGTCACCCTCAAACTTCCATGTTCACCTATGTGATAAGGTGATGTAGTATATACCGCTCTATAATAATAATAATAGGAAAAAAAGCCCAGGTGGCAATACTTGCTGACTCAGTGTCTACCCTCAGCTCCAGCAAGACAACTATGATTGTTTTCAGAGCTATAATGTCTTCATGCCAAGTGTGAGAGGCTTTACGGGGAAATGTCCGTTCAAGGATATAGCTGTAAAACAAGGTGGGAATTCAGCAATAGTTCCTTACAGGTATTATAGGCATTTGCATTCCATCTTTCCCTCTCTCTCACCTCTACACAGTTTGACTTCAGGCCATTCTGTGCCATAACTGTGTTGCCCCAGGGGGCCATCTGTGCTTGGTGTGAATTTCGGGTACTGATAGCCATTTTCCTAGCAAAACTGAAACCAAGTGGCTGTACCTGAAAAGAGACAATGCAAATCTCTGCTTTTGATTACTGTTACTGCTAAGATGCTTGACTTCCTTTTTTTACTTTAGTCCTGCTGCTCCTTTTCCTTTTATTTTTTGTTTTTTTGGTAAATCTTTGATCGTTAAAGTGTGTTGATGTTCTCTCTCTTGACAGATGCCAGTGTATTATTACACATCTGGTCAGTACCCTACCTCAACAACTCAGCAGTACAGACCCATTGCCTCAGTTCAGTACAATGCACAGCGGAGTCAACAAATACCACAGACTGCCCAGCAAGCAGGTATTTCCATCTGTTATTCATTTCTTCAGCTGCTCACGTTGCCTTTGCTGATGAAACCTTTTTGGTTGTATTTTAATACTGAGTTTGAGCAGTAAAGGAGAAAGTTAGTTGCTTTTTTGTTCTAAAATACGTTGAAAATTGCAAGCCAACAAAGCCTGTGCTTGGAGATGTCAAGCTATGGAAAAATGGAGATTATGTTCTTCACCACTGTTGTCTTGTACACAGTGCGGTGTCCTTGCAGTCAGTACTCCAGATGTCAGGTCTCACAGAGAACCAGGAGAGAGCTAGTGTGAGCCCTCGTATGTCATGTTAAAGCCAACAGTTGCAATTTGTCCTTTGTCATGTAAACTCCCTAAACGTTTATAAACCAAGAAATCGGTCGTGGAAACGTTTTGATTTTTACACAGTTGAAGGGTTAGCCGTGATGCAGAACCAGCCAGTGCTGCGTTTACCTTGGTCGTGCTCCACCATCTCCTGCTCTGTCTGAGTTAGCGTGGGCGAACGCAGTGAGCGGGGAGGTGATCGCTGCAGCCCCCGGCTGGACCAGCTCCCCGCAGCGATGGGCGGCTGGAAGGGGGGCCGTTACACTGTAAGAGAGTGAGTAGCAGGTCTCACAGTGAACCGGTCTCTTTTCCTGCTGTGTCATGTCACTCCTAATTAACGCAGAGTAAGAGGGGCATAGGCAGAGTTGGACCGATGCACGCTGGGCAGGGAAGGGGATTGTGCTTGAGAAAGGGTCCTCGCATTTCAAATGAATGAACAGCTTTTCCGCTTTGGGAGATTTCTGTTTGTTTAAATCGTTGATTGTCTGTTTCTTTAGTGCACGCCTTTCCTCGTACTGCATCTCTAGCAGATAGATAGTAACTCTAAGAGGAGGGGTTGTTTCCCTGTAGGGTTTACAATTACAAACATGCCGGGAAGGCTGAAACTTTCATCTTTCTGTCAGTTATCACTGGGCTGGACAGAAACTCTTTTGAGTGGAAAAGCAGGTTCTCTGCGAAGGCACTGATAGGTAGTCTTTTAAGATGCAAGTCAAGAGCACAGACCTGAGACATGAACAAGACTTACGGGGTCATCCAGCCCATCACCCTGTCTCTGTAATGTGACTGCTGGCAATTTTGTTCATGCTCTCTTAGGCACTCAGGGAAACACCTACGCAGCAAACATAGCTATAACTGAGCAATTGATTACTTTTTTCTTTTTTTTGCCGTTCTATGTTCTAATAAAATTGGTATTGCTTTGGTCAGTATCGACGGTGGCTAACTGTGTCCGATTTCATAACTTTGGATTTATACATGCCTGAGAGAGAGGGAGAGAGATGTAATATTGCACAAAGGTCATCTGTCTCTTCTAATTTCTCCTGTCTGACAGTCTGCTACCATATTTATTGTCTGTTTATAGTGGATCTTTGAACCTAAGTGCAAATCAAATTATATGACATTATCCAGGTCTACTGTGCTATTATAAAACCGTATTTATCAGTTTAATGTTACATCCATAATGTGGAAATCATGGGAAATAAAGTACACAAGAGATGTCCTGAAATACTTAGCAATGTTTCTGAAGAAAATTCAGCTACTTGATCCTGAGGAAATCCTAGTTTTAAAGTTGCAGCACAGTGGCTGTTACGTTTGAGTGCAGACAACACAGAGATACAAATACTAATTTTGTTTCTATATTTACTGCATCCTTTTTCTTACATGTCTAGAAAATGTGAGTCAAGGAATTTGTCTAAAATCTCTTAGAGTGTTAATCTTTTCTTGAAATTTGTTCTTTCAGCTGCCTTCTCAGTTGGAAACATTATTGTTAGCTCTTATTTAAAAATGAAAACATTATAACTGCAGTTTAGACTTCCTGCTGTGGTGATTTTAAGTGTTTAGTTATTCTCAGATCTTAAGACTTGACTAAGAACAAATTCTTCAAGCTGACTCATCGCTATGGCCTCAGCTGCATCTTTCTAATCGTTTCTATGAGTGTGTAATAGATGTGCCAAGGAGATGCAGAAAAAGCTTGGAATTCCCTACAGATCCATTCTTTAAGTGAGATCAAGTCACGAGGGTAGGCCCCCTAGCTTGGTGGCCTCATAGATTTGGTAGGATGGAGTCCCCAGTCACCGCATCCCATGAGAATGTGGCTGCTGTTGGGACAGGGAAGGCTGATGGCCCATCACAGCCCCACAGCTCCGGGGAGAATTACTGTAGCGTGAGTGCAACAAAGCGCTTCCTCTACTCCCCTAACTCCTCATTTTAATTCCTTAAATAGCCAAAAGCTCCAGAGATAGGTGTCACACTGAATCTTCAGGCAGACCCAGAGGGCAGAAAGGTAGATGCTGTGAAGTTAAAACTCTCTCCTGGAATTAATACGACTTTGGTTCACCAAGGCTCCATTCCTGTAAAAACAGGGATGAAAATTTCATCCTGTGTTTCGGGGTTTTTTCCCCCCCTCTTGGTTTCTGCTAGGAAGCACACACCTTGTAATTTTGGCTGAAGTCTATGCAGGTAAACCTAGATATCTGCAGAAATACTGTTTTAGCTGAAACAATACAGATTTCTGTAATGCTATCAACTTTAGTGTCCAAAAGTGCTTCTGAGGCAAGAATTAGAAAGTGTCAGGAGTATCTTGTGTCTATTAGCAGTTTAACTGATATTCATACTCATGATCAGTCACTAAAAGGAGAGAGACTGATGATTCTAATTTGTTACGTTCCGCTGTATCCCTTGGCATTTGGAAAGTAACCAGCTTTCCAAAATGTCATATAATTTATGCTAAAATAAAAAATAAATTATAGGAAAGCTTATTATTTATGCTTCAGATTTACTGCAGGAGGTTCACTGAATGCACTGAGACTCCAAAGAAACGAATTATTCGGTGAACCGTGTCAACCTGGTTTCAGGTGTTTTAGTGTCCTGCATCAGTGCATCTGTTTTTCTTCCCTTCATACATCCCCGGCAGCTTCCCCCACCTGTACGCTTGCTCCTCGTGAGCCCTGTGGCATCAGCCCACCTGCAAAATCCGCATCTCTTTGGGCTCCTTTTTTCTAGCACGCTCTCAGCTCCTTCCCATGCCCACTCGCCGAGCAGGCGACAGCACTTCAGCGTCGCTGTTGATTGCATAGCGGCAGCCTAAACAGAGCAAATACCTGCTAGCTCATACTTCAGCCTTTTGACAGCGCAGGAAATGAACTGGGGTGCGTCTCTCCTCTTCCAAGCTGCTGATTTTCACGCAAATGTAGAAACAGCAGGTCTTTGCAGCTTCTATCCGTCCATCAGATGTGACAGAGATAAGACAACGAGCTCAGAAAGTTATTTTGAGGACTCATTATTTGAGGAAATCTGGCAGTGTAATCCCACAAATCTTTCCTTCCAAAACCAGGCTGAAAAATACTCCCTTAAATGGTTTTAGAAACTTGTATGTGACTGGAAAATAGCAATGAAAAAAACAGTATTTCGGACTGCGTTTTCTCTTGCAATGCAGACTTGGGTACCAAGTGTCAGAATAGCACATGAGCAGGTTGTGCATGAGCCGTGGATAACTAGGGACAAGAAAATAAAGACATAAAGGAGGACAGCGACAGCGGAATAGAGTGCAGCCAAGAATATTGGGAATGGGAACAGGGAACAGATGTGAACGAGGGAGATGAAAAGATGATTTCTGAAATTGTTTCCCTGAAGACCCAGCCACACTGACTGCTGCCGCTGAGAGACAGCGGCTGCAGCAGAGGCAGGCCCGTGGGAGCGGAGGCTGTGTGCCTACTCGCGGAATAGCTAATGCAGCAGGAAGAGCGGGGAGGCAGCGCAAGCCTAAAGCTCAGAAAATGTTTTATTAAAATAAGAAAGTTTGCCTGCTCAGTGGAGTTTTTGGAAGCTTTCAGAGCACCAGCAAAGAGTTCAAACTTTGGAGTTTTCCCACGTTGGGCTGCAGAGGTCAAAGTTTGATCTAATGCCAGCAGTTTGTTTTCATTTTTCTTAGAAAAGGTTTCTTCATGAGTGGAATGATATTGATGACTTCTACAGCAAACAGCTAAAGTAAAATGTCAGTACAGCATCTCTAATGGCTAAGGGAGTCTGTATTCTCTCATGGTTCTGGAAAGAGAGCAATATTAAGTTAAAATGGCTCCAGGCAGAAAAAAAGATGAGCTCACCTAAAATTAGATTAGGCTCTGACAGCAATAAGTCATTTGGAGAGAAGGATGGGAACTTTCTGTGTGTTTATTTATTTATTTTTAAGAGTGCTGCCTTGTACGAGAATGTGAGTAACCCGTTTCTGGCAGAAGCTTGTTACAAAGAAGGTTGTCCATAAAGATTTAATAGAAACCTTTGCCATTTGAATTACTTTTGCTGACATTCAGAACCAAGCCAAAACGTGGTATCTGAGGGAGTGGTAGCACAGTCTACCCACAGAAATGCTTTTGTTTCACTCAGATACTTATCTTTGCTGCTGCTCTTCATGATGCTCCTTCTGCACTGCTCTTGCATCTGATCCTGCATAATGCAAAGTTTTTTGAAGTGTTGCCGTTGACTGAGTGGGGCCAGGGTCAAGACGAGAGCTATCACCTAGGGGCAAGCAGAGCACGTTTCAGGTGAATTGTTAGGAATGTTTTCAGATGACTGTTCTCAAAAACGATATGCTCATTTTCCAAACTATTTGGGTATGTTGCTATTATTCATTTCTGCACATTATAGCAGATAATACTTAAAATACTGTCGAATGCCCACTTCCATAACCACACAAAATTAAATATGATTTCTGTATTCTTGTCTAACAATGCTCTATAAATTGCACCTCTATCATCATCAGTGAGTATTTTATTCTTCGGTAGTTATCTCTGCGTTGGTAGTTTGAAAGCTTTTGATCCTAGTTACTGTGCTGCAGTGGAAAAAAAGAAATGTATTGATGATAAATCAGTAATGATTTGTATTTTACCGTGATGGAACAAATGGAGTATTTTATATCTGCCTGTCTGTATTTATTTTCGTAATGATAGTGCTGTGCTTAAAGGATTTTTAAAGTGCTTCCTAAACATGAGCTGGGATAAGTACATGGGTATTAGTTTGGGATAGGCAACTGTTCTTCTTTCCATTCACAGAGGAAAAAAGTGTAAAAAAACTACATGATTTTTCTACTTTGATTCATTACTGTTTGTCTGTTTCACATGTTCTGATAATTTCAGAGTGCAACGGAAATTTTAAGGATAAAATAATATTTAGATTCTTGTCTGGACTATACTTCTAAAAGGCAGAGGTAGCTTTGTTTGTCACACAGTTCTGAAATAAAACGTAACTAATTTTTATAGCATGTGTTTTACATTAGTAATGAAGATAGTCTTTTGAGAAAATTAAAGCTAAGACCTATAGTGTTTAGCTGGAATATCTTCCAGGTGCAAGTTTGCTCTATAATATACCCAGAGAGATTAAGACGATACTGGGCATAATTGGATGGCCTGTAATTTCTGCAGTGAATGTAATGATTGTAGGATTTTTTATACGTTTGAGAAGCGGCAAGTATGGCTATTACGATTTGTTTCAGTGTTCAGATAGTGCTGGAATGCTCACATTGCATAGGAAATCTCTGTCTTTTCCTAAAAGCAGAACAGTTGATTGTGTACAGTAGCACCTTTGTCAAAAAAAAAAAAAAAGTAGTTATATGAGAAAAGTATTTATCTGAACGTTGGAGGTAATGAATCCATTCATAAGAAGTGTACATGGATATTCTGTAAACAGCAAATGTTTGTCTCAGAGGAAGGGTGATTTTTCTGATGGGATACTTTACTGTTAGCTTTTACAGCTTCCCATTACTAAAAAGGGGTAATTGTCTCTTTAATGCATCTCTGAAACAGATTTTAAGCAAAGACAAAATGTACCTTAATAGAGTCCATAAATTTGTTTAACTAGAAATCAGAGTCAAATTGACAATGAAATACTGAATTTTTGCTTAATTTAATCATTTAGGTGTCAGCATAGTTGACAAGTGTTATCTTCAAATCTCTTTCATCCTCTTTGCCTACTGAAAGCATTTGTCACTGAAAACTGATACTGAGAGGAAAAAAGATTGGGGGAAGGGAAGTGTGCAGCATTTAAAAATTGGTTTGTTATCGTGATCATTATAGAACATTATAAAGAAAGAATGCAGCTTCCTACCTTCATTAGCAGCCTGACAAGATCTTCTCATCCGTGATAGATTTGTTTGCATAATTCCATGTATATGTTTTGTACTTACATAAACAAAAACAATTTCAATTTTGTTTGTATCTAATTGTTCAGCAGTAATTGCCCACTATGCTATTGAAACAGATTTGAACTTAAGGTGTCCATTTATGCTTGACAGTCAGAATCATAAATGATATTTTTTTCCAGCAGATACTACTTCTCCTTAAACACCTCAGGAGGCCTCTCTCTTACTCTTTACAGTGTTTTGAAAGAAGCAGAATGGATAGAGCCCTACTGTTTTAGACACCTAAGTGTAGTGCTGCATTCATTAGTATTGATGTAAGACTTGGAAACTTCAAAGCATCTTATGAAATGGTAGGGCTGGATCAAAAAAGAGTTTATAGCAATTGGACTAGGAGAACTAAGTCCAAAATTGTGATCCTGATGGGATCTACACAGATGTTATTAGTTTTCATCTAAGTATTTTATGTTTAAGCTGCCCAGGAACTTGAAAGCTGGCTTTCTGCCTGTGCCTACAAATGCTTCCATTTTGACAGCACTGAATATCTCAGACTAAGACCATCTGTAATCCAAAACTAAGCACTCCTCCTGCTTAGCTGCCTTAGAGATTTGTTCTGACAGGTGTGTTATGGAAATGCCTATAGCAAACCTAGGGGACTGGACTTCAGGCTTGTCCTGCTTTTTCTGAAATCGCATTTGGAAGAAAAGAAGGAACCCTCCTTTTTTAACTTAATTTTATGATTTGGTTCCAATTTGGATGTTCCTATAGTATGAGAAGCCTGGGTGCTTTGGCCCGAGAGGTTCTTACCCCGTGTTGTTCATTGCCTGAGAAATGATCACCAGGCTCTCTGCTCTTCAGGAATATCCTCTCTCGTTCTTACGGTGCTTTCTTCAGACTAATCCTGAAGGAATTCAGAATTAACTGGGCCAAAAAGAAGGGCAAAAAGCAAGAAAGCAGCTTAGTTCTGCCAATACTTCCTACGTTCCTTTTTTGCAGGCTACGGGCTTTCTGTATAGTATTTCCCTATTTTACACAATATGTGATTAAGATTAGCTCCAAGATCCATCCATCTCCTCAGGGTTCCCTATCAGCCCACCAGCAGGAGGTTTCCTGCCTCGGGTTTTGCTCTTTGTGGATTTTGTTCCCTTGTGATTGTAGGAGGAGTCACTGATTCACTCCAGTTTTTGAATTTCACTCTAAGAAACAAGCATCTAGAAGTCACTGAAAGGCTTGATATTATGGCAATTAGTCCTTTTGTGGCATTAGACCTCAAGCAGTAGACTTTACAAGGCTCTAGTGAACAGCAGCAGGAGGCTAATAAAAGGAATGTTGCATTCAAGCCTTTTCAGCAGGTCCCTGGGAGAGCCAGGACTAGAGCTTGAAAGTTTTGAAATTTCTAGTCCTAAAAACACTAAATCATATCGTCATTCTCACGTTAAGAAATAACACTGCACCAATACTCAACAAACGTTCAGCTTTACAGAATATCTGTAATTTAAATTAATAGCAGAATTAATACCACTGCATTCCCTGCAGCATACTTGATTATGAAAATTAAGAGGCAAAATCATTTTTATTGAAAGCCTTTGTTCTTTTTCAAGTGACTAGTTTAATTATTCAGCATTCATACCAAGAGAGAGCAAATATTGAGGGGGAAAAAACCACCGGTAGACTGTAAGAGTCTTAAAACAGGCATTTGTTGGTGTTTCTTTTTAAGCGTCTCAATTTTTGTTCCATTTCTCTAGTACCAATTAAAATCTATGTCATTTCTGACAGTATTTCTAGAGTTTCACAGTAAAATGTATCTTTGCAGTGAATTAATGTATTAATCTCATACCAGTTAATGTACGTGAATAAGCAGAGAAAGAAAAGATTTCTAACAACAGTACGCAGTGGATAGGATTTTAAAATAGCCCCTGCAAAAATTGGCCATGCTAAGATGTAGGGAACAATCTAAAGGCGTTCAGCAATGTCTACAAAGTATCTCTGTACTTCTGTCTTTTCTTTGTCGAAAGAGGGATACATCATCACTATTGCTAATTCTGTATTTGATCAATGCACAGTGCTCCCACTTAGTTCAATGGAATTTTCCAGCACTTAATAATTGAGAGGTTTATGTTGTAAACCCTTTAGAGCAAAGACAGATTTCATTTTTTCTTATTATTTTATTCTTTCTCAAAACCTTCCTTCCCGTTACTGGCACTAGTGGAGGCCCATCATTGACAGCAATGACAGAAGGGCTACCGTCTCCAGCACCGTTTCAGCCCTGCTGCTCGTAATAGGCCTATACACTTTAGTTTAGTTTAGAAATGCCCGCAGATGGAAACATCTAAGGGAATGGAAAATTTTAGCAAGGGCTTTTGGGTCTAGCCGAATAATCAAAGAGCTCAAAACGTGCACCAGAGATCTGCAGCGCAGAGAGGAGGGCAGACTTTTGCCTTATGTTTGCTATCGATCAAGGATTTAAGAATCAAAGCACGTTTTTGCAATAGTAAAACAGTAAATAGTAAAACAGAACATTTACTCAGATTGCGATGCTGCAGAAGGAGTGTGTGTGCCTGTGAGCTGACTGGAGGTCTGCAGTGAAGCTTGGCTGCAGTCTGTGTTCAGTGTTTGAGCAGAGGAGCTCAAGAAAGACATCCCAGTAACTGAGGCAGGGATTTACTGTCTAGCCCTGGTAGGTAAAAAGCAGCAAAGGCGTTTGCCTGAATTTTGTTCAGCCTTTTTTGCGGTCAGCTGTGGTGTTTGCCTAAACTGAATGCAAGGACGTTTTCATTTTGATTTGACACGCTTAAATATAAATGCTATATGTATTTATACAGTCAAGTGAGATGTTGTCTTAATTTCTCTTTTGTTTGTTTACAAGTGGCAGGAAATAGGGCTTCGATGCTGAATGTGTGAATGAGGCAGCCTTTCACAATACTCCCAAACAAAGGAGCTGGTTTCCTTAGCAACAGGCAGGGATATGTAAAACATCTCCAAATAGTTCTTCACCTCTTCCCCAGGTCCTGTTCTCTTTTGCAGTTTGCTCATTATGCACCAGAGCAGATAGCATTCCTGCAGCATGAGCTAATTGTAATGCATGGTGGCTGGTAGCTGTCATTGTTATTGGGCACAAAATAAAAAAATTGAATTTGCTGTCTGAGTGTCTGGTTTTAACAACAGCTTGATTATTTCTGTTATTACTAGTGATGCATAGTCCCTGCTGAGGTTTCACTTCCAGCAGGTATCACTGGCATTTATCATTATGAACAATAAGGATAAACACAGGTTGTCTTGCTGCAGACTCTGGTGAGGATTCCCTCATGGCTAATAGGGTGTAGACTGAAAATTGGAAGTGGTGATTCTTTACTCAGCCTTTGCTGCCGGTCTTTAAGACCCAGCCATAAATACGAGTCATTTTACATTAATTTACTCCAGAACTAACATGGCCTGAGCTAAACAGAGGTTGGTAAATACTATTCAGAGCTTCTATTTCTGCTTCTGTTTATGTGCAGATGGTAAGACATCACTAAATCTTCATCATGAATGTTTCTTTCAGGATGCAGAGACAAATAAATGCATTATTTAATATGTTAAACTGTAAATATGTTACAAAATGATCTTTTTAACCTAGAGATTTACATAGCATGCAAGTTTGAGTCCCATAGCCAACCAAAGCTGACTAAAGGGAAGTTAGATAAGCTGTTATCCCAATTTATCTGTAGGGGCCATAATTAGAAGTACTTTAGCACAGATTTTCTTTCCTGTATTTTTATACTTTAAATTTCTTGTTCCTTTTTGTTTTTTTTTTTATTTTCAGTGCAGTGCCTAGGATGCCAGTGTCTTGGTAACAAATAGAGTCTTTTTACTACTGTCACATAATTGTGTAAGAACAAGGAAAGGAAAAGAGGCCAATCTGTGCAGTAGTGGTTATTGCCCTATATTGCCTAGGAGCTACAGCTAGCTCTGAGAGCCCACTGTGCCAAGAACAGTATATATAAATGGGAAGCAATTTTCTTTTTCACCTCTGAGGCACAGCACAGAGCTTGCATCCAAGACTAAAGGAATCTTAAGGTAACCGCCTTGGTGGCCACTTTAGGGCTGTTGTCCATCTCTGAAAAACTCGGGAAACAGTTTAGGTAAGTCAGAGAAAGAAAATAAATACTAACACTGTGGCAGCTGTTCACCCATTCACTATCCAAAATGCTTCTTCAAACTTTGCAGACCAGTACACACCTTGTAGACCTAGAATAATTTGCAATTGTTTTCTGCAGTCTTCTACTTCCTAGGAAATCCTCCTGCAGTTAAGGCTGGGCCTTGTTTCCAATTTCCCATTCCTACCTTTCAGCCTTTCACATCTTCTTTAAAATGTTGGACACCCAGTGCTCCTGCTGAGTGCTGAAAATGGTTAGTAGCTTTTGGGATCCTATATGTAGCGTCCTTATATGTGCTCTCCTAAATATTACTGTTTGGAATAACTAATATTTGAGAATGTGATGAGAAATTCAAACACCTTGATTTTTGTTTTTCTTTACATTTGTTTATACAACTAAAACCCATAACCATAATGAGAAGTGGACTTCCACTGCAAATAACAGAAGTCTTCTGGATGTTGTCCATCATTTCTGTATGGGCTTGCCACAATTATTTAGAGCAAAAAGAAGGTTGAGCTTTTACAGCAACATGACAGGGTTGAATCTCACATAGATGGCAAGCATAGAGGAATGTTTCTTATAATATATGTGATAAGTCTAAGTGGAGAAAGCATAGAGTATTGTTATCTAGGTTTGGTTCCATATAGTTTTAAATGACTTGGGCAATACAAATTTCCCTAAAATAAAACATCTCTCTGAAACTTCTTAGCCCAGAAAAAGGTGTTACTTAAAGAAAGCAGCCATTTTTGAGCAAGCAAATATTTAGGCTATATATATATATATCTGTGTGTGTGTGTGTGTATATGTGTATCTTTGGTCCAGTTTAAAATGTTCAGTTTTAAATGTCTCAGGCAACACAAAGTACCTTAAAATAAAGAATCTCTCTGAAACATCTTAGCCCTGAGGTGTTACTTAACAAAAAAAAAAAAAAAACAAGCCACTTCTGAGCAAGCAAATATTTAGGCTATATATATGTATTTTTGCTCTTTTTGTCAGCCTGTATTATCAAAACAATTTATTATATGCTTCACCACTGTCCTCAGGGTTTCCAAGTAGCATGCTGATAAAACAGAACATCTTCAACAGCATCTGCTCAATATTGTTGAATTTTCAGTTTGGTCATTTTTAAGAGCTCCCTTTCATCAAGTATTGAGTCTGTAGGAGTGCAAAAGGCTGTTTTTTTACAAGGCCTGCAGAGGAACCTCTGCAAGTCAGATTTTCCTAAGTTGCCAAGTATCGCTTCATAAAATAAGCAAAAGAGGAGAAATGTGTTAAATTATAAGAAGCAACGCGCTACTTCAACATGATTGCTGTGTTAATAGTTTGAATCGGATGGCAATTTTAATTCTGTCTCCAGTGGAGAAATACAAACCAATTAATCTTTTGTCTCCTGTGTAGCACGTTGTGAAAAATGAGGGCTTAAGCAGGATCTCGGTGAGGCTGTTTCTTCACTTAACCTTGGGCTGGGCAATAAATAATTATAAATGTAGCTATATTGTAAAGCAAAAGCATTTTGGTGAAATAGAATTCTATCATATAATACAGGAATTAGAAGTCTGAATTAGGTTCGCTTGATGTTCATTGTTCCAGAAAAGTATGAATTTGCCTCTGGTTTGTGCAAAAAGAGTGGCGCGGGGTTTTACGAAGCACCTTTTATACCCAAGCTATCACCAAATGATGAGCTATATATTTGTGTTGCACTGCTGGCATAGGCAAATGCCATTGTGCTCTCCTAGCTATAACTCATATAGAGCACCTGATTGAACTTGTTTTATGGATGGAGAAAATGATGTCCATGGTGCTTGGGTCTCTTACCCCTTTCAAAGAATTTCCTACTCCTCACGCAGGGCACCGTACCATCAGTGCTGCCTTCCAAAAGGCTTGCAGTGGTACCACGTTATATAGTTTCTGCTCTGTTGTGGTGAACTGGGGAGAGAGATGCTGGGGAAGCTGAAAATTTGTAGTTACAAATCAGAGCTTTATTATCTTGCAGCCCCTCTCTCTTGCCCATGCAGCTTCAGGGGCCTCCTTTCCCCTCAGTGCCACACTGCTGTTCCTTACTGATCCCGTGTGTGCCTTTATATATCCCAAAGCAGCATTACTGACCTCGCTTCAGCTTTGGGCTTTCTCACCGACTCGATGGAAATTGGTCAGTGAAAATACCACTAAAGCATATATAATATAGGTTGTCAGTTACTATCATGGAACTGTGTGAAGGACGCTCTAGAATAAGCAAAATAATTAGAGGCAAAGGATATGAAAAATTCAAGAGGAAGTAAAAGGGAAATAGTATTTTACTCCAGAAAGTGTGCCTCACCATACTAGCCCACTGGAGTAATATCAGGAGCTATTCAAGCACCTGGCTTACTCCATAAAAATGGGAAGCTATAGGACACTTCCCATCAGTGTCATCTACGGACTGTACTGTTCCTGCTCAGTAGCCATGAAACCAACACTTGTGTGTTTTTCTTGCTCAAAAAAGGTCACTACAAAGTGTTTTGCCTGGGTAAATCCCCCTGTACTTTTCCCCTCTTAAGAAGAACTGTAAGCTTTAGTATTCATTTCTGTCTTTCACTGATGCTAAGGTAGTGTTGACAGACATCCTAGAAGGTAGGAATTGCTCAGCATTGCACTTCTCAGTAAAGACTTGTCTCTGTTGACCCAGCAGCTCTGCTCCAGGAACCAGATAAGCTCAAGGCACAAGCGAGGCAGCAGGTGTGAATGCCCTGGGGAGGGTTGTGCTGCTGGCAGGTACCAAGTGCATCCACACTGTGCTGCTTCCAGCATCTTGCTAGTGGATGCCAAATGTAATTTTTGACCTGTGGTGACTACTTCCTAAATAATACAGAAGGAAAGAAGAGGAGCTTTCACTAGCTGAAAAATAAGGTAAGAACAACCATAATGATGGATGAGAAAAAAGGTCCAATAGCCTTTCTTCAGCAGTGACAGAGGAGCAGATGCCTCAGCAAAGTGTAAGAACAATCAAGCATATGGTCACGTTTTTCTCAGAAGTCTTCCCAGCTGTGAGCAGTTTGCAACTGAGGTGTTTCTTGCCTTCATATTTAATAGCCCACGGTGGATTTTTCTTCTGTGAATCTGCCCAGCTCGTTTTTGAGGCTGTGTAAAGTTTTTACCATCCACAGTACTTTATGAGAAGACATTTCCCTGCTTAGCTACATGCTGTACAAGTAATTACCTCCTTTGGAGTTGTCTGCTTGGGCCTACCCTCTGGTAGCAGCATTTTCTGTCCCTTAATTCTTCTGTTGGGAAAAGGACAAGTGAACAGCCATTTCCTTGGCACTGCTTCCATACCAGTCATGGTCTTAAGGACCTCATACCATGTCTCCTCTCCTTCAGCTGTAATAATAGCATTTTGTGTTCGTACACAGGACTGAATGCATGTGAGGTATTTCAGGGTATATAATGGCACTAAGCTTAAGGTTATGTCCATCTGCTTAGAGTCAAAATCAAAATCCATGATTCTTGGCATGCAGTCCTGTGAGAGCAGTGAGATCAACCACCTTCAGTCTTAGTACAGGATATGTGTCTGTGTAATGTGTGTGTGTGTTTCTCCCTGACTCCACAAATTACTTGATAACATTTCCTAAGGTTACACAAACTGTGCAGCTTTTTTTTTTTTGGGGGGAGTTTGTTATGTCAGGGTCATGTTAAGGAAGAAAAGATTCCTAAATAGAATAATACACATATTATTTTGCTTTACTTTGAATCACCTATCTCTCTCTCTCTCTCTCTCTCTCTCTCTCTCTTTCTCTCCCCCACAAATACGACCTTGTAATACAAAGAACAACAAATTTCTTCCTAAAAAACGCTAAAGAGCAAGAGCAGTGTAAGCAGGGCATAGTCTGAAGCCCTCATGCAGCAGTGAGTCTTCACACTGGTCCCGCTGACTTCAGTGGGATTGCATATGTCTGCAGTGAATTGCTTTTAAATCATGCTCGTATTTCCGTGGTGGAAATGTCACCATGATAAAGACTCAGTTGCTTTTATCTGTTTTGTCCAGGTGCTGATAGTGGGCAGTGGAGCATTTACAAAATAAACAGATTTCTTCGTTTTATAAAATGTAAAAAATAAATGTAATGTCTAATTACAGGCGCACTCCCAATTTCCTCTCTGCCATTTTGAGAAAAACCAAATGGCTACAAAGGCTGACATGGTATGCTTCAGTGTGACAGAAGGTAATAAAAGGAAGGGTAGCGTGTACATATGCATTCCTGTTTCTTTTCTTTCCTTTTTTTTTTTTTTTTGATGTGTTTAAATGTCACTTTAAGGTAGAATTTGGAAGTGCTGAGCTATTGACTTCTAAGAGTTTTAGTCAGGTTTGCAGTCGGTGGTAGGACTGTGTCTTTCTAGTCCTTATATTCTCTCACCAGTTTGAACCCTGGAGGACAGCACAATTAGTTTGATGATTTCTGTCTGCTCGTTTTACTCAATCCTGATAAATATGTAACATGAGTTTACAGTGGTATTTGAAATGCATTAGACAGCTCATTTGTGCTATAATATGGCCCATTGTGTAGATATAGAGTGATATGATTTATTGGAGAAACAGGTGTGGGCCTGTGAAAGTACGATTTGCCTTAGAGAGTTGTTTGTAATTGACTGGCAAAATGGCTTATGCTGCTGTTTTCCAGCAGGCCGTAATTAATCAGCAAGAATTCTCTTCCTGAATTTCCTTCTGTAAATGAACAGACTCAGCACATCCATCAAATGAAAACTGAGAAAATCAGAGGGAAAAGGACCAAGTCTCCAGTGAGCAATGGAGCTGTATTTCTGTGATGCAGCCCCAGCAGGCTGCTTTGCCAAGTGTGACATTGACTCTGAAAAGAAATCCTGAATTTTGCATTTCTTGTGAGATTGTTAAAGTTTCAATACACTAGTAGCAGCTACTGAGTGTCAAAAAGAAGGTGGAGATGGGGGTAGAAGAGCAATGGCACAAAGACAGGGCTGGTAGACCAAAGCAGTTCTCTGATACCACTTTAAGTCGTCTCATAAATTCTCTGTCACCTTCTTTTCAGTACATTGTGGTGTGCAAGTACATTGGTAGTTACTATAATAGCTCTAATCACGCCGAATATACTAAGCCCCAAAGTGAATGTCAAAAATCTCATGTCAGATATCCATTTTAATGCAAGCTGCATTAACTTGTCTGTTACCGTGTTTTCAAAATTGTTAGGTCTGGAGATGAAACAAGAGATAATTCACTTTTTTGTAATATACCATAGTAATCTGAAAATCTCTGAGTGTTGGTTATCAGGAATGTGATCTAGCATGATTTTTGTATGTCTTGCGTTGGTGAGAGACCTGCCACACAGAGCTAAGACTCCACTGTACGCACGGTGGTGGGTAGTGGTTGATCTGCTGCACAGGTGGCTGATTTCAGACTTGGCTTTAGCAGATTGAGGAGTATCTCATTTAGCTTCACATTTAGCAGTTTGGGACTGAGATGCTTTTTTAACAGCTGGAAGTCAGAGCACTCCCAGCTATCCATTATTTAGTCCTAGGTCCATACAGTTTATCTGTTTTGAAGAAAGATATTGGCAGGGAAGGCAGGACTTCCTGGAGGTGGAAAAGAGAGGAGTGTTTGGGAGTCTGTTACAGGAATCATCCCTTGAAAACTATCTCCTTAATTGGCAGGAGTTGACTTCTCTTCAGAATCTTAACAACTGACTTGCTGGGGTGAATTCCAAAAGTCCAGCTGTTAAGCGGTCTTGTATATAATTTGATAGTTGTGTTGTAAATGAACAAAAGCTGTAATTTTCCAATTTATTGTTCAGTTCTTTAGGTCAAGGTCATGTGTCATGGCTTTGCTGTGTTTTTGTAATTAGGGATAACTTTATATTCATTTTCCAAAAATGCCCATGCGTTGCCTAAGAAGCTGCCTTGATCTTACTGCATAGTGAAGGTACTAAAGACATCTTTTCCAGATACAATGTATCAGCTGAATTTTTACCTTTGCTTAAAAAGTGGCTATCTAAGCATTATCTACTGTTTGCTAGTGTGCAAAGAAGGACGGAAGTAAGAAGGTACTGAATCTGTCTCTTTTAAACCTTGTTTCTCTAGACATTTGCTTTTTATGAAACTCACCGTGTCTATCGTACTAAAAACACAGCCCATGGGCCACTGGCATCCTGCAAGCAGAATGTTGTTGCCTCTTGTTGCCTGAATGTTGGAGACTTCCTACTTCCAGCAGCTCAATCTTGTTTAAAAAGTTCTTCAGTTTTACTTTTTTTCTTGAAAACAATTTTGTGGCAGTAAGAGCAGTCACTGTATGATTGGAAGAAAGGGTAACAGGCAAGCCTTATTGAAATAGTTCTCCCAGTTTGGCTGCTTTCTCTTGAAAACAGCTGTCTCCTTTGACTTGTCCTTTCTTCCCTTGCAGTGGCACTGTGGACAAGGGAAATACATGCTTGTAAACATTTATATTCAAGTAATCACATCAAGGATATGTTTGAGCCCTGTCTTGCTCAGTAAAATTTGCTTACATGTTTAAAATGCTTTCCCGGAGAAGGGATTTTTCTTTATATGGGGCAAAAGCATGAGCAGAACTGAGCAATACTGCTTTAGGAGAGACAGCATATTCCACTCTGATCCCAACTGATCAGCGGCTAATTTCTTAAAACCTTCAGCATCCATGCTGGAACTTCTCAGGCATACTCTGGGATGATCCCAAGACCACATAAGTTTGTATGAGGCTTTTTTATCTGTCTGCTTTTCAGTATGCTTTGTGCCGACCTGTTTCTTTCCCAAGATCCTTTAAAAGACAAACAAATGTGTGATCTGTGAGTATGAGGAAAACGGGCATAGGTGGGTATATTGTGCCTGCTATGATTAAACAGGAAGAAAAGAAAACTTGCAGCTTCTAGTACTAAATCTCCTCAGGGTAGAAGGTTAACGTTTGACAAGATAGTCCTCAGCGAAGACTGCCCTGTTAAGTGTCCCAGCTAAAGAAGGTGCAGATTTCATCGAGTCTTGATCTTTCAGAATTCACACTTTGCCCTCACGTTATACCCTGTCTTAGGATTTTTCAGAAAGCTCACAAAGGATCCATCTAGAGAAAATTGCTAGCAACGTATACTAATTTACCTGTGCACTTGAATGTATAGCACGGTGTAAGGGCTGAGGCAGAGTCTTTATAAGCTGTCACGCTCAGAACCTTCTTAAAGTCCTCTTGTGGTTCACAACACGGGCAAATAGGAAGACTGGAAATGCGCGGAGGGTGCTTTAGCAATTTGCAGGGCAAATTCTGTTGTAGTGTATGTGATTATTATGTAATTAAATGCTGCATCTCGTTCATATATGCCTAAGTCACTAGAATTAAGGTTGTAGGGGCTACTTCTGCATTGCCGTTTCCTAATTTCTGAATATTATCTGTGCCACCCTGGTGCTCTCTGAGGTCATATGGACATAAATGCATTAACCTGTGTTCCAGTTTTAAAAAGCTGGAAGTGTAACTCCTCAAGGCAATGTAGCTGTAGCCAGGCAATGACAAATTTCTCACACTTTTCAGCACTTGATTTTCATTTCAGGGCTTACTTGTCTCTGTACAGCTGTCTATGTGTGATTTGCTCCAGAGTTATTCCTCAAGCTTTTTCTTACAAATTTATGCATCCATAGCTTTGGGAATAACTCCAGCTCCCTACTCAGTGAGCATGGAAGGTCTTTTGGTAGTGAAACTGCTGTGAGCGTACTGTGGAAGAGTGGGGCTGGACTGCAGGGAGCTTTGGAGAGCATACGGACCTGCTACTCAGTTCAGACCCTGCCCTTCAGACGTCATGAATGGAAATTTGGGATAGGCACATCTGCAGAGACCCTCCTGCACCATCATGTTTCTTCTTGGTGCGTAGGGTTTGGGAGAAAAGGTTTGGGTATGTCCAAAGGATATGTAGGATTTCCACCTAGGCCACTTTCAGCTTTTGGTCTGAAAAGCAGATTATTGTCTGCTGAGTTAGAATTGTATTTGTATTTTGACAATACATTTAACTAGAGTCTGAACAAAGAGATACCACTTATCCTTGCTTGAGCAATAATATTGATCCCAAGAAGATGGAAAAGCTTTTGTCTTCTCGTTACAATAGATTGTTATATTGACATAAGAGAAACTGAAAAATTGAACGTAATCTAGAGGGAAATTTTGCATTCATTTGAAGGGCAATACACATAAGAGACACATTACAAGTTTTGCTAGGTTGTAAAAGCAAGTGATGTAATAATCTAGGCTTTTACATGCTACTCTATTTACCTTTTATGGTTAGTGTTCCAGAACCACTATTTTAGGCCTGGTAATCATGCTACTGTTTTCCTCATAAAGACTGAAGGAACCTGAAATGTATGGAGAAGTTCAACTTTCTTATTAACAAAATACAAACAACAATTAAAAAAAAGACATTTTGGTTGCTATTGGTGTTGCCACAGTTGCTAGAGCCCTTGCCTAAAGCAGAGGCTAGATGTAATAGAGCAACTAGTAAAAAGATTTTAAAAAACCCAAAAAAACACAAAAAAAAACAGAAAACAATTTGTGCCTCAGCGAGTTTCTGAGCAGTATAGAGAAAAAGGGGGAAGCAGAGCAAGGAGCAGGCGCCTAGGACCCCTCCTGTCCTTTCCTTTAGATTATGCTCTCCGTCCTTGCAAAGACAGTCACAAAAGCATAAATCCAACCTGCTCTCTGTGGCTGCAAGATGTTGGGTTTTGTTCTGTAAGAATAAGATCTCAGTGGCCCCGGAAACCATCCACGTTTTCTGTGTTTGAAAGCAAAATGAGGTTCTGCTTCAGCAGGTGAGTGTGCTAGCGTGGTCCCGGAGGCTGCGGTGGGCCCGTGCTAGGGCTGGCCAGGGTTGGGTTGGGCTGTCGCAGGGCACGGAGGTGGGGCAAGGGTTTTCTAGCAAATGGGACTTTTCAGAAAAAGCAACATTCGTGCCCACACGCAGAAGTTAGCCTTTCAGGGGAAACATCCTAAAAGAAAAATCCAAGACTGCAACGCAGAAGAGTGTTTTGGAAGGAAGATGATTTGTATTCTTAGAAGTGAAATTTTCCAAGGAGCAAGGAACAGAGCGAATGTTTTCTGCATAAAGGTTGTGGCAGGAATAGAAATAAGCACTTTCTGACCAGGTTTAGTGACCAAATTACTGCAAAGGTGTGAGGGTTGTTTCATCACTTTAGAACTGCAAGGACATGCAGGTGATGAGGTAGGGAAAGATTTTCTTATTCAGTCCAGTCAAGGCTGTGGTGCTTGCTGGTGCCTCCTGCCCAGTGTGCAGCAGAGAGGGGAGAATTCTTGTCCTCCTCAGAGGTAAAGCTTAGCAGAGTATTTCTTGTCTTTTGGTTAAGGCGGAGTTTGAGGGATACTGTAAACAGATTCCTTTATTTAAGTAGCAAATGTAGTAATTCCGAAGAGTGTAGAAAAGAAAAAGGGGAGGAGGGACTTCCTTGTTAGAGCTTTAATAGTCAAGCTGTTGTTACTGAAGAAACAAAAATGTTCCCGTTCTTCTCTCATGCTTGAAGAATTCTGTTTCTGCCTTGTACTTCTATAAACTGTTGTAAAAATCATAATTATAGTGTACTAAACTAATTCTTTTTACACTACATTGAGCTTAAAATAATGTTGAATCCGTATTTCCATTAGCTAGCAATGAAAGAACTATTAAGAATAACATTTAACATATAATCAATTCAATTCCTGCAATGTTTCTAAAGAGTAATGGTGCTGCAGAGCAGTAAATAAATGGAAGGAATAGCCTTGCACAGTGATGTAATACCTGTACTACTAAGAATTTCAATTCAAGGAAAAGATGATCTTTCCTCTAATCATTAGATTAGAGCTACAAAAATAGATAAGGGCCTGGTTCAATAACGTACTGAGCTCTTCTTTCCCATATGCTATAGGAAAATCAGAAAAGTAACTCTTTAAGTTCTGCAGCTTTTGCATCTTCTCCAAGTTCCCATCTTTAGGGAAAGTGTTTATACAACGGACCCTTTTAATATCAGTATATAGAAATACTTCAGTAACTGTCACTCAGGCAGTATTTTTCTTACGGAGACTACATACAGAAACTCCATTCTCTCAAGCATATATTGGCACAAATTCAAGAAATGGCCAACTTTCTCTAAGAATTTACATTAACACATTCTATAAATATGTAATATGTCTGAGGTCCTCAGGTTATACAGTAATGGGTATCATAAAAATAGGTATTGATTATTATTTCTCAAGGGAATATTTTGGATTAAATAGAAGTTAAAAATGCCCACTGGAAATACACTCTTTGTTAAATGTGCTTTATCTTGTGGAGAAGAGCAGATTACAGTATAATTGCTGATAAACTTCCTTCGATCCACAGCAAGATGAAGCTGCTTTGACCGAGTCATTAATTTCTCCTGTTACTTTTAACTTAGGAGCTGTAAAGTCACAGAAATCTGCTTCCTAGTGTGTCAGAATGGGAACACCAAAACAGCTAGAGACACATATGATCTACTGAACTTTCTCTGGTAATATAAGGTAAAGAATCTACCTGCCTGGTTCTCCATGGCAGGGTCTAGGGACAAGTTCTGTTCAGAATACACTCTTTGAAGCCCACCTTGGCTATGGAGTCGTCAACCTCAGTCTATGCTAGTGAACAGCAGAGGGTGAAATTTAGCCCAAAGTATCATGAAATAAATTAATTTTTTCAGTGTTTTTACACTAGTAAAACCTTGATGTGGGAAGGCACTTAGGCATCGTGCTTTTTCTATGCCATTTTGATTTCCTGACCCATGTGAAGAGCCTGGCTTTTACTGCAAATTTGAGCTAGTGTTACCAGTGAAGGAGTGTAACTAGTAACTTGCTGCTTTCACAGAAATAATGATGTGAGGCTAGAGCTGATGGCTTTTTTCAGTTCCTGCTCCCCAGAAATGAAGCATTTTTCCAACTTTGGCATAAAAGGTGGCATCTAAACTGTGACCTTTTGTGCCAAATCTTGTTCCAGAGCCAATCTGTAAACACTTTATACGTCAGCTTTAACTGCAGAGTCCCAGCTATTCTCACAATCGTAATGTTATCTCCCAAAAAAACAGCAAAACTGCAGCTTTGATGTGTTTCTCTAGGTGCTCGGATGCCATTGCATGTGAGGTATTATCATGAAAACTACATTATCACGGTAATTCAGGGCCTTTGGGCATCTGATGTTGCCAGTTGCCTTCGCTTCTTGCTGGTATGTAATTTATCATTGGCGTGGCCTACCCTGCTAAAATGCGCCCTTTGTGGGCAGAGGCGAAGCTAATATACTTTCAAAGTGTATTTGAATTGCTTCAATAAATCACAGCTGTCACTGTGAGCAGTTTTATCACTTGCCAGAACAATATGTTATCTTCATGCTTTATAGTCGTGATACTATTCTGGACTTTTATTTGTGCAAATTGTAATGCACCGTAACTTATTTTATCAAATGAATTTAGGCAGCCCTGACTTTTTTTTTTTTTAGTGGAAACTTTCCCTTGTCTTTTAAAGGAAAGAGCACTTTTATTGGATGTGTTTTGTAGTTATTATTTTTTACTACTAATTAGGTTTAAGAACACTTGCAGTTGGTTTCTCATTTGTTAATTTTCATTCTCTTAAAAGAGTTCGTGCAGCCGGGAATGCTATTTTACAGCTCGTAGGCATTTCCTCTCAAGCTCTGCCGTGTAACAAGAGCAGGAGCTACGCAAGAGATCCAGGGCCGTGGAGTCTTTGCAGTGAGCAGGACATACAGCAAAATGCAGGGGCTTCCCCCGTCACAGAGTTTATCTGCTGTCTGTGCAGAATATCCACTAAACTAATCAATTGTCTAGATTTAAAATAACAACATATGAAATGCAAAGATGGAAGGCAGTTGCAGACAAGCCTTCCGACCTGAGGCCTGCAAAGTAGCATAAACAGGGAAGTCACAAATAGTTAATTATGGCCAAAGCGAAATTAATTCTTTCATGTGGGAGCCTTTCCTGCTGGATCATAGAAAACAGCTGAGCGTGTGAATGGTGGAATGACTGCCAGAGTCGTAACGTGGCTTAGCAAAGGTGGGCAGAAGGGAGTCTGTGTCTCAGCAGCTGGACACACTCCCTGGGCGAAGACCAAACACGCTCGTGACATCTCTCTGCTCTTGTCTTGCCCCAGGCGTATTAAGTGGGACTGCTTTAATTCAAGAGCTCAGCCTCCCATCCAGGGAAGCTCCTGGTAATGTCACTGTAAACTTTGGATAAGACACAAGCTTGTCCTGTACTGCAATTTTTCTTCTCCTGCCAGAGCAGTAGATCTTTTTATTATGAGCTGCGTCCGGTTGAGAACCTCGCTGTTACTTGGGAGCTTCCTGCAGCAAAAGTCCTGTCTCAGTTCCTCTTTCTCGGAAACGTTCTGACGTTAAATACGCTATTTTCAGGATAGCCAGTAAAATGACTCCTTTTTATGACCATGTCTAAAATATCAGTGAATATTTATGAGCTAATTTGCCATGACTTCTCCTGTGACAAAAAAAAGTACTTTTCTTTTAATTGATGCAATAGCTCATTCCGGAATATGAAAACAGTCTATAAAGAAGTCAGTTTTTATAATTAGAAAATTATTTATTTGCTGCAGATATATTTGCTAAAATGTGAGGATGGTATTCTTCTGTTTTTTAGTTTGAAAAAGTTATACTGATTATTTAAAAACGAACAATGGCTCCACCGTAAGGAAAGTTTATAGCTATAGATTGAGTTCCCTGTCATGAGGCATTGTTTAAAGGTATGACTTCCATTTGTCTTTTTCAATTGCACAAGTGAGTGTTCATTCTCAAGGTTTTCACTCAGAAGAGGCACTAGTTGCTAAAGAACATTCTGCAGATGCGTTTGCACAACCTGTGATTTTCTCTTTTCAAAAATTTTAGCTACACAGACATTTTCAGCAGATTGGCTAGGCACATCAGCTACCACTTCAGAAATGCATGTTGTAAATTTTTACATGGAGAGACTTTTCTGGCAGCTGCTTTGTGGTTTGCCTTTGAGCAGCCCCAATAGAAGTATATAAAGTCTGTTACCCAATCTAGACCACGTAAGCAGGAAACGGTGGCGGTTGCAGAGCTGCATTAACTTCCGTGATCACACATACAGGAATGCAGATATACCCCTGTCCACATGCAGAGATCATTTCATAGGATCAGAGCCCAGAGCAGCAAAGGATGGAGGATACTTTTGACTCTGTGAAAACAGCACACAAATATCTGCTCTTCCCATGAGAGGCTTCACTCCTGTGTCAGCTGAACCTGGCGAGCTGGCAGTTACCTCCTGGCAAGCATTGCAAAGCCTTTGTAAAGCCTTCCGGGTTCATTTCAAAATGCACGTTACTATTGGTTTGCTGGCCCTGATAGTTCGCAAAGATTAGTATCCTAAGACTTGGGCTCCAGCAAATGCATCTTATTATACTCTCTTCTTCTCCTTTCTGCTTCTGCCAGTATTGGCAGACTTCAGGCTCTGCGAATTCAGACCTATCCCTGCAGGTGCTGACAGAGACAAACATCTCTTTTGGATCAAAGTTGGGTTCCGTGTCCAACAGAAAATTTTGCGAAACTCTATGTGCAACTCTTAGCAAATTTGGTATTCAGAGGTCCCTTCATATATCACAGAATCACAGAATCGTTTAGGTTGGAAGGGACCTCTGGAGATCATCTAGTCCAACCTCCCTGCTCAAGCAGGGTCACCTAGAGCATATTGCCCAGGATCACGTCCAGACGGCTTTTGAATATCTCCAGCGAAGGAGACTCCACCACCTCTCTGGGCAACCTGTTCCAATGCTCTGTCACCCTCACAGTGAAGAAGTTTTTTCTCAGATTCAGATGGAACTTCCTGTGGTTCAGTTTCTGCCCATTGCCTCTTGTCCTGTTGCTGGGCACCACGGAGAAGACACTGGCCTCATCCTCTTGACACTCCCCCTTCAGATACTTGTACACGTTGATGAGATCGCCTCTCAATCTTCTCTTCTCCAGGCTGAACAGGCCCAGCTCTTGCAGTCTTTCTTCATAGGAGACATGCTCCAGCCCTCTAATCATCTTGGTAGCCCTCCGCTGGACTCTCTCCAGGAGTGCCATGTCTCTCTTGTACTGGGGAGCCCAGAACTGGACACAGTACTCCAGGTGAGGCCTCACCAGGGCTGAATAGAGGGGCAGGATCACCTCCCTCGACCTGCTGGCAACACTCTGCCTAATGCACCCTAGGATCCCATTGGCCTTCTTGGCCACCAGGGCACACTGCTGGCTCATGTTTAACTTGTTGTCCACCAGCACTCCCAGGTCCTTCTCGGCAGAGCTACTTTCCAACAGGTCAGTCCCCAGCCTGTACTGGTGCATGGGATTATTCCTGCCTAGGTGCAGGACCTTGCACTTGCCTTTGTTGAACTTCATGAGGTTCCTCTCCGCCCACCTCTCCAGCCTGTCCAGGTCCCTCTGAATGGCAGCACAGTCTTCTGGTGTGTTAGCCTCTCCCCCCAGTTTAGTATCATCAGCAAACTTGCTGAGGGTGCACTCTGTCCCTTCCTCCAGGTCATTGAGGAATATATTGAACAAGACTGGACCCAGGACTGACCCCTGGGGGACACCACTAGCCACAGGCCTCCAACTTGACTCTGCGCCATTCACCACAACCCTCTGAGCTCGGCCATCCAGCCAGTTCTCAATCCACCTCACTGTCCACTCGTCTAGCCCACACTTCCTGAGCTTACCTAGGAGGATGTGATGGGAGACAGTGTCAAAAGCCTTGCTGAAGTCCAGAAAGACAACATCCACTGCTCTGCCCTCATCTACCCAGCCAGTCATTCCGTCATAGAAGGCTATCAGATTGGTCAAGCATGATTTCCCTTTGGTGAAGCCATGCTGACTACTCCTGATCACCTTCTTGTCCTCCAGATGCTTAGTGATGCTTAGATATGATCCTGGAGATGAGTTATTTTTCCATTGGCTTTATCAAGCATATATATATGTATATATGTATATATGTGTATTTGTATATATAGCACTTTTCAGGTGCTAAATTTCAAAAAGTCTCATGAAGTCTCCCATCCAAACCTTATTATACAGATGAGGAAACTCATGCAGAAAAAGGGGAAGTAATGCATACAGAGTGTGCCATGTCCCAGGCAAGCGAAAATCTATCAGTGTTTATGATGAATGCAAGGAAAAAGTTACGCTACTGGCTCAGAAATCTACCTTGACCACAGAGCCATGACCACACATGACTTTGCTGTTTGAGTTGAAGACTCCATATGCTTATGTCTTTATTGTACACTTACCATGTAGCTCTGAACACTTAGCATTGATCATATTTTCAGACCTTGCAAATACCTGTTGCCATGGATGCTGTAGACACTACTTTGCTAGTGGTACGTGTTTGAAAGTATGTCATGTGGCATCAAATGCTCTGTGGCAGCTCTGCCCCAGTGATTTCTGAGAGCAGGCATCCCCCGGACAGGCCTACAGCAGACACAGCAAATCCCTTACAGATAGACAGCAGTTTTGTCTACGTTTAAATTGTGTTACACTTCTTATTTTTGCTAATAAAAGTCAATTCTTCTTCATTTACAGTTGCACAATTCCAGATGCCTTTGGAGGAAATACAAGGGTCAGAAGTGATGCTATGGGTTTCCCAGAGCAAGTCTGCATAAAACACTTGCTTGGCAGATCAGCCTGCTCAAGCTGTTGCACTGGATGGATTAACCCAAATATCCTTTTGCAACAATAACAACAAACCAGCTATAGCAGGAGTTTTCCAACTGGCTAAGGTGCTCTGCAGTGAAAGCTGGGGGCTAGTAAGAGCAAAGAGAGCTTTTCCAGGGACCTGAATTCAGCCATGTCCTAGCCGAACACTTTGACATCTGTTGCCTACAGGCCTGAATCTAGACTTGCTCGCAAGTCCAGAAACATTCCCATTGGCGTTGAGTGAGGCTTACCGCGGGGAGGGAGGAGTGACGTCCAGCCCATGGGCCAGCTCAACAGAGAGAATGAATGTAGAAGCCAAGTGATCTCTTCTAAGGCCACCTCCATCCTCCCTTTCCTCTCTCTCTCCTTCTCTTTTGGCCAAAATTTGTTGGTGCAGCTGTGTAGAAAAGCTTGCTGCTAGCAGTGTCATTATCTGTTCATTTCTTTTGTGACTACACATGGGACTTGTGTTTCCAGGTGGTAATCCTCTCATTTTCAAAAGGGCCACTAAATCCACTTTAGAAAAGACAAAGGCAAAAGATCACATCCATCCTGAAATCTCCCCCCTTTTTTTCCATTCTTATTGTGCTATTTGTGTTATTCTGCCCACCCAATGCAAGAGTTGAAAATATACACACCTGTGATGCAGTGATCGGCATGTTCTGCAGATAAAGTATTCCCTTGTAAAGCCCAGTGATACGTTGTTAGGTAGTTTGGATTTAGCTTCATGATTTTTCAAAGGAGGTTAAAGAACTGTTTAAAGAACTGTATGAATAAGCGATTTGGCAGATTCCTTGGCCAATTTAAAAAAAAAAACCCTAACTCCTCCAAAATTAGAATTTTTCCCCACAAAATGGTAAACTAGCAGATTAATAGAAAACCTCAGATTGCCCAGTGACAATTTAACTATTTCATTTGTTTTGAAATATTTTTTTAATTTAAATCAAACAAAAGCTTTTGAAGTTTTAGAAACTGGTAGTTTAGTATTAGGAATGTCAAAAAGAAATATTTTTACTTTTCAGACATTCTTGGCTTTTGCTCACTTATTTTCTTCTTCATGAGAGGAAAAATTTGGCCACAGGTGAAGCTCATTAGTGTACTGCACTGGTGCCACTACATCTGTAGTTTTTACTCTTCACCTCCTTCCAAGGAAAAGATTTAGCTGAAAGATACAGCCTCGTGTTAGTGCAGTGGTCTAATGTATTGCTTTTATACATATGACAGAATCAGAATTGGTATTTAGTTTCTGCAGTGATGTTGAACGGACTGAACGTGTAGAACAGAGATTGATATAAAATGCATGTAGTACACATAAAGTGCATGTGCATCTATCTTTTGTACTTCAAGGGGTAAAAGAGGCACCAGGAATGGAGGGGTATTTTATGTTAATTGCTTTAGCTGCTGAAAAGGCCTAACCCAATTTCCTCATCAGCTCTTTTGAATTAAGTGAGCAGGACTATAGGTGCAGACTCAAGGGTTTACTTGGAAGGTAAGCGTGATCTGGAGCACTCTGCGCCTTTGCCACACAAGTGAGGTAAGTTAGACTCCTCCGTGGTTGCAATCTGATTTATTATTTGCCAGGATCTCTTGGTACGTAGCCAATGCTTATTCTAATGACTCCTTCATATAAGTATATATATGTGCATGGGGCCATGTGTGTATACATGCGCAGTTCCTTTTCCCCGCCATGCCCCATTCTTCAGATTGTGGTTTAAGCGGTGGCTGCACAAAGGCAATTTGAGAAATGATTTGCATTCAGATGTTTTGGAGCTGAATTTTATTGGAATGGGGCCTCATTTTCCTTGGGTTAATTAATACCTCCTGGTCAAGTTTCTCAGCAGCTTTTAAAGGATGTTATGGATATGGTATGAAGCAATGTGTCAGAATCTCGCCCACTGGAGACTCCACCCTTCAAGGTGCTGAGTTCTCTGGCCTCAATCCAGAAATGTTCTCAAGCCTATAAATCATTGCTCTGAAATCAAAAACCTGCTCACATGCTTAAAGTTAAGCAAGTGCTTAAGGGCTCTGCTGTACAGGGCCAGAGAAATCACCACGTTGCAGGTGAATGCTCCAGTATGGCACAAATCTGGTTAAAGTCGATTGCTAACTTCAGTAGTCTTTGGATTACGTTCTGCACTGGTACACTCAAAAAAGATGAGATTTTGCAGTCAGACCCATATGGGCAGACATATGCTCCCTCAAAGTCCTGTTGGCTTCAGTATCATCCGTGTGTCTGTTTGCATCTAGCTGGGGAATACGGCTCATAACTTGCTGTGCCCTTATGTTATAGGAAAATAAATAAATACAAATCCTTGTGCTCAGTGATTTGATATGTTAACCTGTACAAGTACGCAGAAGGACTGGGGAGGAAGAAAGCCATCAGGCAATGACAGTGCCTTTACTGCAGATGGTATTTACAGTTGATGTCACATTTATGAAATTTCTGCTTGAGGCTGAGCTGCAAAACAAAGCCCAGCTTGAAAGGGTGGAAAGCACAGACCATTAGTGAGAATTTATGCTGTTAGGAGTCACTTACAGTTGTGCCCTCAATAAAATGCAACACAGTACGGTGACCCCTGCATCACCAGCACATGGCAGAGTTCCTCCAAGTCATAGGATATGAGCAGGAGACTGTAAATAAGACTGCCTGGGAGCGTGAAGAGTGAAAGAAGCAGTGGGAGCATATGGACAGTCACCAACATGATTTTGTTGGTGAGCGCAGCCTGTCTGGGTAATCACTGCTCAGGATGTGGCTGTAAGCACGAACACTCTCTAAGGCAGTGAACAGACTTTTGGTCCGTTTTCCAGTATTTGTGCAGATCTGCCTGAAGCTTGCTATTTTTCTCTGAGCAAGTTACTTCTAGGCACCCATTTTTCAGTCTCCAGCTGTCTTGTCTATTTAAGCATGCACAGTCTTCAGTGCAGAGACTGCTGCTATTCCTAGAAGTTTATAGAGTAGCTGGCATGTTGGAGGATCATTCTTAGCTTGTGCTTGTAGTGTTTTAGCAATACCAAGAGGAAGTCGTAGTTTAACACATGGCAGATCAACAGTCTGTTCGCTCATACCTGCTGTTACTTTATTTGGGAACAATCCAGAAGAGCGAAGTGATATAACGCAAAGATGAACCTGCCGAAATTCAATGAATCTGTGGGCTCGCAGCTTGCACGGATATATTAGCCTTTCTTAAATCTGATCCTGCTGATTTTGTTTGTTCCTTTTTGGAGTTGCATCTAATTTTGCTTAGCCAGCTAACAGTCCCATTGTGTGCAGTCCCTAAGGACTTGATAAACACAATAATGGATAGACAGTTGCGGATAATTGTCATTCTATGGCCAGGAACAAGAGTGTACAAACACACACAGAAATATAGTGATTATTACACGGGGTACTGTTCATCTCATGAGCTAAATTAGCTGACCGTATGTGCATCCAGCCTGCTGTACATACAAAAAGGCTTTTAGACTACCTCATGCTTTGCTTTGCATACAGAACAGGGAACAGTTGTGTACAGTCAGTTCATGTGGCCCAGCTGATGGTCACTCACTTGGACTCCTATTACTATCTTCCTGTATCCTGAGTAATGTCAGTCATGTCTGCAAATAGTTTGGGCTGGAAATATGGCTGTAAGGCCAGGACCATTATGTGTAGCGTGGACAGTGGTCATATTGCTGCCTGACTCAGATGAAGAAATCATTCAGATGTGATCAAAGACAAATACCCCTTGTGGACTATCTTGAGCTGATGTTACTTGACTGTTTTCATTATATATGTGAACTCTCACGTGGCCTCAATCCGAGCATTAAAGCAGGTGGTTATGGCAGATCTCAGCAATTGGAACAAATAGGCTACTATTTAACTTTTTTTTTTTTTTTTGTAGAGGACTATGTATTTTAGCTGATACTCGTTTCCACTGATACAGATATATATGTAAACATACACAGAGATTAAATAGAGTTTAAGTCTGTGCCAATTTTTTGCAAGAGTTTGAGTTTATGCTGAGTTTAAGTTTGTACTGGATACAGTATTGATATTCTTGCCCTGAAGAAAAGGAAGTTACCATTTCACATGAAAAATATTCACATGTGAAAATGAATACATTTGTAACGAAGGTTACATTTTTCAGTTCTGCAAAGCACGATTTTTCAGGTAGAGAGATGAAAAAAGCAGTTTGTTCTTGTAGCCCTCAGTCAAAGCCATGGATTTATTTCAGTCTTTTTTTCTTTTTGGCTTAAAATAATGGTAATAAAATAGTTAATCAAATGCTTCTTTTCTTAGCAATTCAGTGTGAATTTTAGATTTAAGGAAAGTTTAGTTTTCCAGCAAGAATATGTGAACAGCTCGTCTCTCAGTTAGACAGAATCCTGAATATAATGTTGTGCAGTCATTCTAAATGGAGATCCTCCATAATGTTTTGCTGGGAAGGGCATCTCTCCAAATACCACTTTTCAATATGAGGCAAGATCTAAAGCATGTCATATGCCAAGGGAATCTTACTATTAACACTAATGGGCTTTTACATCAGTGTTTTAGTTGTGCTTCAGTTATATGTTAGCTATTCAAAAACCCTATAAATAAAAGTGCAGCAGGCTACATAACAGTCTGTTTAGCAAGCTGTGGCTATAGCAAGGGCTATGACTAGATGCAAATGGCAGTAAAGCTTTCTTGAGAGCAACCCAGAATTATCCGGAGTGGTCTACTGGCCTGCCCATGAGTCTGTGTTAATTCTCATTAATGTCAGCAAGATTAGCATAAAGGGACTGAGAGAAGATGAATTATATTTGGCTTTTCTGTAGCACTGTTTGGAACCTCACTGATGTCCCTAGAACTGCTTACAAGGTTGTAGTGCATGCAGTGAATCGTTTAGCTATGTGAGGGCCAGGAGGCTTCACACCTCTCAGAATAATGCTTTCCAGGTCTGGCAGTAACCTCCCTGCAGGCGCCTCAGCTGGCTTTGGGCAGCTACATTGCCTGTTCACTCCAGTGTGAACCCTTGATCATCGCACTAGCCAAAGGCAAAGTCTTCCAAAGTCCATCTTCTCAAAGCTATGGAGCCTGTTCACATGACTCAATGGATTACCTTAGTTCAAAAGCATAAAATACTTTCCTCCTCACTCTATATATCACCTGTGTCATTTGCTGGCCGAGTGCCTTTTTTTTTTTTTTTTTATCTCCAATAAAATTCAGAAGCCTCAGATTACCAAAACAGCTGCACATGCTTTGTCTGGGTTAATGCATTTAAGTTAGGCTCCGGGCTCTGGGTAAGTGCCAAGATCCTGGATCAGCTGCTTTACCGGAATTATACTGCTGTAATGGAACCCTGCGTTATTGTGTTGCAATTATTTTTGCTTGCAGCTGGCTGTTCCCTCTGTATTTTTACTGAAGTGAGATAAAAGGATTTTGTCTTAAAAACAGAATTTTCTTTTCTGAACCATATAGAAGCTTTGAGTTACGTACCCCTGTCTATAAGAGGTGCCCCTTCGTTTATCTTCAGATTTCTCTTCAAAGAGAAGAGTAAATAATTTTTGTAAAAGTTTTTGAAGAGCAGAAACAGAGCTAAATGATCTCAAAGCATAAAATAAAAGTATATGTAAAAGAGGATGAAATAAGGTGATTAAAGTTCCATGTAATAATATGATTTTAGGTTCTCAGCCAGAACAAGTTTATTTTCAGCATCAAGCCACTTACCAATAGCAGGTTGTTCTTAAAGCCGTCCCTATAATTTGGAAAGCTTTTGTATAGAGAAGTAAAAGAATAAACACAGATTTTAAACTGAAGAATATTTCCCCAGCCTTGAATCCTGTTCATTTGTATCCATTCAAGCTCCTTTTGATGCCTATTTATATATATTTCTTGTCAAATAACAGCTCTCTCAGGTTCTCCAGTTGATAGCGAAAAGTAAACTGAATGCAATCATTTATCTTTGAACTGTTCAACTGTGCCCTTCTTCATGTTCTTGTTAATAATGCCAGGTCTCCTAGGAGTGCTCTCATGCAATTTTATCACATAAGCTTTTTATTTGACCTTACCTGCTGTTCCCTTGAAACATGGAGGGGGGCGGGAAGCCAAAATGCCAGCCTGTCTTAATTAAAATTTTAGTCTCAGAAGATGTTACAGTATGTGATTTTATTAGGTATATAATGAAAGTATTTAATCATATCTCTTAATTGTCTGGGCTTTTTTACTTGGTGGTGAGGTCACTGAGTTTTAGAAGAACGGTGTTAAGGTATGGACAAATAATGGATATGTGGATATGCGTCTTCAAGTGATTCATAAACCTTCTTTCTTTCTACCCAAGATTTTGCACATTTGCCATAAAGGTAGTTGCTTAGATGATGAGGTAGAAGGGTGTAAATAGTTTTCCCCCATGGGACACTGAGCAGGCACATGCAAATCTTCTTCTTTTTTTTTTTTTTTTTAATCATGCTGCTCCTCGTCTCCAGCACATGGAACTTGGAATGGACAGAAAAAGAGTAAAAGAAAATGTAATGAATGTTTCTTTGGTGCTGAATTTCACATGTGATATGCAGTGCTACTTTCATGATTTCTTATTGGCCTTAATCTAAACCACCATAACAGGTGGCCTTCTACCATGAAAATGGAGCCTTTTATTTTATACAGTTATTATTATTGGAGAAAAGCCTGTGCACAAAGCACTCTTAAGCTTTTGTACTAATGTACCTTTTCCCAGTTTGTAAAGGACAGGCAGAGTTAAAAATAGGTTTATGAGG
Source organism: Struthio camelus (assembly GCF_040807025.1). Taxonomy (NCBI): domain Eukaryota; kingdom Metazoa; phylum Chordata; class Aves; order Struthioniformes; family Struthionidae; genus Struthio; species Struthio camelus. The sequence continues at coordinate 53,720,873 of NC_090943.1, forward strand.
CCTGATCCTGCAAATCTTTTGAATTGGGAGGGTTTACTTAGCTTTTCCATTTTGTTAGCAGCAGAGAAGAGCCCCCTATTTTGTCTAGAGTAGCACAGGAAGCCATGCCTTGGATGCTCTGTGGTTTGGCCTTCTTCCAGTCTCTGAGATGTAAAACAGGTAAAAACAGAATTTCACATAGCTGTTTGAGGAAGACTAAAATTAGAGGACAAGGAGGGCAGTTCAGCTAGATAACTCAGATCCTGTGCTAACAGTTGGAGGCTAACTAGCCATATGGAGGATTTCAGAGCAGTTACCCACAAAACATTTTCTTTGGTACCCGGGTATTTTCATCAGTAGTTTTTACCAAATTTAACAAATAGGTTGCTTTGAAATAATACAAAATCTCAGGCAGTTTCCAAATTTGATTTCTTCTTCTGAAGCTGGAAGAGTTCTAATACCATGTTTTGCACAACTGATTTCGTGGTATAAAGAGTTCTGCAAGCCAGAGAGGGAAAGGGAGGGGGAAGTGAACAAGCTGTCTTCTAATCAGTATTTTTCTTCCTTCCCTTGTGATAATAAATCTTACCGGCTTGTCTCTCTCTAATGCATACATCTTGCTGAGTTCCCTAACACAGCTGAATACAGTTCTTTCTCTGTGGGTCCACCAACAAATGTGGCTGTTGATCTGTTACCAGATTCAGGAAACGTGAATGTTCTCTTAGCGAGCTAAGGGTAATTTAAGGAGGCAGGGAACTAAGGTTATGGGAGTAATTATGTATTGAGAATCCAAATATAAAATCCAGCAGTCTTATAACCCCAGCTTCATGGAGAACTATTCAAGTCTCTGTCATTATAATCAGTTTAGGAGTATTTACAGTGTCCTGTGTTTTCAGTGAATATAACTGGAGTGCCATCAGCTTAAAAATGTTTTGACCTCACACGATGTGAAAGAATTGGTGTCATTAGTTTTAAGTTGTGAAAACAAAAATAGCATAATACTCCATGCTTTCTCCTGCTGACTATACTGCTGGAATGGGATGTGCTTTAAGCTGAATGGTACCTTAAATGAAAAAAGTCTAACTGTAAGTCACTTATCTGAAAAGGCCTCTGATGATATTGCGATTTGGTGCCTGTGGAGTATAGAGGGTGGTATGGAGACCAGAGCCTGCATGCTGCTCTATTTATTGGCTCATGTGCTATTCTGTGTGTTGTAAGTCTTGTTGTATCTCTGAGTTGTCTGTTGCTTGTTCAGACGCCTTTATTGGAGGCATAGGTGTTCTTATTTTTTCTTTGTATGTGTGTGCAAACTTGATAAACACAATTGCATGCTGGTATGTTTTGAGGGGAAGGGGACAGATTTTCAGCATTAAGCTATTATGTATTTGTCCTTCCAGCTCACATGGTATCCAGTTTACACCCATAAATTATCCATGAAGTCTTCATATTGAATACAAAGTGCAAATACCTTACTAGGTCAAGACATTTTTAAGTGTATTGCAGAGAAAAAGCAGACACAGTAGGAATGGATTGATCAACTGCGGCAAGTTTGGTTTACAGCATGTCTTGGAGTTTAGATCTAAGCTTAAACTACAAAATTATTTACAAATTGTTTTGGATTCCAGCTGCACAAGATGCAGTTTAAGTCTTCAAACTCATACAGAAAATGGCACACGAGCAGGGAGACATTAACTGGTGTGTCTTCTGTGGGAGTCTTCCAAATTGCGGACATTTAGAGGTGAAGCTAAAGTCAAAATCAGCTTAATTTTATAGCTATGTTTTGGATGAGACTTTCATTTGTGGTGAAACTGGCCAACTAATGACCAGCTTCGTAATGAAAAAACTGTTTTCCTCAGAAGACACCCAAATCTAATGCATAATGCATGGACGTGAGAAGCCCCTCTGAGCATGATACTCTGGGAACAATGATCCTGTAGAGTGAACAATGTATAGGAAAGATTTTAGAGCTGATAATTTTGATGTTCATGTAGGAGGTGAAACATCTGGTTGCAATTCCAGTCAGAAGTACTCATATCTCATACGAGGTAGAAGAGCTTCAGCAAGAGGGACTGGCAGAGCCCTGAAGTACAGGGGGCCCTTGTTCTGACTGGTAGAAGTTGCTTGCCTCAAATTCCTGCTTTCGGTTTTGTTGGAAACGGATTTCAGTATGGGCCTCCCACAGCTTGGCTAAGTGTGCTAAAAACAAGTCTGTGGAGAAGAGAGCCCATTTCCCCAACCTTACTTTCTTTCCTCATATTTTATGGATAGCATTCAAGGGCTGTTTGAGAATCAAAAGGTTCTTTTTGTCAAGACAAAAAGTGTTTGATCTTTCCAAACTGCTTGCTTCGTTTTTTTTTCTTCCTTCCAGTTTTGCCAGTACTTTGGGATGGACCAACTCAGAGCTTTTGGCAAATAAGTGAGTTGCCAAAAACTTCACCAAACTTACTGATGATGTGTGCATGACTGAACTGTAGTTGTACGATGACATTTTGTCCTCTCTAATTAGTAACATCATTGGAATTGTTAGTTTCTATGACTGTAGGGCAAAGACCACATCCAGTCACTTCTATTCCTTACCCATACCTCATTTTTAAAAATAAAGGAAAAGGCAACCTGACCAAATTGTGGAAAATGATACTGATCAGATTCTTCAACCTGTAAAACCTACTGAGCATTACTTGAGTGGGACAAAGTAAACTCAAATAGGCCAGAAATAGCCCATAGACTATCCACCTTGCACGAGTCGGTTCTCTTCTTGTGGAGTGAATCCTGTGGCAATGCCAGTACATGATCAAAGTGGGGAGAGACAGGGCAGAGGAGCCTGTCACACACACACACACAAAGATTAATCCTTTTCATTGGAAGATAGGAAAAGTATTAAAAGCTAACTGGCTAACATTTTTCATAAGTATTTCAAATGTGGAAAGGGCCATTTTGATCATGTAATTTAATGCTCTGAATAATATTGGACACAGAGCATACCCTAATCCTATCTTTATTTCCAGAATTTGTTATTAAACTGATGAATATCTTTTAGCAAGTTGTCAATCCTTGTTTTAAAGATTTCAGGTGATAGCAAACGTGCTTCCTCTCTAGGTAAATTGTCCCCCTGTTAATAGTAGGCTCTGTTGAAACTTTGTGCTTTATTTCTAATCTCAACATTTTCTAGGTTTATCTTCCAACCATGCAATTTTATTGTACCTTTTTCTACTCTGTGCAAGAGCTATTTTCCAGCAGATACCGCTTTATCTTTTGAATAAATTGAGCAAATTGAGCTCATTAGGTCTCCCAGTAAGAGGTACACTTTCTGACATCAGATCATTTTTGTAGCTCTCTTCTATGCCCTTTCCAGTTTATTGGAGTCTTTTGTGAACGTAGGGACCTGCAGTGAGCACAGCGCTCTGGACTGGGTCTCATTTCTACAGAATTTGATGTTACACTATTTCCGTACCTTCAAGGGGTGTTTCCTTGTGCCCGCATCCAGAGATTGTGCTCACTCCTCTCATGGGAGTGAACCTTTTTGTTAACTCATATTCCTTCTTTTCCCAGTGCTCCCCGTGGTGGTTGCTGAGGAGGGCTGAGCCGTACCCTGCCAGGGTATGGGTCTGCACTGCAGGAAGGAGCGTAGGGCAGAGCGGCTGCATCCAAGAAAAGCACTACTATCGCTTTGGATGGGGATGCAGCATGGCCAGATCCGTGTAGCATTGCACCCAGCCCATTTAGCCCCGCTGAGGTTTCCCTTTCAAATTCCTCTTGGGCTTTGCTTGCACAAAAACACTAAAGCCACTCTGAATTTATGCATTTACATCGAATGGGATAACATGCAAAGGCCCTTAAAGGCTGCTCAAGTGGTGAGAGTACAGCAAGATTTGTAGTCCAGGAGACTCTTGCCAGACAAAATTTTCTTAGTCCAAAGTGCTGATTATTCTTTACCCAAAGTGCTGATATAGATATTACAAAGCAGTCTTGCTAACATATGCCTCGAATCCAAACTCAGTAAAGAATCAGTCCCTCCAAACTTGGATGTGCTATTCATGAAGGATGTATGCTAAGGCCAGTAGAGCACCAAAGAGGCTTTAATTACAGCTCTGGGTGACATTTCTGGCAGAGGTGCGAGACCACTGCATTTTATCTTTTAAGCTCCGTAGCCTCATTAAGAAATTAAAGCATTTGTGGGTCTTTCATGTAGTCTTTTCTCCCTCTGGGATGTTTAAGTTAGCTCACTGTCAGCATGGTGATACAGGCTATAAAGGTTCAGAGAATTACCTTGATAATATGATGGCCCCTTCCATTTAGACTGCAATCCAAGGCTCATTTTTCCTCGGAGGCATTCATTGAAATTCTGTGCACGATTTGTTCCTCTGGTTGTTTAACAATGTCTCTCATGTTTGCCCTGATTTAAAAAAATCCTCCTTTGTAGCAGAGATAACATAGAGCAGGATGATATAATTGCAGTAAAGAGGCCCTGGAGCTTGCAGTAATAGGATGGTTCATCTGATGTATACTGCCATTAGAAAATAACCCACGTATGTATGTTCTCAGGGGGCAGTAAAGAGGCTTTTAAGGATTACGCTTTATGTAGTATGAAAGCTAATGAGCAAAAGAGCAAGTATGAAGAAAACTATTGCTGCAGAAAGCCACTTCCTGTTTTCCCTCACTTCCTGACACCTGTATAGCTCCAAAATATCCATCTCTGCCCAGCGATGCATGGCTTTTCATGCATTACAGTCAGTTCCCCAGCCTTCCCAGAACACTGTTGTTATTTTCATTTCATCGAAAAATAAATAGCATGCCAAAAGCATGGCAAAGCTGAATTCAGGATGGAAACTGCTGTGTGTGTACAAAATAAATAATTTGGGAGGAACAGCAATCTCTGATAGTCTGTCCCCTCAAAAAACAAAAGCAAAAAACCCTAGAATGGTATAGTTCCATGAGCTTTGCTTTACTGAAAGGCTGATACATTAATGCTTTCAGTTACACAGAGTTTCAGTTCTCCCATCTCCATTCTTTTTCTGGCCAGTGTGCAAAAATATGTGAAGACATCAACACACACTAAATATAGAAGGATCTCTTCCAAATGTTATGTGGTACGCAGAGTAAGGGTTGCACAGTTTGGGTTGCGGAGGTGGAAAAATCAGACCGGTTGGTTTTTGATATTAACAGCTTCTGCTACAAATGGATTGCCACATAGAGTGCCAATTCTTTCCCCTTGCTTTTGTGCTAAAGCAGCAGCCATCTAGCATAAGAGAGTTGAGCTGCTTTGTTTTTTTCACACAGCATTTGCCTCTTGCCTACAGATCTGATTGTGGATAAAGGAATTCACGTTTTCAATACTCTGTAGCCCCTCTACACAATTGGCATATATTTTTGTACATGGTCGGGTTTTTATATTCAATAGAAGGGGTGGACTTGCCTTTTTCTTCGTATATTTAACGTAGTAAAGAGTCAGACTTTGCTCTCAGGTAAAGAGAAGTGCCTTCCCTTGACTTGCAGGCCCTCTGAGGAGAAGTAGAGTTTTGACCTAGAGTGCCAATGCTCTGCTGGTGTTCTGTGGTAGGAGGGACATTCATAACATTGTTATAGTCCAAAGGATGCTAATCATAAGAAAGCCCAGGAATGGTAACTTAGGGACAGATGACAGCCAGCATCTTTGCAAGGGTACAAGCAGGTCAGAGGAACCTTCTTAAGCACCCCAGTTTCCACACAGAAGTCAAGGGAGCCAGTGATCAAGAGACCACAGTACCTCTGTCTGGGCCAGAGAAGTGACTTAGTTTCCCTTAAAGGAAAGGAAGATTCAGGAGGCAATGAGATGAGATTCTTGTGTTATATATTTTTGCTCTCATCTAATAACATTAGAGGTTTGTTAGCGTGTGAAGTGCTTTTCTGCTCGTATTGAGGTCCCTCTGTGTGGTCGGAGCATTGTAAAGAGCTCCCAGAGAAAGCAGAAGAGGTTTACTTCTCTCTCCCAGAGGTGTAGCAGGACTCTGCATGCTGGGACAGGAGTGAAGGGGTGCACGTGCCCCATGGACAGGAGAAATTGCTTAAGTTCCTTGAAGAGCAATAAGATCATGAAAATAACAACCCATAGTCCAGTGGACCTCAGCTCTTAACCTTTCCACTTTTCTGCATTCCTGCACCTAAAACGTAGAGTGGTTGTACTGTGTACTAAGCAGTATTTGTCTGCTAATGCAGAGGAGGATTTCATGAATTATTCTGGCAGGGCAGGGGCTACATGTTACTGTAATGCCCCAGGGAGATGATGCCTCCGTGTTCAGCGTAAGGACAGATCCCTAGTCATTTTCAAGACTTTTCATTTCAGCTTGATACACGTGTCTGTACCAGGCAACAAATTCATCATATTGGTGAATATGGAACAGAAAGCTGAGGTGAAAAAACACCTGTACGTTCAAACATACAGCGGAGTCTGATTAAAATAATGGTCATGCAGTTATATTTATGAGAAATGACAGAAGGGCTTCCCTATTCTTGACCCGTGTGGTGGTTGTCTGTCTGTCTGCCTCTGCACAACACCAGTTACCACTTTGCCACTGCATCATGGTCCAACACTGTGAGCCCAGATCAAACATTTGATTACGTTCACCAATTTAGATTCCCTCGCTCCCTGGTCCACCATCAAGCCATAGCTCGTTGCAACATTTGGGACTTACTTTGATAGCCGCAAATGACATAAAATGAATTATCTGTTGTTGCTTCCAGTTTTATTTGACTCCGCTCTGCTTAAACTTTCAGTGTTGCAAATGCCAGAATAGTAGTGCTAAATTTCTTATTGCTATCCTGTCTGTCCCCCCTCCCCGCCCCCCCCACCAATAATTGGTATACAGGAGCAGAAGAGGACTTCAAATTTTATTATTGCTGTATAAGCCTTCTGTAAACTCGGTTACAGCACTTTTGATGTTGGTAATTTTTGTGACTAAAAAATATGCTGACACTGTGTTTGTACTTAGGAAAAGAGCATATTTGAATGTATAATAATCTGGTGCATTTGGGAGATGTTTGATGCTACATCCCAGCCAAGTTAATCACTCATGGAATTAATTTTTTTATTGTGTTCAGTTGACTGGAGACATTAATCTCATATCTGTGGAAAAGGCATCTTTAATGCCAGAAAATTGATCAGAGGTACCCTACATTTCTCTTGCCTCAGAAGGATTTTAAAGGAAAGCTATCAGTTCATGGTAGACTGGCAGAAACAGAGACATTGCATACTTTATTTTTCTTTACATAATGAAGAAATACCCAGGTGATGATTTCCAGTTTGTGGAGTATATTGAACCATATACTGTATTCATGAATATAAATTGAGCAGACGTGACACACATTTTTCATATAAATATAACACAGTGTTGTTCCTTCTGATAATTCTTCTTTGCCTGAAATACGCTTATACTGAGAACAACACTACAGTGCAGTGCATAACTGAATGTTAAAAAAATAGGAGGACTAGAGAACGGGGAATGTCTTAAGGAAAAAACATTCACAGATTTGTAATGCCTGTGGCTGGCTGCATCGCTCAAGGACAGGCAGGATCTTTCTGCGTCTTCCTTTCCTTTCTCACATTTTCTGCAAAGTCCTTCATTTCTAACTATTAGCTTCACCTAGCCATCCCGCTTCTGTCCAGCAAGGCTCTTTCTCTGGCTGGATCGTATTGCCTTCAAACAGCACACCACTCGCAGTTTATTTCCCTTCCATGCTTCTGCTTCGTTAGCAGCTTTGCACTCCAGATCATCCAAACTTTGCCCATTTCTCACTTAGTCCTAAAGGAGCAGTCCCAACAGAAAGCCTGCAGTGTTGGTGGTGACTTTGAATGCAGAGCCGATAGTTGGAAAACAAAAGCACAAACTTTCCCTCTCTGTGCTGTCAGCAGAGGAAAGGGGAAAACCAGATATTCCCTAAGTTGCGATTTTCCTCTTTGCCAGTCAGCAAACAACTAGGTCAGAACATGACCCTTAACATGCTCTAATCATATAAAAAACATAGCCTTACAAGGAGGAGCCAGAGTGTATACACATGTTCTTCTTGATTAAATAAAGCGTTCTCTGCTTACACCCTGCTAGACAGCTGCATTATGAGAAAGGTAAGAGAGGGATGCTCTCTGAGGCATAATTTTGAAGCCAAGAAAGTAAACGGACAGATTAGATTGTAAAGGCCAAATACTGGTGTCCTCAAAGTCGATGGGAGTTTTGCCTCTGAGGAAGTAGCCAGAAGTCTTTTGCAGCCTCTGTCTAATCAGGGCTTTATGTCACGTGCCATGGTCAAGTGTCCCTCAAGGTTGTCTCTAGGGTGGGGTGGAAGAACGTAAGGAAAGATTGCTGCTTGCTAAAGTTAGCCTGCCAGGGCTGCCAGCTCATGACATATGTTGATTTCCCATAGATTTTGATTTCTAGTAACGCTTCTCTAGAAATAGAGCGGCTTTTTAACTAATGCAGGGAGAAATGATGGGATCACCTGCTGTTACTTTTTTGCCCCTCTAAGCTGCAGCTTATTTGCAAATGACTTTCTTCTTCCAGGTTATCAGGCTGTCTTGCCTAATCAGCAGCAGGGGTTCCAGGGTCTCATGGGAATGCAGCAGCCTCCCCAAAGCCAGAACCTGATGAATAATCAACAGGGAAATCAGGTGCAAGGCATGATGGTGCAGTATCCAGCCATGTCGTCTTATCAGGTACGTGGAAGCGGTAAAGACTGCTTTTCTCAGAGAATGCTTAATTAAATTAAGTTCTCATATCACAGAGTGGTCTTTACTACTTCATCACGACAGTACATGGCAGGAGGCCTCCTCATAAGTACCCTTCTAAGTCAAGCGGGTTGGTTTGCTTCCTGTTGGGGTATTCTTAGTACTCCCAATTTTCATTCTGAATCAGGAATACCTTAGGTAAACTACTTACTATAGCCTGCAGTTTGAGTAAAGCTTCATGAGGCATGAAGGAATTATACTTCCTCCTGCGAAGAAAAAGAATTTAAAAATAAGGGACAGTATTGTTCATTTTTTTGCTATTGCGGAATTGTTCCCTGTCATGAAGTTGAGTGCTTTGCCTGACCCAGTTATGAATTACTTGTCCGTGAAGACTCCTGCCAGTGCCTTAAAAGAGGGGAGTTTACATGTGTACTAAAATCAAACTGTAGCCAGATAGATTTATGCTTATTGAATTTGAGGGCAAGGGAAGGAGATGACTTGATTTTTACCAATACCATACGTCACCTAGACTTCCTTATCATCCCAACATTATACCTGGATCCAGTGAGATATGAGGACAGCTTATGAGGTGGCCCGTGCATGTGTTTCCTACTGGTCCCTCTGGAAAGTTAAGAATCTTACTAAATGACTTCTAATTCATTTTAATAGATTGCACTGATTGAGCAGCCTGTCATCTTTTCCCTTGACTTCTCTAAAAACACTGCAGCAGTCCAGATGGGAACGGGGGGAATTGCGTGTGGGTAAAATTAGTCCCTTGAGTTTTCAGAATTGCTATGTTGAAAATGTATTTTAAAGGTTAATGATCAGGTTGAAGACTTAGACCTTTTAGATGGCCTAGATATACCAGCGTTGAGTTTCCTGTCTGCACTGATCCTGGAAATTCACATTCAGCTAGATCATGACAGAGCCACTTAATAGACCTAGGAGCACAGTGATTTCTCCTTAATCCTTCTCTTACCAAAAGTAGATGCTGATGGATGAGAAGAGTTCTGCGTAGCAGGAAGTGCCACATCTTGGCAGAACATGTTGTGTATTACTCAAATTCAGATAGTGGGAAAATAGGAATACTCAGGACCTACTTTAATTCGTTTACTAATTTTTTTTTTTTTTTTGCCTGTTTCTGTGTTCTTGTCTAGGTGCCAATGACCCAGGGTTCTCAAGGATTGCCACAACAATCATATCAACAACCAATCATGCTACCTAATCAATCAGGTCAAGGAACACTTACAGCCACTGGAATGCCTGTTTACTGTAATGTCATACCTCCTGCCCCACAGAACAACCTGCGGTTGCTTGCGCCACACTGCCCCTCCAATAACGTTCCAGTTATTTCTGCCAACTGCAGGACAAACTGTGCAAGCATTAATAACGCAGGGTGGCAGGTCAAGTACTGACACTGTGGCTTAGTGTGGATATACAAGGATAGCGGTGCATTATTTGACAAATAACTCATGGCCTTCAAATGAAGAGGAACACAACAGGATAATCAGTTGAGGACATAAGTACTGACTATGCTCAAGTGATTTGCTGCTGGAAAATCTGTAAAAAAATAAAATTAATTTTGAAAAAATGTTTGCTGGTTAATGGTGCATATTTTTGTCATGTCTGCTAGGTATGCCTTTATAGCTTAGCTAGTGACATGAATTCATTGAGGTAAGATTTTTTCCTACCACTGAACACCACTGTGTAGATTGTAATATCCCTGATTCGGATTAGTTTTGTACTTTGTGTTGAGTTTGTGAAGCTAAAAGTATTTAAAAATATAATAAAATCACATTGTACCAAAGCTGTAATGGAAATTAAAAAACAAAAACAAGAAAGAATTACTGAATGGAAGGAATAATTTATATACACTATAGAGTTTTTTTATGGATATATACTGTATTGTAGTGTTTAATCACAATAAAGCTATTTGACCTCATGGAGAAAGGTCATGTTTCTACCACCTGCTTGGTCTTCTCTCTGTTTTTGAATGAATTTCCCATGGTTTCTGCATTGTCTTGTTTCAGGTCAAGCCTGGGGGGGGGGGGAGGTAAGGCCTTACAGGTTTGTAAGAGTTTGGTGAAAACACATACTGGTGCCTTTGCATGACTGAGACAGCTAAGGACACGTTAGAGTAGGTACCCAAAAGAGCTCAGGGAATGAGATGTGATACATCATTTTAAACTAAGTTTATGTTTTTTTCAATCCCTAGGTCCACTACGGCCTTGAATACAACTGACCACAGCTAAAAGCCTCTGCTAACTTAAAGCTGCTTAAGAGGCTGTATTGCAGTTGAATGTAACAAGACATAAATAGCTGTCCAGTGATATTACATCCACTAGCTGGAAGATCAGCACTGGTGTAGCAACCACAGTACCCAGCAATGCTTTTGATCTGTGGAGATACTCTAGCCAGTTACTGCTACTCAAGCTATAAAGCCATTTTACAACACAAAAATGGCAGTCCAAAATCTGGTCCATCACATTAAAGTAGTGGGTCAGGACAATATATTTGTATTTTTGGTTCTCAAAACATACAGAAAGTGGTTTGGCTGAAAGTTTTAGAACTTCTTTTAAATTCCTGTGGCATTTCTCATTATTGCATCCATTTTCACTCAAATTCCCAGCTTGTTTTGATAAATTATTCTTCATTCATAAATGCTGCATAGCGTTCATCGTTCTGCTTCGGTGATGACAATGTTTGAGTGGTAAATGTGTTTACCAGAGAAAAGCATGTGTCATTGTGTTCACTTAAGCTGCTCGTATGGTTGAACACCTTTAAAACAGGTAGAAACTGAAGACCCCAGAATTACGCATATGCACCATATAAAAGTCTGAGATGCTTCCTATGTGTATAAATCTACACAAGGCGTAGTATGATTTTAGGTACATTCAAGATGACAATAGACTACAATGTCCTTGACCCTTGCTAGTCTCAATATGAAACAGCTTTTATTTTTCCTTTAAGATGAGTGGTAACTCCTTTGCATGCTTCAGCTGTGGAGGCAGGAATTGAAGGGGCTACCACCCGTATTTAAAACTAATTTTTTCTCTTTTATACAATAAAGTTGTTTTTCAAAGTTCAGTCTTTCTTGCATACATTTCTTAAAGTGTGGAATTTCTGTTGAATCCAGTCCTATGGGATCATAAAAAAGCCAAACAATCTTACGTAGTGTAATCACGATCCATTTGCTGAGAGACAGTCAAGAACATGAGCAGGTAAGTAAACACAATTCACTCTTCAATTAGAGGTGAAACGCCTAGGGAGTGCATACAGATTGATTTTTTTTTTCTCTTTTTTTAAATTAAGATAGGGCATATGAATTTTGTCTGTGACCCTGAACTCTCATTTTAGACAGCCGGCGCTGTATGGCTATGATTTGCTTTTTAATATGTTATATATTTTTGACTAGCGTTAGTATCATTATACATAATGTTTTTTTTTCTTCTGCTGAGTGATTGATGGCTGATTGAATGACCATCCTTCTCTTTCAAGGCAGGACCTACTGATGGTGACCTTGAGCAGGACAGGTTGTGTGTGGCCAGGCTGAACTAGCGGGGTGGGGGTGGGGGGTGGGGGGGCGTTTCTCTGGGCATGGAGTATCAAAAGTAAAGGGACCGTCTGGAAATCACTATATTTGAATCCTGTTTCTTCTCTTCATTGAGGCACATTACCTTATTGATCTGCTGTCTCCTCAGAGAACTATGAATGAAATGCCTGGTAAAAAGAAACCCTTCACATCATAGATCAATGGCAGACTGGGCTGTAGATGCTCTCGGTAGCGATAGGGAAAGGGGTCAAAAAGCAAAACCTAGGACCCCTGCTTCTTGAAAGATAAATTTCCTCATACCCTTATTCCACTCTATTGGTCACATATCCTTGGAATTAGGATATCCCATGATTGACTGTGGCTGTGAATTCCCATGGTTTACCTGTTTCTCTCCATGTGTTCAGTGACCAGCTCATGTAAAACATGTAAGCAACTGTGGGGAGCACGGATCCTACCGACTGACTTCCTCACCCTTGTGCTAGGAACACCCACCTACAGATTTCATGAACCTCTTTCTGCTGAAGGGGGCCTTTCACTTTTTATTCAAAATTGAGCAGTTTCAGCAGTAGGTTCCAGACACCCACCCCAAAATGGCCTATATCTGGTGATTGTCTCACTCTCCAAAGAGTTTGAATCTCCTTAGGCGTAGGAGGAAACTGAACTTGATCTCCCTCAGCTATGGAGAATGCCCTAATTATTAAGGTATCACATACATGGGGGAGACATCTCATGTGTATTGGTGGTGCACAGAGTTGTTTTATTCTAGAAGAATTTATATTTGAAGACAATTAATTCTATATCAAGCTAAGCATAAAAATTAATTTCTCCTAATTTTATCTTTTTTTAAGTCTCTCTCCTAAATTTTTCTTTCATTAATAAAAATCATCTGAGCAGGATTTCTTAGCAGCCTTCTGCTTCTACAGTAGAGGATTTCCAGTATGGAGGCATTGTCAGAAAGTGAGAAGGAGCTGAAAGAAGCTACCTGCAGATGAATTTAACCAAAATGGATGGTGAAGTTCAGAGCTTTTTCCCAGTCCTTTAAAATATTTTGCATGCATTCTCCACAAGAGGATAGCTGCTTGACTTAACCTAGCCAAACTCAAGCATCTCAGCAATCAGTGTCTATGAATTCAGACTCCAGTTTGCAGCAGTGAAATGACTTACAGGTCATTTCCCCTTCTCCTGTGGGGTTGCTGTGTCACAGGAGGTTTACTTTTCTGTAGCCTTCTCTTTAAATTCAGCAGACTTGGGCAAGTTGTACTCGGTGGCAGCCCTGTTGCGGCACTAGGGGCTGTTCATGTCATCTTCCCTTTATCTGGTGAGTGCTTGCTTTGTCTGTTGTGTTTTGCTTTGTCCTTCTTTTTTAGATTCTGAAGCTGATGGGAAGTTCTCCCAATGCCCAGTATACATTTAAGCTGCCTCTTTTTATTTATTTATTTATTATTTGTTTATATTGCATTCAGAAACTGAAGGGGCTTATTCAGAATTAAGCTGACTGCGTCAGATGACGCTGGTTAGCCTTTTGGATGTGTCTAATCCATGTGGGCTGTAATTTGCAGAGACTGTGCATCCTAACAGAAGCCAGATGCTATCTGCTATTGTTTGCCCTTTGTACTGCCCAAGAAAGCAATGTTTTCCCTCTAAAACTGCAATCTCTTATGTTTCTGTTTAACTCTGTGTGACCAGCGTCCTGTATTGAAGGCAGACTGTATAAATTATCCCAGCAGAAAGTAATGGAGATGCATGGGGAGGCCATCAGATGCTAACAGTGTCTCATCCCACCATTAGCTGCTCTGTGGCAAGGCAAACCTGTCCCAGCACGGTCACCAAGTGCTTGAATGTGATTCTTCCATCAGCATTCCTGAAAGCAATGCAAAATAACTGAAGGGAAGCTGGTTTCCTAGCGGTCCCTTAATACCCAGGAAAGAGCCTCTGGTAGTGAGCAATGCCCAGCCAGGCCTGAGCGCTTTGACTTGCCATCAACCAGGGCCCCTCTGTTGTCTCGCCAGAGATTATGCTTTATAAATGCTTCCAGCTTGAAAACCTGGTTAGCTCACATTGTCTAAAATCACATTTCTGGAGCAGGAGGCCACCGCGCAGCCTTAGGTGGTAGCCAGGTTAGGGCAAACACTGAGCAGTCCTTCTTCACAGCAATCCTGCAAAGCCTCAAATGCTACTCAAAGCTGCATGGTGGGCAACAGTGTGGGCCCATAGTGTTTTGGAGGGGAAAAAGTCTCATGCGTACGTTGTCGGTGCCACTATAATACAGATGACACAGCAATGGAGCAGGAAGCCTGCTCCTGAGTCAGGGCGTAAGATCCCCATTTCTAATTGAATTTCTACCCCTGGTTTGCTTTAAAAATTGACTCTCTTCCCGCCATTCTCCCAAGAAGTCTGTATAATGAGTCCTTTAATCTGTGGCAGTGGACTGATGGTTAAATAATTAAAGCCACACAGTGTTTCTGAGGATGGTTGGACTAGCATCAATATTAGTGAAATATTGCTATATTGTTGTGTGCTGTGCAGGAAAATGGTTGTGCCTGCAGAGTTTGGCTTTTGGTGGAATACTGCTAAAAATACTGCTTTCCGGCAGGTGATGAGGGGGGATATCAACTCCCTCCCCCAGCTCTTTTTACAATAGCCTACCTATTGTGGAAGGGGATTACTCTTCATTACCTCTTCTGCCGCAAGGACAGGGGGACATTAAAAAAAAAAAAACTTATTAAAGCAGCAGTTTCAAAACAAACAAAAAGGGAGAAGAGCTCTTTTTTCCCCCATAGAGTGTGTAGACAACTTGGGGCATTCCTTGCTGCGGGACATTGGGAATGGCTTCAAAAATGAGTGGCCAAGTTCATAGAAGAAATTCGTACTGATGGCTGCTAAATTCAGAAAGCCAGCATCTGGCTCACGGAGGTGCTGAGCGAAATCACTGTGGTGGCCACAGAGGGTCCTGGAGAAGCATTGCCATGTGTTTGCACTAGTCTTAAACCCTTCCCTAGGCATGGTTAAAGATGGGAATTGGACTGGGATGAACCTCTAATCTGACCTGATGTGGCAGTTCTGCTGTAAAGCAATATTAATTGCCCAAACATTAATAAACAGATTAATAAACATTGGTATCATCTGACAGAGACCATCCTGTAACAAAATCTGTGAGAATCAGGAGGAGGAGAGTCTAACCCTGGGTTAACTTCATGCCATTTGTGTAATGTCAAATGTCCCTGATTGCCTCAGTAGCTACTGGCCTTACATAGCTGGTTGTTCTGCTACGCAGGGTAGGATGTAATACCATGACAATGTAATAACCCTTCCAGTGGGAAGTGCTTGTTCACTCATGATGCTTTTCATCTTCTTTCATCTCTTTTCTGTAGCATATAATTGTTCACTGCAAAGGTTAATTATGCACAAACAATGTTTTTTATGGTAAGAGATGTTTCCTTTAGATGATAATAATTGAAATATTTTTCAGGTGACTTTTCAATACCTGATCTATTTTTCCATGTCAAAAGTCCTGGCTTTTCTAAACGTCAGGTGTGGTTGCATGTGCCGCTAATAGTGCTATTATAGCATTTTTGTAATTGACTTTACAGAGGTTAATCAATGTAGGAATTACATGAATAAACTACAAGGGAGCACCAGAGACAAGCTTGCAAGCTGAAGAGTAATAGATATTTTGGGTAAACTTAAGGATGGCTTGCTGGAAAGCAGTATTGAATTCTCTTTCTCTGATTTTCATTTGGAGATATCAGCTGCAAACCTACATGTGCTTAATGAAGCACTATGTCTCAGTTTATCCTTGCATTTCTAAGAAATAGCTCTTTTGGGCAGCGGATTTTGGAAAACAAGTCAAAAGACTGCTTTTTATGCTATGGGTGCAATTTTACAAAGGACAGCCATAAAACGGAAATGTAAGCTGAGGCCAATGTTATAGCAAAGATAAATGCTCCCCAGTACATAAATCATCTCAACTGAACTCAACTAAATAAATCCCTCAAGGAAGGCTTTAAAAATGCCCCTCAAATAGTGCTATGTAGTTTGGGATAAAACACAGACTTCACAATTACAAAAGCTATATATATATATATCTGTATATTTAAACCCTTAGGTCATATGGTTGTGAACCAAGGCACTTGCCATTGCCAAGTTTAGCTTGCAATCTACATCAGATCATCTCCACCATCATGAAAAACTACTTTTATTTGCATGGAGAAGAGAGACAGATGTGAAATCTTTGGTAATTTTTTTGTAGATAATGGCCATTGGGAGTGATAGCAAGATCAAGTGAATTGATAGTAGTCAAGACTGGAAATTTTGCAGTTAGTGCCCAAATCCTGGCATCAAATCTTATGCCAGATGGAGCTTGTGGGGGGAAAGGGCTTCTCTATGTATGGGTGGGTGGGTGGGTGAGTGTGTGTGCACGCGTGCATGTGTGTAAAAAGTTTCATGAAGGAGAGAAATTTTTTGTTTGTTTGTTTCTAAAGCTTTTCAATTCAAAACAAAGCTTTTACAAATTTTTTGTTATCCACGCTCCTGTCTTCCAAGCTCAGCCTTGCTGAGTCATTGAAGGTGAGATTTAGTCATGAGACTCAGTGTCGGGAGATGTGTGATCACGGTAGAATTCTTTAATGTGTAAAATTTAATGCAGTTGTTTGGACTCCAAATTATCTTATCTGAGAACCAGGCAGGAAAAAAATTGACATTGAGACCAAAACTTGGATTGCAAATCTTGAAGAATTCTGCCTTTGAGATTAAAAACTTCTCAAGTATGTTAGAGAAGATTTTTACAAGAAAAAAAAAAGAAATTGTTTTCAGCACCTCAGACTGTGCTCTCCACTGTAAAGGCCAGGAGATCAGACCTTAAAGAAAGGTACTGGATATTTACAAGTTTCTCACAAATAACACAGCTTAGAGCAGTTCTTATCTATACTCTTTTAATTAATTGCATTAACAAAGAGTGACGTGGAGCCCAAGCAATGTCCCGAATCTGGAGTCCAACATCTACCTGACACAAATCTTTAGTGAAGTTCAAGTCTTGATGGTCTTGTTGGCGCTTGCAGTGAGGTTTCTGTTATATGGAGCAGGCAGGAATGCATTTGCACTAAATTCACATGTCATGCTTGAACCAAGCTCCTGTGCATGCTGATGGGCACTCTTTCATTTTGTTTCTTCTGTACAGATGAAACTGAGAAATACAGCTTGCTGCAATTTAGAGAAGTGCTACAGGCATCCATAGTGCTGCCTCCTACTGGGTGCAGAAGCCTGTTGAGCAGCCTGTTCCTTTGACTATGAACTATGCACAGCTTGGTGCTTCTTCAGTTGGCATGGATACTGGAAAAAAGACATGTCATGAGGCCCTACCCTTATTCCACTGGGCTAAAATTATCAGGCAATGTTTCAGAAACTACAAAATGTTCCAAATTATATGGAAGACACTTGGGTAAATCTGGTTACCGTTCTTGGAA
Source organism: Struthio camelus (assembly GCF_040807025.1). Lineage (NCBI taxonomy): Eukaryota > Metazoa > Chordata > Aves > Struthioniformes > Struthionidae > Struthio > Struthio camelus. Next base: position 53,738,559 of record NC_090943.1, read on the forward strand.
CGTGCTTGAGGACCCTTCCTGCTGTCCTAGGGGTGGAGGGGGGAAAATGGTCTGTCATAAGTATTTCTTGAACAGATTTTATCTCCCCAGTCTATTGAGATTTGAAGATTATACGTATTTGGCATGTGGTGGAAGGAGTTACTGCTGATGTACAAATACAGATGTTGCAAACATCAGAGCTCTCACACAATAGTGAAATGATCTCTGGGCATGAGGTGCTGACACAGCACAGGATTAGTTTTGGCCTGAGAGCTGTTCTGTTATTTAGTCATGCGCTTTTATGCTCTCCTGGACTGGGCTGTATGTTTCAGACAACTGCCTCACTCTACAACAGATGTACAAGATGCAGAACTAGAGTTATTGCCTCTCTTTGCTTGAAAAATAATTGTGGTTTGGATCAAATTTTTGAAGTGGGAAGGCTAATTGTCTGAACAGAGGTATGTATCTGTTTAGCAAAAATGTCTGCTAGTGAGAGTAAGTAATGCTGTCCAAATATAAATGCATAAAAGGAAACTGCAGTTTTTTCAAATCTTTCATCCAATAGAGGACACTCATGGTATAATTGTAATTTATGGCCATTCTTGTCATCAGTATACTATGTTTTTTTAAAAATAGGCAGTTAAATACAAAGGTACCCGTGGCTCTATCAAAAAGTTATTTTGCAAAGGAATACAGCTGTGTTATGAGAAACTGAGAATTTCTTCTGCACTCAAAAGCAGCAGAAGTACTTGAGAGCAAGCTGCAGCGGCAAGCACTGCTCAGCTCTGCTCTGATGAGCTCTGCAGGTGCTGTGAGACGGGCGCGAGCAGCTGGAGAAGACCTTTGGCTTCGTTTTTCTTCCTCTTACCTTCTTGTTTGTGCTGCCCAGAGATGGGTGCAGCAACATCTCCGAAGCCGCTCGCCTAAGCGAAGCGACAGCGCACATGCCCACCCCGTCCCACAGAGAAACGCTACAGCCAGGCTGAGACCTGCGTGCCACGTAACACCAGTGCAGCTCGTACACCAAGCAATACCCCCACCACCTGCCTTCTGTGCCCTGTTAGGGGACAGTGTTACAATATTCGTTGTACCGAGCAAGCATGAAAAAGCCAGCTGGAGCTGTACGCAAGGTTGCCAGAGAGTGCGTTTCTAATACCACTAATATGTGTGAGATCTCTAGAAAAGGCTGCACAACTCCCTGGTACCCCTGAGATCCAGAAGGGAGATGAAACAGATGCTAATAACCACGCTCTGGGAACGGTTCAATGGGAGAGGACTGATCTTTTGAGCTCACACAGAAGCACAGGCAGAAAAAGTACCGTTAGAGCCATCCTCAGCCCGTGTTATCAACAAAGAATATTTCGCTTTGCTGCTGCTGCTTTCATTAGAAGAAGAGCTGTTAACATCAGTTTTTCGTGACAAAGACATGTCCTGTACAAAGATTTGCGAGGATGTAATATTCTGGGGTGGACTGAATCACTCTTGGCAGGTGCCCGATCCTCTCTCTGTTGACAATAGGGGAGCCAAGATAAGCAGCTCAGGCCAATGTCTGACTTCTGGACATGGGATAAATGACACTCAGGGTACGGAAAACTTTTTAGGTAGACAAGGGACAACTACTGGGCCATACCCCATCCTGACTATCAGACCCCCACACCCATATTTTTCCGGGCGGCATTACCAAAGTTGAGCACAGCCTTTTTCAAATAGATCAATGCCGTGTGTCTCATGGACAGTAGCTGGAGAACGGGCCTGAGGTCTGGGATGCTTTCTCACAGAATGACTTATTTCTTCAGAATTAGTAAAATGCGTGGAAAGGCCACGGAAAAGAACAGGAATACATGTTTTCCACTGACAGATGATAGACCAAGAACTTTTAATGCAATTCACCACATCTGTGGATCCCGGAAAAAAATAAGGGTCACAACTGTTTGGCTTTTCAGCCTGTTTGTCCAGTGTATTTCTTCTCAACAGTCATTTATCTGTTTCGGGCTTCTCGGCTGGTCCGTTTCACAGTGAAACGGTGGCTGGGAGTTTGTAAGAAACGCTGGATCCCAAAGCGGCCTCCGCAGTAGAGAAGACCCCAGAAGCAGAGACCGGCACTGTCAGTGGTTTTCTGAGAGCAGAAAATGTCATCTGCAGGCCCGACTGCCTCAACAGATGCACATTCCTGTCAGTCAGCTTGGGTTTACAGCCGCACCTAGCTTGCAAATAGCACCAAGCGCTGCTGGCCCCCGGCGTGCAGCGACGTGACCTGGTCACTTGTACAGACCTGTCCGCGTCATGGTGACGTCCGCCGAGCCCACGTCCCTGACAGCGCAGGCGTCCTGCTCGGCAACCTGCTGCGACACTTCATCCTGCATTTGTGTCTGGCTTAACAGCATTGGCAAATATCGCGTTAGGGGTCAGCTGTGCTTGCCAAGCTGGAAGCCGGAGCTGCACCTTCGGCTGGCAACGTCGCACCGTCCTGGAGAAGGGCTGGTAATAACTTGGCAAAGCCCAGCTGAAGTAGCCTGATATGACTGGTACAAATATCACACGGCAGGCTGGAAATGTGGTCTCTGAAGATGTGTGACCTTCTGGAAACCGGTGCCAGAAACAGGGCCAGTCCAGCCGGCTGGCCAGTAGCCAAGCCTGGGAGGCACCTGCACAGGCACGGTGCTGGACTCCAGGTGGACCTTGCTTTGCTTTTAAGCGAAGAGGAGAGGGTGCTAACTTTAGCGCCCCTCAGAAACGTAAACAGGCAAGCCAGGGGCGGCGAGAGCATCACTGGCGCATGCTTGTGTTTAATGCATTGCATGCTGCTATATAAGGTAACAGCAGTTTTTTGACTCTTCTCACTTCCGTCATGGTCCTACAGAAAGAGGTAGGACAAAGTATGGGAGCTATCTGCATATATAGTTAGTTAGTTAGTTAGTTAGTTAGTTAGTTAGTTATCAGTATATTAAGTTCTTCTGAAAGCCTCTGCCTAACTAACTATAACTATGATGTATTTGCACTCAAATTTTTTTATATTCCAGTTTTGTGACGTCTCTGCAATCAGTGCACATAAGATGGAGGCAAACACTAAAAGCAACAGGGACAAACATAAATAATTAGCTAATTTAGTATTCCACAAGAATGCTTATTATTTACAACTGTTCTTCTCTTTCTTACATGTGTTTTCTGAAGAGCGCATTTTTCTTAAGAAGCCATTGCCTATTGAGGATCAGCCAACTTAGGAGAGAGAGGAAGAGTTATTTTTCAAGCACAACCACCATCCCTGAACTTTCCCCCAAATTTTGTAGGCTTTAAATTACAGTTTCCTAAACGTAAATGTATTTTTTTTTTCTTTAAAGCAATCTTCCCAGCTACAAAATGCTCTTGGAAATGGAATGTGGTATTAGAAGCATAAAAACAGTCAATAAACTGAAGAATGTGTTTACCCCTTAGCATAAGTTGTCTTACATGCTGTTGGCACTGAGGCTAGCTAACGTGCTTTCGGTTAAAATACACTAGGTACCAATGCATCAAATGTCATTTTAGTTGGCACATCCCTTTGAAACAATCCTCTCGTTCAGTGTGTGCAATAGAGCTGTCCGTTACACAGCAGGCGTGGGCAGGCACACTGTGCTTGGGTTTACAAAGTCCTTACACTTCCCCATTTTACACAGCGTCATACAAGCGTGACCTAAAGCTGGGAACTTTCACTAAAGCATCACCAGCCTGCACACCTGTGGGCCTCTACGTGCACAGACTGTGTGCTGGTATCCAGAAACAGCAGTAGTGGCCTTCACAAAGGGGAAAATGGGGATAGTTTTGGGTGTTGATATGTGGAGTCTTATGACTGAAAAATCTGCTTTTTCCTGCTATTTCATCTCCTCTGCTACAGAAAGTCTTAAAATTCCTCCTCTCTTTCAGGGGAAACCACGGATCCTATAAGACAACTCTGTTCAGTAGCACCAAACTCTTGTTAATAATATTTTCCAGATGTTTCATAGCATGCTTCATGTGTAATGAAAACAACATCATTGTCTCTTAGCAGATGGAGACACTTAGGTGAAGGGATTTGACCAAGGTCAGGCAGCAAGCTAGGGGCAGAACATGGGCAGCTGGAGGAAAAAAAAAAGAGGGGGAGAGGGAGACAGAGAAAGAAAAATGCAAAGTTCCTCTATGTAGCAGAAGATGAAACTAGGAGACATCATCACAGTAACGCTCAAGACTTACAAATTTCCTTTTCTCTGTGTTGCATATGGGAGTGCAAGATGAATCCTGGAGGTAGGTTCATGCCTTGCTCATTAAGGGCAGCTTAACTTCAAAGTCAAGGAGCTAAACTTGTGTGGCTCCAGCTCAGTCTTCTCTTACTGTACTTGCTTGCCCAATTCATTGTTTTCGTAAGAGGTAGCTAACAGGGCTGTTGAAACATTGGCAACAGAAGGAATCCAACTCAGCCACTTACAGAATCTGACTTTTCAAGGTATCACTTTTTTTTTCCTAATATACTTTTCTTTTGGTTATCATGAATAAAGTTGTCCAAAGCTGGGAGAGTAGGAAGGCCTGAAAGAGCTAAGAAAGCTCAAAAAACATGGACAGCTGTGTTTTTCTTTTTTTTTTTTAACTACCACAGCTCTAGTGAAACAAATCAAATGCAGCTTTAAAATTTCCCTGCTTGAACTTCTTCTCTTTCCCCTTCCCTCTCCCTGGGGTTTCGTTTCTAGAGCGCTTGAACTGATTTGTTGAGACAGATCAAAGTATAAAGTATTTCTTAGCTAGTCTTATTTCTCTCACTGGATTCTAGTGGCAGGAGACAGGCAGCTCATTACAGCCAGGAGAGCGCTCCTGTGAAACCAACTTCATTACAGCTGATAAGAAAAATAAGATTCTTCTGGAGCCATAGTTTACTCTGACCATCACAAAAGGACATTATTTCACAGTGAATAAGTAATACCGCACTGCTTCTCGTTAGGGTATTGTCTGAGTATTAACATGATGTTAAATACATTTGAACAGTACTGTTTTTGTCTGGTGCTGTGATATCTTTGCGGTACCTGTTGGGCTTGTCCAACTTCAAGCATTTCCCATGTGCTTCAAGGGTGTGTGGGAGGGGGTCCTAAGCAGCTTGCGAGCCCTCTTGAGGTGCTGCCTGTGCTTTGCAAGCCATGCAAAAGTACTTGGTCCTGTTATGTTTGCAGGTTGTTTGCAAACATGGCTATTTGAACTCAGCTGCAGCTTCTTACTTCTTTCAGGAAGAGCGTGCATCACGGCGGCACCCATGCCAGGCCTGAGGTGTGCCAAAAAAACATGCCAAAGGAGAGCAAGTACAGACCTGGGCAACCTGTGCACTTCCTTCTTCTACATCCACCTTTTTTAGCCTTTTTTTTTTTTTTTCTCCAGCCACCTAGAGGTTTGTTTGGCAACATCTCTGGCTAGTTCTCAAAGCGATAGTACAAAATCAGAAACGAAAAAGCTGGCAGAGTCCAGGCCTGTTGGCGGTGAGCTCCGGTGAGAGAGCAGCGCAGAGCATGCCGGTGAGGAGCTGGCATCGCACTGCTGACCAAGCGTGGGGGCAGCTGTTTCACAAGCCGCTTTTGGACGAGGGGAAGGACAAGACTTCTGCCTTCAGCCCCTGTCCTTAATCCTTCCCCTAGCATGCTGCCAACACAAAGCTTTAGCAGGCCCCAAAAGGAAAAGGGTGTTTTAACCAGGATCAATGCCCTAGTGTGCTCACAGCCATGCAGGCAGCTATGGGGAAAACAAAGGGAATGACGGCTCGGTTCAGCAGCAGGGCTGGTGTGTGAAACTATCCCCTGAAAGAACAAGTTCCTGAAAGGATTTGAATGAGCAACAGAAAGTGAGGATGAGCAATAGAAAGAGAAGGGAAATGAGATGGGCAAGAGCACAGTTCGGTGGTAGAGGCAGGAAGACATTTCAGGTCTCCTGACTCCCACAAAATCACGCCCAATTCTGAAATACATTTGACACATATTCTGAAATACATGTGTGCAAAGCCCACATGGCTTTGCAAGTAAATTGAGACACAGTACGTAGGAAGCTGAATGGAAGTGCCTCTAATTGGAAAGGGATTCTCCTGAGGGCTTGAGCTTATATTTTTGCTTAAATGCAGTGTGATGTATGTTACGGGTTTGCTTCCCTTCTATCTGATTCCTGCTTTTTCCTTTCCTTCACTTGAGACAACAGAGAGCCAGAGAAAGCTATGTCCATGTTGGCAAAAGTAACTGTATCACAAGTCAGCTGGTGATAATTTTTTGAATGACGGGACTCAGCATTTTGGCCAGGTATGGTTATACAACAGCTGATATCTTGGGTGACTAGGTGAGAGGCAGGTTTTAAGGCTGCCAGAGGAATTAATCTGGCCTAGGGGGGTGGTGCAACTCTATTTGAAGTCAGCGTAGCTGGCCCATCTACCTAAACCCTAAATTTTGCTCAGGCTTTCCTCAAAGCTCCCTCACGGAGAAAATCAAGATGCAGGGCTGAAACGACATCACATCCAGACCGCACGAAAGGAAAATGGTGAGTGTGGGCAGGAGAAGGTAAAGGGTTGAGATAGATTTCCAAAGCTGGGTTTGCTGCTTGTTATATTGCTGCATGGGATAAGGGTTGGTAAAGCCAAGTCTGTCACACAATAACCTCCTGTCTTTACACCTCAGTGCTCGTCTCGGCAGCAGCAGCAGCAGCAGCAGCAGCAGCAGCAGCCTGGTTTCCTGGGGCTGTGGTGCAGACAAAGCAGACAGGTCCTCAGAGGATGCAAAACGAGCCATGGTCCGGCCTCCTGCTTTACCTGTCCCTTCCTGTATGCTGGTTAGATGAGAGATTTGTATTTCTTTACAAAGACGAATCTTTGAAATTATGGCACCGAATGAGGTCTTGGAGACACGCAAAGGCAGGCACACATGCCCTGGGAGGGGATGTGATACGGCTGTGCAGCCCTTAGCTGCCCAGGGAGCAGGGCTGCGGCTGCCCCTGGGGAAGTCATGACAGGGTCTCTTTTCCAAAATACAACAATTCTTGGGTGCCCCCTGCTGTTTACCACACCATCAATCACATAGACCCAGAACAGGGCACCAAAAGAGATTTTAGTACGTGAGCCATAAAATTGAGCATTTTCTGGCCACTGTCTTTTAAGACAGAGCAAAACAAGAGGCTGTGTGTTGTGAGCTTGGCCTCAGCTGCATTGGACTCCCAGATCCTTTTGAAAGGAAGGACAGACCAAGCTGTAACATGAACGTACACTTCTCAAGAAGGGCTAAAAACCATCAGGTTTCCTTCCCACCCCTGTATCAGCTGGCCTACTATGATATTAAGCTTCCTGACAAGGCAAGGTTTGAAGGACATAAAGCACATGAAATCTCCTGGGGAAGCTGTATTTGAAAATGGTGTCCTCAGTTTGCTGTAGCTTAACAGCTTCACGGTAGCCTCACTGGGATTTCCTTTGTGCTAACATCCCTCTTTGATAGCTCATTCATCTCACCTTTCTAGGACGCTCCTGCATAGACATACACACAAAGGGTCTCTGCAGAGTTTGTGACCAAAATCGATGCCCTCGTGGGGCTATTTCAAGCAGCTAGAATAGCTGAGCAGAAGCAAAAGCCTCATGCAAGGCCAGTGTTTTTTTGTGTAAACACAAACCCAAGGAAGAAAACACAGAAATAGCTTGAAAGGGACCTTCTGTGTCACTGAACCCTGTCCAAGGCACTGTGTCGCTCACTCGCTTTCGTCCGTGGACTGCTATAAAACCATATAGATACTTTGTCCCACTGCTCCTGTGTGCATGTTTTGGAGCTATGCCCATCCAGTGCTTTCGGACCTCCTGTTCTCTGACCATCTGGTAGATCTTCACTGAGGTGAGGGAAGCATAAAGAGATTTGAGCAGGCATTAAATGCAAATGATGGGGCTTCTGCAGCAGCAGGGGTTGATGCAGACCCTGTTTCCTGGGGATATTTCATGACTGGCATTGGGCTGCCTTGGGGACACAGTTTTAAGAAGTGGGGAATTTGAAGCTAGCAAAGCTACCTCAGGGGTTTGTACCTATGTTACACATTTTTGTTTGTCCACAGCAATTTTCCCATGCTAACGATGAACTTATGAGCATAATCCTGGCATTTTCTGAACATTTCCTGTCTCCATGAACACTTTACTGGGGGCTGAGAAAAGGAACAAAGACTTAAGTAACAGAAAATGAATTAGCGTCTCCACACACCGCCACGCTGGTCTTGCAGGCAGCTCCAAAACCAAAAAGAGCTTGACAAACATCCTATTCTACTCTCATGTTTTCATTGATGAAAATCAAACTATGATTAGATATGTCTTGCAGCTGATACCCAAGAAGCACAGACCAAGTCTCTGTTCCACTGACATCCTTGACGGTTTTGCTATTATTTCAAGAGGACTACAGCTGATCTTCTCTGATTAAGTCTTGGCTTCATTAGGAAGCAGCTGTAGATTACTTACAGCCATTGGTGGTAGTGATGGGGCAGCTGTATAAGTGATCTTCATGAGGAAGTATGCCCTTTTTGTCTCTGGAGGGAAAGGCCTGGACTGGGTAGGGAGCTGGGAACAAATTCTGGTAAGTACTAATTCCATTTGTTATTGTCTGTTTTAGTTTTGGTGTCTGATCATTTGTAATTGTTTTGGATCAGCTTGCACGTTGTTGCAACAGAAATAAGCTTCTTCTCCTGTATCAAGCATGGGTAGTGTGTCAATAAAGGGGTTAACATTTGTGAAACGCTTTGAAGGTGTGTGCATGCTGGTGAGGTCAAACTGTGAGTGGTGCTCCAGTGTTCCTGCATACCCTAGAGCTGCTCTCTGCATACCCCAAAATAGGGCCCTTGCTTTTACCTCAGTTATCCAGCCCTCCTATTACAACTCCTGCATGCCCTCAATACGGAGTACAAAGCCATGCTCCAGCTGTACTGCTATGTGGCCTGACTCCAAAGTTTGCTCTACTGAATATCATGCCTCTGTGTGAAGCAGTTGCTCCCATTCCTTTTGCTGTGCACGGTAAATCAACTGTGGAGGCATGCCAATGTCTGCATAGGTGGCAAATATGGCACAGTTGGGATGGCTAGGCCACCCAGACATATCTGTGCAAGCATTTCTGTATGCAGGGTACAAAATGGGACCTACCACTGTATCTGCAACATGCACTTAAAATGAGCTGGTAGCTGTTTCTGGAAATGTTCTAGCAATGGTGGTCAGTAAAAAACAAGTGTTGTCTCTTTTAAACGTTATCTGTTACTTATCAGCAGTGCCCTGCAGTTCCTTGCTGCTTGCTGGCTCCCCAAGGAAATATGTGGGACTTTTTTTTTTTAACTTTTTGGATGCTGGATATGCTAAGCTTTTGCTTGTTGGGAATGGCCATACCAGGAGCAGAGCTTTAGCCTTTGAACACATACAGTTTTGACTCCTTCTGTAAGTTTTACCTGGTGCTAGCAGAGGAAATGGGCAAAGGACTGCAAAAGCACTTTGAAGGCTTTTTCTTTTTAAACCTGTAACAGCAGATATATGACTATGCTCTGAAAAAGCAGCATAGTTTTTGTTCTTTGTTAGGATGTGTCAGATTGTTCTTAAAGGCTTAAAAATGTCACCATCTAGCAGCAGAACCAACCTCCAAGTTCTAAGATTGAGGCATGTTTTCTAAATTTGTTTCTTTTTGTGGAGAATTAGGAAGGTGCAGGTGCCTTTCCCTGTAACATAAACATTGGTCAGGGCTCAATTATGCCGTAGAAGAAGAGAGGCAAGTCCTATGGTTCAGAGTGATAGGAGCTAATTGTTGTGTGACAGAGGCTAACCGTCCTTGGATCAAGGACGGTAATAGTGTAGCTTGCTTGTTCTTCCAAAAATGACAAAGCAGGCATGAGATTTCTGAGAAGAAGTTGTATTTTTTTCTCTTAGGAGCAATGTGGGAAAGAAGCTGTGAAATGTGGGAAGGTGTTGGTGCAGTGTTGTCATTCGGTGAGCCAGGGAGTGCTGGGGGAGCTGCCAGATGTGTCAGCACTTCATGCACTTTATGGGTGCTGCAGTGGCCATGTGTGAGTGGTAGACCCCACGCATGAGGGAAGTCCTGATAGGAGAACATTGTGAAGGCTGTCAGGATCCAACAAGCCTGTGAAAGTGTTTCCTGGCTGTTAGGCTGCTGGGGGTTGTCCATGAACAAACTTCATTTCCACTGGGAAGCAGGGCCTTACTCATCAGCCTGGGCTTCTGCTGTTGCTGGTAAACACCTCGTAGTAAGTGTGCTCATTGGTGTCCCAGGTATCATCCTGTTAGTCTGTGGCCCGCTGTCCAAGAGTTTCGGCTTTATGATAGCTAAAAACTTCCATGCTGCAGTAGCGCGAAACAAATTTAGGAGATAGCAACTTTCCTAGAAATGGCAGAAATAGTGTTGCTTGAGGAAACTGGTTGTATATTGCCCTGCCTGAATGATTATAGAGTTGAGACTGTAAATTCATATTCACTTGTCTCTTGTACAATCTGTGGCACATGCTGGTATGTTCTGCTGTTGTGTGTTTATGGGTCACGCAGGTCTCGTGTGTCTCAGCTTACAAGCAACTTGAACCATAAATGGGAGTTACTTTGGCAATGTTTCAGTTAATATTCTCTTGTATTTTTAATAGTGCAGCTAGTAATTGAGAGTAATTCGCTGGAAATTTCAGTAGCTCCAGTGGGATGTTGATAGTATATAGTACAGTTTCCTTTCTTGGAATAATTTTTGGAGGCTCTTTCCTTGAGTATTTCAGTTTTAGCCAAGGAGGCTTTTTAAAATGCAGTAATGTAAAACCAGGCTGTGGGATTCTTTGCTATGTGCTGCTGCAGATGACCAGACTAATTCATAGCAGAAAATTTCATTTGGGAGTGTTCAGACAAAGATTTTTGTCTCTGGTTTGAGAAGCTGCCTGAGCTTCAGATCCCTAGAGGCTGGAATGGTGTCCTGGGGAAGGAACAGGTCATGCTTTCCCAGTTTTAGTCTTCCCTAAGCATTGGGCATGGTCACTGGGCTTTCTTATGTTGGGTGTGGTCGGGACAGAATAATATGCTGGATTGAGTTTTGCTCTGATTGAGTACAGGCAGTCTTCTCCCCGGGCCTCTGCAGCTAGCAGGTTATTGTTGAGGTAGCATTAAGATCCCGTTCTAGATAAGATAACATGACATGAATATTGATACAAAATCCCTCCTTTTAATAATTTTAAGACTTCATTAATGTCATCTTCTGTACCTTCAGGGCACCATGCCAAAAATATGTGAAACCCTGTTTCTAACTAGCCCCTTTCCAAAACTTATTTAGCAGTTCATAAATCTGAGAAAAGTCTTCCAATATTACAGAAAATATATTTTTTTAGATAAAATAGCCATATGGATGGTTAATAGCTTCACACATCCAGACTGATTATGGTGGCAGCTGTTAAAACAGGGTTTGACTTATTTCAGACCTCATTGTATTTTTGCCATGGATTGAAAGCAAAAGTCATTTAGTTTAAATCATGTTGCTTTTCTCAACCTCACTTGTAGCCTTTGTGTTCTAACTAAATCAATAAAATGGAGATTGTCTAAACAAGATCCTGTAAAAACAATGACCTTACGTTTTAGTGATATTCAGATGGGTTGAATAATTCAAACAATTCTTTCACTGCAGTTTCTCAACCCCTCTATAAAAAACTGGCAGATGCAGTTACCACTGGGTGCAAATAATTTTCTTAGAGCAACCAGAGGCAGTCTTAGGAGTCATCTTTACACAAACTCATACTAGATGAAACTTATATGTAGAGACTTTGTCCTTTTACAAACTTATTTTAAAGCACTTGCCAAGTGGTTTATATGAGGTTATATTATCTAAACTAATATTGAATCTCTGCAGTGAGAAGGCTGAAGTACAGCCAGCTGAAGATTTCCCAATGGACTGTTTTTTTCTTTCAGTTGAAAGTACCAGTTCATCACAGGTTGAACTGAGTTATAACTTCAAAAAACCTTAGAAACGAAACAAAAAACAACAAGGAAAAAGAATGCTCAACCTGAGCAGAGCATTCTGAAAATTGGAGAGTACAGAATATGCTTTGAAGTCTGTTTTCAAATACAGTTGGTCTAGAATTTTTAAGTTATGGGTTATAATGAAGGCAGTTGAAATCACAATGAAATACTGTACTGTTTTGATCTAAGTAGTTTAGTCTGGAGTTTATGGGGAGGTGTTTGCTCGTTTGTGGGTTTTTTGGATTTTGGGTTGGGCTGCTTTCTTTTTAATTCAGGTATGAGGGGTTTTGTGGAACAGAGACACTATGGAGATCTTGGAGTTCCTTGTGAAAAGTAGGATTATCTTTCTGTCCTACTAAAAGAGGGATGGCAGTTTAGGATGTGTGAAAGAGGGTATCAACAGAAGGGAAAACCAAAGGCCTTCAGCCGGCCCTTCCCTGGGGAATATTTTCCTTGTGCAAGAGACATAGCAGAGCAGGAGGCAGACATAGCTCCAGCAGGAAGGAAGAAGGGGAGATGGGAGAAGAGGGAGAGAAGGTAGCTGTAGAGGATATAACTGCATCTCAGTCTCCTTTCTTACCCAGAAAAATCTGCATCTGGGTGAGGCAAATCAAGGACAAACTCCTGTGCTTGTGATTTTTAAAATGAGTCTCACCTTGAGTGTTTTTCATCAGAAGGCTAGCTTGAGTCCTGGCTGCACATGTGTGTATCAGACATGAATTGGGGTCCCTTGTCATACATCTGTCAATACATTTGCTTTAAATCATCCATGTTATGACTTTAGGTATTCTGTATGGTAGTGATAATGCAGAAGATGATGATTTATTTCTCACCCAACTGTCTATCTTATAGAAAATGAGTGTGCCAGTAATTGGGCGTGAAGTATTTTAAATAGGGCCATCAAACAGACTGCATCTGTTGTTCTCCTTATTATAATTCATTACACCTCACAGCCACTGATGTTGTGTTTTCATTAATTTTTCTATTAACTTCTCCCCATCGGTCTGATTAAAGATTCATTAATCTGAAGCAAAGAGTAAAACAACTTGCCACCCCCTAAACCAGCGATCTGGTTGTGATCTTTTGTGGATGTGATCTCTTGATCAGATCAAAACCATCCTGTGCATAAGATTAGGCAGAAACTGGTTCAGTCTTATAAAAATGAGATCTCTGAAAACAGACATGTTAGCAAAGGATTAGCTGTTCAGATGGTCAAGTCAAATGAAGCAATCAGGACTAACTTTACACCTCTGCGTTATTTCAGTTCTATCTGTGATTTCACAACCCTTTAGATGGGAGTTTAACTTAGTACCAATTATCTAGGTATTTAATTTGGCCATATAATTGTCAGACACTTCCAACATGGCTAATTTTGTATATGCTGTGTATTTAATGTAGCTGAAGGACTCCTCTCTACCATCTTCTTAGGGCCTTTTAAGAAATATTTGGAAGCAATTCTGCCTCTTATCTCTTTATATACTTCTCTTTTTGTCTCCTCTCTCACTATAAACAGTGATGCTTTTAAAAGTTTTAAAAACTTTTTTCTACCAGCTTATAAAAAACAGGAAAGCAAATAAAATAGAAGTTACAATTCCTCTACTCATTGTGTGTTCATGTGTGTGAATTTTGGGGATATGTTAGTGACTATAGTTTCATCAGTGTTGCTTTGCTGTACAAAGAACAGACAGGACTGTTTCCTTAGACTCGGGCAAAACTTTTGGTAAGCTGCTAGTGATTACCTTGTATTAAACTACTTTTTGTGACACAAGGGAATACAGCAGGGGTGGGAATGGCAATTTTATATTTTAAAAAAGAGCAGGGTTTCTGATCTTCTCATTCAAATTCAGGTTCTGCTTGGATTTAAACTTGCCCTTCCCCGAAACTTCCTCATTTTTGTGAAATTAATTTCTATTAATATTTTGAAGGCTCACTGAAGGGTTCAGATGTGCTCAGTGTGCTTTGAGCAAGGGCCTTCTCCTGGCTTGGGTGGTTGCTGGGCTCCCCCAGCCCTTTAGGAGCCCTGACCTCTGCTCAGGTAAATTCTCATTCTCCTTAGCAGCAATGCTTAAAGCAAGGCAGCACTGACAGCCTCCTCAACATGAGCTCATTTCCTCTACTGTTCAGGTAACTGGTATGTCGGTCTTGATCTAGCGAAGTGCTCAGGCTCATCCTAGGAAACCAGTGTTACTTCAGTTGGTCTTTTGTCTCGCCTGATGGAGATGGATTAAACTATGTGCTCTGGAGACTGGATCACAGTCTGGCTTGCCAGCCTGCCTTCACATGTGGGGAGAACTAAAGAAACTCGTGTCCACAGAGGATTTTGGGAAGGGGTGCTGGAGACCATTGGCCTAAAGGCTGCAAGCAATGTTCACCTGTTTTACTTGCTTTGCTGAAATATGATTCTGTTGACTAATAACTGAACAGTTATGAGTAATGATAGATGAAGATAGAATTTTAACTGTAAATACGGCTAGTTTCACCCTATGCAGAGCATGGGTTGTGTATGTGAGTCTTCTGTCTGAGACCCATGACAGTGCAATGCTTTTTTCGTTCCGTTCACTTCTGGGGCAGCAGACTCTGAAACAAGGCCATACACATGATGCTACCAGACTGAAATCACAATAGGAGATGAAAGTTTGAGTTTGGGCCACAGCTGCAGAAGAAAGCCCAAAGGAAGAAACTGCCTTGGGGTGATAGTGAAGCAATGAATTAGCCCACCTGTGTTGTGTAGCACCTGTGCCTTTATCAACAGTTTTGCCCTCACTAGTGTTCTGTATGTGCATAGGAGTGGATAACACACTCCTAGGAAAAAAATGCTAGCCACATCGTTGCAGGCTGTGGTCAGGCTGCCCTTACAGAGGCTTTCCTGACTTTTTGGAGCCCATTTCTGAAGCCAGGATTTTCAAGGGGTCCTAAAATCAATGGAGATGCTTAAAGGACTCTTCTCATAGCCTGCTGCTACCAATAATACCCTGGCTAACTTAGCTTTCCTGTAGCAGTTACCAGATGGCTTGGTGCACAAATTAATGCTAAGTGGTCAAAAAATGACCAGTGAATGAGCCATGGGGTGCTGTGACAGACCTTTGAACATCAGAGCATGGTGACTTCACTGTCTGTATATGCCACCTTTCTTGGGTGGCGGGGGCCTCCTGGTCTTGCAGTTGACCAGTCTGTTTGAAGTAATATAGATCAGCCCGGTTCAAGTGAAGAATAAATTTACTACAAGGCAAGATGAGCAAAACTATTAGATCTACAAGCAGAAAAAGTGAGAGGAAAGCAGGCTGTACAGCCATATCTTTTAGTTTTCTCAGTTCCATGCATCTAAAGCTATTAAAAAGCTCATGCAACTTCTGTAGCTAGGATTCATGTCTCTTGCATGACTAGTCTATTAGATATTGCCGTCATTAGCCAGATTTGGGGTGAAGTCCCTGCTCTGCTGTTTTCTCCTTGGAGAGGCCTTCAGCTTCCAGAGTTTGTAACTCATAAGCACAATATTTAATTAAGACTTCAGGAGAGAGAAGTGAGGGAACTTGTTTCTTGCATTCTTTTTCCCCAGGTATGCTTATTGTCACTGCTTAATTTTGGAATAAAAATACTGATGTCCTCTGGGCATGGCTAGATAGAGCCATCTTCTGGCCAGGCAATAAGTAAAACTCTTTACTGAATGTAAATGTAGCTTTATGACTGGCTGGGCTGTAACTTGGCAGCCATCACACCATGTTTTAGACAAATACTTAAGTGAGACAAGTGTAGTATTCTCTCTTGATAGAAACTACAAATGATGGTGGTCCAGCAAGTATGAGGTGACAAGCTCTGCATAGGAAAGGTTTTTAGAGGGGCCTGATTTTCAGAGATGCAGCAGTTCTGACATTTCAGTAGTAGATGCAACTGGAAATATAATAAACAAGGCCATTCAAAATAACCTTGTCACTAGTGGAAACTTCTGTGCTGCATGAGCCTCAGATATTTGAAAGGATGTTAGAATTGATAGTTTTACATCAATGCTGATTCTGTTCACTTTATTCTTGTTGTAGATATTAGTGTCATTATTTTCTTAAGATTCTCTTTATATATTCTCTAAGTAAGGTTCACTGGTAATTTTTTATACATGCATTTTCCAAGCTATTGATAAATGCATGAGCTACAAGTGGTGGGAGTACTCAGCTAAAACTTATTCAGTCTACTTCAGACAGACACAGCAGACTTGGAGGAAAAATAGGTAGTTCTATCTGAATTTACACTATACTGCTAACAGTGATGGAGGAAAAATTGACCAGAAACTCCTTTAATTTCATCATAATTGATTACTGGAGGAAAGGGTATGCTAACTAGCTCTGGCCAAGTAGAAATGCCAGAGAAGTCAATTATAGAGATAAATTTTGGGATTTTAGTCAATCTAATGCCTGTGGGTAAAGATGAAGAGAACAACAGCTAAAGACTCAGAACTGAGGAGATGAGATGCAAACAAAATTATTTACAGCTCTGAGGAAGCAACTACACTTGGATGATGAAAAGTGAAAGAAGAATTTGAGAAGAAAATATTGCAGCCAATGAGAGAGATTAGTTCCCCTGGAGACAAGTCAGTAGGAGTTATCTGTGTTGCCCTTTAGAGACGATGTCTCTTTAGTCTCTCTTGATGTTTATGATGAAAATGCGCTATCTGAAAATCACTTGTCCAACTGTGACCCTTTTAACGAGACTATTTTCTAGAAATGATGTGTATCCCTGGCTGGACCATTTAAGTCTCACTGCTTGTTTTTCTTTCATTATAATGATGTAAATCCTATCTGATAGGAGAGGGCTGCATCCTAGTTTTCTGTGCTGGGAGTGAGAGGAGCTCACCCCATGGAGCAGAGGCAGGGCAGCTTGGCCTGTCCATGGTGGGGGAAGCATGGAAGTTTGCCTTGTGACTAGAAATGACTTCTTCAAATTTAAGGCCTTCAAAATTGGTATCCGAGTGTTGGCATGTATAACTTTGGGACTGATGGCTTTGCTATGTGGAACTGCAAATGAAGAAACCCTGGGACCTGACTTACTGCAGTGTTTTAAGAGTGAAAGAAGACCTGGAAAATGCTGTATTTTTTGTTCATTCTCTCCTGTCCACTCTTCTCCCCGCCCTCCCCCCCACCTCCTTTAAGGCTTTAGCCAAACAATTGTGTAATCTGTAAGAGCTGGCACAAATTACCTATTACACAGCTTATAAGGAGCGTGAAAGGACTCATGAATTCACAAAGATTCTTTTAATAATTTCATCAATTGAAAGCAAATTGATGAAATGGTTTATCCAACTCATTAATTAAGTGAACTGACCCCTGAAGGTTAATGCAGAGTTTCTGGAAGAGTCAGAGCAATGAAGTAGGATGGGTAGTGTCAGAGTGACTATGGCATGTGTTAACAACTTATTGCCTTGGTGCAGAGAGGGCTGCAGGGTAGGGTTTGGTTGAATGAGTTTGTTTTTTCTAACTGTCATCCAGTGCTTCCTGAATTCCAAAACAGCTTGAGCTCCAAAATACACCCTTGATGTGGCAGTAAGCAGTTTTTCTCACCTATTCTCAAAAGAGCAATAGATCTGAAACCTGAGGACTGATACTCATTACAGGGAAAATGCATCATTTGGTGGATGCAGGAGAGAAAAGCACACCATATGCAGAATAGTATCTGTTAACTACATGTGGTTAGCAGGTCAATCACAGCATACAATGAGTCTTTCTACTCAATTATAGCAGTTTTACAGTGGTGCAATTCCGTTAGCTGCAGAAACTTCACTAATTTATTTGAGTAAAAGGAATAGCAAGCCAATGCCACTAATTGCACTGGCCACATGGTGAATATTTCAAGATATGCCCAGCAAAACAACTTTTTCTACGCAGTAAATATTTCAGGCAACTCGAATTTGCATCACTCATCTAACTTAAGATGCTGATCACCTACTCTTCACCTGGGAAGCTCTTTGGCAGGGAAGAGGTATACTACCCACCTGTTCCTCTAGCCCTGGTATCCCTAAGAATATTTCTGGATCTTCCTTATTGTGGAATAGAAGAGATAAAGTGAAATTGTTCAGATGCACATCTGCTTAAGAGGTTGCTGCCTCCATCTGTGTTCCTTCCCCTTTCTAGTTTTTTGCAGAGGTGCTTGCCTGGAGCTGGGGGTGGTGTGGGAGCAGGGCTGAGCAGCTGGAAGCAGGAAGGTGGCAATGTCTCCAGCTGTTTGAAAAATTCCTGCCATCAGGCATATAAGCAAGGTCTGAAGATAGGCTGGTAAAGAACACTTCATGTTGATCTGTTTCACTTAGGCTGACGTTCAATGCTGACAACAAGCTGTTCTGTAGTAGCTCTTGTTATTTTCCCGGACAGCACCCTCAGGACTATATAAATGGCAGCAACAGGAAAAAAATATTGAGAACATCATTATTCTCTAAGTGAGTTTCTGTTGTTGTTATAGAACTTGGAGAGTCAGGAGCACTGGGACTCATAAAAGTGTCTTTGATTATTAGTTCTTATGATTTCATCTTTTTTTTGCTACATTGGAAATGAGCTGGGTTCCTGAATGAAACGTGCATTTAAGATTATGGTATTTCCTGGAGTTTATGGAACACACATTACAACATGATGAATTGGTGTAATATGCTTAGCTTGAGAGTTCATAAGATAAAAATCCTCACTTATTCTACACTTCCATAAATAAAATTAGATAGTTTACTACTGCATCTAATTCCTAGACAAAATTTTGCATGGTTCATAGTTTAAAAAAAAGGCTGAAGGTATGTTTTCCTTGAAAACATAGCAAAAACTTGCCATCATCTTTCTCCCCTTTCTCACAGATTTAGAATACACTAACATTCTTTTTCTGTGCAAAATTAAAATGTGAAAAGCAATTTCTAATGCATCTGCTTGCTCATGGTTCCAAATATGCAGCAGCTATAGTTAGAACTAGCTTGTGTTGATGTACTTATTGGTCAATATTGCTGATAGCATCAGCTTAACTGGTTTCAAAACTATAATTCCCAGTTGCAGAGGATTTAGGTAAAGTTTATAATGCTGAATAAACCACAGAATTTGATCCTTTGGGCAGAAAACTGTTTTTAATTTCATTGCACGAATATGAAGCAAGTTCTGAGGAATGAAGGAGCTGTCCTGTGCTAAGTGAGACTGTGGCCCTGAACATGGGTGTGTCCTCCCTGTCCGTAACATGAGTTTGTGCCTTGAGTTGCCAGACAATGTCTGGGCTTGAACTTAAGATTCAATGAGTACAGCTTAATGAGTTATCATAACTCAGTTGCCATATGCCAACTTTTTGTACATGCACTCCTAGTCAGCAGCAAATATGAGGTACCTTGCCGTTGCCTAACCTAAAAAGGAAAAACGTGTAGCTGAGTTGCCTTATCTTGCCTTTCCTGCAGGCTAATCAAGTGTGTACAGATGTCTATTATAGATGTTTTGTGTCAAAACAATCATTTTAATGCTGCCATATGCTAAGGTAGCCTATCAGCTCTCAGTAAGGAACAAGTTTTTCACTTCATAAGAATAGCCCTGGTCCTTCTTAGTGCAAAATATGGAAAATGCATCTTGATATTCCCTCATAAGTCTTACAGCACCCTGAATCTGATTGTTCTTTTACAGGTTAATTGATGTCAGACTTAGGGATGCCATTAAATAATTACACAAATTGTTCCCAAGGCACAAAAACAGAGTTGTCAGATTGGACCGATGCCCTTAGGCTCTTCTTCCACAAGGAGTTTTGGGCAGGCAAGTCTTTCACTGTGTACTATTCTCAGGTCAAATGAGATGTGTTTGTGCTGTTGTCCCTCTCACAGGGCTTCTTACAGAAAGATGCCCAGGCTGCAAAGCACTTGCCATGCTATCATGGTCTATTAACATGAACTGCCCGCTTGCTTTTGTCATGTGGGCAGGTGACTGGACTACCAGTGTGATGATGTTATTACTTGGTCATAACCAACCCGACAATTCATTAGTCTACATCTCCTCTTGCATCCTAAACTTCTTTAGGAAAAAATATTGGCCTAGTAGTAGTGCTCTCTCTTAACCTCTATCTTGCCAGTTATTCAGGCTTTGGTGTTAAAATCCTGTCCGTAACTGGAAAAAGTCCTGAAGGCAAGCCTCCTTAGGACCTGCCTGACCATATAATGGAAAGTTCAGAGATCATTGCCCCCATACCAAAAGGGACGGATCTGAAAGAAAATGGAATAATCATGCCCCTGATGGGCAGTAAATTGTCCAGGGCACAGAACCAGTTTGCTGTACTTCTGGGAAGTATGAAAGTATGTCTGCGAAGCATGGGCCAGGCTTGTGAGAGCCAGCTTGGAAAGCTTTTCTGTGGCATGTTACAGACACATCTGTAAAGGTGCTTCCAACTCCTCGTCAGAGGAATGGATTACTGGACAAAAGTTAGATCTGAAGTAATAACACTATTGAAATGTGGGGTTGTACCGAAAGTTATTTCAGCATAAATTCCATGTAAAGAGATCAGAAACTGGCTTGCTGTCTGTCATCTTGCTGAAATCGTTCTGTCTTCCTTGTGGATGATTGCATAAGAGTCCTGATTGGGCAAGACCTTTTTGAGCTGAGGGCTTACCTGTGGTCTATATATCTTAAGTCCTTGCAATATTTCCTTAGAAACCAAACAAGCTCTGAATTGTCCGTAGCGAATTATTATAGGAGAGGTTGAGAGCCAAGTCAGTCTAGTTCGTGCCGTAAGTGTAATGGACACTGCAAGGAGCCCCACGTTTTGGGGAAGTGCCCAGCAGAATGAAAGCTATTGGCACATAATACTAGTGAATGTTTACCGTGATGATGTAGGAAAAGTGGCTAACTGATCACAAACTTCACAGCAAAATATGGTAATTGCCATAGATACGTAGGTGTCTAAAGTGCCATAAGCAATTAGTCCATCTCATATTCAGAGCAGCTGAATTTAAGTACTTTGTGTTTAAATGGACATATGAGAGGGGGGACTGGGGGCTTTTAGGCTTTTTTCCTTGGGTAAAAACTTCATCTCATTATCTACTGTAAAGATAGGGTGGGTAGGGTATAGTAGAAGCTGTGCAGGAGTTGCCTTTTATGATAAGGTGTCAACTGAAGGTCAAGGCAGTATTTCTGCAGGAGTTCATTAGATTACGTGTTTATCAGATAATCTTCTTAGAAGAAATTCTAGCTGAGAAAGGTTGGTTTGTAAGGGACTGATATAGCGGATATGTTTGGTTGTATGTGCGTTTAGGAGAACAAGGAGCAAGAAATGATTCCCCCTCAGAAGAGGGAAATTAGATGTAGGTATTAAAAGAAGGAAAAATTCCTTTTCAGTTATACTGATGTAAAGCTAGAAAACTTCATTAATATCTATGGGCTTATATCAATGCAACTGAGGCAACAGTTCAGTTCTGGATTTTGAGGGAATACCTTTGTTCTATGAGAGTTTTGAGTGAGCCAGACTCCGGTTTGTGATAGGTTTGTTTCCAGTGGAAATGGCTTGGCAGAGGGGAGGATGTTAAGTAAATCACCGTTTAGGTACGGAGGTGCAAGCCAATCTTTCTTGAGGGACATGTACCCACTTGACAGCAGCAAATATTTTGGGAAACTATGTTGCGAGGCTTCAGACCAGTGTCTACCTGGACTCAGCAGCTGGTGTAATAGCTGCTGCCTTGGTTTAGGGCTACTAGGCCATGATATAAAAATTACATTGTGCCAGCAATGAAGATGCATGGTAAGACACTAAGATGTGGCCAGCTGGGCTTCAGGCTCAGCATAGGGGAGTGCTCTGGTAGCATTTCCCCTGGATATCCTGGGGAGAATAAGATGTCCTATGCCGCTGGAAAGGTGGTGGAAGCAGCGCCCACCTTGTGGAAGACTCGTGACTAACAGCACTGGGTGAGTATGGATGGTGTCTGTAACCCACCACAGAAGAGCCTTTCATAGGTGAGGGACAGAATATTTTGTTATCTTTCACTGTCCCTCTTTGAGTCCACTCCTGTGTGGCAGGACAGCACGTGGCCCAGTGTTCGTTCATGTGGTTGAGGGGCTTTGCTGCGACCTTGGTGGGCAGGGTGTGAAATTTTCTTAGATTAGGTTCTTTGCAGTGAATCAAAAACTTAAAGAATCACTTTTAAATTGAAAGCTACAGTTCTCCCTTTGAAGATAAACTAAGTGAGTTACTGTGGAGGGCTTTTCCTCCTCTCCTTAGATTTTTTTTATTCTCCCGTATGTAGCTACAAAGAATGAACCCTACCCTAGCGTATGGACAGAGCAGTCTACACTTAGTCTGTTTCCTTCTTTTCTCACTGGGAAGATGCAATCAAGATCTGACTAGTAATCCTTCTTTATTTCATTATCAGCATTTTTGCTTTGTAGTGACTATGATTTCAATATTAGGAGTTCCCACTGTGCTCCAAGGAAAAACGGTGATCTGCTTACAGCCCTGAAAAAAATCTAGCTTTCCTGGGCTTACCAAGAGCCCAAGGTGCTCTTGTAACTCACTGAAAACCTCGAGTTGTCTGGTTAGTTTGTTCTGCTGTGAAATGAAACATGTTGACCACTTTCTGTTTAAAGGTACAACATCCTTCATGCATTTATTGTTTGCTTTTCAGAGACGGGTCTCATCTCTCTTCATCCTGATATATCAGGACAGTAACTGCGGTTCAGCAAGTTACCAATACAGGGAAAAGAAAAAGGCTGCCTCTTTCTTGACCAGGATTGTCTGCAAAATGATAGATGGCATTTCCAATTTCACAGTAACTGAAACTCCTTGGTGGCTTATGTTATGCAGTTGTTCCCAGGGAGGAAATCTTTGTTCCCACCTATTTATCTATTTACTGGTCCTAGGGGAAAGGTTGTTTTTCTTAGCAAATTAGGGTAAGAATGCAATGATTACTAAACAAGACCCAATGCTTTCCTTTCCATGCCTTTTGATGTGCTTTTTTAAACTGGCTATTTAACCTAGTGACTGATTTATTGACATTACAACCAAATAATTGCCAGGAGAATAAACCTAGTGTACTTCAGCAGAAACAGTGTTTAATATGTCAGCTTCTATTAAGCAAGACTGATTATGTAGCTAAATACTCGACTAAAGCTTTCCATATAGGACTGAGGCCAGTATCTGTTGTCAGCAAGCACTGCAGTGCCTCACAGATTGGATGTTTAAAAGGATAAAATGAATACAAAAAACTGGGAATGGCCTTATCCTGCCAAAGGGGACAAGAACAGTTTAACCTGGGAGGTATGGAGAGCTTCCTGCAAAGTGATTCTCCTCAGTAGTAGCTTTATAAAACTCACTCACCCCAGGCATTATTAGGGTGCTGGTTCAGTGCACAGGCTGGAATGTCATCAATGATGTGAAATTCCTACTAAAAGGGGTGCCTGAGGAGGCACATAAAACATGCATGGGAGTGAGCAATGACAGCATTCTTGGAAATAAGATAAAAGGTTGTGATGGGTTCCTGTCCAGCAGATCTAACAAAATGAGGCACATAGTTTAGCTAAATTAGGCTCCATATCTGAAACAACATTTGGAGGAGTCTCTCAGTCCCCACTGATGATGGAAGGTTAGGAAGACTAGGTGGCCAGAACAGTGTTTTTCTCCTGTGTTGGAAAATTTTAGGAAGGCAAAACTGGAATTACCCTATCATGATACAGTCTCAGAAGGACATTGCTACTTGGAGCACACTAAAATAAATTATGTTTTTAATGTATCTGGACACAACTACGGAAGCAAACCATTCTTTCCCTTCTGGCAGACTCCACGCTTGCCAGCATCTGTATGAAAAAATACTGAGGTTCAGATCCAGCTTTACATATTCTTCATAATTCAGGGCTCCTTAATTCTCCATCCATATCAAGCATCTGCTATGGGATAAGCACCTTCAAAAGGCTGACTATAGTCACTTGAGAGTCAGGAGGTTTGGATGATCAGGACCAGAAGACCTAAGCACTCTGTTTAAGCCATTGAGTTATACCCTGCATTGAGCAAAGTGCTTGCCTACTTTTCATAAAAATAGTGTTGTGTATATATTGTTAAGATGCCAAGGGAAAACCTGAAACACCCAAATTCTGTACCATAACTTGAGTTTGTAAATAGTCAAGACGCAGGAAGTCTTTAGCCACTTTAATCAATTAACCTTTTTTCCAACTTAAGCAAAATCCTGCCTTTGAAGACACAGAG
This sequence comes from Struthio camelus, assembly GCF_040807025.1. NCBI lineage: Eukaryota > Metazoa > Chordata > Aves > Struthioniformes > Struthionidae > Struthio > Struthio camelus. The sequence continues at coordinate 53,762,671 of NC_090943.1, forward strand.
CTCCAGGATTCAGTGTTTCATCTTTTGTTAAAAACAGAAACGCTCGTCATCTTTCTGAGATGATCTCCTTGGCTAAGAAACCCGGCTCCTGTTTCTAGGCTGGATTGGAAGGATTCAGTGCTTCTACGTACAGTAATCAATGATGAACTGGCATTCTTTGCAGCATTACTTCTGGGAATCCCATGGCTGCTGCAACAACAACTCCAGCTATCAAACCAGCCTCTTAGGTAATCAGCCTCTCCCTTATATCGCATGTTGGGTTTCTTTTTAATTAGGAAAAAATGCTGTTTCTTACAAGCAAGAGGCTTCTGTCATTAGCACCATGTGTCTGTCTTTGGGCATTTGGGTCCCAGATTAATTTAGAAGCTAAAGCAGGAGTGCTCTCATGAGCAAACGGAGGTTTTTCCCCTGTCATCATGAAAGATCAGTGCTGCTCTAAAACACTTTCAGGAAGGTCCCACTTTGAAATGGTCTTTAATACTAGTGATTTCTAATGGGATGCTGAAATATGACAGCAGGAATGTGTGCAATGAGTTCCAAAAGTCTAATGACAGTCTAACATTTATCTTTTGTGTTACTAATCCCTTCTGCTGCCAGGAGATTAGTTTTCAATATGTTGAAATAAAAATTCATTCACCCTTTCAGGTCCCAACACTACACAATCGGAATGTAGGTTCTGCTTGCTCTTTTCCCCTCTCTGGGTACTTTGAACTGAACCTTAATTTGTCTCTTGCTTTCTGTGCTGTTTTTCTGCCATCTTTGGTCCCTTGCTATCTCTTGTCTGACAAATTGGTAAAGATCTACCTCAGCTTGCCATCTCTCAGTTCTGAGACGAGATCTTGTACTGATCTCATGTTTATAGCTGCCCCAGTTTCTGTATGGTTCCACCTTCCAATGTCAAAAAGCTGTCCCCGCACCTAGCTCTTGCCCCATGTTGACCTCCAGTAGACACCCCCTTAGCAGCACCCTTTTTCTGGTACACACTGCAACTCCAAGTATTGTATCTCAGTATATCTGAGAAATGCATCCTTTTGCTCTCCATCTCACCTGACAATGTTTATGCCTTCCTGCCTCCCAGAGAATTCAAGTGGAAGGAGGTTAAGCTTGCAGCAACAGTGGAGAAAGTCTGACTTGCATAATGTGGGCTCTGCAAACTTATGTTATGCCACGATTAAAATGTCATTGCTACTTGGTAGATGAGCTTCACATGCAGCCCAATTTCTTTGACATGTTCTCTATTTAGTTTTTTCCTGCAATATTGTCTTCAGATGTTCAGTTTCACTTGCATGACTTGGCATATAGTAATGTTTCTCTGGTTCTGAATAATTTTATTACTGACTACTGTGTATTGATGCTAATGAGTTATGTTATTTCTTCACCCTTATGTGTTGTCACTTTCAGTACAGTTGAGACAACATACCGGTGGTCGAAATATGTCCTGCTGCTTCTTACAGTTTGAGCTGTATTTTATATCTATGGATTTAGATCTTATTTTCTTTGATTTATGACTCATCTGATGGTACATTTCTAAGCCCCTGAGTGAGTGCCTAAGAAATCTTTCTTCTAGAAAATTTACAGATTATGAAATATTTAAGGCATGGTCCAGGTTTCCCCAGTGTATTTTCATCAACTCCAGTGATGAAGCAATGCACTCGTTCTCTGGAATTAAGTTTTTGGAGTAGTCTGCTAGATCTATATTTGGAAGTAGATACCCTTGTATAACAGCTCAAGTATCTGCTTTGTGTCATGAATCCAAGTGAATCATCCAATTGGAAGATACAGGGGCTGCATCTGGGCATTTAAACTGAACTAAGTTCTTTCAACTCAGTTTTGATCCTTGAGTTTAAGTTCACATGTCCTGTACTGCAGCTTGCTGTATGGTGTGTGGAATATGCTAACAGCTTTTTGCTTGTTTAGTAAAGTGGGACTTAACAGAAAGCTAGTGTTTCCTTACCTTTTGTCATGTATGGCCCTTCTTATGCCTCAAACCATATTCTGTTTGTGGTGTGTTTATGGGGGTATAGCAAAAGGTTATTCTGAATTTACGTTGGTTTGAAGGAAGAAAATTCATTCATGTGCATACAAAATCACTTTATATGTGCAGTTATCAGTTTGAAACACTAAGGATCTGTTAATTTTACTGGGGTGAAGGCACAGTAAATAAATTTCCATTGCCACTGTAATAACTGACTTGGCTATTTTGTTCAGTGGCCCTCAGAACTATCGTTTGAGCAATATTGCTGGTATGTGTGCTTAGACAATTACTAAAATAGTGCAGTCCCATAAGATTTGTTGTGTCGGTAGCCATAAATAGGATGAAACAGCATTCATAAATACAATAAAACACTGCCATGAAAAACCTGGCTGACTATTTCCCTATAAATTCAGTTGATGACACCACCTCAATGGACATTAGACTTGAGAATGAGTAAAATAATTTAGGCAACCAAAAAGGTGAAGCAAACAGAATTTGCTGGGGTTTAAGGTCATGTAGGGCTTCTATTTTCTTATGGCAAGGTCTGCTATCCAATGGGAATCAGCCAATGTAGAAGGCGATTCCTTAGATGAATGCAAATGGTCTTACCCAATTTGACAAAATTCTTAGTAAAGAAGGTGAACCAGGCAAATCACTAGCTCAGCTCTACAAAGCCTCCATAAATGCATCCATATTTATGATTCCGGACTGAGTAATAAGGTTTGGTTTTAGGACTGATCTTTTTTCTAGATGCTTGCTTTTCTAGATGGTTCAAACGTAATTTGAAGCTAGGTTCTTCTCTGCAACTAAAGCAATACTTTGGTGTTGTAATTGGTGTGGTGAGCTGGGATATGAGGTGTGAACTGCCTCTTAGCTCCCCGTTCCCTTCTGGTTGGGTCTCCTGGTGGCTTTTTTCAGAGCTCGGCATTTGCAACATCCAACTTTCCTCCACACTTGCAACTTGTCAAGGTGCATGTCCTAATTCTTGGCCCTTCTGAACTTGCCTAGTTGTCCAGGAGTAGCATGCCCATGCGCTGGTTCTACTAGGCTTCTCCTCTCTGAGGAAGCATATTCCTGTAAATTAAACGGCTTCACCCAAACTCCTGTAATTCCCGAGAATACTGCAAGTTTAGTTGATCAAAGCTAAACTACCGAGTACAGAGCTGGCAACAAAGTTATAAAAGAGAAATAAAAAAAAACAATCTTAATGTTCTGTGACAATTCTTAACAGGATTTATTCTTGGCTACCCCAGCATCCTAACTTCTTTACTCAGGATCCTAAAGAAACACTAACTTGTTTGTGAGTTCTCATGGTTCTTGCAGCCACCATCTGCCTGCAGCTTCCCAGAAGTTGACCCTAAACTAGCTGGATATCCAGCACCTCTGGCTAATCAGAGCAGTAACCTTATGAACTCTGCTGACTTGACTTTCCTTTTTCAAGACAGTGCGCTCTCCCATTTATTTAGTATCTACTTCCTGGTGCTTTCATGCAGCAGGGGCATAGTTTTATTCACTTCATATTAACTGATAACTTACCTTTTCTCCTTCCCTTTTATTCTCAGAGGTTGAATTTCCTCCTTGTCTTGGTGCCATTCAAAGTTTATATCTGGATATGCTGCTGTTTTTGGATATGTTGTAAGATTTTTTTAATCATTGCATAAATTACACCGTAAGGAGAGTTCACTGTACATACTTGTTTCAGTAACCTCACCATTTCTGATGTCTCTAGTTGTATAGGGTGGGCATGGTCTAGTTAGTGAATCAGATGACTTTGAGCTGGAACGTTTAGTTCCCAACCCCACTCTTCCTGCTATCTCCCTCTCACCTTTAGTATCAAAGATCCCTTCCATGGGAGATGACTAACTCTTCTTTGTTTTTAGAAGTGACTCATTTGAAGAGGTTGCTTTACCCAATGCTTTCTGAAAATTTTTTGAAGACTGCCTAAGTTGGCGCACCCAAATGAGTAACTTAAAAGCTCTTCTCTCTGGGATATGGCTTTCAACAGGATTCTAATGACCTCAGGAAATGAGCTGATGCATTTGGAATACACATTGGAGAGGCAGAAAATTTATAGTGCACAGATCCTTGTCCTTGAAAGCGTTACTGCCCTTGTGGTACCTCTTCGCAGCACCCAGATACGCTTGAACTATTCTTCAGTGAAAGTTGCTCCTCTTTTCAAGAAGTCCAAGGCTGAAGGAGGTACAAAGTAAAATGAGTGATTTTTTTTAAAAAGTTATTTATTCTCCTTCTACAGAAACCTAGTACTTAAGCCCAAGACCGACAGCAGTACAATGATTAAAACATCCATTAGTGCTTGACAAAGTGCACTGTTCCAACCATTTGATCAAATTTACTTATGCTTTTAGTTGTATCTCTACTGCTTTCAAGGAGAGAAAGTTGCACCGGCTTCATGCAGCATGACTCTTAAAACTTATATTGCATTCCTCTGTAGCTTGCTGTGAAATGGAGGGGAAGGAAGAAGGAGGAGGTATGCACAAACAAACATTATATCTCCTTGGCATTTTAGGTGCTTCTATAATATATGATCACAAATATTATAGTGATCTCTAAGTTTTATCACTGAAATGCTGTTATGTTATAATTGGGTATGTATTCACAGCTGTACAGCTCATGTTTTTTTAAAATTCTCCTAAAGCATAAAGCAAACTGTAAATCTGAAAAAAATGGCTTACAGTTCTAATGCAGTAAGCTTCTAATTTTGTATTGAAACTGGATATTACATAGTTTAATCCTAGATGCAAGATTAAGGATATCTGCAATTAATTATTTAAAGTGCCAAGACTATGTAAATCAAGAGGATGCTGCAGCACTTAATTACTGTGCCTAGGTTTACTCTTGTTTTGTTTTTCTAGCCAGCCTCTGCTTTGGTTTCTCAGGGAATGTATCCAAATGTAAGTGGAATACACTGAACTTCCTCTCTCTTCCAGGACATTAGATATTCATTCTTTCTAGTTTTATTTTAGTTGTTTAGCCTTATGCATTTCCTTGATTTTTCTGTCATGTCTAAGCACAGTTAGGATAAAGGTAAAGCTTAAATTTAAACAGGAGAAACACCTTTCAGTGCCTGAAGCTTGGAGACCATTGCTTTAAAGGGTTTTTTAAACCTGTCAGGGGAAAGTTGTGCTGTTTAGTGTAGCTTCTCTGCTCTTTCCAGCATTGGCTGTTCAGATTCAGGAGAAGTGAACAGAAGTGGTTTTTAAATCTGAACATCTCAGGAATGAGAAAGCAGTTAAGGTGAACTAATAACATGAAGTAGAATGCTATTTAGAGATCTTCTAGAGTGTACATCAGGAATAGCTTCCTGTTGGTAAGAGATGTGGATGTAAGAGGGAGGTGGTAAATCATCACATGCTTGTGGAATGCCTAGATAAAGCCAGATTTGGAAATGTATTTGTAAATACACTGTCTGGGACAAAGCTGCACTGATCTGGCCAGCATTTATTTAAATGGGTATGTATGTTACTCAGGGAGAGGGCCTACTTAAAGCAATTGACCTCACCTGCAGTGAGGTCTCCTCTGTGTGAGCAAGAATAGCAGAATTAGTGTCTGAGAGGCCTGAGGTCCATGGGTGAAGTATTACAATAGGACAAATGGGAGGTGATATTTAAGCAGCCATATTATCCTTGCCTTGCTGGTTTGCAAGTGCTCTAATCAGGAAATTGAATCAATACTAGGTGACTGTTTGCTCAACACAAAATAAATCTCATCACAAATGAGTATTCAGTGTAAATGCAGTGACAAACACCTAACAGGTTGGAGTAAGCTCATAGAAACAATTCATTGAATGATTTTGAATGCCAGTTTCTTCAACATGGAAGCATGTGTACTATCCAGCTCAAAGGTTCTGTGAATTTATCACCTTATACATGTCATAATGCATCAGCTGCGGCTGCAGCACTAACACTACATGTTGCTGTCACTGGGAGGAAAGCTTGCATGCTTTAGTGGTTGCTAGTTGTTGGAGGTTTCCTTATGTTGCAGCGTAACCGACTTGCAGAGAACTGGGATCTAGAAAGAAGCCAAGACCTCTTGAAATAATATCTGTTTCTTCAGCTCTGCTCGAAGTACTAGAGGGAAGACATGGGACAGAATCGTAGAAATCTGGTTATAACAACTTAATTACGAGAGCAGGGTGGAGGATAACTCTAGAAAACGGTATAATCAAACAGTGTTGGCTGAATTTGGCAATCTTGACTTCTCTGTATGCCTTCCTGCTCTCCAAGGCCACACAGTCAGCTGGCTCCCAAAAAAGACAGCCGACCCTCCTAGCAGCTCCACGGGCTGAACAAGCATTCCAAATAACGTGCAATTTTTATAGTAGCTCTTTGCTTCATAGAGAATGGTGCTTGGAAAGGACAACAAGAGGTCATTTCCTCTACTTTCTATTTGCGAATGAGAAGGGATGATGCGTTGTAACCTCAGTCTCAGGTAAAGCATGACACACTTCCCAGCTGTACCTTTTTTTCTATATGCAGGCTTTCCCTATTTTTTTCTTCCTCTTTGTCTTCCAGGCATCCTCTTCCTTCAATGTCTTCCTGTCTTTATAATCTCCTTTTGCTGTACATGTACACATTTATAGGAATAGCAACTTCCAGTGTGCTTTCTAGGTTCCAGAGAACTTTATATTTTGGTATCTATTTAAGAGTACATAAGAAGTTTGAGTACATCTCCTATTAAAAGCCTTTGAAACTATTTTGCGGAGATGATGGTATCAGTCATTCCATGTGGCTTTGATAGACACTGAAAATAAAAAGATACTGCCAAAGTACTGGCATCACAGATTAGCAGACACCTGTGAAAACACAGGTGCTTGTACCTGTGCTACATGCTTATGAAGTCTGCTGCCCAGTGATGAAAACCTTGCCTGCAGCCCAGAGAGGAGATCTTATGTATGACCTTAATCTTCAAGCAGCCTTTGCAGTCTCTGGAAACTACATGTACAAAACTCCTCCAGCTTTTCCAGTGCATTTAAGCCAGTATTGGCCATAGTAGGTGTTGAGTCATCAGAAAGCTCTTCAGAGAGCCATAGCGAACCAGTGTCAGGCAAAATCAATATGAAAGCCAAAGAACCACTGAACTCTTTCCTTTCCAGTCTTTCTGACAGTTCTTTCAGGTCTTTTTGTTCATTTGCCTTGTGCCTTCGTCTAGTGTAACCCTTAAGTACTCAGAAATTCACCCTCCCTGTACATGCTTGTACTTTCTTTCAGCTGTTTGATATAAAATATTATTGACTTGGTCATGCTTGGAGCAGTATCTTTTGAGACTAAAGAGCAGCGTTTTGCTTAGACTCTTAAAAAGTCCTGTTCTGATGTTCTCCACAACAATTTTTCTGCACTGGTGCACTGGCCTGTAATAGTTACAACCTTTACAATACTGAGAGCATGAAGAAAATCAGGAAGATAAGAGTTCCCAGCCAAGAAAGGAATCTTGTTACAATTTTTTCCTTGCCTTTTTTATTTTTCTTCCTGTCTCTTTTCTTCCCTCCTTCATGCTCCAGCAGCGCTGCTGAATGTTGATGACAATGGGCCAGAAAACGGTCAAGAAGGAACGAATTACATGCATCTCCTGCTGTTATTTTCAGTGGTGGTTTCTAACTGGCCTGCCTTACAAGTTTCTCTGCCTTCCTCATTCTAATGAATTATTGCTCTGATAGTGGCTGTAGGTTACTTATTTGGAATTCAGCTGCTTGGTAAAATTGACTATTGTTTTTAACCTTGATTCAGGCTGTCTAAAGCACAGAGCTCTTCTGGTATGTGGTAAAGAAAATTAACATAAACATAAGCTTTTGCAGGTTCTGTATTATGTTCTGTAGTTCAGCTTTTATGAAGTGGATTTTCTAGGCATATATATAATTCTATAGTTACCACTAAACTGAAAAGAAGATTTAAAACATAAATTAAACAAAATAGCCTAATGCACTTTAAATCAAATGGGGCCAAAAGGTCATCTGACCTAATGATGCAATCAATCTTTAACAGCAAGGCCAATCTAGGCCTTTTAGCTACCCACTTATCCCTGGCAGTTGAGAAGAACAAGCTGAACAGCTCCTTAATTAGTGCGACTTATACTGCCTGGATATTGTACAATGAGATAGCTGTGATTGGAGCTTGTCAGCTAAAACAGCTTGACTAAACTGTTGCTCTTTATCTGGGCTGAGCAATCAGCTTGACAGGTGAACTGAATGTCATTAATTTTTTGTCATCATTGTTATAATAGAGAGTTGTAGAGTAAATTTTATGCTTGGCCTGATACATTTTCATGACAGTTTTGCAAGGTTAATTTAGGCCTGTAGCTGCAGTGAATGAAGCAGTGCTGGGAATGAGCTGCCTTTCTCTTCCTCTCTGAATCTTCCCTTCTGTTGGGTTGTTTTGTTATCTCTGCTAGCAAGTAGTTGTTGTCTCTGTAACATGCAACTTTGATAGCTGAATTCTTGTCCACAGAATCTGCCCTGCTATCCCCCTCCAAAAAAGATTTAGTTTGCCTAGGAAAAGCTTGAAGAATGTGTTTGAAGTGGCCACTTTCTTGTGTACAGTTGCACAAAATGTGTACACTAAGGACAAAATAATAGCTGTAATAGCATTTGCTTGTAGACTGAACTGTGATTTCCTCTTCAACAGACATAAATGTTCTGGCAATATGATGTATTGTGGGCTTTTTATCTGGACTTAGTCTGAACTTTGCAGCAGATGCTCATAATTGAGTTCTGCTTTACTCCATCTCTGAGACAAAATACATTTTTTGAATCTCAGAAGACACTTCCTTATGCCTCAGGAGTTTAAGACATAAGATTTTTCTTAGATTAATCAGAATAAAGTACCTCACATTCCCTTGCAATTATACTGGCTGAGGACTGGTGTGCAGGCAGTAGGGTAATACAGGCCTGGCCATCAACAGCTCCATTTTTATAGTGATATGAGGCTGCTTCCCTGCAGTGGGAAGAGGAGTTGGTTTCCTCATTTTTGCTGCATCTGTGTTAGCCTCACCATGGGGACTACAGATGGGGAAGCCCAGAGGCCTCCCCAAGAAGCAGGGATTACGTATTGTGCCAGACAGCGCTGGCAAAAGCTCCTGTCCTCCTTCCCTCAGTCAACTCAATATGTGAAGTCAGCTCAGATTCAGGGCTGTCATGGTTTTGGATAAATAGAATAGCTTTAATGACACATGCTTCTAAACATGACTAATGACAGTGATATTGGCCTCCCGGACTGCACCAAAAAGCTGGCACGTGGCCCAATTCTTGGCAAATATCACCCAGCCTGTTCTCTTGTACGTAGCCACGGGAATAAATCAGCCAAGATGGACAGTGTGATAGCATCCTTGTTCAGCCAGCAGAATTTGGATAAATTGATTATCTGGGCTCAGCAGCATCGCGCTACCTTCCATTGGCATCTTTCTCAAGCATACACAGTGGCAGATGCAACTGAATTTTGCTCAGTGCAGCAACATATATATTGAAAGGGTGAGTAGGCAGATGCTTACCTGGTATAAATCGATGTGGCTTCATTAACTTCAGTGAGACCGTGCTGATTTAGAGCCGCAGAGGAGCTGGCTCTGTGAAGCAGTGAAATTTATAAATGACTGCATAATCTGCTAGAAAGTCAAGTCAGGCCAACCTCTGTGCTATGACATTTCCTCTGAAACTCACTTTAATAAGGTAATATTTTCTTCCAGTTCCATAAATGCTAATCAGCTGAACTGCACTTCACATACTTTCTCATTTAATTAGAAACTCTTGGTTCAACTATACTGCAACTGCAGGTAAAAGTGAATTATTTTAACCATTTTTCATTTTAATTATCTTGATTAGCTTTTCCTTCTTTGTAATTTTATTAAATTTCATTTCAGAAGTGTCCTTTAATTTAAGACAATAAATAAACTTTCATTTAGTAAGCTGTGGAAACTAGGGGATATGATGCAAAGAAGATTCAACTCATTAAGCATTAATGTTACTAATACTCTTACACTAATTATTCATTAAGGTGATTGTCTTGGCAGAAAAGTAGACTTTTCTTCTCTTGTGGATGATCACAATTGTTTGCACATGCCACAAAGATAGAAATAGCAAAACTTAACAAAGTTAACGTTAAAATACTTCAGAGGACATAACACTGAACTCACCACTAGATGTATTTAATGTACTAGATGTACTCTTCTGGGTTTTAGCTAGAAATATGTAGGTTCTCCTTTCAGACAATTTCAGAGGAAGCAACATCTGTTCCCTCATAGTTTCTTTACATTTTGACCCCAAAAAAGGTGGATATGAAGGAAGGAAAAAGCAAAAACATGTAATCTCTTCTGATAGTCTCCTGGAAACTCCGTCATGAACAGATTTTTCTGATATCTCAGAAGGAGGAAAGCTGGAGAGAAGTTACTGTGTCCACTAAGGGCTTTGTTTTTGCTATGGTATATTACGGAGACAGAAGTGCATCTCAGTTTTAAAACGTGAATTTATTGGTCAAAGATAGACTGACTTTGGGTTTAATCTTTTCCTATGTCTCATTCTTGCAGCTATTTAACTAATTCAGGAGGACAGTTAAGGAATGACTTGTTCATGAAGCCTCTAAATTTTCTGACTACCAAAATGCCTGATAGGGGATGTGAGCGAAATTTGGGTTTGTGTCTAAAACTGCACTCTCAAAATTCCTCTTGGCTGCCATAGTGTCTGGATGTGCCTGTATTTCAGACACTCTCCCTGCTTTGCATTGAAGTTCTCAACAGCCTGCAGTTGTGCATCTTACTCCAGTTGTCTCAGTCTTGGCAAAAAACGGTGCCTAGCACATGTCTTAACCCGACCAATGTTCGCAGTAAACGTGCTCCTCTGTTTAAGTGCCCCAAGGACATATTCAAAGGGATGTCTAAGAATGACTGATGGAAGGACCCAGGACTGGGCTCTGTATTCAATGCAAGAAGATTCTTGTTGCTTCCCTTTAAAAGAAGGTGGAAGTACTGCCTTTTATGTAATGGGCAAGGAGGTAGTGCACTTGCCTGGGAAGTGAGGGACAAAGGTCAGTGTGAGCATCGCTTCCTAGGAAGGTATCTTAAGTCCTAGGCTATTTTTGAGTGGTGGCTGGTGGCTAGCATCCCTTGCCCTGTTTCAAAAACTGTGCCACTGTGCAGGAAACAATTCAAGAATTGAAAGGCTGAGGAGCAAGAACAGAAAAGAGAATACAGGTCTCCCAACCTGTTAGACCTTCTGGAAAGAAGGTGAACTCCTCCTGTGGCTGAGGATGGATTTAAAGTAGAGCCTTCAGCTTCTCATGTGAGTGTTCTGACCATGAGCTGGCTTAAAGGGCAGTCAGCACCACTCTCACATTAAAAGGCTGAATAGTTCTTCCACAGAAAAGGCATTGACATTTAGCTTTAGGGGATGTTTCTAGCTTGGTGGTGGTGTAATGGATCCCCAGAAACCAAAGGTAACTAATTCTCAGATGTTAGTTGCAGATGTGGCTTTGTCCTAGCCATTTGCTGCTGCCTAACTGTGCTGTGTGTACTGGTAGTGGTGAATTTTCTCAGGAGCAAGGTCTGCCTCCCCCCTTGCATGGGGGGGGCTAAGGCATTTCACTTGCAGTGCTGGGGTTCACTCTGGAAAGGAACAGATCTTGCAAATTTTCTTGGCTTGACGCTTTACAGCTTAAAGAGGGAAGAATTCCCTAAGGGATAGGCCGAAGGCTATAATCTGAAGTCTGTCAGTTTTCGGTTGCAAATAAAGCCTTGCTGTTTAGTGGGTACTTGTCCTCACAGAGAACAACTTATGTGGTGCTGCAGTGGGCTCTCTGGAACAGAAGGTCTTTAAGTATGAGATGTGCCCAGATGATCTGACTACCTGAACTGATATGCTGTGGGTGACAAGCTCTTGGACTCTGCTAAAAAACCTCGTGTTACACATACTGTGGAAGCATTTATTGGTTTCTGCACAACTTATGTTGCCAGGCTTTTGAAACTGAGGTTCTTGGCCTTAAGTATATGAAGGACAAATCAGAACTGTATTCTCACACGGTGTTGTGTAAGGTCCTAGCTGCACAGTGTTGCTTATTGTGTCAAGGAGACACAGCTGAAATCAAATAGCGGACATAAATTCAAAGGAGACTGGATTCTAGCCTGTTTTTCAGTCTTGTTCTGTAGCCCTGGACTTTAAAGACCTTAAACTGGTTCCCTGAATTATGATGCAAGGTCTAGGTTACCTGGTAAAAGTGTTCCAAAACTCTAATCTAGCTGTGAAAGGTGTGCCTTAAAAATCCCATGGTCTGCTTTAGGGACAGAATGAGACAGCCATGATGCAGAAGGAGATTCTGATCCAGTCTACCTTGGAGGAGTATCTCCAGAAAAGCTGTTCTTAAAGATCAGGGAGAGGCTTTGGAAAATTATGTTAAGAAATAGGCTGTTTAGCACTGTTTAAGACCAGAAGTGAGTAGCATTAATGTTCATACGCAAAGTGTCTCTGTTTAGTAGCTGATATTGAAGAGTTGCTTTTAGCTTCAACTCAATATGACTTTGTTCAGAATACCAAATATCCCATACATGTGTGAAACCCACATTTTAAAAAACATTTCTAATTCATTTTCTATTTTTATAGAACAAGTTGGTGCAAACGTGGTGAATAAAACTTGCAAACTGGCATTGATACAAACCATGAAAATTGAATTTGTTTTCCATAACAAATATTCAAACCCTTTTTATCCCATGTTCAAGAAATCCTAGTTATAGATTGCTGAAACTGAGAGCCAATTCCAGAAGCAATATGCATGTCTCTTACACTTTCTCTCAGCACCTGTTCATGGCTGCTGCTGGAAGCAGCATACCAGGCTGATAGGTACCCTGAGTATCTTCTGTCCCAGTGAGACCATTTGTTTTTCTAGCCATTGTTGCTGGAACCAATGCACACATAGTGGCACTCAACACTTCAAAGGCCTGGACTGTGTGACTGATACCAGAGCTGTATGGGACCAAGCAAGCACCTAGTCTTTCTTCTTTGAATAATGATTTACCGCATAAAATATGTTCACAGTGCCAGTATTTTTGTGCTTGGTAGCATATTAACATTTACTTCAACCCGAAGTTTGTGAGAAGACACATTTGAGTTGAGCTGCTCAGGATTCATCATGTCAGGCAGTCTTCCACTGTTTTTCATAAAACTTCACATTGGCAAACAGAAGAGACTTGAGATCAGCAGTATAAACACAGCTGCAGAGGAGAGAAGATCTCGGAGGGATAGCAATATAAGAAATGGTGGAAATGAGAAGCTAATGTATATCAGTGTGAGCAGAAAATCAGCTCTACTGCAATTAATTTTCTTCTCCTTTCTTGGGAATAAGTCAGCATGCAGAAAAGAAATCCTCTAAGGAAAAGTTGACCTAGTGTTGCAGAAGGAGGTAGGGAAGTTTCTAAGAGGTTCTTGCAGCGAAGTGCATCACCCTGTTAGGAGCTCAGGGCAGCAGCTGGCCCAGTGCTCCCAGGAGGTGGTCAGGAGGCATCAGCTGCAGAGGCAGGGTTAAATCAAGTCCCCAGGAAAGAGGCACAAGGAGGGCATGTTTCCCCAAGGTTAGCTTTCTGTGCAGACAGGAATCTTGCTTCTGGGAGGAGGAGTTTTCTCCTTAATCCTCAAGTGTTTGAAGAGCACAGGTGAGATGCAAAAAGCTGACAGCCTAAGAGGTGAGGCATCAGATGGCTTGGACCACATGTTGGTTTTGCCTTTGACTTTGATGCTTGTCTGAGAGAGCTTTTAAAAACCAAAATGACCTTAGTTTCTGTGGAAGGATGGAGAGAGCAACTGGAATTCTTAATTAGAAATACTACTTACCCATTTGTATTGTTACCTCTTCTCTGCTTCTCCTTGTCTTGGTCCTCTCCCCTTTGGCCTTGCTACTGCTGCTCCTTTTGTTCTTCCATCTTTCTGCCACGTGCACCCTCCATCACTGCAGCAAGAAGATGGTTGGAAGGAGTGCTTTGGACTGTCGGCTGGCAGCCCCACCTCCTCCGCTCTGCTCCCTGTGCCCTCCCCTTCTGCCTCTGTTCTCATTTTGAACAAGCTGCCCACTGAGAAGGTGGGAACAAGGCTCAGGAGAAGCATGTTTTTAATAAAAACCTCTCTACTTGTGAGGTGGCACTCTTGTTTTCGTATTTGGCCTGCTCTTATACAATGGATCATTTTTGGAGCCAAAATGCGGCTTTCCTGCTGTCTATAGTCATGAACAGGCCAGCTACGCTCTGGGAGTCGTCTTGTATTCTTTGTGGTTCCCCAAGACTATTCTTTCCAAAGTTGCATTAAATCTAAGCTGTAGGGAAGAAAGAAAAAAAGCCTGGGAATACCCATGTGCTCTGAGCATGTTTAGCTGTACCTACGCAGGGGAAACTTTTTGCTGCGGTTGCTGTGAGCTTGGCTCTGTTGGTCTCAGCCTGTCATTAACTTTTTATCAGCTGGAGAGAAAACTTTAGCCCAACACACACTTGCTTTCAGGAAGTCCATATCTGACAGGCTGGATCCACCCAGCTATAAATATTAAGAGCTGCCAAATGTTAGGTTCAGAGTTTTCTGTAGAGCTAGCCAAGGCAGCAATTACTTGCATTTTAGCTAGTGCCGCACACTGGCTGCGGCTACATTAGCTTTAGTGGAGATTATTTAGAGGCTCAGTAACTTAAAAGCAGAAATCGCTTACATTCATATTGGATATTATTACAGATTCAGGAGAGTTGGCCATAAAAAACACTTAGCTTCCTGTAACAAAAGGACTCCTAGCCAAGCAAGTAAAATGTTAATGAGACAGCAAGCACTCATTTTGGTGTCTGTAGCCTTTCCCTCCAAGGTTTTGCTGCTTCATACTGAGGTTCATTAGAGTGGAAATGGTTGACTTTAAAAAAGAAACACCAGCTAAATTGCTAGGGTGTAGAATTTCCTTTCAGATCATAATTATAGGTGATCAACGGAGTGTGTAATTAGTAAGTTGGGTGAAGGATATTTCCAGAACAATCAGCTGTAATTTCCTCCCTGCTGTTCCTTTCTCTGCTCCGAGGACCTTTTGTCTGCACTGGTAGGTGTGGCTTTCTTAAGCCCTTAAAACAAAAATATCAGAACTTATAGAAGAGTGATATGATAAAAACTACAACAAAATATTCAGTCTTCACTGTAATAGGTCTTACTGATTTTTTCACTGTTTGCAGCACTTGGCTGAAGATGGTTGTCCAGAAGAAAATAAAACAGGTTCATTTCTGACCTCCCTAGACAAACCTGTGAGACTCTTGTTGGAGAGGGGATTTGCAGTTGCACAGCAAAAATGTGAGAAGCTGTCATGGTTTTCAAATATCATAGAAATGCCTGGGCTGTTTCTTGGTACTATGAATAATTCATGGAATAATTCAACAGATCTGTCCAGCAGGTTGGTTTAAAAATAGCCAGGTAAACTGCTTTTGACCTTAAAGAATCCGTGACTCAAATTTTTTTAAATAAAGAAAATATTAAACCCTGTAGAAGCAAAGATGCCTCTAAAGGTGTGTTTGGCTTTTCTTCTGGGATAAAATGAAGTTAATGTTTTTTTTTTGAAACTTTCTTCTTTCCTTATATAGTCGCTGGGTTAGAAGAATGAATGTTTCCCGAAACTAAGATCGGTCAAAGCTTTTGAATAAGCATCTTGCTGTCCCTCTTTGTGCTTCTGTTGGGGCAGTTAGGCAGTTAACAGGCCCTCAGCCAGGATGTGGCTTTGCAGTGTCTCTGCTGAACAACTTCCTCCCTGTCCATTGTCAGCAGAGCAGTACCGTGAGAATGGTGGCTGTGAAAAGGTCAGGGCTGGCATCTGATCCAAAGGCCTTGGCTGCAAACCGGAGCAGTTTCTGGGCATGGTAACACAGAGCACGAGGACCTTAGCACTGCGGTGTGAGGTCAGGACTGTGATTGCTTCCAGCCTGGTCTCCCCTCTTTGTAGTAAACCACTACATATTGCACGCAGGACACTTCTAGTGATCCTTCCACTTTCAGAAGTTTCCAGCCACTAATGCACTAGGATTTCTTTTCAGTCATTTACTGCCACCAATCATATTTAGAAGCCATTGAATGGCCTTATTCCATAAGTTTTTTTTCTTTTGGTCACCCAGTCTCTTCTGGCACTCTCCGTATTCTGTGATAAGGTCACAAGTAATTTGGTGTTGTGCTAATAAAAGTTGAGCTTCTAGTCCTATCTAGTTATTTAATTAGGCGGATTTTTATGGAGCCTGCCCTGCCATCTCTGGTAGTATAAGAATATTTTTCCCTTGACACAAAGAGCTGGGTTTGTATTGGAATGTTGTGTCCAGCCAGCCTCAGTCCACCTTCTGGTCAGAATGTATCAAGACTTGCTATTTAGCGTTGGCAGACTCCCACAAGCAGCTCTCATAAACCTCCGATTTCCAACATTGCTACACTTCATGAAAACGCAATGCTCTAGTTCTAACTTACGTGACTTTTGTAATGCACAAACATGCAACTGGCTTGAAAAATTTCTCTAGCCTTGCAGCAGGAGTGCTGGACTCCAGTCTCCAGGACCAAGTACCTTTAACAGGGCAACATTCTCAAATAGGCAAGTTTAAATGCTGTTTTTAGAGGGAAATTTCAGCTTAGCCTTAACTATCTGGTTGTTAATGTCTTCTGTGACAGAACATTCCCTCAAAAATAGCTTTTGTCTACTTTAAACACAGGCATGGTTCATGGAAATAGTGGTTTGCTATGCTAATCGAGGCTGAGTGGCAAGTCACAGTACAAAGCGAGGGTGAGCATGAAGGCTTTTGATTTTGTAATTCTGTTATGATACAATAGGTCAAATCTAGCTGTAGCTCCAGCTGACACAGGGAAAGGGAAAAAATCCTTAATCTGATTCTATAGATATGTCAAATTATTTGCATAGGACCTTGTGTAGGTTATAGGAGGAAAGGAACGACAGTGTTCATGCCTGTTCCACTCGCACCAGATATCTGGTTTGTTGTGCTCAGATTAACCACCGATTATAAGCAGACATAATGATGGGTTTATCCTCAAGTCTCAGAATAGCAAGGAAGAAGCAGTCTGAGCATGGCTGCTCTGCTATGTAGCAGAACCATCCAGCTGCTAATGTGAACATACTGTACTAGGAATGTACCCTTTGGCTGACAGAGCTAATCAGTTTTTCTTTTCAAACACTTGTTCAATAAAAATAAAATTCCATAGGAAATGCTTATCCCTTCCTTACAAAGGCATTTCTTGGGCTTTCATTGAAAACCTAAATGCAACAAAAATTTGAAAGTTTAGATTTATTGGGAAGTTGGGGTTTTTGTGTGGAGATATTTAATTCTGTCATTGGAGGCTTTTAGCCCAGTCTTAAACTTCTGAAGAAACCATGAATAAATCAAAATTATCATTGGCATGGTAACTTTGGGGGGGGGGATTGGGATGGGGCAGGGAGGGAATATGTATAATTTGCCCACCCGCTATGATCTTTGTACTTTTGACATGATTTTTTTGTGTAAGGCAAACAGGCAAGTTAGGACTTCATGCCCACCTTGTGGGGCTACCAGGGGAGAGATTTTGAATGTCTTTAAATAGAGGGTACTTTCATTACTTGTTCATAGCTAGCATGCCATCTGAGAAACGGAAACAGCTACATGAGTTATTTTAGCAAAGCTTTTACTTGATTCAAATTCAACTCCTATCAGTAGAAAAACAGGACCTATTTTGACCACTTCAAAGCTTTACTCGAATGATATGTTTACTCTGACTGGCATTGTTGCTAGATATGAGTTTGTTTTCATGTGTTGCTTTTTTGTTTATTTGCATTAATAACTAAAATTACAAATTTAGGACATGGCTGACTCAGCAGCATAAATTATGTATCAGCCACTGATCTCCTCATGCAACATGGGATCACGAGTAGTTCTCCAGTTCTGAATTCACTTGTTCCCTGTGACTCTTTGAATCAAAACTTCTTCTTATGAGGAATGTTTTATCTGTTTGTCTTGAGCTACAACTTGAGCACCTGTGACAGTGGCAGGGCTCAAATGCATTTGTGACTCCCTTCTGGAGCTCATGGAGGTGACGTGAGCGCTCCTGAAACTGAGACCCGATTGCATTACCTAATGTACGGCCAACTATTGGGCCTGTGTGGGCTAACAGGTTCAACGCTATGGGACAAGCTAATTCAGGTTTTGAGGGAGCTGCCACTCAGATCCAGTCTCTTTGGATCAGAAATTGCCAAGTGAAGATATGGCTGGGCAAAGCCTTAGAACTGTGGCCTACGCTTGGAGTAGGAGACGTCTAATTCTCCTGTCAGGGCTGAAAAGTGGCCCCTATGCAAGTGAATGTGATGTTATTGCATTAGTGTCAAGGTCTCTGGAGACAAGTTTTGTTCCTGACCTTGTCCTGGGCTTGCTCTGTGGCCTTGGAAAATGTGCATGGTCTTGAAAGCAGAGAGAGGCTGCAGGAGACCGCTTTTGCAAGGATCCTTGCCAGAAGACCTCTTACCAACCTTCACTGCACCTCTTCCTATTTTTGACACTGACACCAGACAGCTTCTTGAGCATGACCTGCTGCTGCTTTTGTCTCCAACCAGGACATAGAAGGTTCCTGCTCAGGACTAAACTGGATTTAAGATAAGGCTGATGGGCCAAAACAATGCAGGTTTATCCTGATTTATAAAATACAATCTGTGCCATGCTCTGAGCAGTTGCATTCCTGTAGATTACAGAGTATGCAAAGCTTTCTTAGGCTCAAAGCCCAGAGAGGCAAGAAGGTAAATGCTTTTGTGCCCCACTTTGGAAAACTGCTACTCCAGCAGAGCTCAAAGTCAGCTTAGAGGGCTGATGTGTTTTTTTTTTTTCCAGTGGCTCCTCTGTGAATACACGCCTAATGTGTAAGCGGTTCCACATCTCAACCTGGAAATGTCTTCCTCATTTTACGAAAAGTGGTGCCTTTTTAACTGCCCGAAACAACCATTAGTCCTTCTGCCTCTGGTGATGTAGTGTACACAAAACGTGTTGCTCCCTATAAACATAATTGCTCTGCCTTGTTGGCGGTGAGAGCTGAGGGCTTCCAGGGTGTCACCCTGGGCTTGCAACAGGCCAGGACTGCAGACAAAACGGGCGATGGACGCCCTCTGTTGTTGGAAAAAGAAAGAAAAATGCTGCACAGCTAATCGTTTCTTTCTCTGTCCTTTCTTTGATTTCTGCCACCCCACCCTGCCACTCCCCTTTCGGGTTTTAATTTTTACCTTTTCCTGCAGTTGCTGACTGCCGCCCCACAGCTAACAGATGGCCTGCTTCATCTGGCCACCTGAGGATCTCTGTTGCCAAGCAGATTCTTGTCACAAGTGGTCAGCAAGGCATGGCTGCTTGTCCCTGCTGCCCTCGCCAACGCAGGAAGCAGAAAATCAGCCATGCAAATCCTCGTGCATTTTATTTCCAGCATCGTTGGGCGCTGATGAAGCTCCAGATGGCTGAGGCACAAGTTCTGTGGCTTGCCAGCACCAAAAGGGCAACATTGCCACCTGCTCTGCGAAACGCAGGTTGGCCCATAAATTTTGCTCTGCGGAGATTGCCCTTTATGCAATATATAGTATGTTAATGACCTTGTACCTTCTTCTCTCATCAGACATTATGTAGCAGTTTCATTGCAGTTGGTGGCAGTTTATTTCTCCCCCACCCTTACAGCTTATATGCAGAAAGCTCTTTAGCAGCTTCAAGTTGTGAAGCCTCACCTGCTCCTGCTTTTATTCTGAACATAAAGCCTTGCAGTTCATCACTATTAATTGATTGTGATGCATCCCAGAGAATGAAATGATGGCTGTTGGGGCTATTAGGAGAAGCCTCCCTGGGCTGCTAGATGCAGAATTTATAGAGTCTCTCTTTAACCTTTTGGAAAAATGGAGAAATGTCTCATTATCTGAAATGATAGCAATGTACACTGGAGAGTTTAGCTATTTGAACTACTTAACCAACCCTACTTCCAATAATTTTTTTCATATTTAAAAATCTGAAGCTGCAAGAATTGTTATTCCTGTAGGCGAGAGTGCTTTCATGGAGCTTGCAGGAGAGGGCTATACACATGTGGATTCTAGTCTGTCACTCAAAGTCATCTGCTCTCTTGCTAAATTGCATACACCTTCTGTTAGCAGCAGCTCTTTCCAAATCTCACCTGCGGAAGAATAACCTTTCTATATTTTAGGTTTTGCCTGGTGGAATTGAATGATCAATCTTCTAGCTAGGAAACAGAATAGGTAATGAAGAGGGTCATTATATGATGAGTTTGTTGCAGGACTGACCTGAGGAACAGATCGTCACTTTGAGGGAGCTTTTTGGATGGTTGGTTTGGCACTGTGCATGCTCTGAGGCAGCGGTAGGGACCAAGAGCAGGACTGTGCACTGCTTGGCCAACTTTTGGGCTGAGGAAGAAAGTACTAAGCAGTCACAATGTATTGGTGGAGGACTAAATGGAAAAATAAAGCAATTTATCTAAAATCTCCCAGGGAGCTTATGAGCCAGGAACTGAAGCTGAGGCTGTTAAATCTTAATCTGGTGTCTCAGACAAAAGCTCATCCTTTCTTTGGAAAGAGAAAACATCCTACAGTCCCAATGAACATGGGAGATCTGGTGCAATTCCTTGGAAACAGACCCAAAGCTCAGCACAGTCTGGAGAAGCTGGGGAAAGTGAGGGTGGCCCCATAAAGTGCAGCGATGTTGGGGGGGAGGCAGATGCCCAATGTGATATCTCCAACTGCTTTGCCCTGAGGTGGGCTTTACCAAACGAGGTGGTCGCAGTCCTCCTCTACCCTCCTCTGGCTGGTAGTGCAGCTCTGTGTGTTGCTCTGGGAAACGTTAGCAACTCAGTGCAGCCCTTTTCTTTCCTGTATCCCCCTGAATGGTCTCTGCACAGTCTCACTGCCCACAAAGGTGTGCAAACCCACTCCCTCAATAGAAGTGTGTCCAACAGACTACTGCTGTTGCAACAGGCTAATTTTATATGCTCTTTTGCTGCAATAACTTTGGTTTGAGGGAATGCTCATACAGCTGTTTGTTTTATTGTAGCTCTTAGCCTCAGAGGAAGCTGTCAGGAGCTGCAAGAACATTTTCCTTCTGCTTTATCCGCTCTAAAGCTAGCCATCGGAACTGATTTGCTCCCAGAGACCCCGGGCAGCGGTATTTGGGCTGAGACTGGCTCCTATTGCACAGCCGTCCTGGTAGCCCTGTGATATCTTTGATGGCACAGCACAACGTAGCCAATACACACCAAGATCCTTGTTCACAGGCATAGGAGAATACGCAATTTTCATAAATTGCTGTTGTGCTGCTTCAGTTTACTTGCTGAGGAGCTCTTAACTAAGATGACAGATACTTAAGAGTGAAAAGCAAGATGAGAGGAGAGATGTTACTTTCCGCAGGGAATACAATCAGCCACTTCTGCAGTTTTTACAGGTGAGGGGTCAGAACTGCTTGGTTTTCATACTTTTTTTTTAGAGGGCACCTACTTGACACCTGCTCCCTACAGACCCACCAGCATCATGACGTCTGGACATGTAAAAGTAGATGCTAGCATTCTCTACCTTCCCCAGCTATGAAGTAAACCACGAACTGCTTCAGTGTCAAAGTCTGAACACACTGTGTGACATACCCGCGTACAAACCTCACAGCTTTGCAGAGCAGGATTTCTATCATTAAATCCTGTGATGTGAAATAACAGCTCAGCAACCGCACAGAACACCAGTGGTTGTAACAGGCAGGTTACAAAACTGGCTAATGTTGCAGCGAACATATATGTGAGACCACACTCCATACAGTATTTCTGTGTGGGTGGTGTAAGGCTACAACCAGGACTGCAGCCCATGTTACTCAGCACAGGGAGCAGTTGGGAATGTTGGCTCTTGTCCAGTGAGCAGATATGCTTCCCCAAGGAGGCAAGATCTCCCAGCAGGGTGGTACTTGGTTCCCAGCGTGTGAATTCATGCAGTGCAGGTAGTGGACCACTTGCTCCCCTGGAAAGATTTAGGATGCTCAGCATAAGTTATTTTGCTTTTGTCAGCAGCCTGCCAGAGTGGTATTGAATGACTGGCATCCCTCCATCTCTGGTACAATTTATGGACAGATAAATAAAGCCTTTAGGATTCTTTTTTCTTTCTGCCAACCTTTGTAGTACTCAGACTCTTCCCATTCAAAAGTCCGATGCCTTTTGTTTTAATCCTGTGTGGCAGACGTTATTCCAGTATAGTTTAAACATGTGTGTAAAGGCATACAGGAACACTACTGTGTAAAGGCAGGTGGCATGTAAATACTGAAGGGATTTAGTTGGTGGCTATGAAGCCTTTCACTGTGATCCTGCAAGCACCTGTTGAGGGTTTGCCTTCCAGTGCATGTAGGCATGAATCAGAAAATTCCTGCTCCCACACATTGAGAGGAGTTGTGCTTATTCTTCCATTCATTCGGTAACTGGGCACAAAGCCTGAGGTACAGACATAGAAGAGCCATTTCTTATGAGGAGATGTTCATGGAATCCTGTTTGTCTACTTCTGTCAACATTTGAAATATCTGTCTTGGCTCTCATGTAATGCTCTGGAAGTATAGCTGCTCTTTAAAAGACCCTGGATGAGCACAGAAGTCATACTGATGAATGGGCACCCTCATTCCCATGCTAGTCCTCTGTGCGTTACAAAGCATGGGGAGCCTGGTGCTTTCACAACGCAGCAGGTTTACAAAGATGGGAACCTGGGGAAGCTGTTGGAGTTTTCTTCCTCCCTTTGCATTTGTTCTGCAGCTTCAGACTCGCAGCCTTTCCTGTTCAGGTGGAAGGGTGCAGCTTTGAAATTTATTTCATGTGTTGAAAAGGGATCACCTTGGTTTTTCTCTTCTTACTGCTCAGCTGATATGCTATTCTTCTGCAACATGCATCTGAATCCCTCATTCCTTAACCTGGTCTTGCATTCCTAGCAGCATCTTTAATTCTGTGGGTGGCCTAACTCTGACCATCCCACTGAGGAAGCCAGTCTGCAGACTGTCTGTTAACCTTGCCCACAAACGTTTGCTTTATTTTCTGTGCCAGAGTTGTGCTCCTGCCTGCCACCCCAAATGGGTAGAAGGAGAACTTCTCCACCGCTCTTCCTGGTAAGACAAGTCCTCTTACTCAGATCAACTGGGAGAAGTAAGAGCTGATACTGTTCTGCAAATCATCTGTGCTTCTCTCTTCTTGTCACTAATTGAAACACAAGCTGTTTGGTGGGGGACTAAATTGTCCTTACTTGCTGCCTTAAATGGATGTGTTCTGTAATCTGATGAAATTAGATTATTTCTTTTGCCTTTCTCCTAATGCTACTAGCTGACTTTACCCAGGCTTTGCCTCTTGCTGTAATAGTCTCTTCTGGTAGCTGTAGCCTTCCAAATACGTTGGGAAAGGTTCACAAGAAGCAGTTCTGTAGTGTTGCTTTTGGCAGTAATTATACCATTTCAGACATATTTCCCCTACGAGCTTTTTCAGGCTGTGTCAGGGCACGCAATGAGACAGAAGATGCAAAGAGAATACATGTCTGTGTTGGGAAAAGTAAGGAGCGTTGCCCTCTACTTCCCTAATTCTTTCTGCTTGGCTGCAAAGGAAAACTTTTGTCATAAAATTCATGGCAAAACTCCTGCTGACTTCATCTAAGTATTCAGCAGGATAACTGTGTCTTTGGAACTTGCTAGGAGAGAATGGGAAAGCACCCAAGCTAGGCCATATTATGAAATAAAAGTTTAAAGCCCTCTCTAAAATGGTGAACAGAGCCTGCAGTAAAGGTCTTAAGATAGATTTCCATTTCAACCAAATAAAACATTACTAGGGGGAGCTCAAATAGCCTGCACCATCATTTCTGATAACTGGTAGATAGGAATATCTTACTCTTTGTTTCTACTTGGATCTTTTTTTTCTATTACTTCATCCCAGTAAGATAAAAGGGATATTTAAAAGTGTATATAAGAGGATTTAATTTTGTAGATAAAAGCTTGAATTTTATTTCCTTTTTGGAGAGACTCTAAAACAGCAGCTGTGCTTTTTCTGAAATGAGGTTTTTGAGTGTTTCTCTGTGCAGAACAGGAGATGGAGCTATTTCCTAGCACTAAGCCAATGTATTGTGCAGCTTAATTAAGCATTAGAAGTGGCCTGGTATTTTCGTTGCTCCGATTTTTCTGTTAGCATGATTGCAGTCCCCTTTCATTCCCTCCCTGCCCCTAGAAAGAAGTTGTTTCTATGCTCGATAGTAATTGTCAGGCCATCAGGATGGCAACATTTTATTCACAATTTAGGTGTATGATTAATGGAATCAATAAGCAGTACCCCTTTGCCTATGTCATTGGGGTAAGCAGCTCTTGGAGGTGAGGGCTGCTTGCTTTGAGGTGAAAGACAGGCTATTTGTAAGACTCACCACTGAGTGTCCGTTTCAACCACCAAACAAACGTTGAATTAGCTTTTGCTGTTTTATCCCTGTATTCCTATTCTGCAAGGTCATATGTTTATTCTCAAATGTAACTGATTTTTTTGTTTGATTTCCTAAGGAAATGAGGCTTGTGGAGTCCTGTTCCACATGTACGTGCATGCGTGTCTGTCAGATATTGTAATTAACTTTTGAACCACTGGTCAATTCTAGCAGCATTTGGCGGAAGGGCAGAGGACTTAAAAACAATTACGTTCATGTAAATGGCGTAGAAATTGACAGCTGGATAATGGAGAAAAACCTTGTCAGGGCCCTTGAGGAAGGGGAAGCTGTCAGTGCTGATCCCCTACCAAACACTAGAAAATCCACTTGGAGACACAAATCTCTTGGAATGCAGACTTCCTTAGTTTTGTTGCTCCTGGAATGCATTTTGTTTATTTTTCACTCATGGGCTGTAAAACTTGTGAAGCAAATGTACTTTGTTTTTGAGCTGCGAGTTGCATGGTGGTTTTGGGAGGAAAACTAAAGCAGAATCAATGGCTGTTTTTCTGGAAGATGTCCCATGAAAAGAAATAACTCCGCTTCCTGGTTCTAACAGGAAGTAGAAACAGAATAAAGAGAAAATGTCGTTGCTCGACTGCCTAGAAGCAGGAATGCTCTTGAAGCAAGAACTTCTATTAACATATAGCTATTTCATCCCATCCTCATTATTCCCGGGAACAGACAAACCCTGAAACTGCTTGGTAGGTTCTCTCTTCCCCTTTCTCCAGAGCACCTGTGGATTATCTAGTCTGCGAACAAAAGAACAGCCACATCATCATGACTGTCTTCCGAAGTCATATGGCAAATATCATGAAGTTTGTCCCTGTTGCAAGTGTGCCTCTGCTCAACAGCGTGAAGAGCTGTAGGCTTGTGGAATTTGAGATCTGGCCAAGGAAATCTTCATGGTTGGCCAATTTCTCCATGCCCTAGGAAAGAACAGCTTTGGGCAGAGATGACTCCTGCTTTCCCTCCCTGGTGAGTGGAGCTGGGAGATGAGAAAGGAGGTATTAGCATCTTTCAAACGGTGATGTGATAGAGTAGAAAGTGGAAAACCTCAGTTCAAAATAATTCCTCTTTCTCCACTTGTGAAAAATATCGTATGTTTGCTCTTTGCTCTTTCCATGTGGTCATCTCGTCTCTGGTGTCATACAGAGCTGTGTTTCTTTGGATTCATCTTCCCTTCTTGCCAATTAACAGAGCTATGTCCCAGCCCTCCATATTTCATATGGCTACCTGACTGGCCTTTGCTCAGAACTGTCATCCTCAACTATCCTCTAATCTATTTTCTGCTGTTAATTTATGCTGGCTACAATACTCTAAATGTTTGACAAATGCAACTAGAATAGTTCACATCTCATCTAGTATAATAAGAAACCATCTTTTCATATCCTATAAACTTCAGTCTCATTAAATTAAGAACTAGTCTACAAATATTACTAGACACTTTCTGATTTAATTTGTGGCAGAGGCAAATGGAATATTTTTGTTTGCAGCTTGGCGCTGTGTGGGTTTTTCCCAAATGCTGACGTAATATAACTAGATCAATGTTTGTTTATCCTGAGCCCAAATAACCACCACTTCAAATGTTTGTTTCATATCCACTTAAAATGCATTTAACAAAAACGCACCATATACAGAACAGATAGAAGGGCAGGGTAGCCCAGAAGATAGCACTGGGCTGGAAGAGATCTTGTGGATTTCAGGTTTAGTCCAATTTGCTGTCAGACTTCAACAGTCTTCTCACTATTTTCCTCTCTTGTTTACATTGTGTATTTGTACTGCAATTTTTCTTGGGGAGGAACTGTGTCTAAATTGTTCCCTTTTTAAGGGAACCGGTCTTACTCCTCCTCCTGTTCAAGTCCTAGGTGCTACCATGTTTCAAGAGAATTATGATGGGGTTGTGCTTGCTCAGAGGAATTCACCGAGTGTACAGGGTACTGACCCATCCTCATGTGTTACTGGGGGGTGAGCAAGTGTGCCTGGACCTGACCTAGCTCCTTCCACACTAACTCTTGATTCAAATGTGAGGAGCTGCCCTGCCTCTACCACAGTCACCCTGGGCCCACTGCCTGTCTTCATGTTGGAGCAGCCCCCTCCCAAATCTCGTTCTTGCCTCCACCAGGAAGGAGGTGGATGAACACACTTATCTGGAAAAATTCACCAGGTAGTTCAGAGAACTCTGACACATGCTTAACTTGGTGTAACAGGTGAAATCGTAACAGGTGAAATCGTAACAGGTGAAATCGTAACAGGTGAAATCGTAACAGGTGAAATCGTAACAGGTGAAATCGTAACAGGTGAAATCGTAACAGGTGAAATCGTAACAGGTGAAATCGTAACAGGTGAAATCGTAACAGGTGAAATCGTAACAGGTGAAATCGTAACAGGTGAAATCGTAACAGGTGAAATCGTAACAGGTGAAATCGTAACAGGTGAAATCGTAACAGGTGAAATCGTAACAGGTGAAATCGTAAAGCAAGTGATAAAGAATATGTACTTTCAGATATTTTGAGGTTACCTGTTGCTATCTACAGATTTGGAGGGTAAAAGAATGTTAGCTACCTAAAACAGCTCGGAGGTTGTTCATCCATGTTGCAAAGAGTGAAGGTCTTCAACATTCCTGTCTGCCCTGTGAAAGTAATAAAATATGTCATTAAGAACAGAGGTCTTACTCTGCTGCTACTGCACTCCCTAGGAACAGATTTACATCGAAAATGGAGCTAAATAGCTATCATCAAATAAGACATTTTAGGAATAGGAGCCCTAGGAAGTGCGAGTGAACCTGATATAACAGATCTGGGAGAATACACTTTCCCCAGTCTCCTCACTCTACCCTCAGGAGTCAGCGATACACAGGTAGTGTGTAAATCCTAAGCTGCTTTCTCCACCTACTCCAGAGGTGCCCAAGGCAAAGATGAGGGGGAATACTAACAGTCAAGGAAGAGGTGTAGTTGCAGCTTCTATACCTGAAAAAAAAAAAAATTCACAGCTGAACCTTTCTACAGCTAGAAGAGTAATTGATTTTGTAAGCAGCTTTGAATTGGAGAGCATATAGTCATGTTACCGGGGAAAACTTCTGATAAACCTAAAGGCTGGATTCATAGTATTGTGGAAACTGAGTTCCAGAAACTTCTTTGTTAATGCATGTGTCTGTCTATGTAATCTTAGACCAGTTCCCAAGATCTAGCCACTGTTTTTCCCTCCAGTTTGAGAGAGAATGGCTCAATGCCTCCTCCTGCCTGCCAGACCTGATGGGAGAACTGGGTGGCTGCCACACCTTCCTAGGTGCTGAGTAGGATGAGGAAGTGAGGGCTGCTGCCAAGGAGGTCAGCTTCAGAGCTGCAAAAGGTGCTGCCTCTGTTTTATGGGTAGCAATAGCCTAGTCTTTCTCCTTGCCCACACCAGCAGTCAGGACTCCTCTGGCAGGCACGGGGAAGGAAGAGGGGGCAGGTGCTCATGTGCGTGCTTTAGAAGGAGGGACAGAAAATGCCACTGAGGTTGTCATATTGTGGCTGGGGAGGGAAGTCTTGAAAGCTGGCAGATGCAGAAGCTGTTGGACTTGGGTCATCCTCTCTTAATCTGAAAAATTTTAGCCAGATATTCTCTTTGGCTAGAGATTTTTTGTTGGACAAGCACTTCCTTTCTCCAGGTGACTGAACTGTATGCCACAGGGATTGAGGAGGGACAAGGGGTTTGCTAGTGCTCAGCAATCAGCTTTGTCACCTAAAAAAAGATGATGAACAACTCTCCAAGAGGCTGCCAGTCTTCCCTGAGGTAAAACTCCTTCCTAACCATTAGAGATATCTGGCTAAAGCCTTGAAGCTTGACACTTCATTAGAGGTATGGTCTTAAGGTGGAGGAAGAACAACAGTGATATGGATTCCCTTGCCTCGTGCTCTCAGCCTACATAGCCTCCCACAAAAGCCAGATCAAAGCGTGTTGATTCTTTAAAGCAGGACAGCATGTCTTCCTACATGATAGTAAATCTACTGCTATGCCAAGCAGCCAGCTTTTAATCAGCAGCTTAACCCCAGCCCAAAATGAAAGCTGGTTTAAGTCATTTCTCAAACCACATTGATATTTTAAGTCTTGAACTCAAATGGGACCAAACTGGAAAAGCGTCACAGCTGCACTGGAACTGAACTGAAAATGTATGAGGTTGCCTCCCGGACTGGAAAGCTTTTATTGCCCTGGCAACTGAGAGATTGCAATCTTTCAGGATTGAATGTATCGAAGTGTAGCATACAGCAATTTGAATTTTCTTGCTCTCTCGTCAGCGAGCCCCCCTGCCGCCATCAAAAATCTTCACCCTATGAAAGTACTGGTACACAGTGATCAAACTGCTTCTCAGTCTTCACTTCAATAAATTGAACAGGTTAAACTTCTTAATAAAACAGCACTTCTGCAGCCCTCTTACGATCTCTTTCACATTGCCCTGTTCTTCTGCACTGTGGACACCAGACCTGGAAAAATTGTCTGTGGAGGCCAAACCAATTTCTTTCTTGCTGGAACGAGATGGAGTATGATATTGGTGCTCGGAATATGGTATTGGATTTTAGTTTGCATGTTTGAGCTATTCTATTTGGAATGAATCTTCTATTTAAAGAAGAAAGTGTATGAAAATTACATTCACTGGACAGGTATATTTCTCAGAAATAGGTCAGTGAAAAAATGTAGCAAAGAAAGGAATGACAAAAGCTACATATATGTGTGTGTGTATATATAAAGTAACAGGTTTAAATGCAATTTTCTTTTTTAACAACTAAATTGGAGCTATAACAAATTCAAGTGCGTTTCATACTGGCCTCTTAGAATAGCAGTTATGCTATATGGGGTTTATTACTGCTTTCATACTCAAATAGTCAACAATGGGCAATATGATTTAGGATCTGTTGATTCTGATTCTTAAAAGAAGTGTTACGATACTTAAAATAATCATTTCAGAAAAGTTTACCACGAGGTGATTTTTTTTTCTCAGAGATCAACAGAGTTTTTGCAGAATATTTCAAGCAAACTGATATTGTTTATTCTTTGGCTATTCTGTAGTATTTTCTAGGAGACTTAGTAATAGAGTAGTAGCTAGTTCTTCCAAGAAGCCTATAAACTTGAGCTGATATTTCTTTTCATGCCTTCTGATACCACATTAGATTTTTTTTTTTTTCTCTCAAGTGTCACAGTGAAGGAAGAGGTTACTGTTTGTTTCCGGTTAATTATGCTATTCAAATATAGCATATATGTTCCAAGTCTCTGTCCCTTGAATCAAACTACTGCTTCACAGTACAGATTTCTGTACTTTTTTCGTCTTCTCACAAATTAAATTAGACTGTGTTTCCTCTTGTTTTTAATAACACTTCCTCTTTCCAAATGGACTGTCATTTACACTTACTGTGTTGCCACCTCCTCCCCCTCCCCCCCACAAAGGTTTCATAAAGTCTGTCTCATCTGGGGGTAAAACAGCTGTTCATACAGGTAGCATTATTTCTGGGCTGATAGTTATCTTTATGGCTTTTCCTGCTATCTGTCACAGTTGCAAATATTTCATAAGTTAGTGGTTTCCCTTCTCCCTCCCAATTATATAGGATCTGTCAGTCACCTGGGAAATGAAGGCAGCAGGAAATCCACACTCTGTTCTCATCTAATTCAGCACTGTAATTTCCTCATCTAAATCTAGTACTGTTTAAAAAAAAAAAAAAAAAAAAAAAAAAGCAAGCTATCTAGTGTACTCAAGCCTCTGTTTTATTCCTGGGACTAGCCTGAGAGGATTTTTCACTATAGGATGATTTACTGCCTGGTGTTATCATGCTTTAATCTCAGCAGCTTTCACGAGGAGAGGCTCTATGGCTTTGAGACTTGGGGGAAGTTGGAAGTCCACAAAAATGGTTCCAGGAGGATACAGAAAAGGCCATGCAACTCATTTTTCTCAGTATATGCTGACAAATGAGGAGAATTTGTCCTGAATTTATTCAGTGGCAAAGGTAGCTGAGTTAGGAGTGAGGCTTTCTAGGTTTTCTGTTGAATCAAAGTCGGGGGGAAGAGTGAACAAGGCTTCAGAGGGACTCAGAATTTTGCTATGAATTTAACCTACGCATCCAGATTTGATATCTAAAATTACCTGGCGTGAATATCCTTTAGTGCCCAAAATGGTCCATCTCAAACCCACCCACTAAACCACCCAACATGAAAAATTTCTTTAAACGTCGAGAGGCCTGTGGCTAGAGTTTTTCTGTTGCATATTAGAGTGGCGAAGCTAGCTGTTAATAATCAACATTGAATTTAAGTCTTCATTTCCAGTTTGGACCTGGTGTGCGTTAGACCTGTCCTCCTTAAGAAGGGACTGTCCTTTAGCAGCTACTGCAACACCCATCCTTGCATGGATGTCTTTCAGGCAGGCAAGCTGGCTTCTAAGTAGACGGCTGCTTTCCTCAGACACGCTACAGAACAGCAGTTTGGTTGAACTGAAACATAGGACACACTACTGAGCTGAGTTCATGTGAAATTATTTGCATTTATTAGTGCAATACTTGGCACAATTGCTACTTTTTTCCCCGATGCAGCATTAGACTAGTAACATTTCAAATTTTGGTCTCTCTCCTGCAAAACCCTTTGTGTTGATTCTCTGATGTCAAAGAAGTGCGCGGGGTGGGGGGCAGGGGAAGCATTACAGGTCTTTCCCTCAGTAGATGCACCAGTAGGATTTCTGGCTTTCAAAGGACCACCTATTTTCATGAAACCTGTAAGACTTTTACCTTTCAACCTTCTACACCAGTCTCATACATGGTTGAAATTGGTCTCTGGCTGTAGGGAAGCAGCTGAAGGGCAGAACGGACATGTGCAGCTATCAACCGTGTTTCCTCAGGAGAGCAGGCCAAAAATGGAAGTGTAGGTGCTGTGCTGTTTGATTTCTAACTATGATGCTTCTGGAATGTGTAAATAGTGTGGATAAATACAAGCCTCAGATTACCCCTCACAAATATACTTAACAGATTAATAACGCACCGTATCATGAGCTAACGGATCAATCTAGGCTACAGCTAGTAGACAAGGAAGCAAATCTTAATGTTCAATGCTTTCTCTTGGAGGCTCCGGTAACGAAAGCAGACTGATGTGCTCAGTGGAGAGCTGCAGGGCTGTACAGGAGCTGCGCTGCCCTGCTGAAAACAACTTGGACTTCACATTCAGCTTAGGGAGCTTCCCTCTTTTTCCCACCCAAAAGAGACTTTCAGGAATTAGCAACTACAGTAAGTACTACTGCAGGATTTGTGCTGCAGAAGAGTAGGTGTGCAACCTTTTCGGGTTGTAAATTCTTAAATTTCCCCATTTCTTTATGTTGAGCTATTGCACGTAAAGACCCAGCCTATCCTTAACTGTGTGGGAAGAAACAAATCATAATTACTTGGGATCCACAAATGGATCATGGCTTATCTTAAAGAACTTGCACTGTCACCCAATGTTTCTCTGTCGCAATTATTCTCTCTGGAATTAGCCTAATAGCAGATTGACTGTCTCATTAAGTTGCTAATTAGTACATATTTATATTAAAAGAACATGTTAGTGTTGTTTTCCATGTTTTCCCATGTTCTCAAGGCTTGAATGAAAGTGCTGCTTAAATGCTTTTTCTATAAAAAGATCCTTAATTAGGTTACACTGGGAGTGCTAATTAGTAAAGATTCAAAAATCAGTTTCTGAAGTATTTGCTCTGTCATTGTCCTCTCAAGCACACAGTCAAAGCAGGCAATGTAATGACACGTCTGTGTCAAGCAGAAGCCAGGTACCAGATGGTATGTTGGGGTTTGAGCAGCAGCTTGTTTCTTCTTCGTGATTTGTGCTCTACCTTTGCTAAGAGTGTGAGGTGAAATCCTCCTTTGGTTCATGTTTTTTGCAACTATTGACAACACGCTTCCACCTGAGGAGGTGTAATCCTTGTGGAGAGACAGCTAATGGTGTAGCTGGGGGCTGTTCATGAACCAAACCCCCAGCTCCTGGTACACCAGCGTTGTTTTGGGAAGCACCCCACATGCTGCGCCAAAGATGCGTGCAGGTAAAGGCTGACTCTGACTACATATATCACATCAGAATAACTCACCAGAAAGACATTTTTTAAATGTATTGGATAGTAAGCTGAGACACGATGTGTACTGGATTTGCTTGAGCATATAAGAATGCCGTACAGATAACGAAGCCCAGCAGTCAAATGCAGACTCATGATCTTTGCCTAGCATCACCTTGACTGAAATGTGGCATCGGGGGGGGGGGGCAAAAAAGGCACATCCTGAGTTTGTTTCATCATTCAGAGCTTTGACTTCTCCCCCCACCCCCTTCTAACCAGCAGCTCTATCAGGGACCATTGGTATAGCTGCGGTGCCGAAGTAGCCTTGAGTTATGAAGGTTAACCATCCTTTTCTGCTCCTTCACAGCTGAGGCTCTTTGCTTCCTCCCTCAGCTGCCCTCTGCTCTTTTCAAACAAATTTCATTCCAGCCTGAATTCTGCTGGAATGAAATTTACTTTTTTTTGAAGGTGGCACCGTGGTTGCTCCATGTCTCCTGGTTTCATCTCTCTGTGGATCTTACCACAGTGCTATTTCATGCCAGCCTTTTGCTTAATATGTGAACCCAAATTCTTGCAGTAGTCCTTTAAAAACCAAAAAAAAGCACTTTTAGTTGGCCCATAACTTGGTGTGAAGGGAAAGCCTAGAACAACTATGCAAAAGTTGGCGTGTGTGTGTGTATGTATTAATAAACAGGGCTGTTAGGGCTGTGTTCAACAGTCAGTTGAAATAACCTAGTGTAATTATTATCTTCGTTCTTTCCACTGAATTTATTTTGCGCTAATAACACTAGCATTGGCCAGTCTTCTGACTTGCGTGGTGGAAAAAGGAAGGGGGAACTGCAATATCATACATCACTGCTTGTGCTTTGTTTTGGAGGGCTTTTTCCTCCCCTTCAAATAACGCTGCTCCTCACTCGCAGTGTGGATGGGCTTTTTGAGGAGAAAAATGTTTTTGCTCTCTTCCTTTCTTGCCTCTTTTCCTCCAGTAGCACTCAAAGCTAGAGGCAGGAGTGTGGGAAAATAGCTGCTACTGAAAAAAACAGTGTGATTAGCATGCAGGATGCTTTTCTGTCAGCACGGAGTGAGAAACAAACTTGTTAGCAGAACTCAGGCTTTCAGGCCAACCTCCTGCTATCTATCCTGGGTATTCAGAGCTAAAAGATGTGGATGCATGTTGCCTTCCAGAAATGAGCAAACATCAGCTTCCATTTATAACATCCGTGTTATAACTCCTTAACTGAAACTAGAAAACTTGCCACCAAAACTTAGTTCACAGTGTTTAACTAAACTAGCAAAATTGGTAATAACTGACAATGAAATACTGCCTATGTCAAAATCAACATAGTAAACAAATTAGTTTGTGCTTGATTAGAGTTAAATCACCAGATTAATACTGCAGAATAATCAATCCTTACAGTCAGAATCTGAGCAGCTGGCTGTCCGTCGGGCATAAATCTCACTGGGGAATTTTATTACAGTCAGTCAGACCTCTAATTGGACTCTAGTGAAGTATCTGCTTCCATCTTCAAAGGAGCTGGCGTGATCTTGTCTGGATCAGAAGTCTTAAAAAGACATTATATTATAATATTAGAATGAATCCAATTTAATGTAACTATAAAAAATCTAAAAAGAAATATCCTAGCATAATAAAATACACTTGTTCATTCAACTGCAAACTGAAATAACTTCAGACTGTGATACGTTAGCTATTCTGTCATTACTTAAAGACAAAGTTCTTACTGGTTTTTGTGAGCAGGGCAATACTGACGAATAAGGTAAGTAAGAAAAGACAGCTTTACGTCCTGATAGAGAAGAGCTATCTATAAAATGCAGCAAGATGAAACTAGTTAAAAATAAGCAGTATTAAAGTTTATAGGAGATTTGCATGCTACCTAAGTATTTTCCTCCCAGCAGTCAATTTTAAAACACGTTGTCATGTTGTTTTGACTTTTTAAAAAAAAATAAGATGTAGGGCACTTTGGTATCTCAGAGTATATCTTGTACTGCTGGCAAGCCAGAACATTTGTTTTTCTGTCTCAGACCCTCACTTTAACATGGGAAATGACAATACTATCTCACATTTTCTAAAGCTCTGTTTGTTAACCATTAATTATGCAACACTACCTTTAGAATGATAACATCTGTAGAACAACTGACAAGAAACCCATTCATATAGCTCATTTTCCTTAAATATGTCATGGAACAACAGATTTTATGTAGGGAATCAGAGGCTGACTGAATGCTCTTTGCATGTTTGCGGAGGGTTTTTGTGAAATAATTGATCATAGTATAGCATATAATTATGCCATAACTGTAGCTATGGATTAGATTTAAGTTAGCTAAGAAATGATTGGAAACACCTGATAAATGTGCTGAGAAGCCATTAGCAAGTACTGGACAGACGGTAATGATCATAGTAACATATTATAGAATTCTTTAGAGCTATGAAAGCTTTTTGACAGGTAAAGTTCTGCTATTTCCCTATAGCAAGTAGAGCTGATTGTACCTTCATTTTATGCAAGCAACTTCAATGGAGTTATTGCTGATTCAGCTGGGGGTTGTAGTCAATACAATCTTAATGAAGGCTGGGATCTCCAGATTCATTAGATGAGACTTAATTCATCCTATACTTCCCCCTTATTGTGCAATCATCTGTGATTTTGAAAATTGGGTGTGAAATATGTTAGAGAAGGATGCTATTTTAAGAGCATTTTGCATCCACTTGCTCAAGAGTAATCCCAGAGAAGTTCTAGGCTGCCTAATTGCAGGAGTGAGCAGAATGAAAAACTATTTCTTCCCATTTCCTCCAAAATACCATGTGTGAGAAATCATAGTGGGGAAAAAATTGCTGCAACAAAATGTTACAATATTTTTGTCAGGCATATTGCGCTTGTACTGCATGTATTCTGATTTTAAAACTATGAATCACCCATATGAGACAACATTATTTTCTGCTTAACAGAAAGAATTTGGTAAAAACTAAGTATTTTATTTCTTTTATCTTATAGCTGAAGGCACAGAGATCAAAAGTGACTGCAAGACATCAACGTTAAGGGGCTAGAGACAGAACCCACTTTCCTGAATGTCTAGCTTCCCTGATAATTTACTTTGAGATATCTATGTCTGAGCATGTTTATATTACTTCTAGAGAAAGTCTGGAATGTATTCCATTTTGGAATTTAAAAAGAACCCAAACAGTAGCTTTGCATGGAAATGTCATGTTAAATCATACTGAGGAAATGTTTCAGTTTGATCAACTAGAATGAAATATCATTTGGATTTTGACCTTTGAAAATATTCCATTACAGGAATATGATGTGGGAATGTTGTCTTTGTCTTCCAGAAATTTGGAATTTAGTGATAACTTTGGGGGACTTTCAGTAAGGAATTCCTGACAAATATCTGACTTTCTTTTCTCTCCTGTTGATTTCAAATTCACAGTTGCTTCTAGCGTGACCATGAGGCTCCACCTTGTCACAGGAGGATGAGTGTGAACTCAGATTAAAGGAATGGCATCTCAGGAGCAGACTCCTCCAGGGCTGGAACTACTTCTAGGTAGGTGTAACGTACACCTTTTCACTTGTATGTGCCTGTGTACGCTGGCCCACAATTACATCCTGATGTGGCTCACTAACCTCTGAAAGTGACTGACAGGTAATTTAAAAAGGCAGTGGGGGAGGGAGGAAGAGGAGGGCAGTTCCTCACCTGCCATAAACGTGCATTAACTCATTC
Source organism: Struthio camelus (assembly GCF_040807025.1). Taxonomy (NCBI): domain Eukaryota; kingdom Metazoa; phylum Chordata; class Aves; order Struthioniformes; family Struthionidae; genus Struthio; species Struthio camelus. Next base: position 53,798,867 of record NC_090943.1, read on the forward strand.
ATCATAACTCACTGATTTCACTACCATGGCATCGATTTATCTCGCTGTGCATCTAAGCCTTTCGTATCGAGATTACTCTGGCTATCGTGAAGGTGTGATGATTTATGACTGCATAAAATCTGCCCTTTACAACAGTGCATGCTTAATATTATCTTAATATATGCAGGGAAACTTGTTTGGGAAGGAGTTAGAGCTGTTAAACACCTGAGGTGCACCAAGTGACTGCTGAAAAGTGAGAAACAGTAAGTAAGCTGCCTACCCTTACCGCAGTACCTAACCTCTTCTCGCTATCCTGAAATGTGTTTCTTTCTCAAGTACAAGTCAGACAGCACACCTATGCCTTAACTCAGCCCTCTCTTCCACAAACCTATCGGATTTTCTCTTTCCTCACGGCCCATGATAGCTGTGGATGACTAGAGCAATAACTATCACTTCAGCATGAAGAGTAACAGTTGAAGACAATGTGCCAAGATTGCATGATCCGTCTTTATTGGTGCGGAGGGCTGCGCAGCCCTCATTCAGCCCTGGGTTCGCTCAGTCCGGCCCTACTCTTCCTCTCTGCCTCCCTCTGCTGCTAATGAGGTTCAAGCGTGCCCGGTCTTGATTCACTAATTACGGGCATACAGAGGCATATGCCTGGAACGGGGCAGTCACAAAGTGGAAGTGTATTTATTCTCGCCAGCATTCATGCATTGGACGTATAAGCCTTGATTTAGTTATTTCTTGAGCGGCAGTTAATAACATCAGAAGCCCAAATGTTTAAAAATACTTACTGCGCATGACACCTAGCTGTAAATCTTCCTATTGCAACACTCTAGTACTCTAAGACCTTGTACGTTTGCGGTACAATACTCAGCGTTCTCTTGGCTGCAAATAATGGTCTTAAAGGAAGAGTTTTTAACATGGGAGCTGACTGTACGGGCTGCAATGCTTGCTTCCTCCATAATACTCTCTTACATTATGATTTGGAGAAGTGAAAAGAAGCCATGTGGCTATCAAATTACTGATGCCTTCAGAGAGTCTAGGATTACTGAATGTGTTCAGCGCTGCCTGGCTATTTAGATGTTTCCACAGATTTGTAGTCAATTACTTTTTTTTGCCCCCCATGTGAGTAATGAGGCTAAGCAAATGATGTGCATTTTTTCCCAGATATTTTGTAATAGTTTGCGTTGAAGTACAGCATTGTGCCAGCATCTATTCTTACCTCTTTTCAATTCTGTTTGTTGAAAGAAAAATGGTATTAAGCTATATTCATTATTTTTTCAGCATGTTTGTGAACTCTGTGTACTCCTTCAGAGCTGAAAAGCCCTCAGCCTTCCTTTGGGATTCAAGAGTTAACTAGAATGTCTCTCATTCATTCAGTGATGGAAAAGGTGATGTAAATTGAGATTACTCATAGATTGAATGTTAGATAGCAAGTGCCACTTTTCTCAGAATAAACTTCATCTTGATTGTCTTTGTGCAACTGTATCATATTTGACTTCACTGAGAATAAGAGTTTGTATTAGAAATAGAGTTGGATGCAAGGTACCGGTAAAAATCTGAAGACACTAAGTAGACGTCTTTGTGGCTTTGAGATTTAAGTGGAAGTCCACTTCAGAATGGGGAAACTCTCAGTTTAACTGCTTGTATTGCTTTGGTGTTTGACTGTCCAAATATAGAAATTATTCCCTCATGCTTGTGGAAAAGCAAGCAGAGCTATTTTACTAGGTCTCTCAGCAGTGTATATAGACAAATGTGGTGAGTGCTCTTCCAATAATTCCTTTTTTGTGCTAGGAGACAGAGGCACAACTTTGGAAAAAGGTTTAAGGAATCAAAACTTGAGATACAAGCTGAACTCCTCACTTCTCATAAGAATACAATCCTATGGCTCTACAAAGGCTGTATTTTACGATGCTCCATCACAGCTCCTGGTGGATTTATTGCTACTCATATACCATCTGTTGAGCCATATAAGCTTTCCTCATTAAACAGCCACAGCAACAAATACTTGCACTGGAAATAGCTCTAGGAGAGAGGAGTAGATCCATCTTGTTGAGGAAGGAACAGGCACGTCAGTATTTGAAGCTCTCTAAAGCTGACTGTATGTGAAGTGGAGCTGTCCTCTGCACCTGGGTGGAGTGGCTGAGAATTTCTTAGGACCAGGGCTGTAGTGATCTGTTTTACCAATTTTCAGTGATAAAAGCTTGTATGAAAGTTAGATGTAGAAGATCTTTTTCAAAAAGCCTGCAAGTCGTCTTCCCTGACCCCATAACTCTTGTATTCTCTTCCACAGGGAAACATAATCAACAAACGTTTACGTATTTCATGTTATCAGGAGAAGTCGAGATGCATGCTAAAAGCAGGATATCATGGACAGACTGTATAGCTCTATCTTGATATGATGTAACTATTTACAAAAAAAAAAACAAACAAGGCAAAAATTTACAAAATCTCAACCCATGGACCTTTGTTTACTCTGTTGCAGTTGGATCTGTAAAAGTGCTGTTTTATATCACAGTCCTTCTAGAAGCAGTGTCTTTGGAAAAGTAGCAAATTATGCAGGAAAGATAAGCTCTCTCATTGTATTCAGTCAGCTCTGCCAGCTCTAGTAATGAAAATAACACTGACTTTTTTACTTTGTTCAGCCCTATAGAACAGTACAGCCAAGAGACTAAGCTGAATTCCACTTCGTGTCATGAATTATCAACTAAACACTTAACAAATTTCACTTAATTTTTTTCAAGAGGAAAATTTGTTTGTGAAGAACATGTGCTAGGATAGATGCTGTCCAGAATATAACTAGAATACAGCAGGATTGCACAGTTGTAACAAATGATTTAATTCACCCTCTGGGAACTCTTCTACCAATAAGGAATATGAAAGGGAAAGAACACATCTGACTTTGAGATGGATTTTAAAAAACACAAATGAGCCAGGTGTTAAACTCCTGCTGATTCTCAAATTGATGAATAGGACAATCCATTTCACAGATTAGAGGAAAACAGAGGGTTTCTAGTAGAAAAATACATGTGAAGAGAACTCTTTTACCCCTCTAAATGTTTGCCTATGTAGCACTGTTTTGTTTAACTAGAAAAAAATTGGGCCCGAAGAAGCTATGATTTATTCTTTCCTAATGGCTAGGCTTCCTGCACTTTGAAAGTGCACTGTTCTAGGGGCAGGTAGAAAATAGAAAAAAATACATATATATAGCTCAGAAAATGAAAAACAGCATTAAAAGGTCGACAGAGTTCACAAATTCACAGTAGACTTGAACAGCCCAACCTGTTCTAAAGTCCATAACGTACACTCACTTCTTTTCTTGAGATTTTGGTAAGCATATCTGATCTGGGTGAGACGGGAAGACTTCCTTAGTGAACTCCAAAACCTTTTTTTTTTTTTTTTTTAAATAGCAGACTCCTCAGTTTCTTTTCTTCTGTCAGCAGAAGAAATGCTCCATCTCCTCAGCTTTGGCATCTGTGAGCAAGATTCAGCTATAGCACCTGCTCCTTCCTGCCCAGATGATGTGGCTAGGGCTTATTTCATGGGTAGCAGCATGCCAGGGCTCTCCACCCTCACTTTGTGAATGCGCGTCAGCAATCTGAATCTGCACTCCCTGTCTCCACACAGAAACAGCGCAGCTTGTTGCTGTTTCTAGCACATCTCCTTCATCCATTGCTTGATTTACTACAGCTATAAAGTAGCGATTTCCTTCCATTTTTGGGATGAAGGGATAAAAAAAAAAGCAACATAATTTCAAAAGTCGTGACAAGTTATTCACATCAGCATTGTGCTATGTTTCTCCCTTCCCCTATTTATTTCTGCAGGCAGAATGCTTTCCAATGTAGGCAAAGCTGGTGGGGCAAAGCAGTGTGCTACAGCACTGATTTCCAGTAACTGTGAGCAAAGAGTTTCTTGACTCACTTTGTAAATTCTTCATGAACAGCAGAGTTAAGGAATTAGTATCCTATGGACTGTGTCCCAAGGCTCACTGACTTGAGGTGTCAGTAAAGAAAGGCAGAAGCTCAGAGTGAATTTTTTCCCATTGTTAAGATGCATGCGAGGACATGCTAAGGATTCTCTGCTGTCTAATGAAATGCACTCCCATGCTCCAATAGTTTCCTTGATTGGAGCGCTAATATGGTCCTTTGTCAACTTTCCTATTTGAAAGACAGCAGAATTTGGTATGGTTTAGGTGTCCTCCTCGGACAAATTTGCTTAAATTTTGTCAATAGGTTCAAAAGTTAATAAAGGAAAAAGATGGGGTAAAAATGGTATCCCTGGAAAGGGATTTAAAAAACTGAAAGAAAAAGTCGACTTTGCTTTTCCAAGAGCTAGCAGCTTTCATTTGTGCTTGCTGTGCTTAATCTAACAGGCCATGTGATGCAGGTGTGGAAGCGGTGGAGATAATATTGAGAATTGTTACTGATGGTGGTAACGCTTTTAATGAAGCTCCTGACTATGTAAACATGGAAAAGTGTCCTTTAAAGAAGGCATTAGAAATTGAAGCTCTTACAAAGATCAGAGTTGGCTGAAAATTCTCTACCCAATTATTTTACTATTGGAAAATGTAGCCCCAATGAAAACAAAATGTTTCCTTGTTGAGAAGAAAAAAATTCAGGGGAGAGATCCCAAAAGAAATTTGAGTTATCTAGTACAAGAAAAAAACTGTTTTCATTATGTTTACTGAAATGATATGGTTTAAATGAGGCATTTCAATGGATTCCTACACCAAATTGTCAATTAAACCGATCTGTTCCCTCAACACAGTTCAATGTCGCTGAATCAGCATTTTCCAATGAGAAAGTAATTTCTTAGAAAATGTTAGTCATTTCTGATTTTTACAATAGTTTCAGTCAGACTTAAGAGGCTATTGTTTTTGAGAAGGGTGGTCCAAATTTCTTTTCATGAAGGATTCTTATGTTAATCTGGCAATGTTATGTCATGAAGGAAGGACAGAAGTTAGTCTAATGATCTGAAATGTTCTGAGGGGGGCATGGTCAAAATGATTTCATATTTTTCTAGAGGATATTTTTCCCTCCCTCTCTGCTTTCTTTTGTTTCTACAGGAAAAGAATGTTTTCCTTCACACTAGGAGAAGGCTTCCCGGCTTCATTGTTGCAAAATAATTAGTTGGCTTTTTCTTGTTTTTCTTTAATTTGCTTTTTTTTCCAATCATTAGTTAGTGTCCCTTATGAGAAGTATACTGAGAACTCTGGGTTGAGGGATTGCTTTGATTTTTATCTAGTATTAATGGATTTTTCTTGAAAATAAAGTTAATCGTTAAATGAAGGGTAAAAGGTGGGCAGTAATTTTAAATAGTTATTAACAGTAATTGCAATCCATAGTTCAGTTAATGTTTTGTTAGGAAAAAAAGACAAAACAGAAAAAACACTGACCCACAGGGAACAACAGGTATTCATTAGAAGTGCTAAACTGAACATTAATAATAATATTGTGTGTTTGGAAACTATGGCAACACTAGGGAGTGGTAATAAGGATCATTTCTAATGTCTAAATATATTAATTAAAAAATGTGCCCATGTGTACTCTTGATCCCAGTGGTAGATAGCTATCCTAAAATAATGTATATGGCCTGTGGATGTGAAAGGGAAAAAATACACTAGAATAATGAGTGTACAAAACAAGCATGAAAGTGAGCCATTTATTTTTTTCCCCCAAACTTTCTATCTAAACTGAAGATAAAAAGATTTGAAAATTTTTAGTCACAGCAGAGATACAAAGATCTCAACCAGCTGAGCTCAGATTATGCAGTCATTAAATCTTCTAAGGATAAAGACAGTAAAACTGAGGAATAATTTACCTCAGAAGAGTCTCCCTCACTTGGAGTTTTCAAGAACAAGTTGGATAAACGTCTGTCAGGAATAATATAGATAGAGTTGGTTCTGGTTTGGGGTAGAGGCGTTAACTAGGTGGTCTTTGGGTGCAGCAGCATTTTTTCCTTCTTCTGTCCCCCTTCTTCCCAGACCTTCCTACAGTTGTATGGGGACGAGCAGGTCTTTGTTTGCCCTACCTCCCAAGCACGTAGCCAACCACTTAGTGCAGCAAAACACAAGCTGGGATGTCTGAGTTTTCTTTTTTCCTCTATGCAGTGCTCACCAATCCCTGGACAGACACAGTCGTCTTTGCGGGGACCTCTACAGCAAACAGGTCTGAACTGGGTGTAATGTGGGAAGAGGGACAAGTCCCTGAGGGAGGGGGTGTGAAGTCTCGCCGGCTAGCTGCATAAGTGAGGAGGCAGTTGAGTCTACCTGCGTTTCCCATGTGGTGGAAGCTGAGTGTGTAAACTCACGGATCCTCAAAAGCCCTATTGGTATCTGAAATTAATTCCAATGGGATGTAATGCAATTTGGCCAAAAGTCTGGAAAAAATAAGCTCTCAGCCCACTGGGGAGCAATCAGATTCACTTCCAGGTTGCTGACATTGGCTGGAGAAGGGCCACCTCTGCTGAGGACAGCAATGATTTTCTTGCTTTCCAAATCTTGAGTGGAGCGTCTTGTTAAAAGTACATCTCGGTAGGGGCACTTGCGTATGATTCACAGATGCTGCGTTTCTTCAGTGTGTGTCTCAAGAAGCAACAGAGCAAACAAGGTGGTACCAAATTCAGGGGAACCTAGTAGATCACAAATTAAAAATTAAAAACATCTTTCCATTTTATAGACAGCTGATATATGGGAAGAGAAACAAGAAAATGCAAAATTATTTGCTTATATTAAAATACATCTTGGTTGCCATGTGAGCTGCCATATGTAGAGCAATAAGGTTTGCTATGGAGATTCTTTTTTCTCTTACTCTTGACACTGGCTAGGAGGATTGCCATGGGGCAGAGTCGTAAACGGCATTTATTGAACACACAATCCTGACCTCTGCTGTTGTCTAGGGAGCTAAGCAATAACGGAAAAGCATCTGTGAGATGAAAATTGCCTTAATACCAAATGTGGCAAAAGCTTATGACTCCAATGGCATGAATATTCAGCCAGCTTGCTCTTTCTCAGCCTATTGCCATAAAACATTAATTACAAATAATGGGCACCTTAAAAAAAAAAAAAAAAAAAAAGGTTGAATTTTAAAATGAAATATCTGTGTCTGTGTTTGCTCGGCTAATGATACCATGAATTCCTGAAATGGGAGCACTCCCTAAGTGTAAAACTCATGTTTGTGGGGAAATGCTAGGATCCAGTACTCTAACCAGCCATCAGAGGCGTACAGTGGCTCATTCTGCATGATCCAGGGCTTGCTATCTTGCAGCATTTCTGTCTCTGCTTTTTAGGCAAATCTTAAATATTCTGACTTGAGGATTTCCAGCAGTCATGAGCTCCTATATGAAATTAAGTCCTCCTCAGGAATACTGTAGTTACACTGTCAGTGTGCCTTGCTTTTGATTTGGTTTGATTTTGACTGTTCAGTGGACAATTCCTTAACTTTTCTTGAATGCCAGTTGTTGTTAGAGAGATCTACAAAATCAAAGTAGAATAGTGGCATCTGTATTCAGTCCCCAGTTTGCTGTGTTTAGACAAAAAAGGTGGATCTTTCTGTATGTAGGTAGGCCAGATCTTTCCCTGATGTAAAGCAGCACAGATTCCAATGATTTTATGACAATGAAGTGTTTTACATCATTAAATTTTAATTAAATGTTAAACACCACCCAAAAAGGAATGAGCTGCTAAACATCTCTCCACCTTTTTTGGACCCTCTTGTTATTTTATTCTTCAAAAACAAGGCATTATCTAGTTAGGATTGGAACAAGCTGACTGTACTGGCAGAAAGGATCACCCCCCAGGAATCACACTAGCTTTTTCAGTGGCAGCTATTTTTGTATACTCCCCTTTCTTAACTGCAATTTGAATGCCACTATTACGTGGTGAGAGAAAGGATTGTTTTTCCTGAGTGAAACCTCTTTGCTTAAAATCGAGGACTAAACTGATTGCAGGAAAAAAGAAAATCATGAAATGCATATGCAACAAAAAGATATGTGACAAAGAGCTAAAGCTGATGATCAACACATGTATCTAATAAGAAATTATTGGTTGCTGCCAGGTGACTTTCTGGATACCTTGCTGGGTAGCACTTCTCTGAAGAATAGACTTATTATAAAGCAACTTCCAGGCTAACTGTTCTGACTTGCATACAATTGATTATTAGGTAGCAAAAGCCTGTCTCACAGCTTCAAGGGAAAATCATTCATCCTATTTCCCCTTTAAAAACTCATAGCTCACTTCATGAATGAGGCAGAGGGGCCTCATAGGAGGAAGGCTGTCTCCACTGATGGTCTGTTTGTACGCATGGGAGATGGTGGGCTTGGCTTTAGGGTCAGAGGCAGCTGGCGAGAAAGCTCAGCCAAGGGGTAGAAGAATGGGAGGGAGACTTGTTCCTCTGCCTGAGTAGCCTGCTTGGCTACAGCAAACCTTCTAGGAAAAAGTATAGGAATACAACTTTTTGGTCTCAAAAATTCAGAACTCCCAACTGTTGCTTCTCTTAAAATATTGAGCTTGACTTAGAATTGAGAAGATAATTTCAGGTGGAGGTAGTTTTTTAATGTAACAGATCTGCTTTTTGGCAGGCCCTGTTCTGTTTTCCCATCCAATGAGTGTTTGTACAAGGACAGCTAACAACAAGTAATGTGATGTAATAAAAGGTCCTAGGTGCCTAGACCCGAATGTGAAAGCATTGCACAGGATGGTATCCATCACTGCCCGACTGCAGGGAGCTTCCAGCTTTTACACATTCCCAGTCAATTATCTCTGTTTTTCCCCTAAGCAAAACAATCTGTCAAGAATGTGCCAAACCCAAACAGCAGCTGTGGCCTTTAACTGAGCATCTGCCTCAGGCTCCTCAGCCTTGACTCCGCTTCTTCTGCAGCTGCCCAGCGCCCTCCCCCATGACCGCACCTACTAGGGGCGCTTACCCATCCCTAACGTCTCCCTCCAGTCCCCCCAACCTAGTGCTGCAGACCTACAGGAAGGTGGGCAATGGATGTGTGTTTTGTCTGCTTCATACTCTTTTGAACATGCTATAATACCTTTTCTGTTAATTCATTATTTTCTGTTCTCAAATACAAAAGAGGTCTTGAATTCTTACTGGGGCTTCCATGCAGGTTTGTCAACAGGCTCTACTCCACTCGCTGCAGCTAAAAGCCCTTCCTGTGTCAGTCCCTCCCATTTCTTATTTTTATTAATTGCTCTGGGGGGATGTATGTCAGTCAAGTTCAGTTTGGTTTTGCACTGGCTAAGCAGATTCATGTGTCAGTGTTTCACTAGCCTGATTATACTGCTATTAACTTGCAGGTTTAATCCACCTTTGAGCTCATTCTGGAATACTTAATTACTTGCCAAAAAATAATCATATTTTAGCAATGCAAGTATTTTTCTGGGCTACTGTGAAGGATTTCAGGCACTGGGAGTTCTACTGGAAGGCTGTGAATGTTTGAAATGTTTGGTACCAACTCTGTGCTGTTCTGCGTTTGTGTTATTCTCCAGACAAAACCCGATTCATCTAGACAGCTAGAAAGTTCATATTCAGGAGAAAATCCTTTTAACAATGATTGGCATGACAATCTTGGTCGTAAACGCAGCTCAGGGTAAATCCAATAGTGCCAGAGTGCATCTGAGCAGAGGGTTTGTCATTCTAATCTTGTTTGCTATGTAAGGTGGATGTCATTAGCCATAAAATTGTGTAATGTTGTAAGAGCTTGGTTTGGAGAGGAGATACATAAAATAACTATAGATTATACTAATAGGCCAATTATGGCAAAAGATTATAGGCTAAGAGGCAAAATACTAATATCTTGGGAAAAATGCTTACAAACCTCTGGTCTGTCCTTGCTAACAAAGAGCTACAGTCTGCATCTGTTGAGTGATACATGGAAAAAAAATGAGACCTAGTATGCCTTCATTGCACTTTTAGTTTTTATTCCCATGAGGAAGTCTTAACCGTGTACTGGGTAGGCATTGTATCTCACCCAAGCTTTTCTCTTAGCACTGACGCTAACAGGAGAAGGATGGGTCTAGGTTGGGCAACAACTGACCAGACCACTAGTGAAAGAAGTCTCAGCTATTGTTGCAGCTAGCCAGTATTAAATGGGTCGGTTTACTGTTCAGGGAGCAGATTTACTAGAATTTGAATTTCTCCTTTTAAAGTGTCCTGTCAAATTCTGCCTGGTTCTCAGTTGATATAAATCACTATTGTTCCTCTCAAGACAGTAAACTACCACTGTTTTTCCTAGCTGGGGATTTGTCCCTCAATGTTGAAACCAAAGACGTAGAAGAAATAAAATATTCATTGCAAGAAGCTGGAAAATGCTTCTAATTTGCTGTTTCTGATCCTTGCTGTTGACTGCCTACGGCTCCATGGTGGCTGGCACAATCGCATTAGGAAATGGGCGTGTGGAGAATTGAGAAACATCAATATTGTTTGGATGGCTGTGAGGCATGCTACTGCGTGGGTGTTTTATAAAGGGTTATGTGCAAAGGAGTTAGATTGAAAGGGAGTTTCTAGCAAGAGGATAGAAAAAGCAAAACGGTTGTTCAAATTCCCTCTAATAGCTGGGTTTTGTAGCCGTAGGAGAGGATTCGGCTCCCCCAGGGTGATGACAGGACTGTTGTGCCAGAGAGAAGCTGGATCTGTTAGACCAACATTCACTGTGAGAACTGGAGGAAAAAAAACCAAAACCTGTTGCATATGTTTGCAGACTGGCTGAGTGAAAGTTTGCCTCTGATAGCCAAGGCCTTGGAAGGAATGCCAATTACAGCTAAAACCATACTTGGGTGTTGTCGCTTCAAATGATTCCAAGTGCCAGCTGTAGGCTAAACATGCTGTGTTTTGGAGAAGCATGTCCTGTGTCTCTGTACCCCATCAGTGCTCTCAGGAGCACTCACGTTGAGCCTGTGGTTGACTATGATGCCTTAGTTCCTTACTGCACTATTGATGCCGGTCATTCCGTATCTGGTACTTAAACAGCTGACTATCCCTACCTATGCAGAGAACTTTGTATTTCCCCTACTGAATTACATCCCTCTTACCGCAGATCTTTTCTCCCATTTTCAAGATAATCTTGAATTCTCTTCCTCTTCTGCAGGATGCTTTCTGACCCCTAACTTGCTGAATTTGCAGATTTAATGAGCACTTCCTCTTCATCCCCTCCAAACCCCTACTGTAACTACAACTCTCCTCAGGCCCAGAACAGACCCCTGCAGAATGCCCTTGATTTATCCCTCTTGTCTGAGAGGGAACCATTGATAGGTACTTCCTAAATGCAGTTTACCAGCCACTTATGCACCTGACTGATAGCACTATATCTTTTTATCTAGTAATTCCATACACGTACAGAGTGAGCAATAATATTTCACCCGAGCTTCCATGTGACCAAGCATGCATTTGTAGCCTCCTCTTGGAGGACAATCATCATTTTTCTGAATTCCTAGCTGCCCTTCTCTGCTATTGTTCTAGTGTGAATTCAATTATTTTTCTTGAATATGAATGGCCCAAATTACACGCACAGTGCACCAGATGACTCAGTATGCTGGCTTATCTTTCTCTCTTCCAACTGTAAATATCTTTCCAGATTGATCAAAGATCATATCTGTCTTTTTCCACAGTAAATCCAATCACTGGCTCATAGTCATGCGGTGATTGATAACAGGTTCTTCTTATCCTTTAGTTTTCTCTTAAGAATCATTCATTTACTAAGCTGTAATTCTCCTTTCTCGGTCTTGGAAAGGAGGGTTAAAATAATTTACTTACGAGATTTGATTTTGACAGTAGGAAAACCCATTCTGTGGGAAAGGGTTGTATGGTTTGATGTGTGAGCAATGATCTAAATGCTGCTCCTAGTCTATAAGGTTATTGTGTTCTTTCTCTTCAAATTGAGGATGCTGTAAACAGTGAAAACAATAACACACAGTGGAGTGATACGTTGATATTGTACAAAAACCCTAAGAGGGAATGGGAAAATGCTCAGGTGGCATCTTTAAAGGCTTTGTTGAAGTAACAAACAGATACAAGAGAACTTTATGCTACAGTTATGCTACAGTTAAAATTAACTATGCATTAATGCTTTTTATGGTAGTTTAAAAGAAATAAATATTTAGGATGTCACCATAGGGATCTGACACTATGACATTGTTAAGATGTGATTTAAATTACTCTAACGTTTCTTTTTCTTTTATTGGGTTGCCTTAGAAAGTTAAATTGATCATTATTGCCAGAGATAGTTTAAAATTTTGAACTTCTTTACCATGTCTCAAATTTTCAGCTGAAAGAAAGGTACTGGAGCTTCTGTCAAAAAGACCTTGATAAGGAGTAGTCTTTTGTTTCTGAAAGGGTAGTTCACCCTGGGGGTAAATCCAGGATGGAAAGGCTCTGCCTTCCCTAAGGAGGAAGCAGAGCAGCCCTGGTACCCACATGGGGCACGAGCAAGGAGGAGGCGAGCTCCTGGGCACCCAGGGCATCGCCAGGGCGAGCATCAGCTTAGGCATATGCCTTTTGTATATGTTGTTCCAGGCCCTCTGTAACTCTTTTTTTCCAAGGTTTTTATATGTATTTCCTCTTTTAAGCAAGTTAAAAACAAAGCTAGAGGTTTCCTACTTTTTGAGTTGTGCTTTATTTTTCTTAGCTTTCTTTTTTCAGACTGCTAACATTTTCCCATCAGCAATTCAGACCCCAGCATAACAAATTTATGCCTGTTTTTGCTATTTATCTTCCCTTCCAAGTTACCAGCAGGCCCCCAATACTCCTTCACAGGCCACCATATCTAAACTACTCAGAGTGAGGACACAACCGAATGCAAACAGCTTTCTGCAAAATGTGGCTATGGTGTGGTCTAGCTAACTGAAGAAAAGCTTTTACTTCTATACTGATGTCGCTAAAACAATGGAACAGAGCATACCAGCATGCATTTTTCTCTCCTGAGATGTGTTCAAACAGATTAGTGAGGCTCTGGAAGAGCAGATATTCACATTTTGTGTGCAACAGCTATCAATATGACTTTTGCATGGCTAAATGTCTCCTTTTCAGAAGAGCTATAACCTGGTCAACTAAGAATCGAGAAACCCGTCTGTGCCATCAATTTACTATGTGATATTGAGCCAAATCATTTATAGTCCCAGTGTTTAAACTTGTTTATATATAGAATAGGAAAAATAAAGCCTTTGTGCTAGTGGGTAATGCTTTGAGATCTACAAATGAAACAGAGTTAAGGAAATAAAATTAGCTGATTTATTTCCTGTTATTTAATGAGTTATAAATATAGGCGTATGAGAAAGATATGAAGCTCATATATTTACAAACTTTTCCAGTTAATTGAAAAAAAGTCTGTTAACTGGAAATGAGGCGCTCATTGTAATGACATTAGTTCTTTAGCAGATTAAGTTGTGGGATTAAATTAGGCTGTTTAAGAATTACATTACCTTTACTGCTGAACAATGCTAAGGATATAGTTTAGGGGCCAGCTCTTCCTTCTTTACATGTTTCCTTGTATAGATACACTCATGGAAGAACTGTTCTCTTTCACATGAAGCACTGCCCCCCCCACCTCCAAGTTCGTACTGCATTTACTCACTGTAGACCGGTACCATTTGTACCGTTCTCTGAGTCATTGACCTGTGCTTTCCCAGTACAGCTCCTTGAAACTGCTTTGAGGAAGATTTCAAAGTGCTTCTAGGAAGACCAAAGGAATTAGAGGTATGTGGAGGGATTTTTGTGCATGACAGTGATGGAGTTTGGGCAGGGACTTTCAGCAGCAGATTCAGGGCAGCTTGCAAATTTTGGAGCCAAGAACAGGTTTGCCTCATCCTTACCTTTTGAAACCATAGTTATCCTGTTTCCTTGGCTGTTGCAGGCATTGTTCTGATTCTCTTGACATTTCATTACATTATTTGTTGGATCTTCAGTAAGAATTTTCCTTCAGCTCAAATTTCTAATGACTGTCACAAGCCTTTCACCAAGACCATGCTTTTGGCATCTCTCTGCTGGAACTGTTTAAGCTTTTGTAACTTAACTTTCATCAGCAGGTGAGAAGGAGACATTTGACCTATCTTACTGGACCACCTTTGGCATAATGCTAGGGGCCTCCTCCCATCGTATGAAGCTGCTATCTCCAAGGAAGGACTTGAATAGCACTAGAAGAGTAGTGCTTGATAGTTAATGAGCAATGAATATATTCACAAAAAAACTTGTGTTGTAAGAAGGAAGAGTGTTTCATGGTTTTAGAAATTATGATAATATATTTAGGTCTATATTCTGCTTTGAATCTGAAGCGCACAGCGATAAATCCTGCAGTCCCTGGTCTACCCTGAAAATAATTAAAATGTATTTTATTACCATCAAATAAGAACAGATCTGTGTTTTATATTCTGATAATACTGTATCTTGAGAATTAATGGTATGCTTTTGGCTTTATATGCTGAGGACATCTCACAGCTGCATGGTGCTATAATCCTCCTTGCAAACCTTTACCAAGGTCAGTAACTTGACAAATAACTTTTACCCTTCATGGCCACTGGGTCCAAATCAAATTGTTAACGAGTTGTCTGGGACTGACAAGGAAGAATGGAAAGAACAAGTAAACTGATGCATATTAATTTACTGGGATTTTTTCCAGAAGTGAGTCCAGGATTTCTGGTGAGTTGGGGAAAAAAACTGCGGAAACCTTAATGGAGAACAGAGATTTGCAAGAAGATAGACATTTCCAAAACACCCTGAAGTTTTTAAAGAGCAGAAAAGGCTTTTTATTGCCGGAAAGTAACCTAGTTCAAAATTGGCACTAGAAAAGTAGCTGTAATATGGACAGTAACTGCATTTTGCTAGGACATTTTTTTATGGATGGACACTACATGCAGAACAGGAAACTGAGGAAAAAGAGGTAGGATGTGAGAGAGTTTCTTTGACTTGCGCAGAATCAAGAATTTACTAATAGTGATGAAAATCATGTGTGACTTTTACAAGCGTACGCTGATGGCAGACAAATTTTAGGTGTCAAAGCCCGTAGGGTAGAGCCAGCCTCTGTGTGACCTTCCTAAAGAGATAGTAGTGCTGCTAAGGGAGCTGTTACTGTGTAGTAATTTCGTTTTATGTAACTAGTCATCAATGAATTCGTGTAATCTTCCTCCGCCCCCGCTGTTCTTCCCCTCGGCAGCGTTGTGCCAATCACCCACACACTGACTCACCCACAGAGCCCTTTATACTGTATACTTAGGGAAAGGTTAGAAACATTAAGTTGTTCCTTTCCTGTTCTTCCCCCACCTCCCCCCAACATAACTTCAAATAACTCTTTGGCATAGCTCTTTCCCCCTTTTTGCCTCAGAAAACTTCATCTTCTTACAAACACAAATACTTTTGAAAGTTTCACTTGGATTTCGCAAAATGGCTGGAACTGCTAGAATTCAAAGCCAAATTTTTTTTCGGCCTTTTTTTTTTTTTTTTTTTTTTTTTTTTTAAACTAACTGACCCCTTAACAGTTACGAAGATGGATCTTCAAGTAAAAAATTCCTTCCGGCCATAAATAACGGATGGCCGCAGCCTGATGAGTTCGGTTCTGTTTTTCACCACCGAGGTCCTGAAGCTGCTAAACCTTTTTCTCCATTTTTAATGGAGTGTGATGAAGAATGCGGGACCACAGTAGGGAAGTGTGACCTTCCTCGCTCATCTGCGGCCTCTCTGGTGGTAAAGTCCTGGCAGTGGAGGCTTTATGTCTTTTTCTCTATATTAAACATATATTTTACTGGGGTAAATCCTTCTTCTCCCTTTCCCCAAAGACCTCTCAGTGTAACAGAAGGATTTGAATACCTCGTTCAGTCTCCTGCAGAATCCAGCCTTTCTGGTGCCATTTCACAGTAGAGAGTTCATAATGAACAAACCACTGCTAGTAATAAAGGATAACGTTGAGAAATAGCCATTTCGCTCCTCTAGGCATTCAGCAGTTCGTCCACGGGTCCTACTCTAGCAGGCCCCGAAGGTGGAATGAAATAGGAATTAGTTGTTTATTCCTGGTTGCCAGCTCTTTATTTACTGATTTGTAAATCCATGCAATGGTTTATGTGAAAGTGTTTTCTCTGGATTTGTACCAAATTGCTAGTTTTGTTGTTGGGTTTTTTTTTTCTTTAATATTCATTTTGTGTTTACTCACAAAGGAAACGTGAAATGGAATCACAGGGTGGTCACAGAGATGGAAAGGAGTTTTGTGCAGAAGTAAAGCTTCTGTCCCACGAGTGTTATGAACTTTTCTCCTCTTAACAGCGCAGCAGGTATCTCCTAAAACCCTGGTGCTTATGTAAGTTATCGTGACAAAGGGAAACAACATGGAGGTATAAAGAAATGGAGAGTATTTTCCTGAAACTACTATTTAGGTCAAGGCCAGACTTTGCATGTTTATTACTGCTTAGTGGATGTGTGGGTATATTAATAGGAGATGCCCATATAAGGGGTGTGCATGTAATCATTTACAGCAAGTCAAAATCCAGATCTGCTTTGAAGGAACATTTGTAGAATGAAATGCAAGCAGTATATTTTGTGCAGAAATCTGGTTTGGCTCCAGGGATAGCTTCACCCAGACTACTTTGCGTACGTCTTCTGTTTGCAGTGACATCGCACATCAAAAATATGTTCTATGACATATCTTCAAATCTGAGCTATTTAAATTAAGAAACTCCATTCACGTACTTGCAAAGTCTACCTAATTTTGATAAAATCTCTAGAAAACGTACACAGCTAAATTAAAGTCACCGCCTGCCTAAAGAGTTAAAAAATGAAGACCCCGAGGTTGAAGCTGCAGCTATAGCATGATCCCATTGGCGTTTTGTTGCTTGCCAGGACAGATGACTTCTCCCTGGTGATAAGACCTTCTCATAGCAGAGCCTGGCGGCTCAATCCAGGAGCTCCTAGCCAGATTCTGTATTTAAAACCTCTGTAGATAAGCAGTGCCCTTTCTGAGCAGAATCTGTACGTTCACCAGTCTCAGCCCTTTGCTTTCTGCGGCTTTTGTGGGGTTGGGCACCTGCCTCCTGTGCTCTGCTCAAGCCCGGAGCAGCTCTGCTTCTCCTTCGCTCTCGTTGGGAATTTCAGGGCAAAAGGGAGACCCCCTCCTTTTCATCCTTCGCTCTGTGGGCTTCACCTCTGCTTTCGCCAGTCTGCTGTTTCCATAGTTACAGTAAATGAAACATTGATGTTTGGGAACGGCATGGGGGATAACACGGCCTCAGCCTCTTGTGCACACAAGTTTCTTTTCAAGTCCCACGTACTTCGCTCTGTTGTTGTACTAGGATAAGATTAATGGCCCACCAGGATACATTCAGTAAAGGAAAATGTAATGAAGAAAGTCAGCGTTTCTGGTGTAACGACAACATAAATTACAATGTAAATTAGCAAAATTGATAACTCAGCCCAAATTAGCAGGAAGCCCACACGTTTTATCAATAATATTCCTTAGCTACCATGGTCCAGAAGTGCCCCCAAACACAGGCTCTGTGCACCTCCGTTTGAGTGCACGCTGCCCACATATCCCACCTGCTGTCTCGGCAATAACCATCGCTGTCTTGTTGGCCAAGCGCAGACTGTGTGGTCCCACTGAGGGTGGTGGGATAAGGGTGGCCAAGCTGGGCACCCCGCAGGTAAGGGTCTGTTCACGTGTAGGCTGGAGCAGAGGGCTCTCCCCCAAGCCTTGTACTAGGTAACAAGCTGTGGACCGTTGGCAGGTTTAGTCTCAAGGTGCGGCACAGACACAGCCAGGTTGCACCAGCTGGGCCACCGTGCTGCTGGCCGGGACTGGAGATGCCATCGTCCCCACTGCTCTGGGTGACATTGGTGTGGGTGACAGGCACTTGCTACACTGCCTCAGCTGAGATATCACCTCTAGCAGGGGCAAACAGCTATTGCCTCACAGGGTCTTGTCACTTCCCGTCAGCTGGAGCAACATGTGCGCAGCATGCCTGGTTACCTAAAGATGGCAGATAAGTATGCTTCTGTCCATTTTACAGGAATAATAAAAAAAAAATCTAATAGCACAAGCTCATAGAAAGCTAGAGAGGTATTAAAGGACGTTTGTTTTCAGTGAGTAATAAGACCTGGGGGCATCACAAACAAATGTGGGAAGGCAGCCTACTAAATCAAGGCCACTTGACAGTGTAGGAATGATTTAGACTAAGATATTGACCAGGTTCAGCTGTGCAATGTGTGTATAAAACAGGGAGCAACACAGAGGCAAAAGATATTAAGATGACCTAAATGGCTAAGTGGTATGAGTGATATTCTATGAAGCTCTTTATTGTAATGTGAGTTATAATTGGATTTAGCTAGGTTTAAAAATTCATCAGAGAACTGATGCTTGCTGCTTGGTATATAATATGCTCAAGGGTTAAAATATCTGAACGAATCACCTGCAAGATCTATGAGATGAGAAATAATAAAAAAAAATCTAGGCTTCATGTTCTTTTTTTTTTTAATGAACTATTATCCCCTATTTTAATCTATTGTTTTCAATAAGTTGTTGAGACTTTCAAGGTGATAAAATATTTCTAAAGAAAAAAATCCCCACTGTGTTTTTTTCCCCCCTATAATGCTGTTTTGGAAATTGTTTTCATATTTATTTTCCATTAACTTTTTATTTCAAGGTAGTAATTGTGCTGCTGTGGATGTTGTATTTTTAATTTTGAAGAAATGCACTGCTCATGAAATGGACCAGATTGACAAGTCCGAGGCTAAGGCGTTCCCTATTTATTTACAGCTTATATATACAGTACAGGGTATGGCAGCTTGCTCTGCAAGGTTCCCTCTGCTGTTTTGTCAGTGTTCCCCCTCTAGCACCCGGGGTGGGTGCTACCTTCGGAAGTGAAAGGATGGAGTTATCTGTGCCCGTTTGTTAGTCTGGAAGCTGGATGCTTGTCCGCAGGGGTTTTGTCTGGAAGGACTATTTCTTCCTCTTTTTAAATTCTCAGCTAGCACTACAAATGCATCACCCTGATTTTAATCAGGTTACAGCTCCTGTTGTTGCTGCAGAAACTTCTTGAATGAAAAAAAAAAAAAAAAAAAAAAAGCTTAATGAAGCACCAGAGGAAAATCTGTGTGTGAGTAACATCACATTGGCCTGGCAGTTCTTGAGCTTGCAAAATGTGTGTTTTCACCTGTGAATAACTTCTGAGGAGTAAATCCCAGCTGGTTTTTCAACAGGCACGTTTTCTTTCAATGCTCTAAGTGTGTGCTTTCCCTTTTCCCTACGCTAATCATTCAGTGGTCCCAGTATCTGATCCTGCACATAACTGTGAGACCTCCAGTCTGTTGCGGCTGTTTTTCTAATCATCAGATGGTGCTTGTGAATTTGTCTGTGCGCTGTAGAGCTACTCTGGGAGCTAGTTTGAGTATCTTTTGGCTTGGCTTCTGAGGTAAATGCGTACACCTAGATCTGAACGGACATCTTACGAGCACATGCGAGGCTTCAAATCCTGATGACAGCTGGGAGCCCGGCTCCAACCGCACTTTAATGGGATCTGAATCCTTTATGGTCGTGGAGGCCTTTGGAGAGTCTCCTGACATTTCACAGATACTCCCTCCTTGTTCCAGCTGTAGGAAGCAAGGGCCCAGGTGTCAGTCTGCCAAATTTATATTTTAATATCTTCGGCAGTAGGTGGAAAGAGGGAAACGTGTTTCCCTTTCAATTTCTCTGCGGGTTTGCTAGTTGTTACATTTACCCAGATGAGCGCTAAAAGACCAGACAGTCAGATGTGCCCCTTTCAGTACGCTGTAAGAAAGCAGAACCTGACAAGTGTGAGAGCGAGACAAACTTGCCGCGGGGGAAACACTGCTTTCCTTTGGTAACCTTTCATGCTGCTTTCCCACTCGTTAATTTTTACACTCCTTTCTTCCACCCTGTTTTTGAGGAACATGTGCAGTAAGGCTATTTCTACCTCGCAGCTTATCTTTCTGAACTTGTAACCACAGACAGCAGGTATTCTGCCTTTTATTCTCTCCCTGTCCTGGACCTCAGCCTCACAGTACTCCTTTTCGGAAAGGGTCTCTCATTTCCCAGCGCTTGGCCATTTTTGCAGGCTGCTACTCCAGTGCTGTTTCTGTTTTCTTGAATGTCAGAGCTAGAGGCTTTTCTTCTGTTCCACTAGGAGCATTGAGAGGGCTTGAACACGAAGTACATTACAGCTGTTGTAGGCTTCTGAACCCAAAGGCTAGACCGTAGAAAAGAGAAGGAATCGGAAACCGTGTCAAGCAATACTAAAATGTAGAGAGCGCGGCAAAGATGAGTACTGTTAACGAACGTGGAGAAATGAGAGGCCCGTTAATTGAGAATAAATATTTTCACCTTGGAGGTTTGTTAATGTGCCTTCCTGGAGCGGACAAGAGTTTTGACTTTAAATGGGTAACTTGTTCCTGACTGCACGCGGGTAGCCTATCTGGCTATACAGCAAGAGCTTACTGAAAAGAAAGAGAAAGGATTAAATAGAAAAGCTGTAAGAGTGATTTCTTGCCCGTGTAGCCATGAAGGATCCAATAAGCTCAAGCTGCTTAATTTATCAAGAAAAGGTTCAGAAGCTTTAGGTACCTGTACAGGCTGACAGTATTTAATATTAGAGATCTTTTTAATCTCTCTTGCTTGCTTATTCTTGTCTTTTCAAAACTGGGCATAAATATTTCTAGGGGTTATAGCTTGTGTACAAATAAGTATTTTATGTGAGAGTTATTTCACTGAAAAATAGCCTCTTTAGCTAAGCAGAAGTTTCTGTGGAATGCTGCTTTGTTTTGAAATATTCTGCGTTTTTTGATGAAAAACTGAAAACTAAATTTTGTTTTAGAACACTTAAAAACTGAACACTTTTATGCTTTTTCCCCACTAAAAAACAAACTTTTAATAACCTTTATAATATGTTTTTGAGCATTTTTTATGTAAAATGCTAACTTCTGTCCACCTTGGATTTTACTGTCACGTGAAGTTGATAATTAATGGAACGTAAAGGATTATTATTTCCAGACAGCTGTAGTAAATGAATTTGAAGTCCAATGATTAATTTGAAACTGGAATGAGAAGCCATCTTTTGACATGACAGGTTAGCAAATGAATGTTTGTACATACATCTCCTGAGGTTTCTGCTTCTCCTTATGCCTGTGTAACAGAATGGGGCTTTTCATACTGAATTGCTGTAATCATTTTCCAGACCTGTGATGTGTTCTTTCCCATTTTTCTGCCGCACTCAAATACGCGTGTTCACACGTTCACTGTGATTCAAGTATTGTTCACTTGCTTTTTTCATTTTCCTCGTTCAATAAGAGCTCTCAAAGATGTTTTGTTTTTTTCCCGCTGTCACTCAGACCTTTGCGTCTTTTATTTTTACCTGATATTCATTAATGACTCATCATTTTTCAATATCAGTAAGTAAACTCTGTATGGCATTGATTTGCCCTGCAGCAATTTGTTCTTTCTGAATACTGCTGGCATGCTCTGGCATCACTTGCTACGAGCATTAGTCTTCAAATCTTCAACTGTTCTGATAGGGTAATATTTGTTTAGGCCCTCTCTTTCAATAAATTCCTTGCTCTTTATTTACTGGAAAGCCAACTTTCCATTGCTTCTGACAACCACCCAGGAAGGCGCTGTCATTAATTTGAAATGAAATGTTTTGCTTTTGTTATTCTTTTATGTCTTGATAATTGCTAATTTCTGTTTTCGGTGCAGATGTCTCTATTAACCAGTTAATTGTTGGGAGAAAATAAAATACTCTGATGCTAGCTGAGTTTTATGATTCTGCAGATCTGTCTTTGCTCTAGTCAAAACTGGCTCTTAACTAATTTCTTGACTATTACTGTATTAAAATAGCAGCAGCACCAGCATACTAGGTGTAGATACGCTAGGGCAAAGGGAAGAATGTGGTCTGCTAAATTTTGTGGGTTTGGTCCCTCGGGCAGGAAAGTGGGCCGGTAGCCCTCCTCCAGGATATATTGATGCATCAAATGAAGTACTGTGGAAATGCTAAACCCTGCTATTGCCGTTCACTCCAGCTTTATCTACCTGGGCCAGCAACAAAGCCTCTGAAATTGCCTAACGTTTTAGATGTAGCTTGCACGCCCACGTATTACCTTAGTCCTCTGCTCTTGAGCTTGTTTGAGCGGCTTGCGATAGGCTCTTTTTTAAATAGGTCCTTCTCCAACCAAAGCTATGCTGTTCTTGGAACTGCCTTCACAAAAAAGTTGCAGACTGCAATTCTGGAGAGACACATTCTGTCTTGCACTGCCCTTTACTACAGCCTGGAGATAATTTCAGTGTCTCTATTAGCTTTGCATATTAGCTACTGTGGCCTTTTCCCAGCGTCTTGATTTAGGTTTTGTGGAAGGTGTAGGGAATCCTTTTTAAATAGCTGAATGTTCAACAGTAAATACAGTGAACAGCAACTGTTAACGAGCATGACATTTGCATAACAATTCCCAGATAAAAAGAAGTACTTAACACTTCTCTGCAATATAAAACATACTTCCAATTTTAAATGCTACATAAGTCTTTGTAATGCTCTTTACTGTCTGTTTTTATTATCTTGCCTGATCACTTGCGAGACTCTTGAGTGTCAGGAAAATGAACATCACACTGACACGTATTCGAGGTTCCAAGAATATTTTCTTCAACTTCAGATAACTCCCTTTATTTCAAAGAGAAAGAGTAAAGTTGTTGTCTGTCCTTTCTACCAGTCCTGCTCCACTAACTTGATGAATATTTTAAAAAGTATTTATTAATTCTTGCTTCATTTCTCACTAGTGCTGATACAAAAGAAAATTAAAAGCTGTTTTCACAGGGAAAATTTTAAACTTCCACTTTTTCTTTTAAGATAAGCAATGTAGATTACTTTCCTCTTTTAAATATTTTTTTCTCACTAATACGTTTTGGTTTGATTTTTAAACAAATTAGTTAAAGAAAAGTTATGCTCTTCCCAAACAAAATTCAGCAACATGAGTTAAAAAAATGTTAACTTGAAACAGTTCTTCAATTATCCAGGATTCTCTCTCATAATAATTTTTTAAAAGCTACTAATATTTAGGATCTGTATCTGGACCTACTTGGGCACACTTAAAGAAGAAAGTTCACCTGTAATCTGTGGGCTTTCAACCTCTCCACTCTTTCTTGCACTGAATACATTTTAAACAAGTATTTAATTTTTTTTTGTCCATGTCAACTGATCGATAAATGGAAAACTAGAGACAGCAGGATCAGCCTTCCAGGGTCTCGTCGTCTTGCATAATACTCAAGGTCTGGGAGAGAATTATGTAGTTCACAGAATAGCAATATCATATAATCGATGTGTCTAAGTATGATATCAACATGTGAGAGATGTAACACACTTGTACTTTATCCTCTTATTGTATTAACTGTATGTGGGGAATAAGTTGCAGTCTGACTCCTGGCAATTCACTGTCTTTTCTGGCCAGATGATGATGGTTACAAGGTCCCATTAACACACTTGGGGGTGCAATAAACCCTTTCCTGGGTACAGGCTAGGGCTGAAAAACCTGCTGAAAATAACCTGTGGGTGCCAGGTCGAATAGGAGCCAGCACTGTGCTCTCATCATGATTAAAGAAAACTGTATGCTTGCTACATTAGGAGGAACATGGCCATCAGAGAAGTTATCATCCTACCTCCTTGGTGCCATTGAGGCCACACCTGAATTACTGTGTCCAGTTTTGTTCCCCCCAGTTCAGGGTGGATGCTGAGAAACTGGGGAGACTCCAACAGAGTTGCCATGCCTAGAGCACTCGACCTGCAAAGCGAGACGTCAGGAGCTGGGCTGGCTTGTACTGGCAAGGAGGAGTCAAAGGGGCACCTCATCGCAGCCTCTAGCTGCTGATGAGGAGCTAAAAATGACAGAGCTGAAAACTAGCGTAAGATGGTATAGCGCAAGGCCACAGCTACAAATCAAGGCTTGGAAAGTTCAGGTTGAACACTAGGAAAAAGCTTTTTAAAAGGAGTTTGATATGGCATGGGAGCCTGTTACCCAGAGATGGAGTGAAACCTCCATCCTTGCAGGCTTTCACTAATGGGCTAGGAAAAGCTGGAGCTGACCTGATCAGGGGTGGGCAATAAATAGTCCTGTTTAACACGGGAGACTGGACTGGATGGCCTCTGGCCATCCCCTCTGACCAACGTGTCTGTCAGTCTGTGCCAGTTGTTCATGCTTCCGGACAAACTCAATACAAAGAAATCTTTATCGTTACAAACACAAAGCTCTGTAAAACCAATTAAGTTTGCTTGAAACATTTAACTTTCTCCTTTCTTTCAACCAGCTTATTCTCATTTTGTTTCTATTGGTTGAGGCCCTGATCTTGCATTTAAGTAACGCGGGGCAAACCTCACTCTTGATGTGGACCTCTGCAGGGCCTCAACACGGTGTGTCTGGGAGACTGCAATTTTAAAACTGGAGCACAAATCAATACCAACAGGGAATTTTCAAAAAAGTTGCTTGTTTTTCCATGCATAAATGCTCATAGGATAATAAAGTTTTTTTCTGAGAAGAGGTCAGTTTAATTGAGATATTTAAGGACAGCATCTCAGTTCAGGAAGCAAATGTTTTTCTAAAGTAAGGTGTCAAACTTGATCTGTGAATAGGTGAAATGTGAAGCAGTACCATTTCTGTAATCTCAGTGTATTTTATGGGAGAAAAAGTATTTACTTTCCTGATATAAAACTGAAACATGTTTTAAACTCGGGGAAAATACGACTGATGACTATGAAAGTTTGTCCTACAAAGATTTTTTTGTTGGATCTATGTATCACGTTTTTACAGTCAAATAAGCCTGTTATGCCTATTTAATTAGTTATAATTGCTTAATTTGGGATGTATAGTGATTCATGAGTGCCATTAACATTCTTAGATGTTAAACTTAACTCAGAAGGCTTATTAATACTTCCAGGGATATCAGATATACTTCCTTCTATTTCTTGTTTGTTTAAGGGGAATTGGTATCTTCTTGCTACAAAATCTGTTTAGAATACTTATTTAATACTTTATTCAAAGTCTTTACAGCTCCTATCATTTGGTTCTTGAGAGGCAGGTGAATTGCAACTATTTCTCTTTCAACTGGACTTTATATGTTTGTTGATTTCATTCTTCTGATTTCTGGGGCTCAGAATAGTGTCTCAAACTTTGGTATATGAATTTTGAAATCCTTTCTTTCCACTAAACTGTGGTGCATCCATTTTTCCATATTCCATCTCTGGTTTCCTCTTATCTTCCTTCTCCTTATTATAAAAGCTGTGCTTTGCTAACTACTTCTCTATTTCAAATGGATTCAAGGAGTGACTCTCTTTTCCTGTTGTTTCACTGAATCTAGAAGCTAATTTCATCTATTTCTTTTGTTTATACTAAATATAGTTATATTTAAGAAACAGTTAATTTTCTTCCTGCAGATAGGTGGCATGAATCAAATCAGTAGAGGTAGCAGAATCTTTTCAAGTGTTTTCTCTTTGTTAACAATTAGAATTTGAAAACCATATCCCTCCAGTTTTTTGCTAACCTGTTCTTATAATTTTCCTCACTCTCATCATGTTTACTTTTTGCTGAAAACATTTAATTTAATAGAATTTCCCTGCAGACTTGTGTAACTACATTGCTATTTTATATAAATGTTAACATTTTTAATAAAAGTTAACAATTTTTTTTGTATTTAGTCAGCAAGGTGATTGTGCCATCACATGACATCACATGTCATCACATTCTTCATCCTTTGACTGTGTCTCCATATGATCCTGCTAAGCTATATTCTTCTTTGGTATTTCTGAGTTGCTGTAATTTCAATTACAGCAAAGTAAGACATGAAGGAGAGACATTGTTTTATTGACTCTGCACCCTGCATTTCAATTCCTCGTCATGGAAAAGGTCACTTTAATCAGAGGTGAATACTGCAGAGCTGATACCACAAAATAATCTTAATAGGTTATTTGAATAACAGTTTGATTCAGATGAATCCCCTTAATTGAAAGAACATGCATCTGCAGAAAACTGCAACATACACTGGCAAGATCCAAGAGGAGAGTGCTGTTTTCTCATCTGAAAGTCACGAACTGACCGACAAAACTAGGGTTGCTTCTTCCACAGACAGAATGATTAAAGAAGCACACGACAGTGCTCCTTAAACGTGTACAAGGATGTTGCAAAAGAGAAGAGGATATAGTGTACAGATGATCAAAGAGACAAATCACTTTCAGTAAGAAAGATTCAGATCTGACCATATGAAAATCTTTCTAACATTCAGGATGACGAAGGAAGCTTGCATGGCCAGGAGAGACTATGGGAATTTCAACACTGTTCAACACTGAAGGTGTTAAAAGCAGAACTGTTATCTGACAATGACCTAGGTTTAAGGCAGGAGATGGTCCTCTTCTGAGGCATGGAGTGGAACAGATGTCCTCTCAAGGTCCCTTTCAACCCTATTTTATATGCTTCCCCTTGTTGTTAGGTTTCAAACTTGTTCATTATAAGATGTGTGTCCAGAAAAGGTAATTTAGCGCTGTGGGTGAGGTTCCTGTGTATTTTCATACCACAGTAACATAATTTCCAAATCAGCTCACTTTTCAAGTATACTGGGTAGGGTGGGGGGGGAGGGGTGTGTGTCAGCTTTTAAAACCACTCAAGCTTTCAAAATCTCCTTATTGCTAACAGCAATAAAGCTTAGGTCCTGCCTGCTAGTTCTGGGCATCTGAAGTGAGCTTAAAACTTGTGATACCTTCTGAGACACTCCTTTTAAGTGGAATTTATCTTACTCAGGTTTGGGTGACTAAAAGCTAGGTTACCTAAGGTGGTTGTACAGGCCCGCTCTAGTCTATGGGGAGAGATGCTGCTAGAGGACCACAGAACCTATCCTGTATCCAAAGTATACTTTAAAAGAAGAGTATCACTCCTCAAACACAACACATGCTTCCATGCGGAAGCATGTTTCCTACATATGACATGCATTGAATTAATTTCCTTGCTTTGAACTTCGTTCAAAGAAAATATCCTGCAGTTACACCAGAATAAGTCATACACAGTCTGTGATACCACTCACTGCTTCTGAATAATTATAAGTGGAATTTAATCACAGAAAGTTGCTTTGATAACTAATATTGAAAGATGTTCAGCTCCTCTACTGAAGTAGACTTCACTGGAACGGAGAGGGGGTCCCTGGTTCCGAGTTACGTTCTCCCTAGTATATCGACGCATGTATCCCACACTCAATAAGATGGATCTGTTTGTTAGAGCTATTTCCAAAGCAAGTACTTGTTGCTGTGGCTGTTTGATGAGGAAAGCTTATATGGCTCAGCAGAGCATGTGCATATGGCACGCGTGGCAATAAATCCACCAGGAGCTGTGATGGAGCGTCATAACATACAGCCACCGTAGGGCAACGTGATTGGGTCCTTGTAAGAAGTGAGGAGTTCAGCTTATATCTCAAGCTTGGGTTCTTTAAATTTTTTTCTAGATTTGTGCCTTCCTTTCTTACTGCCAAAACCTGAGTTATCTGAAGAACACCCCTCTCTTTAGTGTACGCCTGCATTGTTAAGGGCTGTGCTGGAACTGCGTATTTGGACAGTCAGACACCAAATCTAAACAACTGAACCATGAGTTTCTCCATTCTGATGGAGAATTTCATTTAGATCTCAGTCACAGAGTCATCTACTTGTGTAGTATTTTCAGATTTTACCAGCATTCTCACACTCCTACCCTTCTTTCTTGTTCAGTCCAAATTCACAGTGAAGTCAAAGGGGACTTAATAAATCAGTTCTTTTCCTGTGAGAAAAAGTATCACTAGTTAATAAGATTCAGTATGTTAGAGTATTGCAGGAAAGCCCTAGGGATTTTTTCCTGAGTTAGAAGTCAGTAACAGTTAAGATGAACTGTAAGAGATGTGGTATGTATAGTGGAAGGTAATAAATATACCTTAAAATTTATCACCCTTGAACTGACAGCTCTAAAATGCAGTAAGAAAACATTTCTGTGTAGAAGGGCATTTTTGTCAAACTTCTTGTTTCAGTGCTGGGCCATGAGAAATTATATTGGAAAAAACTACTAGGATAGAGGAGAAAAAACATTTTAAACAGAATTTAATACACTTCTCTTCCTAAGCATCATTGCATATATTACAAATAAAAAGGTACAGGCCACATATCTACAAAACTCTCTGAAATAGCCAACAAACAGTGAATAAATGCTGTCATTTCTGTTCTTCTCAAAAGAACTGATGATTTGATAGCCATGTACCATCTACTAACATCTTCTAATTGAAGTAAAAAATTATGTAGTTGTTGTACTGCAATATTTGCACTGCGTTTCATCCCTGAAGTTATCCTTTCGCTCTCCATACCTGCTGCTAAGAATGTCTTCTGGACCTCACTGCTACTGGGCAAGACCAGCTTCTCTTGCAAGTACTTTTCAGAGTTTTCTAGGCCTGTAGCTACTCAGCGTGCACCTCAGTCTCACTGCGGAAAAGAGATCAAATTTCTCTCCATGGCCAAATTTTTCAAAGGTAACTCTTTTTCAGGATCCGAACAGCTACATTTACCTATTGTGAACAACACGCAAAGGCTAGGTAGGTATATACACTGTTGTTCTCATGGCTCCTGGGATATAGAAGTCATGGTTGTGTCTATCCTGCTGATGAAAGGAGGGCCGTGGATAAATCCTTGGGCCCAAAATTGCGACAACTGACTGGATGACAGAGTCTGCAGAGCTTAAGGCTAGCTCTTTCTCTGGTGGATTGGTTTTGTAGGGAGGTAGCTAGAGCACTCCCTAGGACAGAGCTGGGCAGGGAGCTAGCAGCTAAGCAGTGTGAAGCAGGCTCTAGTTTTAAATGTGCTGCTTGACCTGTGCCTTGTAGCAATGTTTATACTAGGAAATCAAACAACGCTGTGTTCCCAGACGCAATCTGCTGCTTCGTTGAACTGTTAGAAGGGTCCCTGATACGGTTTTTGCCCTGGATCAGCCAGCAGTTCTCCAAAAAGTTCCTGCACGCATGGTTCAGAGTTCACATGATCTAGAAACTGTAAGCAGTCTGGATGCAGCTACCTTGTTCTGAAGGTTGAGAAAACTTTATAGAACGGGCCTGGGCCGTTTCTTTGCTGGTTGGTGTGAATGCCAAAGAACAGTCCAAGGCACTTTTTATTTGCTAGTATATAACACCTATACTAGTACATACCAGAGTCCAGGGAGGGCTTTTCCAATAGAAGGCTCTACCCTGGCCAGCCATTGGTTCATTTCCAACCACTCAGGTGGAACCACCCTTTTTCTACCGCTGGTAACTGTTTGTGTGAGTGCTCCCTTGTTCACTGCAGGTACAACCTCCTGTTTAAACTGGGTAAACTAACTTGTGTGACTTTGTCATCAGTGAATTAGGGAGCTAAATGAGAGGCAATAAATTGTCTTGTAGCACTTTACGATTTCAAATCTTTATCATTTCTGCCCAATGCTTTTGTCTTTTTTGATTTTTTTCTTCACTCTGATTTATCACTAGGCTGTGTGTAGACTAACACTAATTGTTTCCATAGTAACAAAGACTTCAGAAGGGGAAACGTGCTGGAGAAAAAAAAAAATCAAGGTCTAAACAAAGTTAAAATAAGTGGCAGAGACACAATATATGATGGTAAAGTCTAAAGGCTGTGTGGCTCCTTCGCAATGATTCAGGCTAATGCAGGAGTGATACCATGTGTTTATCTCAAATTCACTAACAGATACTCATCCTAGCAGTCCATGCTACCATAGGATCTGTATTCACTGACTCTGTCCCTCTCCTCTGGCTCTGTCTCCTTGATTGTAAATGCATATGGTCAGTCAGATCTTTATCTGGAGATACCAACTTTGGTGTCACCCTTCCTGTACTGCCCCAGGAGAGAGATAATCCAAATGGGGGATATGCTGGACAAATTGGTGCTGCTCACTTTAAGGATACGCATTCATGCCAGCTAAGAATTACTTGGTCTGGTCTTCATCCAGGAGGGATGCACACTCCTGCTTCTTACACTAAATATCACAAGAACGGTTATCAGGAGATCTGCATTCCGTTTATGAATCCACCTCTGACATGCGTTGTATGATGTTTTATGCTGCACGCCTGTTTGTACCTTGGTTTCCCCGAACATAGAAAGGAAAGTGTAGTGCTTCTGCATTAACATACTAGTTTCGAGAGGAAGATGTTTTAGGATGAACAGCGTTGGCAATATTCTATCTCATTCAAAGCTGTTCTAAATCAAAAGTATGTATAGTTAGTTGCAATATGCCTGATGCCTAAATATTGTAACATTCTGTAGCAGGGTTTTTTTTGGTTATGTGAACTATCATTCTTGTTTTGAAATGTTTCAGAAGAAATGCTTAGCGTTTTGCCTAAACTTGGTACTAGAAGTATCTAAACTAAGGAGCCTTTTCTCTACATAATAAATGGCAGAATGATACTGAAAATGATTTTTGGCTGTGCAGACTGCTAAGCTGTCTAAAATGAGCAGAGTTTCTTTAAAATATAATATACTACATGTCAGTGGCCAGTTTTGAAGATGAAAATGCTTTATTTTTTCTATTTGCGGGCCTAGAAATCCTCAGAGAGCATCACAGCCCCACACAACGGGAGGAGTGCTCTTGTGACAAGAATCCAGCCAGATTTCAGAGGAAATGAAGTGAGGAAAGTTGGCCCACTATTTCTGGAAATTGTTCCTGCAGTCATGCAGTCAGTCAGCTTGAGGAGCTGTGGGAACTCCCACATTTGACAAGCTTCTTGGACTCTCCAGCTGAGACCTCCCAGGCACATGCATTCATATCTCTGACTTAAAATGTGATTTGTTTTGGCTAAACAGCCTCTAAATCTTTTCTTCCTCCAGATGGTAGCTTTTGTGTAATTAAGCATTTGGCAATGTTGGCATGAGTAACCATGCCCTTTTTGGAATACTTTCAAAACAAATATGCAGTAAATGTGGGTAGGGTGACCCACAGTAAATTGTTCTTTGAGAGACACATTGTTTGTTGGGGTTTTTTTGTTTGTTTTTAGGAGCCATATTCTTGTAATCTCTAAAAAAACAGCCCTCAGTAGCAGTTTCCATCCAGCCTGGCATGGCGGTTGATGAAGGATACTCACATTGTCCATCTTCCATATAGGGACGGGAACCTTTAGCAAAGGGAAAGATAATAAAAGAGCATCAAAATATAACCTAGCTAATCCAGTTCTGCAGTGACCACCCAGCCAAGGCCAGGGGACTGGGATGGATTTGCTGACTTGCCGCGCTAGGCTGTATTTAGGCTGTGTACAGTTTGGGTGAAACACAACTGATAACAGGTTTTTCTCATACACCCTAAGGCTTGCATTTCATGCCTGCTGCTATAAAGTATAAAGTGCAGATGTGAATGATTGCAGAAGTGACCGAGGGACCAAGCTCCAAGTTACAGCATTTGAAGATCTCGGCAGAGGTTTACCAGTGTAAAACAGGTGTCAGGTAAAAAAGCCCTTGCTCTTCATGCTAGCTAGCTAACAAGTACCTTGTGGTTTTAATGAACTCTGAAACACAGCTAAAGTTGTTGACGTTAGTTGTTTAGTATATTTCAACCTGCACTAGACAGAGAGCCGGTTATTTCCTATGTCTCTTAAAATGAGAAAACTGCACAGTATCAAGGCCTTCTCTGTAATGACTGTTGGCATGTTGCGACTTCTAAATGTCTATTTCTGTAATTTAGTTATTAGATTATTTAAAATGTATTCTGAGATGGGCCGTCTGGTTAGGATATACTAGATGTTTTACAGACCAGAACCGGTATTATATTTAAACATATTTTTGTAGGTTGTCCTTTGGCAGGGGGGAGGGTTGGGGAAAGGTGTCAGAACAAAGAGTGGGACAAAGTCATTTAATAACTGAATTTCACAGGTCATTAGCATTGTATGTTTTAAATATTGACAACCTCCCTTAAGAATGAAGATCGCTGTTTCTTAATCAGGAACACATAGATTTTCCTCTCTGAGGAAAGATTTGTCATCTTCCAGTTTTCTTTCTTTCTTTGGCTGTAGAAAGCCCCAATTCCAGATCTCTGCTTTGGATTGGAAAGCTCATCATCTTCACAGTGCTACGTAGCTCTAGGTTTTTTACACAGCCCTGCTTTGTGCTTTGGGCTCCTGATGTGTGTTTTTTGTTTTACCACTGATCTCTATGCAACAAACTACTTCGTTTACCTCAGAACTCAATTGCCTTGTGCTCCAACAAGCCGGCTTCAGATCTGGAGGCCTCGTCCCTGCCCTCCCAGAAAAATGAGGTTCAGGGACTTGTGTGGAAATTGAGCCTACTTAATCTGACTCTCTAAACCCTCAAACTTCAGAGTTTTCGGAATTTTACTCTGGCTTTGAGGGTTGTAGTGTTTTAACCTGCTTTAACATGAGTCAGCTTTGAAGTTACATGGGACTTCAGTCAGTTGCATCTTTTACGTTCAAAATAGAGTGGATTGATTTTGTTTTGCTTTTTGTCATTCTAGAGCCACGAGTCTGTACATTGAGTCCTAGGCAAATAGAGAAAGAAAAAAAAAGACCAATAAAACAGTACTTGTTCTGTTTTTTGACCCAAACAACCAACTATTCGATCCCAGGAAAATTTTAGTTCAGCTCTTTGGACAAAGTGGGTAGATAAACTTTAAGATAAAGACACTCTGAACTGAGTCTGCAACGTTTTTCAGTCTCATTTATCATCTTAATTAACTTATTATTAAGGTCTCATGAGCCTCATGAACTTTCTCCCACACAAAATAGAAAAAGGGTCAGTGAGATAAAACCTCCGACTTTGAAGTCTGTGAAGGAGACAGTCTGCTTGGGGAGCTGGAGAAAGGAGTTTACTTTTAGCCAGATTCTCTTTGCTTGCCCCATATCTGCAATCCCTTTTTGGCAGGGGCTGTTACCTGTGTGGATCTCTGGAGGGAGGAAGGCAGCTGTACGCATCCTTTTAGTTACTTTCTCCTTCTGCCCTGGGGCTTTATTTTGTGGGAGGAGAGCACTGAGGCAAGCGTACGGTCTGACTGACATAAATCACAGTCTGTCTGACACTGAGTTTGATATGTGAGGTATAAAAGCCATTTGCAGGAAATAATGGCGGTTTCTGCATTTCTGGCTGGTGAAAACAATTAACTTCATGCCTTTGAACATATCATTACCTATGTCTCATTTTAAAGGGCTAAGTATTGTGAATATTTACAGGGTCTGTTTACAGATCAACCACTAACCTCATGCTCCTGTCTACTTTGAAAAAAGAATTCCCTTTTGTTATCCTAGAGTCAAATAAACAAGAGTGCATGAAGTCTTTGATGCATTATGTAGCATGAGAAGTATTTTTCCTTGACAGTTATAATCTCCAAGTACTGTCTGACCGCCTGAGAGGATCACCCCACTGTTGGCGCACGCAGCCACGCCACTATAGTTCCTGGGTTTTGCTCTTGGAAGTAAACACATTACTTGCTAGAACAAAACAACACATAAATATTTTTTCGTCTTGGCTGTCCTGGGTACCCTGTGACTAAAAAAACTCCAATCATTATGGTATTCTGGCTGATGGCCTGTCTCTGAGATCCCCTTCATCATTGTGCATCCATGGGAATGGCAGTGGTAAAGCGAGGTGAGATGTGGAGCACACGGCTTATGAGGAAGATGCTGCAGATCAAATCGGTTACAGAATATTTTCTGCAGGGGGGCATGTACAAGAATTAAACTCTTCTTTTTTGTAGTGTTAATAAAAGGGGGCTGCAAAGCCATAGAGATACTGCTCCAACGATCTTCACCAGCATGGTTTTAGTGGGGATGATGCAATGAAGACGGATCAGGTTCTTGCACTTAGAGGCTTTCTCTGCTGTGACCCTCCTCTTAAAGCTGTGTAATTTCTAGTAATATCACTAGAATATTGTCCGTGTTTGTGACTGACTAGCTATAATTTAAAAGAACAATCTATAGCAAATTTATCTTAAAAAACCCAGGATAATTTGTAATTCCCAAAATTATAGTGTACCTGGTGCCTGACCCACCTCCTATTAATTGGGCCTGGCAAGTACCTTAGCAGGGATTCCTACCAGGTTCTGCCTCAGTTCTGCTTTCTGGTACAGACTAACGTTGTTTCAAAGAGCTGCACCAAGACAGCCTCTAATGCTGTTTTGCTTTCTCTTGCCTTATTTTCTCCTGAATTCAGGCCAGTGCTACAGCTCTTCTTAAATTCCTCTTGCCCCCAAATATGTTTCATAACCAGGCTACAGAACTTATGATTCTTTCCTGCTTGTTTTTTTTCTTCAGTTAATTTTTATTTAGAAGGCAGTAACGGGAGTTCAGCAGTTGGAGATACTCCTCAAATGCCCTTGTGTCACGCTAACCAGCTGACATGTATTTTTTAATTTGTGGTTATTTTATTGCATGTATTTCTAAAAAGATCATATTGTCACAACCAAATTGAGCCATCATATTTTTTTTTCTTTTTCAACCCCTGGAATTGGATAAGATTGGAGCAAGAGTGCAGAGGAAGGGGATTACATGAATGTCTTGACGAGCATGTCCTCAGGCAGTGTTCAGGAAGAAGAAAGATTGATTGTTGCTCTCATGAGATTTGCTCCTAAGTATTGATTGCCTTAGAGCTACCTTTTTCAAACCTCCAATCCCAGCCAGAAGGGCAAGAATACAAACCTTCTTGACTTCTGTTTTGGACTTGTTCCTATTATGTTATCTGGGTTATGCTCTTTTGGAGAATTTTTCTTCTTGAGTTCAACTCTTTGACGCTGGTTATGTTTTGCATTGGTGTTAGTCAGGGTTCTTGTGAGGCTCATCAGTCTTTTATGTGCTCTTTAATGATTGTATATGGCATTTTTCTATTAAGGAAGCACGCAAAGTAATATTGCAAGGCTGATGCTGCATTTGTTCTCCATGCGTGCCTCAGGAAATTGGACTGAGAAAACAAAAAACTGTGAATTAAATGACTCCGTGACCTTCCCCCTTCTTCCCTGGTCATTTACTTTCTGAAATGCTAAGCAATTTGGGGACAAGAAGTGCACTGCTTTAAGGTGGGAAATCTGAGTTTAAATTGAAGCCTCGTAATAACAACAAATAAATTAACAAACCTCAGAGAGAAAAGCTTGTCCCTCAGGAATCTATGATGTCCCAGTTAGACTGTAAACCCCACACAAGCTACATGTACCTTGCAGAAGATACTATAGTGATCCAGGGGTGCTACATCTCCAAAATACCCTTGCGGGCTGAATTCCGGTGCAGAAAGGTGACTTTTATGCAGTTTTGGGGATCCATTCTGGCCTTAGGTCCTTTTTTACCTGCTTCCCATCTGGCCTCATTGGAATCTGGAGGAACATATATGTGAGTGGAACTGTGCCTTCTGGACTGGATTTGTCAAACTCAGTTGCTAAATTAAACTTCTAAAAGTGTATTTGCACATTTCTTGCATAAAGAGCTTGTTACCAAAAGATGCTGATGGTTCTCTCTCTCCTATTCACTTCTTCAGGACGCTGGATTGTTAGCGATGCATTCGGGATGCTGCAAGAGAGACCAGGTTATGAGGTAGCCACAGGGTTGCATGTCAACACCAGCCCCTCCAAGATTATCTTGATGTACTTGATGTCTCCCACAAGTCGAATTGCATTTATGGAAGTGTCTGAGGCTCAAGTTGTGATGCTACAAATGTTTTACTTTATACATTCCCAGACTTGCCTGTGAATGGCTTCATCTTTTGCAGGAATTCAGTCCCCTTCAAGGAAATAAAACAATATAGAGGCTTTTGTGGGGGAAGTGGAAGAGCCTCGTCCAAGCAAAAGCTGTCAATTGCTTCCTCTCTGGGGAGCTATCTAAAGACAGCTAGGATCATTATTCTCCTGTATTAATTCCTTTCTGTTTTAATTCACTTCCTTCCTGAGCTTTCCCACAAAATATTGCGGTGATACAATGCTACAGCTATTGATTCCTTTTTGCTCATGTTAATGGCACAGTTCGTCGCTCAGGTGGCTCCGTATTAGAGTCGTTAATCAAGTGTCACAGCCTATGAGCATACGGTCTCTGTTCATTGCTGGGAAGCAGTAATTGGCGGAAAGGTAGCAGTAGCACACCCAGGGGACAGATTTTTTTCTTAAAAGTGAAAATGCTGCTCTCCTCACTCATGATAAGAATCACTGGAGTGCATTTGTGCAACTGTATATAGCCTTTCCTTACAGCAGCGGCCCCATTTGTAATCCTCTCTTGACTATAATGCCACAGTAGCTTAGATTGCAATGTACCATTTTTAGTACTTATCACATAGCAGCAGACAGCTGGGTTTTTACATTACAAAATAGCCACGCCATAGCAGTGGCTTGGATGACACTGAGGTACTGTCCATAATGTGTGATCTTGAGCAATGTCTAGTAGCCAGAATAAAAATCGATTTGACATCCCAAAAGGCTAAATGCAGCTGAACAGGCTTGTTAAAATGGACTATAAGTGAAGCATGCAGCAGAACCAGGGAAAGAGAAAATACATTTGCTCTCAGACAGGCTTAATTACCTGGGTTGCAGATTACTACTATGTTTTAGAGGGTAACGTCACAACTAAAGCTGAGGTAGTACTGCAAAATGCAGCATAGGCTGTCTCCCTGAGAACTGATCTCTGGGTTGCTCCATTAGGTTTATCCCAGGACAAATAATGACAATTGCACAATGTGCACATTTGTGCACATTGCACAAATCCCACATTCAGTACTCGAACAACACACCCTTTATTGTTCATTCACAGTTAGAAGTAGCTTGGCTGAATGATTTTATTTCATGTATGTCTTTTGGGAGTGGCTGTTTGCATGAATATGTGTTTTTGCATATCAAAATTGACACAGATGTGAGCTCACACCTTATGGATGATCTTTTTTATTCCTCTTTGATTTTAGCTCCAAACCCTGTTGAAATCAATAGTACTCCCTTAACTTCAGAAGCTACTGTTTTAGACCCAATAAGCCTACAGCTACCTGGGAAGGCAGGACATCTGGTGGTGGAGAGAGGATTTTTTCTTTTTCAGAGGGCAAGGGGGACCTTCAGTCACCAGGAGTAGAGGGGTAAGAGCTGCATGCAGTGAGTTCCTGCTCCCTTGGAGGGGCCAGTGCAGCAAGGTCTCCGTGGGGGGAATGGGACATGCTTGTGACCGACATTCAGTTCACAGCAGCTGCAAAGGCTGTTTGGTTTGATGTGTGCGTTTTGTGGCCTACTGAGAATAAGTGCAACAGATGGAAAACGCAATAGGAGGACCCTTGTCCTTTCTCTTGTCTTCGATCCAAAAAGGAGGAATGGGTAGACCAAAGGCTCTAATCTTCACATCTTCTTCCTTTCACTTCATTAGTAGAGCAGCAGTGTTTCTAAGTGGGATTTTGCTGTGAGAAATGTATGACACACTGTATCACACCTGATCCACAGTAAATCCAGTAGTTTTAGGACACATGCTATACTGCCAGTGCGTGCGTATATTGCAAATCCAGCCAACGCTTTGTGAAGCCTGGCTGCTGGTGGACAAGCAACTGTTGAGGATGCACAGAGTAAGCCTGGTAGCATCCGCAAACAACCAGCTGATTGTACCTATTCTGGACAGCTGATCTGCAAAGGCACATTAGAAACACTGGGGTTGGTTTCCAGTGAAGAGCAGCCCCATCAGATTTACAGAGCTAGGCCATTTTGGGCTGCCGATCACCATGGAAAAAATCTACATCATCGTCAGATGCTACCCTGACGAAACATGAGTGAATTGGGAGAAACCTAGGCAAGCGATCACTCTGCTTATGCGCTGGGGAAGAGCAGGGACAGTGGTGCAAGCCCCAAGTGCAGGTGGTGTAGGACAGAGTGTTCAGAGAGTGAGCCAAGGCGATGTTAGGGAGGTTGGGCTTCAAGACACTGTTGCTCATCTGTGTTCACTGCAGTTCCACCAGGGCAGAGGGACAGCCTCAAAGTGCTCGTCTCCGTGGGGAAAAAAAGACAAGCTGTAACATTAAACCTAATTCATCAAAGCCACTTTGTTCAGGTCGTCCTGTCAATGTGGCCGTAATTGTAAGAGTCCTGCAAGTAGCCCAGGAGCTGCAGTTTCACTGGCTTGAAGTGCAGAGTACTTACATACTTGCCAGTGCATCTTACCAGTAAGAATGTCTTTTAAACGTAACAGGGTAAATGCCTTTTCTTTCCTAGCACGATTACCCCAAATGATATGGATTAAAGATTTATATAGACATCACTAATAAGGAGTGTTACAACCAGGACAGTAAGTTTGCGTGTTAGACTATTTGCTGAAAGGATATTTTTTTTCAATGCATGGGAAGGCATGCAGAGTACAATAGGAAAAATCAGCAAAAAATGAACACTCACGCGCTGCTTTTAGCTGGAGCTCTGAAGAGCGGTGTTCCAAAAATTTCCCTCAAGAGTTTTCTTGTCATAAAAGGTGATCCTGACCGAATAACTGCAAATTTGGTGTTGGTGTATTGTAGACTGTCGTATTTTGTGTTTTTCAATATTCCATACTGTATTTTCAATGTAATGAGTGTCAGCTGCTACTTTATACCTTTTTATGTTTTCTATTTGAACTCTAAAGCAATACTTTAATGCTTAGCTCATAGTATTGTTACTATTTAGTGATGGCAGTAGATCAAAAGAAACTTCACTGATACCGATATTTTTTAAATAAAACAGAATGAAACGGTGACACAAACGTTGCCAAGTGAGAGTTTTCCAACATTACATTTTGAGCAATACAATTTTCCAGAAAACTCAAGGGAGAAAAAATAAAACCCCATCTTCAACTTTGTTTTCATTTAGTGCAAAATGAAATTCTGTAACACCAGAATTTCAAATTTTAAGGGCTGTGAATGTTATGCCTTTATGCTACTTGTGCCCTATGTAATAGGAACACATTCGTATGCTAAACTTAAAGGACTAGCTTCTGACTTTTCTCTACTTAGAGCCAGCTGTATGCTAACTGTTTCTGTCGGTCTTGCACCCCAGAAGGGTCACTAATGAAATGTCGGTTTCGTAGCTGGAGATTTTGGTCAGAATTAAACAGAGGAGAAATTTGAGCTTGGTCTTTGCCTCGTACTTTGCCTGACAAAAGCCAAACAAAATCACACACTGAAATGTCATGATTGCCTCCTGAGGTAGTACGGGGAAAACTTTTAACTGCTCCCCCCTCAGTTCTCTGTAGTTATGATAATGACTGTACAATAATAGTATACAATATACCTTTATGTAATGTTATTAATAGTATACAATATACCTTTATGTAATGTTATTATTAATACATGTGATAATTATAATACTGTTGTAATTATATTGCTGTTAACCATAATAACTGTAATTACGACATGTCTCTAACAGATCCTGAATGACTTGGCTGGCATATCAGTAAGCTGGAGATGATCAGCTGCTGGTGTTTACTTGCACCACGCTTGCCAAATGCCGTATCTTTTGGGAGGTGGAGATGCCGCAGTTGTTTACACATGCAGACAAAAATCACTTGCTAAGAATCAGTCGTTGTTATTGCCGGGGGCTCGGGGCCAAACGCGGCAGCCAGCAGTCGGTGTGCAGCCCTCCTTGTCCTTCCCGTCCCGGGAGTCGGGGCTGCTGCTTGAAGCGTGTGTGAAACTAGGCGCTACAGGATGCCACCGCAAGACAAAACCCTCCCGACTTCTCCGTTTCTGTGTTGACTAGAAATTTCCACGGGAGCTGTGTGCAGCGTTAGCCTGCACCAGCAGATGGGGCGGTTACAGTGCATTTTCAGTCCAGGCTCTTCCCGCGGTATCGCGTTATTCATGGGTTGTGTTTCCCCCTGCAGAGCGCCGAAACTTATTTGTCATTAGGAATCAGCTTTTTGCATTTAATGCTATTATTGCCTACTGCCTAGCTTAATTCAGCGATCGCTGCTGATGTATGGGTGTTTGAGGCCCCGTTTTTCAGGGCAGCATCCCAAGGGCTCCATCCCAGCAACGTTTAGTGAAAGAACACAGCAGAGCAGCTCAGGGCGGCAGTCGCCACGACAAAAATGCCTCATTTCTGTTTAGTGAGGCAGGTAATGGGAAAGGTGTTCGTAACCAGTGTTCGTAACCAGTTACACATCATTTTTCCTGTTTATGAGCCTGAAATATATACCACGTTTAAACTTGTGAAAAATGATGCTCTTCACACACACGCATGCTTCTTTCTCCCCAGTTCGGTTGTAAAATAAGGACCTGTTTTTTTTGTTTTTTTTTTTCCCTAAGAGGTCACAAATATCGATCCTTTGTTGCACCTACACATTGTTTTCTAAGTGCCCTGTTGTCTGCTGTGACAGAAGATAGTCTGTGGATTGCCAAGAGACTAGTTTCTTAAGGTTGGTTATGACATTTTCTCTTTGGGAAATGGCATTTTGTCAAAGTGCAAACCTGTTGTAGGAAGGAATCTGCTTTCACTTTTGTGTGTTTTACTGGGGGGACAGGAGGAGTTTCTTCAGTCCAGACAATACTTCTGGTGTGAAAGTCAGTAGTGGGAGCAGCAGCCTGGGGGCCTGGAAACTCAGGTTCAAGTTCATTCTGCTTGATTCAGTATGGGGACTTAAACCTGTGAGCTGCTGTCTCCTTTGTCTATTCTAGGCAGCGGTTCTTACCTCCTGACCTGCGGTCCTGCCGCACGTGTAAAAATGTACAAGCTAACTCCAGTGACCTACCCAGTTCTGATGTAAGCGTTCTTGCATATTTAAATTTGAATATACCGTTAAAGATGTCTGCAAAATAACATTGTGGGATATCAGTTTATCAACGCGCAAGTCAGCAAGAAGGGAGGGAGAAACTATGTTCCCCTTTTCCAGCATAGGCCATTCTCTATTACAGCTTCTTAGCTGAACTTTTTTTCCCATTACATTTCCCTGCCAAGATCTCCTCCAACATACTTGTCCTCTTTCAGCGCAAGAGAGGGATGGGGATACAAGATGAGGACGTTTAGCCCAGCTGGTTAGCTGCACCGTAGAAAATAATGGAGCATGGAGCCCCTGAAGAACGACTGCACAATGGGGAAGGATAACCACCTTGCAAGTGTGATGGGTCAGTTTCTCTCTTCTTCAGTGCCATGGGAGGTGCAGATGGTCAATAAAAGTGGAAAAGCAGCTCAAAGTAGCTCAAATAGGAACCTATAGAAAGCACATGTCAAAATCGCATCCACTTTTGAGGACAAATCCATTCTATAACCCAGTTTGAATCTGCTGCATCTGTTTCAGACATGAAGAAGAGCTTGTATATCTTCAGGCTTTTCTTAAGTTTTCCAGCTGCAAAAGTATGTCTAAAAAAATTTTATCTATAATCCTTGTTTCTCCTGTGTCTTTAGACCACAACAGCTACAGCAAAATTTCATTTGTATAACACACTGTATGGGTTAATTAGTTTATTTGAATGTTTGGGCAGCGAAGGACAATTTACAGTTCCCAAAGAGTATCAGAATATCTTTAAAAATTCATGTCAGTTGTTTACTACGGTCTGCAAAGACTAGAGAGCACTCTTGTTTTGTAATGTGAGCAAAATGAGAGTGACATAGGCAAATGTAAAAAATGTGGGGTTTGGGGGTTTTTTTTGTTTTTTAACTAAGGCTTTGAATGTTCATGGTCTGGGATTAATGTTCTATACGAAAATGGTACAAAAATCTATTTAGAGACATGATACAGTTTAAACCACTAAGCCTCTCTGAGTAAAGCAAGACCGTATGAAGGGGATAAAGGACTGGGAATCAATTTACCACACAAAGTGGTTTTTCACCATTCCTTTCATTTGGTAGCTCTCAAAGGCAAACAGTTGTCATAGAAACAGTAAAATAAGAAATCCATTTGTTGGGACTGGATGATGTTCTTCCTTTGAAAATGCAAATAAAGGTTCACTAGATAGATTTTTGTCAAGTATATATATCTTGCCAGAACTTTTAGTTTGGAATAATATGCTGCTGGTTGCATTTGTTTCATTTAAATGGCTAATCCTTTCCAAGCTGTTTGGATTTTCACAGTATGCTCATCTAGTTACTGTGATTTCGTACTGCAACTTGTGATCTTGGACATCTCAGGCCATGCCTTCCATCCTACAACCCCACATAGGAGCTTTGAAAAATTTGCCTGGAAACAAACATGTCAGGACCTCTCAGGATGCATTTTTCTATTTTGCTCTTGTCTGCTTTATGAGAGCCCTTGGGCAAATCAAAGGCACACAGACTGCAATCAGGCATTGCAAGCTTGCAAGCTTTTAGTCCTCTGCTTGCTTAAAGGGCTAATGCTTCCATAAACGGCTCTTTCATGAGGTATCGCCGCTGTCACTATTATCTGACCCTCTCTGGGATGTTCTAGTGTGCTATAACATAGATGGCTTCCAGATATATAGAAAGACTTAATGTAAAAGTGTAAATTGCATCACTTACTCTAAAATAAATCAGAAGCTAGAAATGAGCCTGAAATTTGGATTTAGAAGTGAAAATTTCTCTAGCCTCTGGAAGAAGCAGAACTAGAGATACAGACTTGCTGCAGGAGTGTGGACACCTCCAAGTTGACTTTAAACTAGCTCCTTTTCCATTACCAGTGTCCCAGTAGAGGCCTGGAGCTCAGTGCAATCTAATTTAACTTGCCTTTCTGCCAGAAGGTCTGTGCTTCCATTGTCACCGTTACTGCTAGCGTAAAGCCTTTGGGTTCGCTGAGCTCCTGTAACCACCAGTCTGTGGTCTGTTCATGGTCACAGCCATGATATCTCAAGTCTAGTTATACCTAAATGTTTGAGAATAAAGTGTGTGTAAAATAGCCAGTAACGTTCTCCACAAACTTCAAGCAACGAAGAGCATCCAAACTAAGATTTGTTGAAAGCACGTAACGGTTTGGAACGCAGCCAGAAGGTTCGTTCTTCCTTTCTGAAAAGTCAAATTTGAGTTCTGTCGTCCCCTGGGCAAATCACAGCCTTGGCTCCAGACTGTGTGCATGCTGCATGGAGGAGCACTGGGATGTGAGAAAACCTCACCTGACTAAACAAGCAGTTCTGAATTGGTGAATTTAGGTCTACTTATAAGACATTGAAGACAAAGTGTTTGGCAGAGGTCTTGAAGAGAAAAGAGAGCTTCTGACTGGAGGTAGTCAATCAGACATTTGCCACTGATTTTAAAGGACTCAGAATTTCACACTAAAACGTTCCTCGGAGTATGGAAGTTGTATTTTGGAAAAAAATAATGTAAGCCTGTCATTTGAAAAGTAAAATATTTTACCTTTGTGCCAAGCTCTATTCCTGACAGTCTTGCAGCCTTATATATATCATAAAGACAGGAAAAGACATGTAAATTTAGTAAGTCTCCTTAAAAAGCTATAATTGCTTGATATGTAGAATAATAATGAAACCTTGAGAGAGTTTGCTATTTTATGTCCAGTGACTAACATAGAGGAAATGATTACCATTCCTTCAAGTACTTCAAGTAGGCACACTTAGCAAACAAAAT
This sequence comes from Struthio camelus, assembly GCF_040807025.1. Classification (NCBI taxonomy): domain Eukaryota; kingdom Metazoa; phylum Chordata; class Aves; order Struthioniformes; family Struthionidae; genus Struthio; species Struthio camelus. The sequence continues at coordinate 53,842,282 of NC_090943.1, forward strand.
TCACTCAGTCAGTTTTACAAATGTATGTGTCATACAATGTATCTGAAGTATGTCTTGAAGGAAATAATTGCATCTTTTTTTTTTCTTTGATCTTCTCAGAGCTCTCATTTTTAGGGGTATGTTATTGAGAGATGGCTACTTCACTTAATAGCAGAATGTGAAAAGAGGCAAATAGGAATGGACTTGAAGAGGACAAAAAGCTATGTGCTATTGGTCAGCATCCAATTTGTATCTTTTCGAGTTTTAAAATTCTCTTTAAAGTATGTTTTTTCCCTCTTTTGTTGGTGTCTACATGCCTGTGGTTCTTGGTATGGTCTGGCCAAGACTACGGGCAGTACTAACATGGTATTGTATGAGCTATCCTCCTGAGACTTCTCACCCAGCAGAACCAGAACATTCAGGAAGACTTCTTAAGACAGTTGCTATTGAGAGGATTTCATTCCAGCGTTTTAGCTGAAGAAAATTTGAATAGAGTTGGAGAACCTTCTGAATTTTTTGGATTTTCTTTTTAATATTTAAAACTGTAAGTCTTCCAAAGTTCACCTGTTACTGGAGTATCAGTCAGTACACTTTAATGACGTCTACCCCAAGTAATGCAGCATGCGACCATATTATTTTTGATGCTATATAAGCAGGAAAATAAAGATAGTCCCATTCTCTGTCATCTTTACAACAGAAGTATAAAATGGAAGAGAACAGGCAGGTTGTAGACAAACAGATGGAGGGAACAGCAAGCAAGAGAACAGGGAGATCATATTGCTCAAGGTAAGCATATCACCGTCTGGCCTGGGTCGTATTACTGGTGACTCTTTCATAACTGTCTTCTGCATGACATTCTTCATTTAATATTTTTAGGGTGAGGGATTTTCTTTATCTACCAATAACAAATATTATTTGAATTTGAAGTGCTTAGGGGAAGGGCAGCTGACAATTTTTAATCAAGAAACCACTTGCATAACTAAGGAACAATAGAGCAACTGAAGGAAGGCAACACCATCTGGAGAAAAAGATTGATAGATTATTGAGAAGCCAAGGGTCTGTGAAAAAGAGATGTCTCTGGGCTATGTAATTAACTTGGTATTCTATTTCTTTATGGTGTGTGGGTTCTGGGCTAGTTCAGAGACCAATAAAACTCACGCAATACTTTGTGAAGGCTGGGGAGAGAGATGCACGTGGCTTAAAGCAGCGCTGGGTCAATTTCTATGTTTCCATTTCCTGGAAAAAAAATTCTTATTTGAATTTCCTGGAAACAGAGTCAACTGAAATAAGTCACTCTGTTAAAAGTTTTCTTCATCTGTGCAACTTGACATCTCTCCTGGGTTTGCTGGGTTCCCAATGAACGTCACAGCTGCTTTCCATCCTTGTCATGGCCTAGTGAACTGTGTCAGCAAGAGGAGACCAAAAAGTAATAATTATGCAATTCTAAAGCATTTATTTCTTCGATACAAGCCAAGATTACAATTCTTTATGTCCCTATTTGAGTCTATTTATCATGTTGATCATCACTTTAATAGGCTGCGCTATGCTCTCTGAAATATTTCCATAACGCAAGAATTTTGCTTTAATAGTTATAAGGGAAGGATAAATGTTTGTGCCATCCAGTTATCATTCTCATGTTTCTTTCTCCTTCTCTTTAAGCTATAACAGAAAATTGCAGGAATAAAACGCTACACTAAAGAAATAGCTGATTTTCATCAAAGCTAATCCAGCCTTTCCTCCCCGCCCCCCAAAAAACCATAAGGATATTTTTAGGGAATATTGCTAATGATTCACCTTCTGAGTATTTTCTCCCTACTGTTTTTCTGAAGTGACTTTTGAACTATGTGTTTAAATAAGCATTTCTTCTCTCAGATCTTGATTTCTCCCACTGACTTTTTGCTTTTGAGCTGTAAAATGCTGTGTTTGTAATATTGCTATATCACCCATGGTGAAAGATAGTTGAAAAACACATTCTGTGGCTATAGTGCTGGTCTGAAGAAGTATAAGTGGGTCTCTGGTATATCTCTACTGTGCTTCTTAATATTTTAATATTTTTAAAATATTCCATCAAAGGTGAATTGGTGAATCTCTTATGTTTAAGCACATTCTTCAGATTTCCAGCGGTGTTACTACCTTTTGAGCTACACATTACACATTTAGATTACAGTTGTGTTTGTAGAGAAGAGCTTTTCACCTAAATAGGATCGCCAGAGATACAACCCTGTACAATGGTGATAATCAGAAGCTTCAGCTTTAATGCAGAGGACCGAATATCCCGGTTGCTGTGCTAGATATGAGATTGTTGTGCTGTGTTAGCACAGAGCCAGTGTAACACTGCAGAAAAACCCTGAAGGGTTTTAGTCAGGCTCAGCCCGTTGCTCCATGAGAGAGAGATCTCATATAAGCCACGAGAAATAAAATCTCTCAGAAATCCTGTAAACATAGGCTGTTCAAGGTTACAGTTTCCTGCCAGAAAGCATGCACTTCTTCCATTCCCAAACAAATGCAAACTATTAACAGAGTTGATACATGTAACAGTCGTTCATACTGGTGAAGATGTTACTTAAAGCCATTTTGCCTTTCTTAGCTCAGTGGACAGGAGATGCTCTTCAGCAGTAATTTACCCTCTAGTGGCTTCATGGCTTCACTGGGCTCTGCTGGCGTCCAAGTGCTTGTTAATAGCGCCTCAGCTGCAGAAGCTGTCATCCAGCCACTGGCAATCTGATCAATTTTCTCCTGCACAAGCCGATGCAACTTTTATATAAATGGGCTTAGACTTCAACACCTAATACTTCAGCTGTAACAGCTAATACATCAGACTTGTACTCCTCTGCAGGCTACAGACATTCTCCCATTATCATCTCCTGCTGAAAGCCCTCTGTAGCTAATCATTTACCAAAAAAAAAAAAAAAAGAGTGGTCTTGTCTTCTCTTTTTAAAAAGCAGTTACACTTGCAGCTTTCTAGCGACAGTAATCAGAGAGATTTAGTCTGATGGAAGGCGGTAGGAGCTCCAAACGAGGCTGGTTAGCTAAAGAGAGAAATGTTTTCTGACCATGAACAGCTAATAGTACAAATCTACCTTCAAGTAAAGCTGAAGGAAATAAAATACAAGCATACAAAGAGGGAAGGAAGTCCATTAGCCCCCATACATTGTTTGGGATTTTTTTTGGTAGCTCATATTTCTACCAGCTACTTAATTTGGTTATTAAAGTAGCCGAAAAAGAGAAATGCTGTGAAAGTTTGTCCTGTGTCTCAGCATAAGGACCTCAGTTTAGCCTCAAGAAAAGCGAAAGTTGTATCTGGAAGAAAAAAATATCTCAAAGGACACATCCTTTGTGTGTGTGTGTGTGTGTATATACACATTTTTTCCTACCCAAAGCTTACTGGCCTTCTCTGTGAACCAGGACACAGCAAAACCAAATGCAGGTTTGACAAAATAAGCAATACAGCACAGCTGGTGTTGGCCTTGGTGAAAAGAAAGAACTGGGAATAAGGACCCAAGTAGCCTTTCTTTTCTCCCTCTGTCCAGCAGCTTTTCACATCCCTTTTCTCCATGGTAGAACCCTTTAGCCCAAGGATATCGCCTCACCCTGTGAGCGAGCAGCTAACACAGCTACCTTTGCTATACAATTTAAAACAGGTCAGTGGCTGTCCTTGAAAGCTTAAGTGCTTTTATTCTGAAAATAGCCTTTCCACGTAAGTTTTTACTTCAGGCTCTGAAAAGAGTGAGATACAGATGGTATTTGTTCCTTTATATGAAAACTCCTTGCTATCCTAATATTTAAGAGTGACACATGAATATACGTCCCCTTCTTTCCTTTCCTGCTGTTTACTCCCCCACACATGTGCTGGAACTAGGATCACAAAAGGTCGTTACGCAGGCCATACAAGGCAAAGGACAAGTGGCTGAGGTTTGTGTACTTGCTCCCTACCTCCTCCTTCCCCGCATACCACCCACCTATGCACATGCTTGTTTGCTTGCCCACAAGCCTGTTACAATCTGGTCCTTGTTGAAAATGACTTTTATTTTTCACATATATCTTTATATGTATTTATCTTGGGGAAAAAACCTTCCCTTGCAATTTGCCTGATGGGTAGTTTTCAGGTACATTAGCACTCATTCCTCACCCTCATTTCTAGGAGGGTGCTAGAAATTAAATCTTGTGTTTTATTTGGTTTATTGTTGGGCGATTCATGATAGCTCTTTAAATTTTAAACCATCTCTGTTCTCCTGCTGTAAATGGAACACTGATTTCCTATTAGAGGAAGGCCTTTCAGAAAGATGTAATCACATATTCAGTGATTCGGTGATGTTTTGCATGCAGGGTTGCAAATGACTGAACTGTCAACTCTCCTAAAACCTAAAGAAGTGCCATATCTAATGCTCAGATTGTTTCCATATAAAATTGATTCATACAAAGATTCATAATCGTACTGGGCTCAGAGGCAGCCAACATCTCTGAAAGGTAAGCGCAAGAAAAATAGCTGGCACAATTAGGAAAATTGCTTTGTGGTTTTTTCAGAAATATCTGACAATTACATCACGTCTCTATTTTTAAGCAAAAAATAAAGTGGAACACTGGGTTAATGGAAAGCAGCCGGTACAAGCTGCGTACGATGGAATAGTCACACAGCACACAGCATATGTATGGTAGGCTATATATCTGAAGGAAATGAACACAATCCACCTGTTCCTTAACTATGGCTCAGATTTTGCTTGAGAAGAAAAGCTGCCTTTATTGGCAAAACAGAAACTGTAAATGGAGACAATTTATCTCCTCATCCAATCTTTGTTTCTTACATTCTTTGAGCTTAATTTAGAGGTGAGACAGAACTAAAGCCATCATGCAAACACCACCAGAGTTGAGATGTAGGAAGAGAGGGATTTGACATGCGTACCAATATTCACAGTGCTGTTCTGCAAACGGTCTTTGTATTTATTCTACAGCGCAATCCCCCAAAGCTTAAGGAATTGCCCTGAGTTTTGCAGCTCTGGCGAGCCCACTCTGGTAGACCACACCAACTTTTTAAGCTTCTCTGGAAGCACTGGGAGATGCAGCACTGCTGGCACTGCTGTTTCAGGCAAATAGAGTTGAAATATCATCCATGGTAGTAGTGATTTCTGTGGTTTTCAAAGGCTCAGCTTCAAATATTAGAGACATATAGAGAAGCTTCTAGATTCAAATGACTGCTGCTTTCATGCTTTTAAGAGTGTGGTCCAAAGGGAGAAAATGCAGCCTGAAAACATGAGTATATGTGGTTGATGCTAGAAAAAGAGTACTGAAATAGAGGAAATAGCGGTTGTTATAACTTATCATGATCTGTGCAAGAATTGATTTACAGAGTTCACCACAGGTGCCTCAGCAGCTGTTAAACACAGTGATCTGGATGTAACCTCTGTTTTAGGAAGTCCCTAAATTCTTGGTAGCTGGAGGTTTGAATATCACATGAGGGAGAGAAATGCTCTATAGCTGCCCTATTTCTTTCATTCCTCCTGGAGTATCCTCCCTCCTGGCTGTGGTCGGAGACTCCCTTGTCTAAATCGTGCTGTTATGATTTCCAGGTGAAGAGAAAATGACCAAATGGGGGTTCTCTCAGTCTCAGAGAGAATGGTGATGAGCTGACTTTAATGAGACAGTTCATATGCTTAAAGTGAAGCACATACCAAGTACCTTGCTGAACTTGACTATATGTGGTACAGCTAGCGGCGATCTAGGGAAGAATTTGTGTGGGTGGGAGAGGAGAGCTTTCTGTGCAGCTTCCCCACGTCTCAAGGCCTCACAGGGCAGAGTTAGAAACTCTGGAGAAAACAGAGAATCTTTTACATGAAATATTTTTTTTCTCCTAGAATGAACAGCTTAACAGTTGATTAATTCATGCTGATTGTCAGCTTAATGAAGAATATAAAGATCACAGGGAAAAATCAAGCTCTTCTTCTGACTTACAGGGTCTGATTAGAGCAGTCATATGGATAGCATAAGCTATGATGGTACTTCTCTATTTCCAAGAATAGATTAATAACTAAATCGGTTGTTCTGTTATACCCTTTTTAAACAGCTACTCTCTGTCTAGAGTTACTACACTTCAGGTATTGTGTGAGTGTATTTTCAAAGGCTGCTGCTCAGTTTAAAGATCAGCATGTATTCAGATTTTATCCGTTTGACAATGTCACTGATTAGCCACTCAGTAGAGGATACATCAGAGCCAACTGAAGCAGTGTGGGATAGGAGATGGGAAACTGGAAGGGGGGAGCCTGGGAGAGCCCGGTTTGCTGTCCCTGCTCCCACAGGAGGGCTGGCACATCGTTATCGCGACAAAAGTCTCCTCTCTCCCACAGTGGTAACCACCACCTAAAATTTCCCATCCTTTCTTGCTGGCTGCTGGCAGTCTCCTGCCTTGGGCAACCAGTTCAGTTGCCTCAGCCTGAGAGACAGACAGAGCAGAGGTAGCACGGTGACATTCGCTTCCCTTCCTCACCCCGTTTTTTTCCTGCTCTGTGGTTTTCTTCTAACTCGACGTTATAACATTAGAACTCTGTTTGCCTGTTATGACTGAGCCCGGCTGAACCCTGCGGATGATTTCCACTTCCAACCCTTTTTTTGTGACTGTGTTTTAGTGATGTCGACTGACAGAAACAAACAACAAATACACTTGCCAATTCTACTGTTCACTGCGGCTCCGTCTCTAGCCCGTATGTATATTTGCCGTAATTAAAGGGTTACGTAGCTGGTAGTTTTCCCCGATGTGCTAATTAAATCATATATGCTCCTCATGCCTGCAGTTTAGTTCTGATTAAACGTGTTTTGAGTAAACGAGTAACTTTTAAGGCTATTTCCCGTTCTTTTAACTGATAGCCAGAAATAATCTTACCTTTGTGTATTCTTTGCCTGCTTGCTTCCCATGCGTTTGAAATTTGCCAGAAGTTCTGTATCTTTCCATCCACGACCTGATTTCGCTTCCAATGACATTCTTCCACCAGCTTCATCTGAAACCAGATCAGGCCACTAGGGAACAAATGAAAAATTGCATTCATAAGCTGGAAGTTACCACAGGCATTGATCAATACACACGCATGAATTCCTGCCTAAGCAAGGTTTGCAGTTTGGCACCCTTCCCTCAGTAATACCAGCATGCCCTCCGTGGTACGGAGAAAGGTGCTTTACGTGGAGCAGGTGTCAAGACCTCAGCGAGGGAACTGCTGGGGACAGTGCGTTGCTCAGAGGAGCCTGGAGGTGACCAACAGCACTTCTTATTTTTGCTCTATTTTGACACCACTAAGATCACTGAATAGCCTCTTGTCCTTTTTTTCCTCCTTTATCACTATCAGTAGCAAAAGCTGAAAATCTCAGCATGTCGATCTTGCACTTTTCATCAAAAATCATCAGCTTTTCAGCAAGATGATGTGCTTAGAGATGTCGGCAAAAGCACATAATTTCAAAATCCTTTACCAAAACAGAACATTCTTCAGTTTATTACATACATTTTTGAGATCTTTCAGTCTTGGATGCTTTTTCAACTGTTAAGACCAGTTATTAAGTATTTTTCAGCTTCGAAAGTAAGAGCAAAAATATCATTGAATATATAAAGTGATATTATTTTTTAAACTAAAACCATGACTAGTATCTTTTTTTTTTTTTCCCAGAGAACATCTTCCCATTATCTGCTTTGACAAACAGCTAGTCTCACTAATAAATAATTCATCAGCAAGAGACTCCAGGGCTGTCTATATAAAATTATGGCATACATTAGCTGATGCCCTCACTAGGCAGGAGGTTCTGAGAGATTTAGCCGTGACAGAATGGCATTGCTAAATCCCTGGGCATCTCCTTAAAAACTTTCCCCTAAATTTTGAGGTCTCTGCAGTTAAAAGCTGACTGTTCCACAGGAAAAACAATGGCTAAAATGAAAGTTCTGTGCCCCCCCCAGCTTTGTTCTTTCTGAAGTCATTGAGGCTGTCTGAATATTATAAATGATTCTAAAGAATTCTTCATGTGATTCAAAATTAATTGAGCTTTTTTTTTAAAACTGTTACCGTGATTTTTCTTTTGTCTTACTAGAAGAAACATTTTAGGTGGCTGGCAGGTTAAAAGGGGAAATAATTAGAAATCTGATCACTGAAAGAGTGAAGCAGTATTCTTTGCCCAAACTATTTGTGTTAAGCTGTGTGTGGGTAAGGCATATTTAACATAAATTCTTGAAAGCTTGAGGGTCCCATTAATTTCAAGTGAAATCTTTATCTCAAGGATCTTCCTTTCAATTGTCAAGATTTCGCTTAAGGAATGAAAGCGATGAGAATAATTAGTACTGTATTCTCACATGGATTACCCGTGGGTTATCTATAAAAAGAGTTAAATTGGCAGCAGTAATAGTAAATGCTTCTACACGACATGCAGGTAATATGAGTGTAACTTAACCCTGGGAGCTTCCTCTCCCTGAAACACCTCCTACTCCTACTCCTACTCCTACTCCCTGTTCTTGGAATACCTCTGTCTTTGATTTCTCATCGCCTCTGACTCCAGTCCTGTTCCTGTTCCTGGCAGCTTGCTGGGAGGTTCGGACTGTCTGAGGACTTCATAGTAATTTCAAAGTGGTGATAGCTATACTCGTGAAATTTAGAGAAAACCTTCATTTTAATGGGAGTCTTCATTTTCAAATATAAAGCTTCAGCAAACTTGTTATGAGGTTTTTTTTTGCTGGAAATAGCGTCTCAAGCTTTGTGCAACTGTGAAGTCAAAGCAGAAATTGGTGCATATATCACCTGGGCTCAATGTACAGTTACTTTTTAGTACAATATAGTTTTATTGTGACCTTTTTTTTCAGTGGCACGTAGAAACCCCAGTCGCAACCGGGACCGCTTTGTTTCAAGCACATGCTGACTGTGACCTATAACTACAAGATCTTACAAGCAAGATAGACAGAGGATGGGAAAGCCTTACGCATATAGATTTTGAGCAGTAGGCCAAAGAACTCTTGAGGTGCTTCTATTCTGTTTTTGAAAGAGCGTATCTTTTGCAAGTATTAGTGGGAAAGAAGATACCAGTGAATTTAATCTCTCAGGGAGAGGTAGTGAGCCCGCAGAAATTAGAAAATTTAAGAACTTATTCATCTTTTGATTTTTCTGGGGCATGCAGACCTTGCCTGAAGCATTGCTTGATTCCTTCCTAAAAAAAAATTACTCATACAAAAAACTAAAGCAAAATGAATTATATCAGTACATAGTTTCAGTTTAATCTTTCTCTTGACACAAAGGTGTTGCATATTCCTTTCACTGTCCTACATCCAAAAGATGTTGTTAGTTTTATCCGTTGTAACTATTGCGAAAGGTTTGGGGAGTCCTTGCTATTTCAGCAAAGACACCCTGCTGTATAAAATATACTATTTCCTCCACAAATATTCACACATGTAAGCACGATGTTTATTTCCCATGATACACAAAAGCAGTAGAATCATCTTGTGCTAGTGCTTGTTAAAAGGGAATGCAAAGGCAACTGAGAAGGGGTGAAGAAAATCTTTTCTGAAACTCAAGCTGCTACCTGGCAGAGAATTATTTTCCAGTAGTCCCAGTTTGAAATTTGCCGTGATTGCAAATTTTGAGGGCAACTTGTATGTCTCAGCAGATATTGTAGTCAGGGTTTTTCAGTCTCAGTAATCACTCGGGTACTGAAGGAAATTTGATCCTCAAGAATATGAGCTCAAAAGCACTTTGCCAAATCACTGTTAGATGTATAAACTACAGAATGAATGAGCATTGTTAAGAAAAATTGTAAAAAATAAGTCTCATAGCAGCAAAGATTATTGGAAAGAATATATCTTTCACATTAAAAATGGCAGCATCATAAAAACAGAACCTCAAAGCATCATCTATTTTCCAACCTGGGGTAAGATCCTTTACGCATACAGTCTTCATCTACAGTGACCCTAAACAAAACATTTAATATTTATTATGCATTTCCTGTTGTGTTTTATTATTATTAAAGGAAGAGCACAAAAATCTAGTCAGGACCCCAGCCTATCATGCCAGATGGTACATAAATAGTATAGGATGTCAGTGTCTTTCACCAAAAGATTTATAATAAAAGAAAGACGTTGCAAATGAATAGCACTGCCAGTACATGGGAGGAGGGAAGCGAGGTTGACAGCAGAAGCAATAAGACTGCAAGGCTAAAAATGTATGCAGTCATGCACGCATATCTAGTTGCCACTCTGAACTCCTTATACCTCTGAAGTGCAGACCTGGAAAGTGCGAGGCCATACAGCACATATAACCAGTGCGTGCTGCAACTTGCAGCAAGAAGACAAGGGTAATTTGGGGAGTTAGGGACAAAGGTAAGTGCTTTCCTTTCCTGAAAACTCTCTGCCGTTCCCTGGTCCTGAGTGGAAAGAATAAATAGCATAGAAACTGAAATACCTCTTTGCAAGGATGAAAGGTTGAACTGACCTCTACAGCCAAACTTCTGCAGCCTGGAAGACGTTGGGGGACCAGCTGACCCTGCTTTGTAACTGAGATGACATAGAGTAGATGCAAGTCATCCCTGGCTGTAACTTAGAAATGGAAAATTTGTGCTGGGCCATAAGCCAGAAGAAGTGGAGAGGACTGAAAACACAGTTCTTGAAGGGAAAGGTTTGAGTATCAGCCAGTGATGCAGGGGGAGGATAGTTTTCTCCCCTTCAAATTGACTGCAGGACATATTAAGAAGAGCGGAAAGTGTGGAGTTTAGGAATTTTTTTTCTTCTTGTTAGGTGGGGTTGTGCTACTCGGTTATGGAAGTAAACCTGGTAGAGATAGACTTATACTGGTGCTATGATGTTCATTATCTGCATTTGACAGGGAAAAATAACCTCTTCTGATAACTAAAATATCAGCAAAGCCATTTAAAAACTTGAAGCATAATTGAAAATATCAAGGGCATGTTTTGACACCATTTGTTTCAGAAGATACAGTTGTGACCCTCCACAAAGGCCAGTGGGGTGATGTAAGAGCAATTGCTTTACAAGTCGTTGACTATGAGTTCAGATCCGAAGTTAGTCTGTACATGAAACTTCCACTAAAGTTTACAAAGATCTGTGGTCAGAGTAAGTACACAGCTCCCTGGAGTTAAAAAAAGGAAGAAGTGTTTAAGAGTTCTGTTATAGTATAGACTAATAAGTGAGCCAAACTCTATTATCCAGAAAATAAATATGCAGTGTAGTTCTTTCAGGCACTAATTGTCATGTTATTACTATTGTTCTAGCAAACATAAATGGGCAAACCAGTGCTGCAAAATGAAATTAGCTTTTATAAATATATTGAGCAATATGTGGCAGTAGAACAAGTCTTTCAATTGAGTGTAAATCTACTGATGTGTGTTTAGAAATTGAGGCTGACGTATTCTTTTTCCACTTCTCATAACATGCAATTAAAAAAGCATTGCCACTCCAGCAAAATCTGGCTTGATGAGAGTCAGCTTACCTTCAGTTACGCATCTTCATTTAGGCAAAATGGAACAGAGGAGAGAAGGCAGTTAACCTTGTTAATTCTTTCCTCTGATGCCTTTTCCTTTTTTAAGAGATGGAAATGTCCACTTTGCTCCTTCTTCTTGAGGTTTGCTTCTGTCAGAAGCAGAAAGGATGCTCAAAAGTCTCTAGACTTAGATAAAGCTTTTTAAAGGCTAACTGCACATCGGCATTCCTCCCCGAAAGACCAGCGTGTGTTCCAGTTCTGGTTCCTCCTGTGCTGCAGAAGTTCTTGCAACATCTCGCGGGTGCCTTGGTTTGTGCTTGCATAAATTCTATCTGTTATCCTAAGTACCTAAATCTTAAATGTAAAACCTCAAGATCCCCACTCAGTTTCAGGCTCAATCTGAAGGCATTGAAACTCGTACCTTTTAAAGAAAAGTACTGACAAGTGTGCTTCCAGGAAAGCCTGACTAGGACAGTGTGGGGTTGCTTGGCCATTAAACCCTGAACGGGGCTTTCTTCCTATCTCACCTATGTGGCTGAACGGAGTGGACGTCTTCTGAGTGCGCTTACGTTTAGGGTCCTTAGGATCCTTGTAGCCACATAGCTACATCCATGACATGTAAGGGGAACGGAGCTATCAGTGATAGCATTCAAATACATGCAAAAAAAACCCAGGAGATTTCCCCGAGTGACATAATTATACCAGAGTCTTGATGTTTATCACTTCCCTCAGTCACAAAATAAAAGTTTGTGGGTGGTGGGTGCAGACTGAGCAGGCAGACAATTGTCCATGGGGCTTGCAGATCAAGGACCAGGTCTCCTTGAAGCTCACAGGGGAACTTCAGAGATGAGACCGCTCAGCAGTGTTAGGCAAAGGCTAATTTGTCTGGTGGTGCAGCAGCCAGGCGGTGACCATCCGAAATGACCCTTCAGGGTGGAACGACTTAAGGAAACCACGGGTTCCTTAAGCCAACGGTTAGGTTCAAAAGGGAATTTCCTGGGAGGCTCAAAGTGACCCTGCCTGTCAGAGACTGTTAGCTGTGGGAGGTGAGCAAGTCCAGGGAAGCAGCGAATCCCACAGTGATCTTGTGAATGAAGAATTGAAAGCAGAATCGGGAGAGATTATGGATTGTGAATGGAGGTGAAGAGGGGAGTCTGTTCCTGTTAAGGGACTTCTGAGTAAATTACCACAAAAGAGAGACTTCTAATTGAGCTAACAATTGTGGCTACATTTAGTATTTATTTACCTTTCTATTTTTAAGCCCACTTTATTCTTTGTTTGTTACTCAGAGGTTCCTATGTTCTGTCTTTAATTCAAGCCACTTACTGCTGCCATCATTTTTTTTTTTTAATATGTCAACCCACTGTGAGCAAGCGTAACGGAAATCAGTCAATGCACATTAATTGTAAGTCTCTCCACATGAGCCGCAGGTATGGCTCACACGTAAATAAAATGAGAGGCAGCTTTCTGGAAATAGCACTCCCACTGTAACCATCGCACTGCATGTTGCTTTTTATAGTATTTTAAACAAGGTGTCAGAATTGACTCACTTGATTAAAATCACATTCGCTAATAGCCTGTCAGGTCTGTTGTAATTTTCAAGCAAATTAAAATGTTGATGTTTTTTAAGACAATAAAAATCTGGAGTATGACAACAGCTTGAAATATTAGTAAGGCTATTGGGAAGTTTTGATGGCCTGTGCCTGTGAATTGTAATATCGAGCAGCAAAAACAGCTCTTAAAGCAGAGTTCTAAAACATGTTTTATGCTCACCTTTATGATCCAGGCAGTGCCAAAACATGTGTAGGAGTGCAGATGTACTGAAGGGGGCTAAAGATTTGTAATAAATATCTTTAATGTACTTGGAAATTTAGGAACATTTTGGGAGCACAGTAAAAATTAAAAATCTACCTTATGGCACTTAACTGAGTGCAGACAAGAAGTTAGAAATGCAAAACATATTCAGTGCTTTTTCATAAAATAAAAATGAAAATAATAAATTTATTGTCTCTATTCTTTTGTCCTTAAGCTACATCCTTTTTACCACAGCAGTATCATCATCATGATTATAGAGACTAGATGCTGGCTTTCAGAGTATGGAGAACAAGTAACCACATTGTTCTAATTTGAGTGTTTTTACAGTCTGACCCAAAACACCTTTTCCGTGAAGGATATCTCCAAATTGCAGCAGGAAGAGAGGTGAAAATATATGTTTGACAAATTGCCCCTTGGAATAATAGGAACAGCCTCTGCTAATTCCCATTTTTTAATTATATAAAAATCACACTCTTAAATTAAGCACTTAGGTTTTTTGTGATTTGCAAAATGCAGATAATTAATAGCTGAAAACTGGTACTTGTCTATTAAAGGGAGGGATGATTCTGAGCTGTGTGCCATTAGGCTCGATTTTTCTTTTTCAAGTTTTCTCCTGTATGCTTTAATTGAGAAATTCAGAATGAACTTGATCTTCTCTTTATCTCAAGGTCAACCTAGACTTTGAAGCTTTAGGTGACATATATCACATCATAGGCGCCATAAAAACATAACAATGTAAATGCCACATTTGTTTAGCAGGGACTAATCTCACTCTAGTTATCTGAAATTAGCTTATTGGCTTATCTTCTTTTCTCTAGCCTGAACACAGGGAGGAACCTGGGAGCACAAATCAGGCACGAATACTCCGTACTGACTGTGTAAAACAAGTATCTTGATGGAATCCTAGGCATTATTTCTGGCTGTTATTAACTTTAATGGGAGCTATACGGACATACTGAGGCTTAAAGGCGCTAGGAGAGTCAGAGGATATTTGTTATAAGAATTACGTGAGAGCATCGCACTAGATATTAATTGCTTTTATTTGACTTATTTATTAGACAGACCCTTACATCTCCTAATTGTTAAATTGCACGATTTTTTCCTTGTTTGCAGACCTCTAAATCCTCCTAAAATGTTAATAGTGATGTAGATTAGAAAATGATATGAGTGAAATAAAAATTGTGTAATCCTATTACTTAGCCTTTAAACTGCAGAACAATTTCAGTGGCTGTATTGTGTATATTGAGAATACTGGCAGTGACTGAGGAAACAACTTCTCAGTGCTTGCCTTGTAATTATGGACTGTCTCATTAATTTTAAGATCTAGGATGGCAGTGCTCGAGGCTCTTGTCTTTTGGTTATTAGCATGGGTGGCACATGCTTTGGAAATCACTGAAGAATAAGCCAAGGGCTTGTGGCTTCTTTAGTCTTTTCTCCAGTTGAAAATCCTTTTCCTTTGATTTTAATGCATAATGAAGAAGGCTCAAAGCTCCATTTCTTTCTTCCTCTGGGGAAGTGCCCTTAACAGTTTTAGCAGCTTGTATTTGATATCCTCTTTATTTCCTGATGGTAATGGTTGTTTGAAATGTCTTTAATATTGTCTGAATCAAGCTTGTGATACTCAGTGATGTTTTTCACCTGCTGTAGACCACTTCTTTTTGATACCACCACTGATCCTAAGTTATTTCTGAGGATAGTATCAGTGGTAGTTTGCATAGTCATCGAAGTGAGGACTTGATAACTCCTGTAAATGCATCATGCTCAATGCCTTTTGCATGGTTTGCATGAAGTCTTCTGATATTTTATTGCCCATAATTCTCAAAAATCTCAGAAATCTTCATTCAAGTTTCACTAATGATATGACTTCACTCTCAAACCTAGCAGCCCTTTGCTGTCCAGCACGTTGCTTCAGGCATACCAGTTGTGCCTACGAGATACTTTCCTGCAGCTTACATGAACTTCTAGCAGAAATCACTTTGTGGCATAAAAACCACAGACTGCATGAAGTTTCATGCTGCAGTTTCATGCCTGTTCTACTTCCATCAGTAGTGTTACCTGATCACTGGGCACGATGTGGAAATAATGTATGCTATGTTTCTGAAGGACAAAGTGAACATTTTTTCTACAGCTGCAGTATACTGTCTTTGTGAATATGATTAAAAGTTGTTGGAAAGGAGTATTATGTAATTAAAAACCTTTTTTACAAAAACATTTGTAAAACCGAAGGGCAAAAAAATAATTGATTGAGCTGTTTGCAACATAAAATGTCTTCAATGGATCTGTGGAGTTGTAGCATATATAGTGTGTTTATTACATATTCAAATTGAGTGTCTAGGCAATTGTTTCTTTCCATCCTTCTTAAGTTAATTGGCTGGTAGTCTTTTCCATGAGTCCCATGCTAAACAATTACTTTCTTTTTCTTTTCTTCTAGTCTTGGTTATTTCAGTCTCACATAAAGTCTAGAAACTGCAACAGATTTACAGCAACAAAAATGATGACATTAACATAGCTGTAGAAATGAGAATCTCCTGGAAAGTAAGAAAAGAAAGTTTATATTATTGCGCTGTTTTATTTTACGTCATATGAATTCATTGTCCTTTTCTTTTTTTGTATTTAATATTGTTACATATTTACGTAAGATGCCTCAACAACTGATCCTGATCCCAAAAATCAGATAAGTCAATGCAGAATTCCTCTTTGCAGAAATAACTGTTAGAAACACTTTTGTATAAGGATGAGAACTGCGCACAGTGAAAATGGCCTTTAAATGTTCTACTACGTTTAAATGCTCTTGTCTTGATTTTCAGCAGATAATTTAATCCTGCATTCTTGTTTTATTAGGCGTGGGGAGAACAGGGGTACAAGGGTATTGCAAATGTGGAAAAAGTGGTAGTGCAGCTCTGGTTGGTTGTCTGGGGCAACGAGTCCTTTGAAATCCTGAACTAAACAGATCCCCAGTGGCCTGTGAGGATGGTTAGTCCCATGACTTCTATTCTTGCACTGTAACAGTGTGGCCTGGAGTGTTCCCCTCCCCGAGTTAATATGGAAGTGAGGGTGACTTCCTCAGCCAAAGCTATGACAATTCTTATTTTTCACTTTGTTTCATCCCTGGCTATGTTGGTCGAGGGGGTGATCAGGAAGATCAAGTGGGGCTTCTGTGGGTTGCTACTGCTATTTTGTGTACTGCTGTGACTGCCGTGGCGAAAGACCCTACGGTTTTTAGGCAAAGTATAGACATGACTCCTCCCCACCCCATCTCTTCTGTACACACTTTCATGAGCACCCCCAGCGAGGATTTCCAGTGGCTGTGGGTTGGTGAAACAGCTTGAGGATATAGCCCTCCATGTAATAGCCTGAGTAGCCCTCCATCTAATAGCCTGACCACCAAACTTTCGCAGCCTGGAGCAGGAGGAGGGCACGCTGCACTCTCTCTGGCTGCCCGGGTAGGCTGTTGCATCCGGGCACGATTGTGGCTGGTTGTGCTGTGTTTATATGATGAGACTCAAGTGGACCTCTTAGGTCCCCGATCTATGTGCTTGACTTCACCCATATCTGTACCCACAGTGGTTTGAGGTGTGGGTGTGTATCATCCCCTTCCCGTGCAAGGCACTGTTTTTATGATGAGGATAGAAGGGTGCATCAGCTCGAAAGGAAGCTCAGCAGGCTCAAACCAGGTTGCACATACACTGATAGCACCTGAGCAGCCCTCGTACTCCTTTGTGTAGGAAGGTAGTCTCTGCAAAGCTGGCACAGTGACTATTTTTTCTATCACAGATAGTGCTGCTACTGGGAAGGGATGCTGTCAGATCTCCCTGGCACGAACAAACAGATGTGAAGTAACATTTTCCAAGTGATTTAGGAGTCCAAATGACATAGAACTACCATCTGAAGTCACTTTTGAAACTGGTCCCTAATAGTTGTTCTGTTAATGGGACTCCAGCCTGCATCTTGGTTTTGGAAACACTGCCTACTGGTGCCAATTTATGAGGCTGTGTCACAGCGCTGTGCCTGCTTCGTGTCTTGTCTCTAGGGATCGTGATCCATGCGCGGCCAGTGGCAGCAGCTGAAACTCCAGCTTTGACCTTTATTTATTTATTTTTATTTGCAAAATCAGTCCAAAATTTATTGTCGTCCTTGTATGTGCTCCAGCTACTTAACCATAAGTACGCTGCTGCAAAGCACAAATAGGGACACAGAAGCAGTCTCAGCAGAGGATCCTGTTCTGATTGCTGTGCTCAGCGTTAATGTTCCCACATTTAGAGGGTTTTGGTGGGAAGGGTGCTGCTTTTGGTTTTTTCTCTTTCTCACTTTGCCTTTCTGTAGGTGGCTCTTTAAATTTAGACAAGGCAGAAAGCAACTGGTTCAAAGTGACTGGTTTTTAACTGCCTGCTGCTCACTGTATCTTCTGTTCTCCCTTCTAGTGGGTATTTTTAACTTCTCTCATGTTGGTAGTAGAAGTTTCCTTTTTATCCATGAAAGTTCACACTACAAAGTTCGGATCCAGCAGGAGAAGTGGTCAAGTTGCACGAGTGGCTGTTCTCGTGATATTTTGACCCCATGTTAAATCATCGTGTCACAAGTGTTTTGAAAGTTCATGTCCTTTCCAGCCTAATTTAAAGAACTGAAAAGCTTATTTTCATAGATGGTACTGCCTAATAGTAGATGAACAACCTAAAATTCATTCTCTCTGTTGTTTGCCGGCCATTTTGAGCCAAGCCCTCTGGCAGAGCCTAGCTTCATTCAGCGTCTATGTTGAGCTGCTCATTTTTTGTTCAATGCAAAATAACAGCAAATTCCAAACGGCTGTAGTGAGAGTGCCTAAAGGATACTGTTCCCCCTTCCATCCTCAACCAAATGGTACAATAATAATGTATAATTATTATATGTAAAGTTTTATGTTTTTCCTCTCTCTTCATAAAACTGAGGTCTACTGTAACCTCCATTTCTGATAGCACTGTGTTCTCTGTTTTCTGTTGAATGAGATTGTCAGCAGCTAACAATCTGTGTGATTTTGAAATGTAACCGTGTTAAACTCGTGTAAATATTCTCATGTGTAGCTGATAACTGTTTAAACTGATATTGGAGAAACTGAGCCCTGTTGGATATAAGATGTCTAGTGAAAATGAGTGATTAATAAATCCAGTGACTTCTTAAGCTGTACTATCTACTGCTAATGGTAGTTGAACCCAGTGAATAGATTTGTTTGCGCTCTCTGGAAAAACATCTGTGAATTTTTTCTTCTGGGGCCAATTTTTCCTGTGACACTGGCAGGGACTCTTTTGCTTGACTTGGCCTGTGTTTTTGGCATGCATGACAAGCTTAACAATTTTCTCAATATTTCTGTTCATCTTAGAACTCATATAAAATATATCTGGCCCTATAAATAACCTCTCTGGCCTTTATAACATGTTCTTTTGTAACATCTAAGGAGTCAACATTCCTCTGGCATTAAATGAAATCCTATCTAGCCCCAGAACCGCTTTTTAAATTGATAATGTTGCTCAGGCATTTGCTTCCCTGGCCACCCTATGCTTACAGAAGGAATTAAATTCCTCAGTAGGAGTTCTGGAAATCATAAATCACGTATTCTTGAGAGCATACACTTGGTTTTGGAGCTCTTTTAATGCAACAAAAAGGAGCATTGATCACGTTTATTGAATGCTCCACAAAAGGTGCATGCAATCATGAAACCTCCCTAGGTTTAGGTTTTCACGTTATGTATTTCTAAATTAAATGAAAATATAATCTCTGTGTTTTCAGGTGTGAGTGGCTATTTTGTTTGGTTTGGTGGTGCGTGTTGGCTTGTTGGTGGGTTTTGGTTTTTTTTTGGCTATGCTCTTATACCTCTGAGTGCTTTCAGACATCTGGTGGGGCATTTAACTGCTCTGTCCTTCCTTTAAAGATTCTCCAGTTTGCTTGACTCCAGGTCTCAGGCATTCTTCAATAATCACTTGGAGCCAAGCTGCTTGAAGGTTTAATTCAGTGTCTAACATTTCAATAGTGTGCAGCATAAACCTCTGCATAGCACAGCAACCAATTACAAACTTTTTGTCCTGGAGACTCTTAGTTGCCTATATCATTGACTTCTTTTCTGAAGAGAATAAATTTTAGCTTAATATTTCTGCAGTCAAAACACAGAAAACTAACAATTCTCTATGCCTTTGCGGAAATGAGGTCAGTCAGCCTTGCTAATAGGAAATCTATTCATATTCCTCTAATTGGGCAAAGACTTAACGGCAAGCATCAATAGAGACATCACAATAGATCATAGGAGAATAAGGCCCACTGCACAGAAGTTTTTCTTCTGTAGTTTTTCCTTTATGATATATTCAAAAGACATTCTTAGTTGAGTGCAGTGTTTTAAATGTTACTTTACCTTTTTTCATGGTTACTTTGCCAGCACCTCATGCCCTCTCTATTATGCAGACTTAGTAGCTTGCTGTGGCTCTGTTAAAGTCTGGAAGGTTTGAGCATGCATTTCAGAACTTATCCTTGACACCTTTAAAATACATGTAAGTCATTTTCATCAACGAAAGTCCAGAAAAAAAATGTGAAACTTAAAAATGTGTATTGTTTACTGCAGCGATTGGAAAAGGGCCTTGATTATGGTGAGCAGTGCAAAAGATTTTTGTCTCTAAGGGCATAAAACACATACATAAGCAGTAATTGCGGAACGCTGTTTCAGTAGCCATCTGAAGGAGCTCTGGAGTGTTCACGTTCCACATCGTCAGTACAACGAAATGCAATACAAAACAATGCTAAAGTTGTGATAATTTCCGAGTCCAGTTTTTACTTTGCTGAAGATTGAAGGCAACATGCTGAGTCTTTTTTTTCTTTTTTTAATCAGACAGCCCTCTCCCCACAGCAAACCCAAGATTTAGTGTCAGGAAGCAAATCCGTCTTAGGCCAGATTAACGAGGACAGTGTCTTTGCCTTCTTTGCAGTGGGGGGAAGGGTGGAAGGAGGGACATGGTCCACTCTCTTGGGGTCAACAGAGATGTTGGCTAGTAAATTTTCTACTATAGCAAGGCCATGCAACGCTGACTTTGATCGCTTCTGTTTTCTACATGTGGCATTCTATAAACTGTTTTTTTTTTCTTTTAAATTTTGGCTTTCTACCATAACTGCAAGCTATAACAGGATGGTGTTTTGGGACCAATGGTATGTTGACCCTGATGGAGTAAATGTTACTGCTGTGGGTTGGCTGCAATAGCAGGGGACTGCATTCAATGACCCTTCCATCCTTCCCAGCACCGAGCTCCAAAATAAGCAGCGGTTTATGTCCTATAACACACAAACCCCCAGCCCCTAACTGTCTCTAAATAGAGCATCCTACAAGCTAGGGACGCTGGCATCTGCTATTTTGCAAGGAAGTCCTTGGATGCTTTGATGATGGATGATAATAAAAAGTAAACAAATGAATAACTCTGGAGTAGAATTTTAGGAACCACCATAAAAAAGGGCCTGTTAGGTTATCTGCAAACAGTCCACTCCTCTGTAGTGGGGCATTGCTGCCTGATTATGTGTTCTCTAGTGAGAATGTATTTGTCCAGTCTCATTTGTGAGGCATCTGCTAATGAGATACTCACTGTCTCTTTTGTGCTGCTATAATGTTCAGCATCATGGAAAAAATATTTCTTCTGTTTTATAAGGAAAAAAAAAATCTCAAGCATTTGTTTTTTCTCCCAAGATCTTTTAGGAGGACTTATCATTATTATTGTTGTTGTTATTGTTGTTATTATTTCTGATATTTGCAATATTTGCTTGAATATACTTTTGACTGGGCTCTGATTTCTTTTTGTGTGTGAAAATGTAAATGGTCATAAAAGAGTGAAAAAAGTATTGATCAAGAAAAAACCGTCAGGGCCTGTCATTGCTGTTGTGAAGTGGGAAGAGAGTTACAGAACTGTTGAAGCTGGAAAAACCTGAGTCACAACTGATTAGAAAAAGGTGCATGGTAGGTACTGCTCAAAGCTGTTTTAGTCTCAGGATGTTTATTCCTAGGAGGAGTTCCATTTTTGTGAGTTTTGTTGAGAGATGCACTTTTAACAGTGGTTAGTGTTGCCATCAGCATACTGTGTTCACAGTGTGCTCATAGCAATATTCATATGAGATGAGCACTCCACTTCAAAGTCCTGTACAGAAGAACATAGAAATGTGCATATCAGGGAAACTAGTGGAAACAGCTGGTCCCACATGATATCTCAAGGCAGTGGTTCATAAAATATGTTTCAGAGGAAAGTGTTTAAAAGCTTAAATTCTATAACGCAAAATAGAAATGTAATTTTCTTGACAGGAGACAGTGGAATTTGACATAATTCAGAATTTTTTTAACTTTGATATTTTATAAAGCTGGCTACTTTCATTTCTCTTGAGAATGCCTTGCATTACGAAATACATCGGCTAACTATCAGCTATTATTAATTTTTTATTTTATGCAGTGTTCCTCTTCTGTATTCTGACAGCTGTAAGCAGTGATGTCTGGCTGACTTGCCAGACACTTACAACAAATGGCTCTAAAAGTCTCCCTGCCCCTGCCCAGGTTATATAGGTCTAATCATCTGTTTTCCCTTTACGGGAAATCTTCCCATCTTTCTCCCCTTTATCTTAACGTATTGTGCTGATCTCCTCTTTGAAATAGACTTGGCAAAATGTATGCAGTAGTTAGGGCAGGGGCAGACCGCTGGCTTGTTACTAGCAAGAAAGACTAATATCAGTGCTAATATCCCGTATTAGTTAAAATTCCATTTTTTATAGATTAACATCTTGCTTTACTCTTGCTGCCACTTTGTGTTGAGGAGAAGGTTTTGTTTAAATGCCCTCTGTGATACCTAGGTCTGTTCCTTGAGGGCTTAATGGATAAAAGATGAATTACATGTGAGCAATACAAATAGCTTTTTTTCCAATCTCAGTTTTTCAAGAAGAGATTTGTTTTCCATTTTCCTCTGGGTGCTTGCTGTTCTGTAGAAGACCCCTCCCCATCATCCATTTATTAAACTGAATAACTCTATGCAGATCAAAAGTTTTACCACCTCATTATTCTTCCAGATGGTTTAAAGGTCTGCTAAAGTCCAGACTGAAGTTTCATACTGGTGCCCCAAAAAGTTTTGTTCTTGTCGCATGAATCCCAATGGCAAAGAATTGGGCCAAAACCTGAAACAAAGATAAAATAAATACAACAAGCTAACCTCTAGAATGAACTCGGTTTAATCTTTCAAAGTTTTCAAGTTTCAATGTGTCAGCCAGGGTTGCCTTAAATCTGGTTTCCAGGTAGCAGGCATGCTGATCACTGCTTTCGTAGCTTGGGTCACCGAGTAACCTCCCTTCCCTGGCAGGTACCAGCAACTCTTCCTTGAACGGCTTTTTCATTTGGGATTTCTGTGCTCCTGCCTGACCCTCCATGTTTCACTGCAGCCTGACAGTCCTGAAAACCACAACCAGAATGACATGATGGGAAGAGTTGGTGAAATATTAAAGTACTGCAGAGAAAAATGAGATAAATTAGCAGCATGCGAGTAACGTGACAAGTTATACCTTCAGCAGCTCTCTAGGAGAGAACCAGCTGAAGATAAACGGTACTGCACTCTCCACAAAGACAGGCTGCAGTGAGAATAGCCATAGACATATTGGCAGAAAAAATTAAGTAGGTGAATTAGAGATGCATGCTAAGTCACTGAAGAGGCATATTTAATTTAATCTAAGCAGTGAAAGGAAGAAAATTCCTCAGACATTGAGATCATGAGGGTTGTAATTTATTTGCAGATAACATTTATGGGAAAGAAAAGTAGGTAAAACAAAACAGGATTAAACGCCAGAGAAAAACAGATGTGCACCAGACAATAAACCCACAATGATGATAAATTACTGAGATTTCTAACTGTACCATCCTGCTTCTCAAGGGAATGCATATACTCAAGTAAAGAGGGATAAATATTTAATTTATTAAACATTATCAATCATTTCTCAAGCATATGATGCTATTTCTAACGGTTTTAAACAAAATATTACTTTCAAATGCTCTGTGCCATGTACTTAGGATAAAACTGCATTCTTAATGGAGGTGCTTCAAAATATGCAAGAAAATAACGACTCAAAATATTATGACATCCAGATAGTTTCATAAACCATGAGTACCTTTTAACTAAACCTTTTATTGCTTACTTAGCATTTTCATGTTTAAGACCGATTTTCTAAGGAATTGCTTATAATTGTTTCTCATTAAAATGTCAAGATATAACACCTTGCCGTAGAGATGTTAGTTCAGCATAGAACGGAAAGGAGTTATTTAAGCTTTGTTACCTTATGTGAGACAGGCAGGTGGTTAGGTACCCTTCTGATTTAAAATCTCAAAATCATAGTTGTCATCTCTACAGCTGGCCTGCTATTACTCTGAATGGGGCTTGATATCATCCTGTTACGTGATCTGTCTGCTTCATGCTCTCTTGAGCCACGTTTTGCATCTTCATGGCAGTGAGTGAGAACAAGGCCCTGCCACTTTTTTCTTTCTGTTTCCAGGTATGTTTACAACGTCATGTTGAAGCCCCTGTGCCTCAAATCTCCACCAGGAAAATACAGAACAGTTTCTGAGGTACATAAAACCATATTGATTGCTTCCTATCTTTGGTTATTTTGAAGACTAATACAATCTTGACGGGTGCTGCGGGTGTGCATCGAGACAGGCATGCAGGGAAATGCCCCATGGATGCAGTAACATGCAACTCCAGAAGCCAGACCGCCAACTTGTTTGTTAGAGATTGTGCAGTGATCTGAGATAAAGCTGGAAACAGCAAATAAACGTCCAATCCCAAAAGATTTCATGCACACTGGGCAAAATCCCAATTGCACTGGTTCCATATGAACCAGTTGAGATTTGTGAAGATATTTTCCTAAAACTCCAAAATTCTAATAGAGTAGGTTGAGTTTGCAATGTTCTTTTATTTAGTAAGCTGATTTCTACAGATAATAAAATTCATAGAAAATAAAACAATAAAAAGATACGTACCCTTAAAGCCAGATTACTTTACAGAGGATTAAACCTAATACATAGCCAAACCTAACACAGTTGATGTATCCAGCAGTAAGCACAGTTAGAAGAACTTCATAAATCTAGTGTATTACTCCATCAGTGATTTAGTGTGACAGTAAAGCTACAGTGAAATTCCTCTGAAATGAAGCTATTTGTTTGATGAAGGACCAAATCTTTGGAAAAGGGAAAGTGAACAAAATTTTTGCTCCTCTTCTCCTCAGATTTGTTGATGTATATCACTTTAAACTTCAAGCTTCGTGAGTGATTACTACTGAACTGATCAAAAACATGTTCCTCAAATGAATGTTGACTGTTTTCATTGAGGAAAATAAACACTTCAGAAGCGCTTGCTTTCTTTCCTTCTTATGAGCCTCTGATTCAAACAACCTTATTGGGGGCCTACCCCGTGCCAGCCATTGAGAAATGGAAGAGTTCCCCCCCCACACCTTTTTTTTGTCAGGCCCCATTGGAGAATGTGCTGGGGACTGTGTCATGTGTGGATGAAAGACCCTGGTGCAGACCGCTCAGCGCAGAAGCACAGACTGTTTCAGTGAGAAATTGAAGGCAATGGTTACATGGGAGCCTGATCTGGCAGATTTTGCTTCCATTACAATAAATTAATCCCCTGTTCAACAGACCCAAAATAGAAGCTCTTTTGCCTGCTGGGTAATTAGTCTCTTGCATATTTGCATCTCATTGGCTTTTTCTCTATACTTAATGACACAGCTGCTTCTTGCTCATGATAAATTAGGATGGGGATCAGGAAAGCACATCCATTTGGTAGTAATGGTGTGTCTAATAAACTTGTTGCCTCTTAAGTTTCTTGGTCATAATGGTAATCTATTAGTTCCAGGAATGCTTCACTTCCTCTTCTCTGCTCCCTATTAGTGTAAATGCAGGTTTAGTGAAATGAACTTATGGACTAACTGTCTTCTAATGAAAAGCTCAGCTATCGCTGAAAAGTCCATACATCACATCAGTCATTCTGAATTAGTGCCCACACAGGACTATAAGAATAACAATGAGAGGAAAAAGGAAGAGCAAAGCAGAGCGAAAATGGCTAGTGCAGCTTATACAAGAAACATATTTATGTTCCATTGCCCTTTACCTACACGTTGCATATAGTCCCCTTTACCTACACATTGCATATAGTCACCTTAATATTGTCCGTAGGTGTTGCGATGTTGCGAAAAACCTTCCTTTCATGCCATGGTTCATATCCACCCTGGTTTAGCCAACATTAAAATCAAGCAGGTCCTGGAGTTTAAACAGCCTGCTGGTTCTCTCTCACCCTTCAGTAGAAATAACGAGTACGATGGGATGAGCGCATCTAAACTCATTATTAACTCTTTACTTTCAACAACTGGTGAGAATTTAAGGTCTAAATAGGAGGAAGCTCCACTGGTGATGGACTGTCATGGCAGAACTCTATTGACTGCCAAGCGTAAGTAAAATATTTTTTTCTTGAAGGCAGAAGGAGTCAAATAGCCAGAGACAATTTTATTGGTCATAAACTGAAGGAAAATTAAGCTTGTATATGCTGTATGGAATTTGAATTGAAAGCTGGAATTAGAATTTGTCTGGTGCAGGGTTGTGTTGTGTAAAATCAGTGCGAGAGAACAGAGACTATAAGAAGAGCTCTGTTACTAAAATATTTCCATATTAAACTTACTTTTGTAATATGGAAACTGCTGTACAATCACAGCAGATTCACTCTCAAAGCTGTGAACTTACTGAAAGCTGCAATATGGTTGAGTAATAAAAATAAGTTTTTATTGGACAGAATGTCCTGAACTTTACGTTCATTTTTCTTTAGGTTTTATTTTTCTGCAAGTGGTTACATTTCTGTTTTGGTTTTTAATGTCAACGTTTCTCTTATTCCATTGCTATTTTCCACTTTGACCTGAAATTTCCTCTTGTGAATAGAGTACTTAGAATTTGAGATCAAATTCTTTGCAGAAAAAATAAACTGAAGTACATGTTTTGATCCCTGATTCCTCCAGGGCACAACCTTGAGATGATGACATTACTAGTTCTTTTAATCACATTGGCTCAGAATTATTGAAAATGCCTTGATATTTCTGCTTCTTTCTTTTGACATTAATTAAGGTAAATTAAGTGACAAATCTGTGGGCAGAACTAGCAGACTAATCACTCTAACCTTTCACCTTCTTAGGATTTGTCATCATGAAAAAGAGAAATAATGTTTAAAATGCAACATGGCGGTGCATGGAGTTTTCTTATTATCCTGGGAAGTTTGTTGTAATAGCAAGATAACTGTTAAGCCACCTTTACGATTTGTTGTGTCTGATGGACATAAAACAGACTACTATTTGCTACATGGCGTGGGGATAAATCCTGAGCTGAGCTCACAGGGACATAGTGTGAACAGGATGGCTAGTCCAGCCTGACTTCCCACTGGTGTCACTGGATCTCTTTCCACTTAATGGAAGCTGAATTGGACCTACAAAATCCATGAGCAGAAGGACTGGAAAAAGCTAACCGTTATCATTTAAAAGCTCAGAGAGAGCATATCCAGAAATTTTGTTGAGAAAAAAATTTGATGCCAATCATCAGAGAAGCAGTTATAGAATAAGCTTAAAGAGTAACCAGTTGAAAGTATATACACAATCCCAATGATTATATATTTTAATTTAGGATGAGATTTTATGTAGTATGACAGATTTAGAGATTGTTCCCTCCAAGCCATCTAAGGACCCTTTCTGGATAACAAGGCAAATAAAATGGTTGATTTTATAAAATAAAAGAGTTTTAAAAATAAAAAAAGGCCCTGGTTGATTTGCAGACTCATTAACAGAATTTCAAACATGCAAGAGGTGTGGAAGAGCTTTAAACAAATTGTTTAAATTCTCTCTCTTTTTGCTAGCCAGTAACCATCTACCCTTGTATGAGAGGAGATAGAGGCATCCATCAGGGTTTAGCTGAAGGGAATCTTGCAGCCCAGGAAAGAGCAAAGAACTGCCAAGCTGAGGGCACCCTGAGCTTCCTCTAGCAGACACCTGTAACATTTATTGTTGTTGTAAAATGGGTGGAAGTTAATTTTGCATTGGCTTGTAAGTTTAAAAAGCTGAGTGTTTCCCTGTTGATGAACAGCAGTTTGAATGATAAGGCTGTCAGTATAAGACTCTTATTTTCTTATTGAGAGGGAGAAAGTCCCTTATATCAGAGGGGAAAAGGAAAATGACAACACAGCAGGTGTGTTCTTCATCACTCACTGACTGTCCAGAGAGGGAGGAAAACCTTCACTCCTGCTGTGTTCATCCTGAGCAGCCCCATGTCGTGAGCTCCACAACAGCTGTGTTGCAGCCCTGTGGATCTTTTGCAAGTTCCTGACTTGAGAATAACGTGGAAACCAAGACTCTGATGGGCATGGAAGAAGTATTTGTTGTTTCAGGGTTTTGCCTTTGCTTATGGCCTGGCAACAGGGAATTCTCTTTCCCATTGCACACCAGGAGCTTGAAGAGGATGACTTCCTTTGAAGAACAGTTACCAAATTTAAAATATAAAGAAAAGATTGATGCAAGGTATGACAGTGCACAGTGGGTGAGATTAATGTTTCTTCAAATGCTTCTGCCTTACTAGCTATTAATATATCTATTGTAGAACTTGAATACCCTCCTACTGTAGAACCTGAACAACCTCATCTCATCAAAGATCTTAGTTTGATGGAAACTGAGAACTTTCCCTAAAAAATTATCTTTTCCCTAAAAGGTTTGCCAACCTATTGGGGGGAAAAAAGTGAAGAAGTAGAAGATGATGTTGCCCAAGAGAGACTGTGGAGTCTCCATCCTTGGAGATATTCAAAATCCAGCTGGACAGAGTCGTTAGCAACTGCTCTTGTTGACCCTGCTTTGAGCCAGTGGATTGGACTAGAGACCTCCAGAGGTGCTGTCCAACTTCAGCTATTCTGCTTTTCTATAACGGTGTTAACTACTTTGCCAGCTGTGCAGGATAAAAGGAAGATGACCCACTGGCAACTTTGAAAAGCCTGTGTTCTAGGTTAAGCCAATAAAAATGATGTTAGCCTACCTTATTTGCCAGTAAACCTTGTATCTGATAACTTCATATAGTTTGTTGTAATAAAATGGCTGGTCTAAGTGCATTTGCTACTCTAAAAATAACATTTCATTTTGAAATTAGCATATTTTCAATTAATGCTTTCTCTGCTGACTATTACAAAACAAGAAACATGCACAGTAACTACTAAGAATAGAGCTCTCTGTCAGTACAAGAGCTGTATATGTATAAACTGTGAAACAGAGCAAGAAGATTGAAAATTGCTTAAATGTAAGCTCAGTGCAGAAAAAGGGGGAAAAAATGGATCAGGCAAGGTATGGCCATTGAGGACATAGTACTGTTTTGTTTTTTTTTTTCACATGGAACATCTTGAGATTACCTTTCAAAATGTTAAGGTGTTCTGTAAGCTTCTGAAGACAACCTATTGAGGATCATGTGTGCTGGTATTACAGCGCTGAAATACCCAGAAGCTACTTGGAAAGTGTAAAATGTTCTGCTGTGCATGCATTGACAATATGTGTCATCAACCTGAACTGCTGTTTGAGATTACTTTGAATTTAGTCCAGTGTTGTTTCTACTTAAAATATGGTTTTATATTTCTGTAACTTTTCTTAAGCTCTAGCAAAACACGTTGGGCTACCCTATGTTTTGCTGGGTGCTGCTTTCTGCTGGGAAGGTTTGGTATCTGCCTGTCTGCAGCTGAGTCTGGTGGGAGCAAGGATGTGTGAAGCCCATTAGGCACCTTCAGAAGGTAGAGCTTCCCCAGCTGTGCCAGAGCCAGACACCACCACAAAGGGTCAGTGGCCTTTTCTTCTTAGCAGAAGCAGCTAAGATGGGGGTGTGGGGTAATGAAGCAGGGTCTGTGTCTCACCCCTCCATGCTATCTATGTTCCTGACTAGACTTTTCAGAACTCAATTCCTACGAGGGTTCAAGTGAACGTATCCATCTACCCTATCCTACGTGAATACTCTTTTAAAGGTGGAGCTCGGTGCACACACGTACAAAATTGACTTACTTCAGCTCAACATGGCTTAAATTCACACATTTTACTTAATAGTTCATAAACAAAAGCATGCCCACAGTAAGTTGCATCAGCTGTACTGGTTATTGATAAGTCACTTAGCCAAGTTGTCACCTTCTGCTGTGCCTTGAAATTTCTAATTTTTTTCATACATGAATGCTCACAAGGCTAAGCTTTGAGCTCATAAATAAATTCTAGTTGTGGAAGGACACGAAAAATTAACTTACCAATAAACAAATTATACAATTTATCTAAAAATTTGGAACCAAGTGAAGAACAGTAACTACAGGAGAACTTTGGAAATCAGGAGGAACAGAAGCTTTAGGGAGGAAAAGGATAACCAAGAAATTAATTGGCATCTTTAGATTTGCGGCTGGTCCTGGCTGGTATGTGAGCAGAAGGAAATAAAGGCCAGATTTTTTTGTTTGTTTAATATTCCGCAGACTTTGGGGTGATGTCCGTTAATGGTTATTTCACCTGTTATCATTACAGCCTGGATCATTCTAGGGTTTTTGCTGAAGTGCTGCATGCCTCTGAAAAACAAAGCTTCAGTGTTTGTAACCAACATTTCAAAACTGTAAATAAGCAAGACTGTGGACCCTTCTCTGACTACTTGGATTTAACAGCACTGAATATCTTATTTATTGCAAATTATTTCCTGAGCTATAATAATGAGAATAACCTTCATGATCTCTTCTGATGCAAATATGATTGAGACAGATGGTGACATCACCAAGAAGCTTCTTTCTGAAAGGTTAATCTCCTTCCGAACTAGGAAACCTCATTAGCCAAGATCTGTCATTCTAACTCCGGAGCTCACACCTGTAGTTGGGGAAATTGCAAAGTGCCGGACTTGTAGACATTAATCACCTTTCAGCCAACTGCCTCTTCTTCTTTCCACTGTTATTCTGAGTTCTTGCATTCCCGTCTCCTATCTGTTGCTAAGCGTTGTGATTTTAATATTTGATCTCTGCAACCTAATTTATTGGCTGTCTAATTTAACTTCAACAAATTTAGACTGAAGCTTAATCTGGATCCTGAAATTGGATCTGTTCATGCACATAGTTGTTTTTAGCCAGTTGAGTTGCAAGGAAAAAACATTCAATTGAGAGACTAGCAATTAAACTGTGTGATGGTGTAGGAAGATGTGAATGACCCTTGGCACAATCTGGTTTAGCTGAGCCACTTTACTACCATAGGCTGTTCCATAATACTTTCAGGTTGGGTGACGAACTGCATTGATGTTTATATTAAAACCCTAGATACGTATTTTATAAGAATTTGGATCTGAATACTGTCTATCTGTTTGTTTTCCCTTTTTTCTTTCTCTAATGCTCTGGTCAATAGATCAGCAGTGGTTTCACCTTTCTCCTTTAACACTTTTGTTTTCAATAAATAGTACCTTCAACATCTTTTTTTTTAATTATAAGGGACATGTTTACAGGTAGTGTCAAGAAGCCAAAAAAGCCAAGGATTAGTCATAGATGCCAGGTGGGTGGATGGGCAGCCAGCCAGCCTAATCAAGCTGAGATCATAGGCACAAGACGCTGCTTCCCTCCAACGTTATCTCACCATACTACCCGCCTTGAAGAACTTCTCAAAACACTCAGAGTTATAGCACTGGGCTCTGAACTCCTAGTGTTCAGCTTTAGCCGTGGTTATAGATGTTTTAATGTGTTGACCTAGGATTCTTTTTAGGGGTGAAATCTTAACACTTGAATACGATGCTGCAGTGTATAGTATTGCTGTAAATGTGATGTATAAAAAGAATATAATCCTATCAGACTGTCCTAGGTTTTATTCTCTAATTTGAACTAGGTATGTCAATAGATGCACTATGTTTCTTCAGGTTGCTCAGTGAAGACTGGGAAAGTGAGCAATGCTTCGGTTCTACACAGGGAAGCTTTTCCAGCATCTCTTTACACTCTGTGCCTGGCAGAGAGCCATGTGTTAGCCCATCATTTTTGTCAACATCAACCTAATGCGCATTTGAAATATCTATGCTTTTACAACTTAATGCAACATTAATGAGATATTTTGCTTCTTTTAACTGTAGACACTTTAGCACTAAAGCAACCCAGCTCTGCAGTATTTTTTTTTTCAACAGCAGTTTAAAAGGAATTAGAGTATCAATGGGATATAAGTAACTCCTGTCTGTGTTTTGGAAATCCACCAGAAAAATCTTCCAGTTTCAAACCTACTTTTCTTGTTTTGCATTAATTTTACTTGGCCAGCCTAAACTTTCCATGAGAAAAGTTTTCTGAACAGAATGTGACCTTCAAAGTGAATCATCATAAAATAGTTGCTGCATTTTTAGTGCTGTTGCTGAAAATACTCTTAATATTGCTTCAGATAGTATTTATTTATTTATTTGTTCGTTTAATTGCTTACAATGGTTGTGTGCTTTAAGATGAGCAGGCCTCTAAGCAGTAGTACTGTACTTAGCCCTTCCAATGCTTTATTATCTGCTTTCCAGGTAAGAAGCTGGGCTACAGCTTTGCTGAGTAACTTATTAAGATAGGAACAGCTAAGGCCAGAATTGCTTGTAAGGGAGACAGAGCACAAGAAAAGATGGGAAGGTTTGATTGGGTTTTCTTCTCTTACCCTTCTTGAAAGGAAAGAGAAGAGTAGCGAGGACTTGAAAATGGGGCATATGGTTAATGAGAACTAGGAAAGAATTTCCTCTTTTCCAAGAAGAGAAGAGGCTCTTGCTGGCAGCTACTGTTCTTTCTGGCAAAGACTGGGAGATCCCATCTTTCACTTAAAATGCTGTTTTCTGTTAGGATTCATTGGAATCCTCAGGAAGGAAGACTGGAAGCAAGCCTCTTCCGGGGTGGTTTGAATAGGGTAATAGGAAGAGCAGCAGTATTTGAGCACATCTGAGGTGAATTATTCTGGATACAACAGGGAAAATGCCACAGTTCACTCAAAGAAATTTCAGTTTGGGAAAAAGGTTGTTAGGAATGTTTTCTTTCAAATAACGTATGAAGGAG
The DNA here is from genome assembly GCF_040807025.1 of Struthio camelus. Lineage (NCBI taxonomy): Eukaryota > Metazoa > Chordata > Aves > Struthioniformes > Struthionidae > Struthio > Struthio camelus. The sequence goes on from NC_090943.1 coordinate 53,874,596, forward strand.
GTAAACACAAACACACTTGATGGTAGTAGGAGGGCTGCTTGTGAAGGTTGGTAGACAGCTGGCATAACTATTATGAGACAGTGTAGGCGAATAAACTTCTGGATTGATCAAGAAGCAGCTAAATGCTTTATTAGATGGATATAATATTTATATTTAAATTGGTTATTTGATAAAAAGAAAATAAAGATGCCATTTTCAGGTTTGGAGGGGCTGGGGAGGTGCTTTTTTGCTCTTTACCTAGGCAGATTTGAATCAAGGTATCACATGCCTCTTGACTTAATTTTTCTGCTTATAAAACCTCTTAGAAAATCTTGCCCGGGATTCCAGCTGGCAAGCTGCATTTAAAATGATATGATTTATTAGCAGAACAAGTAAACCTTACTGGATTATGGTAGAATAGCAAACATTTCACCTGCCTAAACATTGTCATTTGTTTCAGGCTTAAGCAGTACTGGTCTAGCTATAACACAATGTAACGCTCAGTACTTTTCAGTGTGTTTTTATTAAACCTTTGCTTGTTTTATCTGCCTTGATCCTGATCCAATGCCTGTGAAAGTAAATGGCAAGCTCCCTTGTATTACAATACACCTTGTATGGAGCTATTACTACTTATGTGACTTTTTTTCCCCTACCTTCTTTCAAAGGACTCATTTAAAATAATGACTTTTCCCTACTGGGTCATCAGGAGAGAGTTATTCAGGGATAAGTATCTCAAGTAACATATTATTTTGACTAAATGCCTCGTGCTTTCTTTTGATTAGATTAAAATCTTTGACATGCTTAAAGTGTCTCACAATGAATGGTCAGTACTTGGAAAAAATACTGCAGAAGTGTAAGTTTCTGCTCACTGGTATGTGAATTGAAGTCAGCAATTTTAGCAGGGAATAAATTGGTTGCTGAGAGGAGTAATGGGTTCACACTGAAAGATTTTCAAGAATAGTTGACTGATTCTTTAACAATCAAAAAAAAATGGTTTAACACCCAGAGAAGTCAGCTTTTCAGCACCTTCCTATCCCCCAGATAATTAATCCTGCCCTGAGGATACGTAACACTTAAGTTTCATAGTATTTTCTTATAGTTTGGATACAGACATGTTATCAATAGTCCTCACACACAGCTCTCTCATGGTGACAGCGTAGACCGCTTCATGCTGGCTTTGGCCAGGCCCAGGATACCTGGGTGCAAACCAATTCTCCAGTTGTAATTGTGAGGGTTGCTATTCACACACCATGTCCATGCTGTTACCTTCTGCCTCCTGGGTGGAATTAGCACAGCACCAGGCTGGTACTTACAATGTGCCTGCATGGATTTTGGACCGTAGCTGTCAGCTCAGAGCTTTAGTGGATCTGCATTGCTACTGCCTGCACAGTCAAGGGTATAGCATATGACACACAGCTTCCATATTAAGGATTATACTTTTGGCTAGTCTTTTCAGACACCCGAGTTCTTTGGGTCTTAGAAGCTTGAAGGATTCAGCAAGTAGGGCTCAAAAGAGCAAGATGTCATCATATCACTGGAGAAAGACCTGAATGCAGACGTCATCATAGCACTGGAGAAAGACCTGAATGCCTGTATCCAGGATATATTTGTGAATATCTCTAACTGGGTCATCTCTTTTTTGTATCTAAGATTAATGTGAACCTTTCTTGTAATGATTCTTTTTGTGTTTCTACTTGCCCGAGCACAGGCTTATTTCAGTTGACTAGCTGGCTGAGTAGCGATGGGCTTTGAAATGCCATGGTCTCCAGCCAAGACTGGAGGAACAGATGAGGTTGATATTTTTACCAAACATCAACTTTCAGATAACACAGACTTATTGGAAACTAAGTTTCTGTCACTATAACCAGTACAAATAGCTTGGCCTAGTTATAGGGAATTGGTGATGATGCCCAAACATCTGCACTTCCAGCTCAATAGTTCAGTGGCTGATACCACTTTGCTTTACTTCTGAACTTATTTAGCAGTAAATGTTAATAGAAACGTAAGTCTGAATAACTGTGAGCAGATACAGTCAAGTAGAACGATGCCAATATTGCCATTGGAGAGCATCAAAGCATGAGAGTTTGTGTTACCTATAGTAAGCATGCACTAAAAGCTTTGGTTTGGGAGAACTTGAGCTAATACAAACTTCCATAGGTAGACAGCAGTAGTTCCTTCACAACTTTAAATAGTCGGTGAAGACAGCAATACTTTCATTAGGGTTGTTATAGACCATCTGCATGCAGACGTTATATTGTAGTCATGAAGCAGTACCATGGGGAGTATTCATGGATTTCTTCTACTTCTGGGAAAATAAGCATTAGCAATCTTTAATACCTCTTATTCATAGAACTACCTTGAATCTTAACACATGTGCTATAAAGAGACCTTGAATAGGAGGGTTTGCCTCATAGCAGTCATTTCTTGGTTTTATCTTCCATTAAAATGATTCTGTAGCTTGAAACCTCTGGGTCCGTAATGGGATAATTTAACTGCTCTCTTCTGTGTTTGTGTGTTTGTGTGTGTGTGTGTGCACGCATGCATGTTGTGTTGCACATCTTTTATATTCTGATCCCTCAAAAAATTCTCATGGTGCTATTGCTCATGATAAGACTCTCCTGTCAGTAAAAATAATGCAGAATTCAGAAACAGTCACTGAATTCCAGTGTTAGATGCCTCATTCCTGAATGGCTGTTATCAAATCATGGCTTAAAATACCACTGCATCCAGGAGTCTTAATAGTATTATAGGCATACTTTTTTCCCCTCGTCCGACAGAAACTTGGCCAAAAGATGGAACATAGTACGCAGTCTTGAGTAGACTCAGTGACGCCAAAACAAAATTGAGGTAGGTAAAAGAGGGACATCAGTTTGACATTTCTGAGTTTTCCTAGTTTCTGAGTTTACCCATAATCTTTGTCAGAAACATGGACTGTGATAATCTGTATAGGTTTTTTTAATTTGAGGAAATAAGATAATTTGAACAGTTGCCCAAAGAAAAAACTGTTTCACTACACTGATCCTATATCATGATATCAAGGCAGATGGTTAAAGAAGTTTAGGCTTGACACCAAAGATCAAACTGAAAGGTGGCAGATAGGTTCAAAGACAAACTAATTACATATTACCCAGTCATTTGATGTAGTGAGAGAAACAACTAAAGCTGCTCTGTAAGGTCTTGAACTCGTTTCAGTAATGTTGATGAGTTTTAAAATTGGATTTTTTTTCCTAAAAGGATATAATAGAATAAGTTGCATAGAATTGTCTAATATATGCTGGCCCTGATTTGCAGTGGGCCTCATTCCTCAGGAGGCACCAGTAACTGTCACACATCGTCCTTACTCTAAGATCAAAATGGAATGGGATGGTATGAGGTGCCATACTGCAATATCCTTAGTTTACAAACACAGTTTGCCGTATGTCTTGTCTTCTTCTGGGCTCTATCAGTGAGTGTTGTACCGCTATTGCCTGGACTTCTCACATAGTTTTCTCACAAGCTGAAGAACTTGAATCTTCTGCAGAAAAAACAGAAGCAGAAATTCTGCAGAATTTGGGCAAACCAGGTGTTTTGTAGTATCCTACCTTCTTTGTCTGCAATACTGTCTTGGTGGATTAAGTTGAGTTGTACATTATCTGTCATGTTGAAACTTGCATCATGTCCTCCTCTAAAAAAATGAGACATTTCCAAGACAAAAAGGTGACACTTCAAGTTATTGCTAATTGATATTGTAGTTCTGATGGGCCAAGTGATGTAAGCCATTTTGAACCTAAACATAATTTCCTGCTTTCTCATTTCTTGCTGCTGTGACCTAAAACAATGCACTTTAAAAAGTTTGACTTCTATCCCTCTGAGTCCCTGCAAAGCCTGAGAAGATAAAACCCAATGTGCGTAACTATAGATTTACACACAATATAGTGCAATGACAACTCAGGAGAAGTTCAGCATGAGTTCTCTGCATCATGAAAAGACCTCTGTCTTCCTCCACGTTTTATCCTTCTGTATATATGGTATGAATCTGAGTTGTTGCGCTTTTTCTTTCCCCCTTTCCTTTTTTTTTTTTTTTTTTAGAAACCTGAGATGCCTGGGGTTACAGCAGCAGAATAGTAGCAGTAGTTTGTGCAGATACAAACCAGTAGTTAATTCATCAGGAGTCCATCAGGGCTGGAGTAATTCATAATTGGCTATGAGGCACTTAGAAAACTATACTGAAGCTGGTAGAATTATTTTCCACTTGCCTCTTCACACTGCTTCTAATTTAAATTCTAATCTTTGGGCTCTGCTTCAGACTGCACTGTAGATCCCACGCCAGCTTTTCCCAGGAGATTTTCAGCAGTTTAGGACCCTTAGGGTGTGGTCAGACAAGCCCTTGCTCTCCACTCAGTGCAAGGATTTGCAGAAGACTACCCTCAGGAGCTGTTTAGGCAAACACAGCTTCCTCTGCACTTCAGTGGCCTGAGCGCAGTTAGTTGCAAAGTTTCAGCAGAGTTTCAGTAAAATCTTAAGCACCACAAGTATGTACTGTAATGTATAATCCAAATGTGGTCTTTCTATCAGCATGCCTGTGTTTATTAGAGCTGTGGATTGTTTAACTGGTTTAAACTGGGTTTTTTTGTTTGTTGGGGGGGGGGTTCTGATTTTTTTTTAACTCATTGGTGATAGAGTCCCTAGAGTGCTTGCAGTTGTACCCATATAAAAATTGTACAAACCCATAATATCTTAATCCTTTTCTTGTAATGGAGGGGGTGCTGTAGGGATAAACATAGAGCTAGCTGTATGATGTATAAACAAGGCTTATATTCCTTTGACTTCTAATGAGAAGTGGGCTCTTAAATTTCTCTTCAAAATCACATTACATTGCACCTATTTATATCATTCTATACAACCTACTACACCAACCAAGGTTACCTGATAGGTAATATCTCTGTTTTACCCATGCCCAGGGTCCTGCGCACGGTATGCCCTGTGCATCGAAAACCAGGAGCCATTTTATGCTCAGATAACTGTCATCTTATTGGGATGTTAAAAAGGAATTGTTGGGTGCCTTATTTTGCTTTTCAATGAACCAGGAAGCTTAACATCCTGCTTTGCATTTTGCAGTGCACTTTCTATTGTACATGCCAGATGGGCCCAGGTTCCTGTAGAGAGCTCTGATGAAGCTAACAAACTTGTTGATGCGGAGGTAGCCAAAGGATTAGGACCTGTATTGGGACCGAAATGGTACTGATAGCCAACTTAGGAAATAATGTGTTTAACTCCTCTCTTCTATGTTTATTTACCCTTATGGTTTTTTTTTTTTCCAGAACTTTCGCTTTGTTTTCATTATTCAAACACTTAAGCATTTGCATTATATTTTTCAGAAAGTACTCTGAGTCATGTTCTTTGAATGCTGCTGTGTAAATCATGTATTTCAACTGATTAATAGTTTAAATCCTTCTTTCCTTAGAACAGTTGCTAAAATTAGTAACTTCACAAAAAGACTCTGTCTGTAAGCTATGATAATGGCTTTGAAATTACGCATTAAGTTGTTCACTCGCAATCAAACTTTATGCAAGCTATTCTACTTTTGTTTGGGGTGGATTCTCAAATAGATTAGATTGCGTTAGTCCATAGGTAATGAATGTATGGTGCTTTGAGACCTATAGATGAAAAGTAGCTGTAACAACTTGCCACTATTACATTTATTTAAAATTTAAAAATCCAGCATCTTACAATTAGGCTGGATGATTTCATTAACTATAATCTTGATGTAGAACATTACAAACAAGAGCTCCAGTCTGAGAGCTTTCAGTGTTCCTGCTGTAGAGATGATTAAAGAAAGTGTGTCTGTTTTGTAATGACATTTTAAATGCATTTTTACTTGGTTATTTTGCAGGAATGAAAATGACGCTTCCATCTTCCACAATTATGCAAAAATGTTCTACAATCCGCTCTTTCTCTTATTCTTTCCTCCTTCCCATTCCCATAACTGAATATATTGAAAGTGAAGTTAATGGCAAAAGAACTCTAAAACTCTAACATTTCTGAAACTGGAAATGTTTTGAAAGAGTGTAAAAAAGGTGAGATAACTGCTAAAAGCTTTAAAAAAGAAAAAAATCACTTTGTAGTGGGTAGCAAGAAGAGAGAATGATTTGTATTTTAGAGTGCAATCCCATTTTTCCCTCTGCAGCTGCTCTTGGCAGTGTTTTGGTTTGGGATTTTTTGCTTTTCAATTAGACCTAACGTTTTCCAGCATGTATAATCCTGCACTGGTAGGAGGAAATTCCTGTTTCTCTAGAACATAATTCAGTTCTTTCAAACACTTACCAAGTCATCTTTGAATTCAAACATTTGGGGTACAACCAGGACTCCCTGTTCCTAGGTATGAAAGTAAAGATATTTATCTTTAAAATAAAGATAAATACTTTACTTTACCCCACCCCTTCTGAGACCATAGAGGAATTAAAACAGACAGTTTCTGCCTCCTGACTGCATCTGCAGGCAAAGTCCTGTCCGCCTAAGTCTTTTGTTGATTCACAGTAGTGGTCCTGGAATGAAAAAGAGGAGGACAGCATGATGGGCAAACAGACTTTTATGATCAGCTCACCTGAAAGGCTATATAATAATTTTGTGGTAGCAGTGTGTGTCTGGGTGTGTGTGCGGGGGGGTTAGCGGGCAGTGTGCTTTCTGTACATTTTTCTATGCTTTGGTTTTCTAGACTCTAAATGGACTAATTTGTTAGGAAGGGTTGGGTCAAATCTTGGTGCTTAAAGGAATGCACAACTAAATTATAGTCTTACGAGTTACAAAAATACATTCCTGCTGTTCATTAGGCCTGTTGGGCCTGAGCATGCAACATGTGCACGTGTGGGAGTACACATCATAACATTCATCATAGCACACCATATGACTATAGCAACCAGTAGCAGGAAGTCCTTCTTTGTGTACCTCAGCAGGCAAAGGCAGTGTTGAAGGCATCTGTTTTGCTCACAGGCTTTAGCAAGTTGCAAATAGAGAGATCCTCATATGCTATAATTTGCTGTAGAGTCAATGATACTGATTTATACCAAAGACTTACCTAGTAAATTTGTGGTCTTACCACAGAGCATTCTTTCTTCTTTATCCTACATTTAACTCTTCATGGGGAGCTGGAGTATGTTAAAGCTTTATAACCCACACAACTCAGCTGTGGGCTTGACCTCCATTTGGTGTGAACTGGCATATAGAGGACTGAGGTGAAACTACTTTGCTAAATATCAGGTGGCCATATGGCCTATTTTATAGCTAGTAATACATTGTAATAGTACTGAACTTTCAAGGAAGAGCTCCAAAATCTAATCCAATACCGTGTGGTCTGCCTGCAATTGTAGAATAAAATGACTGACTCAAACAGTTCTTCAAAACACTAAAGCATGCTCTTAATAACAGGTCTTCCTAGTACTTTTTTCACACTCCTATGGCAACGTATCAGACATGACAAAATTTGTGCAAGGACGCAAGGGGATGAGGATGGGAACATCTTCCTCCTGAGACTGAAAATACTGGGCTAGGAGAAGGGGATGATTTTTAGCGGTGCTCATGTTTCGTCCTTTTAGAAAATTCTCTTTAAAATTCTTAACAAAGTTATCTTTGATTCTTCCTTAGGTCTCATTCAAGACAGACCTCTTTTTCTCTTCTGATAGCTTTTGAAAGTAGTGAGAGAAAATGCACTTCTCCAGTCTTTTTCATTGTGTAGCATATATTTTTGGGCTATGTTTCATGTTTTCTAGCTCCTTAAAAACTTAAGTGTCTGAAGCGCTAAATGACATAAACAGTTTAGAAACATGAGGCATACTGCTGCCCCACGCATATTTATGGAGCTTCTCACCCTATGAACTCATCCCAAAGGACTCTGAAGAACAAATCAACACTCCAGTATTGTGACAATAAACTTTGATATAGCTTATAAAACTGAGGGTGCTTATTACCAGTTCAAAGCCTCTATCAAACTATGTGTCTTTTTCTTTCTGTTCAAAAGTAGAGCAGGAAACGCTCCTTTCCTTTCTTCAAAGGTAGAGTAAGTTAAATAGTGAGTATGAAAACAGACCTATTCTATTCCTAGGACTGGGTCCTTCTAAAAGAAAATTAATGTATATTTTCTTTTCCTTCAATTGCCTATCCTTCATCATCCTTGTGAATTCAAATTACATGTGGCCCAAATATCCTAAGACTTTGATTAAAATAATAATAATAAAGTACTACTTTTTTTTTGGTCTTTGAGCTTTCAGAGAGAAGATAGGATGTGTAGTCAAGGTTTTCCCCACATGCTATGTAGAAACTCCTTTTCTTGTTAGAGTTAAGGTTTTACGCATAAATTATGTTTATATCTGATAGTTGGAGCAAAGAAGAATGCATCAAATTTTGACAGGACATCATGCGAGTATTGTTGCACAGATAGAGAAAGGAAGGATTCTCACAATTGTTCTTGGTGTAGAGCAAAAGAAAGGATGTTGAAAAGAGGTTTTTTCCCCTCTTTTGCCACAAAGGTTAGATACCATTAGTCATACTGAAGACATCTTGGGCAGCCAAAGATGCAGTGGGACACCTACTAGGAATTTTAAAAAGCATCAGGTAATTATCTTAATCTTTAAAGCAGATAAATACTTAAAAATATATATATGGGGTTTTCTATTGCTTAAGTACTTTTGATGGTTCTACTCTATGACAGTCTTTCTTCAGTACTAAAAATGAAAAGATTGGAGTGCCATGGCAACAGTTTCCATTGTATGTTATAATGACCAGAACCCAAACCTCCAAAGCATTGCACCGCGTTAGCTGATCTTTAGCCTGTGGTTAAAGCCTTTCTCCCTTGCTATTCAACAAGCGATGCTTGTCAGCTAGATAACTGTTCTCCCAGAGACGTGTGCCATAGAAATCACTTTCTGTGTAAACTTAGGATACCACTATCTACTGGCACACAGTTCTGAAGGGCATTCCAATAGAAATATGCAGCCTTTTGTGCAGTTTGGATTTGATAGTAACTGTAGGTGTTTTCCTAAAATTAACAATCTCTATTTCTTTTTGAATTTAAGATTTCAAACATCAGCATGGATGTCTTTTCATCTCTTTTGTCTCTGTAAAATTCACCATATTGTTGTACTGAGGAGGCAGAATTTGATTTCTTCCCTCAAGTTGTCTGTGACATCCTTACTAAAGCTGTGACTTAGAAAAATCTCATGAGCGCAACTTGCTTGTGTTTTACTCCTCTAAAGTAACCATGACATGTAGACTTCAGATAGCCTGGCAAATTCACAGCAGATGTGAGTGAGCACAATGCTCTGAACTTCAGGGGGCCATAGGGAATTACACCAGTGTAAATTATGACTCTGTAGTATGTAGTTTGCGTTAGGATGGTAGCTGTTCTGTAATGCTCCAGTACTCTAAAATGCCGCTGGTAAATGCCATTCAAGCTTCTTCTACAACAATGTAAAGCTACAAGACAAATAAAATTTGTTTGAAAAGATTTGCTAGATGAACATTTCCTGTTGCTTCAAATGATTATCACTCTCTTCTTTTTCTTCATACTGAAGTACACTTTCCTAGGTTATCTCCACAAAAACCAGAACCTGGATCAAAGATCCCACTAGCCCTGTATGCAATCTTTCACAGTGGTCAGAAGTAGATTGATTCTTAGGAAGATACGTAAGAATAGGGGAAGCATATTGTGCTACCTCTTTCAAAGACTCAGCTCCAATACCTTGGGGCTCTGCCACAGAATTCGTTTTTGAGCCAAGATGATGTCTTTTTAATTGTTCCAAATGGTTTTTATTTCCACAACCCTGTTCAATTAGCCCTTGAGCCTGTGCCAACTTTTAGCATCTGCAACATATTGCAGTAAGGCGTTTCAGTTGATACAAGTCATCTTAAGAACTACCTTCTTTTATTTGTCTTGAACCTGCCACCTACTAGCTTTGGTCAATGCCTCTGTTCATGGGACAGTGGGTGATTATCCATTTACTCTCTTCATGTCCGGTTCATTTAGTTAGAAAAGCTCTGTGACAATCTCTTTCTCTCTACCGTTTCCCTGCAGTGATCTACTGGGGTGAGAACCTGGGCTTCAGAAAATTGCTGATAACGTCTTACTATGTCATAATTCATTTTTATCAGGTAATATGTTCATTGTAATGATGTAGATGTCATTTTTAGAAAGCTAATTAGGGAAGGTGATCAGGTACCATGTTTTTAACCATCCATAACCATCCATAACCGTCTTTTTAAACTCTCATATCATCCCCTCTGTGTTTGTCAGCTAATGTAGCTCTGTCACATGTAAAGTGAAGAACGCTATATTAAACAAGCCTGTCTCATTCACTGCTCTTATTTCAGATACTTATTCATATGTGCCCCCAAGATTTTATGGTTAGTTTTACTCTTTTGGTAACCATGCTAGGCCTCAGCGTTTGAACAAATGCTCTGAGTGACTGACATCTGTTGGGTTATCGCTGGGAGGAGTAAAATGCACTGAAGAAAATGAGAATCAAGGAGAAAAACATCAATTCAGAATTTAGAAGGAATATTTTTTAGAATTTGGGATGGTTTTTTCTTCAGGTTTGCCCATACAAGAACAGAGAAAAAAATGCAACATGGGATTTTTTAGTTCTCAGCTGCTGGATGTTTAAGGGCAGAAAAGCCTTTGGTAGCATGATCTGTCTTCCTGAATCAAGCTCTGCAGACTATAATGTGACTTTAAGCCAAATTCTAACCACTGTGTCATATGACCTGACATAGGCTGAATAACTTAGTAGTATCTGTAGATAGTGAAAGTTCACTTTTTCTGGTGAAGTTTTCTTTCTGTCTTTCTTCAGTTGCTTGTAACTTTCCTCAATAAAATTTCACCAGCATTCACATTCCGTTTTTACTTGGATAATTTACTTCCTCCTCCTCCCATCCCATTTTCATGTCCAATTCTGATATCTATCAGCTAAAATTGCGTTCTGTTTGGGTGTAGTAAGCAAACACGTCTCTAGCTGTTGTTGCTGTGAGGTTAAGCAGACTAAATTCAAACCAAATTTCAGAAAAAATAGAATTATTCAGGTTGGATGGGACCTTGGGAGCTAATCTAGTCCAGCCTCCTGCCAAACTAGAGTCAGTGTATGCCCTCTTTGTTTCATAAGAGAATTTTCATTGGTGAAGCACAGGTGAGTCTTTAGCCACAGTACTTTGCGATCATGCGTTAGTCAGTTTGTACAGGATGAAATTGAGATGTAAAGTTTGCTGGCATGGTATAAATTGGTCACTGCTGGCAATTTGGCTATGACCATAAATTCATGCTAACAACTCTCTCTGCTGCCAGCACACTGATGTTGTGGGAGCAGCAATTAACATTTTTGCAGGGCCAGTTTGCTTACTTCCTCCCAGCTGCTCTCTCCTTTCCTTATTCTTCTTTATAAAAAAGAACAGGAGGTAAAACATTTCCTAGCAACCTCTGCACCCTGCTGTTCCTCACTGAGAAGTGAGGTGGGACCTTCTAACACAACCATATCATTTTCAGCCACAGAAAAACACCTTCCAAGCAAGCTGCGCATGTCTCCTGATACAGTGGGTTTACTTCCATCTACCCAGCGTTCTGAGAGAAAAGTTATAAGGAAGAAGAAGAACAGCATTTAATACACGTGTGCCACCCGTTTCAGGCCAAGGGCCTTGCTCACTTGATCCTTAGGACAGGCTAGTGCAGGGTTAAATGGAGACATACATCATGGCTACTTAAAGATTGCTTTGTTTATATCTTGATTAGTTTAGGGCATATGTAAACTGTGAATCCACAGCAGCACATGCTAAAAATTTGACTAGAATTGTAGTCTAAGAAGCTACCAGCATGGCTGGTATGGCAGTGTACCCTAAGATGCAAATATCTCTAAGGACCGCAAATGTGCTGCAAGGAACAGAGCAGGTATGCTGCTAATATGCTATATGTCAAGAGGAGGATTTTACTAGAATTGCATTAAAAATTTACTAGAATTGCATTTCTGGGTTTCAGGGACGGAAAAGGAACTTTGGGTCTATGAAGCAGCTTCTTTGCAAACCACTTCCGTATTTTTTGCCACAGCTTCTTTGCAAAGCCACTTTCTCTCTCCAAACTCCTTCCAACATGGAATGTGGAAACAGTAAGGCTGACATACAGATTTGATATGCTTTTACACTCTCTAATTGGCTGAATCTTCACTGTGTGGTCATCACCATCTTTCTTCCTGAGAGAAATAGTAAGATGAAAGGCAAAGGAAGCCCTTGCTCCAGTATCTAAATAAAGGGTTTTTAAAACACCGAGAAATACCCTCAGTGCCAGAACATCATCTATTCCTTCCCTCCATTGCTGGTGGGTTTTGTTTGTTTTTTGTTTTTGGTTTGGTTTGGTTTTTTGAGTTAAAAAGACTCTGAGCAAGCTAATATAACTTTGATTTTTGCTCAGATGGATCAGGGGATTTAGACCTCCAAAGGTCCCTTCTGACTTAAATTATTCTATTATTCTAAAATTTAAAAAAAAGGAAAAAAAAAGGAAAGAAAAAAGTCTTTATCCTTTCTAGTACTGGATAGTAGATATTTTCTCTTCTTTTTTCTTTATGTGACTGCAAAAAATTAATACTTAGCCCATAATCTTAGACACCTAGTGTTTGTTCAAGGATTACAGGGCATAGATTACTCTAGATGTGAATCTAGAATTCAGTCTAAGCCCAGAGTTTAAGGCCTCTTGAAGGCTGGCATTGTCGCATTATATCTAAGGACAGCTAACATCAAGTATGAGATTGTAGAGAAAACGTGATTGTTTGAAATCACAGAATCACAGAACTGCCAAGTTGGGAAGGGACCTCTAGAGATCATCTAGTCCAACCTCCCTGCTCAAGCAGGGTCACCTAGGGCACACTGCACAGGGTCATGTCCAGGTAGGTTTTGAGTATCTCTGGGGAAGGAGACTCCACAACCTCTCTGGGCAACCTGCTCCAGTGCTCTATCACCCTCACAGTGAAGAAGTTTTTCCTCAGGTTCAGACGGACCTTCCTATGTTTCAGTTTGTGCCCGTTGCCTCTTGTCCTGTCACTGGGCACCACGGAGAAGAGACTGGCCTCATCCTCTTGACACCCTCCCTTCAGATACTTGTACACATTGATGAGCTCACCTCTCAGTCTTCTCTTCTCCAGGCTCAACAGGCCCAGCTCTCTCGGCCTTTCTTCATAGGAGAGATGCCCCAGTCCCCTCATCATCTTGGTAGCCCTCCGCTGGACTCTCTCCAGGAGTGCCATGTCTCTCTTGTACTGGGAACTGGACACAGTACTCCAGGTGAGGCCTCACCAGGGCTGAGTAGAGGGGGAGGATCACCTCCCTCGACCTGCTGGCAACACTCTGCCTAATGCACCCCAGGATACCATTGGCCTTCTTGGCCACCAGGGCACACTGCTGCCTCATGGTTAACTTGTTGTCCACCAGCACTCCCAGGTCCTTCTCGGCAGAGCTGCTTTCCAGCAGGTCAACCCCCAGCCTGTACTGGTGCAGGGGGTTATTCCTCCCTACGTGCAGGACCCTGCACTTGCCTTTGTTGAATTTCATGAGGTTCCTGTCCGCCCAGCCCTCCAGCCTGTCCAGGTCCCTCTGAATGGCAGCACAGTCTTCTGGTGTGTCAGCCACTCCCCCCAGTTTAGTATCATCAGCAAACTTGCTGAGGGTGCACTCTGTCCCTTCCTCCAGGTCATTGATGAATACATTGAACAAGACTGGACCCGGTACTGACCCCTGGGGGACACCACTAGCTACAGGCCTCCAACTAGATCCGCATCACTGACCACAACCCTCTGAGTTCTGCCATCCAGCCAGTTCTCAATCCACCTCACCGTCCACTCATCTAACCCACACTTCCTGAGCTTGCCTCTGAGGAGGTGATGGGAGACAGTGTCAAAAGCCTTGCTGAAGTCCAGGGAGACAACATCCACTGCTCTCCCCTCATCTACCCAGCCAGTCATTCCATCAGATTGGTCAAGCATGATTTCCCTTTGGTGAATCCACGCTGACTACTCCTGATCACCTTCTTGTCCTCCAGATGCTTAGTGATGACCTCCAGGAGGAGCTGTTCCATCACCTTTCCAGGGATGGAGGTGAGGCTAACAGGCCTGTAGTTTCCTGGCTCCTCCTTCTTGCCCTTTTGGAAGACTGGAGTGACACTGGCTTTCTTCCAGTCCTCAGGCACCTCTCCTGATCTCCAGGACCTTTCCAAGATGATGGAGAGTGGCCTAGCGATAACATCTGCCAGCTCCCTCAGCACTCGTGGGTGCATCCCATCGGGGCCCATGGATTTGTGGATGTCAAGTTTGGACAAAAGATCTCTAACCTGATCCTCCTCCACCAAGGGAGAGTCTTCCTTTCTCCAGCCTTCCTCTCTTTTCTCCAAGGTCTGGAATTCCTCAGGACTGGCCTTAGCAGTGAAGACAGAAGCAAAGAAGGCATTCAATAACTCTGCCTTCTCTGTATCCTTTATCACCAGGGCACCCAGCCCGTTCAGCAGTGGGCCCACATTTTCCCTAGTCTTCCTTTTGCTATTGATGTATTTGAAGTAGCCCTTCTTGTTGTCCTTGACATCCCTTGCCAGATTTAATTCCAGCTGGGCCTTAGCCTTCCTTGTAGCATCCCTGCACACTCTGACAACGTCCCTATATTCCTCCCAAGTGGCCTGTGCCCTTTTCCACATTCTGTAGGCTTCCTTCTTCTGTTGGAGTTTTGCCAGGAGTTCCTTGCTCCTCCATGCAGGTCTCCTGCCCGCTTTGCTGGACTTCTTACTCAGAGGGATGCACTGATCTTGAGCCTGGAGGAGGTGATACTTGAATATTAACCAGCTCTCCTGCACCCCTCTTCCTTCTAGGGCCCTACCCTATAAGATTCCTCGAAGTAGGCCCCCGAAGAGGCCAAAGTTAGCTCTCCTGAAGTCGAGGGTTGTGATCTTATTTATCGCCCTGCTTCCTCCTCCTAGGTGATGAACTCCACCATCTCATGGTCACTGCAGCCAAGGCTGCCCCCAACCTTCACATCTCCAACCAGACCTTCTTGGTTTGTTAGTACAGGGTCCAGCAGTACACCTCTCCTCATTGGCTTCTCCATCACCTGAGTCAAAAAGTTATCCTCAATGCTCTGCAGGAACCTCCTTGTTTGTGCCTAGAAATGTATGATAGCAGTTGATTCTAGCTCCTTATGAGATTCCCATACTGTGAAAAGTGTCAGGTCAGCAAACGGGCATCTTGGATTGTAAATTTGCTATGTCTTCTTCTCTCTGACCCATTTTGTGAGCAGATGTGAGTGCTGGAGAAAGAAGTAAGCTTGTAATAACATCGTTCTTGAGTTTGTGGGACCTGAATCATGAGCAGACTTTTGAGCACATTTCTCTAGAGTGTACTATTAGTTGATATGACAGATGGAGAGTAGTTGGGGGAGGGGGGGAGGTTGTTCCAGTGGATATAATTAGGTATAACAGGACGTGATGAAGAAAAACGAAATAGGGAGAGAATATTGGGAAAAGCTTTTTATTTATTTGGTACATTATAGCACCCTAGAGATCTTAAAAACTATCTATGTTCATACTTAAAGAAACAACAAAGCAAAGAGGTGGGGACTGAAGCAGAAAGACAGCAAATCACAGAGAATATTGTGCAAGTTAATCAGAAAGGCGCGTGCAAAGTACATGTAATAAAATAAAACTCTCTTGGTTGACTCACTCTTTTCTTGGCTACTAGGAAGAAGTAGGACTTTATGGGTGTTCAAAATCATGCTGAGAAGTGTTGGAATCCAGTCCTCCAAACACCCCCAGGGTATCAACTGGCTAACGCTTCCCAGATTACCTCAGCCTGCCTCTACTTTGGCATCTTGTCTGAAATGAGTAATACTGATTCGGAATCAACAGCAAAAACAAAGGAACAGTGTTAAAAATTAAGATTATTCTTGACCAGATTGCAATTTGAAGCATCTGAAAAAAAAGTGTTCATCAAGCTTTCCAGTGGCTGTCTTTGCTACTAAATAGACTATAGGGCATTCACTGTCTGGTGCTGAAGGGATGTCTTTGGCTTCTTTCCAAATAGGAAAAGTGGTCAGTACATACCCTAGCACATACATTTTAACGTTTTTTCTAGGGAGGGTGCTTTGTGTTTCTTAATTTTGTTCTCTGTAGAAGATAGATAAGGAGCAAAATGTTTCTGGCACCAAAATGTGCCATGATCAAAATTTTTCTTTTGCTGAGGTGCTGGTTTCAAAACCTCCACATCACGTTCTTTTGTATCTAATACCTACAGGAAGGAATCATGCATCTTGAAAGACATAACTGCAAAAAGCTTATAGGATCATTGAGAGTAAGATATTTCCAACTATGAGCTGTGCTACATAAGCAGCACATGTTTCTGGTGCTTACCTTTTTGCTTTGAGATCTGTTTTATCTGTAAGTATATAAAGAGGAAATAATTCTAGAGTGCTTTCAAAAGTACGCATATCTGGGGCAAGCAGCAGAAGAAAGAAGAGAGTGGGGTGGAGAAAAGCAGAATTTAAATGCCAGTTTGCTCCCTGAAATTACTTGCCTACAGCTCTCCATTGCTAGGACCTTGTGTTCTCATTTTAGAGGGCAAACATGAGGATGCCACTATGCAAGAATGGTAGTACTTTGTACCAATGTGAATGATTGTGTGACATGAAGACAAATATAAACTGAGTCCTTTGGATGGTGGTGGGAGGGAGAGGGGGGAGGGTTCCTACCCTACCACAGAAAATCTGACCCATGGAGTAAATAGTACACTGCTTTATGTTTCCTGTTCCTTACTTTCTTTTCCTGTAACATATACTTTTTCTTCTAAAAGTTCATCCAGACTTCTGCTTGTGATCCCCATGCTGACTGATGATGACACAGCTGTGTAAAATATTGCCAAAGATTTTTAATACGTGGTACATCATCTATCATCTGGAGTTTATACGTTCTAAAGTCATTGCCCTTCTTTATTTAAACATAATGCGAAATCATAGCTTTTTGAGAGCTATAAAATACTACCCACACTTTTTTCAATATCAGGGATGTAGTATGAGTCACTGGTTCAGTTAATACAGCCAGTGACAGCTGTGCTCATGCAGCCTTAAAACAGGCAGAGTAATGTTACACCGTCCTTGAACAAAGTGTTGTGGTGCGCTCTACAGAAAGCCTCTATAGCGTGACCAGGCAGCCGTCTTGGAGGGTTTTGCTCAGGAAGCCAAAGAGAAGTAACAGATAAAAGAGAGGTGTTATTCAGCCTGGTTACTATAGCAAGCTGATTTTGCTGAGTAACCACAGAACAAAATCCGAAAAGGAAATACATACAAAAGGCTGTTGCCTGATGCTCTGCTTAAAATTGCTTTGCTCTGAAATCATTACTTTTGCACCAACCTTTTTTTGGCATCACCCATCTTTCCTTTTAGTCAGTGCTACTGGGTATGAATGGTGCTGTGGACGCAATTACATTTCACAAAGATCTGGGAAGAAGGTAAAGGGAAGCAGGATTACTTCCTGCGCTTTTGTCTTTAGGGGAGTCAGTCTTGCCCCCAGGCAGCCAGTGCTTGGGCATAGCAGTTGCTCAGGATCACAGTCTTATCGTCTAGCAAACAGGATGCCAAAAGCATTAGCTTCAGCCTCATGGGAACTCAGTTGTGTGTCAGAGGCTTTCAGAGAAGACCTAAGACTGAAGGTGACTGAGAAGGAAGAGATCAGGTATATGTATATGAAAAGGACCCAGAGGTACCTGTAGGTATATGCCAGAGGTGTAGCAAGGGCACAGTGTGAGGGTGCAGGTGTACGTGTGACTACAGCAGACAAGCAGGTGATATTTTCAGTTCTTCAAATTGACAAAATGAGGAGATACTGTGGGCTGAAGTAATGCTGTTGGGATGTCAAGGGGGACAGAAAAGTCATAGGCTTTTCAGTCACCGACTATCCCCCACTCTTTTGGTCCCAGCTAAGTCCTCACTTGCTTGGTGCATTGACTGCGGAGTTCATACAGCCTTAGCTGGCCAGAAGCTCTAGATCACTGAAGAAATTGCACGCTGAATCAGACCCGCCACTGGGATGGTCATGGACACAAACTGCTAAGTACAATTCTGAGTTCTTGAGTAACATCCTGAATAGTGCGTTACTGGGGCAAGACAGGTCAGAGATCTTTTGATAGTGGCTAGAAGTCCGTGCAATGTGTATATGTTGTTTATAATCTAGACATTTTAAACCCCACATATTGGCATATTTGGCTGCCTTGAGCACAGTACTGCTGAAAACACAGATTGTTTGATGCAAAGATTTACCTCACTGAATTTATGAGTATGAAGTGTAGAAAAATCTCTGCTTAGAATTTTAATAATTCAGCATACAATGTTATTTTGTCCTAGACTTGGATTTGAAAAGGGGAAATTGTTCTTAAACTGTTAGGATGAAGAGCCTGTACGTATAGATACCTGTCTGAGAAAGCATCTTTTCTTGCAGGGATTTTTGGTTGGAGTTTTGGGGTTTGGTTGTTTTCAAGTAGACAAAAGTAGACGTGTTGGGGTATTTTTTTTTTGTTCAGTGGACATCAATAGCAATGGCACTATAATATTTTTTGTGTCCTTTCAGAGGACCCTATACGGTGTTTTCAGTATGTCTTTCAGCTCATGAGATTCTTTGAACCTGTGGGAAGTGAATGCAAAATGTTACTAAACCCCTCCGTATGAAGTAGAGTGGGGTGCAGGTAAACCTGCACAATATAGTAGATCTGCTCTTTGGGTTTTTTTTCTTTTCTTTTAAACAAACTTTAGTGAAATTTCCTCAGGAACCAGAGGGTAAACACTCAAAAACAGTTTCAGGATCGGCTTTTAAAGGCTTGCCTATTTCTGTCACTGAGAATTCAGATAGCATACAGCTCTAGTCTAGCTGAATTGTATTATATCTTTTTGTGGACTCTTCCTTGGTGAATCAATTGGCTGAAGTTAAGATTGTTTGATTTTATTTCTTTCCTAAGGGAGGCTGAACGCAGGCTACTCTTATTCTCAGCAAGAGTTCACTTGTGAGTTTCAAGACCACCTGGCCAATCCACATTAAAAAAAATTTCACATGAACTTTCCTGATTATCCCAACATAGATGAATCCTAGTGGCTAAGATTTTTTCCCTGATCAAAGATCATGCTGCTTGTTTGCATCCTTTTTGCTGGCTGAATCCATAGCTGCTAGTTACGCACCTCAGACCTGCTAGCTGAGCTCTTCATTTGCTTCCTAGGCTCTTTCCCATCCAAGTCATATGGGTTATCAAAGACCTACTAATTACGTTGTTTGGCCTAACCAGGCTGACTTTGATCAAATAGGGTATATGCGCAAAGCCCTATGGTACATTTGTTGCAATGTGAGCGTGATCACACTAGGGTTGTACTCCTGCAACTACTGATGGAATATGGTACGCAGCATACACAGCATTATACGTATGGACTGGCAGACATCATAGAAGCTGCACACAGACCAGGCCAGATTCACTGCTTTTTCTTCTTTTCAGCAGTTTCTGTGAACCTTTTATATAAATCTCTCCTCCTCTTTTCCCACCCCCAAATAGTTCTGAATTTTTCCACTCCACAAATATTCCTTTCCACCTCCACTATCCACCCCTCCCCAGCTCCCAGTGCTGTGGATGGAGCTGAAATTCTTTGCTATTTTTATTTTGTAACTTTAGTCTGCAATACATAGCACCTTATTTGACAAAACATCTCGTTTGTGCACCAGCATCCAGAGTGATATCAGCAGAGATCTGAAAATAGTGTGTGCTTGCTAACATTTCTGTTAATTGTTAAAATCTCTTCTCATTACTCTTTCCCAGCCTCCATGGTATTTATTAAGAAAAAAATCCTCTGATGTCTGAAAATCAGAAATAATCCCTTAATAATTTTACTGCTGGTTTCTTGTGCTAGTTTTAGATGAAGGACAAAGAAAAAAATTAGAAAAGAGGGCTCTGTTGCAGGTCAGGGTTGCAATGTCTTTAACTTTAGACCTCATTCTCTTACTTTATTTGCCTCTCCCTAGTCAGATATAGAAAGCTCTGAGTTCTGCACACATGCAGTGCGGTGGTTTCTTTTTATTCTGCAGGCTTGCAATTTGGGAGGCCTTATATCCGTTCCTCTTTGCAGCATTCCTTCTTTAATATCTTGATACTGATAGATTATGAGCAGCATCTATAAGAAGAGGTTGTGTGATATTAGCGCTGCTCCTTCCCTGTCTTGAGGGGAGAGGGGTAGGAGAGAGAAGTTTTGGATAGTTGTTCTCGATCTCCAATCTCTAGGGGCTTGTTTACAGAAGCTGAGCTATTTGCACTGGCTTTAATGGAGACACTCTTTGAGAAAAGCCTATTGCCTCAACTAATGTTTTACTGTTATGAACTTTGTTTATTTAGGTTTTGCTAAGAGTTATTATTTTCGGTTTCCTGACTGTTCTGTGGCCAGCTGATCGATTAATGGGGAGAGAAATGGTAGTAAATACACAACGGACCTATTTTTTTAACGATACAAATGAGAAAGCCACAGCATCCATTCTTATGCTAGACACGCCAGTGATCCGTTTCCTGATTCGCAGTGACAAAACTCAGCCCTAATAAAGGACTGCTGTGCAATTAGAGTCGTCTTCTGAAGATTAAACTGCTCTGCCCTCTGAGAAACACTGCCTTTATCTCATTAAGGATTCTTGCTGCTTTACAATTAATAAAATGTAAAAGCTTCATCTCTGTTGCAGATGGAAAATAACTCGAGAGGAACATACACAGCCATGCTGCAAGATAAAGGCTCACCTACATCCAGCGGCACATCGGTAGCATTGAGCTACCAAAACCCATGCTGAATATGAGGAATTGTGTGACTGTGGCTTTCACCAGAGTTTTAAACCTCTTTGGCAGGACTAAGATGATCGCACTTATAACTGAAAGAAGCTGTTTTGCCCTACCAGGAGTTTTGATTCAGAAATGGCTTTTGTGACACTTTTATCTAAACTGCTCCAGGTATCCTTTTCACAGCGTTTTGACATCCTTTATGATGAAAAGCATTAGATAAACATACAATATGCCTTTTTAAACCCTCTCCTTAAACTGGTGGCATAAAGTGGTGAGCATGGACTTTAACACCAGGGCAGAAGGTTCCTGAACTCAGCAAATCGCTGACACTCACCCAAGGCTTCCTTCGTCATTGTAACCCAGAGCAGGTCTGCGCTTGTGGTAATTTCACAACGGGTTTAGGCTGTTTTGGGGTAGTAGTTGCAGTCGAGGACTGGAACATCTCGATCTCTGCTGCTGGCTCACTAAATCCTTTCCTCAGCTTGCCTGCTTGTGAAAATAAATCAAATCAAATCTAGTTCAGAGTGGTGAAGAACTACCACTTTTGTTTTGGTAGCAGCCACTGCAAAACATGTGCCTTTTCATGCTAGGTGCAGGAAGATATTGCATTTGCTGCGCTATGTGAGGTGGAATAATCCCTGCAAAGCAAGGAGGAAAATAAGGTCAGGGGTTGAAGGTTCTTGTAGTTTCCATAGACTGCTCTGATCCAAAACCAATTAAAGGCAATGGCCATCTTTCTAGTGATTCCTATGAGATTTAGATTAGAATTTAACTGTCCACTGTGAGGCTTTTGAACCGCTTTAATGAAAAAGGTAGCCTTAAAATTAACATTGGGACATGTCTGTTTCTCATGCTATTGAATTTTTGTGGACTTTTTATCCTGTCACTCAAATGCTCTTAAAAATTTGGTTTTAAAGAGTAAATGCATAAGGCAACAGATAGTATAGTACAAAGATTTTTGTGAAGGATGAAAATTTGATTCTTTAAACCTACACATTGAACAACTGTCAGTCAAGAGTTTGAATATTTGTCCATCTTCCTTCACTCGGAGAAAGGATTAAGAGCATATAAATGGATTAAAGTTGTTCATTTTGAAATGATTTCAAGAAAGCGTATATAGTTTCCTCCTTATTCCATTTGATCAAGAGAGCTGGTGTTTCATGTGTTTGTTGCTAAAACACAAAGTAAGCCACACAGGCAATTTCATACTTGAAGTTTTCAAAATGGAAATGGATACTTCCTAACAGGGTGACGCTGTCCTTAATTATCCTGGTAGGTACGCAACCTCTTTCTAGTGTTGAGGTGTGAAATGTTAGCAGGAAAGCGTGCACGCGTGTGTGTATATGTGTTGAGGGGAGTTATCATCTAAGTTCCTTGAAGAACTTGCAGTTTTCTTCAGCTTCAACTTGCAGCTTTTTTTCCAGTGAGTGCAACAAGAAGTAAGCAGAAAATCCCCCACAAAACTGGTGATTTGCTGTCATTCTTTATCCTGATCTATTTGCTTTCATAAATCCAAGATTTTTAGCACGACTGATAACTAGCACTGGGTAAAAAGCAATTTACCAGAAAGAGGCTGGACTATCCCCTGTGGATGATGTAGGTGGTTTGGATGACATTAATTAGGATAATGAATGACATGGCACATACCTGACAAACAAAGTGCTTATGTCTGCTAGCATTCATTCACTGTCTGCCAATTCAAATCACATCCTTTCTTTAAATCGTTTCATTTCCTGCTGGCGCCCAATATATACAAACGACTGGCCATGTTCAATGCCTTTTGGACCTTTTGGTTACACACTGAGTTAATTGCTAGTATGTTTTGATGGTCACCACACTGCTATGTTTAGATGGGGAAATGTTGGTATTTTCAAGTTGGAAGTGAGAATTTTCAAGGAAACTTGTTCAATTTTTTTACCATATATGTAGCTTGAACATTCTGCAGCCTATAGTTGTGCTATAAGCTGTAGCAGCAAAGTTTATTATCAAGTATCAATACAGTAGAAGAGCCACAGCTGATTATAATATAATAAGCTAGTTCTTGTGTAGAGGTACTCCTAAGGAGTGCAAGACCAGCTTCCAGGAAACTTTCAGAGTCATGCGTTTCCTTGGGTATTTCCCTGGGCTGAGATTTTTCTGAAATCACCTTCCCTCTATGCTATTCCAGGTCTCACGTCTTTCTCTTACCTCACATCTCTTCTGGCCCTTCTGCATGCTGGTTTCCTTCCTTCACAGCACCGCGGCTCCAGCGACCTTCATGGGAAAAATCTTCTTGTAGCTGAAGGGAAAGCATTAGGTCTCTCACTGCTGCTATATTCATCTGTGAAGATGATTGTAATTAAATATCTAGCCCTTTAATTGCTCCTATGTTCCCCTTAACTTACAGGAGTAATACAATTAAAAAGTAAAAGATTAAGATAGTCTCGCTTCTAAATTGGCTCTCCACAGAAATAGTTTTTTTTAAAAGTTCCTATCAGTGGCTTCGTCATTTCTCTGCAGTCTTATAACAGCTTTAAGGAGACTTGCCAGCTCATAGAAATAGAGGTTTATCATTTTTATGGTTACTTTGTACTTCTTACTTATTTTCCTAGCCACTTGAGCTAATTATTGGGAGCATTTGTTTTAACGAAAACGTTGTTCTTCTCTAGTTCACTTTACTTTCTGCTTCATCCTTTTAACAATGTTGTAACAAGGTTGTGGTGTCTTTGTGGATAGCAACAACCGTTTAGGAAGGATAATTTTTATGCCTTGACTGTGTGTTTGGTGATTTTTTTACTAGTAGTATCCTCAGTTTATATCCAGAGAAGCAGACGCTGGATGAGCTGAAGTAGCACTATACCAAGTCTTTCGGTTTAGAGAACTTGCCATTTGGGCCTGCTTTACACAAAAATTGTTGAGTTTCAGCAGAGAACAAAGAACCAGATGTACAGCATTAGCTGAAGGGTGATCTACCTGTTATCAAGCGTCTTCCTTTTTTTTTTTAATTGTGCAGAGCAAGGTCTGTAAAAGAATAAAGCATTTATTTAGCTCTATAAATAATGACTGTATTTCCAAATTCATTCAGTGTTTACCATGATGACCTCTTCTGAAAAGCTTGCCACTTTTTCTGGCAATTAAATGCATGCTAAACCCTTGAAGAAATTCATCCCCAATTATGTCTGCTAAAGTATTTTAGACTTGGATGGTCAATTTTGCAAAGTGTGATAAACAATTAATCAAATCACATGTGTTTCACTTCCGTATCGAAATGAAACCAGAAAATCTTTAACTGAGAGAAGGTGCCTGGCTGTCTTTCTGTTCACATATCAGCATCTCCAAGAGTTGTCGTCAAATTAGCACAAGAGTTAGCTAAAACAGTTAACAGGAAGTTACCACACTGCTTATTGGTATAATCTCACATTGCTCTGTAACTGTTTCTATGACAGGCATACCTTTTCACTTTTTCCTTTTTTTTTTTTTCCTCATATGTGATGCTGCTGAGTGCCTGTGAAATACATGGAATGTCTTTGATTTCAATTTTTTTAAGCGCTGAGTAGAAAGTTGTCTATGGTTGTTGGTGGTATTTTACCGGCAGTAAGAAATTTCATGTTTAAGGGCTACTACTTATGGCTAGCACCATACTTATGGCATGAAGTAAGTTCACCTTAGACTATATGCTATAGAAACATTTAAAAATAACTTTTTTCCAGAACTTAGGATATAAATGCAAGATAGATGAAGACAGAGATGAGGTGCAAGGAGGTGCCTATATGATAGTAAATGCATTTAGCACATCTGAGACCCAATATTCATTTTTAGTTGTGATTGTATGGGAGGCAGGAGAGGAATGGCCATTAGTTTGGTCTTTTTATAATCACCAGAGTGAGAGTTTTAGGGAGGAGTGTGGAAGTTAATAAGGATGTAATACTGCAGTTATTAATAGGTTGCTGTTTCCAACCTTCAGACACAGAATAGGGGAAAGCACGGAGTGGTTATTTCCATATTTGCCAGGGGAGCAGCGGAAGCCAGCAATGTGGGCTGAGCAGTGATGTCCCTCCTCACTCAGGGTGGATTTGGAGATGAAGGGCTGGGAGCCGGCTGAAAAGAAGGGGAAGAAGCTTCCTGGTTGTTGCTAGAAGAAACCAAAAAGTTTGGGGTGTCAGAAGGGTAGGGAAAGTGGCATGCTAAAATAAGCAGGCTAGGAAAATCCATCTTTCTGTTGGTACTCTGACTAGGAACGCGGTAAGACTGCATTTCCCAGGGCAAGGGATAAGGCTTTTCCAATTGTAGACCTCGCTAATCGTGATGTCTTTGGCTTTGTTCCTGCAGCAGGAGTTTCATTTCCTATCAATCAGTTACTCCAGGCATGCTTAATTGGAAGCATAATACATTGGTATATCCTGTAATAAAACTTTGTTTTCGGCTTAATTTGTTCACTTTTAAAAAACAGGCTGTGTTGCCTACACACACAATTTTCAGTTCAGCCTGCTTTAAAAAAGTGGCAAGGAAGCTAGATTTCTGCTAGGTCATCTTGATAATAAGTCCCGTGTCTCAGTAGACTAAGCACTTCAGCAAATTCTCATTATCATGCAAAAAGTCATTCATATTCCACATTTCCACAGAAAGCGTAATGAGTTCCAGTATACAGATACACAGAGTCAGAGCTCACTCAGTGTAATGTCTCCAGCGCATATAATGTGTTTACATGCAAGAGTGAACTGCAGTTTTGAAGAGTGGCATTTACCGCAGGCAGGAAGAGTTTGAAAGACAAAGTATTTGCATGAAGCACTGTGCGTGACCCTAGAGAGCACAAGTATGTCAGGACCAGGCTGGGGAATATATCAGTTACATTAGGGCAATTACCTGAAAAAAACTATTTTGAATGTTCTCACTGACTGCTATGGCTCACTCTAGGTTGATGGAATGAGCCTGAGATAATTTTGTTTTTTCTATTAGTTTGCACCATTATTTAAGTAATCTCTGCAGTCTGACTTGTATTTCAGTGTGACCACTTAAGTATCTGATGTATAATTGTTGTTTATATCTAACTATAGGCATGTTTAAATATTAAAACAGATCTCCACGGATTTTTTTTTCCTTTAGTTTCTATATCTATGGGGTTTTTTTTAATCATTTGAGCTAGATGCTCTGGAATGACCCACATCTCCTCTGTCAATAGATGTGAAGGCAATAGGAGAATTGTTGACAGCTCGGTGATTCTCTACTTGACTGGAGACTGACCCTGCCACAGAACAGGCCAACTTCAAATCTTCCCTAGAACTCTTTGCTGAAAATTTGTATTAAAGATGTTTGGGGGGGGGGGGGGAGGGATCCATTTTTTTCACCCCCCACCTCTGCTTGTGCTCAACATGTTCTAGTCCAAATGATCCGAAATCCTTACAGTAATCTGTCCCTGAGGACCAATAAAATCAACTAGATAACCCTGGGAGTACCAGTATGCCTCTTCTATTGCTTTATTCAGCACCTGCTTTATGAATAGTTTAGATAACTATTTTCACAATTCTGGCTGCATTTCTTTCATCAGCCTAAACTCTGAAATAGGTTATAAATGACTAGCCCCAATGGCTATGTTTGGATCATGACTTGGTTGAGCTATTAAGAGAAATAAATTACATTTCTTAATTATTTATTAAATATTATTAGTTAAAGTATGTCTCCCTGCAAATGCTGCAATCCATGACCTTCATTCTTTTCTTGTTAAATATATCAGTTTCTGCTTGGTTTAAGTAAGTCACTTATTTATTGAGAGACCAGAAATTGGTTATAAGCACTGCACGCTGTTCTTTTCTGTATTGCGGCTATCAGAAGGGACAGTCCCATGGCTAATGTCATAATCTAGAGATCAGATACAAACTCATTTTTTCAGAAACTCTTTTTGAGATTTTGGGCAGGTCATTTGTTGTCTTCTTGCCTTCTTGTCTCCACTAAGGAAAAAAAAAAGTAGTGGGGGGTTTCAATGCCTGCTTGTTTCATTCATCTATAGAGCAATCTTGATTCATGCGTCTTTATAAAGGGCAGGATTTCTGCTGATTTGGGTGCCCAGCTGGAGACTGTTGAGGGGAGTTGGTTTAGAAAAAGCTGAATGATCGAGCTCTTTCTGAAGTGTTGCAGATTAGGCATGTAAAACTGCTCATTTCTGAAATCTTTTCCAAGATACCTTGAGGTAGTTATATGGAGGCTATTAAAGAGTAATTGCAAAGTATCTTTATTTAAATCCTTAAGCGGGCTTTGTAGAGACTATATTATATCCATGCTAATGTCTGATTTATATTACCTTTAATAGAAGGACACAAGTCCTCAGGATATAGAAATCAAAACCCATATATTATGCTTAATACATATATTTTAGAAGTATTATGTTATATAATGAAATTACATAATGTATAAGACCACATGCAGGGAAATGATTGCTCAAGAGCGTTGTTGGAGAACAGCATTGCCTTAATGTGGGTTATAGAGGAGATATGATACCACACACTAGAAACTCATTGTTCAGGGTTTTACTTACAGTCCCCTAGCAATTCTAGCTTTTGGATCCTATGTCCTAAATGCCCTGTCTTAATTAGATTGTACTTTTGGTAATTAGTTCTGCTAATGCGATATAGTTAGACCTCTCTAAAATTTTCTTTTCATGCCTAGGGACACATCGTGTCATAACCTGATGAGTGTTTTAAGCTTATGAATGCAAAAGCTTATTTATCAAGCTCAATCCTTTATACCAAAGTACTGAAAAAAGAGGGGCTGGAACCATAATTTTCTGTCCTTCCCAGCATGAAACTCAACTTCTTCCTCTATAAGGCTAACTTCTTGCAATGCTGTGAAAGGTAGGAATTTAACCCCCTTACTAGCTTGGTAAGTGTTTTCCATCTCCATCTTTCACTTCTTCTGGTAGATCATCAACATGTGTGCTCAGGAGTGGATGTGTCAGCTGTGTGCACTGTTTATTAAATAGTGGCTGGAGTAGAGAAGGACAACATTTCTTTCTGAAGACCCTTTTTACACCTCAAATTGTGGCTTTAACTAGACCAATTTTTTTTTTCAAATTCATATTTATTTTAGTGCATTGATTAAAAGAAAAAAAGGAGGGGTGGAGGGAGTTAACATTTTTTTAAGCTTCTTTCAGTGAAATATTCCAAACTGATCTGATACTACCTTATATGTCTAACTATATTTCACTGTGAATAAAATATTGAAAAATAGCAACTTTCTTTGATGAGACATGGAGTTTGGGGATTTTTAAATTGCTTTATATCAGTATGAAAACTGATATTCCCAAACTGGTGATATGGTGGCTAAGTTCAGTGTTCTAGGTTAGAGCATGGTCTCCCAGCTGACAGCACAGGAAGCAGAAGACAGGAACAGGCAGGTGGCTGGAACCTCATGTGCCATCTTTGCTATAGAAGGAAGAGTATTGTGTAACTTCGCCCCGTGAGAATTACACTTCTGGGGAGCCCAATGCATGGGGGAAAATGAGGCTCTGAACTCATTTTTCTCTATTCTATGCGGTGATAGGACATTTCGGTACAATGCTTTATCAAACTGGTATGTAGTTAATGCTTTCGGATGAAATGAATAAACTGAAATATTCTGAGTTGAATGAACGTGGAGTATTTCATTTTCTCCATATAAAATGACTTTTTTATTGATAAACTTCTGATTTTTTTTCAAAAACTACACTTTCCAACAAGAAGTTATTCCATTAGAAAATTCCCCGCTGGTTCTAATTAAGCAATCTAAATATAAAACATAACGAACACATTAAAAGAAAGAAGCTTTTTATTGTTTGTGGAGGCTTTGCCAGATCCAGAAAGCGTGTTCCATCTCAAGGGCAGAGATAGTTCTACAACTCATAATACCCCTAAAATGGGAATGAACTAAAATGAACTCATTACCACGTTTTTTGTGGCTGACAGAGAAGAACAAACCACAAGTATGTCAGTCAAACTTTTTTTTTTTGTCATCTCAAGGAAAACAAGAGAGCAAAGAAGAAAAAAATAGTTGTCGTGCTCTCTTCTTAGCTCTCACTCGTGGACGTGTTCTAACACTGTGCCTCAGAAACAAAGGGCAAAGTGGCAAGTTTTCTGAAACTGATAAAATAAGACTTCAGCATTTAAGAGAGCCCATGTAAAGGGAATATTGAAGCAATTTGTCATTTCATTCGCACAGCATATTTCTCCAACTATAACTCAGCTATATTGAGGCAGGGTTTTATGGTGAACATGTTAATGAAAAGGAAGACTGAACAGTTAGCGAGTGATGTGAGTAAACGGCTAGCAAGGGGCTGATGCCCTCGGCGGTGTGGTCTGCAGTTCAGGGCAATCCAGCCAGCTGTGACCCATGTATCTGGCTTTCCTCTCCATGCAAACCACACCAGAAGACAGAAAATGGCATAGTCTTCCTTTAATATAGAGTTAAAATTCATCCAAGTTGGGCTCTCAGCTCTAGGAAGTGGATCCCACATTTCATCTGCAAGTTTCTAGCCTTAGCTTGTCTCCTTCCTAAGACTAGAGCCAAATGTCTTCCTTTGCACCCTCACAATGCTATATGCAAATGTGTACTTAGTATTTTGAAGCAGTCAACCTCATCTTTGTTGCATGCAATATAATTACAGAAGGCAGTGTACTCTGTCCACATGGATATTTTAAGTGGGTGTTTTTATCATGGGTGATGTTCATTCAAGTATTTCTCATTCAGTGACTTTCTTGTTAAGCAATATTTTCTCTGATATGTTTCAAAGGCAATAAAGACTGGGATGGTATGATTAGTCTGGGAAACCAAAAAGAGGATTAATCTAATCTGTTGCCTTCAAGTAGTAATGCAGTCATTGAACAGGATCTGATTGCGTTTAAAGATTATTGCACGACATGCAAGAAACCTCCTGTGAGCCTAAAGCACTGCTACACTTTTAACCTTCATTTTGTAGGAAAAATGTTGGTTTGGGACAGCTCCATTGCAGCAGGGATCCAGTTGATCCTTTCTGCCTTTGGTACCGTGAAAAGGAGGTGATTATTTTGGATTGCAGGAATTTTCTCTCTTTCACTAAGACTAAACTTCAGTTTAGAAACTCTCTACCAGTGCGCAGCAATGCTGCACGGCAGCTACTGGGGGGAGGTGATGGTTCAGAGGGCACCTCTTGGGTTAGCTTTCAATCCCTTAAGCAACAAAATAAGTTTCCAAGGTTCTGACAGTGCCAAAACAAATAAAACCAAGCTCCATACTGAAGATAAAGCACACAAAGGGCTGGGGATTGGGTTTAGTTTAAAGCTTTGACTGGAAGTCTTGATAGGTATCAGAACAAATCAAATCTTTGGTGTTTACGCCATTGGGCTTAGGGGGAAAAAGGAGCCTTTCTCTTATTTTCTAGCACTTTCAGAGCTGCTTGAGAACTAGGAAAAAATGGTGATAAGCTCAGCCTTTTAGCTTGGTAGAGGCTCTGAGAGGAAAACTTTGATGTAAACCCATTCAGTCTTCTCTCTACTAACACTGGGATCTATTTAATTACAGAGACATTATGTTTTATAAATATTTGTTTACACCTTCCTGCATGAAAGCACAAGGCAAAATATGGAAAGATATTTATATAATTACAGTTTAATTATTTGCATTTTAATTGAGATTGTAAATAATTTTGCAAGGAGCCGGGAATACTCAGACAATGCTTCTGCATGGTAAGGAACTTGGGGATTTGTTATTTTAACACCTATAAATGGACAGAGAGAGAGGCAGTTTAAAATGTTTGGGGTTTTTTCTCATTCTTATTTGTGGGATTCTAGAAAAACAAGTTTTCTCTTCTTATGTTAGGCTGTTTTGAAGAAGCACTTCCGTTAGAGTTGATAGCGAAGTCTACACATACTCACAAGTCATTTATCTGTGTTGCTATTTTTCTGAGATACCCTCTCCCTAATTCTTCTAGGAAGACAAAACCACACTCTTTTCTTTTCCATTTGCCTAGTCCTGCAGTTTCTGCCCTATTTTCTCAACTAATCCTCACTTGACAGATTATTGTCACTTACTGAATAGAGAGTTAAGAATGAGGTAGTAGAGGAAGGTGCCAGAACTGCTCCTAAGATATCCTTTTGCATAATTTATGATAGTGTGACAACTGCCATCTTGGCTCAGCCAGCAGGAATTGAACCAAGATTTCTAGTGGCCTGCAGTACTACTATTTCATCCTTATTTGGAGCTGTAACAGACTCTTCTCTCCTGTGGGTCTGGTCCGGAGGACGAATATGTCCTCAATAATGCTAAAGTTAATGCTCCCTCTCATTGAATGGCAGTGGAGAATAATTTTCCAACATTTCCTAGGGCAACAAAGCTTTTATGATCCCACTGTCTGGCTATTGATCTCCTCCCCTTCCCTTATACCCGACAACTTTGATATCAATAGCAAATCTTGACCAGATTTATCAGAAGCATGCAACTTTTTGTAAGAATAAGCTGGGTGTGCAAGGGAGACAAAACCTGGGTTCCTCCGGGCTGAGGCCGTGACTTTGCTCCGTATTAGTCACTTTGACACAGGGTCTTGCACCCCAGCTGCAGATCTGCAGGAAATCAGATCTTGTCAGTTTAGGTGTTAACAAAGCAATTACCCGTTTGTATTTTGTTACTTTTATTATAACTCTTTTTTGTTTGTGTGTATTTCAGATCAAGTACCATGAAAAATACCCAAAAGATGCAGCTCATTTTATTTAGAGTGGTCTTGTGTAGCAATTCTTTTTTCCCTACTGCTGTTCATAGGGCCAGAATTATCAACATAAATGTACATTTTTGTTTTGTGATCATTCTTCATTGCTAATTACTAAGGCACATTCAATGCATAAAGTATTGCTCCATACCACATATTTTGTGACTTTTCAATTACTACAGGTGCTGGGATTTTTAAAAATAGAATAACAGTAAATCAGAATGTTCTTGGCACATGCACCAAATAATAGAAATGCAGCTTTTCCCACCTTCAAGGATAAAACCATCTGGATATGTCCCTCTGGGTATTATCACCTTCCAGATATACGGAAAGGTTACTGCTCTTTTGGAGAGTATTTAAAAGGTCAGAACTGGGCAGAGGAACCAATGGGAACAGATCAAAACTTGTGTTTGGATTTGATAAAGTTGTAATTTTGTAACTTTTTACAAAACTACTACACCGCTACTTTTAGTTCTCCCAGAAACTTTTTCCTCTACATATGACATACAGTCCTTCAGTACCTCACCTCCACTGTCCAGCATTGCATGTTCTCCTGTGAGCTCTCATCCGTTTAAAACAGTAGAATTAGTTTATGAAACCATATATGGGAAATCAGAGCATCTTATGGCCTGGGCATCTAAATTTGCTATGTGTGAATATTCACTGAGCTCTAGCATGCCTCTTCCAAATCACAGAGAACTCACCAGTCAGATGCAGTCCTGAGTGGCTAACAGATTCATTTTCCATTATATATTGGAGCTTCAAGAGCCATGTGAAAGGGTTTTCCTGTAAAGTACACGATGAACAGAAATCACATGCTTATTTCTCTTCAGGTACTTTTCCAGCTGTGTGTATGTGTAAAAATAGGTTGTGTACTTAAATTATGCATAAAAGTCATCCATAAAGAGCCTTTTTATTTAATTAAGAAAGATCCTTCATACAACAAGTGCATCTCTCTCTTTTGCATATATCTTTTGTAATCCGTGGCTTGGATATTATCCTCTACCTAATTTTACTGGATGTCTCTTGGGTTAAATATCTCTTTTCTTTCCTTGTCTTGCTCTGTGTTTTATCTTTTTTATGAAATAAGTTTTCTCTCCTAGGCCCAGCGTGTAGCTACCTGCAGGTTGGTTGTAACTGAGAGTGTCTGGCTTCTATTTCCTATGTTTCCTTGGTACAGAAAACATATTCGGTGCTTTGTCATACGCTAAGCAGCCAGCCTGGTGAAAAACATACAGTCACCAAACTGGTACTTAAAAACGGGAAAATCAATGTTGCAGCTAATTATCTGTACTATCTTTTAAGTCTGTCTGATATTCTCTTAGATTTTGGTCTGATTTCTCTTCCATCAAGCATGTATGCACCCTGAGAAACAAAAAATAGGGAGAGATACTGCATTCTTTTCCACCATGAAAATATAACCTCATTACTGCAAAATAGTATTGAAAATAGCATCACTTTTCCACCTGTGCTGATAAAAGAACACTCAGTTACATTAGATAAAATTTGAATGTCGTGAAAGGTCTGAAGTCTAATGCCTCAGAAAGGCATTTTACAAAGGGCAGGCTAGTCCATAAGACGTATCTTTTGCCTGCCTTTACACACACTGCTGGATGGTGGTGGAAACAAGATAATGGTGTAGAGGGAACGTTGTTGTGGTATCCTAATGGCAATTCCTATCAAATCAGACTTAGATGTAAGAACTTAAACTGCTCTTCATGTACTGAAGTCAGCAGCAAAGTTTCCAGTGGGATCGGGGGCAAACCAGCTGAGTTGTCTATGGCGATTCTTAGGGGAAAAAACAGAGCTCACACTCCAGCGTTGCCCCATGAAACTAAATATAGGGGAAAATGAAGTCTGCCTTTCTTGTTTGTACCATTGCAGAGTTGTGAAATCCTTGGAGGACAAAAGGATAGATCTAAGAGTGAAAGCGCATGATATTTTCTGAGCAAAGGATGTCAGTTTTATAAATCTAAATATAGAGGGTGGACAGACTGCACAACAGTTGGAAACTCCTGAACTCAGTGTGAGAGAATAGTGATTCCTGTGAGTGCAAAATCGGTGTTTATGTAATATCAAAAGAGTCCTGACCCTTGCCGTAAAGAAAGAAAGGAACCAGCCTTTTCTGAAGGTCTTGTTATTCACTGACTTAACATAGGCAGAAGGATATGCCCTGACTTTCTAGACTAGATTTCCTAAATAAAAGGTATATCTAGAAAACGAGATGGTGAGATTATGCTGCGTTTCCTGAGGCTCAGCATTCAAAGGATTAGCGTCAGAAACTGAATGCAAAGAAACACCTGTCCACTCAGAAACTGTATTTAATACAGAAAGCCAGACTATGTTCCAGAGCATTTTAGGCTTTTTCTCTGACTTTTCTTCCCATTCATTTGCTCATACCAGGATGCAAGCAGCAAATAGCTCTTATTCTCCTCCTCTTCTTACTTAGGGCTAGAATCAGTCTGCGCAAAGTTTTCTTCCTTTCTGTTGCCTCCCTCAACTCTGTGGATGTTTTTGGTGTCACACTGAATGTTATAGCAAACTTTAGGTAGGTTGCTTGATCGAGTTTTATGGGGAGGCCCTGGCCTTGGCCTTGTGATTGCAAAGTTTGCATAGCTGCCAGTGTAGAAGGCAAAGGTACTGTGACTTTACACCATTTCTTACTCAGGGAAAGCTGCATGGATGGCCATAAAATCGGAAATGATGAGTGTAAGAATTTTCCTGTTAGTCTGTGGGGAGGGCGGTTACTTCACACTCTGTCGTGGTCCTGCCTTGCATGCTGCCAACAGCTATTTTTCCTCATTGACAAGACAGAGAAACCAGGACTGCTCCAACCCTTCCTGCTGTCCCCATTCATTTGTTCATACCGGAGGGAATCAGGCAACAAGCTCTTGTTCTTCCCATTAAATTCAGAATTTTTCTGCCTGTGGCTGAGTGGGGCGATGGTGCATTGAACATACCCCACTGCACCGAGCCGTTGCAGTCAGGGAGGGCTGTCAAATCATACGCCTTTGAAATAAAAATTTCATTCCCTCTCTACTGCTAGGGTTTTTTCCAAAGTCAACAGCATGGATTGCTAGTGGGTTTGATGTGATTTGCTAGTTAAGGAACAGTTAAAGAGAATTATTTACCTAGAGGGAAGCTCACTTAAAAATCCTTCCAAACAAAAAAGCTGTGTCTATTCTCTACCTGTTTTGCTTCATTATTATTGTTTTGGCCATAAAATGCAAAAATAATGATGAAGAGCTAAAGGGGAAATGTTGAGATGGTGAAGAAAATAATTTCATGGCCCTCATGAGTCACAGCGCTCTTCTGCTTACTGTCTTCTCCACGTTTCTTATTAGCATAGACATTATGGACACTCACACAGGAACATTTCCTCTCACTGGCTTGTGCTGAGCTGTAGGTTCGGGTGCTCACAATCACTCATCTAGTCACCTCCTGCGCCTTCATACAAGTGACTCCTCAGGACGCTGTTGAAATGGTTGGGTTTTTGGCCCTTTCCAAAAATAAGGACTTGTGAACATCCATGAGTTTTTAAATGCATCATTTCAGACCTCTGAATCACTGAGACTTGCTACCAGGGGAAAACAATAGCCCCAATCAGCTACAATTAAATTTATGACTAGAAAGCTATAAACCCACAGCATGTAGAAATGGGATTATAATACCGTGAAAACTCCAAACCAAATGTGGAGGGTGAGGACAACAGCTGCCTTTGAATGGCTCCTTGTCAAGTTGCATAAGCTGTTGTCTGTGGTTCAGGGCACTGAACAGCAAAGCTGCCCTGTCCTGCTCTTAGCGACACAGATCTGGAGCCTCCTCCCCAGCCCGCTGTGTAGCAGAGCAAAGAGGGGACACTCACATGTCCCAGGAAGCGTTCAGATCTTCCAGCCCTCTTTAATTCCTGGTAAATCCAACCGGTAATGGCACTGCCAGCTGTGAGCTGGATGTATGTTTCAGCCACTGTTTAACATGGTGGCAGTGCCTGGCATGGTTGCAGAATGTGATTTGCCCTAATTAAGGCAAACGTGAAATCACATCTCCAAAGGAAGGTTCTCTTGTGCTAGCTCCGTGAGTTGGTAAAATCAGCCACAACCCAATATGTCAGTTTTAATGAGATTGTTGACATTTGCAAATGGGCAAAATATGATAAAATAGCTCTCTTGGCTACAGAAACTGCTATGATTTATCCCACAGAAGCTCAATAGGCCCTAAGGCCATGGCAGACCTTTTGAATTTCTACTACACACTACTGTTCTTCAGCTTCATCAGCCAATTGCAGGTAAAGGCAGGGAAATGTCATCCTTACTAATTTTCAGTTTATATGTGTGTATGTTTTTCTCAGGAGGAATACATTATGGTGCACTGACTATAGAGCACAGAGCCAGGATATATAATCATCTTTGGGCTTCTTATCCCATTTCATAGATCACCAAAAAAGCATGCTTACACATTAATTATTCGTTTTATTTTCCTAATGCTTTTTCATCTCCTCCCAGCCTTAGTGTGACTGTCTACTTTGTTCCTAACTCTTTTAATAACCAACTACCTTCTTTGTGCGCTGGTGCAAACAGAGAGTCTTTGGGTCATTTCCAGCATCATAATTCTGTAGGGGTGGATTTTTTCTGTTCTGGTGTTCTGTACGCCTTCTCAAAATCCATGTCAGATGTGCCCTGAAATGGAACCTCCACAATTTCCCAAGTGCACAGAATGTTAAGTAGGGGTATTTGTCTGTAAGCACACTTTATAAATACATTACTGTGCATGGAAAAGTGTTTTTTTCAGTGATTGCATGCTTTTCATATATTGTATGACATTCCATTTAGGGGACCTGAGGACCCAGTGTGCTAATACCTGTTAGTATGTACTACTAAACTCGAGAATATGAAATCAGTTAAGAAGACTGAAGCTTTTAATACAGTTTATGTAAGTGTGGGGTTACTGAAATACATATGATTTAGTAGAATGTGAAATTACTGCCTGATTGAATGGCATATCTGATGGTAGTTTTTGAATAAATTTTAAGAAATCTGGAAAGCCACCTATGAAGTGAGGTTAAGGATAGGTGAATTGATTTGACAAAATCGGATGTAAGAACAGACTTAGGCAAAAGTTTTCAGCTGCATAGTTTATTAGCTGAAAAATCAATTTCTGGGTTAACCTAAACAAACTCCCAGTGCGAAGTAAGTTCAGAAGAAAATTTGCTTTCGGAAAATTGAGGATCTTATCATAACACTGTTTTTTATATTCCATGCTGCATTTTCAGAGTGTGAAACCTTTTGGCTTTCACTTTTCAAATCCTCATTTTAGATTCTGATAATCAAAAATAAAATCTGGAAAAAAAACCCGCAATACCAACACAAAAGCACTATTTTAAATCCCAAATAATATTTTCAATTTTTTTTTTAATTCTAGTGAGAAGTTGAGGGAGAAAATACAATTCAGAACACCTTATCTAAGTTAGGTTTTGTTTGTTGCTCTTTGGTTTATCATTTTGGTCACTAACCCCAATCAGTCGATTATTTGTGCCATTTCATCTTTCCCTGTCCCACACTGAAAAATGACTTAAAGGTTTTGAAACTTCCATTAATTATTCCTGCAGTTTTGGACTTTGGCCTTCACACAGAAGTGTAAAATAGCAGAGGGAAAGCAGACTTGTTTGCTTCGATGTCTTGGAGGATGAATCTGAGACACTCATGAGATGACCTGTTTTACTAGGCATAAAAAAATCTTGTCAAAGTTTGCTGGAAAAAATTGCAAGACATTGAGACATAGGAGTTCAGAGAAATATTCAGACTACTTCATCCAGCTATAACTGATTCCTGAGCTTCCAACCTTTTGATAATCTTCCAACCCTCTAAGAAATTGTTTTATTTAAGCAAAAAACCTACCTGTAGAGAAGAAAATAAAGTGTTAGCATCTGTTTGTTTTGCTAGGACTTCAAATTATTTCTTTCATGTGTTTTATCTCATTCCCAGTGAAAAGAAATGCTGTTCTGGAAAATTGTTCAAACCATGTTGATTCTGAAGTGGTATAAAATTCACTATAACAGCAAGTCTGTTTCCTTCTTCTTCTCATGTTTTTGTCCTACTAAATGCACTGTTTTGGCTACCTTAAGAAAGAGGGGGAAAAAAACCCTGCGATAACAGGAATTCATCGTACAATTTCTTTGTCAATCTAGTTAGAAATTAACTGTCAGCTTAAAAAACAAAAACAAACATACATTCATGCTAGTACACAATGATATAAAAACTAGAAGAGCTTATGTGAGAACTTGCTGTTTATCCTTCTGGCTGTGAAGCTGTAGAAGTGAAAAGCTTTTTGACGTTTCATGGCAGTGACTGTGTCTACATAGTCCTGTAAAAACATCCCCAGCAGCAAGTTCAAGCCTGAATGCCCCAAGTGTCTGCCCACTGTGACATCCTGGGGGCTGCCATGGAAGCACATCACCAGGTATGCTGGGAGTCCACGGAGGGTATTTTAAGTGCCCGTTGTCCTTCTTGTGCTGCCTGTGGGAGCTGGTATGAACAGTTTGCATCTCCCCCCAGGCGATTGCTCAGCGATCCAGACCTGTCCAGCAGATATCCGTGTGTGATCCCAGGATGGCACTGGGCATCCCAGTGTGCCTTTTTGCATGGAGACATCTGTGTGCTTTATATCATCTTGGGGCTGTTCACCCTCTTTACATGGCCTCTACCCACAGCAGTGTCTGCTGCCACCTCAGCCTTGCCTTCCTTCCCTCTCATGCTAATAAGCAAACTCGAATCCAGACAGTCTTACCCTGCTTTTGGAAAGTAGCCACAGAAAAGTTGAACAGCTACGGTATTCATTCACACACACCGTTCCCTCTTTGTCCAAATGGACCCTGCCAGTCAGCTGGCAAACTTACAGCTTGGTCGCCTTCCTCATAAACATGGTTTAAGGAGAAGCTCCATCTGCCTGGCTGGGGTTGAAATTAAGGGCTGAGCTCAAAAGATTGTGTCATGGCTATAGGTGCTGTCACGGGGCAGGGAAACAGCCAGTTGTTAGAAGCCTAGTTTCTATCACAACTTTTGTTGTTGTTTTTTTCGTTCAATTAAATATCGATCAGTTTTAAAAGTACTTATATCTATTGACCATTTTAGTCAGTGCTTCTTAGGCATTTTGTCTTTGGGAATCTGATCTGAGCAAAGTTAGGTGGTCATCATGTTCTGGGCCTGATTTTCCAAACTGACTTGACTTGCAATAAGCACTTAGGCACCAAGCTAGGAGGCTCAATTTTCAAAAGAGTTCACGGTGTCGGCTTGTGTAGGTACTTCTTAAAATTTCCCCAGAAATGCCACAGGAAGGTGTTAAATGCCAGCTGGGTCTGAAAACAAACACACAAACAAAAAATATGTTATTTATCTCAGTAGGAGAAGGATCATCTGAAAAAACATCCCATATGTGCAGGTGCCTGGAAACGGGACTGCAAATTCTCTTGGACTGCTTGTCCAATGTACTCAATGAAAACAGTTCTTACTATCACTAACAGAGAATTTCAAGAATCTTATGTATTCTGGTAGCATGAGATTTTTATATACTTTTGTTGCCAAGGTTTTCTGTATTTTATTTTATAGAATTTAAATCAAACTTGTTTTGCAGTCCAAAAATGTTTAGGTCAGTGCATTTTCACTTTTAGTTTCACAGGAGAGTTGTATATCTGGCTGGCTTTGTTTGACTGGGTTTTTGATTTCCTTGAGGCTACAGTGGTTTGTGATAACATAGGTTTTACTAGTAGATACTTCAAAGCACAGTTGGCATATATGCTATTTTTCGGGCTTTGTTATGCTAGTATAAAGCTACCATGTTCATAGAGAAGTCAGTGCCTGTTGATACTGATGGGCAACAATTAAAACTGTCTTGTAGCAAAGTCACCCTCTTCTTCCTCTAGTCTTTTTATTTTGTCTTCAAAGTCCCCTTTTCTCTCTGAACATTCTGCTGGGGCTGAATTGTAGCTGGTGCTCAGGGAGCACAAAAATAGTGATGTTGGCGTACACGGTAGCACAGATCTCTCACTTTTCACCAGGAGGGCAAGGCCTGGGCATAGCTATCCAATAGGCAGGAGTGTGACTTGGGTCACATGCCAGAGGGGAGCTGGCACCAGGCTATAGGATGGGGAAAGAACTGTGCAAGTGCTGATGTTGGCTGGAAATGATGGCCCGCTTCTTTCCCAGCACGGTGCACCACTGTCCACAGTAATTGTGGAGCATCTACTGAGAGAATCGGCTTGATCACAGATTTTCTTGATGGACTCAATTCTTCCACTGCTCGTGCACCAGTGCATGGGCATGATGCCAACCCTGAAATGGAAGTGAACACAGGGGCACCTCAACTCTTTACTTACAGCTGGGAAAAGTTACGGTTTTGTATTGAGGAAATGTATTGTTCCTACAAAGTGATGGCATTAAAAAAAGAGTCTCCATCAAGCCACTAAAATGTCTTGCATGCAGGTGGGAAGGAGTGAGAACTGGAGGAAGAGGAAACAGATGATGCCGAAAATTGCATCAGGAGACTGCAAGACTGGAACTGAGTACCATTTCAGTCCCTTTTTCATAATATGAAGAGAGAAATTTGAAACTTCCCACTTTTTAACTTTTTTTTTGTCTTCCTAGTTCTCCCTCTACCACAGATCAGTTCTTCTCACATGCCAAATTAGACAAATTAGATTTTTCGGTTTCATAGTAGGCGCCGGCACACAGGAATCCTGCCCTCAGTTCTTGTAGCTGGGATTAAGAACCATTATTTCAGGAAACTTTCTGTAGGGACAACCTCGCAGAAACTCTCTAAGAAGTCAGGTACTCGAGAGAGAATTATTAAGCAGTGAGAACAGCGCAGCAGGCAAGCATTTCCAAAAGGAGTCAGAACTGTAGTGAAACATTTGCCTCAAGCTAAAATAAGCCAGGTAGGCTAGAAATAAAGCAATCTCAGGGTGCCGACACATGCGGAAAAGATGCAGCATTGCCATTTTATCATAAAATTCTCCACATCTCATTATCTAATGTAGAAAGGCATCAGCTGCTCAGCACTACCATTCTTTACTTTTTTATAGTGGATGAGCACCACATCCTGGCTTAGTGCTCCAGGGTATTATCCAGATATATACACATATAAATTCATGCAGAGTGAATACATACTGGATATATCATGCATACTATTCATATGGAGGCTGATTCTGCAGTGAATGAACCTGTATTTCGATCTGAGACTTTACTTTAGTCCATTAGATATACGTTTAGGCAGTACACGTCTGCTTAGTGGCAAGTGCCTCCCATTCACAACGTCCAGGCTCTGTCTGCGTGTGCTGCATCTGTGCCTTATACCTGTAGAAGAGCTGTTTGTCCAGACCTCTGGGTGTTGGATAGTCCAGCTGGACTTACTGCTGCAACAGGCAATCTGCATGTCTGGAAATCCCAGAGGAGTAGTTAAATCCTTATCTCTTCCTGAACAAAATGTCTGAGGGCTATGTCAAGAAAACATAGACCCATGGTGACTTTGTTCTGGGAGAAATAGGTTCATCATGTAATATACCCATCTTCTGTACGTTCATGCATCTTTTTTACTTCAGAAGGATCCGCCTTTTTTTTCTTTCTTTTTCTAATGCTATTGTCTTAATTTTCTCCCATACTTACTTTTAACTAAAACGATTGCTATAGGAATTTTGGCCAGTGTCTCCAGCAGGGCAGCGCAAGGGGAACATGCTGAGCTTCGGCTGAAGTTAATATGAGAGCTTTCAGTAACAGTGGAGATCCTGGCATGCCTCTGCAGCTCCACTTAGGGGTGTGTGACACACTGAGCTCGATGGTGGCTTTTAAGCCAGAGCCCTTGTGCTTAGCTCCTGGCACACCGTGGGAGTGCAATGTTGTTCTCTCCATTAGAAGTGCTCTCTTGCTCCTGCATCTTGGGCTTGCTGTGTGGATGGTGGAAAGGGAAGACAGCCCTGTCACCTGTCCAGACCTCTTCAAGTATCCTACTGCCCCACATGAAAGCAAGACTTAAGGAACAGTTTCTGCATAACACAAAATACAGGGATTGCTCTTGTTAGCTGTCCCCTTGAATGGGCTGCTTGCAGGGAGGAAACATCTGCAGCTCTGAGATGTCAGAAGGGCAGCTGAGGTTGTATTTCTCCTCTGCAGTGCAGAGGCACAACAGTACTTAAACATATATTTTTCTGGACTGTCTTTACAATATCATCGCCATTTAGCCCTAGGGAGAGAGACTTATATCATTCCACTGCAATAAGGACATTCTTTCTTTCTGGCAGATGAAAACAATTGCCTCTTTTAATTGTGCAGTGAAGGAGGAAGATGTATGGCTTGCATATGTATAAACACTTACTTTTACTGTCTTTAACGCTGACCATATGCAAGTAGACTCAAACATTTGAGAACAATTGAACTTATTCCGGTCATACTCTAAATGAATGAGAATGTAGTCGTCTCTAAGATTCCCATTCTTAACTGTTACAACAGTACTTGAAACGACTCATAGTTTAGTGAAATGTTATGTGCTGGCTGCTCTATGTTGATATTACCATGGCACATTTTCCAGTAGCAAAGTAAATAATTCGCACATGGGAAGAGGTTATTTTGTTAATAAATGGCATACAGTGCCAGTTAGTCCAATATAAACTTATTGCATCTCTCTATCTAGACAGCATATATACTCCACAGGGCCGTGGCCTCATAAATTCTAATAATCCAAAGAGGGTAAGTAAGGGTTATGAGTAATTGGAAACCCTGGTTGATGTAGGAAGAGGTGATTCACTGGCCATGCTTCTTCCTTAAAGTCACC
Source organism: Struthio camelus (assembly GCF_040807025.1). Taxonomy (NCBI): domain Eukaryota; kingdom Metazoa; phylum Chordata; class Aves; order Struthioniformes; family Struthionidae; genus Struthio; species Struthio camelus. The sequence goes on from NC_090943.1 coordinate 53,916,899, forward strand.
ACTAATCCAATGATCCGGAGTAGCTATAGGGGTTGCTCTACCTCTGGACACGCTGCCAGGTTAATAATATTTAACACAAAGGTCCTGATGACCAACGGGCATACATAGTCTCATATCTCTTGCCATGAAAGTGGAGTTTCCTATCTATTCTAGTGAGGATAATTGTGTTATGCCAGCCTCAAGCTTTCCTTCCGGTCAAATTGAATTTGACGCAATACAACTGCCTAAGTAAATTGGAGCAGGTCTATTCATGCCATGTGGGGAAGGGCAGTTTAATTCAGCTGAGGATGATGAGCACAGTGTCCTTAGTGGAAATGCCCCAACACACCCTGTAGTAGCGGTGGATGCTGCCCTGCAGCTCATCCCCAGCCCTGCTCCAACCTCTTGGAGATGGGATCAGGTTGTGGCTTTTTGTAGAGGTGCTGGTGTCCAAGGAGGAAGAGCTGAAGACTTGAAGTTGGCCCTCACTGATGGGCCACCAGACCCGTTCACTCTGCGAGTGCAAGGGAGGAAACCTGATCATCAGGAGGAGGGTCACGGGCCCTTTTGAATCTGCTCAGCACGATGCGGGCAGCATTAACAGAGGCATTGCAGAACCTGAACTTCGTAACAGAAGGAACAAAAACCTTAACAAACTTGTGGAGCATCCAGAGCCAGACACACACATTTTGAGCTGACATTTGCCCAGATGCGGGGTATGAGGAGGGGGATATGTGTAATGGGGTGGCAGCGGGGTTCAAAAGAAATATGTAAAGTGATCAATTTCATTTTTCTTGAAGAGGATTCATCTTCCCAGAATCTGTGGTGCTCCTTTTTAGGCTGTTTCCTTTTCTTTCCATCACTCGTGCAGACATCAGGTGAAATCATAGTTGCCAGGAGCTTGAAAGTAAAACTTCCCTTACCTTAAAAAATACTGTTTCTCAGTCCTCTTTGCCATGCTTTGAATCACTGTGACAAGCAAAAAAGCTAACCTTAACTCTCCTCCTTCTAATTAGGCAACAGCATTAAAACTCCTTATTAATGCCACCCCTCCCGGGTGGTTGTAGATATATATACTTTCATGGAGTAATTGCTTTCTGGCCCTCATTTTAATTGGAGTCGGTAGGGGGTCTTTGGAATCCCATTGCCTTTATCTCCTACAGGCTTATTGTGCCTGTGACACACATTTAGAAACGGGGGACTACTTTCTAGAGCTGCATCTGAAAGCATGTGTAAAGGAGGAAAAAAAATCTCAACACCGTTGCTGAGATGTAAAGAGAACTAGAGAGGGGAGAAAAGAAAGTCTTTCACTGTGGTTCCCCCTTTCGCTGGGATAAAAAAAACCACACATATATATATACACACACATACACACACAAACACAAAAGTGAATTTCTGGATTTTGTCTAATATACGACTTGTAATGAGATTGACCAGATCCTGAGGCAGCTTAAAGACTGTTTAAGGCTCTACTTAAATGTTACTTAGGGTTATATACCTGTTTTGCAGAGAGATGACCTTCAGTTTTCTGTGTCCTTGGAGTTCCAGGCAAGGTATATAGGGGGGCGTAGCATCCTAACACAAGGGACATGCAGTCAAAAAATTTACAAACCCAAGTATGAAAGGAATTGCTTCTCCAAATTAAGAATTTGCTAGTTTTAGCCTTTAAAAAAAAGTTTGGTTTTATTGCAGTCCAGTAAAAAAGACCAACAGTTACCTGATCATAGTTTATTACAAAAAGATAGTCATGGCTTTTTGTCACTTGGGAGATACTGTAAGTTTTTGAGATATGCACATTATCTAGATATTTCAAGTAGAATGAATAGCAGGGAAATGGTAACTATGTTGTTGTTATTAGTCTTCAAAGTTAATATATGCTAAGGTGGATGAAGCAATTCATACCCATTCAAGCTATTGTTTCAGACAGCGACTACAGATGCTTCTACCTTGCATAGTGTTCCAATTTGATGTTTTCTAAATTACAGTTATAATTATAAGGGCTAGAAACTGTAATTATTCAAAAAAGCATGAAGATACAACAGCACGAAAATAAATTCTGCCTTTTATTTCAACTTTTTAAAACATGAAGTTGTGTTCAATTCTGACTTTATGCATTAAAGCAGAAACGTCGCAGCAAATATAGTTGCCTTTTGGGGGGGGTTTCTTCAACACTTCACAGCGGTGACATTTTTCAATTAATTCTTCACGAATTTATTTCCATCCTTCATTCTCCCCTTCTTTCTTGGAAAGCCTAGCTACTGGAGCACAGTTTCATAACAGCCTGAAAATTCCCCACTGCCACACACACAAGTGCACGAGGCTCTGCACCTGGGTATCATTCAGTGGCAATCGCGATGCTGATGCTTTGCTTCTTGCAGAGTCTTCTCTGATAAATGGCTGGTCCCTGTTGCCAGCTTCATGCACAGTTGGGTGCTTCTAGCAAGGACAGTAGCTCCTAATCACGTCTGCCTAATTAGGTTGATTAGGCTCACCACTCAGCCAACACAAGGCGTGCTGATTGAGAGATGCGCTTTGCTCCGCATCTTGAATTCAACTGCTGCCGCTGCGCTGCATTAAATGAACCTTCGTTGCGGCCCCTCATCAGCTGCTCTTCCAGGTAGAAGAGGGCATGTGTTGCACATGTAATGCAGAAAAAGTAAAATAATAATAATAATAATCCTGTTTACGTGCTATGGGAAAGCTAGGCCACGAATACACTGAGGTGTTGGTTTTAAATTGTGGCTGTAACGAGAGAAAACAGTGGCTGTGGGGTTGCAGTTTAAGGACTCAGAAAGGCTCTCACAGGGCAGTGATCTGCACATGATGATTAGCGCAGGGTGATTAACCTGGCTTCTCATTCAAAGCCAGTTTCACCACCCCAAATTGCTTTGAATCTGCGTTGTAAAAGTATAAACAAAATCCCTCAGAAGACTGTGCTTGTTTGAGGGACTGAATGATGCTACAGCAGATGCTGTTTTGGGCCCTGGTTCTTGCAGCCCTTTCATACATCAGCGATCCCATTCAGTTTCCTTCCAGAGACTGAGACATTTCAGAGATTTGTTCAGGACCGTTGGCTTTAGAAATGCAACTTCCAGTGTGGCATAAGACACAGATTTTGTAGCAGCAACGTGAAAACTAGTGAGCAGGCTACACTTGGTAAGTTAAACAGGGCTAGAGCCAGGGATGGGATGGGGCTCTGACTAGGATGAGCTTTCTGACGAATGGACTGCAAAATCAGGAGGTAAGTAGGAGAAAGGAAGAGGTTGCATATGGTGTGAAGCAGAATTCAGAGGTAGATTTGTCTGTTAAATCCCAAACTTTGATATGTTTGGATTGGTGAGATTTACTCATTCCATAGCAGTGATCCAGGAGCGAATTCTCTCTTGGCTGTAACTCTTATAATCAAAACAGTTAATGCAGTGAACCAGGCTCAGAAAAGCATTCACAGCATTCATATATATTTGGATTTTGAACATTTTCCTAAATTTGGGGGCATTCTACTCCTAAAGATAGTGTAGCTCTTACATTGCAGTTTTTAAATAATCCATTGATTTTAACTTAGGCAATCACAGGAGTGCTGTCTTAACATTGAATGTGGTATGGGAAAATGTTCTGTCTTTGTTGACCCTGCTAAGGAAATTGATTCTAAGTGTCTGAAAACCTAAAACTGCTGGCTTCTCTAACATGCTCCATTTTTGTTATGTACTCATGGTTAAGGCCACGTGCATCACAGCTCAGAGAAACTGCAAGCCTCTTGCAACCCTGATTTCATGTGAAAGCATTTGATAATCACATATTTTGGTGCGCCAATGTAGAGTGCTGCCATTAGCTTCCAAAGCAGTGCTCTGAATTCCACCATCAGTGTATCTGACCCAGCAAAACTAAACCCAAAGGTTACATTCCTTATCAAGATTCGAGTTTTTAGGCATAAATAAGGGTAGAACATGAGAATGTTGAGGGATGAAAGAAAAATCACAGTGTAATGATACCATTTCAGAAGACATTGAGCTAATACAGCCCCAGCACTGTGCAACATTTGATCCATTTTCCATTTCAAATGAGCCTTGGTATGTACAGCTGACACGCAAGAAAAACTTTGCATTCAGAAGGAAAAGTGCATTTGAACACTATATACCCAGCAAGTTCCCTCCTTTTATAGAAAGACCATTGCTCATGAGTAGTTGCCTTGAAAAAAAGGCTTACTCGAGGCGCACAACAGATAAAAAACCAAAGCATTTCCACAAGCATGTTGCTTTGTGTTCTCTTTTCATGAGCTCATACTGCTTGATCAAGGTCTAATGACTCTCAAGTTTGAAAGGTTTTTGCCATATTATAAATAATGAATTATTTATAATAACCACTGGAGAGGTTTGTCTGAAGACACCAGAGAAATTATGCATGACGATTCCAGTGAAAGGCCAGGGTAGAAAGTGGGTAGAAGAGAGAAACTGACACTGGTCTGGGAATGAGGGATTTATGAGATATGTTTGATTGTTCAATGAGTAGGTGTAGGTTTTAGCCTTCAGACTATATTGCCTAATGTCTTAATGTAGATATGACTAAGGCATTACAACTGAAGAGCTCGGCTGAGGAAAGGCTTAGCAGTCATTGGTAGGATACTTTTTTTGGTTGATTTAGAATTTCAAGGAATAAAAAAAAAAAGTTATTCCTCTTTGGTTTTAATGGCCAACCTTCATGCTGGCAACAAGCCAGAGGATGTGAGTCTACAGAGGGCAGATGTTCATTTCTAATAAATAGGGAGCAGTTACTCTGCTCACCTCAGTAGAAAAATCCACTCAAGGAGACAGCAAATTGGTGACCAAACCCTAGCTTTCTCCCCAAATGTTTCCTGAAGCTTGCCTGCAGCCCGTTTCTGAATCCACACAGCAAGAACACAGGCACACAGGTTTTATGTAGGCAACCCGCTCTATAACTCCTTTCGCCTGGGGAAGAAAAGAAGATCCTTTGGCCACAGCTTGAAAGAGCATGCTCTGATCCATTAAGACTTGTCCCTCAAGAAGCCTTACTGTTGATGGCCCCCTACCAGGTCTGCAATGAGTCTTTAATAAAGGTTGAGACACCAGCAGTGCTCTCAGAACAACTCCTATTCTCCATACTGGGAAAACCTGTCCAATTGGTAACAACACTGCTTATCCAGGCAGCCACTGTTTATCTACATCTGCCAATACATCCTAATGCAAATTTGGGTCTAGTGGCATTCTTAGAGTAAAAAATAGTTGGTTAAATTTGTTGGAGAGCTCTGACAAACTGTTTGTTAGATTAGGCTCCAAATATTAAAGCCAACCCCGTGGGGAATATATAAATCACTGACGTGTCCAGGAGTGATAGCGGAGTGTGAGGTGATAACTAAGGTGGCTAATTAAAGCAGAAAATCCTTGTCTCCTGAACTAACATGTAACATTTGAAGGGTGTTAATAGGAACCCCTGAGGCTGCAATAGGGGCATGGCATTTAAACCATGCTGCAATGCATTGGAATAGTTACACATCTTTGTGAGCCAAACTGCAAAGAAAAATACAGAAAACAGGAAAGTGTGTGCCAGAAACAGGAACTCTCCCTTCTGAGTAGGGATATCTGACAGCTAAGACAAATTGGTTCAGCTCTGTCATTTAAAATAGTAACTGATATTTTTGTCAAGTTGCTGCCTCGTGGGTAGACTCTTATAAAATGAGAGCAATGATTCCATTAATTTATGTCTCCTCCGTGGTCCCAGGTGACATAGTTAATGTGGTTTCTGTAATGCCAAGTTAATACTTACTCCTCCTGTTGGCGCATTCTTCCGTAAGTTTGCCCTCAGCTCATATTATACCTTTTAGCAGTAGAGGAGTTGAAAGCTGAGAACAGAGGCTTTAGGCTTGATCTAAAAAAATTAGGTGAGTGTACTCAGAAGAATTTTCTGTGTCCAGTTTCCCTGCTTTCTAATACTGCTTCATGATTCTAAATCTATCTGTGTAATTTAACACAGCCCCCTAACATCAGTTGAGCTCCGTCTGTTTAACCCGTCTGAAAACCTCTGTCTTTGCTGCAACCAATACCTGGACTTTTCACAGAATTTTCTCTCCTCTTCCATTCACCTTTGTCTCTACTTTCCTTCTTTTCTGAAGTGCTAAATTTGTGAAGAGCATAGACCCAAGGCATCTTGATTTAACCCGTGTGAATGATGGATTCTTCAGTGGGAAGCATTTGGACAATGTTGTCAAACGCAAAGCCACTCCTGACTTGGGTAATACTTCCTGAGATGCTGGGAGAAATAAGTTGGCCCTCACTCCAGGGGCTCTCTAGGAGGTAGATTGAAAGGAATTTACTAATACTGGTCATCAGATGATCTCCTAATTCAGTAATTTTATTTCTTGAACTAGATGAAACAAGCTCTATGTGTATGCAGAGAAAACTATTATGTTCTCAGGAAGAAATTTCACCTAACTCCTGTATGTATCTACAGCAACTAAGGAGATTAAATAGTTAACAGAGTAGTTATGGGTATTATTAATGACTCTTGCAATTTGTGAGTGGTCTCCTCAGAGGTGAAATGAATAGTGGGGCAAAACTATACAAAGTAATTTTATATGCGTCCAGGGATCCTTTTCTTACAGTGACTGAAAGAAAGAGATAACTGGGGTAATTCAGTACAGTCACATGGTGCAAGAAGTGCTGGAGGAGATAAAAATTTGAAAGTAATATACCCCTGATCTCTTTTTTCCTTTTGTTCATGCCACTGGAAAAAAGAAGTTTGAACATAGTCAAAAGTGGAGCTGATCTGTCAGGCTAACGTTATCATGAGTGAAACCTAAAGGGAAGTTTGGCAGTATTCCATTTTTTTAATTCTATGCTCTTTTAGGGATTTTTAATTTTTTCTTGGATAATTAGCTCTCTGACATTAGATGTATGTAATTAACAGGGAAAATGGTTTGCATGCTGACTATAATAGCACTGTCTGATCTGTCTGCCAGATAACTGTTATGGCCTCGTTCTCAGAAGTATTTTATTCCCACAGACATCACCACCCTTCCCTAATTGGTATCCCCTTTATCTCATTGTGGAGATGAAATCCTGGGACCTTTTACAGGTTTCAGAAGGCCAGGATTTTGCATGTGCCCTCAAGATTTTCCTTCAAGATAGTCCTCTTTCAAAATATTTAGTCCTTTGGTATCTGAATGTGAATGAGTTCCCTTTGTCAAGAGAAGAATAGGGCTGAGACTTTGTGTGCAAAGCTGTATTGTTCAGGGAAGATGTTTTTCTTCACATTGTATTCCTATCCGTAGGCACATCTGTGTGTTTAGAGCTGGCGGAGAAGCTTTTACTGTGACTTTCAAAAGGTTCTTCCCTGGGTGGGAGGGAGATGTGCACTCCTCAGACCAAAAACTAGCCTTGTCTGTCTTTGGTTAACCAACACCCAGGGCCCTGGTACCATTCACGTCGTTTGGAAAATGGGGCCCATGTCTTTTTTAATAGCCTATTTGCCAGCTATTAAGCAAACACTTAACAATAAAGGTCTGAAAAAAATGTTCACAGCTGCATGTTACTGTGTATTTTATGCTACTTACAACTTCTTTCTTACATTTAGATAAGAATAAGGTCTGGCTCAGGGAGAATAAAGCTTTCAGTCATGACTTTCTGAAGAGCAAAAATACAGATGTGAAGGTGAGTGAAGCCAGCTCCAGCACCAGATTACTTCTATTTTTCTTCCTGAATATGGGATCTAGGAGTAATTTGTAGGCGTCTAATGCTTAAAAAAAAAGAAAGAAAGAAAGAAAGAAAGAAAGAAAGAAAGAAAGAAAATAGACCTAGAAATCTTTAGACCAAGTGCTTGGTTACAGTCCAACTGTTCTGTCCAGGTCAAAGCAAGGCAGCTTTCTCAGCTGTGGAAGAGAAAGCCTCATGAACCAGTTTTGAAAATCCCGCCCATGATGATTTGAGAATGCTATATTTCAGTGTATAGAGGAACGGCTTTCAAGATGCATTGTAAGTGTTATAAATCCACTGCCTGCAATGGGATTAAAAAAAAAATACCCAAAAAATCGAAACTTTTGCCAACTATCTGCAGTTAAAACGTATCATTCACAGTTGTGCTCATTCTTTGCTTTTCTATGTGGAAGATAAAAATAGATTTGCTATACAAAGCTCTCATTAGGGGGTCACAGAAATACACAGTGGCCAGTTTTTTCTAAATCAGATTATTCTCTACAGTATTTCTTTTGATGTATGGAGTTCCTACTGCAGCGATCTTTTCCCCACCTTTCTTGAGCATTACTGCCTATTATTGTCTATCACTCAGCACAGTTACAACATATGAAGCCATTACTGTGCCAAGTCCTTTATGCACCATATGAACATGTATATAAAAATTACCGTTTAGTTTCTACTCCTTTACTTTGACATCTTTGTTTAAGATTTCAGTCTTAAAAATACCATGGTGTGTTTATTTGTCATTTTAAAAAATGTCTTTGTACTTCTTCCTCCAGCTTCTAATAAACAGTGCAGAAAAGGAGAACTTTGTTTATCATAACAGAATTGGCAGGGGGAGGGAAGCAAAGGGAAAATTTTGATGACAAAATATTTGAACACGGCTTTGCACAAGTTAGGCTTATAGTGCTGGTGGGATGGATTAGAGACACATCCACCTTTTTTAAAAGTTTATTCATTTGTTTTACTCTCATGCCTGTGAAAGACCACTCAGAAAACAAAGCTAGCTGTACAGTCACAAAATAGAAGGACAATACCTAGCCTGAAGAGCTCACAACTTAGATTTAAACCTGCTGTGTCTACAGCAGTGCAAATCTGAGGGCTGGTCACAGCTCCTTGGAAAAAGAATCACCTCTATTGTACTGCAGCTTGCAAAATTTTAACTAATATTTTCCTTTGATATTTTCTCACGAATCAAAAAATTTTTGTGACTAAAATTATACCTTCTTAATATCTTCACCTCTTGGATAATTTCATCATGTAGCCTACCAAGTCAGCTGGATCTCCATGTACCTGGGATCCTCGAGGGATGCCCCACTTGGAAACAGTCCCTTCCATCATGAGATCACAGCCGTCCCTTCTGCCATAAACTGCTGCTTTCTTTTATTGCAGGTCCCTTGAATTTACACAAGTCCAACCACCAATGCTTTGTTCTGTTAGTTCTGCTTTTGGCTAAGTTACCGCCCCCAAACGCTAGCCCTTCCCTGGAATTTGGAATAATTCGCTTTTTCTCCAGATTTCAGCCATCCTGATCGATGTTCATTGCTCAATAGCCTTCTCTTTCTAGATGGTCTAGTAAAGCAATAAGATACAGAAGTAACGTGGACTAGAAAAATGAAATGAGAAATTAAAAATCATACAGAGATGTATTAGCTAAATCATCACACGTTTAACTTCAGGTGTCTGAATAATCTTATTGAAATCAATTTGAGCAATCATATGACTATAACAGACTTCAGTACCCGGCATACTTTGAAACATAAAGTTTGAAACCATTGAGCTAAGCTATTAGGCATTTGAATCTGAGATAACCCGCTCCATGGAAACAGCAGGACAGCAGGAGAGGTTCAGCTCTTCACTGGGTGCTGTGTGCCGTCCTTCTCTGTTTGAACACTTCAAACACTCCAAGATGTCAGAATTACAATTATGGAGTGGTGTTACTGCAGGTGGTATGACTAATAGCCATAAGGAAAACTTAATTGATTTTTTTGTTAATCCACTAAAGAATACATATAGTTAGGAATGTGGAAGGTAAAGGCATTTATACTTTGGACAACTTTCCCCTCTTTTTTCTTTTATTTCTATTCTTTTCTGACATTTGCACTTCAAAAATCTTGACTGTCTACCCGTGAAATAGTTTATTCTTGCAGCTGAGCTTGACTCCTTCGATTAATTGGTGGCACTGATACGTACTCATCAAAAAAAGCAGTGACTCCAAAATGCGCTGTGTTACGATTTCAAATGGAAACAAGCAATCACATTATCTCCTGTTGCTTCAAGCAACAAAATATAACAACTGTGTATACACTAGAGCACTTCAAAAAATTGATGATATTTCTATGGAGAAATCTGGTTGGAAAGATTCTCAACCAGAATGCTTAGAGATTTTATCACTACTTCTAGACTTAATAGTGAGACATGATTTTTTCTATGTAAATTGCCCTCTCTGAGTCAGTGTAAAAAGGTATTGATTGTATTTGATGGTCTTATCTTTACCAAGAAGACAAACCTATCTTTCCATGATCATTTTGCACTGGATTTTAAGACTTCTTATTGCTTTAAAATAAAATACCATACATCATTACAGATAACCTCCTGCTGTGTTTATAAGGTTTACCTTTTCTTTTACTCCACTGATGTTTTATTTCCAATTTTAGTTTTGAACTGGTGACGACATAGACAGATAACCACCCATCTTTCATCAGTATTCTTTCAAATTTTACATCTTACCAAGACTCAAGGAACAAATATTTGGGTTGTAAGACCCTCCCATCAGATTTATAAGAGGCTGAACATTTATTTTCTTTATTCTTGTTTGAGAGCTATAATAGATCATTATAATAACTTATATTATGGTGGGCAACCTTCATCAGACACACTCCTATTCCATTTGACACATGCACTAATCTGATAGAGTGGAATGTTAATCATGATAATGATAATTTCTGATATTTCTACAATGCCTTTCATCCTGTATGATCCGAAGGTACTTAAAAGATATGTCATGAGTACCTGAATCCTACCACCCAGAGCAGAATACTTCCTCTTTCCTGACAAAGGTCATTAGCGCACTTTCAAAGCAGAATATGATAGCACAACTGTTGCAGGCTTGCAGTAGGCAGTGAGATTCATTTTGCATTCAGCATGCATGTTTGTGCCTAAATACTACAGTGACAGGCATGCTATAACTACCCGAGACAGGTAATGCTGTGCATGCACAGCCTTTTAAAACTTGGTGCATAGCCATAAGATATCTGTAGGAAAAACATGCATATATATATATATATATATATATATCCCTGTGTTCATCACCAGCTATGCTAGGAATGTTTGCCAAATCTTATTTTGGATTCTATTTACAGTCTAAGCAAAACACTGCTCTCAATGCATTTTCACTGACATTAGCTCATTATTATACAGTGCTCAATACCAGACAGAACGGAGAAAGCAAGAACTTGAGACAAATCCAGTAAAGCCCTGCAAGCTCTAACACCTAGCTCACATGCCTGGGAAGGCTAACAAGTGGGCAAAGAAATTTATGGGAAGAAGCTCCCTCCTATGGAAAGCCGTTGGGGAGGGGGGAAAAAAAAAGTCCAGGACGCAGGGCAGTGACCCTGTGTGAGACTCTTTTTTTCCTTCCCTCTGGAAAAGGCTGAGGAAAAGAGATGGATAGAGCCAGTCAAGACTGAATGAGTATCTGAGACTTATGAGCTGTACAAAGAGCTATCAGAAAAAGTCTTAATGGCTCACTTCTCTGAGGGAGCAGGAATGAGGTTAAGAGGAGTCCAAAAAAAGTGGAGGAGACTATATTAATCATCATAATTTTGACATTGCCTTAAACACCTGGGGAAAGGATACCCTGAAAGGATATAGTACGTTGTGCTTGCCTGGCTAGATCACCACCACAGCAACTGGGTCAGGGCATTTCTACTACACTCGTATTGGACAAAACCAGTGAATGGCTACAGGAATTTTTAGGAGCATCTGTGAGTTGTAGGAAATGGTACTAGTGATTCCACAGGCTTCTTCTTTCTATATTACATTCCTATAAAAAGTGAGAAGGAATCGCATTGCTAGCAGAGATGTAAAATCAGGTCGGGACTGTCTCTGGTTATTTAAAGGTATTGCTACACTTTCTATAAGACTGAACATATTACTTGCTGAATCTTGGCTAAATTCCATTTTTTATAATTACATCCTCTTCTCCCCTTCTCAGACATTTTTTGCTGTCACAAGAGGATGCAGCGTTCTCCTGAACATTTTCCTGAACTAGATGCCTGGACAGGAGTGTTTCGATCTCGTGGTGATGTCTTTGCAAGATAGCTTGAAGTTGCCCATGATGCAGCGTGATCTCTGCATCGCTCCCTGTAGCATTGCTGCAGAAGGAGAGAAAGATGGTTTTGAAATTAATACTCAGGCAGAGGTTCCATTTTTCTCCCTGCTTAAGTACAAATACAAATATGTTATTTTGGCTTCATCCACTGTTACTCCTTTGATACAGTATAATCACTCCCTGGAGCAGTGGGAGGCTTATTACTTTAACTCTGCAAAGTACTTTGAGATGATTTTAGTCAAAATGCAAAGCACTGTTATCCCAATAGCACTGGGAACTCTTTCAGAGCATTGACTGGCGTCTGCTTCCAGCCTGATGAGCTGGCGATTGTAGTCCTTAGACGGCATTTTGATAAGCAAAATCCAGGGGAGGGTTGTAGCTCTGTTAGCTGCTCGATGCACTGCCAAGACAGCACTAAAAGCAAAGAAGGAGTGGGTAACTATTAAAAAAAAGAAAAAAAGATACCTGATGCTATTTAAATATTGTTTTCTCTGTAGGTACAATGTTTGCTGGCTGAGAAGCACCTACAAGCCTGTTACTTGGAAACACAGGCAGACACTCCACTAAAGTAAAGTCTGATCTTTTCAGGCTAGTAGCCAACTGTGGACACTAGCTAATATTTGAGAGCACAGCCTGGTGAAAGGGTCCACCAGTATGTCTGGCCAAATGCACCTTGCTGAAAATAAAATTCCCATCACAAATGTCACCAGAGGGGAATCCTGCTGCCAGTTTTCACAAGAGACAAAATCGAATTGACTAAGAAATCAAACTACTGTGTCTCACCTGCAACACTGACAGAATGGGACTGAGGGACTTGGAGAGAAGCTGATAAAGTTACACTACAGGTGCCAGAACTCTAACCTTTTTTCTGTATCTGATGGCTTTCTGTGGCAGTCAATCTGCATCTTCGTGGAAGTTGGACTTTCGGTGGACTTTATTCCTCTTTCCTCCGAGGGCTTTGCTTTGGTGACAGCTGGCCTGATTCCTTACTGCTTTGTTCCTTTCTAAAGAGATGTACATAGTGGTTTAAAGCACTGCTGTTTGTGAGTAACATCATCTTATGTACTCCCTTATCCTGTTTTTGCTCAGGGGTATGAGATGGTTCCTGCACCAGGCAGTAAAAATGACACCTCTCTCCTTTATGCTTACTTATTATTCTCCTCTAGTAAACGCATGAGGGTCTAAACAGGAATAACACCTTTTGCATAAGTGCCAGTTTCATCTCTTTCCTCTTAGGGGAATCTAATTGTGCTCATGTACCTCTTTTGCAGAAAGGTGTTCAGATATCACAAAAGGAATGTCAGTACCAGAAAATGAACATGAAGGAATGTGGCATTGGCCAAAACACCGACGCCAGCATCATCCTGTGACTGTGGAGCTCTACAGCAAGTAGGACTTGGCAATATGGATTTAATGTGCATTAATAATCAGAGCATACACACATGGTGTCACGAGCTCTTGGACAATGGCTCTTTGCAGAAGCCCCTGTTGCCCCATCTTTGCTGGATGGTGGTGCTCCATGTAGACTAGATGAAGTTAGTGGGGGTGTTTTACAACCCTACTTTCATTCTGCTGCATAAAAACAGAGTCGGGGCAGGGAAGCAGGGGAGAATTAGCGGTGCCTTATCACGCCCCCCCTTCCTAGCACTACCTAAGGCAGCATCACCTTATCATGTCCCTCCCCCCAGCACTGTCTAAGGTGGCATCTGCCTCTGCTCCTGATCGGAGCAGTTTCTGCCCTATCTGTGCCACAGCTCCCTCCATCCCGAGGACCACTGGGCCAAGTCTTCTGGCTGTAGCCATTTAAGCCTCAGTGCAGCTGAGGAGGGGGCTTACTGACATCCTCCTGGAGCAGTGAGGCACCCTTGACTCAATCTGCAGCAGCCACTGAGGAACAACTTCTCAAGCCCCAGCTCGGAGAGATGCTCTGTGCTGCCACTCACCACCTTGGCACGTGCGGAGGGAGAGAGCGCGTAGCAGAGCACCCATGCAGGCAGCTCTGCATCACCCTGCAGGGCAATTCTTGGCTGCAACTCCAGGCAGCGACAAAGCGCTTTAATATGGTTAAACAGCTTCAGCCGGAGGCTGAGAATCTGGTCTCATGTTTTATTCATCCAAATTCCCTTTCCCCACTCCAGAAATCTACACTCATCTCTTTGCTAGCGAATCTGTTCAATTTCCTCTCGTTTAGCGCTGTGCTGCAGCGCTCGCGTTTCCGCCAAGTACTTTCACTTAGAGGCTGATCGGCACTAATCACAAGTCCAACTTCTCAAGAGTGACACGTGGGAGAGAGAGGGAAACGTAGGTTCATCTAACTTCATCAGTCTGTTTTGTTATATTGACTACTTGATTTTCAGTAACCAGCTCTTGTGCAAGGAAATAAAAATATGAGAAATCCAGCTTCTTTCCTTTTTTTTTTCTTTTCTTTTTTGGTAAGATTTTAGGTTTGACTCATATTTCCCAGGCTGATTGTCAAGTAACTGACAAATCAGTCATGGTTGACAAGTGAGTAATTTGGAGAAGAGAGGGGGTGCAGCAGGTGTCAGAACTAATTTGGTAAAACAAAAAAAAAAAAGAGTAGAGAGTGGTATGATAGTCATTTACACAGTCATGACGTTGCGAGCTTTTCATAAAAAATGTGTGCCGGATTTTACAACACTTAGAACGTTAACTGTTAACCAGCCACTTCAGCTCCATTTCAGAAGTGACCTACAAGTTCACTGTTAGAAGATGTGTTTGAACCTCTTACCATGAAAGACTGGTTCAAAACTCTCTTGGGGAACTGGAAAAAAAAACAAATTTCTCACACTGCTGGGCTCACAGAGTAGTTCTTGCAGCAGGCAGGCCCGGTGCCCTGTCCCTCAACCACAGTGCGCTAGGCAGGACCATCAGGAAGGACACCATCGCCCCAGCTGGAGCATTCAAGCACTATGGCCCTGCCAAGACCTCTGCGGCTCACAGTTGCCTTAATTCCCCCAAACTGTGAGTCTGAGCAGTCCCTGCTCATTGCTAACAGGCTAGTTTTATGGCAGCACCTAAATCTCTCTTGCTAGGTGGAAGAAGTGAGATCTGCAGCTGGGAATTCCTCCGGCTCAGAAGGGAACTCTCTAAGATTTTGCTCTATTTTAAAAATCACACCCTTGGAAATCAATTGATTCACTCTCCTGCTAAATCCACCATTCTCAGCTCTGTATTTCCTTGCTTCAATCTCAGTTGTCATTGAAGCTGCCTCAACGAGCGACTGGTGTTCTCGTTCTGATCCCCGTGATGGTGCTAGTGACTGCAGGCCAAAAAAAGGGTTGTGCTGGCAGACACCTAAGATGCACTCTTGCTCTGAAGTGGCTGTACAAATAGCATCACGGCATTTCGTGTTTATCGTCTGGTAAAGACTTCAGTATCTTATATGCTCTGTCTTGGAGAAAAAAAGCTTTTTTTCCCCATTTAACTGCTACTCCTGGAAATTCACTGGGGATTCAAAGAAAAGCTGTGTTTTCCAGGCCTCTGCATAGCTACAAAGAGTATAGAGGCTGCAGGACAATTTCTGCTCTGACTTTCATCCGTATAACCCATACTGTCTTGAAATCCTACCTTTCCTTTCACCCGTGGGTTGTTTGGGGCAGAGGGGGCCTGCGAGGCAGCCACAGGCAGCAACCGTGTTTCTAAGGGATGGGGCAAGAAGAGAGCCTGGTACCCAGAGCTACCAAATCTCTCTGGCTCAAACCTCAGCAAATCACCTCCAAATATACAGCAGTCTAGATGTACAAAGCAAGAATTTTTTTTCTGTGCACCTTTGAGAACAGAAGTGCAACTTATTGGAAACCCGTGTTTGGGTCGCTTTTTTATTTTTCCTTTAAACGAAAGGCCAGGAGGCATCTCCTCCAGCTGCATGGAGCAGCTCCTGCTCTGCAGAGCATGCATCTGGTGAGGAGCGCGTCCACTTAACCATTTGCACACCGCACCTAAAGTCAGGTAGGGAAGAGAGGTGACGTGCGCCTTTGCCGTGGATTTAAATCAGTGGAAAACTCGGGCAGGAGCCAAGCCAACATGCAAAGTTGTGGTGACCTTCCACCAGTCAGCCCGTGGCCCCAAGCGTGACTGCCGGGTGCCACATCCTGGCCAGCCACGGCCCTCGGGGGAGCCAGCAGGCCCTCCTCCCCGGCCACCTCGGCTCCAGCGCTGCCTGACGGAGGGCGATCCTGACGGAGGGCGATCCTGATGGAGCGCCATCGCTATGGCAAGCTGCAGGTATAGGGATTAGTGCAGCTCCGGGGGGGACCCTGGTCGGGTGTGCGCGCCCCACTCCGAGCAGCACTCCCCTGCCCGCACTTCAGTGTGCTTTGGGGAAGGACGAGCACGTGAAGCGGCGTCACACTTTGCCAGGGTTTTGGTGGCGGGGGGGAGGTGTTTGGCCTTTAGAAACATGGGGTGGCTATGGTTTTTAATAAACTCTTTGTGGGAGAAAGTGAGGGAACGCTCCTATTCCTCCTCTGTTTGTAGAGCTCTTTTGGGAACACATCAGACTTGTGAGAATATAAAGCTGCACTTCAAACTCTGATGCCCTCCGCCTGAGTGAAAGGTAAAAACGCTTGCAAACCTCATGCACGCTGCGTGCCTCTGCGCCTGCACGCGTGTGTGTGTGTGTGTGTGTGTGTGCACGCGCGCAGCACTTTCTTACACTACTATGACAGCACACGCTCCTGCAAAGCTAGTCAAGGCTTTAGCAACACAACTCCTCCCTCCGGTGCCCCGTGCGGGCGAGCGGCTCGGGCGTGCTGCCTCGGCTCACTCCCGCCTGACCGCGGGGCTGCCCGGCACGACTCCGCTCGGGGCCTGCGGGCTTCGCGCGGAGGAAAGGAGGACCGGGAAAACGCAGAGGCAGGCACAGGACTGACCTACGGCGCCAGCGGCGACTTGCTCCCCTTGCAGCAGAATTACATCGGGGAGGAGGGGAGAGGGAGGAGGGAGAGGAAGAGGAGAGGGGGAGGAGGAGGAGGAGAAGGGAAAAAAAAAAGAAAATCCAGAGAATTCCAGGCTGGCAAATATAGTGAAACAGCATGATCGGGGTTCATTCGCTCTAGAAGAGCAGAGAGGAGAGAGGACGTTAAACCGAGAAGAGGGAGAAAGGTCTGTGGCTCCTTTCCCGGTAGGAGCAGTGTTTCAGAGGTAAAATGATTCCCCCGAGCAGCGCGACTGAAGTCAGCGTGGACACGGTGGAGAAGGAGCACGAAGTGGAGAGCACAGAGCAGCCCCCCTCTCCGGCATCGACCACCAGCCAGGAATCAAAGGTATTGAGAGAACAAGATTTTTTTCTTTTTTTTTTTCCTTCCCCCCCTCCTCCTTTCTTTGCTTTATAAAGAGATGTGTTGCTTTGATTGCTATTTGGAGCCCTGTGGCAGGGTGTGAAATAGCCTGCTATAAGCCATCTCCAATCCGACAGTCATACTTCTGAACGCTTGCAGGTCACCTGGGCGGCTCGGGGCTCTGAACGGGGAAAAGACCTGGCTTTTGAGTTGTTGGGGTTTGGGGATTTTTGTTTGTGTTTTCCCCTCAGTATTATGGGGGGGGAGGGAGAGTCAGGGAGGGGATTGCTTTCGGTTGATATTTTTAGCTATTTTCACACTAGGCATGCATCCCTTAGAAGCATCTGTTCATAGTTGGAAAGACTGGTTTTCTCACAGGCTCAGAGAAGAGAATTTTGTCTGGAGGGCTGGGGTGTTTCACCTGCCTCACCCCCTCCAGCAGACCCGTCAGTGAACTTTTGCTGTTTAGCAAGCCAGCAGTTGAAACGGGATATGAGTGATAATTTTGGCAGAAGAATCTGTATGTACGCCACTCAAAAAGGATTTTTTTTTTCCTAGCCTCTTATTTACTCATTAATTATTAAATGTGGTTCAATTCTCCTTGCTGAAAGCCAACATCCAGCTCAAATGGTGTGGCTTCTAAATTTTTAATTGACTTGCATATGAAAAGTTTTTCTGCCAGCCGGTATGTTACTTGGAAAAAAGAGAAAGGTAACCGAAGAAAATTAACCTTTCAGAATGAATGCTCTTTGCAGCTTACCTGGATAACGTACTTTTCTTATCAGTATCATGCTAGCATCTGACAGCCCATCCCATGGACCATATTCCTAGTGATGCTATGTGCTGTGCAAACATGTAAAAATGGGGAGGTCCTTGTCACTAAGAGCTTACAGCTGGGCAGTGCCTTGGGAACTACTGTGTGAACTAAACAGCTGCTTCACAGAGGTGGTTCGTGTTGCCCGTCGTTTAAAGTCTAACGTAGGAAGAATCTACGTTATTCTGAGTTATAACGAGGTTTCTGTAGAGTGCGTTGCAATAATCTGTCTGTGTGGGTAGAGTTCTGACGTGGGGTTCGGGATCTTTTTTTAGATGCTATACTCCAAGGAAGAGAGCTAAGGTATTCCCTGTGTAAAACAGGCTCTTTAAAAGAAAAGAAGTCTCACAGCATCAATAGCATCCACTATTCACCATACACATTCAGCACTACCGGGATATTGCTACGCTCTTCCTTGATAATGGGAAATGACAACTAAAAGGGTTATTTGTTTAACCTCAGATCCCCAAAGGATCCAATAGGTCAGTACCCTACCTCCCCCACAAGGAGCACTTCCCTGGAGTTGCAGAATTGCTATTTGCCCAGCAGGAAGACCATCCCTGTGCTGAGGTCCCAGAAGTGAGTGGAGCCTCCACTATATGGCCAACGCCACTTTCTCAAATGTGCTGAGCTGTGCCCAGGGCTGTGCAGGCTGCACGCTCCCTTTGCTGCGACCCTTGCTCCCGTCCTGGTACGTGGTCATGGTGCTGGAGGTACCGTGCTCATTGTGAGACTGCGACAGTGTGCTTGAGGGACTTTCCCACCAGGTCACCAAGCTCTGTGCCCAGCATACATTGACCAAAACAGAACTCCTAAAATAAGAGAAAGCAAAGTGCAGCATGCAAGATTCCTTTTGGCTGCTTGCACAACCAAGGCACTCACAAAGATGACAATAGGAATTAGGCACATCTGGCAGTAAAGAAAGAGATTACTCACTGGTTTATAATCAAATTTTATTATCCTCGGTTTGGCCAGTCTTGTGAGCGTTTGAAGTGATGCAGGGGAACAGGCAAAAGTCTATGACTGTCTGTGCAGATTAGTTGATACTATTGCTTGCATACAGACATTTTCAGTAAATATATAATCTGTGTATTTACATTTTAGGACTGCAAATATGATCAGAAAGCATGCTGTATTGTCATTTCCATAGATGGACTCAAAAGAGGCTTCTGATCACTAGGGTAATGAGATTACGTTTGGTTTTTTGTTTCTTGCAAACAGGAGGATGGAAGAATTCTCAGTGATTTTGCAAAGATGTTGTTTGTGCTGTTTTTTTCCAAGGGAACTGATGTACTTCACAAGCCAGAGGCTTTGACACATACATAAGTCAGTGTGTGCCAAGGGCCTGCGTGCAAGCTTTTATCTCCCAGTGCCCCTGCTGAGGGAGCTATCCTGTCATTCATAGAGGACTCAGCTTTCTTCAGGTACCTCTCTGTTGCATAGGGGAACAAGTCCGTGTCCGCTGCAGCTACTGCAGAGCAGTTTCAGCAGTATCTAGTTACTATAACTTGTTTCTGTGGCAAAACACTATTATAACTCCAAATATAGGAATATGGATAGTAGCAACCTTCAAAATGTGCTGGAAGCATTTCAGTAGAAAGAAAACTTTGAAGAACTAATGTAGAACTAATGTAGCATAGATCTCTTACTTCCAGTCCTGTACAATCATGGACAGCTGTGGCATATAATCCCTTGCAGTACCAAAGTCCAGAAAATGTGTCCAAGCAAGCACACTCCAGAATGCACTCAGGAGATGACGTGGAGGACATACTGCAGTTCCTGACTAGCTTGAGTTTGAGAGGCAGAACTCCAGGGTGTTAAGAAGTAGCTGAAATTTGGAAGACTGTAAAGCATAACTCTCATGCTTTAGTCACACACCCTTTCCACAGTAATGCCTCTCACTCATAATAAACACCAAAGCCTTATACCACCTCTACCTACGGATCAGGAACATGCTTACAGGTGAGCAAACTCAGGTGCTGAAAGTTGAATGACCAGGTCCTCATGCACGTATTTTCCCTTATGAGCACCTCAGTGCCAGGAATTCAGTGCAACTGCTGAGAAGGAACAAATTCAAATGGACTTTTAATATGCCACATTGCATGGCCCCTAGCAGGAAGCCACAAATGCATGTGTAGAACCTGCCTGCATGCTGCTTATGGTGTAGTATATATAGTGTGATATAATGTGAATGTGTCTTTTGGATTGTGTGTCCTGAGGCACTTTATGTGTAACACCTCTGGTGTATTATTTCACTAATATGATTTAAAATAGGTGTCTTAAGTGCGTCAGGCACTGTAACTGGGCCTTCCTCTAACAGTATGTATACTGCTGCTGTGTTAAAAACCCCACAGCATGAATTTAGGAATGATGCAAAACTAATAACTAATTTTTTTTAATTAATTTATTGGCTCCCTAAAACATTAACTTAACACCGATCTACTACTTGAGTGGATCCTTAAGGTATATTAGGAGAAGAACTTTATAAGGGTACCATATAAATATATGTCATTGCTAATTCTAATATGTGCACATGTTTGTGATTATGGCTCCCATAGGTATGGGTCCTTCATGTCTGTCTTCTAACAAGGCAGATGGCCAGTTTGTGGGAGAATTTTGTAGATTTTCTTCTTAGCAAGGGAGGAAGTCATTAGTTAATGAATCCTAAAGGGAGATTTCTTCCTGATGATAGCAATTAAAGGCATATTGCACACTTGTACAATCACTAACTTAAACAATAAAGCAGAAATCTACTAGCAGCAATCAGATCTTATTTCTGATGCCCCTTATGTAAAGTTACCTTGCAATTTAATAAAAAAATAAAATTTGGGGGGCATACGGTTGAATCTAAAGAAAAGATTCCCACACCCAGCAATATTTCTTTATGATTCGGCACAGTTGGGATGTAACCCTGTTAGCTTTATACTTCCTATACTCAACTGACATTTCTGTATGAAGAGGAAAGAGCCCATCTGCTGATTTCACTAGTAGTGAGTCAAGTCAGTACTACTATACTTTGAATAATGGCTGAGGGCACTAGAGGAGAACACCTTAGAAAATACCATTCCCATTTTTAAGTTTTAGAGGGGGCTGAGCCTCTGTTAAATTTCAGTAAATATCAGTAGGGTTGGTCAGCACTGCTGATCTTCTAGCTATCACTGTTTCATTTCAAGTATATATATATGAGGTTGTCTCTCATACAGCGCAGAAGAGCTGCTGGAGTATCAAGTCCATGCAGGCAATCTGTCACATACAAGTTAGTTACTTATTTGTAGATGCCAGTGGACACCTGCGAAGGCCAACCGTTCTTCCATCGCATCGCCCATTTCCATCTACTTTCTATAAAGTCCAGTTATAATTATCATGTATATCAGTCATGTATATGTGGGTGTGATAACTTTAAAGTTTTCCTCTGAACCACAGATTCGTTGGCTCAACAAATTGCTTACAGTCAGGTCAGTTGGGTGTGCTGAATAGCTAGAAAATGAGAAACTAGACCTCTAAGTAAGTATGTCACTTGGACTGTCACAAAATAAATGAGTCTATCTTAATCTGACACTTCTGTATACTGACTAGCTAGTGGCAAGTATGCATGTAAATGCAGACAATTATTTTCAAACTCAGTTGTGGCAATTCAGGAAATGTAGCGCAATTGTTCAAGCACTAGCTTGACCTGGTATGCAGTATATGAAGTGGAAGTTGCTGAAAAGTAGTAAGCCAAGAAAAAGGATTCAGCACTTAATTTCAAGATGTAGACTTTGTTTATGTATGCCCCCAAATCAGCTGAGAAAACTGAACTTACTTTCTCCTGTCCCGTTGGTCCAAGGTGATGTGAGGTTTCAGAACCAGATGTTAATATTAGGTACTAAACTAACATAAACCACTTGAAACTGTTTGGATTTTAATAGGATTTCGTGGGATTTAAATCATGGAGGATTTGTGCTATGGAGTTAAGCAGAAATCTTCCCTGCTTAAAGAGTTAATACTTTATGAGGCTCCATAGATGATTACTGGTCAATGAATATTTAAAAAAGGCAGGGAGTATACAGTTAATGTTTCACCCTCCACGCTACTGATAAATATCCAGAATGCAAACTAGTACTGCAGTTGTCTTCAAGAGAATATCAAAACAGCAAAACAGCTTTAACAAATCATATGAAAGGGGAAGAAAAGACCAGCTCTCTTTCTTAAGGTTAGCTACATGCCGCTGCATAAAATGGTGAGTACACGTTGTGAAGGCAAGACTAAGGGAAGAAGTATTTTTATACACTACTTTTTGGTGAAGTGTGAGAACAAATTATGTAAAGGAAGATTTCATCAAAGGCAAGAAAGTAATATTGTATCTCTATGAATAATTTCTTAAGCATATTTGTTTCTTGTATTTAGGTTTATTTTGACTTTTCTCTCTTACCTACTCATATCCTGATTAAAATATTCTGATATTGTTTTCTCTGTGATGTAGATATATCAAATCAGATCTCAGGCACATCAAGCTATCACAGGCAAAACAGAAATGTGATCAGTTCATTCTCTTCTAACCTCATTTTCTACCCTGCCATCAAAAATGAAGAAAATGCCTATTATCTTCCAACAAGTAAAGATGACTTGACTCAAGTCTTGTGTGGAAAAAACGGACTTACTAAAAAATGCAAATTTTCACTGAAACAAAACAAATTGTTTCAAAACTGGAAGGCAGTCTAGTCCTACCATCACAATCTGTTATCCCGTACTCTTTTTCATAAGGTAATCCTGTTGAGCCTTAAAAAAAGCATAAAGTTTTTCACCACTACTTCTTTTGAAAAGCTCTCCCAGCATCTGAATGCTTTAATGGGTAAGGGGCACCAACCCCCACCCCACTGCCTCTAATTCAAGTCTCACCTTATTTCTGGCTAGTTTATGTGACATTGTACTTTTGATAATGTTACTTTAGCTTGAAAAGTTCTTTTCTGCTTTTGGTGCCTATCTCTATCATGTAGGAGCAGTCATTTTATCTCTTCCCAGCCTTTTATTTCCAAGACTAAACAAGCTGGGCTGACATAAGATAAACTCTTCATTCTTCATTTCATTCTAACAACCAATCTGTGCACCTGCTTCAATTTTGGATAATCTTTCTTGAAAATGGGTGACCAAAATTGCATACTGTATTATACATGAGGTCTTGTACAATAGCACTAATACATCAGTGTCTTTCCCAGAAATCCTGCTCCTGATGCTTCTTAAGGTCCTTACTACATCCCATTTGTGTCTCCTAGTCACCCTTTGGTCTACCAGGCATCACCATGCTATTTTTCCTCTGCCATTTTCAGGAAATGGGATAGATTAGACTGCTCCACTCCAGAGCAAGCTGAATCAGGTCTCAGGTACAATAGCTTCTGTTTGTACTGCTGAGCCACGTCACACTTCTGTGATTCCAACCCTCAAGCCCAGGTCCTCGGCGATTTTGGCAGTGCCTCTACCCTTATGTCACAAGGAAATGGCCTTCTGATGCTCCTAATCTTTGCACCAAATTTGGTAATAAAAATACAGAAAACAAGATTGGCCCTAAGGCTGGGCCACTAGAAGAAATCCACTAACAACCTTCCTTCAATCTACTACTTCTTCCTTCATCAGGAACCATCTTCCATTGAACTCACTGGCTATCCCATTTTGTAAATTCTCCGCCAGTCCCAGTCTTAATCTTAGATAATGCATTCCCATTTGTGAAAATATCCAGTAGTTTTAATGAAATCCAAATAGACAGGATCTACCTTTGACCTAAAACATTGTCTTTGTCTGGAAAATTGGTCCTCTTTTCCTCTTAGATTATCTACCTTTAGTAAACTCTGCTTACATCGTATCCCATTTTCTTTTTGCCACTGTTTTATTAATTGCCCTTTCCTTCAAGCACTACTGAGGTCAGAGCTACAACCTTACTTGGCAGGATCACTTTTCCCCCTTGAAACATAGATGCTTTGTTTCCTGTGTACCATTTCTGACTCGATAAAGCTTATGGAGAAGACTTGGTCCTAGACTTGCAAAGTAAGATTTTGCAATAGCGATTATCTGGTTTCTTTTCTCCCTTTGAAAGTAAGATTTTTCAATGAAGATTATCTGGTTTCTTTTCTCCCTTTCACCTAGACAGGTATACTGCTGCTTTTTAAGCAGCATCAGATTTTAAGCATACCTTCCATTTCTGCAACCTCTTTCCTATTTTTCCTATTATTTTGTCCCCGAGACCACTGCTTTTTGAGGAAATTGAGACAAGGTGTTTGTTAGGTTCTGAATCAGCTATTACTGCATCCCTAGTGTACAGCAGCCTATATCCTCTTTTCCTATTCCTAACCTGCATCAATCTGTTAATATTTGCTGAAGTACTTTTGCATGGTCTCACTCAGCTTTTCTTGGCAATGAGCATAGTTAGACCTAAGCAGCCTGAAAGGTCCAGTTTTCTTTGCATACCAGTTTTAGGGGGGTTTTTTTCTCTTTTTCTTTCTCTCCATCCCCTCCCCTCTCCACTACTCTTTGTGGACTCTTTACTTATTCCCAATATCCTTTTTTTAGGTAACTATTCATGAAGCTTGCCAGGAACACACATCTAAACAAAATCTTTTTCTTTATTTTTATTTCACTTTCCAGGTAGTTTTAACATACTTGCTTTGGAGAAATTGTATGCCTCCTACACATCTCAGCGCATCCAAGTAGCTACCAGTTTCTATTCAGTTGTCTTCATCAGTGAAGCATGTCTCTGATCTGAGAGTTCAAGGGTAGCAAAGGCCAAGCCTGGTCCAGAACTGGCAGCTGTGCAGGTTGATCAGCACTCGATACTTGCTGAGAGCAAGCGCTCGTTAGCTGAGATGCAGTAACCTGCTTACGCAGCTATGCTGCTTTCTAAACCAGAGCTGATATCTTCATGCTGCTCTTGGTGCACATGTTAGTTCAGTCAGGCACCAGCTCAAGCATCTCTGTGTCACACTCCAAAGTGTGATGTGGCTTAAAATATATATCCAGGGAACTGAGAGCGCTGACAGCTTAGAATTTCTTCAAGTGAATTTAGCACATCAAAGGCTATTCTCTTAAAATCCAAAACTTTGGTTAGAGGTACATTTTCTTTCATATAATTAATTTGATTTAAATGGAAGTAACTCATAATCACCTGATCCGAGACTGCTCCCCGTGATCTGCCCTTTTCAGACCAGCATTTCTCTTTTTGCCTACCCAAGCCCTTGCTGTATGCTCATGAAAGGTAGAAGGTTCCATGAACTTGTATTTGGTGAGTATGTCTTCATGTCTGTCAGAGAGAGGACTAATCTTTCAGATGTGGATGTGTGAGCTGAATATTCTTGAATTCTGTATTCAGTGCTGCACAACTTCCAGTTGCAGAGGCAAACGGCCATTCGACATTAAATGAGCACTATCTTTTCCAGGCCTGTGAATGTCTATATTCTAACCAAAGTATAAGCAAACTTTGCATGTTTATTGGCAAAGATCACCAACTGTGAAAATGAAAAACACAAATCATTGTGTGAATGACCAAAATAAGTTGACTGTGATTTTCCTGTGGTATATACATCTTCTCAAGGAAACTCTCCTTAATTCAGGAAATTGACTGATACGGTATATGCTCCTTGACAGGGAATTCAACTCAGAAACCTTCTAAAACATACATGCAATGAACGTAAGAAAGACTTCTCGTGTCTTTGACATCAGCAGTTAAATATGACAAATAACTTGCAGATCTTCTTATTTAAAAAAGAGGCTCTTATGTCTGTATTCTTGCAGAAATGGGCTAGGCACTCACAGAAGTCTTCCTGTTCATGAGGGCATTTCTTAGCTGATCTTTTTTTAACTGATGACAGTAGTACGGTAAGCACTGTCCAATGGAAGTGTCACAAATCAGGGGCTGAATTGGTCAAACTGTTTAAAATGCCATAGCACTAATAATTGCAAGAGAGAGACGTGTTTCCCAGCTGCAGGAGGCTGCAAGTCCTATACGGAATTGCAGACAGAGTCCTTTAGGTGAGTAACAGTGACAGCTTGAATGGTTTTCTTTTCTTGAAACATAATATGCTCCATTTCTCAGTGCCATTTAAAAGCTTTATTAAAATGCCACACATGCGTTCCTTCATTAATAAAGATCATTTTAGCAATCTGCAGTTCTGAATAGAAAAGCAAATGCAGCTGACCTACTGTAACTGATGATTAGGTTTAATTCAGAAAGAACCAAAATACTATAAACCAGTATTCACAAAGCTACTAAATTCAGCATTTAGGGCATTTTTTTCTTAGCTCATTCTTCAGACGAAGACAAAGAAAGGTAAGCTATATAGGCGCAGCTCACGTAAGAGAGCAAAATCAGCCTGACAGGTTATTATAGCAAATGCTGTTGAATAGACTCTTAGAGCCAGACTTGCATCTCCATTACTCCAACAGTTAACTCCGTTCAGCTGCTACAAAATGTACTCATGCTCAGTGGGGGGGCACCAGCTTTTGTTGCCAGAATCAGACTTCTGATGCGGTGCGCGTAAGTCACCTATTCAAATGTCCCGTATATAGATGTACTTATTCATTAACTAACTATTTGACAATGTTTACCTGGCCAGTTTAAATGCTGAGGTAATAATGATCCTCAGAACCAGAGCATCCAAGGATTGAACTGAGACACTGAAAACCATGCTCCAGCCTCACTTGTCTTTACGCAGGATAAAAAGTGGCCTTGGACTGGGCACCTCTGTCCTCACAAGTCAACAAAATATATTAGGCAAAATTCAACAAGGTAAACTTGGCAGACTGCCACTGACTTCCATCCAGTTAAATCAGGGATACAGTTGTTAAGACTTTCAGGTCCATGCTGATTTTTAAAATGCACCCTCTGTTAAGTTCTCAGCGGGTATAAATCAACCCAAGGGTCTAGCGTAGACTTTTTTTTATTATAAGAACACCTTTTAGTCTATTTAGCATATCTTATTTATACGTGCAGGCAGCTCATTTCTCACTTATGTTCACACACACTCTTTTAATTCAAATTATCTAATTAAGGAAATATTCATAAACAAATGGAAGGTGACTTGTAATGGTTTGCCAAAGATATTTGGTCACAAACATTTCAATGAAATGTGTGCTTGCCAAGTGCTCGGTTTTTTTTTTTATTTTCATTTGCAAAAACGTGTGTTTTTGTTGAAGCGTTCAGTTTTCTTGATTGTGTAAACTTTTGTCAGGCAGCTTTCTCTGGTTCTGGATTAAATTTCCAGTCAAATGAGGAGAAAAATACATCATAAGTTAAATCACATGGCCTGGCCTGCAATTAGAGACCTACTTCAGGCAGTTCAGTTAGCAGTTCAGTCTCCCTGTGTCATAAATGGACAGAGATTGAGACTGTTTTATCAAAGGTGGTTTAGAGCAAAAGCCTGCCTTATGTGCTCTGAATTAGCCTCTCTGAGAGGCAGTTTTTTTCCATTGACTACAGTAGGCAGCTCCGGCTAAGTTAAGAGCCTGAATTTAAGTAGGGTGAACACCACTGTGGATCTGTCAGAGCAAGGTCTTGAACCTGTGTCTTTCTCAAGCCGGTCATTTGTTCCCCTGGCAGGTTAGTTTGTCTGACTTTCCCCTTTTCTGCCCACCAGCCCCCTCAAAGACATTTTAAAAGGCTGCAGTTGTTTCTTTATGTCAATGCAGAACAAAATCCTTCAAACTTTGAAAATTTTCATTCGGTGGAATTGCTGTTTTCCAGCCAGCCCTATAATGGAAAGTTATGCACCTATGACAAAAAGAGAGAAAAATGTGAGCCTATCCAGGCTGCAAAATGTGAAGTGCTGCTATTAAATCGTAGCTACAAGATGAATCATGCACCAGCTCCATGAAGTATGGGCACAGAGGACCCTTTGGCAGGTTCACAGTAGTTAGATCCATCTCCTGTAGCTAGTCCTAATGACAAATGTACTTCGTTCTCGTAGGCGTCCAAACGATCCACGTGAACAGTTAACTTTTTTGCTAGCTCACTGACTCGCATTCTGCCTCCCAATGTTGATCTCTTCTCTCTGTTCCCGTTCTCACCCAAACGCTGTAATTCAGGACCAAGCTCTCTGATACAATGAGCCAAACTTTGCCTTGTCTTTACATGCAAAACTTCCAGGGGAAAGCTCAGCCAAGTTTGAAGGTGCCTACTAAGAAAATGGATGGTGGTCCCTCTGTTGGGAGAGGGATCGGTTCTGAACACTGTGTGGATGCTGGTGCTCCTGCCGTAAGTACTCTTGAAAGAAAGCAAACTCCAAAGTTTGCACTTTCCCTTTTATCTGTACCCAAGCCCTGGTTACTTTCTTCACAAAGAAATGCTTTAAGTTGCATTTTAGTTTGCCTGGGTTGTCCGATATTATATGGTCCGCACCTTGCATGTGGATGCCTATTCATTTTTCTCTTGGTGTTACCAAATGTATTTTCTTTATAGAACCTAGGCAATGAGGAAATAGAAAACATTCATTACGCAAAATAAGTGAATTCCCCTTCTTAGTCTTCTTTGTATGTGGGTTTGGGCAGGTGGTTGAAGAGTAAGGTGACTCAGGGGATCCCTCTGTGACAGCACTGCCAGCTGAGGCTTTTTGAACTCCTGCCCCTCCAGCAGCTTGGCCTCACCCTGTCATGCAGTGGGCTGCAAGTCTGTATTTTGGCAGCTCTGGCTTTTTTAGCAGTTTCTACCTGGCATCCGAGACAAATGCTGTGGACAAATGATTCTTCACAGATTATCAAAACTAAAATGAATGCAAGCAGGTGTAATAGACTTACTTGAACCTCACTCAAGCGTAGATAAATTAAAAGCGCTTCACAAAGATTCAAAAAAAGACAGCCAGACTTAAACCAAAAATTTTAATCACCTGGTCTGCATCTGAGGAAGAACTCAGCTGTGACTAGATGCTGTCCAAAAGAAGTAGCTACTCTGTCAGGACAAAAAAGTCAGACCTTCTTTAAACATGATGAGAAAAATAACCTATTTTTTTCTGGCACTGTGGGGGATACACTGCAATAAATACAATATTCTAGAAGTAGTAATTGAGGTCACATCATTTGTTTTTTACCACCAGCTCCTGAGTCAGCAAAAAAATCTCCTTTCCGCAGGATATCATCCCTCCAGCATAGCTGCACATGTAGCCACTACTGCATATAAAAAAATCAGCTGACAGGAGAAAACTGATACAAACCTCAGCAGTTAACAGGGCACTTGCTGTTCAGTCCAGCAGTGGTCAGGCTGTGATTTCTGCTGTAATCTCACACACTTCCTGTAAGTCAGTGCCACACCGCTGATACCAAAAACAGCACCTATGCTGACAGTAGACTCGACTGAGGTGCTTCATAGAAATACTGTTTTTGCGTAGGAGTCATATTCATAATCCTTGCAACATGCTCTGTCCTGATCTGACTTTCCTCTCCACTTTCATCGTCTGTTCCCCTGCTCTCCTGCCTGCTGACTCCTTCCACGCACCCTGCGGCAATATGCTGGTCCTGTTGCAGTCACTACTATTATTTTTGTCAGACTAGGCTTCACAGAGTTTTACTGGTTCAAGATCCCTCCATTTCCCATCATAAAAACAATTTCTACAAGTATCTACTGGTACTGTATGTCAATACAAACAGTTCTTTGCTCTCTCTACATGAAAAATATGAATTCTGGATATGCCACATTTGTTAGGTGAGTACAACCCTATGAAAACCTTATAGGCCTTTTTTTGTTTTAATTATCTACACAAAAGGGAGGTTTAGCTCTTTTTGTGCAGGCTCTCATTAACAACAGTTTAAATATAGAGGATTCTGAGGGACTGGAAAAATCTCTTTTAATATGAAAAAGAGGAATTTATGGTACTTCGGGAAGAGTTATAGCCTTAAATTCTCTATCTTTCTGTTGGTGGTAGTCTGTATACAACATTTTATCTTTTTAGAGCGAGCTAGTTATCTCAGTATAAAAACACATTTTTGCAGTGCAGTCAGTCATTTTAATTTTGAACCTTTGACAGAGGTAATTTGAGGAGAAAAGTTATGCAGCTGCTGAGGATAAAAATAAAATGTTTTTGTCTGGCAGAATTGATCTTGAAACAATAGCTGGCTAAAGATGTTTTGCAGCTTGGAGGTTTAGAATAAAGACAAAGGGAATGGATTAGCACGAGGTAGAAGGGGTCAAAAATGCATGACAAGTCTCATACATAATAGCTCTTGCCAGTTAGTGTCTCCAAATGTATGTATTTACATTGTCAGCTTCTTGATGCAGTGGTCATGCCTTTAAACGTTTCTACAAAGTGTCCAGTAACCGTATGCCGTATACATGATAATATTATCAAGGTAAATAGACTCTTCATGTGAACAGCTGGTTTATTCTTTGTATAGGACACTAAACATAGTTTTTGATAGGCATCACTGAGTTGTAATAGCCATAAGACAAAAGACAGACCGAGATGGAAACTTTCTGCACTAGTAATAGGTTCCTGGGAAACTGGTACTACAGGAGTAATTTTCCTCCAAATTATCTGGAAGTACTTTTTGAAAATTAGAAAGTGACTTGAGCTGATTTATTGAAAAGGATAAATATATGCCATCACCTGCACTTTGAAAAGAGCTTTGACCAGAAAAACATGCCAGATCTGGAAATAAATAGATCGCTGCCACAGTGGCCAGTACTATAACTGGATACAGAATGAATCACAAGGAAGATGTTGCTGAGGCTGGGAAAGTTTTTAACTGACACACCATTTGTCATGTAAACTGCTGTAGGACTTCAGAACTGGAAATAGGAGTTGAAGGAAGCTCAGCAGCTTCCCAGCTGCAGCAGGGAGAAGCCTACTAGCAGGGCAGCGAGGTGGCTCCATGCCAGGACGCCTGGGTCCCACTAGGCTGGTCATGTCAGAGCAGACATGGCCAGTGCTGGCCGCTTGCCCCCGGCCCCTTCAGAAGCTGCGTTTACAGGGTGGAACAGGGTCAGTCTTTAGGCTGGATAAAAAGAAGATGGGGGGCAGAAAATTTGTCACCAGGTTGCAAAACTGTGCACAAGAAGGAAGGGTAAGGGGGCTGTGAGTAAGGAAAATGGGAAGTGACCTGATGAACACTGTTAATACTCTTGAAGGTGTAAATGCTTACCACCATCTTCTCACAGAGAAGTCTGAAATAGGAACGAGTTCTATAATTTAGTTCTGGATCTCTGTTTTCAGATGGGCAGCAGAGTTTGCAGGAATCTGTGGGATCAGATAAGGCAAAATATCCACGTTCAGAAGTTTTTTTTA
Source organism: Struthio camelus (assembly GCF_040807025.1). Taxonomy (NCBI): domain Eukaryota; kingdom Metazoa; phylum Chordata; class Aves; order Struthioniformes; family Struthionidae; genus Struthio; species Struthio camelus. The sequence continues at coordinate 53,948,263 of NC_090943.1, forward strand.
AGCCAACAGCCCCTATGACACCCAAGTCCTGATACTGTGGTTCTCTTCTTTCTTTAGTCAAAAAATGAGGTAAAATAATCTCAGAGCTAAGGCACAGAGGCTAGGCAAGAAGTTTGGGCAGAATTAAGTGACAACAAGTATAATTTAAAAACAAGTGACTAGGGAGAGACAGAAGAAGCTAGAGGAATAGGTATCCCTTGGATCTATCTATATTTGGTTGCGGAGAAGAAGAGACTGACAGACACAGTTTTAAAAAAAGAGGGGGATATTGGGCAGGGATGAATAAAGCCAGCCAAATAACACCATGCAGAATGTGGCCAGGTGGCTCTTCACGCTGCAGAAAGCCTCTGTTTTTAATGCACAATGTTAAACAGTAAACAAAAAAATTTTCATTTCAAAATAAACAAAATAGCAATCCAAGCAATCCAGTCAAACCCCAAGCCTTTACTCAGGAATTATTCTCACTGAAGTCAGCAGGAGTTAGCAGTGAGCAAAGACCTGAGGGTTTGGCCCAGTGACAATAACTTTGTTGTAGAGCTGAGCACTTCTGTGTCTTCAGTGTGAAGCAATTTCAACAGGCTAAGCTTGGAACCCCATAAAAAGGAGTGGAAGCACTGACAGAATATTAACTGTAACAACTCCCACTAGATCTCCGGCTTCCTTTTTGTTTTAAGACAATATAAATGTGATTATAGAGTATGTGGGATCCGGTGCTGCTGTTAATTTGTCCTTGGTTAGTATCAGCCTCCTTGCCAGATGTATTTCCATATTTGTGTCAAGAGACATACTACCATTTAAAGTATTATAAAACAGCTCTTTAAAAAAAAAAAAAAGCGGAAAAACACATAAGTTAAAGAAATTAGTAGAAATTATTGCCATAGGTAAACCAGAGCTTTTTAGCAGAAGGGTGTCTTTTTCCGAAGATCCTAGTGGGCCATATTGAGCTGTAATTTCTCATAAGAATAGCAGTGGAAAGTAATGATGCACGCGTCATAGATGGACAGACATGAGATACAATCAGGGATGACTAATCTTACATTTGCAAATCACATTCACTGCAAATTATTCATGAGAGGGAAAAGGAATTAAACTTAAGCCCTATTATTTTTTTTTTTAAGATTGTCAGCAGGTGTATACCAGCAGAGCTTCATTCACCCTAGCGGGGTTGCCTGGATTTACATTACTCTGAAATCCAGCCTTTTAATCTCCAAAATTTGTCATACCAGTTCCACTGCAGCAAAGCTCAGTAAATGACTAAGTCAAGAGTTACCAAAGGGAAATCACTATTCCATTTAGAAGCCAAAATGGAAAAGAGCTATCCAAATGGGACAGCAAAACACGGGATTCGCAGAAGAGACCTCAGAGATAACAGTCCAAATTCCTTGTGCATCAAGAAGCGAGAGACATCCACATTGTGTACATCACCTTAGTGGGGACAAAGCATGAGATGACCAGCTGCTCAGCAACAAGATTCTTGAGGTGAAACCTGAAGAACCAAACCAGAAGTTGTAAGCGCATACCCATTTCAAAACCCAAAGTTACAGTGGGTTATAACAGGTTTGCAGCTGCTTATTCCACCAGGCACCTTCTGTAGCCTAAATTATAAAACATCTCCCGCAGCTGGTGCCACCCGTGTTAGGACAGCCATTGGGCAGCATATGGGATTTACAGTCTTTTCCTCTGCTCCTGAAAGCAGCGGCTCCTTTTTCATTAGGTGAAGCAGGAGAAGAGACCAAAGGGACCAAATGTTTTCCTGCCCAGTTATAAAACAAGCAACAACTTTGGTCATGGCTGAAATGTTTCTGAGTTTGATCTGTAATGTGTTTTGACTGATGTACGTGTTTACAAAGGAGCAAGAACTGGCGATCACTGAGCCCAACACAGTGAACTCAGCAGACGTTACTTTGGGATCTGCTTTTTCATGATTTGGATGATCAAATTGGGAAAACTACAGTAAAGCTTCTCTGAGGGATGTTCTTGTGAGTGGTTAGCTTGAAATGCTGCAAACTGGAGAAAGATTCAACGTTTCTTTTTTTCTCTCTGCTAGAAGCAGGCTTAACACAAACCTTGGATGAGCGATATATATACAATGATAAAACATGACCACTCTCCCACAAGCATTTTCCCCAAACTAAACTTGAGTCAAACCTGTTACGAAGTTTGAAGAGCTACAATCAGTTGCACCTTTTCTGATGGAGGCTAGGTCTCTCAGGAATAGAAATGCAATATGTGGTCTTTTGTTTCTCGATTACTGGTTTTAATTTGGCTTAGTTAAAAGAAAAAATAGAAGAATACACCAAAATAATAGGGCTGTTCAAAAACACAACAGCAAAAAGTATATTTAGATAGAGAGTTTGAGATTTTTAGCTAGATAGTATTACATGTCCTTAATGTATTACATGTATCTGTTTTCAGGGAAAAAAAAGATTTTGTTTGGTTTTTGATAAAAAAGCCCTAAAATTTCTGGATTTGACATACATACAAATATTGTTATATTTATTTTGCATATGTTTCCTCCTTTTTATAAGCTGTTTTAGAATGTTTAAATGACAGCGAGCCTTTCAAAGCTAATACTAAAATATATTTGGCAGGGAAACTCATATAAGCTCAGGGTAAGCCGCAGCTGCAGAATAGCTAATGTAGAGTTTACTTTCTTTATGCCTTAAGACTAAGTATACAATTCGGAATACAATGGAGAACAAAAAAATATTTATCTGAGATTTGATGAAAATTGTTCATAAACTGTTCATAAACATAAACAGTTGATAAACTCTTTGTATTTCTTCAAATCTACCATTCCCTAGGTGGCATAATCTCATCCTGTCAAATCTTATGCTGAATTTTCAGGATGTATAAACATATTTGGAGTACAGGGCAGACTTCTTCATAATATTCACTAAAATTAAGTTTTTGGGCCTTAAACCTTTTGCCACTCTATTTCACATTTGTCTCACGTATTTGGCTATTCAGTTTCAATATCAGAAGAAGAAGCACCCAAATCTGTGGAGTACTTCCTAAGCAACTGCAGGAAGACCTACTGAGAACTAGATAAATTTTTCAGCTTAGTTTAAACCAAAGCATGCAAAGAACTGTACAGTATGAGCAAGTTTGATAAGCAAGCACACTGTTTGGCTACAAGTGCAGACCGAATCTCTAGATAATTTAGAGGTCTGCCAATTACATATGCAAATGCACAGCTGCCAAAGCTGTAGTACATCAGGAGAGGGCTGAGAACCTGTAATTCACAGTGACATTTTTAGGAGCAGCGACAACTGAGCATCTCCTAGGATTTCGTGCTTTGAAACCCTTAGGCTCTTCCAGGGATTTTTGCTCTTTGGTCCCGACACACCAATCAGAGTTGTATTATTGTAGTTAGGACTGTACATGTGAAACCAAATCAAACCAAGAGCCCTGCTTGGAAAAGTTTATAATCTAAATAGGTTTGAGGATCAGTGGGTGGGCTTCAAAACCAATGTGGGACAGGGAGGTGAACAAGATGATGCCAGTCAGAGGAGCAAAAGCTGGCCACAATAGCTGGAGGTACCCAACAAATCACTAACAACATAATCATCAGCTATTATGGAAAAGGTCTCCCCCTTAGGTAGTCTAGTACAGTATTCAAGCAGACAGTTTGATTTTTTTTTTTTTTACAGCAATAACAAACATATTTGTTCTAATGCCAGCTCTGCAATCTGTTTGGGAAAATACACAAATATAATACATAGCAGATTCTGCAAGAATGAACACTTCCTCTTTGCCTGTAATGGATTAGAAAAATACACCTTCCAAGAAAGCTGGACAGAGCAGACACAAATTCACGATAGGAGCAGATTCTCAGACTTTATAAATCAGCAGCAGTTGAAGTCAGTTTAGCTAATTCAGTTTGTACTGAATATTTGTGCTGTTCGTTATTTGGAAAGGAGAAGGTAGAAAAGGGATCTGCTTTGCTTACAAATTTTAAAGATTCTTTGCCGATAAACAATACAAGCCCCTTAAGTATTTACAATATCCTTTTATCTGTTAATGCTATAAGACATGGTACTTCTCCCGTCAGCAGCCAAACACCTTATTATTTATGAAATTTCATGCTGGCTTTGGGGTATCGTAATCTTATTTTTGCTCATTAAAATGCCAAGGCAGTGCATTTTTAAATCAAATTCAGAAAAAAACTAACTTGTCTGTGCTCAGAAATCACTTACTTTTGTATCAAATTTAAGATGAAAATCATCAGCCTCTAGGCTCACAAAAAGTAAGCATTTCTTTTTGAGCTGGTTCCTCCTTTGCTCTCAATCAGCATAGCTAGCTGTAGGCCAGCACTGCAGCTAGGCCAGCTTACACCCTGGTGGCACCCAGCTCCTCAACAAACATAGTTAACATGTGAGATACGTTCCAGGGGATGCGAATGCAAATCGAATGCTCTTTGACCCACAAAACAGATTGTACTCAGCAGGACAGCTTCTATTTGTCAACAGTTTTATTCTTTCCCTTATTTGAAAGGCTTTTGGTCTGCATCCCTTCCGGTAATGTACCGTGTACACGACACACTCTCTAGTGAATCTATACAGCACTGTCTGGGCCCTTTGCACTGAAAGTGCAAAGTGAAAGTCAAATAATTTGGAAACCTCCTGTAAGAAGCAGGAAGGAAGAAGAAATGGTTTCTCATAGAAGGTAGATATTTATATCAACAATGAGTGAAATCTGTTGGTGCTGCATTTTTAGCCTGTGTAGCTAAACAAAATAAGTACTTTTTATAAGAACTGCAGGAATCAAACTGGGTTTGATGACAGCTCATTCCAATGCCACCCTGCATTACTTGTAATCCGTGTAATGATATTGCTAACGTTAGTGTAAAGAAAGGGATAGAGAAGAGCAAGCAATATTTTTTTTCTTTCTTTTTTTCCTTTTTTTTTGCTAGTGTAGTAGCACAGTCGCACAGTTGATATCTGAAACTGAGGGCTTAGGTACGTGGTCTGTCAGTAAGGGATGGCTGATGAACCTGGTCCATTTGCTGTTCTCTTGTGGAAGACAATTAAGAGTGGAAACATATGAGAACAGTCTCCTCATTGGCCTCGCGCCACACAGGGGACCCCGAGCCATCTTCTGCTGCCACCAGGGGTGATCAGATGTGGCTGAGAGGGAACAAGACCAAGTGTGCTGGCCAATAAGCTGATTTGGGCACTCTCCATAAGGTTTGCTCTGAACACTAAAGCTCATGGTCTACACGAACCTAATATAATACAGCAGTTTGTCTTCCTGCTAGGCACCATTCACCCTGAGACCACTAACAAGCAAGGCCATGGTGCACCAGAAAGGAGAATGAGGCATTTGTGTGTAGGACTTGGAGGGAGTGAGGCTTTGCCCTGAGCTTTGAATGGTGAGAAGATGTGATGGAGAAGTTACACTAGAGAAATTGTGATAGTAGTGGAGGTGCCTACATTGGCATTTTAGTTTGATTCTGGAGCGTGGCTTTGAGGTGGATCTCCCAGTCAACCTGCTCACTGCACCTTGGTGCTTGCTGTGGAGCAGCCTCAGAGAGCACAGGCTGCACTACTCGGGGGCTTGGCTGTGCTCTAGCTGGGCACCTCGTGCGTTACAGGGATAATGGGCATTTGGTCCACTGCAAGCTCAAGGTACTCTATGCCTTGAAATGCATACGACATGTATGTTAGGTCCTCATCACCAGCTGTGTCGTTCTCCAGATCCACTTCTACTGAGCTATGCTATCTGCTATCATAGATAGAGACAGAAAGGCCAGGGAGCTAGAGGTCCTAGAAACCAGGGGAGCAGTTAAGAGTCTGAATGAACTTTTCCTTGAAGTGGGGACAACTGGAAATTAGATTTTTTCCTTTCCTTTCCTTTCCTTTCCTTTCCTTTCCTTTCCTTTCCTTTCCTTTCCTTTCCTTTCCTTTCCTTTCCTTTCCTTTCCTTTCCTTTCCTTTCCTTTCCTTTCCTTTCCTTTCCCTTCCCTCATTTTCTCTTTTCTTTTCTCTTCTCTTCTCTTCTTTTTCTTTTTTCTTTTCTTTTCTTTATTTTGCTTTTTTCTTTTTTCTTTTCTTTATTTTTAGTTTTTCTTTTTCCTTTCCTTTCCTTTCCTTTCCTTTCCTTTCCTTTCCTTTCCTTTCCTTTCCTTTCCTTTCCTTTCCTTAATTTTGTAATTGCAAAACCAGGAATTAGAAAATAGCTCAAATCACTGACATCTTCCCAGCTTCCGTGTGTTGCTTAAACCAAAATGTAGAAGAAGGTCATATGCTTCCAGTTTTTAAGTAAAACAAAGCCATAGTGAAGGTAGGTGCAATTCCCATTCAAATCAAAAGCAGCAGTAGCTGCAAACAGTAGGAATGAATTTCACTAGCTGTCCTACTGCCTCCTGTGTTCTGATTACAGCAGCTAAAGAGTTGCAGTGTAAGGGAATTAGGAACAAAGGAGGCACCGATAAGCTGTGGTTCCTCAGAGCTTCCTGATCCCTTGAAGCATGAACATTCAATAACTCTGTGAGGAAGAAGGAGATTGTGCTAGATGATACTGAAAAAAAAAAGGTTAATCAAGCTCTGAGGTTTAGCTATTGCACTTATCTCTACCCTGCCTGCAGGGCAAGTATGTGCAGTCGCTGAGAGTCCGTGTGACTGATAAAATGCTTTTAACTAGGGATGGGCAAACTTTTTCCCCAGCTCTAATTTCAAACCATAAGAACATCCTGGATTTGAAGTCAAGTGTTGTGAAGTCTTGTGTTTTTTATCATAAGTCTAGAAAAACTCTTGTTTTTGTGGAATCTCACTTTATTTTTTATTATTTAAACTAAAGCTAATTTGCAGCTTTCCTTGCAGAGAATAAAATGTGAAAGGCCTAGGAAAAGTATCTCAAGTGTGTGGCTTAAAGCCTTGTTTTCTGGGGGGGGGTTCAGACCCAATACACGATTTTGTAGTGCATGGAGTCCTTCAGAACTGAAGTGATGAAGCACCCCCAAACGAAGAACAACCCTAGCCTCATCTTTTTCTGTAGTTTGGTAGTATTTCTGGATTAACTGTGATTAACTGTGAACTTATTAACTTTATAAAAAGAAATTAAGAATTCTAAAATTTGCCTGCTTGCCTCTTTAGAGACAGAGGGAGCTGATTTCCGTCTCAGGTGAATCCTACAGCAGCTCCATTTGGAGCCAAAGGCATCACAAAAGCATTAAATTAGTTTAAGGAAAATCAAAATCAGGCAAATGTTATAGGCCGGTGTCTAACTACATGTTTACAATTTTCCAATAAAAGAATGGGGCCAAGCCATAGCAAGCTTCACAATAAAGAAATCATGATATTTTAAGGAAGAGAAATCATGCTGACTTGACTGCAGCATAATGATAGCTTAAGCTTCTGTGTTTTTACAGTTAAATTATTTGTACAATAAGCTGTCCTTGCCCTTGTTTGGGCCATCTTTTCCTGCATAAACAATCCCATACTGGTACCGTATTTCAAATTCTCTTCTGGGCCAGTTTTTCCTGCCCGCCTAATATGAGGAAGAAAAGTTGGATCAAATTTTAAAATATGATGCCAAATTTCTATTGCTCTGTCCTCTCATATGCATTTATGCAAGGTAAGAGTATAAAACACTCAGATCTGAGAGATGCTGAGATACTTTTTTACAGGCTTTTTGCAAGTACTGAACAGAAGTTTGTAATTAGCTGAGCAAAATATTAAGCATTGCCTATAGCTTGCACTTTTTGCATACTCACTTCTGTACATGTATAACCCACTTGGGATACAATGACCACACACTTCTGCTGGTGCATTAAGTACACAATGCAAACCAATTGTGCAGGTGTCTTCCAGCCTGAATTCCAACAAGTACGACGTCTACCTGTGTGTAACAACAAGGGTGCTCACCTAGTCTGGGGATGGTTTAGCCACATTAGCAGTGCCCAGGAGTCCCGGAGGAGATTTCTAGCTTGTGCAGAGGTGCCTGCCGAGTCCATGGACGTGTTCTTGTATATCTGTATCCTGCTGTCCACATCGATGGTGCCAATACATAGATTATATACACAAATTGTATGTTCACCTTAGTGCGTGTGCATACATTTGGGCATGCACAGCCCGGATGCCGTACTGCTCCTTTTTGGAAAACTGCAGACTTTTCTGCATAGGGGAGAAAAGGAGAATGGGTACATCCCTTCACTGCAAAGGAGAATGGGTTAAGAATATTAAATGCAGAGCTCCCTAAAACACTCTGTATGCATTGCCAACCTAGAAAGACAGTTGTTTCATGGTAAAACGAATACTGTATTGTACTGCTTAGTCTTCCTCCTCTGGCAGAAGCAGTGTTTTTAAATTTAATTAACTTCATGTGGCACTGTAGAAATGGATGGCAAATCAATAATGAATGTCATTTCCGTCACCTTGTGCTGCTGTAATTCTCTGTGTTTCACTACACTAATTAGGCCTGACTTCTATGAGAACCAATGCAGGAGCAAGGGGCAAATTGTTGCTGAGCTCCTGGCTGTCACTGGGGAAATGAAGTAATCTCAGTTCTGAGTACACTCAGTAATTTTGGGTGCCAGTGACCTAACATCCAAGTGGGAGAGGGAGAGTCCCACATTTTTTTGTCATATGGTGAGTATTAGTGAGTCCAAGAGTTAGGCTTCGGCTGAAAGATCCTCAGAAGCTGCTCTTGCCTCACACTTGGCATATAACTATGTAATTTCTGTTATTTACACATCCACCCCAAGACTGACATTTTGGGCAAGCAGGTGAGCATTTCCTCTATTTGATTTGCCAGCTCTTCCCACAAGCCGGGATAGCACGTGTGGGTGAGACTCCTCACTTGCACCTGTCCTTACTCCCCAGGTCACCGCCGAGGACCAGCACAGGGAACGGGAGATTTCAGCAGCAGAGAGCCGGGAAATCCACAGTATAGCATAACGTATAAATATCGTTAAGCCCGGGCAAGGGCAGTCCTCTGCCTGGTTATCGACCTCAGGGAGTTTGCTGGTATAAAACGCAGGCAAAGAGGTTTTCCTTCCCGCTCGGTGAGCCGCAGGCATTGGAAGGGGGAAGAGGCTCCCTCCCAGGAGGGCACGATGCCCCTGTCTCATAGAGCACGTTAGGCTTCATCGTAAAGAAAACGGACCGATCAGAAATAGAAAGGAGGGAGAGCAGTGCTCTGAGGCCACTGTGTCAGCGTTTCAGGCCCGTGCCATACTTTTTTAGGAAAGTATGTGAACCCCTTCCTTTTATATGAGTGTGAATTATGATTCCCAATCATCATTGTTTCTAACGTAAATAGTTTGTAATATAAACCATCCCTGCTGGTTGCGACTGACAGACTGCATGGCATGGAAAATTTCAGTTGTTGCATCACATTTGCCCAGAGAATTACAGCAGGGGTTGAAATCATTTTGTGATGGTTGAAATAATACTGCGTGAAAGGGGAGACAGAGATACTATACTTCAGAGAGAGCAAACGTGAAGTAGAGGCAAAACTGGCTTTCCCAGAATGCTTTCCTTTCACCCTGACTGCACTCCCGAGCCTTCAGCGTCGGTAGCCTGCAAATTTGTGTAGTCAACATCCTGATAGCTTCTATGCCTTACCTAGCACCCCACTCAGCCTTATAAAAAATATTCAGGAGGAAGGAGGAGAGGAGCTCTAATAAGGTACAAGGCACAGTTTACAGGTAAAGAGATGTAGTAGAAATTTGAGTTAATGACGCAATATTGTGCTAAATATTCTGACAACACAATATGCAAGAATATACGTGAATGTGCGTGTTAACTAGTTATTAGTTACTGTGTTAACTACTAGTTAACTAATTATACAAAAGCTACTGTTCTGGAGCCTCTTTTCCTTTAAAAAAAACCCAAGAATTTCTCAGTCAAAGCTCCGCATGGTCTTCATTTCTGCCAAGTTCAGGACAGTTCACTATATCAAATCTAGCTGATGTATTAGTGCTGCTTGAAATGCTGTTTAACAGCTGTTTTTGAAATGGCTTTATAGGCTGCTTAAGGACCAGCAAGGGTGGATAATACTTAGATTTCTCTCATGCTTGAATACAAGGGATACATTCTGCTATGCATACAACTTTGTGCACAACTCTCTGCAGCGTGCACAACTCTCTGCTGTGTCTGTGTGTAAACCCTGCAGTATCCTTTCGCTATCATACCTGAAAGAAAAGAGCAAGAGAAGTGTTCATTAGGGCTGATTTATTTTCTGTTAGAAAATCCAGGTAAATTAGTTTATTTTCTAATAGTGTCCTATTCTCTTTGCTCTGAAATTGCCAGTTAAACTCTAAAATCAATGTTATTGTTCAGTGGGTGTCAGCTCTGCCAGTGGGCACTCTTCTCCCAGTGTGCTGATAACGTCATCTGGGTTCATGCATCAGCAGCGCACCCCAAAAATGGGAACCTTGCCTTGCTGTTTAAGAAGGAAAGGAAATAATTGTAACTGGTTCGTTTGTTGCAGCTGCAGAAATTGAAACGATCCCTCTCCTTCAAGACCAAAAGCTTGCGGAGCAAAAGCGCAGACAATTTCTTCCAGAGGACTAATAGCGATGTGAAACTGCAAGTGGACTTGATGCCAGAGGTGAGCACGAGCACTGGCCAGCTCCCCAGCTCCGAGAGCCAGGCGTCCTCCCCTACGAAAGCCCAACAGCTGCCGGAAAACAACAAGGCTCACATCTTCCAGGAGCACATCTTCAAAAAACCCACCTTCTGTGATGTCTGCAACCACATGATTGTTGGTAAGAGATGATTTTTTCAGCTCTCTATGTGTGTCCGTGTTTGAACACGAAGAATGCCCTTGCCATAGCTTACATGATCTCAGATGTGTTCTTGAGAGTCCTAGTGTAAAAGGAGTCTGAACTTGTGTCACATCTGCCTACCTTCTTGATACCGCTTTCTCATGTTGCAGACAGTATAAGTAAGTTCCACATTTGCTCATAGATTCCTTCCCTTGTAGATGTATCATAAAACACAAGTGAGGACTTCAGCTAAAGTCAAATTCTGCTCTCATTCAAGTGACTCTGAGCGTTGTTGCGTGTTAGGCTAGAAATAGCAGAAATCATTCTTGTGAATTTGGGTCTGATGTCCTTATCCTTTCCCACTGCAGTAATTCTAACTCTCATGTTCGTCATGACTGCCCTCCTGACCCTCTCATGCCTTCAGCTCCTGTTCATTACGGGCACTATGCCCTCCTCCCTCAGCTTCCTCATGTGCCCTCTGAGTAACAAGTGGGCAAGGAGAACCATCTGCTGCCTGGTGGGCTTCAAAATACGCATGTGCTTGGGGGCTGTCTGAGATGCATATTTTGGCAGGCCAGGTCAACAGGACATATAATGGCTGAGTTCACACTGCAGACTTTCTTAGGATGGGTAATTTAGGTCTCTGTCTTCTACCAGGTCCCTGTCACTCACAAAACCTCATACAAGCTTTATATCTTTGAAAGATCTTCTCTTCTCTCTGAAATTGTCCATGGATATGTAAGTTACTGCTGTGCATGGACTGACAGACAGACAGACATAGATGACAGAGCTAATAACTTATTAACATTCCAGTCTCTGTAGTGAGCAGTGTGGAATGAGAGTCTCCTGTTGTCATACTACTTGCCCTGCTTGCAAGGTAATTTTCACCACAGTGTGGAAGACCTACAAAAGTCCACCAGGCTATCTGTGGGGCTGTACAGTAAGAGGTCAAGAAAGAAGTGGCAGTAGATGGCTGGAGATGTAGAATATACAGCCTCTGACAGAAGTGGCCATGCAGGAGTTGTTATTCAGAAGTCTGATCCTAAAAATTCACATCATTGCAACTGGCTTGTTACGCACATGATTTGATCTTCTTGCTGCTTATCATCCAGTTGTCACAGCAAAGTAGTTAAGGAATAAGAGTAAATCACAGAATAAATTCACTATACCAATGTAAAAGTGTGCAAGTGATAGAATTTCCATGCTTTTAGGCAGTCAGTGGAGTGAAACATTAGTGCAGCTTCATGTAGAAGTAGGAATACAAGTCTTTGAGTACAAACTATTGCCTGTAATTTTGTTAGCTTATTGTAAGAAGCTATTGTCCCTTGGCATGGAAGTTACTGCCTTTCAGATAACAGTATGGTAAGTTCCTGAAAGACATTGACGTGATTGCTTAGCCTTTCTCAAAGAATGGTACCCTTTTCCGCATGGGATGATTCAGTGCTCCCCCCCACACCCCCCGTAATGGAAATCGTATTGTTTGAAAAAGGTAGCCATCTGCAGAATGTTGTATCGGATGTAAGACATCAGAAATGCATCCATGAATTGAAGTATTAAAAACATGAGGCCTGATTTCTTCCTCACAGCATTGCTGTTCTACTGAATTCAGGGAAATAGGTAAGTTTTGACTCCAGATTTTTCTCCAGTCTTTTAAGATTCCTTCTGCTTGAAGGGGTAGAAAAAGTCAAAGGTGGAAGGAATAAAGCATTAATATCAGGGAAGCTTGTAGCCCAGAGATCGAGAGGAAGTCTGGAAGACAGGTGGTTAGTTGAAATAACTTCTTGTATGGAAGCAGGTCCAGAACTGTCTCCTTCTCTCGTGTGGATGGATGTACTATCAAAGCTTAGTTTCACATATATACTGCAAATATAAATGCTTCATATTTCTGGGCAGCTTTTCTTTGCAGTTGTATGGAGATTAGTATGAACACAAATCCGCACGACTCAGCAATACTGTTCCAAAACACTGCTGCTCAAGACAGATTAGTACTGGCAGCAAACTTTGCACAGAGCAACACCGCTTCATAAACACACGTGCACTGCTGCCTTTGCTAGGCTCTCTATGCCCTGCCTGGGATACCAAAGTCCTGAAGCATAGCTGTAAGCTTCAAAACATCAGCTGCAACACCACCTGCCTTCTGGACTTTCTCCTCTTTTCTCCTCTGAGGATTTCCCTTTTCTGTTCTGCATTTTAGCCCTTTTGTTAGAGAAGCCTTTCATGTTTGCTGAGTAGAAGATAATGCAACCTATTTTGTCAGGCAGCAGGCTTAGTCAGGTGAATTGCTCTCACCTCCTCTGGCACAGCTTCTCTTGGAGATATCACAGAAAAGATGTTAAGAGTTTTACCTTAAAATGCCTTTGAGTCTAGAGGCCCTGATTCTCATAGACAAGTCTGCCCTATTCCAATAATCCTCTCTCTTTGATCCTTACCACAGTCATGCCTGGTTTCACTATATTGTATTTTAAACAGCATGGGAGATGTGGATGTTACTGTTTGCAGCTCAATTAATCCGTGTTAAGTAGTGCAACTGCTGGTCATGGGGATGTTGAAGCAAAACAGGCAGCTTTTCAGGAAATTGTGTCAGTCCTGCTCCCAAAGGCAGACTGAGAACATTCACTTCTATCCAGTGATTCTGAATTTATCCCTGCAACACGGAGCACCGTTTGCTCCCTCCATTTGTATGTTTCACTGACAGCGACATTTAAGAGTAATGAGTCTACGACTTTAAATTCTTTATTGATGAGAGTTAAGGTGAAGGCTGGTTACATGTTTTGAAGACTGGGGAAAAGAGTCCAGGAAAATCCCAGCTTGACTTTAGATGGCTTCAGTTTTGCCACCAGGGAGGATTCTAGGTTTACCTTAAATGGCTCTTTGATCTATGAACCAAGCAGCTCTGCTTGGTGCAGTGCAGCATGATGAACAGTGCATAATACAAACATGCAGTTTGAGCTTTGGTCTTGCTCGTATGTCAGAGTGTTTTTGTAGCTTCAGAGCGAACAGGGCACTTGGAGCACAGGCAGCAGGCTGCCTGTGCTGCTCTTTTCACTGACAGCAAAATTAAAGCAAAGGAGCATGAAACATTATCTTCCTACAAAAAATATGTGCATCATCTCTCCTTGATCATTAGGCACTATGAGCCAAATTTTGCCTTTGGGATGCAGCACGTGCGCCTGTTTGTTCATTTAACAGAAGCACAGTCATAAGATAAAGGTCAAATACGTGTAATTGGTCTCTGTGTTCAGAGGAGGATGTTTGCTAGGATCAGTAAAATGCAAACTTACTCTTTCAAATGTTTTTCATGTGTCTCAGAGTGCATTGAAGTATATTCAGAAGAAACTCTACATATTGGTTTGCTTTGAAAAAAAAATTAATGGTGTATTTTAAGCCTCATATTAAAGACATGACTCCAAGTGTTCTTATTAACTGTACTAGACTGGGGCAAAAAGTTCCACCTCTAAACAAAAGGACTAAACCAAAGGACAATTTGCCGTAGAAGCAGAAATTTTCTGCCTGATGAAATAAGGGAGAATATTTTAGATTCAAGGGGCTCAAGAAGTATATTCTCTTCTGCAATCATGAGCCTCAAGGGTTGATCAGTTTGGGACTGAGGATTCAGCTCCAAAATTTGTTATATGTTTTCCTAAATACAAGGGCAGCTCCATATAGTCCACCCAAGAATATCCTCTTACAATATAAATCTTAGAAACCAGTTGACTTGCTGTTATTTCTGTTATTCTTTATTATTCTTTTAATATCTAACCAGTGCAAGGGAAAATTTGACAATAAAAGTATCTAGTGGAATTTGCCACAAAATCATTCATTTAGAAGAAGCTGAATTGTTTTGCTTTATATCACTGTGAAAAGAAAATGAAGCTCAGAGGTGTTCTGACTTGGCATTAGCTATAATTCTGTGTGTTTTTGCAAGAATGCAGTCAAAGCTTTGGCAATGTCCGATAAGGGGAGACAAAACTGTCTGGCACCAGCAAAGACAGAAACTGCTAAGTTCATGTTGCATCAGATTAGAAGCTTAAAGTATGCCGATCAGAAGCTGCTTCTTGCTCTTCTTTAGTCTCTGGTGTGTCATCAGTCATCTCTGTGGTGCTTTACTCTTGAAGAAAACATGATGTCAGCACTCCACTCTTGAAAAAACATTGTGTATTTTAAAAAAAATCTCCATCTGTAGACTTCTTCTCAACATTTTACTCATTTGCAGTTCATTTCCTGTGCTGACTCATGTGGAAAAAATTTTATTTTCCACACATTCCAAGCATATTACATGCAATTAATGTATTCCTGTCTAAGTCAAATGTAAGTAGTGTAGCAAAAAGTAAACCACTTTGATTTTAAAAATAACTGGTTTGAAAGTCAATCCTTCAGAGTGTTTTAAAGAAATAGCCACTCATTTATAACAACATCACTGTATGTTTCTGTGTGTGTGTGTCTGCGTCTGTGTCTGTGTATACCTATTACATATGTATATATATGTGCAAGGTATATTTAAAAGTTTCATCCCATGCTTAACCTAAACTCTGCTATGGAATTTTGACATGCACCTCTTTTATTGAGATATACCTTGGGGTGTCTTTGCCTGGAAAAGCACGCTCTAATACAAAAAACTTTCAGAAAGACCAAGCAGAATTGTGGTCTGCAATGACCAGTAATAGTCCAAAACAGGTCCTTTTGGATCATTCCGTCACTGTGCTATCTTTGAATGTTTTGTAATATTTAGACTATCACCAGCAGCAAGACTACAAATAAATGCAGGGACAGAATGCGCATATTTTTCATTAAAACATTGCACGTAAGTAATCTATCCTTGGATAGATGTTTGTTTACCTTTCAAAAATTGCATGTTGTCATGGTTTTCCATGGTCAGCAGGCAATGT
This sequence comes from Struthio camelus, assembly GCF_040807025.1. Lineage (NCBI taxonomy): Eukaryota > Metazoa > Chordata > Aves > Struthioniformes > Struthionidae > Struthio > Struthio camelus. Next base: position 53,963,863 of record NC_090943.1, read on the forward strand.
AGATGTTGAATTTAATTTAAAGCATGAACTGGACAAGTCAGACTATCCTTGTGGCTTAGGTACCTGAGGTACATGCTTTTATAGTTGGTCTCAGGGCAATTCAGTTTTAGGATGGGATATAGAGTCTCCAGACATTTGCAGCCCCAGAGGTAAATAACCCAGTACCCTCTCCCAGAGACCTAGCTAGGCTCCAGCCAGAGAAGCCTGTGGAAAGCAAACAAACAAACAAAGTAAAACCAATAATCATCCCCTAGCACAGTTGACTTCCAATCTACTAATCAGCAGCACTTAAGCAGTGAAATTATGCTAGCTCTTGAGTATTGATTCATTCCTACCACTTTATTTTCATCAGTTTAGCAGTAGTTTGGGAGTTTTAACCAACCAATTCAAAGTGCCACAAATACTTCTCTCCGAGCACATCTTTTAAAAACACTTTGTATTTATTTTACGTATATGCATGTATGTTATCTTTATTTAACTTTCTGGCCATATTATACTGCTGTGGCTATTGGAACTTTCAGCTATTTTCACCCCCAAAGTGGTAATGCAGCGTTTTCCATAAAGCTAGGCTCAGAGAGGATAAACTGCCCCAGCTTTTCCAATGCTAGAATGAAAGGAAGAAAAAAATACGGATTGGAGCTATGGTTCCTCTTTTTGGCTTGTCGCTACGTCTGTACCTCTTCTCCCAGGCTATCAGTGAATGCAACCAACAAGTAATAGAAAATCTCCATAACATAAGGGAGTGTTTATATAACTGTAATTTATGTGGTTGTTTATTAAATATAACAAACTTCACAGAAACTATGACATCAGTACATTCTGCCTCCAGTCTGGTTGGCTCCCTCATAAAGAGTATTCCTGACTTTTTTAAGCTTGCTTCCTCATTACTTCAAGTACATAAGTAAATAAACATTCTTTTTTGATCCAGAGCCTACATTTATGTGTCTCCAGGTAGACAAGGATGTGAGAAACAGTCACAGGTTGGTCACTGCTGCCTGACATCTACATATGGTAGAAGTCCTGCTGGACAGCATAGCTGCAACTGAAGCTGTTCCCAGGGCTATGGAGTTTTGGAGGTCTCCCTCAGAGCTCTTCAGGAATTAATCCAATTTTGTTTGCTCAGGATTTTCTTGCAGGCCAAAGGAAAAAATAATGAGCACTATTACTCAATCAATGGTCATCCCTGCCCTTTCCTCCTCCCAGTCCCTATGACGCCTCTCAGTCCCAAGGGAAAAGAGACCTGGGTTGCCACCACAGCAGCAAGGGAGTTGTCTTCTATAGAGAATAGGAAGAGCTGCCGGCAGGGAGGAGATTCCCACGGAGCAGCTTGTGGAGGAGGGATGGTGACCACTCCTTGGGTGGGCTTGTGTGGTCACAGTCAAACAGCTGAATTCAGCCTCATTTCATTTTGATTGTGAGGGAAAATGACAGTCCCGTAGCCTCGTCAGTGACTGCTACCAGGTGCCACCCCGTATGTTATTAAATAGCCTGAAGTCCCTGTCTCTTCCCCTCCCTCTCCCACGTAAATGCACCTCTGGAAGAGATTTAAGTTCTCACTCCAGCTGATACTGAATAGATCTGGGCACCTGAGTCTTCTAGCAAGTGTGAGTGAGAATTATTTCAGCCTCCTCTGATCTGTTGTGCGAGAGCTTAGGGGAAACATAAGCATTATATTTTTTTTAACATACATCTGTGGAAAATTGATGGAAAATAATAATTTTAGCATACATATTAACTTGAAATTGAGCCTGGCTCCTCCTAGGGTTTCTTTCTTGAGTTAATAACTCCCTTATATATAACCGAGTTAATAAGCATAGACCTTCTCACTATTTGGAGTAGCATTGTAACAGGAGCTATACAGGAGCTAAACAAGACCCTCCTTGAAGTACGAAGTTAGGTGCTACGTTAATCAAACTCTACAGTATGCAGTTAAGCCTGATATTAGTTATGCACTAGTCAGGTATAGACAATGTCATCTGGACACTTTGTAAACTTCCCAGGAAGTGGATAGTTTGCACAGCATAATACATAAAATGTGGATGACTGGATGGAAAGATAGGTAGAAATACACACACTAGGTATAATATAGATGTGTTTTGTTGGTACCTCTCCTGTTTTCTCTACGTGACAGACAATATCCAATTCATGAAGTCCCACATTTGTAAATTATCTAAAGAGGGCCGCAAATTATCCCTGCGGATAGAAATAGAATAAAAATAGAAAATAATATTTTTCTTCAGTAATAAGGAGTTAAACATATTTTAAAGCAATTATTGAAGAGCAAATATTTAGTCTGTTTATCCTCTGGGAGGGCTTCCTCCTCTGAGATGAGGTGAGAATGTTTTCAGTAAATTGGATAATCAGGAACTGCTTAGCCGAGAAAAGAGGGTAGAAATATATTTTAAATTCTAATTTGTCCTTGAACAGCATCAAGCATGTTTCACATTTGTTACTAGATAATTTTTCTCAAACTCAGTGTAAATTTGGGGAAATTGTGATTAATATTAAATTGCAATTAATCTCCAGTAAAAAGAGACTTTAAAGATGTTGACCAACATTTGCTTAACTAGAAGGAAAACAATAAAATTTTGCAGTGCATCTGCCATCAATATTTCAAAGTCATGTTAGATAAGTTGTTTTTGACTAAAAATGACGTTGAAAAAACACCACCATTGCTCAACCAATGTTCATCTTAGGTTCTTTTGCTGCCCCCATGACCACCAGTAGTGGCAATTGCTCCTAAGACCAGCCCTAGAGAAGAACATAATGGTAATCTTAAACTTTGTTGTTGATCTGGGATGAAGCAGAATGCAGTATTTTTTTTATGTCCTACAACGTACTCTTTTCAAGCTCAGGTGGGTCACCAGGTGTTTCCAGATAAGTAAATTCTTCCAGATAAGCCAAATTCTTATTTGAAATTGACCTTTTAGTAAAAACATTTTTCTACACAGGAAAACTCTACATATACTAGAGTATCACTGTTACGTGAACAATTATATTGCCACACAGTTGATGAAGGTGTCATCTAGTGAGAAAATTATTAGGAGTTTCATCTTACTGCAAGTTGTAGAAGCTGTAAAATGATGCAATTAGTAGAAATACTTTTTCAAGAAAATAGAACACTGACATCACATACAGTAAAATGACTGTCCACAGTTGCTTGTCTGCTTGTTGCGGAAGGATGTCTTAGAGAGCAGTGTCCTTGTGGCTCTTATAGAGATTGCATGCTGAGACTTATCACCTCTGCTGGCCTCTTTCCACTTTTATAATATAAATACAAGTTTAGCAGTTATCAGGGCTAAACTAGGTAAAGTTTAGGTTGCTAGGTATACACAATCTATAACTTTTTTCCTCTTTAACATAAGTTTACCTTATATGCTGAAGGATGCTCCACCCTCACTGATCTCCTACCTGCTTTCTAGTTCTCAAGACACGCTGTGTGGTTGGAAGTTGTGATTACATTATAGTTTCCTCTGTAACATGCAGGCAGAATCCTAATCAAAACCTTGAAATATTTTGTTTCAATCACTAGATTGTTTACTGCTTAATAGAAGGGATGGAAGAAAAAAAAGAAGGTTGCTATGTCTTTCTCCCCACAGCTCCACCTTCCCAGCCAAGACAGGAAATGGAGTATGGCTGGTATAACCCCTGAGTCAGTGTGAACTGCGAAGCCATGGCCAATATTCCCCCGAATGGCTTCCTTGGCAATCACAGAAGAGAGGCTATAGACTGGATGCATAGGAAGGTCCCTCCAGATGAGCACTGGGCATGTTGATGAGGAAACTTGTAGTTGCGCTGCAGATTTTTCCTGCTTTTCTAGCCGCACCTCTCAGTAGCATAGCAGGCACTCACATCCCAAGAGCTGTGACACATGCAACACTTGCAAGAATCTGTGCTGGCCTACATCTTTTCTTAAGCACAGGGGTTTATGTAAGTGATACCGCTTTACCTTCCCATGTAAGCGCACACACAGAATATTGGCATCGTCGGGGTTCATCTGCTCATATGCTCACAGGTACATAATAAGATGTTGTCTGCTGTGCAGGGTAACTGCACAGCTAGTAAAAGCTAGTAAAAACAGAGAGGTTATACCAAGATGCGTAATAGATTTTGCTATGACCTGATCTCTCAGCACAGCTGATCATGGAAGTCCATCTTACATTATTCAGCTCTGGATGGGACAAACAACCACTGAGTACGAGGCATCTCAAATGTCACGAGCAGAGCAGATATAGGAAGGTTCCTCTTGAAGAGCAGCAGATGAGCAACAACCTTTGATGAACAGTTGTTATTTTCTGTAACAAGCTGATGATACGCTCTGGCAGACTGAAATGTGTAGTGGTGTTCTCCAAGGGCATCAAATTCTTTGTTAGCTGAAATAGAGATTTTCTGAGGAGCAGCAGAGAATTCAGCACTCTGGACTTTGATGGGCTTTGGGTGCCTGTCTCACAGGTGCTCTTTTAAAATGCCCCACCTGGAAAATTCAGGCTGTTCCTTAACCAAAAAATCCAGAAATGATTCTGAGCTCCTGTCATAGCTGAGCTAGAGCGAACGCCAGCCCACAGTGATCTGGATACTGAGTTTTATTTAAGAACCAGTGAGATTAGAGCTTTTACGCTACTTGGTTATCTCACACACTGGTTCACTCGCTCCCCCAAGCCTTACAAACGCTAGGTCCAACCATGTTTCTGCTGGTCCAGGAAGGTTGCGCAGAAAGTCGCATCAACTTGTGCTGTCCTGCTGCTCCCAGTCACCAGCTTCCGGTGTCACCAGCTAAGGTCCCTGGGCATCCTCCAGCTTTCGGCTCCACTCGTCTCCCTGATCTCCAGGATCTTCAGTTGTTGCACTTGGGTTGAAAGTTTTCATTTGAGCCTTTTTCCCCATTTAGTATTTCAATTTTTTATTTCAGATTTGCTATGGAAAAGAAACACCTTGATTTTACAGAAGTAAAACGTTATCACTAACTGTAGGAATAACCTCCCTGAAAACAAATCCCACCAACCTGGTATTTCAGAGGCTGCCCAGTTTTCCCGACTGTGATAACCTGTTGTCTCCATTCAGACCAAATCCTGCTGTCACTGTCACTTGCAGCTTTTGATGAAATCCTTCCCAGCTGCGTGTGCATCAAAGAGCAGAACTGGCTTCAGAGCAGAAGTCTATGTATGTGTGACCATGTGCTAAGTGTTAGGCGTAGATATGGGTGGCTATCCTCTGGCACTCCACTTTTCAGCTGTATCACCACCAGCTGCTGTGCAAGGGGCAAAAGATGAAGGGAGGGGAATAGTGGCAATGGTAAGTTACGCGGCAGCTTTTCATTTTTCAGTGCTGCAAGTGCTGCCAGTCTGTCTGCGCTAACAAAGACCAGGTACACAAGCGAGAAGTTGCTTTGAGGAGGGAGATCTTATGCCACATGAGAAAAGAGCCAAAAACCTCCGTAAGTTCAAAACAGCAGGAGGCCAGAGAGCAGTTGGCTGTTTACATATCAGGGTTTTTTTTAAATAAACAACCTTTTATAGTCAGATTGTCCTAATCCTCTGGCATATGAGAGCCTCTCATTTCAAGCCCATTGATAATGGGGTTCCGTAAGCAACAAGCAATGTTAAAAGCCATTAGCAGAGCAGAGAGGATATAAAATCCTTCACTGCAACAAGTGAGAGCAGACTGTTCTTCTGTTCTGTAACTCTTTTATTGCATTTCAGCAAGCCCAGAGCCCTGCTCTTCATTTTGCAGTGTCTTTATGTGTCACAAAACAAAACATAAAGAGCCAACCCGTAACTGAATGGCTTTTCATCTGAACACATAGAAGAACACAGGTGCAGATAATTTATGCCTGCAAATGTATAGGCCCAGTTTGAAATCTGGTTTTCCTCACCTTAGTCTCAAGAAGGGTTACTAAACACATTATATGTGCTAATATTACTCAGACCAAGACGAGCCACTGATATCTGCTTGTCCTTCCTTGGGCCACTAAGCTAGGTTTAATTTTAACATGTTCCCCTGTCTATGCAGTTCTAGGACCCTCCTCATCACTGGAGAAAATCAGCATCAGCCCCCACAGGCAAATACATGTCTATCTTTTCTAAGCTTCATATTTGCTATTTGGGCAAAACGGCACAGTACAAAAACCCACAAACACAGGTTCAGTAGTGCCAGCAATTGTCTAGAATAGTAACTGTTATTCAGATATCAACGTCAGCTTGTTTAGAGCAAAGAACATTAGATATGATTTATTGTGTTTGGTTTCTGGAGGGCTATTTTTTTTCTAGTTTATTTAGCATGGCGTTCCTGCATCTTAACTAACACAAGAGATGATCAAAAACACAAGATGATATTTTAAGAAAGATGGAGGTGTATATTTCCTTTCGGGGACAGACATTTATAGCAAAGCGCCTGAATATTTAAAAAATGCATTGCCAAAGAAGCCTTGTGGCTCTTTTTGTGAGTAGGGGGCAATGAATTTCACCTTCTGAGCACTAAACATTAAGAATGAGAATCATTTTGGGGTAAAAGGACAGGAAAGGCATATTTACCTTTTAAGTAAGTCTCACCGTTCCCGAACCACGGAATAAAAGGATTGGAAGCATTGTAACTTCTTTGTAAAGAAGTTATAAAGCTGATTTGCAACAGGAAGAAAGGCATTTTCTCTTGTTAGTATGTATGATTTAAAATCATGACGTTAGAAAGGAACTTATTTTAACAGGGATATTTTTCTTTTCTGGAACAAGCCTTGAAGAAAAACCTGCCTATTAATGCCTCAGTTTCTTCTCAACATGCTGTTTCTAAAGAAAACTATGTCACTAGGAAGTCGGTTCTAATTTTATACACTGTTTTCTAGCCTGCCTACATACAAGGCAACTTTTCTTGCTATTTCAACATTGGATACTGTCAGGAGGAAACTGAGTAGGGTGGCAACTTGAGCAGAACCACACCAGTGACATATAATCCAAAATTTATTAACTGAGCAGGAGAGATGTAGTGAGTGGTTGGTTATCAAGTCCTGTTCTACTAAACACAAACGTACAAATCAGAGCTTCTCCCCACCCCCCCTTCAGTTTAGACTGGCACAAGATGGACCCAGAGGAACAGGTCACTCACTCCGACCATCTGACACGTTGTGTGCAGGACTGGTGGCTTGGGCCCAAAAGTAGCAGTACCTCCTCGGGTGCTAGCTTCCACATGTTGTTGAACACGCCTGTGCCCCTCCTCCCAAGAGCTTAGTATTTCAACCTTCCCACAACTCCGCACGTTTTCAGTCGGCAGATTTAACTGTAAAAAAATGCCAACTAAAAGAGTAAAAACTTTGAAGTTAATCGCAGGCTGCCATTGTTCATGAGAAATCACCTAAATAAGATTTTTGCCTACTTTGCTTTATGTTTTGAAATCTTTTATTCTACAAGCCTGGTAGCCATGCATGGAGTGCCTTTGCCACAATTTTCAAATGAATGTAGACCATCTAGTGGGGTCAAAAGAGGGGCTATTTGTAAAAAGCAACTTCATATTCTTTAAAAAGGAGAATCGAGCCTTTTGAATTATGCCAAGCAGCAGTGCCAAGAGCTGCCATAATCTAGTTATGTGCGGGCTAGCTTGGAACAATACGTATCAGACCAAAAAGTGATTATGTCCTTTTTATTACTTTTTTGAATGACTCATTCAGTTCTGTGTCTATTAGTGGAAAATGCAATGGGAGGATAGTTAATGGTACTGGTAATCTTTTGTGAGGTGAATATTTGTGTATCAGTCAACTCATCCAGTAGCTGTGCGTCCATCAACTTGAATTATCGTTCAGGCTTCAGTTGGCAACTACTTTCAGTGGTCAGTAAGTTAGGCTGGCTGGGAAAACTTGAAATGAGCTCTGCCCTACAGTTCACCTGAGGGCCAGCTGGAGATGTGTGCGTTGTCATCATCTGGGGCAGACAGCAGGATCCTGGCATCGGTTAGGAAAACGAAGCGAGAGGGTGCCAAGTTTGGGGCAGATGAAGGGGGAGGTTCCCCAGGCGGAGAGAGGGGAGTTGCTGAAGGTCGAGGAAGGGAGAGAGAAGGGGGTCCCAGCTCACCCTGCAGAGGTGGCCTGCAGGAGATGGGCTGGGGAAAGGGCTATGGAAGAAGGAGCCTGCAGGAGGGCAGAATTAACACTGCAAAGCGGCTTGGACAAGAGCAGCAAATTGAGGGGCAGGTGAGTGGGTGAAAGGAGAGTTTGAAGCAATTTCAGTAGCACCATACAGCAGTATTTGATGCTATCACAGGTATAGTAATATCAGCTAAGCGTTTCAAAGGGAGCTCTTATAGTAAGAAGGACATAATTAAGGATAAAGGCACTATATATTACTATTCTCCTGATTTTGGGGAATCTGGTTCACGTTTTCTTTAATGTTAAAGGAGTGGATGTCCTGCACAGAAAATACCATTCTCTGATTTATCCCCAGCTCCCGCACCCTGAGGCAAAGCTGGGGGAAGGAGGGCGAGCATTTATCCAGTAGCAGCCAGCCGCAGACAGGAAGTAGCCACAGAGGAATTTTTAAAAATAGTCTTCATCTGTTCAGCGTCAGAGCTTTTAAGTAAAAAGAATTAATTAAAAAATATGAAGACTGTGGAGGAGAGGTTGCACAAAGGCTAAAAGGTTTGAGGGACTTCTCTTTCTCCTTCTAAGGTGACATCCCAAACCCCTTGCTGCTACAGTACTGGCCAGCTTTCTTAAAATTCTCCATTTCCCATAAATTCTGGCACAGAGACAGCTTTCCGGTGACAATTCCAAATGTGCTTGGGGAGAAAAGAGCAAGGCATTCATTATTTTTATCAACCTCCCACAGCAGAAGTTGAAGTTCTATGGAAAATATGTAATTTTAAATGTATTTATTTATCAAAGCTTTAAATCAAAACAATTTCTGACTGGCACGTTCCTCTCAGCTGGAACTAGAAAAAATAGTGGTTGGGTCACAGCTGGATTAGCTAGAGGTGGCAGTCGATCTCCATCGCTCTCTCCCTCTTTCTCTCTCTCTTGCTCAATGCTATAGACCTGAATCTCCCATGGCAGTCTCCAAATTTTTTACCCCTTTTCTTCTTTTTCACTTCAGCATGAGTGCTTAATATAGTTATCTTCATGCAGTCAGCATAAAGTATGCTGTTACCAATATTTGCAGTTTTCTTTCAAATTTTTTCCAGACTGTAGAAGTCGTTCGCCTTCATTGGCTATCAATTTCACTTTGATCTTGAAACAGCGGGCATAAGGAACCAGCCTACAATGTCGTGGCCATAATTATACTGGACAAGAGGATGATAAAGGTTCCCTTTGCAAGTGTGTGACAAACCTAATTCTCATCTACATTCTTTACGATAAATGTAATTTTCCTGAAATATGGACTAGTTGCCAAGTAACCTCTATAAGAGAGACAGACATTAAGATTTGGAATGAAATTTTGCCCTTTCTGTCTCCTTTGTCTCTCTCTTCCTGCAAACCTTCTATTCACCTATATTTAGGTGTTCTGTTCCCATTTTAGGCTCCATCTAAAAAAGGCTTAGATTTACAAAAGTGATGCAGTGTGCGCTTTTGTAGTATTTAGGGTCAGATTATCAGAACATCTTAAAACTCAATTTTCTGTGGCAGTTCTGAAAGATCTAGCCCTAGTTTGGATATTCAAATGGGAGCTGACCCAGTCATAGAGTATTTCTAGCAAGGTATTATTAAACATGACCTGCTTCTCAAAACATTGTGACCTTCCAGTGCCAGATGTCTGAACGCGTTAGTTGGTAACTGAAGAAAATGACTACGACAGAATCTCATTTGCAAGTTTATTTAAGAGCTGCTCAGGTATCCTGATGTGAAATTTCCTCATTTGTTGACAGAGAAACACTCACGGGAAATAGGACTGTTTCTTTTGCAGTTTTGGCTTTTTCATTTGCAAAAGGATAGCAGACTTTGCCCGTTGTGAGATAATCAGTAGGTACATTAACAGATATGATGCAGAGCATATATGTGCCCATGTGTACGTTTTATACGTACATGAATTTCATGACTAAACTGACGGGTATGTTAATGGGCATTACAAGTCAGCTAAATGTGTCTAGTACTTTCCGTTCTAAAATCCCAATTTTGGCAGCTTGCAATTTTTACAGTTTAGACACCAGCTTTGGGGCCAAATTGTCACTAATAGTGACATGTGTGACAGTTTTATCCATTCACCTGGAAGCCATGCCATCCAAGTTCTGTCAAATGTGCTCATGTTGCGAGGCATAAAGAGACCATGACAACGGGCCCATAGGAAAGCCCATGAGGCTATTAGTCATTTTGTATTAGGAATGGGACTAATAAGATACTCAGGAGGTGATGCATGAGGACGTGCACTGAATGAAGCTAAAAAAGAAGCACTGAATAGAGCTGCCCATTCATTGAACACTGTCCACCCTGTTTGCTGAATGAAGTAGAGTGCCTAGAATAAAAATAGCAGCAGTCACATCATTCGATTGCAATCAAAAAGGAACTGAGCAGAACCTTCATTCTGGCATGCTCAACATTTAACAATTTGATTCAGTAACCTTCACAAGGGTCTTTCGAGAAAAGGGAGGAGGGGAGGAAATGTTTACTCTTTTAAGGTAATAATAAAGATGCCACCAAAGCTGTTAGTCTCCTCCTCCTTCGAAAGAAAACTAGAGCAAAAAGTAGTTAGGGTGCTCAAAGTTTCGCTGCATTGCTAAACCTTTTCTTCCTCTGTTTCTGATGCACCAGAAATTGAAATGACTGGCACGTTTCTGGTAGCTACATTTTAGTGAGTACTTTATACTCGTTGCTTCCAGCTGTGCTTTAAGGTTGGCTTAGAGGAATATTTGTTAAAGGGAATACATGGTAGCCTGCAATCAAACTGCCAGCTATTTAGGAGGCAGGAAGCAAACAGAGCGATGCCCAGACCTGCAGGCAATCAGAGGAGCGTGTTCACCAGGAGTCCTCGCAGGGAGCGTTTTATCGTTCCAGACTTCCCCGGACCTGCAGGAGCACTGCCTCCTCCGGATAGTGCAGCAGGCGTCTCCGGTCTCGCCCTGCTTTTCCCCTTTCCCCATTCTTTGCTCTGCAGCAAGATTAACCCAGAGGGAATAAGCACGCAGCAGAGAGGCTTTCAATTTCAAACAAGCCCTGGCCCTCTAAATGAGATAAGTGGAACTATCCAAATTCCCCTCAACTAGTCTGCCCCAGTGTGTCATTATTATTATTATCGTTGTTGTTATTAGCATCAGCATTATTATTAGCATTTTTACTTTTAGTTATTAATAACATTTATTTACTGTTATTTAATGTATATTCCTAGCTTTCTCATGCTCTCTAGGAGAATTTGTTTGCAATAATGTTTAAACACATTCCTATGTTTCGTACAATTTCTTTAGACGTAATGAAATATCTCTGTCATACTAGCACGGCTATGTGAACCCCATGTAGCCATGAAGCTACTCCCGGTTTACAAAACCTGAACATGAAATCCATGTTCTGTTTTTTTTTTCTCCATTTCATGCTACAGAGAAGCCTTCAAAAATCAACCCCATTCAGGCAACCGCAAACCCAACAAGCTTATATACATGTAAGGCCAAAAACCAGTGTGATAGATCAAACCCTGGTCTATTTTTGCCTGTTACAAATGTGGACTTGTTCTTTTCATAATGTGAGCTGTGGTTGTACCTCAGCTTTGAATTTGAAGAACATTTTGGGCAGACATGCTACCAATGCGTACTTGTCTACCCTCTGCCATAGAGTTTTGAAATGCTTAGCCATGATTCCCTGAACAGGTTTGATTTAATGTGATGGAGGTCAGAAACTGGAGAAGAAAGACTTATCCTGGGAGAAAAAGAAAATGTGTTCTGCAGAAATGCCAGTTTTCAGAGCTTAAGGTATGGTAATTAAGTGTAAATACAGAATAAACTCTCCTCCTTTAAGCCTTTTGGATATTACACAAAGGGAGGCAGGGGCATCCGTGCAAATTATATCCAGGCTACCTAGTCACACAGTAAACCAACTAGTGAGAACTGGCAACAAATTAGAGATTGAAGCTTTTGGTAGTTAAAGGCAATTTTGTTTTGATTTACAAAACTTCTTGTAAACTCATGTGCATGACTGAAATACCTTTCCTCTCTTTGAAGCTACTACTTATCTACCCATAGGTAACTAATGGTATTCAGCAGTAGAAATACAAAATGTTGCTCTTCTGTAAATTATTCTCTTGAGTTGATTGTAGCTCATTTTTACATGATCACAGACATCTATTCTGAAAGAGTCGTTTTTGGATTTTTGAAAGTAGCATAGGTACTTTGCATTCATTTTTGCACCTCATTTGGATGTGCGATTACATCAGCCAGTGCATATCTTCTGTGATCATGTGCTCATAACATGTAAAGACCAATATCCAGCTTGTAATGTCAACATTAAAATGGCTGGAATTGCCAGCAAAAAGGAAGCTGTGGGACTGACTGCCCTTCAGTCCAGCTGAATCTCAGGAATAACTTGATAGAGCAAATAAGATTTCTGCCAGTACAGACTAGTGGGATTGAGAGGAGGATCAGACCTAGTACAAACAGTGCTATAAAATATGTGTTGTATAGGCACAAAATGACGTCGTTTTCCTTTCCCATTCCGCACTACACTATAATAAAATAATGTGGATGACGTCCTGTTTTCTCATTGCTTTCAGTATTGGTCACTGACCACCACAAAGGCTAATTCAGCGTTTCATCCTCAGAAAGATAAGCACAAGCCATAGAAGTCAATATTGGTTTGAGCATGTGTTATTAGAAAGGACCAATAAAAATGAAAGGACCAAAAAAAATCCTCACACTCACAGCACACTAAGCCACGTGCAACTGAATAAAACAGGGATATATTTTTCTAGTAAATCCCCTGTTTACTAGGCGGAATGATGCCCGGTATGGGGCTGGATGCCTGTGAGCACCTGAGTGGTGATGTGCGAGCCTTGGGGCGCCAGCTCAGCCACCAAAGGCTGCGCAGGCAGTGGTTGGGGCAGGCAGGTGACCCACCACAGGGGTGTCCCCGGGATGCTCCCCACGACGTGGGGGGGTCCCATGACAAGGCAGCGGGGTGCAGCGTTGGTCAAGGCGCCCTCGCAGCCCTGGGCCTCGCTTTGTGAGCAAACCACCAGCTGCAAGAGCAAGGCGCACAACGAGGTCCAGCATCCCGCAGAGCGGGGAGATGGGAAAGGAGCGCTTTGAAAGACAGAGGCTCTTCAGCACAGGAGACATAATGTGTCTGGATTAGCTGCCTCTTCAGCTTCTCCAGTCAGTCGTCAAATAGCAGAGCGTGGCCTCTTTGCCAGGCACTGACTGCTTGTGTTGAATGGAACTTTCCCTTGGCTTACGTCTGGTCCAGCCCCTTTACTCCCCATCAGCTGCAGTGGAAGAAACTGATTTCTCACCTTACAAGGGGTGCAGAAGTGAAACGTCTGTCCCCCAGCTCATGGGGCCCACCTCAGGATCCTCCAGCCTGCCTCTGCCCGCCATGGAAGTTGCCGCTTCAGGGTCCTCTTCCCCCGAAAGCAGCACTGTCAATGCTCATATTTTGTCAGCAACTTGATGCCCCCTTCCCTGAAGTGCTTCTTTCAAAAGTAGCAGTTCATTGAATTAAATCAGCAGTGTGTACATGGCGTTGACTACTCAAATAACCAACAGCTACATGAACATTTTCAGATGCGGGATTCTTCTGACTAATATTCCTATCATGTCTGACTAATGAGGGCCGGTTTAAAATGTCAAGAGATTTTTTTTCCCCTACCTTGTTCCTTACTCATTCTCACAGTAGATGATAATGAACTGGCGTGTTGTTTACTCATGCCACTTTTACAGTACTGTGGGGGGAGAAAAAAAGTTACTGCAGCCTAAATGCTGCTGCGTAGTTTAGGAAGTCTTACATGCTGTATGAACAGGAGTGACTGTTCCTGCCTGGGAGGAGAGGCTCGCTCAGTCATTTAAGAGGAGGTCTATGCTGAAGGTAACGGCAGAGCTACTGCTGTCTGAGTGGGAGAGGTTTGCTCTAGGCCAACCAAGGACATCCTTGCTGCCCTGCTCCGGGAGATGCTGCGTGCTCACCAGGCACGCAGTCCTTCCTGCTGCCCCCGTGCCGTGGGGGACCCCACCATCAGAAAGCGAGGGAGCATCTGAGCTGAGCCAGGCCCCACCAGCCAGCTTGCTCACGCACCACTGGCGCCACCAAAACTGGTGGTGCACGGATGGGCCACCTGCCCAGAGCAGCTGCATTGCTGGGGGCTCCTCCTGCGGGCCCTGTGCCACGGTCAGCTCAAACCCCCTTGAAATGGGTAGCTGGCTTTGGCCCAGTGAACTGATGCTCAAAAGGCAGAGGCATGACTGGTGGGAGTGTGACCCAACAGGGAATAATCCAACATAAATCCAAAGGTGGCATTAGGCTGGGAAAGAGCCCCAGGGAAAAAATGCCTGAAATAGAAAGGCTGAAAAGAAAATGTATGCATGTATGTACATGTATTTAAAAACAGTAGGCAAGATAAAAGCTATTGTCAATATTCACACTGCTGCAACTGACCTCCCAATTGGTTCTTTCAGGTCATTCGTTAAATGCATGGAAACTATTGATTTTGCCTAATTAAATGATCTCTGTGCATTTCGCAGGGACAAACGCAAAGCATGGGCTGCGCTGCAAGGCTTGCAAGATGAGCATCCACCACAAGTGCGCCGACAGTATTGGGCAGCAGCGCTGCATGGGCAAGCTGGTAAGTGAGCAGCTCAGGGCAGCCAGCGTGGCTGGGGGCATTAGCCTGCACCAGAGCCACTCGCTTCCTATGCATGACCTTCTGGCCCATATTTAGCTAGTGCATTAACAAAAATGAACCCAGGTCATGTCACTTGCATTGGAAAAACAATGCCAGGTAGTGGCTTATTATAAATTTGGGCGATTGCTACAACTTAGGAACCTGAGCACCATGCTATAACGTAAATCTGTTCTGCTTTATGGATGTGAATATATGGTTGCATAATCTAAATTTAGCTAAATATCAGAATTAATTCCTGTGATTTAAACTGTGCTTGTTGTAGTCTCTGTAGTGCAAATGCCTACAGAGAATGCTATAAATTAGTCAACGTATTTCAGTGGAGTTTAACAAATGAAAAAGCCTTCAAATTATGTTTTAGTGTTTATTCTACTGTTAAAGTGGAATTAAATAATTCAGCTTAAAGAGAAAACAAAGCATATTTCACAGAGTCATAGTGCAGGTTTTCAAGCAGTCTCTCAGTAGGAGAGGTCAGCAGGAAACCTGCCCCCGTATGTACAGACAGCCCCTTAGCGCCTGTGTCGCCTTCTGAGCATCAAATTGTCGCGTTGGCAAAGGCAGAACACTACATCTGAGACTGGTCTAACTCAATTTGGTGACTGTTTTTATAGGAATATGGTTCTTTTGTTTCCTTCTGGAGAAAAATTTGGGAAAATGACCATATGGAACATGAAAACTGGATGCATATATTCATTTTTCAGATGTTCTCAGTTTTGTTACAAGCACATGCCAACTAAAGGCACTGAAGACAAATCTGAGCTAAAAAGAAATAGTCATATTGTGTTCAATGATGAAAAAAGTAGACATTCACTTCAAAAGGGCTAGACAACCCATCTGTCCTCCGGAAAGATCTTTTTTCTCCAAGTGTATTCAGTAACTGCTACTGTTGGTTATACACCTGAGGCAAAATTTTATGCATTTAAACCTTCATCATAGTCCTAGTGTGAGGCATTCTGATACGGGAAAGTGGTCTATAAAGAGCTGAATGACCTCACTGCAGGTCTGGGACAAGCCAAATACTAAAACACATGAATTGTTTCACACATTGCTTAATTCTAGCCTCAGCTCCTGTGATCACTAATTTACAAAAGCAGAAAAGGCTAAATTTACAGCAGGAAGAGATCAAGCGATGTCAGGGGAATTTTATGGGCTCGTGTTGTGTCTGAATTCAGTTTGTTTTGGGATCAGCTGTTACTGGGGAATCTAGGATTTATTCCTCCAAAAATCAAATTTATCAGACCTCTCATTCCTTCTCAATCCGTACTGCTGATCACTCGCAATAGAACTAGTTCCATATAATTTTATAATGTATACTGGATGTAGCATATTGCAAATAAGCGCATCCTCGTGAGGCTTTTCCAGTGGCTAGTGGTTCTCAAAGCCTGTGCAGCAGGTGACTATTAGCAATTGGACGGGCCATTCGTGAATCTCTAATAGCTTAAAGGGCCTTTCTGAAGATTTACGTGTTAGGATCATCATTTTGGGTGCTCAGCCTTTGACTGAGGCATTTGCTAGCTGAGGTAATAAATCAAGAGGTTACAGAAAATAGTTAACCTTTAAGAACAGTTTTTAGAGTGGTGTAAGGCATCTCGATTAGCCACATTGTGTTATTCTTTAACGGTGCAGCTTAAGCTGTTCCACCGCATTTCTCTGTAAATGGCCATTTAAGGTACATCTGATGATGATCTAGGGAGTCTTTTGACCTTGTAAGACCAAAAAGCAGCGGAAGCTGCAGTGGGTAGGCAGCAAACTTTAGAAAAATCTGTGGAAAGATTCTTCATTTCTTGGGTTTCACAAATGCACCTGCGAGAACAAGGGGATTTGCAGTTAGGGCGAGGAAATGATAGGTGCGTGCTCCACGAATACAGGCCAGAGCACCTTCACTCTTCAGATATCCTTACATTAGAATAATACAGAATTCTTACATTACGTGGAGCTTTCTAGAAACTCTAGTGACTCAGCACTTCTCACTGCCCTTGTGCCAGGCAAAAGTAGCAGAGGGCCTGAAAACCACCCCCTCCTCCTTCCAGATAAGTATAGGAAATTTTCTTCTAGCAGAAAAATCAGGTAAATCCCTGTCTCCACACCCCGCAGTGATTCAACAACAGGAGATAAATTACCAGCCTCACCACACCTTACCGTGAGAAATAGCTTCTCTTCTGCCACGAGCTGAAGAGCTGAGGCTATTTGTGTGGCTCAGTGATGGCAGCACCGCGCTTCACATGTTTCCGCTTTCTTTCCCTCCAGCCAAAGGGATTTCGACGGTACTACAGCTCGCCACTACTCATTCATGAACAGTTTGGCTGCATCAAAGAAGTGATGCCTATTGGTAGGTTTTGGTTGCTTTTCCGTTCAGTCTCCCTTTGGCAGTGCTATGCTACAGCAGCGGCAGACTCCCCGCCGTGGCATTTGCCCGCAGCAGCCTTCCAGCTCCTTTCAGTGACTGGATGTCCTTCTGCCAGCCCAGAAAAGGACCACTTCAAAGATACAAAGCTGGAAGAGGAGACGGTGTGTTTATCGTGCGTCTCATTCAAAGTGCCGTGCAAATAACCTGTTAGCAATCCCCGTGCTTATAATAATAACGACCTGAGCTCAAGGTAGGAGTTAAAAATGGAGTAAACAGTGACATATGGAGGTAAAGGTCTGAGCTGGAAGAACCAGATGAGAGAAAGGGATACTAAAACAGTAGGAGACTACCCAGACCACTTGAGGGACTTCCTATACTTTTCCACCCAAACATCTCAATTTCATTTTTTATTTGCTTATTGAGCATTTCTATACATTGTTCAAGTATTTAAAAGACCAGATTTTGCTCACTGATTACCAAATCCCTGAAAAGAAAAATTTTGAAACAGAAAAGTTGAGTTGCTTTTGGAAAATATCCTTCCCTGTGAGCAATCTGACCCGGCATGCCTGGCAGTGCAAAAAATGAAAGCCAAAACTGAACAATCAGTTTAAAATGACATGTCTGAGATCATTTACTCAGTTATTTTCTTAAATTGGAAAAAAAAAAAAAGTCAATTATATGGGATTCATCTAAGATTCTATGTCTGAAAAACATCTGTCCTTTTCATCATAAGAAATCAAAATGTTTTGAGCAGACTCTGGCTGAAAATGAAGTGTGTTTTGCTCTGCTCAAGATTCAGAATGTATTTCCTCAGTACTTTGGCCAAAACTTCTCTCTTTTTGTACAACACTACAAACCTACTGTGTTCTAAGTGGCTGCTAACTTGTACCCCAGAGGAAGCTGAGGTCTAATAATGCAGTAGGTATAAGAGGGTTTGAACCAGATCCACTCATGCCAATCGAAGATGCCCATTTAGCTGCAATGAGAGATGACTTTAGGGCCAGCTAAGAAGGAGACTGGGAGGGAGAAATGAAGGGTCATACGTCAGTGGGGGTAGAGGCCATTCTGGCTAAACTTAGGTTCAATTGAGCTATCTGAAGCTCATTCCCACATATCTTCTCACACCTGCCTCCAGATCCCACATAGCCCAACAGCAGTGATGTTGATGCCTTTCTCAGAAGATCCAGGCCATCCCATTTACCTAGCATTAGCCACGTAACAGCACTGAGAGGGTACATGGCATAAAGGTGATGGCCCACCCACACTACAGCAAAGCCCAGGCACGATGCAGGCTTTTCCCTCCAAGCATCCAGTGTTGAGAGTGAACCAAGAGATAAGTGGCAGGAACAGGCAGTAAATACGAATTAAAGTCAGTGTAGGCAGCATCAGCAGCACTTAAAGAAGGAGGATTGCAAGTAAGGAGAGATGAGGTGAAGGCAGAGACCTGAAGAGCTGGTATGAAGGAAGGATGACTTTTATGGGAGCAGAGAGGCAGCAAAAAGTCAGTAGCAAAAGCCATGTCCTCTAAGTTGATCAAGCACTTTTTCTCAGGATAACCTCTCAACTTATATTTCTCAACATACATCCGAACGTGTTGTTAAAAGCATGTTCCTCCAAGTGGAACGGGAGCGTAGGGAACGTTTTTGATGTATTGATGTATGTTCTGCTCCTTTTGTTGCAGCCTGTGGAAATAAGGTTGACCCTGTCTATGAAACTCTCCGCTTTGGGACTTCCTTAGCTCAGAAAACCAAGAAGGGCAGCTCTGGAAGTGGGTCTGATTCTCCCAACAGAAACTCTGTAAGTATGCCATATCTTCCTTCCTTTTTTTCTGTGGAGGAGCAACACATCTCCATGTACCAGAGTTCATATCAAAGTTCACAAAATTTATATTTCAAGCTATTAAACCAAAAAAAACCCTCATTCCTAGCTCCCAAAATGGGACCAGCAAACACTTTATTTTTGCAAGCTCACGTTTTAAGTATCTGTCGAGAAAAAGAGAAAAATTCACAGTAAGTAGTTGAATAATCTTCTTTTATTGGATTTTACAATTAAATGATATTCTTGATATTAAGTGTCTGTGCAAAAGTGGAACACAGATACTTAGCTGTAAAGCATCTAATTCTAAAGCAACATTTATACCTTTTATTCTGAATAAAAAGCCGTGTAGCTGGAGTGGACACGTCCTGCTGTTAACAGTGGGCATTTTACCCTACACACTAGCATTAAGGATGGGTTAGAGTCCTCAGAGCCTAGATCTACAAGTACAAGCTCCACAATACACGCCCAGCCAAGACGAAGCTGTTGCTGCCACAATAGGGCAATGGACTAGTTCCTCCATCCCTGCCCAGCGTAGGCTCATGAGGGACCCACTGTAGATTTGGGCTGCTCATCTGAAACCCCCCACCACGGGGGTCTGTGTGCTCAGCTTGATGCATCCTCACCTTCTCATCCGTCCCTGTCATTCACTGTCTCGTGTCATGAAAGTCACTCTCTTCAGGACCATGGCAGGAGATGAAGGAGGAGCATAAAGGAAGAGATAGTGTCCTTTATACCTGCCTGTGCTAAATCCATACCTAGTTCAACAATGCTGCTTAACCATTTGTGTAAGAAGGAAACCAGTATTACAATCCTATTGGGAGCCATGCTGTCAACAGCTCGTTCACAGGACTGAAAGAACATCTCATACCCTCTCACTCTCATAAACAGGCACCTAAGCCTATGCTTGAGGCTCTTTGTTTTTCCAAGAGAACCTTCAGACAAATAAAATCACAAGTGAATCCACTGGAGATTAAGGCTGGTTCTCACTTCTGAAAATCAGACCCATGTTATCTCACAGTCTCTTTCAGTGGCAGTTCCTGCTCCACTACTCATCTCAGAACGAAATTCACCCCAGGCACAGAGATGCTGTGAGGCTTCGTGTCCAGGAGCCAATACGTATATGTTTAATTTAAACTGGGGCTAAAATCTATTTATGTTCACTACAATGTTTCACTGGCACCTGTGTTCTCTCCCGTCACTGAACTACAGCCTCAGATGGTACAGGTGGTTTCTAAACAGATGTTAATTTGTCTCAGATGGAAAAGAAGACACAAATTCAAACAAGGACCAAGTGAAATCTGCCAGGGAGTTATTACAGGACATGTCCTTCATCCAACCTTATTTTTTGCTTTAAAAGGAACTTGGTAATTTTCATTCTTTTTTTAAAATGCTAAGTGACTCTTGCACCTGTCACATAGTGACTACAATTCGTTCTTTCAATTATTTAATTTACTTTGAAACAGAAGTTCTACAAATGTAATTATTGCTTTCTAAATCAATAAAGCATTATGTTGAATTATGAATGATAACTTAGGCATAGAAATTACGAATGCTGTGTCAGCTTGCCCTAGAGAGCTGATCATAACTAGGTGGGGTGTGAGTATAGAGTAAGGAATGCCGTTTCATTATGGGAATTTCTCCAGGGTACTCAATCTGAGGGAGAGTGTAACACTTGTCAGTGTGTAGAAAATAGAAAACATTAGAGGACTGAATAAACAGTTATATGAAACTATAACTTCTGCCAGTGCAAGCCTGTACGCTGCGACAAGGATTTAAAACCAAGGGAAGTTACAGCCCTGATCCAAATGATGAGGTCATGGAGCTTCACAACCATGATGTGTGACACAGGAGCAGGCATTGACTTGTGGCTGGAGCAGGGACCTGACACAGAGCGGCACCACATCTCTTTGGCTGGTGTCCCAGCCCGGGGAGCTAGAGAGTGCTTCTGGGATCTGCCATTGGGACTGAACCAGGGACACCTGTGACATGGTGACATCTAGGATCCCACCACGTCTCTCAGGCGGTGCATGAGCTATCAAAGAACTAGCTCTGGGTGGGAGCAGTGTAGCTGCATGTGGTGCCAGGCTAGTTAAAAGCAAAGGCAAATCGCCCAGGAGCCATGCTCTGCGCCTACAGCCATGCAGCTTACAGGATTGCAGCTCATGTCTGTGCACTGTGTGGAGATACCACCTTGCTCTGAACCAGGCAAGGTATTTTTAACATGGCTGAGCAATGTGGATGCACCCGCTGTGATTTTCAGCCTGGATGCTGTATCTGCTATACAAGTATGTGGCCATATGCTCCAGATTTACTACCTACCGCTTCCCTTGAAATGTGCTTCTGCAGCACACATTTATACAGAAAGTCACTTGAGGTGAGGTAAATGGGATACCAGTTCTTGTTAGTGTTTAATGGATAGTTTTGTAAGTCTGTCATTTCTGTTAGACTATTTGTCATATAGCTCCTGATAGAAAAGTTCTTAAAGGTAACTGAGGTTACTTCAGGTGATTTTGGATCATGCATGTGCTGAAGAGATGGTCACTGCACTTCCATATGCAATAATACACAACAAAGTACAAGGCTAATCAGCAATTATGAAGCTATTTTATGGAGACTGAGGATAATGCCACAGCAAATAGCTGAAAAATAGCTGTAGCCTACTATTTCAGCAAAGCTAGTCTTTTCTTTTTCCACCACCCGCCAGCTAGGAGTCCCAAGGTCTGCTATACCCTGCCTCTTTGTTAGCATTTCTGTTCCAGTGCCACCTTATACAGGCATGACCCATCTATGCAAGATGCAAGAGAATTGTGACCTGGTCCAAAGGTCACACTTAAATATGTGACCTTAATCTAAAAACAAGGTATAGCAGAGCAGTAAAGTAGAAGGTTCTGGTAATAGCAAGGGAAACAATAATCACAAGATTTCTGTGACATAAATCTATTGCCAATGTCATAGTCCACCAGTATTGTAGAAAAGTACTAGATGGGGGAACTAAGTTTGTCAGAAAAGACATGTAATTTTCAAAGTGCTTTCTAAAAAAAAAAATCAATGTTTTTAAAAGGAAAAAAATGTATAGCAAATTGTGAAGCAATCCAGATTTTGTGCTCCCTGAACAAAGATGGTGAATGTTCCTGATTTGGCTTTTCTTCCCATAATGCAGGCAAAGAGCTGCAAAGCAATCGGTAGAGCTGTGTGTACAATATAATTCTAGCGCATCACAGAATAACTATTTTAGTTATTTTAGTGTGTCTTAAAATCTTGTTAACAAGAAATAAATAAAGCTTAGACGCACACAAGGACTTAGAGTTTTTCAGACTGTGAAGATCATCTGGCTCTTAAGTTTAAAAAGTTTTTTTATGGTTCTAAAAGATATTTCACCAAAAAAATTAACGGGTGAAGAGTTCAGAACCTGAAGCTCATTAAGGTCAGATTCAAACAAACTTGTTTGGAGTAGCTCCTGGTTCCCGTTGGGCTATACATGGAGAAGCCGACTACCCAACAGAGGAATCCTAGAATAATGGTCCCTAGTAGTGATTGGCATTAATATGATACAAATAAGAAATAATAGTAATCATAACAGAATTATTTGAGTTTCATTTGTCTTAACTATACCAGACAGATGACTATTCAAAAAGAAATTGAAGACCCAGTCACCAGCTCCTTCACGCTCTAGCTCCTTTTTTCACAGCACGTTAAAGGAATTAAAATCACACTTATATTAGAGTTATTTTACTGAATAATTTAGTCAGGGTTAATAAATTAATAGTCAATGGTTTCAACTAATGGTCAGTGAACTCATTAGAGGGCTATTTAGTACACCTGCAGCACCTATAAATTCCCCCAACCCCCTTCTATTTTGTACAGATGACCACGTTGCTTAGTGTAATCCTTTTTTCCTTAACTTTTGCTTAACTCTGCTGAAATCTTTTGCACTCCAGACTGGGAACTTGGTCTGGAGGTATTTCTGGGTTTTCACTGCTCGCTGCTCTGCTCTGAAAGCACCCAGCTGCTGCACTCTCCTAAAGGTTCTTATGTAGTTTTATTTCATCTCATCACTTTCTGTCTTATCCCATGTTATTTTTGCTTTCTTCCCCTACAGACTTCCGACCTGGCAGAAGTTCCTGAAGAAGCTGATAGCTCTGGAGGCACCCTTGACATCAGCAGGAAACGGAGCAACAGTGGTGAGCACCTCCAGGCCAGGCTAGCATAGTCAGATGTATTGGCTGCATGCTAGGCATGAGTACAATCTTTTTAGACTTTTTAATGGCATGATCATGTTTTAGCAGTGTTTTTATTTTGGACGGCAGGGAGGTTTGGGGCAAGCAGTTGGTGTAAGGATCTGGGGAATGCACTTTGCCATTCAGATGAGATCCAAGCCACTGGTTTTCTTAATTTGTAGTGTCCGGGCCTGTCACTGGACAAGGGTTCAGCTCTGCTCTCTAGCTCTTCTGCTTCACAAGCATGACTTCAGACTAAACACTTAACATGCTTCAGTTCCATATTGGTGAAGTGGAACAAAAATAATACTTCCTTTCTCTTGCCATATGTCTGACTTGTCTGCTCGTCTCTATATGCGATAATTCCTTTGGGACAGGGACTGATTCATATAACAACCATTTGGCTGTAAAATATCTAGCACAATGAATCTTGGTCATAATTGCAGCCTCTCAGTACAGCTATAGTATGTGCCACAGGAATATTAATAGCCCAATTCCTTTTTCTGCTTTGCAGTAATGTTTTTATGGCATTGTTCTGATGGGCTTTCAAGACCAGAGCTAAGTGATGAAATCTTAACCACTGAGGGATGGTACTGATGACCCTGGTCTCAAATTCAGTCATGGTGAGGGAAGCAATAAGCACAAAAGAGGTCTGGAGCACTCAGCAGAGCTTCAGGCTCAAACCATCTCAGTGCCTTCTCCAACAGCACGTGGAAGCTGATTTGCTAGATCTCAGAGGGATGTGCACTGCAGTTGTCTATTCCCCTTTTATGCCACCTCCTTCTTATAGCCTCCCTTTTCACCTGGCCCTATCACTTCTTCTCACTGCATTCAGTCATTTTCTCCTTTTCATCTTGTGAACATCTCATCTGTGTTATCTGCCTTCTCCTGATGATGTATTTAGCTTTTCCTTTTTGAAAGTGTGAGTTGACCTGACCTGGTTAAAAGGCATAGACTTCAGTCTGCTTCACATTGTATAATCCTGCCCACCTGAGATTAATTTGGCCGTGTCTGAGTTTTCAGATAACTTTTTCTCATTGTCGTTCAGTAATTTCATTTCTGAACCCCAAAGAAACTTTTTTTCTATGAGATCTGCATTCACTGAATGCCCTGAAAGGCATTCAAGGAACTTACTCAAAGAGATTAGTTTAAAAACTCAGCATGTGTCAAATCTCCAAATAACTTCTGCGGCACATTAACAATTCCTTTGATCAGCATTGGCTTTTTTACAATCCATCCTTCGGAGGCTCAGGGTATAAATTATGCATCAGTCGCTCCAAAAATTTCCCCTTGGTAGATTTTTAATAAACTGCCCGCACTATTTGCACAAGCCATGGAAATGGTAAAACCCCTTTCAGGCTGTCAGAATTTCGACTTTTTTTTTTTCTGCTGCTGCTAGGGCAAACAAATTTGAAAACAGTTGGTTTTCTGTTGTGTGGAGACATGAACTACATAGTTCTATGGTCTTCAGATTCGTGCATCTCCTAATAATATCCAGAGACCACGAGCTAAACAGAGATTAAAAATTTAACAAACTCAAAATGTTGTTACAGGGTGATACATCACTCCTTTTTCTTCAGTTTTCCACTGCTGTTTTGGTAGGCAGTGCCATCACTAATACCTTGATGAATCAGGTCCATTCTAGTTCTTTTTCTTTTCCATAATAAAACTGACTCCTTCAAATAAGATTTTAGGAATATGCACACTTGAATCTCTTTGTTTAAAGGGAAACGGCAAAAAAGATACGGCATACAGAAGGGTGGAAGGACTCAGCACATGTGTGGTAGTGTAATCACACCTATAGATACATAACAGCAATCTCAAGGGAAAGTGCTCTCATTCAGGCACTGGCACACATACTGTAGCGAAGCTGCTTAGTTTACAACTCTAAGATGGCTTGCCCAGTTTCCAGCCCTTCAGCCTCCTCTAAGCCAGTTATACTTCTTCACTGCTGCAAATTGCTATCAGTAACAGAAGTCCTGCAGGCCAAAATGTACTCTAAATGACATGCATGAGCCTGTTTTCAGCAGGGATTTGAGCATTTGCCACCCTGACTCAAATGTGAAAAACCCTCCTGGCAAAGCCCAGTTTAGTGAGCAGTTCTCCGCATACAGGTTTGTATTTCTGTCACCAAGCAGAAATTACCCCATATGTGCTGCTCTAGCGAAACATTTGCTTTTGCTTATGGTGAATGACTTTCTGCGCGTCCAAAATGCTCCTGGTTACCCAACGAATCATTTACCAGGACTTTTTGGATTTGCCTCTCTATCTTCTTTTCTCCTACGCCCAAGAAGCTGTGCATGGTGCTTTGAGCTAAACTTGAGCACTGCCACATTGGGCCAGCAGCATTTTACTTCGCTTTATATGGATGCTAGACACATATACACCCCTGTCCTGGAAACAGCTTTTTTCTTAAGATTTCCGCCTCCAGTGCTCACCGCTGTTTGCAGGGCCAAAGTCACCCCACAATGGGACCTGGTGAAGAACACAGTGAGGCCCCAGGTCAGCCACAGGCAAATCACCTAGACACAACCTGGGGCATTTTCTGATTTAATTCTGCAGGTATCAGATCACATGATGTCTTTGTGTTCAGAGGTCTTTGAACTTTATGACTACAAAATTCCCTTACATTTGTATCGGAGCCTATGTGCTTGTATGTGCTGATGGATGTGTGTTACTTCGTACTGTACCTTTCTCTTCCCTGTGCATGCTCTGGCTGCCTAAAAAGGCAAAATCTCTCCTCTTTTACAGCAAGAGCAACACATTTTTCAACGTCTAAGTACCATTCTCTCTATTGTCAAAGAGCCTTACTATCTAACTAGGAAAACTTCACAGACTGTTTGCCTGGCTGTCGTTTACAATATAAAATAGCCACAGTAATATGTGTTCGTGGAAGACAGGTGAGCAAGTGAAAATGAAATAGCAGAGGTGGAGGGAAATCCAGTAGTTTGGTGGTTCCCTGACCTTTTTTTTCCCCCTGAGTATATGAGACTATATCATAGAAAAACAAGAGGAAAATACACTCAAACAATCAATCTGCTTCTTATTAGTGCTTTGGAGGTTTCCAAATTGTTACTGGAGACCATAAAATCCAGCTTCTGTTCAAAACAACTGCAGAGGTAAATGGTAAGAGAAGACACTGATCGAGCTTTAGCTGCTCGAGCACTCCAGCTATTAAAATTGTACTCAGACTTTATCCAGAAGCAGGAAACACCAGGCAATTCTTAGAAAGTGAAAGAGGAATTCAGTCAATGTAGTAAAGCCACTGTGGGTTTCTGGGAGGAAACTGAAGACAGGCATCAGCCAGCTCATGAAGTGATTACAAGAGTGTAACTGGTTAGGTAGCAGATACTGTTAGATGCTGATAACCTGCTCCACTGTGGCTGTTGTCTTATTCACTTAGTAGTCAGTGGAGCTTCTGATTTAGTAAATTAGTACCAGGTTTTCACACATACAGGCCTCTATCTCAGATAACCCATCCCCATTTAAAAGCACTACATGTTGAAAAGAAGTCCTCAGTGAGCCACACTTCAGGTAACCCCTATAAAATCAGAAGTAGCAGTAGAGCATCCAGTGAGGTAGCTGGAGCAAGTTTGGGATGATCCAAGGCAGGGGTTACTGGAGAGAGCAAAGGCGGCTATCAAACAATTAGAGAAAGAGAGTCAAGGCAGGGGAAGAAGAGGTTTTGGGAACATACTTCCATGCGTGCTGCTCATACATGCTCACCAAGTTTTGCAGTTGCCTTTAACAGAAATCCTGCAGATCCTAAACCATTAAAGTACGGCATGCAGTATGAAGAAAGGCTGCTAGGCTTTCAACAGCAATGCAACTGGGGGACCTGGGTTCTACTCCCAGTGCTGTGCAACCTTGGTCTGTTCACCTATGGACTTTCATCTGATCAAAATGATGTATTTTATTCTTCAGGACAGGGATTGTCTAGTGCCATGTGCCAAGTTTAGTGGGATATCTGCTTTTGTTTGGGTGTAATAGGATTCAGAGGAGAGCACAACAAGGGATGGAAAGTAAGGGGGGAAAAAGAAGAGATTAACAAAACGCAGATGATCCTGCTGAGGTGAAACTACTCCTAAAATGTTGTGTGTCTGCTTTATTTCAGTGTTTACATACTCCGAAAACGGCACAGAACACTTTGGAGAAGAACCAAAAAGTATACATTCCCCGGTATGGGCAAAATCTTAGTGAGAATGCAATGGGAATGGGGAGGCATATAAAAGGCTTGTTTTTATACACAGCGAAGGTCGTTGAACTGTGAAATTGTTGTAGGATTCCTGGGAAACTCTTCCAGGGAAGCATCAATAGCTGACTACCATGTTCTTATACAATTTCTGGGCCACTGGCAGTGGTTGGAAACAGTATTCAGGATTCGATGGCTCTCTGGTTGATCCAGACCCATTATCATCACTTTTATTTTCTTTCATCTGTTTATTACAAACTGATACTGTAAACTGAAAAGATCCAGCGGGGAAGCCATGTCCTTACAATAGAACTGCAGTAACAGAAATATAACAGATCCAACATAATTTGAAAAATCATCTATGTTTTGGTTTAGATACTTTTTCTGCTCCAGTTTTCCAGTGGTCCCTGTGTGAGTGACTATTAGGGAGAAGGGGTGGAGAGAGAGTAACCAGGCTCTCTGTAGAAGGGACAGTGCAAACAGCCTTGAGTTTAAGAAAGTGCATTTTTCCCTCTCTGTTCTTTGGAACAAAAACAGCTGTATAGCTATATCTCATCCATAATGATGACTGTGTAATAGACATATTATATAATGCCAGGAATATGTTATAGGGCTCATCCCATCCAGACATTAACAGAGAGCAAAAGGCAGATTCGTTTTTAAGATCTCGCCCAAAAAGGCCAAGCTTGTGCAGATTTCTGTATGTCTTTGAAAGACTGAAGTTTGATCTTGAGGTTCAGAGAATCATACTTTTAAATGAAGACATTTACTACCTTAGTGACTCATAGTGTATCTGGACTGCAGTCTTGCAAGGTGTGAAAGCAATGAGATTCACTCGTTTCTTGGAAGATCGGGCCCTGGTCCCTATGCCTGTAACAAAATGAACCAAATTCCTGGATTTCCCACATTCCACTAAGCTCCAGATATGGTACCATATGTTACATCTCATTCCTAACACTGCTCAGGACAGATATTTACATTTTCTCTTTATCTTTTTTCTTAAAGGGAACATTTTATAAAAACACGTTACAAATGAACACCTATGTTGCCTTGTACAAATTTGTACCACAAGAAAATGAAGACTTGGAGATGAGGTAAAACGCCAACATTTTTATTAGATTATTTGACCTATGCAAACCAAGAATTATATGGCTGTATATGAGTGTTTTGTGGTGGATAGGCTTTTTTTCCTTCTGTCATTTTTCTAGACAGTTTTACAGAGGGATCTAATCATAGATGCAAAGAACTTCTCATAGACACATAGATATAAAGCTTTTTGACCTCAGTTGGTCAAAAAGACCAACTTTTTGACAAGGGCACAATAGGTAAAATGTTTAAAAAACACATCACAAGTTGGAAAAGTCAGGTTCAGATCCCACAGTACCAGAGGAAAGACTGAGTGCTTATTTCTCCGCTCTTCAGCAGCAATGACAACATCTGGGCAATTGAACCAAAGAGGCCCCCACTGCTGCCACCTCCAGCGGCTTCCTGGACAGGTTCATATCTTCTATGCGTGCTCTGCCAGGGCCTGCTAGGTCGGTCTTTGCAGTCCGTCATACAGTGCAGCTATATTTGAGAGCTCTTGTGCTGCCACCACAACTATAAACTGAGTCCCACATCATATGCAAGAAAAAGAGAATAAATATCAACCATTATTTTTAATAAAATCAAAGAGATGCCCCTTATCCACAAAAATATGTTGAATCAGGTATAGAGAACTTTCTTAGATGAATCCATTTGAAAATGGACTGTCACGTACTTTCTGCAGCACAGGGTTATTACAGTTGCATAGTAATCTTGATGAACTGCCACCACTGAGGGGAAGGAGGTCACACAACTGCTCACCTCTCCGTACAAAATCAGTTCAGCACATTTAGCTATTAGCATTCCCAGCCAAATTATTCTCCTACCTCTACTTTGGAGCTAGTCAGCTGGATGCTGATACTTAGCAATTACAACCCTGCACCACGCATTTTAAAGGTAAATATGTCCCATTCAAATCAAAAAGACATTCCTGGGCAGAGTTATGTCCCTGCTGACTAATTGCCTTTGTCAGCTAAATAAAACTATTTTCCTGCTGCCTTCCTTCTGCAATCACAGCTTGAAAACAGAGATGATAGAGTGATGTGTCCCAACAATATGAAGTGTCTCCACGTAACAGAATAATGCCTGTAACAAATAGGGATTGTATTTTTAACTGTTTCTTATTAAACAGGAAGCAAAAAATCCAGTTCACAGGAGATGTTGACCTACAATGAGGATCTAGCCCTAAATGAAAGCGGAAGATTGGGCTTATAATCTAAGATCAGAAAACAGGTTTCACTGACAGAGCTTTGATGAAGTGGGAATAAATAGCAGAATATTAGAGAGCACGACTGCATAGAGTGTGCGTACTCTGAGCTAGCCACATGTTGGTACACTGCCTTCCATCCTGCTCAAAATAGGATACAACAGCAAAAACACCCACGGACAAATTCACAAGTACTGTTTATCAGTTCAGCATCACAGATTTTATTCCTAATTTGAATTTTAGGTTGAACTAGTAAAAAAAATGCACCAGGATAAAGAAAAGAATTCAAGTTTTGGGGAATAGCAGCAGAGGCCTTAGTATCAATACCTGATTAATGCCAAAGGAAGAAAGCTTGCAGTTAAACACGTTGGCTTCAGTAACTTTTGTATCTATGTAACTGAGAACCGAGAGTAA